>NC_062578.1:32414166-33799583 GCF_022837055.1 Prionailurus viverrinus
AATAAAGTGTTAAGATTTTCTGAGGAAAAACTTTTACATATCTTGTGAGATTTATTTTTAGTACCTTATAATTTGGTTGTACTAAGATAATATATATATTTTTAATTTTTTTAGCATTTATGCATTTGTGAGAGACACAGAGAGACAGAGCACAAACAGTAGAGATGCAGAGAGAGAGGAAGCCACAGAATCTGAATCAGGCTCCAGGCTCTGAGCTGTCAGCACAGAGCCTAACTTGGGGCTCAAACCCACAAACCATAATATCATGACCTGAGTTGAAGTTGGACACCTAACCAACTGAGCCACCCAGATATCCTGATAATATTTTTTTAAATAGAAGTTTCTTTTATTTTCTGATGTAGAGAATTCATTTAATATCTAGCAACTGTCCTAATCTCTCTTATTAATGCTGTAGATCCTCTGGGGCTTCTGTGTTGTAACTCTTATATCTGTGAATGTTGATGTCTTTGTTTCCTTTTCAAAACAGTATGTCTTTTCCTTTCCTTTTGTCCTGCTGATCCTTGTGTAACAATATTGAATAGAAATCAGGACAGTGAGTATCCTTGTCTTATTCTTTATTTAAAAGATAAATGCTTTTGATATTTTACTGTTAAATGTTAATTTTTTCTCCAAATGTTCTCACCTTATAGTTCTATTCCTATGTTGCTAAGTATATTTTTGTTTTAATTCATGAATGATTATGCATCTGTTGGGATGATCGTAGTTTTACCTTTAATTTATAAATGCAATAAATTACATCCACATATTTTCTAATGTTGAACTAGCTTGCATGTCTAGAGTAAACCAATTTAGTTGCACTGTTAAATTACTAGATTTGGTTTGCTAATATTTTTAAGTTGTTCTCAACATGTACACAATAGAGATTCCACTATAAAGTTTCATTTTCATATGGTTACTTTCTATTTTTGTAGCAAGGTAAAACTTGTGTCATAAAAAACTTGAAGAGAGCTTCTGTTTTATTTTGTTTTGTTTTGTTTTTTCTCTAAACATATGCAAGGCTGCAATTATCTGTTTTTCTTAAGTGTGTATTTAAACTAGTCCTAACATGTTGTTTATGGTAAATTTTATAAATACTCATTACATTTCTTTAATGATTATGAGGTCAAAAGTTCTGTAGTTGAAGTCATGCAATTAAAATACTATGTGTTTATTTACTGGCAATGTTATAAAAACAAACTATATCATGAACCATATCATGTTCAAAAATCTTAAAAACTTAATTTCAAAACAAGAAATTTTCCTAAAAATTTTAGGAAATTTACATAATTTTATGATTCTAGTTGAATTTCTATTCTTACTTTAAAAAAGTTTTTATTTATTTTTGAGAGAGAGAGAGAGAGAGAGAACATGAGCAGGGGAGGGACAGAGAGAGAGAGACAGAGAATCCCACGCAGGCTCTGTGCTGTCAGTGCAGAGCTTGACTTGGGACTCAAACTCAGAACTGTGAAATCATGAACTGAGACAAAATCAAGAGTCAGATGTTTAACCAATTGAGCCACCCATGTGCCCCAAATCTCTATTCTTTTTTAATCGATTTTAGAAAGTTACACTTCTTCCAAAAATTTGTCCACATAATTTATGTTTTAAAAATTATTGCCATCACAATATCAGATTTATTTTTCATTTAAATTTTTAGTGTGTTTTTTTACCTTTCTAACTTACTTTTTTTTCAAGAAGTTCTGTATGTTATCAAGTTTTTTCAAGTATAATTAATACAGTCTATTAGTTTCAGATGTAAAATGTAATGACTCAACAATTATATACATTTCTCAGTGCTTGTCAAGGCAAGACTACTCTTACCCCTTTATCTATTTCCCCTATCCCCTCACCTAGCCCCTGGCAGCCACCAGTTTGTTTCTCTGTATTTAATAGTTTGGTTTTTGTCTGTCTCTTTCGTTGTTGTTGTTTTTGTTTATTCATTTGCTTTGTTTCCTAAATTCCACATATGAATGAAATAATATAATATTTCTCTTTCTCTGACTGACTTATCTCACTTAATTTCACTTAGCATTATACCTGCTAGGTACATCCATGTTGTTGTAAATGACAAGATTTCATTCTTTTTTTTTTTTTAATGTTTACTTATTTTTGACAGAGAGAGAGAGAGACAGAGCATGAGTGGGAGAGGGGCAGAGAGAGAGGGAGACACAGAATCTGAAACAGGCTCCAGGCTCTGAGCTGTCAGCACAGAGCCCGATGCGGGGCTCGAACCCACGAACCGTGAGATCATGACCTGAGCTGAAGTTGGACGCCCAACCGACTGAGCCACCCAGGCGCCCCAAGATTTCATTCTTTTTTAATGGCTGAGAAATATTCCATTATAGGTATATATGCATATATATATATATATACATATATATATACACACACACACACACACCTATACACATGTATACACACACACACACATGCACACACACACACACACACACACACACACACATACACACACCAGTTCTACTTTACTCACTCATCTATGGGTGGACACTTGAGCTGTTTCCAGATATACATATAATCTTTCCAAATTAATGCTTTTTTTCTTTAGTTAAAGATCCAGTAGTGGCATTAGTGGGGGTCATATGCTAATTTCATTTTTAATTTTTTGATGAACCTCCATACTGTTTTCCACAGTGGCTGCAACCATTGCATGCTTTCCTTTTTTGAAGTTTTCTGCATTCCAACTTACTACCTATTCAAGATGCCATTTACTATTATATGCATGTTATTCTAGGAAGGAATTAATTTCTTAATAATGAAAATTAACTTTCTATCATCACAACTCTGAGCTTTAGTTCCCTCCTATATAAACGAGGATAAAAATATCTACCTTGAGAGGATTAGAACTGACATATGTGAAGGACTAATACAGTTCCCAGACAAGAGTATATGTTTAAAAAATAGCTGAAAAATAAGTGGATTATTTCCCGGGTGCATATATAGATGTGTTTCATGTATTTGATTACATTAAATGTTTCTTGAGTGAGTCTGCTTTTTCGTATCCAATGCTTTCTAATGTAATGCTTTGCATAAGTTAAGACTAAATACTTTTTGTGCTTGGTTAATTGATTGACTATTTGAGTGACTAATAAGTCAATCATTTGGAATTTCCTATCGTTTTTTTTTATTTCAGGTTTTGAATGTCAATATTAAACATACAAGAAAAGCACACAATGATGAATAATGGTCAATCACTAAAATGAAGTCAAGTTGACTATACACTACTTTGTGTATGGAGATTTCCTAAAGGGTGGTTCAAAGAATGGTCTGTGAAGACATGCTAAGAATGATCCTTAATACAATGGGCCCTAAATAACCGGATGTGTGTATTGTGTACATACACAAACATACTCTAATCCTCGGTAAAGTCTATTACACACATATAATCTCTTGGAATGCTGCCATGGGAATGAAAGGACGTAATTTCCTCCTGCACAATTAAGCAGGCAATAGCAGTATCACAGCAAATGTACAACAGTTCCAGTGTTCCGGATGGGTCACCAGAAATGAAGAAAGAAGACACTTCAGGAGCATTTGGGGAGGTTATTGGGAAGCATATGGCATGGAGGAGTAGATACAAATGGGAGATTTGTGTTGCTTCCAATACCCTCCTCTCCCTATCCACCTTATAGTCTCAAACTTTGCCATCCCTACTCCCACCGAAAGTCTTGATTTAAGTGTTCTCTCTGATCTCAACCTGGTTCCCTTCACATTACTTATTCAACTATGTACTGTAGCTGCTCAATTGAATATTTTGAAGGGATACTTCATACAGTTCTTACCTTAATAACCCTTTATACAAACATTTACCACCTCTTTCCATGTTCAGTTTTACTTTCTAATGCCTTAAATTTTTCCATACTTATAGTCTTCATACCTATTATAATCTCTTTCCTGGACAACTATGGTAGCCCCTGCAGCCTTTTTGCACTCATTCTTGTTCCCTTCCAATCCGTAGCCAAAGTGATGTTTTTATAAAATTCATCTAATTCCCTCATCCCACCACCATCAAGCTTAAGGTATTACTGAGGATTTTCATTACTTTAAAGATAAAGACCTAAATCTCTAAATTCTCCAAAGGCCTGTCAAAACCTATTCCTTACTTAACTTCTCCTGGTTTATACATGAACTTTCTTTCAGTTCCTAAAAAGCCCCATGCTCCCACCTGCCTCAGAGTATGAGTGCCTGCTGCAACATCCATCACCCTCTTTGCTCGTCAGCCCTCTCTCGAGTCAGCTCCTACTCTCCCTTCAGAATGACACCAGTCTTTTTTCAAATAAACAACTCTCCTAGTGACAATTGTATCTGTAAGAGGTCTCTTTGGTATACATTTAAGGAAAATTCTCATCATTTTCTTTGGTTTAATAGATTTGGCTCAATAAACAAAAGCAATCACTTAGGAAGGAGAACAGTTTTCATAAAATATATAATACTAACATTGAATGGTAAATTTATGGTAGTATCAAATAACTTTATGCATAATTTTCCAAAAATATTTTAAAATGCTGTTTATATATTTGTCAAGGAAGATAACTAATATCGAGTAATCAGGATCAATAGAAAACATCTAGAATCCCCTGCTTAAATTAAAAATAGTTTAGGGGTACTTGGGTGGTTCAGTTTGTTAAGCATCCGATTCTTGCTTTAGGCTCGGGTCATAATCTCACCGTTCCATGTTTGAGCCCCACATCGGGCTTCATGCTGACAACATGGAGCCTGCTTGGGACTCTCTGTCTCCCCCCACCCCCTCACTCATGCTATGTCTCTCTCAAAATAGATAAACTTAAAAAAAGAGAGACTAGTATAAATGACAGTTAATTTTTTTTTAATGTTTATTTATTTATTTTATAGAGAGAGCGCACATGCATACTAGAGATTGAGAGAGAGAATCCCAAGCAGGCTCCATGCTGTCAGCTCAGAACCCCACATGGGGCTCAATCCCACAAACCATGAGATTATGACCTCAGCTGAAATCAAGAGTCACCCATTTAACCTACTGAGCCACCCTGGCACCCCTAATTTACAACGTTAATTTAAGGAAATATACAATTATAACAGGTGAAAGTGCAGTAATCAAGCAAATTCACATTTGTTTTTCCTCTATAGCTGGTTGGTTTAACTAATGAATGGAATGTTGCATTTTACTTCTGACTCTTAGGTTCAGCATTACATATGAAGAAGTCAAATCAATAGAGAAGTCAAGAGGCAAAGCAGGATAAAGAATGGTAAGTATCTCTGGATCTGGTAAATAGTAGGCTATTGTGCTTTTGGGGAGAGAAAAAATACTGAAGAGTGAGTCAGAGACCAGTTGCTAAGGCTGGAGGGGAAAATGGTTGGTGACAAAGCCAAGGTAAGGATGCCAATTGTCATTGCAAAGAGCATGTTTCTCAGAGCTTCGTTCTAGGGCAAGAAGAACACTGGAGTCCTAGATTAGAATGTAGACTAGAGGGAGTCATCGCCGTTGTCTTCTTTAGATTGGAAATATTAGTTTGAACATATTTACTTGCTAAAAGAACAGTGCTAGTGTATAGATAGATTGAAAGTGAAGATGAAAGGGGCAGTATTTGCGAAATGAGATCGCCAGAAGAGACTGGAGAGGATGAGATTTAGAGTACAGGAAAGTGATAGGTGTTATCAGACAAACCTTAAGAGATGCCAGGTTTATAGTCAAGTTCTAGAAATTATTAAATAAATGTAGTATATATTTATTAAGTACCATGTATGTGGCACTTTGGGATAGACGAGTAAGAAAGAGATGTGACAAAAAATAATAAATACAGTTTTTTCCTTCAAAGTGTTGGTAATTTTGTTGAGCGACAAAAGGAGGAAAGGGTAAGCCCTTCTCATGTGCCAGGCACTGTGCTGGACACATCAAGTGCATCATCTCACGTAATCCTATAATTGCCTGAAAGGGAGCATTGTTATCTTCATTTTACAAACAAAGATAATGAAGATGAAAAAGACCAAATAACTTCCCCAACTCACAAAGCTAGTAATTGACTGAGTTGAGATTCAAGCCCAGATCTATTCAAATCTAAAACATATCCTTTATCCATTAAGGTACATGTTTGAAAAAAAAATGCATCAAATCCTGAATGATCCTTATGTCCTCATGTTGATCAAATAGAACATTAAAAACTAGGCAGTCAGAATTTACAGCTTACAGTTTCCTTTCTGCCAAAATGAGATTGGTTGGTTTGAATAACATATTTGCTATTCTGATTGCTTAGATAAAATAAAGTTTTAAGTATCAAAAGGCCATAACAGTCACTTATATCATGCATAAATCAAAATTGTCACAAAAAGATAAATTATTTTAAGGACGTGACTATAATATTTAAAACTTGTACCTATGCCCAGATATGTATGTACTGGGAATATTTTGCAAATTAAGGAAAAGTAGAGTTGGGGCAATATCCAGCTACCGCTAAAAGAAGTGAAGTTTTCAATACAAATTTAGATGTTTGCCAACTTGTGTAATTTTGTGAGAGGAAAAATATAAGCCATTCTTTTGGTATCTAATGTGTCATTGTGTCCTTCATTATGATGCTAATAGCATTGCTACTGCTGGTGCTTGACATGAAGCATCTGATACATTTGGACTAAAGCTTCTGAATTAATCCTAAAATACATGAATTAGATCCCAGGCACTGCTCTGTGAGCTCATTTCTTCAAAAAATTTAGGAATAGTAGTTTGCATGAGTTTTGTGTTTGTTTACACTTAATTTTAGAATTTCTCAAGTGAGAGTCTGCTTTCTAAATCTCCCTACACATTTTTAGGTAGTCAGGGGTGGGAACTTTGAAAATTTGGATGGCAGGCTGGTCATTGTGGAAAGAGGGAATCATTGGTAGAATGACCACACAATTTATCGATTCAGTTGGAATACGTTTTAGAGCAAAAATGCTAATATGTATGGACATTAGCACCACAGGTCTTAACTAGGATCAGCCAAAGGAAACCAATGCATAGCTCCAGATTAGCTCCAAGTAACATCAGTCAGAAAAGGGGTCCATCCACACACGTGTCAATTCAGGTTTGCCCTCTCTGCATCCAGTCTACTCCACCCTATTGGTTTGTCTGAGTTGAACTTAGTATCAGAACATATGGAAATGAAAAAGAAAAAATATTATAGGATATCTCAGGGAAAATTAAAAGTTTAAAAAATTTGAAACAATTATCAAACTGTAGGTGTCTTGATGATAATACTGTATCTGATATTATGCTTTTTTTCATACTGCAATTCTTTTTAAAATAGCAAACAATTGGGGCTCCTGGGTAGCTCAGTTGGTTGAGCAGCCAACTTCAGCTCAGGTCATGATCTTGTGGTCTGTGAGCTCGAGCCCCACGTCAGGCTCTCTGCTGACAGCTCAGAGCCTGGAGCCTGCTTCTGTTTCTGTGTCTCCCTCTCTCTCTGCCCCTCCCCTGCTTGCTCTCTGTCTCTCTGTCTCTCTCTCTCTCAAAAATAATAAACATTAAAAAAAATAAGCAAACAATTACAGACAGTTTAGTTATATGATTATTAATGATTTAATTAACAAATACTTGCTGAGCAACTACTGTGGACTTGACATGGTTAAATAGTCTCGTAGGAGAATAAATTAGATATAATTCCTGCCCTCATAGATGCTGGTAAATATGTGATTACTTCTACAACTGAAAACAAATTTAAAGCATTTTACATTAAAGATAAGCAATTGTATGGGCCCTCAATAATACTGATTAATTCACAAAATGATAAAATTGTCAGGTTGCATGTTAATAGGAAAGATTGAAATGAATTAACATTGAAAATAATTTGTTAAACTCCCTTAGCTACTTTTAATGAGATAAACTCTTCATAAATATTTCTGGGCTTCTCACTAATTTACTTAGAGAAAACCTTAAGTTTACAACAATCAAAACAAAGACACAAATGCATAGACTGCTTCAGAGTATAGGTTCTGAAAGGTATCTGAAACAAATGCAATTAGTTTATTTCAGTAAGAATATATTTTTACCACATTCTATCAAAGGTAAATATCATTTGGAGATGCCACAGAAAATGTAAGTCACTGAGTAATATGCAAAGTATAGCTGATAGCAATGAAACTGTCTAAGAATAATAATAGCATTTCATTTGAGTCATCCAAGACCTAGATGTAAGCAAGAAAAATAAAATTAGTGAAATCAAAAGCTCAGTGGTTTTTTTATATTCTATATCATATATTTATTTAGGAGAGATCATTTTTTAAGTTTATTTCTTTATTTTGAGAGACAGAATGAAGAGAGAACACAAGCAGGGGAAGGGCAGAAAGAGCTGGGGAGAGAGAATCCCAAGTAGCCTCCACGATTTACTGCAGTGCCTGATACAACTCTTGATCTCACGAACCATGAGTTCATGACTTGAGCAGAAATCAAGAGTCAGATGCTTAACCAACTGAGCCACCCAGGCACCACTACGGAAGATCATTTTTATGGGCCACAATTTTCTTTAGACATAAATACTTCTGAGATAAGATGGGGATGTCACAAATTGGTAAATGGTATTTCAGAGAATACAGTACAGAAAAACACTCAAATAATTTTTGTATAAATCAGAGCTCTACAAAACTAAAGATACTCTCCCATTATTCAAAACAGATCCACATTTCATTTAACAAATGCAAAGAGAACCCTTTCTGCAGTTTCTCAAATTTTTAATTTAATTCAATTTAATTTAATTTAACCTAACTTAGTTAATGGGCAAGGTAGCAGAAGTCCATAGCATTCTCAAGTGATGTGGCTACTGCTTAATTCAAAATTAGAACTTAATTGTTACCTATAAATGTATAGCATCTTTCTTGAAGGGTTTCTCAGATTGAACCATTCCTTGAGATTTAAAGGACACTATTAGTTTATCACATTTACATATTATGGGACATTTCTGGTTAATAGAAAATGTGAGGTACTGGATCGTATGATATTGTATGATATAGCAAACTGGCTAAGACCAATGACAATATCTGGCATGCTGGTTAAATATCTAGGCATCGATTACCTAAAATAAATGGTAAAAAAATAAAATAATTGATGATGATATAACTTTATATTTTTCCCGACTGGTTTCTTTCTCATTGCCTCAGTTGCACAAATCATCTTAATTTACAATTCATGTCTCCCCCATTGTAATACCATCCTACAGATTCTGATCCACATTACTTCCTTTATCCATACTGTAACAATTATAAGTGCCTACTTTTTTTGGATTGGACAATTTATACTATCTTGTGATTATCGAGGGTCTTGTGAATACTAGACTCTTCCTGTGTCTTCAGCAAAACAGACATAAATCCCTGCCCTCATAACGTTTGTATTCTAGTGGGGAAAACCAATAATAAACAGCATAAATAAGTATATTCTAGCATATATCAAGTAGTAATAAGTATTAATGGAGGAAAGCAAAGCCTTCAAGAAGACTAGGAAGTGTTGGGAGGCGAATTGTCATTTTTAATAGGATGGTTACAGAAAGCTCAAAAAAGAAAGTGACATATGAGTAAAGAACTCAAGAAAGTAAGGAGCAAGCTGTGAAATGAATAGGTCACAAGGTGTTCTCAAAGAGGAAACATCAGTACATCAGTTGTGTAGGCTTTGGGGGGTAGGGGGGTGGGGGGGGGTATAGGTTGTACCTTTCCTGCTCCAAGAACAGCAAGAAGGTCCTGAGTTCGTATGACCCGAGCAGAGAAAGCAAAGGAGACAGTAGAAGGAAATGAGGTCAGAGAGCAAATAGAATGCAGACCAGGTAAGGATCACGGTGAGGATAGATCAAGGTGAGGATGTGTATATTTTGCTCTTACTTAATTCAACAGGATCATTCCAGTAGCTATATTGAAATAGTGCAAAGGGGGATATAGAAAGAAAGACAGAAAGTCTTTGCCTTATAGAATCTTAGAATTTTATTGGGCTCATGATTTACTGAGCACTTATGAATTAATTTTCTCACTTAACACTCACAGTTAGTATTTAATAATTGCTTTACATTCTTTACCTAATACAGCTAAAATTTGAAGCGCATAATAATATTAAAGGGGAGCAGCATTTGCCACTTCAAAATATGTCTTTTTGGAATAAGGACTGTCTTGAGCTGGTTATATTTAAGAAAAAGCAAACTTAGGAGAAGCTCTGAAAACTAGTATTAGTTACTCTTTTGTAAGAGACTTTTACATTTGTAAGGACAATCTCAACGTGTAAAGGTGTCTTCCTCTCTATACCAAGATGATTATAAAGCTCTAGAAACTCTTATCAGTGGAGAAAGCAAGGACCCAAATCTACATGAGAACCTTACCCTTGTTTGTTGTGTTTTATCTGATAACCTCTCATAACCGGCTCCCCACCCCCAACATCTTTTGTCTCTAGCTTGAGATGATATTTAAGGTGGTAGCTTGGGTCATTTCAGGCAAGTTATTTTCCTGTGTTATCTCCCATGAATCTCCCATATACACAGGAAGTGTATATGTTATTAAACTTCTGATTTTTTTCCTGGTTAATCTGTCTTTTATTATTGGGGATCTCAGATAAGAACGTAGAAGGGTAGAGGGAAAATTATTATTCCTCCCCTACAATATCAACCCATTTTCCAGATGTGGAAGCTGAGATGTAAAGAGATTGAGTAAATTGCCCTAAATCACATAATAAGAGGCAGAGCTGGAATTTGAAACCAAACCACCCAAATCCTGTTATGCTTACTCAACAGGATTCCCACACCTGCACTTACCACTGGTGATGGTAGAAAGAACTGACCCCAAGAGAAGCACAAAAGAAACTTTCAAGGGTATAATTACGTTTATTATTAATTATTCAAATTTGAACATTTTTATCATGTCAGACTTCTTGCTTCCACCATTCATAAGTTCATCATTTTGCTTTTATGGGCTTTGAGTTTTCTGAAAGGAAGCTAAGGTTTTTTATCAGAATCTTAAAATATTAACTAAGACTATCTCAGATGGAGAGGTACTCTAAAAGCAATTAGCTGAGACAAAAGAAAGGAACATAAAAGAAAAGAAAAGAGAAAGAAAGGAAAGGAAAGGAAAGGAAAGGAAAGGAAAGGAAAGGAAAGACAACTATTAATGAAAATCTTGGGTCATTCAAGTCTATTTTGCTTTGAGGAAACAGTAACAGATAATCTGGACAAATCACTTAGAGAAAGATGACAGGGCAGATTCAAAAGGTTTTGAGTCTTCTGTGTAGCTCATGCTAATTTTCTTTGAAGATTAAGCTCTAATAATAGTTTTGAATCTCTTTGGGCCTTGAACTTCTAATACTCATTAATTCTCAAAATCTTTTAAGTGTGGACTCCTCATGGAGCATAGTGTCTAGAATTTAGTAGGCACTCAACAGATACCTATTGACTGAATCAATGAATAAATGAACAAAAGAATTATTAGGATCAGAAAACCCCAAACCACACTCAGTCTCCATATGTAGATAGGTTTTACATTCAATCCTTGTTAACTTCAAAAAAGTTTGTAATATTAAAAAACTAAAAATATCAAAATACTCAAAATTTCCCAATCTTAAGATTCTGCACTTATGTGTTAATATTGCCTGTAGAACAGGTTGAATGAAGGCTTTTTGAAGTTAACAAAGAAAAAGGGCAACAACCGATGAACCACAAAACAGCAATAGAGGGTAATATTTGCTGAGTGCTAATTTTGTGCTGAGCATCACACTAGGCGCATCATCTAATTTACCTCTTTATTACATCATCCTGTAAGGTGGGTATAACATAGTACCTACTAAAAATTGGGACACAGAGCCAAAATTCCAGTGTTGGAGCTAGTTAACTATGTGAACTTGGGAAAGTGGGAAAGTGGCTAAAACCCTCTGTTTCCTTTCTGTAAAAAAAGAATGGTAATAGTAGTATCTACTGGGTATATTTGTTTTAAGGATTAAAGTGTTACTATATAGAAATTGCTTAGAATTATGCTTGGCACCAAGTAACTGTTCTATTCAAAGTAGCCATTTAAAATTCCATTTTTAAGATTGAGTAAATTAAGGTTTAGGAAGTCTGTCTTCCTCCTAAGCTTCTGATTGTACCACCAATCCCAACTATAAAATAATCCCATTTATCAAAAATAAGAGTGTTTATAAAGAAAATGCTTACTGTGGTGATTAGAAAAGCTCAAGTCAGATACCCTGAGATATTAAGGTCCTCTAGCATGAGACTTCTTCATTACCCACAGAGATTTAGAAATATATATTATTATGTATATATTTTTATATATGTAATATGTGTATTATGTATGTATGTATGTGGTTCATACAAAGTATGGTTCAAAGTACCAAGTTGCCCCGAAATGAACGGCTTATTAAAAGCAAAGCTACTGGGGCGCCTGGGTGGCGCAGTCGGTTAAGCGTCCGACTTCAGCCAGGTCGCGATCTCGCGGTCCGTGAGTTCGAGCCCCGCGTCAGGCTCTGGGCTGATGGCTCGGAGCCTGCAGCCTGTTTCCGATTCTGTGTCTCCCTCTCTCTCTGCCCCTCCCCCGTTCATGCTCTGTCTCTCTCTGTCCCAAAAATAAATAAAAAACGTTGAAAAACAAAATTTTTAAAAAAAAAGCAAAGCTACTGGGTATTCTAATTCAATAACACTAGGATGATACTAAATAGGAAATAAACAGAGAAATGAGGATATTCCAAGGAAGAAATTATGGCATTCATTATGCTCTGAATTTATTGCCATCAGCAAGGTAATCCTAAAAGAAAAACTACATATGCCCAGTGTGAGGACAAATACAAATTAAAAATAAGAAGTTTGACTCTCCCTGTTGAAAATAAAGGAAAAGATTTGCTTCCCTTTCTTTTTCTTAGAGCACTTACTGTAGAAAACTTTTCAGTACCTTTTCCTGTCTTTGAACGTATAAGATTCTTTTGAAACTAGATAGGCCTTTTGTCAGCTTTAGGATCCAAGAAAGTCTTGCGCAAGGACCTGAGAGCCACCTTTTGAAAGGTAAACATCATAGGATAGTACCCCTTTGTCTCATTTCTATGAAGGGGTTAGAAAGCTAACTTTGTTGAGTATCTTGCTCTAAGTTGCAAAACTAATTCCTGCCATAAAGATCTGAGAAGTTTGTTTCTCTTTTAGATAGTCAGTTAGCTAACATAGTCACCCCAATTACCTGGGGAATCTCGGATGAACTATGCATGGTAACAGTGCTCTCAAGTCCTTTTACTTGAGGACTAGTTATTGTTTATTCTGAGAACAAGTATGGAATAGGTTCTATCTGGCTATAGAAAAGAGATTTCTTTCTGTTTTTGCAGACATTTAGCAGATTACCTATGATGAACATCATTTTCTGATTTAATGTTCATTGCATAATAAACTTGCTTTTTTATGACAAACATTGTTTAAGTTTATTGATTTTGGGAGAGAGAGACAGAGAGACAGAGAGAGACAGAGAGAGAGAGAGAACAACCATGAGTGGGGGAGGGGCAGAGAGCGAGGGAGTGGAAAAATCTCAAGCAGTCTCCTTGTTGTCATTGCAGACCCAGACACGGGGTTCCATGGCTCCATAACCAGCCATGGAATCATGACCTGAGCCTAAAGCAAGAGTTGGACATTTAACCCACTGAGCCACTCAAGCGCCCCTGACAAAAAGCATTTTATTCTTATAAAGGCATCACTTTTCACTGATAATTCTTCTTGTTTCTCTTGGATGCTATTTTCACTTCAATTCTTTCAGAACAGTGGAAGTGCTAGGTGAAAAGAAAAACAATGAAAAAACTGTTTTATTTCTTTGTTACTTTTATGGAGAATTGTCTGGGTTAGGAGCAGATTTTGTTTTTTAATTTTATTGCCCCAGCACCAGTTATCTAAGAAAACACATATCTGTTATCAGGATGGTATTAAGTCAGGTGACATAAATAATTGATTCACAACCAGTGTTTCATATAGCAGGAAGTCTCTACCTATTAACCAGGAATTGTTTTCAATTTCATTATTATATATTTGTACTTTATCAAATGTGAAGAAATATACAAAGAGAGGTAAGAAATGTATCAATCAGTTTCAAGTGTTTAAAAGCTAAGAGATAGAACATTTTCGTCATTTCAATTAGACATCTACCTAAGAAGGCTAGGTAATTAATATTCTAAAGGTTGAATGGTATAAATAAATCAAGTAACCATTATGATGCCAGTTGCAAAATGCTTTATCCATCAATTAATTCACTCTCTGAATTTTTATTGGAGTGACTACTGGCTGATTATTCTGGTTCCTGTATAGGATACATTGTAATAAAATAGAATTTTTGAAAGCGCCTGAGAATATTAATGGTTCAGTGGCAAACGCCACTCAGTATTACTGTGGTTAGGAACAGCATTGGCCTAAAGAGATACAGACTGAATTGAGCATGGTTTTCATTTGACCAAATCCTAAATATAAACCTCTTGCACAGAGCTAATTCCTTCTACCTTCTTCCTTACTCATTCTAGGAGAAATACGACCTCTGATAATAGCAAATACATTCTTTTTTTATTGTTATAAATTAGATCATCATTACTGGTAGAAACAATGCTCATTTCCAGCCCATTGTGCTTTTCCATTGATCAGTCTACCCTATGGATCAACTAGGGCTTTGACCTGTCTCCCTGATTACCCACCAACATCTTTGAAAAATAAAATGATTCATTAACAAATGAAAGCCAGATCCCATGACCTGCCTCCCCCAAGCTGGCTTCTCTGGAATACATCCAATTAAATAAAAAAAAAAATCTATTCCTTTTTGTATTTCTTTATTAATATTAGGTTGCATGATTTTTAAATTTTATTGTATCAACTGTTAAGCATTTACTAAACAAAGGAATGCAATGCTTAATTCAAATTTTTTTCATAAACTATAGTATGTATCTATATGGTTTTCTTGTGTCAGATTTTCTCCACAGCATCAATTTTTATATTGTCTTTGAGCAGTGATATATCAGAGGATTTTGATTAAAAACATTATTGCATGCAGCTAAGATACACATTTTCTTGTGAATAATATTTTTACAATTTTATGTACCATAATAATATACTTTATTAATTTACTTTCTACTGAATCTTTATAGTTTTATCAGAATATTAACTTTAAAACTTTTAATTTTTGGATATGATAACATCTGGAAGATAGTTTAGGTTATTAAAATGACTCAATAATCATCTCATCTTAAGTCAGTATGGATGCAAAACTATTCAGATAGTCATTCATTCATCCATTTAATATATATTTATTGACTCACATATGGGCCAGAGACTGACAGGTACTACTTATGTTGAAATTAAGATGATGAAAGATCAGTAGATGCTTACATACTGATAACTTACATCCTGAGGAGTTAGAAATGTCAGAGGAAATAAGTGTGGTAGACTCTAATCCTCAATATTTGCAGAGAGAAACTTAGTTAACTATGTCATTTTCAGGCAATCGTCTGACTCCAGAGAATGTATTCACCCAATCAAACCCACAGCAAGCAAATTATGATGTATAAGACAATTGCTGGGAATATCTGATCAGATAATCAGTTTATTATCCTAGCCAGTTTATTCTTTATTAGTAAAGAGTATTTAAGTAATCAAATTAAAGTGAGATTGTTTTTGATACCATGGTAACACAAGAGGAATCGGATGAGTCTAAGTGTTACTATCACAAAAATCAGACAGCCTGAAAGATTCCCTCACCAGATGAAGAACAAGTTGTGTTGTATCGAAGAGACTGACTTTAGGAGTCAGATACAACTTGGCTCAAACCTCAGCTCTATTACTAGGTAATCTCCGGATTATCGCTTTTTCCATCTGTATTTTCTCATTTGTGAAACTGGTATTGCTCATAAAAGAAATATTGATCTGACAGGCGGAATAACAATTTAAATCATGACTGAAGTTTCTCAAAGGGGTACCAAAAGAAAAATACACAAAATATTTTACATAATATATAAACTTCTCTCATAATATACAAAAACTTCTTAATATCTATTTTTTCTCTATCTCTCAATATTTTAGAAGGCAGTGCTCCCTGTAGAATATGTAGGGCCCTGGGGAAAAATTTTTGTGGGGCCCTTCCAATATAACCAATTTAATTAAAATATGTAATACAAAACTCATGTGTCTATATGATATATAACTATGTATCAATATTTAAATCAGTGGGTAGAAAAAAGGGATTGCATATTTGTTCACTGTTCAATCAGTACCTGTAAGTATAGGGGAAGAAAAATTTTTCCTCTACCCTTCTAGGTTCTGTTGGTTGGTCTGTTATTAAATTGACATAAGACAGAGTAACAGGAGAAAAGCAAACTGAATTTCTATGTACAGGAGCCCCACAAAGACATGAGAGTCTTAAAGTTAGTCAGACAATTAAGGCTTATATGCCATCCTGAGCTAAGGAGAAGGGGGTAGTGGTCTGGGGCTTTAAAAGAAAGACGGGGCACCTGAGTGGCTCAGTCGGCTAAGTGTCAGACTTCAGCTCAGGTCATGATCTTGCAGTTTGTGAGTTGGGAGCCCTTCGTGGGTCCCTGTGCTGACAGCGTGGAGCCTGTAGCCTGTTTAGTGTTCTATTTCTCCTTCTCTGCCCCTCCCCTGCTCACACTCTCTATCTCTCTCTCAAAACTAAACATTATAAGAAAGAAAGAAAGAAAGAAAGAAAGAAAGAAAGAAAGAAAGAAAGAAAGAAAGGGAAGACAATTCATAGGAAGATGGGAAGAGTAAATGAATGTTTGGTAAACAAGTGTTTGCCATGCCAGGCAGAAACAATGGGACACAGAAGGGACTTTGAATAAACAGGCCCTGCCAACCTCCCACAGCATCCCACAACCTAGCCCATACTGTTTGTAGTTATCTCTGCTGATAGCTCTCTTCCTGGACCAGGCCCTCTATCTAAATTCTGAGCGGTAGTTAAAAGGAAGGTAAAAAAGCTCTTCATTAGTCTTTTGGGCCTTCATTGTCTTGAGCTCAAAATAATCTGCATGCCAAAGTGGCACATTATAAGGAATCTCCTGTTGAAGGCCCTTCATAAGTCTCTTTCCTGGTGTTTAGCCCCTGTTTATGCCTAGAAACCATTTCTTCCTGTTCTTTATTGTCAAAGGTATCATTACTAGCTAATTTCGTATCTCCTATCATGAGACAAAGGTAGTAACATTATTATTACTCATAATGCCATGGCTTTTTGGAGCCTGTTTATGCTGAAACAGGTGAGGCCTTCTTCTCTATAGAGTTCCCTAATACCAGCCACTTAATGTTGCCTAGATCTTTGCATGATTTTGGATCACCCAAGGTGATGTCTGGATATAGTTGTTACTAATGACTCCCTCATAGGTTATTCCTGTGCTTCAGGTCCCTCACATGCAAATCTTAACTAGAGAATGCAGAAAGAAACATGAAAAATAAATTATTTTCTAATGATGTTACACTTACTATTATAATTTCATTACAATTTTATAGACTAAACAGAGCACATCTTTCAGCCATGTTTTCTTATGAAATCTTTGGACAGTAGTAACTGCATACCTAGAATTTGATTCTTTTAATGTTTACCAGGATTTCCCTAGGGATTTGTATAATAGCCATGACCATGATCATCTTCCATAGCATTCAACAGTTAAATATTGAAAAAGAGGACTTTTTCACCTTTCTTAGAACCATAATGTAAAATATGCATTTCATTAGCAGCATGTTTATTGCAATATGTCACAGTAAGACAACTGCAATGATATAAAGTATGTAGAAGGTAAGCTGAAATCCAAATTATACAGCAGAGCATTTCTTTTGAGTATCATGAGTGATAAATCTATGAGCACTTAAGTATAATGGAGGCAAATGTCAGGCAAGTGTCAGGTGAATGTGCAACATTTTCTAAAGGGATCCTGAGCTATGGGAATTTGGAACTGTCTAATCCAAAATAATATAAATAATATAATAAATATAATATAATAAATATAATATAATAAATGTAGCATAATATAATATGACATAACAATATAATCCTCTTCAGTTAGAAATTAAAAACACAGGATAGAATGATTTTCTAAAAAGCATAAAATTACTGCACTGCTCAGTGAATCCTTTGTTTCTCAGTCCTGATTTATTTACCAGTGTTGCTCTCTTTGAGCCCATAGAAACTTTGAGTTTTGGTATCTCGAGTAGATACCACAGATCATGGATTTACCAGATAAATCCTAGATTGCTAGGTCTGACCAAATCACCTGGAGAAAGGAAGAAGCCTGGTATTTAGTGAATGAGTACAACATGCCTTGATCAATAGATATGTTTTTATTTTCTCTCTTAAAAAACATAATGGGATATTGTTATTTTCATTGCATTCAATTCCTTAAGATGAAGGTAACACATCAGCTTTTCATCATATGAAGCAAAGTTCAGCATTTACACCGTGGCCATGTGATCGGGTTCTCACCAACGGGACATGAGCACAAAATATGTGTGAGATTTCTGCCTTACTTGCTTAAAAGCAAATAGCTTGTCCTGGAAGTTTTCTTGTCTTTCCTTTCCTCTGAGCTGGGACACAGAAGTGTCAGTGATGCACTGTAGACCCAGAGGACTAGAGCAATGATGATGAATAGGCAAACCAAACAGAAAGAGAACCTGGGTCTCACAATGATCTTGTGAAGTAGACATTCCTACCAACCTGGATATGCCTGACACTTCAAGCGAAAGGGAAATGAACTCTCATCTTACTTAAGCCACTGTATTTTTTCCCCAATCTTTTTGTTACAGCCACTCACCCTCTACCTTTCTAAGTAATGTAAGTGATTATGTTCCTGGATGACCTAGCCATCTAGCATCGGCTTTGAACTTGTGGAGTTCTAGTGGGATGTGTTACATACTTTGTGCTTAGTGTTCATTCTCCACTGACTAAATTACCTGCAATTTCAATGCTATGTCCATAACATGATGCGGAATCTATTTTTGTTGATTTATACTTCGAATATGTGAAATGTAAGCAAGCCTTGTTGTTCAAATGATCAAAATTATTTCCCACAAATCTCACACAAAAAATTGAGTATTTCTCTGTGATTCTAAAAATGTTAAGGCTTGAATCCCATTGCTTTTGGTTTTTAACACTCATCTTGAATTCATTCAAGAACTCTGCTTAAAAAATATATATATGTATTAAATATATATAATATATAAATAAATATATATTAAATATACATACATTATATATATATGTGTATATATATATATATATACACATATATATATATATTTCCCCTTCTTTTGCATATCTATTGGAAGTCAAGAGAGATATTTTGGAAGGCTCCAGCCTTAAATTTTCAAATAAGCAACTTTACACATACTACATGTACACAAGGAAGAATTATATACATTCAATGAAACAATATATATGTAAAATTTTTCATGATGGACATCTCATGCATATGGTCCACATAAACACCCCCCCCCCAAAACCTACCTAGAAGCTACTTTGTGCTCTGACCTGGAGCTGAAAATTTTCAACACATACATGAAATTTTCACCCTTCTCTAATGACTAGTGGCTTCCGATTCCTACTTGGGGAATTGCCCTTTACTTACAATGTTATTTGTTGACTCCCCTGCTAAATGTGTTACATGGCAGAGGAACTAGTAACACAATAACAAAGTAAGAAGTTTGAAGGAATGAGACCAAAGAGAGATAATTTTGCTGTTGACAGGGAAAGTGGGTAGAGTATGCACCACCAGCTGAGGAAAAGCAGGTCTGAGTGGTAAGATTCAATGAGAGGCTTTGGCTACATAAATAGGCAGGCATAAAAAGCCAACTGATATACAGAAGCATTAACAGGGGAAATAAAAGAGGTAAAGGGATGCTCAAGTCAATTTTGCCTGCTTCCCAGGGTTTCTACATCACAAGATACCAAGACCTTTGCTCTAGACAAGTATCTTACAAGATATACAGCTGACCTCAGCTTCCTGTATTTATTCTCCTGGAATAATCACTTCTTAAAAGGGAAGGGTGATCTTAAGGGAGAGATTATCGCTAAAAAGATTTTGTCCAGAAAATCCAGGAAGAATCACTTTTTATAAGGTTAGGAGTTAATCTCTGCCACACACCATGTCTCATGGGTGGGACAGTTCTAAAGCTGTAAGCATTCTCAATTGCTTTGATTTATCTCAACTCCTTGGAAGTTATAAGAAACTGTTCTGTCTGAGACCATCTCAGATTTGTTATTACAGATGAGATCTTATTTTCCAGTTTTCTTGAATTAATCTATAGTTGAGATGTGACAAGAATAAACAAAGATGTGCTGGGAGAGGGTTACACAGGTATGAACTTAAGAGAAATGTTTTGAAAGGCTGCAGCCTTAAATCTTCAAATAAGCAGATGTACACAACCACATTTGCAAGAGAGACTTCTGTTTGTTAAACGTCAGTAATAAGAGGAAGGAAGAGAGCAAGGAGGAGAGGGAAAGAGAAGTTCACATTTTTGAATACTTGCTTATTATATACTCTTCACGTTGCATTAAACATATTAGCAATGTTTATCTTTTCCCTGTTAAGGACTTTTTCTTGCCTTTGATGACCTTGACAGTTTTGGAGAGTACTGCTCAGATATATTATAGAATGCAACCCTTTTCTCAAGGTTAGATTGCAGTTTAGAAATATAGAGAGGAATACCATAGGCAAAATATTATTCTCATCACATCAAAATAAGGATACATGCTATCAAAATGCCTTATCACTGTTGAAGTTAACCTTGACCACTGGGCTGAGGTAGTGTCTGTAAGCTTTCTTTACTACAAAGCTACTCTTTTGCTCCTCTCTGTGTTATACTTTTGAGAAGAAAATACTACTAGCAGCCTGCACTTAAGGAGTGGGGACTTATGCTCTCCTTCCTTGAAGAAAGTGTATCTACATAAATTATTTGGAATTAATCTATATGGGAGATTTTTATCTGTTTGCCTGCATTTATTTACGTGTTCAATCATTTAATTATATCAATACGGACTTGTGGATATTTACTTTATACTCTGGGTTATAAGCCAATAGTATTTATTTTATTGGTCAATTTTTTCTATCTTTGGCTACTGGGGGACTTTTTCAGTTGATTTCTGTGTTCCTCTGACTTAATATTATCCATGTGTTGTGGGATTTTGTTTTGTTACCTGTTTTTGTTTTTGTTTTTTGTGTGCGTGTGTACGTGTGTGTGAGTGTGTGTGTTTTAGCACTTCCTTTTTGGGACTATAAGATGTTCCAGGATCACTTGTGTGCTCCCTGCCATAGCCCTAAAATCAGTTATTTCTTCAAGGAGTCCTGGTTCCTTTGACTAGAGAATGGTATTAGAAACCAATATCTAGGTGCTGTGTGGACTAGTCACTTTAGAAAATCTTCACTCCCTTCATTTGCCTTCTAATACCATCCGTTCTTTCAGTTTTTTCTCTGCTTGCCCCTCAAACGTTGGCATTTTTTAAATCCACAATCCCTACAGTTCTCATTCTACAAGCTATGAGAAGGATTTCATCAATTTTTGTGTCTTGCACTACCACGTGTATGCTGCTGGCTCCCAAATTATACCCAGACCTTTGCCCTGATTCCAAATGCCTGATGAATATGAATGACTAAATTCCAAAGGTGCCTCGAATTAAGCATTCCAACACTGAGTTCACCTTTCCCTCACTGAATCGGTTACCCTTCTCCGAAACTCCATTAATACCACTATTGGTCACCAGTCAATCCCCAGTCTCCGGAGTCATTCTAGTCCCTTCCATGGCTCTCATTCTGCTTCCTACTCGATAATCAAGAGCTGTTCATTTTACCTCATAAAAGATTATCCGATCAACTTTCTCTTTTGTGTTGCTTTGCCTTCCCTCCTTCTGGTCTAGTTCCAGTCTTTACCAGTTCTCACACGCACTACTGAAAGTCTCACTGTCTCTAATTTTGCCTCCTCAAAACCATCCTCTAACGTGAGGCCACAAAGCCTTGTTACAATGTTCTTCAGACTTTTATTATTCTTCTACATATATACCCTATGCCATCAGACAGGAAAAAAAGAAAAGAAAAGAAAACAAGGGCCTATGTTTTGTTTTTGTTTTGTTTTCATTATCATTGTTTGAGCATTTGGCACAAGGCTGACATGTGATAAAAGCATATATAAATAAAACATCATGATTACACCAGTCTTCTAATTTTTTATTAGCACCGTGGCAGGTGCTAGAGCAAAGATGACCTCAGAAGAGGTACCTCAAGGTTTACTTAAACTACTGAAAAATGAATTCCAAAAGTAAATATCAATGTGAAAGTATCATGGTTATCCTGATAGAAGAGTGATCACAGAATCAATATAATAGCACTTTAAGGAAAACCCAATGATCAAAACGCAATGTTGTTTCTTTAGGCAGTTGTCCTTAACTGCTGGGTAGCAAAGATTTGGTGTGATACATTCATTTTTTGAGGCTACAATTTGCTACTAATAAAATCCTGAAAAATGCAAATGATTTACACGTTTGATAAGTTACATTTTCTTTTTTTTTTTTTCAAAATTTTTTTTTTCAACGTTTATTTATTTTTGGGACAGAGAGAGACAGAGCATGAACGGGGGAGGGGCAGAGAGAGAGGGAGACACAGAATCGGAAACAGGCTCCAGGCTCTGAGCCATCAGCCCAGAGCCTGACGCGGGGCTCGAACTCCCGGACCGCGAGATCGCGACCTGGCTGAAGTCGGACGCTTAACCGACTGCGCCACCCAGGCGCCCCATAAGTTACATTTTCTAACATATTCATAAAACAGTGTTTTACTTGTTACTATGGCAATAGACTTTCTTGAGAGGAGGAGTAAGGCTGTGCTTAATCTTAGTAAGCTGGTAACTCTGGGGAGCATCATGTGCATTTGAACAGCCCTCTCTGATAGAATATCAAAGAAGTAAGAACTGCTACTCTATGTACCAGCAAAACAGAGCTACTGGTGAGGTCTTTAGGAGTCTGAACCACTTTCACCAACAACATCAGGCTAACTCAACATGATGGATCCCTTCCTTACCTTTGTTCTAAAGGATCACTCGGCCAAAATATTTATTAGACAAGCATTTATTCCAATTTTGTGCAATGCATGAGACTGACAGAATCCCATGCTGGTAGACAACATGTATATCATCCTGTTAGGGTGGTCATCCACATGTGTGACCTTGGTGTGCTTTCCATTAGTGAGTATGACTGATGCCTTAGCAAGTTTAAATAACTAAAGTGTGTGTGTGTGTGTGTGTGTGAGCACGTGTGCGCAGTGCCAGAGGTTTAAAGAATACCCAAATAATGCCAAGGATTAGTTCCAATAAAGCAGAACACTACGTTTCAGACTCCATCTCTCAGCTTACTGTCAACTATGATACTATGTTTATTTTTTACTCTAGCCAATAATATTATGTGTGACATAATGCAGGGTATTTAGTACTCATCTGTTCTCAATGGCTTCAGGATCTAGCTAGAAAGGTAACACAGACTTTTTTCTCTCTCTCTCACACACACATTAAGGAGGTAAATCAAACAGAATTACATAGTAGATACCCAAAATGAATGGTGCATATAAAATATATTTTTGTACTATTTTTGTATAATATGAAAATGTCTGAATGGAGAGTAGGTTTGTAGTTTAACGTACAGGCTACGTGGCATTCATGGAATTCATTTTGGGGTACTCAGGTGGTAATTCGTAAGGATCACAATGGTGCTCAGAGTAGTGGAAATAGAAGTACAAGAGCCCCGGCTGGGTGCTCACTGCAGCAGACCTGCCATACTGATTAGATAGCTTGGGCAGAGAAAAACACTGTTTCCAAACATGAAGCCCAAGTTAAAACTCAAAAGGGCAGGAGCTTTAATTTGTAGGTGCTATTTTATAATTGAGATGCATCTTACATGGGGAACTCTATGAAGCATACTCCAAAGTAAAGAGCAAGGGATTTACTTCAAACTTTGGTTTACTGAATTTCAAAAAATATTGTGAAAGTCAACCAAACTGTAAGTGTAATGGATTCAGCAAAAGAAGAAATCGTTGTTTGCTAGTACGATTGAAGGGAAGCATTAGAATGTGATTTTAATTGAATTTGGGTCTGTAAATATGTCTATAGTTTGGAATAAAAAGACAAGGAGTAAACCTTAAGACAAGGAAAGAGATACAAAAGAAATAACCTGTTTTGACTGCAGACTCCCAAGCCAGACAATTTTGTTCAGTTATTACACCGACCATTTGTGATGTTTTGGCCCACACTTCAGTTCATTTCACCTCCCAAATTCCCAAATGTCAATCAAGCAATTTCCTGAAGTTTACTTCTCAGTGAATTCTGCCACTAAAAAGGGGCATACACTCCCCACTCCCAGTATAACTTCTAAATATAAAAATTAACTAAACTTGCATCATTGAAAGATCATATTACCTATCACTTCTCCAAACTGCACTGGATCCATCCATCCCTATAACAGTTATTTTTTTTTAATGAAACGAAACAAAATCTAAAAATATTGTAATAATTGCTTTCCCCCTACCCCCCACCTCAGGCAGGAATTTTCTTTCTTTCCTTCCTTTCTCCCTCCCTCCTTTCTTCCTTCTTTCCTTCCCCACCTCCCTTCCTTCCTATACTTTGACTCTCTTCTAACCACACATAAACTGACTCCTTTTTGCTATGTTCTCTTTCTAGGCAACTACTCAATCAGCTTCATTTTTTCAGTTCACGTAAGTTAGGAAGAATCCCTTTGCATATATTCAACATTCTTCTCTGCCAAGATGTGCCTCTTAAGTGTGTAGGATTTCCTCACCCTAAAGTTATACATGTATGCATAAATTTGTTTGGGCTGCTGTCTATTACAAATACCTAAAAGCCAAAAACTAGGTACAGCTTTAAAATAGCTCATTTAGAGAACCACAAAAAATGATTTTTGCATTAGTAATTGTCATTATGGACCCAGTTTGATCATAAGGTATCTTTAAAATGGTGCCAGCGTAATTTATGCCCTTGATTTTACCAAAATTTTGATATCTGACTAATTTTCAGCATCGTCATGCAAATACTGTAGAAAATACCATAAATTATAAATGCTAGTCTACTAAAAGAAAGAAATTGTGTTTAAAATTACTACATAGACATTTTAATGGATAAAAATTGAATTACAAAACCTGTGTTATTTTTCAAAGATTGGCTGGAAAATTTGACTCTTTTCACAATAAAGATTTTTTTTATTAGACAGTTTTATTTTGTTTCTATAACACAGGAAAGTTTATAATTATCCTTTTATATCCATATATTTTACCTTAAATATTTTGATAATTAGTTTCCGATAAAAGGGGGTAGAAATAATTTTCTTTCTTGATAAATAAACATCATATTTGAGAAGAGTACATTTACCTGTTTTAGGAAATTACGTGACCTGTTACAATTATAATGTTAGTCAGCATCAGTAAGTTTATGCTCTAATCATTATTCCTTTTTAATATGCTAATGTTATTATTGTTTGCGAATATTGTGGTAAATTCAATATTTCCTTAGCATGTGCATTCTTGCTTTTTAAAAAATTCCCTTTATAAATAAGTTATTTGTGAAATCTCCTGATTTTAAGTTGGTTTTATATTGCTACTTGCAGGTTGCATTTAGGTATTGGTGTCATTATAAACTCAAAGAATATGCTGCCTTTTTGAAGAGATGCGGAGATAGGCAGCAGAAAAGAAAAGAATACATGAATAGCAATGAAGTTCATTAGAACTTACAATATCCTTTTCTAGGAATTCAGCAGGAACAAAGAAATGAACATATAAAACAAAACACATAAAAGCCTTATTTATATCTCATCATTATTTTCAATTTACAGGAAAAAAATCCTATTTTCTCTAATACTTATAATAGAAATATTCAGTCTTTTCTGTCAGTAACCTAGTTCATCACAGTTTCCATTTATAATTAACTTCTGATTATCCTTCATGACAGAAAATCAATATAAAACACAGAGAAAATAAATTGATAAAGTTCAAATATCCATTTTTTATTACCTTTCTTATTTCTTGTTTGACTCCAAAAATGCTTCCAGCAGCAATTCTGCTGAATTTTTTAAAAATTCTGCCCGTAAATTTTCTGCAATTTTCAGACTATTCCTTTATCGAATACACAAGTATTAGTACCACTATTGCAGTTCCCGCAAAGTCTAGAAGATACAGAATTCTTGTTCTCTTATTTCTCTTAATTTCAGATATCAGATTCGTACACTTACAAACAGTACTAGTTGCTTTAATGCTATGTATTCTTCCTCTTTTTCTAATAAAACTCTGGTTTCCTTAAAGTGCTAGTTAAACATAGTCAAGTTTCTGGCTTACCTTACCTTTTTGTCTTTTTACTTTCTCCCGACCAGAACACAGCTGTGATGCCCGGGGTTGGAGAAGCCTTCTTGGTCCCAGGATAAAGAAAGTCGAGGTCTAAGTACAGCAGGATGGACCCGTAGATGTTGGGTCTTGAAGACTTCTTGAAACAATGTGCCAGCCCTGGAAATTTTGGGATGTTGAAGCCGGGCAGTATGAGACAGAACTGTCAGCCATCAAGCCTGTAAATCATTCTTTGCTGCTATTAACTGAATCCAAGTTCAAAAATAACTTCATTTTTGACACAGAGTCTGAAAGTTTGGTTAAAATATTTACGTTTTCTTAGGTAGCATCTCTTTCATTGAGAGATTTATAAAATCTCATTTATTAAAGTCCCTCACATTTATTAAAGACCCTTAAATATTAATTTTGGTAGCTGAACACATAGAAAAAACAAGCTAAAAAATCTATAAAGTTTGCTTTCATGTTAAAAACTGCAAAGTATGAAGTCGAGAGACGTATCATGCCATCAGATCATGGGGGCAAGGTAAATTAATTTTCTGGTTAGAAAGTCTTACTTTGGGTACATTTAATAACGCTCTTCTTTTTCTAATTGGATAATGTCGATCGGTGGAAATAAAATTTAATTTTTCTGAGATGTGTTTGAAGTTATTTTCACTGCCTGCCCCCACCACTTACAGGCCTTGTTATTCTTGCCAGCTTTGGTACTGTTTCAATTATCTCATGGTTCAGGGAGTTGTTGGGTTTTAAATGGATACTCCCGCTATGGGAAATGGCTGCTGTTTTTCACCATATTTTCTCTTATCATCCACAGATAATTAGTTCTGCCTGACAAAGCACATCACAAGGGACAACTCCATAGCCTTCATAAGCATCTCAGCAGTATCTTCCTTATGGCTAATTCTTCCTCAACCTGTTTAAAACTGCTTCATTATAATTATTATTCCTCATCACTTGTCCACACTGTAAATGTAGGCAGTATTAACAATGTATGTAGCAGATACCTGTATGTCATCTCTTTAATGCTCCTAGATATTTGCATAGCAGGAAAGTGGGGCATAAAAACAACAAGCTTATTCTTCTGACCCTTAGCATCCATACTCGCATCCCACCACTGGATTATTAATGCATCTTAAATTCCCAAATATGTTATGTCCTCCCACTCTTTACATAAGCTGAGTTAACATGTAATCTCTCTTTTTTACAGTAATAAAATATCTAAAAATCATATATGAAAGTCTGTGACTACCAGTAAAATAGATTTTTAAATTCTAAGATACTATAAAATAGAAGATGCAACATCATTTTAGAAAAGCTTCTCAAGAATGGGGAGAAGTGCCTGGGTGGCTCAGTCGGTTAAGCATCCAACTCTTGGTTTTGGCTCACGTCATGATCTCAGGGTTCCTGGGTTCGAGCCCTGCATTCCCTGTCTCCCTCTCTTTTTGCCCCTCCCCTGTTTGATTTCTCTTTCTCTCACACACACAAAAAATAAATAAATAAGCATTAAAAAACATTTTAAAAGAATGGCGGGAAAAACCCTCTGTATTAAGGGTATACATCTGGTGTGAAGTATAAGCCAATTAAAATATATTAACATGTGAAAATATCCTTCTTATAATCAAAGAAATGTGGTAAGAACATCTTTATATGAAGTTGACAATATTTGAACAAAGAAAATTTTGAAAAAAATTATTGACTTACCCATGCTCCTTAAAGTTTCTAGCAGCTTTTTTTCCATATACCCCTTCTCTTCCTCTTGTCTTTAACTCTAGACCACTGGAACTTCAGTCCCTGTGATCCCTTGAGGTATTTCCTTTGGAGAACTCATCCAATCAAAGAGCTTCAAAAATCTGTGCCAATCTATGCCAATTACTCTTAAGTCTCTGAAGAGACTACTGAGAAATTTACTTTTTATCTGCTGAGCAATTCCATTTGTATATCTTTCTGTCACTTCTAGAACAATACGCCCTCAAACTAATGTATAACTTTTCCCAACACCAGCTTATTCCCCTAAATTTTTTTTTAAAACGATACCTCCGTTTTCTAGGAACTAGGTGGCATCGCATTATCTTGCTCTTTTATTCTCAATCTTCCACAATCAGGCTGCAAAGTCAGTTTAAGAGTCCCCTTAACACCTTTCTGATGCCATTGTCACCACACTTCTTAGTTCACAAACTTAGGAGTTTCTCTAGGTGAAACACGAAACTGCTCCCATACACAGAAGCCAAGTAGGGATGGACGAAAGGGTCAAGCCAGATTGGTAGGCGGTGGGTTTAATAAGCAAGGGAACCGACATAGGAGGCTTGTCTCCCGCAGCTGCAAACTGAGTAGATCTCTGCACCTGCTTGCTAGAATCTTAAGTTTATATAGAAGCCTTAACAGCATTCAGCCATGAGTACAGTCCAGGTGGTCTCAATAACACATTACCTTCTCAAGGCTGCATTCTTAAAATAGCTCCTAGTGTGGGAATGGAGTGTGGAATGTACATTTCAAACTACAGGGGAGGGGTAAGGACACTCCCATCTGACTCAAGGATCAACCAGCAGTCATGACCTCGCCATGACCTCTCTACACAACACTAGTGAGGTTTTCCTTCTCAAGCATCGGCACCAGCAAGCAGCTATGGTGCTCTGATTACACAGTTCACGCTGATATTTTTAGAATCTTTCTAAAGCTTTTCTTTTATATCAACTGATTCAATACAAAATTCATCAACCTTTGCCTCTCTTGCCACTCTTGCCTTCTTGGAAGTCTCCTGGTTTCCATTCCTTCTGACAGCTCCCTTTGTAGTCTTCTTAAATGTTGATGCTCCTTGAGAGCTTGTTAAGAGCTTGAAGTAACACTGCCGGAATGTGAATTCTGACTCTGCAGAATAGTGTGTAACCGTGGGCAAATCACATCATCTCTCTATATATCACTTTCCTCATCTGTAAAATGAGGATACCAATAATATCTATGCCATATGGTCATTATAACTTTAACTGATTTTATCCATATTTATTAGCTCTAGTTTAGATCATTCTCTTGAGCTGCAGATAAGTATTTCCAATTATACAATGGAGATTTTCACTTGGATCTTTCACACAGACATCTTCCCATCTCTCTCTTTCCCCTTCTCCCTCACTTGCTCTCACCTGCCTTCTCTATACTTCCTCCTACCTTTGAAAACTCCAAATTATTCTTTTAAAAATTTTTTTTAAATGTTTATTTATTTATTTTTGAGAGAGAGAGAGAGAGAGACGGAGAGAGAGAAAGAGAACGCAAGTGGGGGAGGGGCAGAGAGAGAAGGAGACACAGAAACTGAAGCAGGCACCAGGCTTTCAGCTGTCAGCACAGAGCCTGATGCAAGGCTGGAACTCATGAACTGCGAGATCATGACCTGAGCCGAAGTCAGACGCTTAACCGACTGAGCCACCCAGGTGCCCCTGAAAACTCCAAATTATTCTACAATGTTTAGCTTGGCTATAACTGTAATGTAGGAGATAAGATTGTTGCTGAGAGAAAAGAGCAGTGAGGTGTAAAGGACTTCAGTTGAATGGGAGAATCAAATTCTTAAAGTGGAAAATGGGAAAGAGAGAGAGAAAGAGAGAGAGATAGCAAACGAGCAGCAGCATAGGTAGGATTTGTAAAAGGCCACACAGCTGTGATTGGACATTCTTCATCTAGAGACACAGGGCATAACAACTGTTCCTCTTTATCTTCCCAGCATTGAGCACAGTGTAGACAGCATTGCATGTCTGAAATAAAACTTACTTGCATGACTGGAAGTGTTGTTGAAAACTGACCTCTGTGCTCCAGAGCCGAAATATATAACGTGAAGACAGAGCTTGGGTATAAAGAAGAAAGCTAGTTCATTATTTTGCCAGGCAGAGGAGGCTGTAGTTTAATGCCTCCAAGACTGCGAGCCCATGCTGGGTTAAAGGCTGAGGAGTTTTATAGGAAAACAAAGGATCTGGGCAGTTTTGATAGGAATCTGCTACATGTTGCCAGCTGTGTTAGTCATGTCTTCAAGGTAGTCTCAAGACTAGCCCTGGTGCTGGCCATCTGAACCTCCCTATTAAGTATACATTGAGGTCAGCGAGATGTCAATATTGATACTAAGTTCGTGGAACAAAGGATTCTACAGAAAAACAAGTGAAGGGGAAGGGGGAGCTTCAAGGATGAGGAAGGGAAAAATTTGTTCAGTTTAAAGCCAAGCCTTGCTGAAGCACTAGGGTGTACATCTTAATTTCTATCCGTCTTTACATTTCTGTGGTGGTTTCAAAAGATCACATAGATGAGCAAAAAATAAATGAATACATAATGATGGTACACTTGTTTCAGAAATTTTTTTGCTCCCCAGCATTTTAGTGGGGCACAAATTAGCAACATCTATAAAAGTGATCTAGTCTTGGGTAATTATTACCAGAAATAGGCGTTTCATAATGTTGTTGAATTGCTATTTGGGACAGTCATCTTGCATTGTTAAAAGGATAATGATAATAATCTCATTCAGTAGGCTTGTGGATTTGGACACTTCCGGGAAGGCCTTTTAAGCTCAACATCCTGGAAGATCCTTTACAATGCAGCTCTATTAAAAATCATAGATTTTTTTTGTTTGGGCTGTTTATTGACATAATTGTCCTTAAAAAGTTCAGGCCTTGTTGCTCTTCTTTGGTTTCTCTTCTTGGCAGGATTCTGGGTAAATAGCTAAATCACCCTGTGCTTTCTTCAAAGCAAAAAAGTTGTACCCATCGGCTGGTACGTACCTTTCATCACACTTTGGAGAAGAGGCCTTGCTCTCCACCTGTGTGAAAGATACATATCAGGCCGGGAATTTTCACAGAGAATATCATTTCTACTGTCTGAACACCTAGTATCTAAAGCATATGGATCTCTATTCAGCAACACCCTCTATCGGCACCCCAGTAACTTGTCAAAGAATTCAACCGTAATCTGACTATAACCCAGTACTTGGGAAAGGCTTGTTTGAAAAGCTGATATTTATGAATGTGTAGGAGACACATTAACTCCAGGTTCTCAAAAACCTAACCCTTTGTGGTTAGAGCATAGAAATAAATGGATTCCTACAGATATGCTTTCACTTTAATGTTAGAAAATTAATATAAAGTATTTATGTGAAAATTATTGTTTTTATTACAAAAGCATCATTATACAGATAGAAAGAAATAAACTCCTTTGAGATTTCAGCATTAAAATAAAGTTAACCCAGGGGCGCCTGGGTGGCGCAGTCGGTTAAGCGTCCGGCTTCAGCCAGGTCACGATCTCGCGGTCCGGGAGTTCGAGCCCCGCGTCGGGCTCTGGGCTGATGGCTCAGAGCCTGGAGCCTGTTTCCGATTCTGTGTCTCCCTCTCTCTCTGCCCCTCCCCCGTTCATGCTCTGTCTCTCTCTGTCCCAAAAATAAATTAAAAAAAAAAAAGTTGAAAAAAAAAATAAAATAAAGTTAACCCTTCCTGATGAACCTGTGTATTTCCTTGATCAGTCAATGAGAACAAAGGTTCGGAGGGAAATTTATCCTTTGTTAAGGAAATTTACTCATGGTATGTGCTTGGTGCATTGATTTCTCTCCAACTTTTAAGGAAATTTTATGTTACGAAAAAAATCTATCTTAAAATCATGCTTTTTTAAAACAATTCAAATGAATGAAATAAGATCAGTAAACAAAGATTTAGTTTCTGTTTTAGTCTGAATTTAAAATATCGAGAATCTTTACATTTGATATGCGTTGATTCCATTTTAGTTAAACTTGAGACTGAATAAAGAAATCCAATTCTGATGGGGTTTTTTTTAGTGTTTATTTTTGAGGGAGACAGAGACAGAGCACAAGTGGGGGAGGGGGAGAGAGAGAGAGAGAGAGAGAGAGAGAGAGAGAGAGACAGAGACAGAGACAGAGACAGAATCTGACAGGCTCCAGGCTCTGAGCTGTCAGCACAGAGCCTGATGTGAAGCTTGAAAGTCACCACCTATGAGATCATAACCTAAGCCAAAGTTGGATGCTTAACCAATTGAGCCACCCAAGTGCTACCTGAAATTTTTGGATGTCTTTTATGATCCATATTGTCAGTGTCTCCTGGAGAAGTGAGCTAAAGCATAGATTTCTTTGAGAACATTTTCAGAGTCACATTAAGAAAGTTTCAGCTATAAGATTATTTCATCAGTCGTTACTTGTTATGCATCCCTAACATTGCTTGAACAGGTTACAAAGTAATTCTACATGTTGATGGATTATTTGCAAATATCCACATACCCATATATTTTAGAATACCAAAGTAACAGAATAATTTTTTTCCATTAGAGCAAATGAATATTTTTATAATCATTATTTAAATTGTACGCAGCTTGGGGTGCCTACGTGGCTCCATCAGTTGAGCATCTGACTCTTTATTACGGCTCAGGTCATGATCTCACAGTTGGTGGGATTGAAACCTGCATCAAGCTCTGTGCTGACAGTGCTGAGACTGTTTGGCATTCCCTCTCTTTCTCTCTTGGTCTCTGCCCCTCCCCCTGTCTCTCTCTCTCTCTCTCTCTCTCTCTCTCTCTCTCTCTCTCACAAAATAAACTTTAAAAAAATAACTTGTATACAGCTTATCAGCTTATAAGATGTGAATTAGTAAATTGTGTAAGTTTTAATAGTCGATTTGCCTACCTAACCTGTTTACCTACGTGTTATACTTGTCATAACCACCAGATTTGTATTGATGACAAGAAAGATACATTATAAATAACACTCAAGTCAACATAAAATTATGATGTATTATGTTTCAGGATTCTTACAATGATCTCTATCCTGAGCAGAAAAGATTCTAGCTTTATCAGTAACTATACTTGATTCCAGAAACATTTTATTAAGCAATAGACCCTTTGTCTGTTCCTACTATGTTGCTGAAAGAAAATTAGGAGATGTTTTACTTTTTGACAAAATTTTATTTATAAAGTCCCTCCTTCCCCCCAAAAGTAGTATGTTCTTTAAAAATTTTTTTTAATGTTTATTTATTTTTGAGATAAAGAGAGACAGATTGTGAATGGGGGAGGGGTAGAGAGAGAGGGAGACACAGATTCTGAAGCAGGCTCCAGTCTCTGAGCTGTCAGCACAGAGCCCCGACGCGGGGCTCGAACTCATGGCCTGCAAAATCATGACCTGAGTTGAAGTCGGCCACCCAACTGACTGAGGTACCCAGGTGCCCCCAAAGTAGTATATTCTTCAATCAAATCTTTAAATCTTAATTTGCTAGACTTGCTTTCCCTTTATTAACTTTCATTTAGTGTACTTTAATATTTTAATAATAGCGTTTAAAACTCAGTTAATATTTGAAGAATGTTTCTTGATTTCTTCTTATAAGCTTTAAAACATGTTCTATATCCTGTTGAACAAATAACAAAATAATGACAGACTAATTTTTAATTGTGATAAAAACAAGTACCAAGTTTATGGATTAATTTTTTTCTGGAATTTACATACATTTGTTATCTCCTGGGTTTTGCACAGAGTTGTTTAGGGACTACTAATAAAATATTCTGTTTCTTTTTTTTTTTTTTTTGAAAAAAGTCAGCTACTAATTCTCTTTGAAAACAAGCAAAAAATGATGTATATCAAATTTTAATGAAATCTTTTTATAGTTAGGTGACAATAGAGAAAAGTCCTTCATGTGATTTTATGTAATTTGTGAAGATAAATGCGTCTGAGCCTGGCACTCATGCAAGGATATGTGAGTACTTGTAATAAATGGTGTGCTGCTTTTCTCTGATGTGAGGCCTAACTGGAATGCTTGTGTATTTATAAGTTTGTAGTTTGAAATATTCATATTTTGCCCAGTGGCCTACTAGTAGATCATTATATTTTTATTTGGAAAGCCTGTGTTTGATCTTTGCTCTTGTTTTCTTGGGAGCTTTAAATGAATAAAATAACAAATAATTTACTTCCCTGAAGCCAAACAGCCAAGAGCTCTGATCCTTTCAGAATTTAACATGTTTTTTTGACCCCTCTCAACATTGAGGAGGGAGACATCCATGGGGGAAAAAAGGAATCTGGGTAATATACATATATATACATATCACATACATAATTGACTATTTTCCAAATTCATTTTTTAATCAAATGTCTATTCACACATTTGCTAGTACAAAAGATTTCCATAAATTTAGTAAAAGCAAAAGTCAAGGAATTAATGTGTTAATATGCCCTAATCCTGCCCCACACATATGCTATGAATATGTTAGGAAGATAGAAGGGATCTGAGGTGTGAGACAGAAATAAACAAGACAGGAGAGAATATCAGAGGAAATTAAAAATATAAAAGAGAAAGGTTATATAAAAGCAAACAATTTTTTAAAAATTTTAAATGTTTTTTAAAATTTATTTTTGAAAGAGACAGAGACAGAGCATGAGCAGGGTAGGGGCAGAGAGAGACACACAGAATCCGAAGCAGGATCTAGGCTCTGAGCTGTCAGCCTAGAGCCTGATGCGAGGCTCGAACTCATGAACTGTGAGTTCATGACCTGAACCAAAGTCGGACACTTAACCAACTGAGCCACCCAGGTATCCCCAAACTACTTACTTTTTTAATAAGACCAAATACAGAATCTGGAAAATACAGAATTATGCATACCACACATTGTATGTATTTTGTATAATCAGTTTTGAACAAATGCCTATTCATACATTGTTAGTGCAAAAGATGTACGTTAGCAAATATTGATTATTCACGTGTTCAACACTATAGTAGAGGCTTGTAGAGTATGTTGTATGATTTGTCAACAAAAAATGATTCTATTGTACTTATCTGTCTCTTGAAAAATCTTAATTTCATCACTATGAAATTTTGTTTTCAAAATGTAAGCTTTGTATTAATAGAAATAATTAACTTACTAAATTTCATGGTAACACTAAGTGCTTTTTATTGACAGGAGCCCAAGACCTGACAATAACCAATGAATCTCATGCATTCATCCTTTGATGAATCTCTAAACAAGTAACAAATGAATAATCCTTACCTCAAAGAAAAAAAAAATCCAGACAATTAAGTTAATATTGATACTTAAATCCCTATTGTCTCTAAACCCCAGGTTTAAAAAATTAAAGCCAGTAAACAAAGAGAAAAAAAATAAACAGGAGAATCACAACCATAACTCCACAATACCACTGTATGTAAAGGAGCTACTTCATACCTATGAGTCTAAGATCTTGTGGGTTGATACTAAAATGTTGGTTTTCTGTCATTCGTCTTTATTTAGTTCTCCTTAGGCAAAATTAATTTTCCAATGAAATCATATTGTCTTCTCTTACCAGTCAGAATCATTAGGATAAATATATCTCTTAATTTTTAAACACAAATGAAAATCGCTCTTTCTGATCCTCTTTCTTTTTAAAAATATGACTTCCTCGGGTACATAGTTCCGTTAACCTCAGCAAGATGGTTTTCTAGAGTTTTCAGGCAACATTTAGTTGTGCTAAAGAAACATATTGTAAAGTCTGTAATATTTTTCGAATGTACTTTTTGTCACAAGTTTTTTAGGACTCATCTGTAAGACCTAAATCTGTCCAGTGTTTGCACTTGTCTTATATTTCTCATATATTTTTTTGGAGATTTTTCCAGGCCTCCCACCCAGTGCTCTTGGTCTTACAACTTCCTTTCCTACTTCTTCTCTCTCTTTGCTTCCTCTCTTCCTTTCTTTCTATTCATCCTCCTCCCCATCCCTCTTGCTCTCCTATAGTTTCCTCCCATCCACCATCATTTTCTCAAATTCTTAGCTGTATGATGGAAATTTGTCATTAAAATTACTTTTTTTGGGGGCGCCTGGGTGGCGCAGTCGGTTAAGCGTCCGACTTCAGCCAGGTCACGATCTCGCGGTCCGTGAGTTCGAGCCCCGCGTCAGGCTCTGGGCTGATGGCTCGGAGCCTGGAGCCTGTTTCCGATGCTGTGTCTCCCTCTCTCTCTGCCCCTCCCCGTTCATGCTCTGTCTCTCTCTGTCCCAAAATAAATAAACGTTGAAAAAAAAAAAAATTTAAAAAAAAAAAATTACTTTTTTTGTTGCATGGTCTAGCTGTCTTACTGGATATGAAAGCATCTTGTTGTTCTGTTGTTGTCTTCTGTCTTTGAGTCTTTTAGAATCTCAGTTTCTGACTATGAGGATTTTATAACAGTACATATATGAAGCATGTAAAATATAATAAGTGTTATTAAATGGCACGTATTTTTCCTTTATAGGATATTTCCAACTTGTATTTTGTTTTGCATAAATCCCTTTCCTTCTCGTTTTCTTCAGGCTTCTTGTATGCTTCTATTATATCAATACATGATAAAGTGTTTTAAAATTAACTTAATACTTTTAACCTTTAATGCCTATTCAGAGGCTTATTTTTGTCTCTAGGATTACCACATTTTCATCTTTAACTCTTCAAATCTAAAGAGATATTTTGGATTTGCAGCTTACAAATTTATAAACTGGCATGTTTTATATCCTCTTTAGAATGAACGATTGTCAGATCAGTAATCAATGAAAACTAACAAATGGTGCGGAACACTGAACATGTCATGTGCTGCACAGAACAGGGATAAAAAGGAACAGCTCACAATTGCAACTTTGCCTAAGTTTCTGTAGTTAACTCCTGAGAATGTAGCCAGGAAGTACATGACCATATCTTGTGTACAGATTTTGTTAAAGAGAAAAAGTAACCTCTTAATCTCTTCCTTTGAAGGTTTGCCTCTTCTCCTTGTGCTTTATGGAATTAACAAAATGAATGAAAATAGTGTGTACTACTGTGATTTGTGGTGAATAATATAGTCAAATTAATCCCCACAAGTTTGTTTTATATTCACTTACTTTATTTAGAAATTTATGCATGTGTTAATATTAGTACCAGTATTTGAAAATACTTACTATCTTTCATGTTTTATTTTGAAATATTTTATTCTAGCTGTAAAACCAGATAAAATGTTGGTTGAATCACACTTGTAATATGTAATAACCATGGGATCCTCGGCAAATTACTTTAATGCCCTGACTTCATTTTCCTAATCTGTAAAATGAGTATAATATCAACATTATGGAGCAGTTACAAAAACTAAATGAGAAGCTTTGCTCAATAAATACTAATTCTCTTAATCTAACTTTGTATGCTGTTGGTTTTCATATGGTGATGCAGCCTAGGAGATGAGAATGGCACATGGAAATAAAATAAGTGGAATATTTTGAGCACCATACTGTAATTATGTAAGCAAATGGGAAATGTGCAGGGAGGATATTGATGTCTTGCTTTTTCTTCAGCAGAGCTGCATTCAACATAAAGGGGAGTCATTTTATGGAATAATAAAAGCCTGACAATCACTGTGATTGGCTGGAGGCCATTACTGCAGTGCAATTCTAAACAGCTTGTTTTTCAAAGTTCTTCTTGCATAACTCTTCCAAACCTAAGCTTTGCCCAGGCTACTTGAAAGTTTCAGAACTCATTTTTAAAATGAAGTTTCTCACTGCTGTGATATATGTAAGGGAAAATATGCATTAAAATAGCATTTTCTTCTTAAATTTTTACAATCAGATACTTTTTGACATGGAAGAAAACATTTGGAAAATGTAGCAAACTAAGTTTTAATGGTAGACAAAAGCAACTCATGACTCAGAGAAGAAAAAGACCACATGTGAAGAGATCTTATTAAAAAAAAAAAAAAGAAGACGCCCAACATGTTTTACAGTGAAAAGCACATTTGGTCTGTATTGTTCAGCGTAAAATCCTATGATTTCCCAATAGAAATCAATGAGGTTTCTGAAGTTAGCAAATCCACCTTGATGCATTCATCTTTTCCAGCGTTTCTAATCAGCAATCCTTACTGTAATGTATGTATAATAAGTGGGTGTAGAGTTGGCAACTCACCAAAATAAATATTTAATGACATTTTAATGGTTATTTTAAATCCCTTTTATTTAAATTGTGGATTAATACTTTATTTGGTCAATGAATTCTGACCAGAATGTTTGAGAAACATATTTGCAGTTGAAGCTCTCTATAATGGATGTGTACTTAATTTTCAGAATTGTCCAGGTTAGATCATCTCTGATGGAGGCATTTTATCTTAAATGTCAACATTAGAAACACTGAGATAAAGATCAGGGGCAGCAATCTGTGAACTGCGGAACTGTGTTAATTGTTCATTCTCAAACATAGAGATGCCAATTAATTCCATACAACCCAGATTCAAAGCAGCCATAGGGAGATGGTCCTGATGTTAGTATTGCACACAAATGAAGAAAGTACATGTGCTCCAGCGCCCAGAAAGCCGATTCTTCAACAGGCAGCAATAGAAGAATCCCAGTGCAACCAGCAATTGGTGGATGGAATCTTTGTTCTGGCGATAGGTTCCCTAAGCCAGCTGCTAGGTGGAGAGAGAAATCCCTCTCTCACCCTTACATTCAGAATCAACGGCTCAGCCACCTGGGCTCCCGCGGGCTGCGCCACCGCCTCACTTCTGGTGCACGTCTCCCCCTCTCGACCGCCAAGTGCTCACTCCCTCCCAGAGAGCACTTACACAATGGACTCACTTGTTTCCCTTGAACCTCTCCTTTGACTTCCAGCCCCAGCCCACAACTTGAGCAAGAGTCAGGCAGGAGCCTCTGCCATGGAGCACGGAGGAGCTTGGAAGCACGCGCGCACAGGCAGACGAAACAAACAATGCTTGGTCCACGAATGAATAAATTAACGACACCCATGCCCCCACCCATTGCTCTGCAACCTGCAGAAAGAAACCTGGAACGGGGTTTCCTAAACGAGAGATTTTGTTTTGTCTTTCAAACTGCAAACATTCTTCTCTGGTGACGGCAGAAGAGATGCTGTCCGTTCTGATGGCAATAAAGATTGACGGTGGCTTTGCCCGTGACAACGCCCCCAGTATCGCGCCGCGCCAGGTTCCCTGATAACCGCGAGGGGGAAGCGCAGATCCAGGGGAAAGGAACAGCAGAGGCAAAGGCAGCTTAGGAGGGATGAGAAATGGGCACTCAGGGAGGAAAAAAATAATGAATGAGTTACATAGGGTTTTAATAGTGAAACTTCGGGAGAGAAAGGGGTGGGATCTCTCTCCAGGTAACTACCTTCAAATAAAAAAAAATAGATGAATGCATAAGGAAGTGGCAAGCAACAACTTTGAGGTGAGCAGCAAGTTGTTCACCTCCTCTTGGGCGTTGTATCAGCACGCCCAGGGCTGCCCCAGAACACGCGCTCCCCATCGGAGGAGGCGGCGGCGGCGGGGGGCAGCGGTAGCAGCGGTAGCAGCAGCAGCAGCAGCAGCAGCAGCAGAAACAGCAGCAGTAATAGCGGCAGCGGCGGCACAGGCGGCGGCAGCTGCGCGCCTCCGGCCCAACCCCGCTCCGCTCCCCCTCTCCCCGGCGCCCTGCCTGTCTTGCGTGTGCGTGTGCGTGTGCTCAGCCTCAGCGTGAGGGGCACCTGCTCGTCTGGGCTCACAGCGGAGGCAGCCTCGCCGGGAGCTGCCGCTGCCGCCGCCACTGGTGCTGCCGCTCTCAGGCGCCGGGCTCCCAGTCGCCGCCGCCGCCGCCTCGCCGCCGGAGTTGGGCTCCGTGGGGCTTCCCCCCTCGCAGCCTCGGTCCTTCCCGGCTGCCTGCAAGTCAGCCCTGCTCCGAGTCACGTGTCAGTGCCTGAGGCAGAGACTGAGAGAAAAAAACGCGCTTCATTCCTTCTTCCACCGCCATACTGTATTTTATACTAAATCTCATTTTTATTCCAACATTTTACTCCCGCTCGGTGAGTACCTTCTCAGTGGCATTCTTGTCCTATTCTTTTTTTTTTGTCCTTTTTTTTTGTTTTTTGTTTTTTTGTTTTTGTTTTTCTTCTTCTTTTTTTTTCCACTTCTTTGATTATTGTTTATATTTGGGAAAGCTGGAGGAGCATGGTTTTGAGCCTTTTCCTGAATCCAAGTTTTTCTAGCATGCGATGGTTCTGTAGACAAGGCGCTGTGTCTGGGAGTCCGTGGCGACCGTGCCCGCCGGGAGCGACTCCCAAGTCCAGCAAAATATGCAACTGGTTTTATGGAAAAAGCGATGTGAAGTATGGTGCCTATTTTTTTTTTCCTTTGTAAAAATAAAAAGCATGTTTCTAACTCTTTTTTTTGCATACTCTTTTTCTGATGAGATTTTTGTATAGGTGGGATTTTACGGCAGTGTTTACAAGTTTGTGGCTTTGCAATACTGGTACAAACCACTGAGCAAAGGCATTAATTTTCTATTTTTTGTGCCGTTTTTGGAAGCCGGTGAGAACAAATTCGTTTTTTCCCTCCTGTTTTTGACACCCATTGATAACATGAAACTTTTCTTGCAGCTGGTTACTGGGATAATTTTTAAGCAAAATACTTTTTTCCTCCTTTATATTAACTATGACTTTTGCACATTTGCATTTTTTAAAAACCGAGATAATTTTATGATAGATATCCTGATATCTATATATTATCCCTTCTTCCTTCCCCTTCCCTCCCCGTAAATCAATTTTCAAATGATGGCAGTGGAAGGTTTTTCTGGAAAAAAAAAAATGAAGTGCGGTTTGGTTTCCTTGTCAACGGAGGATGAAGTGAACAGCTGAGCAGCTCGCAGAGAGCAGGTACTTGGTCCCCTTGGAGGCGTTTCCCGGGTTTGCAATGGCAACACTGGTCCTGGCAAAGGAAGCTGTGTGTGTGTGTGTGTGTGTGTGTGTGTGTGTGGGCGCGTGTGTATGTGTGTGTACGCGCGCGCGCGCGTCTTGGGCAGTGTCCGAGCCCGCGGTGGGGAAAGCCGTGCCGGGAGCTAGGGAAAGCCAAAGTCCGTTCCCTGCCTCGGGATCGTTTTTGGATGTGCGCAAAATACAGTCCCTTCCCCGGCTGCGCCCAGGTCATCTCCGCCGCGGGCGGTGTCTGCGCCGCCGCCGGCGCCGGCTGGGGACGCGGGCCCTGTAAGTTCTCCGAGGGCCACTTGCAGAGCAGGAGGGGCGAGGGCCGAGGACGCGGCGCGGGCCGGCTGGGGCGGCCCCTCGGAGCGCGCGGGAGACGTGGGGAGAAGCGGCAGGGGCAGCATCTTCCGAAGGGGGCTGGCTCCTGGCCACGCGGGCCGGGAGCTCGAGACATTTCCAGATCCCTGAGGATGGCCCCAGCCCCAGCAAGCTCAACTCCTACTCCTCCTCTTTGGCTTGAGTAAACAACGCAGTAGGTCTTTCCCAGCCCGTTTTGTCTGTTCCGAAGGGTTTTGCTTTCTTAGTGGTGTTGTCTTTGGATCTTTTCTTATCTGGTTGTGTTGCTTTGGTTTTAAGTGCTCTCTGGCGTCTTCCAGGGGATGGGGAAATAGTTACTTTCAGTGATGGTCAGTTGGGTTTAATGTTGAGGACGGGACTGTTAGTTTGAATAATTAGACTACACCCCTAAGGTACAAAATAGCCTTTTACTTAAGTTTTAAAGGGACAGTGTGTTTCCTATTTTTAACCACCTGATAGTGGTTCCAAAGGTTTTCCCCTGAGAACTGGGCACAGGGCAAAGGGTAGGGGTTGGTGATGGTGTGATTTCGGTGTATTGGTAGCATTACAGTACTCAGTGTTGAAGGTATTCTGTGGAGTTTAAGATATTTTATGATTGTTCTGTTACTTATTTCTAGTATCATCTAGCACTGCTTTTTGGAGATGTACCAGTTGGTAATAAAAAACCTTTTCTGCACTTAAGCACAGTGACAGAATCTGCTGGAAAACTTGCTGTCCACACAAATTTCTTGTCATACTTTAAATCTTAAAATCTGGAGGGTAACTATTATTTAAATGATTTGACTTTTAAGCTTTGATGTTCTTTTTCCCCCCTTAAATGAAAAATTCAGCCTTAAATTTGTAATGTGTATATAATTTGAATTCTGTTAAAGTAAATCTAAAGTAAATGAAATAACTTTTTACTTCTATGACTAAGTTTTCTTCTAGGTTATCTATAGACAAAACTAATTCCACAGTACAAAAGGGCCCATAAAAATGGGTTAATTACATACACTTTTGTGGCTTTTAAAGCAAATATTTTGAAGTCTGTAATCTCAGTTGGTGGAATGAAAGTTTTATGATTATATTTATTTACTCTCTGTGGTGAAAAAGTTATGAGTACAAATGATCATTTATCTGTAGAAGAATAACATTTATTGCAATGTCTAGAAAGCTTTTTTAAAAAAATTCACAGTGCTCTCTTATTGGTCTTTGGAAGTTGCAGTGTGAGTTATTTTTATACTCAGGGTAGCTTTTTCTGTTAAGAAAGTCCTGTTGCATTTATATAAGCAAGATAGCTCATATCTTGTCTGTGGACTATCAGACTTGATATCATGAAGGGTATAGTTCTAAGATGTGACACAAATATTATGTTACTAAGCTTTACATTTTGGTGTGTGTGTGTGTGTGTGTGTGTGTGTGTGTGGCGAGTACATTACTAAAATATAGTCTTCCATATGGTTTAAATAGCAAACAAAACATTTAAAAAGCCACTTCAACATTCTGTGTTATTTTATCGCTGTTATAATGTATATAAATAGAAGTGCTCGTTTATTTAAAAATGCAAGCTAATGCACGTGTACAATATTTCTTAGGTTGTATGTACTGTAAATCATTAAGTTATTTTGAATGAGAGAAACAGTGAGTGAAAAAGAAAAAAAACTTGAATAATCAAACCAGAATTTTCATTGCTGCCCTAAGGTGGGGGGTATAGGGTCAAAAGATGGGGGCAGAGCTTGTACTGTACTGTATGTAGGATGTTTACAAATGAGATTGACACTATAATGGGCAGAAGAAGGTGGCCACAGGATTTTAATGTGGAACAAATACGTAGTTGTGCTTTGCATTCTGTAACTAAGGATCATATTAAGAACCTTTAAATCATGTTAGGTTTTCATTTATTTAATAACCATAGTTCATTAAATTTCATATTTATGTTAAATTCTATGACATGAAAATTTTTGAAATTTCCTCTTTCATGAATCATACTGGGAAGTGTACAACTCTTTAAACTGATCACCTATTTTATGTGTGTTTTGGTTTAAAATCTTTGAATGTAGTATCCTAGAGTTAGCACCGCCTACTGGCTTCTCATGGAAAAATAATATTGTTCTTCCATTTAGTAAGCAATCCACCCGGATTCTGATCAACTTTATCATCCAGATTATTTTCCACTGCTTTCTGAGAGGAAAAAAAAATATTTTGCAAGGAGAATGGGCTTGGGAAGTAAAGATGATGGGTGAGGGTAGGAAGACACATAAATTAAATTGGTTATTGGACCATTAGCTGACCTCGAGTATTTTATTATTTGTATCTTGGCAAAGAAATCATCACAAAGGTAAAATAGCCTGTTACATTTCCTAGAACTTTTCTGTGGGATGCCAGAATTTGGACATTCTTGAAAAATCCTGGATTGTTGAATTAATTTTACAGTTTCTGTTCCAGTCTTGAACATTGTAAAGAAACCCCTCTTTGGAGTGTTGTCTTGAGTGTGTGGTTTGTCCAAAAATTTTTGAATAGAGTTTTCATAATTAAAAATAAACATTTATTTTTTTCCTTTTATAGTTATCCTTACATGATTAAAGGCAAGCAAGGAGCACACTGATTTTTTTTTTTTTTTTTTTTTTTTTTTTTTTTTTTTTTTTTTTTTTTAGTGTTCATGAAGCAGCCACACCGTAGTGATGTTATGTAGATGGGGGGAAAGTTTCAAACATATTTATAAAGGCACTTTTTATATTCTTAACCACAAAAGTTATACTGCCTTTAAAAAGAAGATAGTTCATTTTCTCTAATTATTATGAAAGGCTGTTGGTTAGAAGAGCTACTGTATTTATGCAAACAAATGATGCCTTTAGACTAAAAAATAATGAACTAGAAAAGTAATGCATATACATATACCAAAATATTGTATTTTCTTAGTTAAAAGAACCATGTGCTATGTGAATAACTGTTTCTTAGGTAAAGTAGTCATTTTTTAATTGAGCTTATATGGTATGAAGTGTGTGAAAAAGCTCCAATGTTTGTTACATTCTTGAAAGCATTCCTCTTGAGTAAGAGTCTGGTCTGGATTTCTTTACTGTTTGCTGGTATTGTAAGCAATTATACAGTGCAGCGAATCACATAAAACTCTACACTGGAAGTAGAAGAGAAGCAGATATTTAGAATTGTTTGCATGATGAGAAGGAAATTGAAGAAAACATGTTATTTCAATTTAATTTATATATTCTGTCTGACTTTTGAAAACTCTTATTTTTAAATGGTAAGCTGTGATTTTAAAATCCAGTTATTTCTTCACTTCTTTTATCACATTGCCATTAAGAGAATTCCATTTTGTGCATAAAAAACTGCAATCGTGATGAATTTTATTCCTGAAACTTGTTTATGGAGCTCTGGAATGTAATTAAAAACTAATTTAAAAAATTCCTCACTGCTCTGAAGTTATTGTTATTGTTTTCTTATTCTTTCATATTATTATTATTTGCTACTTCTAGTGACCTGCAAATGTGCCTTTAAAATCCCATTTTTGGGATGCTTGGGTGGCTCAGTCAGCTAAGCGTCTGACTCTTGATTTCAGGTCAGGTCATGATCTCATGGTTCATGGGTTTGAGCCCTGCCTCCGGTCTTGCTGACAGTGTAGAGCTTGCTTGGGATTCTCTCTCTCTCCCTTTCCCTCTCTCTGCCCCTCCCTTGTGTGTGCGCTCTCTCTCTCTCTCTCTCTCTCTCTCTCTCAAAATAAATAAAATAAACTTATTTTTTTAAATCCCATTTTCATAATTCTGTGTGATGTTTTAAAATATAATAAAGTCCTCCATAGTAATTGGCTGTGGCAACATAAACTTTCACATTAATGACGATAATGACAATTACTTTCACTACACTTTGATTTTGAGGATAATTATTAAATAAAATTTAGTTAATAAGTGATTTCTGTATGCACACAAAGCTAGTCCACATTTAGCAAGTTTTATAGAAATATAATATTTATCATTTTTATTTTTATTATTTAATTTTGGTCTGTAGAAGAGATATATCCAGCCATGGACAACCTCTACTACTTTTGGTTATTCTCATAGCTTTTAGATTTTTAAGAAAATATTAGGGCATTTTGTTGTTGTTGCTGTTCATTTGTTTTGTTAGACTTCTGTTAAATAGCAAACTTACATTATGGTTAATTGATTTTGTGTTTTTGTAATTCTCTTGTAAATTTAAAGCTTTTTGTTTGTTTTGCATTATCTTGCTGTTTTCTGGGGCTGAAATCTGGAGTATATAGAGGTGCTGATTTCATTTTCTATCCATTCCAAGTTTCAGAGAAGGCAATGGGAGAACTTTAGTTAGTGTTTAGGATAAATGTGTTCTGGACTGTCCTTGCAGACACTTCAGCTGGGGTCATGGCTGTAAGATTTATTTCTTGGGCCATATATAAATCTAAATGGAGAGAATTATGGTGGAGAACATGGGAACCCTGTCCTGATTTTCTGAAAGATGCAATGGAATGCATCACTAACCAGCCTCATAACAAAGGAAAATTAGAAATTTTATTTGCATAAATATGTAAAGTTACAGCTAACTTATAAATTTATCTTTCTATATATTTTGCTCTGAATAATGTAGCTGAATATTTTGTTTAAACTTTAATTGCGGACATTAATTGCATTCATACAGAATCCATGTGTATAGATACACATTTTGATAGTCAGATGCTAAATTATAAAAGGAACCACATATTTTTGAGTCAGTTGGGAAGTCGGTAGCATATTGGAGTAGGGAGAGTCAACGTTTTCATTAATCAAGATGAGATGGCGAGAAGAGTTAAGACTAACATTTATTGATGTGTCAAATGAATGCAGTTCATTTGTTCTTCCGTGAGTAAGTAATATCATTATTTTATATTGAGGAAACCGAGACTTACATGTAACTTCCTTAAAGCCTCACAGGGAGTAAAGGCACAAGTGAGAGGAATGTCTGAATTGACACCATTATGTCCCTCCTTCTGTATAGGGATGTTCCATTTGCAGAGAGGAGTTTGTTTTGTTTTAGCTAATCTAAAACAACTGGTCTCTATTCTTGGTACATATTTTAAAATTACTGTAGTCACTTTCAGTAGTGAGTGCTGTGGCCAGAAATAATAGAAAATGGCACCATTTACACAGAGATATTTACTGGTCCTGAAAGGACCTTTAAGTAACCATAGCATCACAAATCTTTCCACAACTCTAGGATTTTCTGAAGAGAACCCAGTCATGGAAACTTGTGGTTCTGTGATCAGGACAGAATTAGATGGTTCTATGTCTGTGGGGCTTTGCAGAGGACCTGGGGAAAAAACTCAACAAATACTGACTTACTAAGTTTAAAATGTAATTTCTACTCAAGGGTTTTACAGTGTGAAGTGGAAAATTAGTCTTTTGCACAAGTAAAACAGAACTACTGATTTCCATAACACAGCACATCTATAAATATAGGTGTCTCTTCTGTCTACCAACATTTCACTATCAACATCATCTTCACCTCAGAATTTCACTGTTACACATATTTGGATGTGACATTTTTTTCAAGCTCATTTAATCTATTTGTTAATAACATAAAACACATATAACTGCCAGGTGTTATTTTAGGATACTGTTTTTAATTGCCTCTTCAGATGTGTGAAAGATCTTCCATTATTAAATAGTTTCCTAGGAACTTAAAAAAGTGAATATTTTTCAATAAAGAATGGAAAACATAAACCACAGTGAAGGCAGTGTGAATGAATGTGAGAAAACGGATTGCAAAGGTAACGGTAAATCTGCAAGTCCATAAAAATATGGATTTGAAGGCCAAGGCCAGAAGGATTCTCAAAACCCACCTTTGTGTTTTGGAATCTGGATAACTTGAAAACTAGTGGTATAAAACAAAACCAGAAAATTAAAATACCTAGAGGAGAACCTGACTTGGTGGAGAATGGTTCAGTTTTGGACATATCACTGATTTGAAGTTCCAATATTAACTCTTGGATAAAATGACCAATGTGCAATGAAATTCAGCTCTAAAGTTAGAAAACACACTGAAAGCTAGAAATAGATAGTAAAAAAATTATCTACACTAAAACTTTAGAAGGGAATAACTTCTCCAAAGGCAAAAATTTGGGAAGCACCTGCAATTTTTCTGAGTGTATGCTAAAGGGTCTGGTTAAAATTTAAAAAAAAGAGGAAGAGGAGAATACCCACTGAAGCTTACGTGTGTGTGTGTGTGTGTGTGTGTGTGTGCGCGCGCGCGTGTGTCTGTAAAGGAGAAGTGTTGTTCAGCAGGGCTAATGCTGAATAGACTTAAAGGAGGGTGAGGCTTGAGGAGAAGGTCCTTAAATCTGTGGTTAAAATCCATTAATTTTAAAAAAGAAATAAATGAACTTGAACAAATATAATATCCTGGATATGATGTGACAGCATCATGAAGAGATCAGTTCCCAAGATTGTATGTGACTTGTGTTTGTGTATGTGTGTTTGTGAGTGTGTGTGTGTGTGTGTGTGTACACAAACTCAATAGAAAGACCAGTAAAAAGTTCCTAGAAGTAGATACATTGATTTTGAATTAGATATAGAAAAATAAAAATGCAAGGATATCCAGGATAAATACCAAAAATGAGAGCGAAGAGGGGACTAACCTATCATATATTAAATTATACTATAAAGCTTTTAAAAATAAATATATTCATTAGTTCTGTCTTCTGAAGAGGCTTCTAAACAATGTCTCTCCAGCAGCAATGAGCACATTTAGTGCACAAATTATGGTTTCTAAATCCCATTTCCTACTCAAGGGGACCAGAGCTTTTTAGAGAATTGGCTGCTTCTAAGTCTGGGCAGAAAAAGTACAAGATGATCCTGGGATATCTCATTGTGCCAGAAAGTAAGGAAATGTCCAAAGATGAGTAAGATTGTATCAGCTTTATTTATAAACTGTAACTATAGATGAGAGCCTGCTTGAAGGGCTTTCCAGTTGCCGAATTCCAATAAATTTGAACATCAGGTGGGGTGCCTGGGTGGCTTGGTCAGTTAAGCGTCCGAATTCGGCTCAGGTCATGATCTCACGGTCCGTGAGTTAGAGCCCCGCGTCGGGCTCTGTGCTGACAGCTCAGAGCCTGGAGCCTGTTTCAGATTCTGTGTCTCCCTCTCTCTCTCTGCCCCTCCCCTGTTCATGCTCTGTCTCTCTCTGTCTCAAAAATAAATAAACGTTAAAAAAAATTAAAAAAAATTGAACATCAGGTGTTGTTGGTTTGCAACCTCAGTTTTTTTTTTTCTGGGTGTAATTTGAAACTGGCCCCTTTACTCAGAGGGTAAGGAGAAACTGAAGCAAGAGGCACATTTGTCTAGATTGTGACAGTTTTAATGAGAAGAGAACTTACATTGGGTGGCCGCAAGACAAGTCGATTTCTGCATCTATCCACCAGAATCTTAAAAGTTTATGTATAGGTCTTAGTAGATCCAGTCCAGATGGGCTCAACAACACATTATCCTCTTAAGACTGTATACTTGAAATGACTCCTAGTGTAGGAACAGTGTGTGGAATGTACATCTCAAGGACGGGAGGAGGTAAGGAGCCTCTGACTGCGTGGGTCCAGCTTGAGGGTTAACCAACTGTGTTGTCTTCTCAGTGGTCTACTCCAATAAGAGTGACTGTAACGGATTGTACAACATTGAATGAGCGGCACCTGGGTGACTTAGTTGGTTAAGCATCTAACTCTTGATTTTGGCTCAGGTCATGATCTCATGGTTCGTGAGATCAAGTCCTGCATTGGGCTCTGCAATGATGGCACAGACCCTGCTCAGGATTCTTTCTCTCTCTCTTTCTCTCTCTCTCTCTCTCTCTGCCCCTCCCCTGCTTATACACACATGTGCTCTCTATCTCTCTCTCAAATAAACATTAAAAAAACATTCAGTGAAGTAAAATCCGTAAGTCCATAGTGAAACTCTTGAAAAAAAAAAAAGAAACAATGCTGACAATAATCAAATGGAAAGAAATGGTTAGCCTGTTTTTCTAAGGAGGAACTCTTCTTTAGTTGATGAGGGACCAGTTCTGTATAAAATAATGTGAGTTGATTCATGTAAAAAATGCTAGAAATAGAAAATTACTGTGTATAACTCCCATTGAAATAAATGAGTCAGGAATCATCAACAGGTGCTAAAATCATTAGATAAATGTATGTTGGGCAAACATATTCTCATGGTGCTCAAGTATCACTTCTTTTTTTTTTTAACGTTTATTTATTTTTGAGACAGAGAGAGACACAGCATGAATGGGGGAGGGGCAGAGAGAGAGGGAGACACAGAATCGGAAGCAGGCTCCAGGCTCTGAGCCATCAGCCCAGAGCCCGACGCGGGGCTCGAACTCATGGACCGCGAGATCGTGACCTGAGCTGAAGTCGGACGCTTAACCGACTGAGCCACCCAGGCGCCCCTCAAGTATCACTTCTTAATTGCATCTAGCAGTTGTCTTTTTAAATAAGTGATCAAACCTAGCTTCATTACTAGACAGCCTGATACCACAAGCCTTCTGATGGATGCGATATTAAGTCTCTTTCTGGCCCCATTTGTGAAATATTATTGCTAGAATGTTTAAGCTGAATCTAATAAACCTGTTTAAACTTAAATTTCAGTTTACAGAAAAATACAGGGAAAGAGGAGCAGGTTAAACTAAACCATGAAGAGATAATCAGACAAATTTCCTAGGTTTAGTATTCTGCATCAAACATTCCAGGGGTGTCTGGGTGGTTCAGTTGGTTAAGTGACTGACTCTTTTTTTTTTTTTTTTAATTTTTTTTTTCAACGTTTATTTATTTTTGGGACAGAGAGAGACAGAGCATGAACGGGGGAGGGGCAGAGAGAGAGGGAGACACAGAATCGGAAACAGGCTCCAGGCTCTGAGCCATCAGCCCAGAGCCCGACACGGGGCTCGAACTCCCGGACCGCGAGATCGTGACCTGGCTGAAGTCGGACGCTTAACCGACTGCGCCACCCAGGCGCCCCAAGTGACTGACTCTTGATTTCATCTCAGGTCTTGAGCTGGATCCCGAGTTGGGTTCTGCACTGGGCATAAAGCCAACTTAAAAGAAACACACAAAAAAACCCCAAAAAACCATACTAGATATGTGGCCTAGTTTCTTCCGAAGTCACACTATGGTAGGGGGACTTTTCTAGATTAGAAGAGAGTGAAAGATAAACAGATGCAGTGCATAAAGCTGTATTTGATCCTAGTTAAAACAGCAACAACAACAAACAGGCTCAAATCTTGGTAGAATTGGGAAAAATTATATATAAGCTAGATAAATGACATTATGAGACGCATGCCGCATTATTTAGTGATGAGTGCCATACATTCATGCATCATCATGAAATGGTGTGTGTGTGTAACAAATCATTTGTTAATTTTTTTAAGTTTATTTTTGAAAGAGAGAGAGATAAAGAGAGACTGTGTGCACGAGCAGGGCAGGGGCAGAGAGAGAGGGAGAGAGAATCCCAAGCAATATTTGCGCTGCCAGGATGGATCTCACCAACTGTGAACTCATAACCTGAGCCAAAATCAGGAGTCAGAAGCTTAACCAACAAAGAGCCACCCAGGTGCCCTATCATTTTTGAAATTTTTGAATGCAAAGAGTGATTAAGCAGATTTCATAGTATTCTTTCAAATTATCTGTTTGATTTTTCTTTCACTTAAAATGTTGAAAAGTCTATTAGTTGTCATTGACAAAAAATACGTATATTACAGTTAAATAGAAGCAGAAAGAAGGCCAGTTGCCCATGTTTGAGGTCATATAGGGTCTTGAAGACACAAAACCAAGAAGTAAATGAAGTTTAAGGCTAATTGTGGGACGGAAATAGTACTCAAGGGAGTGATATTATTGAATGAAGAGTATATTTTTAAGCCAGAATAAAAGAAACTTTGCATATTTACTTTTTTCGGGTCGGAATCCCCTGGCAAGAAGGGATGGAAGTATAAGGAGGAGGTGGGATGGTAATTTTCAGGAGCAAGTTTCAGACTGTCCTAAGGAAGTCAGTGTGATCAGTACTAGCATAAGAAGATGTTCACATCTTAGAAGAGGAAAGAAATTGAGTCAGTTTATTAGTTAAGTAAGGAATTCCTTATTGGTGTAGCCCTGTACTGCAGGATGGGGATTCAGTAGTAATAAGACTAATAAGGAGCCTGTTTGCCAGGAGTTTGGCATGTAATGGTGACTGTAGTCTTCTCAGGTAAGTGCGAGGTCATAGGTTCAGATGAACGGATATGGGGATAGGAGCTTGGGGAATGTAGCAGAGAATATGCAAGAGGTCTGTAAAAAGAATCTAGACCCGTAAGGAGGAAGTTGGCAGAATTAACAATTCCTTACATTTTAGTCAACACAATTGCATCACTTTCTTGAGCAGTACTTAGTCTGTAATCTGAATGGGTCTAGCAAACAACTGAGGTTTGCTTGGTTAGAAGATTAGCAAGGCACGCATGATGCAAAACACAGAGCTGGGCTTTCTAGGGATAGTATGTTGTAGAACAGAAGGGCCATAAATCTGGGCTGGGTAGGGGAGCAAGGGCAGCTCCAGGAGATGAATAAACTAAGAACAGGTAAGAATTGAGAGCCTGAGGTCAGAATGAAAACTAATAGCAAGTTTACTATTTTTAATGGAATGAGAAATTTGTAAGGATGGATGTCTTTAGTCAGAGGAGAATATTCTTCCAGATTTTGAAAGTGGAGCAGAGTCCAATGATGAACACATTTTAGAGTTTGGGAAGGCATGTGGCTAACTAAGGCAGATGCTGCTGATACTGAGAAGTTAAAGTGTTGTGAGGAGAGGCTGAGTGTTAAAATGTAATTTAGAGAAAGATTAAAAAAATTTTTTTTGATGTTTATTTTTTTGAGAGACACAGACAAAGCGCAAGCAGGGGAGGAGCAGAGAGAGAGGGAGACACAGATTCTGAAGCAGGCTCCAGGCTCTGAGCTGTCAGCACAGAGCCCAACACGGAGCTTGAACTCCCTAATGGGGAGATCATGATCTGAGCCAAAGTCAGATGCTTAACAGACTGAGCCACCCAGGCGCCCCTAGAGAAGGTTGTTTTTTTAAACCATAATTGCAGACAGGGAAAAAGGTGGAAAGGAAAACTTTAAAACGTGATAAAAAGTATCAGAGACGTTTCTAGAGGTTTATAGACAATTGATGCCTTCAAGGATTTTTTTTCATTTGTGTAGGATTTTAGTCCTCTCTTTTGGAACTTTAAGAAGAGAGCTGTAGGTAAGCAATGTTTGCATTTATCTTGATTATATTTGATTGGAATATTCAGGTAACACAGAAATAAACCCTACAGTGGTTATTGCAACCCAAAGTTCAATTTTGTAAGGAAGTTACTGATCAGAACCAGGGAAATGAATATAGGATGCTACAATGAAATACTTTCTAAACATAACAGTAAATGATTCAGATTTAAAAGAAGGTAGAACGTGTTTGTTAATATATTTTGTTGTCTAGTTGAAGCTTTTTCTTTAAGTCAGAAGTCCAGTTATGTAGATAGACAATAGCTGTTGTTACTGCTAGTTACGTGGCTGCAGCAGCTACAACCTCATTCCATTTATAGATCATTCCTTGTGGGTTCAGACTCACTGCTAAGTGCTTAGTCCTATTGTACCTCATCTTTGTTACACCCTGGAAGAATATATTATTATCCCAGATAGTAATATTTGGGAAGAAATAGAAGATCAGACAGATGACGTGTCAAAATTGCTGTCAAATGTCTGATGGAAGATCTGAGCACAAGCCTTTTTGTTCCACACTTACACCTCCATGCCTTGTTTTAAAAATGGAGAAAAAGAGATACTTGATTTGTATATCATCAGGTCAGTGACATTTGTCCAACAAAATACACACTCACCTCAGCTCCCTGTATATGGAAGCTTAAAAAACACAATGCTTTCATTCGGAGCTAGGCAATTGTGAGATTTTAAACATTTGTTCATTCATTCTACCACTATTTATTGAGAATCTGTGGCATCTAAGTGAGGTTTAGGAGATTTAAAAAAAAAAGCCTAAGAACAAAAGACACTGAACGTATCCTCATGAACTGACAAATCTACTTGAAGGAAACGGTGCAAGTGAAAAGTGACAGTGATGAAGTCATCAGAATTAAGAAAATTACAGATGATTACTTATAGTTACTGAGATTTATTTATTTTGAGAGAGAGAGCAGGGGAGGGGCAGAGAAAGAGAGAGAGAGAATCCCAAGCAGGCTCTGCACTGAGTCCAAAGTGGGACTTGAATCCATGAACTGTGAGATCATGACCTGAGCCAAAGTCAAGAGTTAGACGCTTAACGGACTGAGCCACCCCGGCGCCCCTAGGCACCTGAAAAACTTGGAAAGCAGTGCCTCTCTCTTCTTACTTGCAGTGACTTTGCAAGGCCCTCCCATTGGGAAATATGACATTACTCTCTTGATACTGTGTCTGTAGTTAGGAATACGTGAGCCTGAGCTCATACAGGGGAAATGTATAGCGGGAAAAGTAAAAGGGCCAAGGAAAAGAACAGTATAACAAAAAGATTTAGAGACGGCATCTGGAAGGGAAGTTGGGAGATGAAAAGGAATGATAGACTTTTGAAGAAAAAAGAGGTCAGCAATAAAGAGGTACAATTGATAGGAGTGTATGACTTTGTATTCATAAGTGTTTTGTTCACTAAAGTAGAGTTCATTGGGAAAATGAATTTTATTTTGAACTATATTGAGATTACTCAAAATTTCAAATAAAAATACCTTATTAGAAACTCTTTTTTTTTCCAACGTTTATTTATTTTTGGGACAGAGAGAGACAGAGCATGAATGGGGGAGGGGCAGAGAGAGAGGGAGACACAGAATCGGAAACAGGCTCCAGGCTCTGAGCCATCAGCCCAGAGCCCAACGCGGGGCTCGAACTCCCGGACCGCGAGATCGTGACCTGGCTGAAGTCGGACGCTTAACCGACTGCGCCACCCAGGCGCCCCCTTATTAGAAACTCTTGAATGCTATAAAACATATAAAATGAGTTCAGAAATATCGATGCATTTAGATGTTTTAGGTGGACAGCAATATACAGTTGACCCTTAAAAAACACAGGTTTGAACTGTGCAGGTCCACTTATATGCGGATTTGTTGTTGTTGTTGTTAAGTTTTTGGAGAGTCAGAAGTCATACACAGATGTTCAACTGCACAGGAGTCTGTGCCCCTAACCCCTATGTTGTTCAAGAGTTAACTGTCATTTTATTAATAATTTAGTTTAGTGAACCAGTCGTATGAACATAATTTCTGTTTTATTTAATTTCTTAGCATATTCCATCACGGTTGTAGTTTTTATTTCAGAATTGCTAGATCTTCCTTCCTTATTCCAGACCTCCCTCCTGACATTGTCGCAATTGTAGAAAAAAAAAATAACAGAAAAAAGAAGGTGTCGAAGGGGGAAGAGGGGAATAGAGGAGGAGGCCAGCAACAGTACGGGGGAGACAGTCCCTAGATCAGTAGTGCCCCGCTGAAAGCCAGCCACCTTGCGTAACTTTAAATTTTTTAGAAGACCCGTTCAGAAGTAGAAAGAAACAGGTGAAATTAATTTTCATAATATGTATATGTAACTTTATATTTTATGTAATTTTATAAAAAATGATCATTTCAACATGTAATCAGTATAAAAGTATTTTTTTAATTTTCTACTTTTTTTGGTATTAAGTCTTTGAAATCCAATGTGCATTTTACATTTAGAGCACAGAACTAGCCAAGGTTAAAGTGCTCAATAGCCGCTCGTAGCTATCTAGTATCTGGAGGGTTCAGAAGTCTCAGGACGATGTCATGTTTTACAATTTTTTGATGTTTTGCATTTACCAGAGATTAGCCAAGATATACTTTGAAATACTCTCTGATTGTCTCAATTTTAGCCTTCACTTTTTATTAAGAATCTAAATTGAAATCTTTTGAAGTTCATTCCTGCTAAAAAGTGATCTCAAAGTATGGTCAGTTGGCTAAGGAATAATAGTATTTGTCCAGTAAATATATTTCCTGACAATTTGCTTTTTCACCATTCTGTGTGTCATGAGATACTCTATGATGTATGAGAATGGAAATTTCAATGGAGAAGAGGCAGACAGTGATAAATTCCCTAAGAGGTAAAAATAAAGTTCAGGCTGATTTTGTATGAAATCAGAAGATTAATTTCTGTATGTAATTCCACTCACAAAGTATGACTCATAATTTAGTGAATAAAGTCAAACCAGTTTTAGATGACTATATATAGAATGACACATTATTTTAAAAGAACACCACAAGTTTATAGAATATCAAATAATTTGTGTAACCTCCAAGATTAAAGTGAGTTAGTATCTTTGGCTAAAACTTGTGAGTCATCAGGAATTTGATGGGGAAATATGAACATTGAGTGTTGATCCATCATCTCTCATTTTTTGGTTGTTTCAGAGGTAAGCCTAGGTCAGTATACCCTTTACAGGTCTTCCAAGGTGTGTTCTTGGGTGATTGAGAGGGATATGACCACATGAATGTGTGTGATTGGGTAGGGGAGGGAATTCATTTCTCAAGAAATGGCATTAGGTATCTATTTGCCATATAGAATCAAATTAGAGGAGTAGCTCTCATTCTTTCTTGCCCATTCTTTTTGATGCCATGTTGCTTTGTCCCTAAAAGAGGCATGCGTGACATTATTAATTTAAATAAATTTTACTATAAGATAGATTTCTTGTTTTTGATACCCCTGAAGGGAGTTGGAAACACTCAAAGCATGCTAATTCCAGATTTTTGGGTTCTGAGGTTTTGACTGAATGTGCCATGGTTTTGATTCAGATGTATAATTGCAAAACAAATTTATTTCAAATTAGTAACGAGCCAGTCATCCCTTTTTCCTTCATGGCAAAATATTATTGTGAATTTGGTATTTTTACTTATCTAGTGAGCATTATATTGGTCTGTCTGATCTTCACTTAGAGATTAATCCTTAGTTGTTTTTGATCTTACTCTGGTAAAGGAGAAGCAGCTTAATCATATCTATATTGAAATCCCATAATCTCTGATTAGGTTTACAGTATACCTAGGAAAGAAGATAGGTTTAGATTTTGTTACAAGTGAAAATAAATGGTTTGGCCTTATGATTTCCTTTAATTGATACAGAATATTATTCATTCTGAAAATCTAAATTTTTAATTTTACACTTCATTAGATGATTTCTTCCAAATAGCTAAATTGATGCATATATTCTCAAATGTATATTTTCTAAAAAATGAAATCAAAATGAAAAATGCCCAAAAAGTCTTAAAACGAAGCATTGTTGTTGTGATAGTATTGATGTTGAAATTTTAATCAGACACTAGTGAGAAGATTCAAAATTACATCTTCCTTCTTATTCACACTGTAGGGTATGTATTTTTTCAGTTTTGTTTAAATAAGTAATGATATAATTTCTAGTAAACATCAGTAATTGTATACTTGTATAAATTATACATAATACATATAAATGTTTATGTGTATACTACATAATATGTCTAGTAAAAACTTTTCACTTAATAATATACTTCTCATAATATTATGTATAGTAAACACTTTTCACTTAACAATAAACTTTAAACACACTGTCATCGACTATCATTTGCAATATAATTTTAATGGCAGTGTAGAATTTCACAGTATAGTTTGCTATACCCCATTGTGAATATTTTAGTTGATTCTCTTTGCGTTTTCTTTTGATTTTTATTTCAAATAATGTTTATTCCCATACTTACATCTTTCTGTGTTTGTTTTAGTGCAGTGTTGTAGCATTATGTGCACTTTTCACTTACATTAATTCATAGATTTTTTGGTTATATATTTAGTGAAAACACAAGCTGAGCAGTTATCCATTATTCAAGGAATTTGTCTTCTTGTCCAACCTTGGTAGAAAAACTGTGTTGGATGGATAAAGAAATTGTGGTTTATATACACAATGGAATACTACTTGGCAATGCGAAAGAATGAAATACGGCCTTTTGTAGCAATGTGGATGGAACTGGAGAGTGTTATGCTAAGTGAAATAAGTCATACAGAGAAAGACAGATGCCATGTTTTGACTCTTATGTGGATCCTGAGAAACTTAACGGAAGACCATGGGGGAGGGGAAGGAAAAAAAAAGTTAGAGAGGGAGGCATCCAAACCATAAGTGACTCTTAAAAACTGAGAACAAACTGAGGGTTGATGGGGGGTGGGAGGGGATGGAGGGTGGGTGATGGGTATTGAAGAGGGCACCTGTTGGGATGAGCACTGGGTGTTGTATGGAAACCAATTTGACAATAAATTTCATATTAAAAAAAACGTGTTGGACTTAGGATAAAAAAAAGCAAATCACATGTAAGTAGTGTATAATCTATTTAAGGTATTTTCATGAGCAATTTTTACATACCTTTCATGATTACTCTGGAACCACTAGGAAATAGGTTATGCAGTTGCATTTCATAGAATATTTTTCTTGCATGGGCAATAACAGTGTGAACTTCTAATTAAAAAAATTTCCAGACCGTTTAAAATTTAAAGTTTAAAATGTTATAATGATTTCTTAATAGTTCCACCACATATATGTGTACTGATTTTTGAGTATTCTGGTTGCTTACCAGCACAAATAATACTTTTTAGTAATACGTCACTCACATGTGGAAGTTACTCAAAACATATAAAATAAAAGCAGTATTACATGGGAAAGGAGTAGATGTCAGTACCTTTTGCAGTTGTAAATTAATTTATTTCCGACAACATAACAAAGAAATGTTAATTCTTTTGAAACAGAAACCATTGGAAATCAGAAGGATGCTTATGCCATTTATCATTTGTCACTCAGGTGAACTGGGCTTTTTACTTGCCATAAGAAGAGTGCCTGGTGCTGTGAATCTTTTCTAGAGAAGAGAAGCTGTACATACGTAGCCTCCTTTTGAGTTCTCCAAAGTTGCCAGGATGACTTAAGTTTGCAGGAAAGAACTAGAACCATTTGGTGTTCAGTTTTTTGTTTGTTTTCATTTTTGTTTTTTGTCTGTTGTGTGAGTCACAGCACAGTTGTGAAAAGTACAGGAAGAAAATAATGATTTTCTCAGCAGATTATTCTAAACTAATTTTAATGGAAGTTTTCAAATGCTTTTCTTTCACTTACTCTTGGGTTTAATGAGGGTTTTCTGCCTTCATATTGTTGATGGCAATAGTAAAAAATGATGCTGCTCAAAGTAGTCTGTGGCCTATTTTTTTTTAATGTTTATTTTTGAGAGAGAGAGAGAGTGTGTGAGTTGGGGAAAGGCAGAGAGAGAGAGGGACACAGACTCGGAAATAGGCCCCAGGCCCCAGGCTCCCAGTTATCAGCACAGAGCCCCATGCGGGACTTGAACCCACAGACCAGGAGATCATGTCCTGAGCCGAAGTTGGATGCTTAACCAGCTGAGCCACCCAGGCACCCCAGAAGCATTTTATTGACAGACAGAATTATAGCTCTAAAAATTATAGCTCTAAAAGAAATAATAAGGAAAGAGGAGCACAAAATATTTTTTTTCTTTTCAGATGAAAATATCTGGAAAATACTGATGGATTAAAATCTGTAAACAATATTCTATGATTCCCTTAAAGTAAACAATGGAATAAGGTCTTAAAATTTTTTTTTCTTATTTACAGAGAGACACATTTTGACTCCATTGTTTTATGTTGAATGCCTACAAACTTGCATTGTAAATGTGCCTGTTCTTACTGCCTGCAGGTTCTGCAAGTATGTTTACATATCCCTGATTAACATCAGTTTTACCTAAATCAAGTTACTTTTCTTTTTCTTTGTTTTTTGTTTGCTTTTACAGAAATGTTGTCTCACCATAGTATGTTCCCCAAAGTACCACTTTGACATTTTGCTTTTTAAAAAATATTTGGTGAATTCTTAAATGTATCTTTTTGGTGCATGCCATATGTTCAACTCCTGTCTCAAATTTCTTCATAAAGCTTATGTGATTATTTCTGTAGTCATTTCCAAAAATAACTTACTCTGAAGACATGATTTTAGTAAGCAAAAACAGTGTTCACAGTGTTACTAGGTTTAAATAATATAGAACTGTTTTTAATGTGTATTTATTTTTGAAAGAGAGAGAGACACAGAGACAGAGCACGAGTGGGGGAGGAGCAGAGAGAGAGGGAGGCACAGAATCTGAAGCAGGCTCTAGGCTCTGAGCTATCAGTGCAGAGCCTGACGCGGGACTTGAACTCACAAGCTGCCAGATCATGACCTGAACTGAAGTCAGATGTTTAACCCCCTGAGCCACACAGGTGCCCCTATAATTAGTTCTTTTTTGTTTTTAATTTTTTTCAATGTTTATCTTTATTTTTGATACAGAGAGAGACAGAACATGAGCGGGGAAGGGGCAGAGAGAGAGAGAGGGTGACACAGAATCAGAAGCAGGCTCCAGGCTTTGAACTGTCAGCACAGATCAGCACAGAGCCCAACGCGGAGCTCTAGCTTGCCAACTGCGAGATCATGACCCGAGCTGAAGTCGGACATTCAACCCACTGAGCCACCCAGGTACCCCTAATTAGTTCTTTTTAAAAAAAAAAGGTCAGGGGCGCCTGGGTGGCGCAGTCGGTTAAGCATCCGACTTCAGCCAGGTCACGATCTCGCGGTCCGTGAGTTCGAGCCCCGCGTCGGGCTCTGGGCTGATGGCTCGGAGCCTGGAGCCTGTTTCCCATTCTGTGTCTCCCTCTCTCTCTGCCCCTCCCCCGTTCATGCTCTGTCTCTCTCTGTCCCAAAAATAAATAAACGTTGAAAAAAAAATTATTAAAAAAAAAAAAAGGTCAGGACTCTCTTTCTTTATATCTAAGTAAATTGTATACACTAACAAATTAGAAAAATTGCCATGAGTTATCCTTTTCCATTCACAATATAGTTAGTATATTACATTTTTTAGACTTGACTCTCAGAGCTGAAAGAGCTTAACTGGTAAATTTTTTAACTGGTCAATGATCAGCTTTTCTGTTGAGGCTGTGTTGGTTCCAGGCCCTTCAGGAGCAACTTCAGCTTTCCAGAAAGAGAGTTCTCAGCGTCCCCAAGACCAGAGAATCTTGAAAGGGCCTTGGATGGGCAGATGAAGACCTGGATGTAATTCCCACTCTGACTTTTGAGCTCACATTACACTTTGCATGCCGCAGCTTTGGTTACCGCATCTGTAGAAAGTGGTGCTAAATTCCTTTTCCCTGTTTGATTATTGGAATGATTGACAGAAAAAAAAAAGCACTTTGTGTTACTCAAATACATTATTTCTTATTTAAATGTCAAATTTCAAAAAATAAGGAAGTTTTATTTTTTAAATGTTTATTTATTTTTGAGAGAGAGAGGGCACAAGCCAGGGAGGGGCAGAGAAACAGAGGGAAACACAGAATCCGAAGCAGACTCCAGGCTGTGAGCTGTCAGTGCAGAGCCCGACGTGCTGCTCAAACCCACGAACTGTGAGATCATGACCTGGGCCGAAGTTGGACACTTAACTGACTGAGCCACTCAGGTGCCCCCAAATAAGAAAGTTTTAAAGCAGAGGTCACAAACAAGGCTGAGATCGCCTCTCTGTGATATGAGAGGGTTCTCTAACATGACTACCTCAGAGTAGCAGCCTTGTCTAAATAGGAACCCTATTGTATCTAGGATCCCAGGGTAAAAGATAAATAAGAAGGAAGGAGGCCATTTAGGTGGAAGATTGTACTGGCTACATGAAGCTGCCATCCTTGTGGGAGGTACGATTGTGAACTGGAGAAGCTTATATACATACACACCTGAACACATAAATAATAATAATAACAATAATAAAGAAAAACATTAAAGTTAACAAGTTTTGCAAGTATACTCCTCAAAGAAGGCTATCTATATAATATATAATAAGGAGCCTGTATTTTTCGGGAGGTATTGTCTTTTTGATATTCCCTGATATCCAGCTGGTTCCCATGCAGTTTTCAAAACATTCAAAACAACACTACTGCTGACCAGACAAAATGTAACTTGTGGCTCTTTGTGAGATTCCTTTCACTGGCCACTTTTTGGCCCGAGTTATAAAACTCTCTGAAAGTTTTTTGGTTTAAGTCTGGTGTGTTGTAAAAAAACACACCTTTTGAATCTGAGAGATCTGGACTCAAATACTAGCTTTGCATCTACCTCTAAAAGTTTCCTTTTGTCATCTGCAAAGTGGGGATGGTAACATCTAAGTCTAATGGCTGCTGTCAGCATCACCTTTAATAAACTGAACCACCACATGACAATGTGTTTAATAAATGATGGGTGGCCCTTACATCCAATTTGGAAGCATCTCGGTGTTAGATAAAAATTTCAGTGCTCTGACTGCAGCTTTGAGACTCAGGTTTATGGGGATTTAGGGAGGAGCTTGGAAATATTAGAAGTTTCCAGTTTATTTTAAGGTGCCTTTGGGGTGGGCACCAGTGTTCTATCAAGTAATTCATAAACATTACAAAGTAAATTTAGCATTCTGATGTACTGCCCCTTCACCTTTCCACCCCCAGCTCTGTGAGTGTGTGCACATGTGTGTGTGTGCACACGCACATGTGCAACTACTCCAGTACGATGACTATGAACAGGCAGCTATCATTGTTTATAAAATATGCTGATTTCTTTCATTTGTCATTTCCTTTACTTTTTATTAACAACATATATAATGTGGTTATGAGTTAATGCAATTACTTTTTTCATATGGCAAAATCCATACAAAAGCCATTGTTAAAGAAGAGTGTGACAACATTGTTGGGATAAGTGTATATCTCTGATGCTGACAACTTTGGGTTGACAGTAAACACATCAGGGTAGAAATTCTGATATGTTTAAAAAATGAAATCCATGTCTTTATAAGCTGTCTGGTTTTATAGTCTCAGAATTGTACAAACCTGGTCATAAATAAATGTGTGTGTAACTTAATTGTTTTTCAAATTTTAAAATCGCCTTTACAACAGCTGATAAGCCTTTAGGTCTTATATTTAACATTTTGGTAACTGGCATTCAATACATTATAGATTTCTCAAGCTAGATGTTTTTTTTTATTTTTTTATTTTTGTTTTTAGCAGCCTGCTTGTATCACTGTTGGCCTCAATAGTGTATGTGCCAGCACAAGCAGCTTCTCTTCCTCAATTAGTGGGTCATTCATAGAAAGAATATCTCATTAACTTTCAAAAACACAAGAAGGATGCTATGATGTAAACAAAATATATACAAGCACTTATTAAAGAGTCCAAATAGAAATGAAGTGAAGATCACCTGCTGTTCTGGATCATTCCCTCTACTAGTGCAGAAAATAGAGAAATGTTCATAATAGAACATGTTTTGTCTTATTCATTGGAAGGATCCATGTTGTAAGGTCATGGGCCACTGAAACTTTATTTTATAGTTTGCTGAACCTTTTTATTATATTTTATTTTCACAGTCATAATTCTTTAAAACATTACTCTGTACCGGTCATGCTTATTTGAGAGCCACATGTACGTGGATTATTTGTTTCAGTCTGTTTTCATAAATTGTATCATCAGCAGCATGATCATAACCAATTTTATGTACCTACAGTGTGTGAGGGCATAATCTAGCATAATCTTCATGTTGTTTGTATAATTCTGGAGAATATTATAATAATGCAATTGTGTTTGATGCTTAAACGTTGATTTCTTCCTTAATGTATTTTACAATTTCATGATTACCAATAAAGATCAACACCAACTTTTTTATAAATACATTTATGTATATATATACATAAATATATATATTTATAAATAAGTTTATTTGTATTTATATATAAATATAAATATTTATTTATTTATTTATTTATTTATTTATTTATTTATTTATTTTGAGAGAGAACAAACAGAGGAGGGGCAGAGAAAGAGGGGGACAGAGAGAGAATCCCAAGCAGGCTCTTCACTGTCAGCACAGGGCGCAGTGCAAGGCTTCAATTCATGAACCATGAGATCATGACCTGAGCTGATATCAAGAGTTGGATAGTTAACCGACTGAGTCATCAGGTGCCCCACCAATTCTTGAATACAAACAGTGTACCAGGTATTACGTAGTCATCATTTCTAGTATTTATACAATCCCTGAAAGATAGATGTCTTATTATCTCCACTTTATAGATGATGGAACTGAAAACTTAGGTCACTAGCCTGTGTCCTTTAGCAAATGGCAGAGCAGAGATTTGAAAATATGCCTGTCTGACTCTACACCTGACCTTTTTCTCACAAACAATACTATTTTATCCTCACAGCCTCCACTTCCGGATTGCTGTTACCCGAAGATCATTAGAATTAGAATTCCCGGAGCCCCTTAGTTAATTCTCTAACAACTCATCTTGATTTGAAATGCATAGCTACTAGCTTTCCAGTCACAGTTTGGACTGGGGCCCAAAATGGTCTATTGAGTGTTTGGTTGTATAAATGACTGCAGCAACTTGCCATCTTCTCCATCAAGCTACTGAATAGTAACATAATTAGATCCAGCACTTAGATTTTGCTTCCTCCCATGATGTTTTTATCATTTGGTGATTAGATTACAATGTCAATGATTAGCATGCATAGTTTCCCACTCTAAGCAATAAGAAACTCTCTGTTCCATGTTCTAAGTTGGCTGCAGGGTTAATCCACTAACTGCCTGTACCTTGATCCAAAATTATATACTGATGAATGGTGATGAATTCCATGAAATTCAGGAAACTGCTTTGTTGGCTGACACTAAGATGTGTTATGATTTGATGTGGCTGTGTATAAATGTTTGCACTCAATCAGAACCCCAGGAAAATATATTTAGAATATAGAAGAGAGAATTCATGGTGCTGGAGAACCATCCCTAGGCAAAAACCTATGAAGAGAGTGTAATAATAATAATTATAATAGGTCACCTGAGTGGCTCAGTCGGTTAAGCGTCCAACTCTTGATTTCAGCTCAGGCCAGGATTTCATGGTTCGTGAGATCAAGTTCTGTGTTGGGCTCTGCACTGATACCGCGGATCCTGCTTGGGATTCTCTCTCTCTCTCTTTCTGCATCTCTGTTTCTCTGTCTGTCTCCCTGCAAAAAATAAACTTAAAACAATAAAATCATCAACAACTTCTTTAGTACTAGTCTATTGCCAAGCAATATTCTAAGCACATTGCAGGCATGAATACCTTTAGTAATCACTGTAACTAGTGAGGAAATTGAAGTATAGAGAATGTAAGCCCAGGTCACAGAGCGGCAAAGCCAGAATTGCAGCTCAGGTAGTTGTATTCCAGATTCTGTGTTCTTTTACTTTATTTTCCTTAACAGTTTTATTGAGTTATCATTGACGTATAAAAATTATGTGTATTTAAGCTATTCAGCTTGATGTTTTGATATATGATACATTGTAAAATGATTACCACAATCAAGATAATTAACATATCCATCACTTTAAGATTCTGTGTTCTTAATGGTTGTGAATTCTGTCTTTCAGGAAACCTTATGTGGATGTAAATGTAGTTCTAAGTATAAAATGTAGATTTAATTTACATGAGGATTTCTAGCAGAGGTTAATAATTCTGAATATAAATGTGGAGTAAAAATTATATTTTCTGTGAATTATCATAGTTTTTCCTGTAAATAGAACTTTTATTTCACATTGTACTTTAAAGATTTTTTTTCAGTGTTTGTTTATTTTTGAGAGACAGAGAGAGACAGAACATGAGTAGGGAAGGGGCAGAGAGAGAGGGAGACACAGAATCAGAAGCAGGCTCCAGGCTCTGAGCTGTCAGCACAGAGCCCAATGTGGGGCTCGAACCCATGAACCATGAGATTATGACATGAGCTGAGGTCGGACACTTAACCGACTGAGCCAGGCACCCCGATTTCACATTGTATTTTTAAGATGAAAAATGCTATTCCAGTCTTCTGTCGTGCCATAATGATATTACTGTCTTTTGTTTCTTTATTATATTTTTTCACAACTATTTCCAGTGTGGTGCAAGTTGCTGTAATTCCCATAACATTAGGTGTTTTGGGGGCAGGTGTTGTTTTCTAAAACTATTAACAAAAAAATTAATTATAGGGATGTGTAATGAGTAGCACAGAATCACCGGCAAGTGAATATGAGGCTTGGAATGAGAACACACATTTGATCTGGAGAAGCAAAGGCTATTGCATCATCTAGATTTTGATGAAATAGTTTCAGGTTTTTAGAAACAAGGTCTTAGTAGCAGTGTGTGAAGCTGTAGGTACAAGTAGCAAAGTGAGGGAAGGAAATGTGAGAACTATACATATAGGAATAGTCCCACTGAGAAACAAGACATAATTTCAGTGTCTCACTAAAAATATTTATGAATATTGAAAAAGATCAGTATTCTCTTCAACATGTATTTTTAAAAATTGCCTTTTCAGGGTCACCAGTGTGGCTCAGTTGGTTAAGTGACCAAATTCATAATCTTGCCATTTGTGGGTTCAAGCTCTGTTTCGGGCTCTACTCTGTGTGAAGCCTGCTGGGGATTCTTTCTCTCCCTTTCTCTCTGCTCCTCCCCTGCTCATGCTCACTCTCTCTCAAAATAAATAAATACAAACTTAAAAAATAAATAAATAAAAATAAAAATTGCCCTTTTTATTTTGAAACAAGCTGTATTATTGGCAAGTTTTATAATGAAGAGGTTTTCTTAAAAATTTTTTTTTATTGTTTATTTTTGATAGAGACAGAGCATGAGCAGGGAAGGGGAAGAGAGAGATAGGGAGAGAAAGAATCCCCAGCAGGCTCCAAGCTCTGAGGTGTCAGCACAGAGCCCAATGAGGGGCTTGAACCCGTGAACTGTGAGATCATGACCTGAACCGATCGGATGCTTAATAGACTGAAGCACCCAGGTGCCCCTATTATGAAGAGTTTCATAAGAAGATTTAGGTATGTCACAAATGACATTTCAGTAGTAAGTAAGTAATGAAGTTCTCCATTTACTTCAAGCTATCAACATGGATTTCTTTTAACCTCTAGAAATTGTTCTTTATAATTTGCCTTAAGAATTATCCATGTTCTAGGGTTGCCTGGGTGGGTCAGTTGGCTAAAGATCCGACTTCAGCTCAGGTTATGATCTCATGGTTTGTGAGTTCGAGGCCCATGTCAGGCTCTGTGCTGATAGCTCAGAGCCTGAGGCCTGCTCTGGATTCTGTGTCTCCCTCTCTCTCTGCCCTTCTCCGCTTGCAGGCTGTCTCTCTCCCTCTCAAACAAAACAAAACAAAAACAAACAAACAAACCTCCCCCCAAAAAACATTAAGAATTATCTGTGTTCTCTTTTCCTTACTTTTTGGGTTATTCTCAGAATATGGATATAATTGGTAGTTGTCTTATTGTGTGAAAATAGATTTCTGCATGTAATAAAAAGGTTATTTTATGCTTAAATTGAATATTATTTTGAAAATTTGCATCAGAATCCATTTAAGAGCTCCTCATTTTTCTTAAATTTGTTTTATTTGGAATCACTAGGTATTTTTCTCAGAAGGAAATTATACATCTTTGTGTATTTTGATTCAAGATAAATGTTATCACTTAATATTCACACAAAATGCATATTAAAAGCCAACTTTCATAAATCCATATTTACCATTTTCACAATAAATCCGTAGCATGAATTTCATGTTTCTCATTAATTTCATTTGAGAAGTACAATGATTGCATATTTTTATTTGGATTTTGTCCTGAAAATATGTATTTGAATGTTCAAAATTAGTATGTATACACTATAGACAGTTACATATACAGTAACCATTAATGTATATACCATAAATGTCCTCAATATACCTTTTTAATATAAGAATTATTCCCTTATAAGTAAAAGTATTGACCTTTCACAACATTCCTGGAAGTTGAATGAAAAATATGTTCTATGCAGTGTAATAAAAAATTCTATTGTTAAAATTTCTTTATTTTTATTTCTAAATTATTAACACTACTGCAGTTCTCTTGTCTGTAGCTGACTTAATTTTCTGTGGCTGTGGTGCATCATTGTTACCAATTGTTACAACCCAGACCCATATTTTAGGCCAGTTATTTACAGAATATGCTAAGTTAGGTCATATTGTAGTTGTTGCTCTTGGATGGAAAAGATAAGACAAAGTAATCAGCGTGTAAATCAACTTTGAATAATGAAAATTGTCAAGTTACATGTAAGAAATTTGTATTGTTTCATATACATAAAATAAGCAGAATTCTTGACGTTTTTATGGTCAAACTTCATTTTTCATAATTGGATGCATGTTATGGTCAAACTTCATTTTTCATAATTGGATGCACATATATAGATTGAGATGTTATGTGTCTTTGTGCTTTATCATCTTTATAACTAAAAAGAGGAATTACTGCATTTCATGCATCTTCATATTTGGCATTAATGCAATAACATATTTACCAAAAGGCCTGTTTACCTGAATATTTCTAAATTATTTAAAAAGTTTTATCTATTTATTTTGAGAGAGCAAGCGAGCTTGGGAGGGGCAGAGAGAGAGGGAGAGGGAAAATCATAAGTAGGCTCCACGCTGCCAATGCAGAGCCCATTGTGAGGCTTGAACCCATGAACAGTGAGGTCATGATCTGAGCTGAAACCAAGAGTTGGAGGCTTAACCTACTGAGCCACCCAGGCGCCCCTACCTGAATATTTCTAAAATATGCAATAAAACTTATTTTGCCCTTTTAGCTATGTGTTAAAATTTTCAAATATTGTGAAAGAGGTAATTTAATTAACATTATTTACCATAATGGCTATGGTAACATGTACGTTCATATTTGTGTTTGTGTATGTGTATACACATAAACGGCAAGAGTTATTAGAGGCGTTTTTGTTTTTAATTTTTTTTTTTAATATTTATTTATTTTTGAGACAGAGAGAGACAGAGCATGAACGGGGGAGGGTCAGAGAGAGATGGAGACACAGAATCTGAAACAGGCTCCAGGCTCTGAGCGGTCAGCACAGAGCCCGACGCGGGGCTCAAACTCACGGACTGTGAGATCGTGACCTGAGCCGAAGTCGGCCGGTTAACCGACTGAGCCACCCAGGCGCCCCTAGAGGCGTTTTTATTGAATTGTATGTTAGTCCCTCTCCAGGAGAAAAATGTGTTGTGATGAACTCAGTGCTCCTCAAAGAGTGGTCTGAGAACCCTAGTTACTCCACAAAGTTTGTTTTGGGCCAAGCCAGGAGATGGGAACTGAGACTGAACGTTTAAGAGTTTTTATAGTAGCAAAGCAACAGTGTGATTTTACCTATTGAGTCTGATGAAGATTTTGGCTTTTCTCTTTGTGTGTCATGTTTTATTGCGCTTTCCCAGTTATTATGTTTTATTTTAGCAGCCATGATAGGGAAGGGGGAGGGAAGACTGGTCCTTCATTACTTAGTGTTTAAAAAGCACTGATTTATTTGTCTGATTCATGATTCAAAAAATTCAGTGTATAACTAACTATGATACAAAGTTTAATATTATTAGTGTTACTGGAAAAATCAGACTACTTGAGTACATGTCATGTCCATAAAGATTTTTTGACATATAAAATGCAAAAACTGCCATTACCCCTCATAACATTTTTTCAAAATGGTCATCAGCACTCAGATGGATCCTTTCTGTTTATAAAGAGAATATTTACACTTTATTATTTATTGATTCTAAATAGTGTAAATGGTCTTACATTAAAAATACTACTCATCTCAGGGGAGTGAATATATCAAAAACAGATAAATTGAAACGAATTATTTATAGAAAAAAATCCCAGACCATATTTCTTAATTCATCTCCTTTGCAACTTGCATCTTTATTTTTCTGCCTGTGGCTCTTTTTTTTTGCTGCTCTCTTAGATAGGTTTTCCTTGTCTTATAGACAATGGCTTGTTTATCTTTAATTCATAAACCAGCCATTAGTTTATTCTATGAAGATGTTCAGATGACTTTTGTGATTTCTGGGTCAAACTACCCACATTAACTCATCCATCTCATTTGCGCACAGAGAAGAGCAGAGACAAAGGATCTTTAAAGAACATTTTAAGAATGACTCATTTGAATAATATTTGCATGTGGCAAGAGAAAAAAAGGTCTAAAAAGTTATAAACTAAAAGGTACATCCTCCTCCTTATACTCCCTAGAAGAAATGATTGCCAGCTACTTGTGTAAGAAAACTAAAGTATTCTCGCACATGAAGACATGTACTCACACACACACACACACACAAAAGCCTTATCAAGTCAGAATTGATAGTGGCATGTGAAAGTACATGAGTTTTTGTGAGTGATGTCACACATTCACACTTGCTTTTTGTAAGGTACCACCTTACCTTTCCTCCTCCTCATTATGCTGTGATCCAAGTGTAATCCCCCTGTTGTACAGGTAGAAGTCAGTTTTACATGTTGAGTTTGCAGCAATGCTGCATCCAGAATTTGAGCCCTGGCTACTTTGTTCCTAGAGTCTGTGCAGACACTTCGGGGATGATGTGATACCTATGTTTTTGACAAATCTAACGTTTTGCTGAGCTACTCAGTGAAATTTGTATAGTCTATGGGGAAAATGGACCTAGGTGTATATCTCCTTGTGTCTATGTAACCAGATCATGAAGAAAAATAGCATTATTTTAATAAAAATCTCCGCAGAGTTAAAAGGAAATGTAAACTTCCTAATAAAGAAACACTAGGACATAGTAAGAATTAACCATAAGAAATGGTGAAGATGGCAGGTGGAAGGAAGAATAAGGAAAGGACAACACTGTGAAGTTATGGAGAGGAGCAAAATGCATGAAGATCAGGGAGCATGAAATGAGCACTTAGAAGACTGAGTACTTGAGCCAAGAGGATGAAGGAGCCATAACACATAACCAAATTATTGCTGCTTTCAGCGGTAATGGACGTTGTGTTCACTTGCTGCTCCTTGGTGGCACAGACCCCTAACTTCTTGGGAAAAATTAAGTACAAACCATTGCTATCCAACGAAATTTCTGCAATGAGGGAAGTGTTTCTGTATCTGCCCTGTTCACTACGACAGTCACATGTGGCTGATGAACACTTAAAATGTGAATACTGCGACTGAGAAACTGAATTTTTAATTTTATTAATTTTGATTTATTTACATTTGAATAGCCACATGTGACCGGTGGCTACTAAATTGAACACTGCAGATAGAAACCGAATGATTTCTATATTGTGCTAATATCAGTCTACTGTTTACTCTTCCATTTGAGCTAATTCACTTTCCAGATAGAGGTGGTATAGCCGATATGACTGGTCTCATAACCAGTATGCTAGGGTCTGTCCAGAAATAAAATTGGAACTAGCTTATATATGCTGCCAGTAGACTGACATCTGTAATGATAATACAAAGAGTTGTAGTGGGTTAGAGTCCTTTTAAATAGAAGCCTGCTCATCAAGGAGCACAGCTTAGCTTCTGAGCTTATGCAAACTTTCTGTTTCATTAATATGTAAATCTTACCTTTCGTAGGTAAGCTCTTTCAGAACTGTGATCCAGTTAGTGTGTTCTTGTTTCCCTGTGAATAATCATTTCAGACATGGACACTTTGTGTTTAAATTTGCTGTGTGAGCTTAGTTTTTAGAAACTACTATGCCAGTTAAGGCCAGTATTTTCTTTTAGAAAAAAAGACCATTATAATTTATAAAATAAAAGTAGTTTAGAAAATTCATATTAAAAATCAATTTGAAAAACATCTCAAAGTATCTAAAATACAATAAATATGAAATATATTTGAAATAAATTATTCTTCAATGTGTATGTTTGCAACATTATTTTATTTTATTTATTTAAAAAAATTTTTTTAATGTTTATTTATTTTTGAGACAGAGAGAGACAGAGCATGAATGGGGGAGGGGCAGAGAGAGAGGGAGACACAGAATCGGAAGCAGGCTCCAGTCTCTGAGCCGTCAGCCCAGAGCCTGACTCGGGGCTCGAACTCACGGACCGTGAGATCGTGACCTGAGCTGAAGTCGGAGGCGCAACCGACTGAGCCACCCAGGCGCCCCTCGCAACATTATTTTAAATTAGATAGACATCAAAAGAGGACACTTATGCAATATTAAAAACCTGGAGTATATTTAACACTTAAAGCTAGGTCAGTGGTACACTAAGAAAGAGAATTTTGAGTGAAAGTTCTCAAGCATAAGAGCATAAGTTTTTTAAACCACTTGTATAGCTTAGTCACATATATTTTTTTCAGGCCTGTATAACTTGGTCCGTATGTGATAGACTTTCTCAGATCCCTTGAAAAGCAGAATGCTTGGAAAGAGTTTATAATAGATCATCCTTGAAGATAGGTGGTCTCACTACCTGGTCTTTCATAAACATGCCTGTCTTTGATTCGCTCTGTGTAATCAGGCTGTAAAACGATGGTTGAGGATGAAACTAGTCAGATGTTCTATAAACTAGTCACTTACCCAATAATTTAAACATTGTATTAACATGCTTTCTGGTAAAAAAAAATTAGATTCTTTAGAAGAGAGATTCTATAACATTTTATTTCAGTACTTGTGAAAATTATGGGCAGGCTGCAGCTATTTCTTGTAAGTGGGTAAAGTGGTCATAGACAGTTTTGTTGAGCCACTTTCCAAGTTGATAGAGATGATGATTGTGTTCAATTCTTTATAATTGTGGGGGGAGGAGCTAATTGGGACTAGTTATGATATTTCAGTAGAAACATTGCTTAAGCATTGTCTTGCAGGATGATAGCTTCCTGTATATTATCAAATTTAACATACCTTTGAATGTCAGATGCATCATTTTATGTACTGATAATGTGGAAAATGCTTTCAATTAAACTATGATGTACCCTCACTTATATAATATAGATTTATTTCAGAGATGTTAAAAAGTGACTAAAACATGTGCCTAAGATTCTATGAAGTAGGATAATTTTATCACAAAGGATCCTTTGGTGCAATAATTTTTGGAAATATCGCAGACTGATATCAGGGAAGACCTTCATACCCTAAAGGTTAGAACTCTAGTGACATTTCGCTCCTTCTGGAGAATGTTCCTGAGTCCAGACCTGAGTCAGATGCCCCTTCTCTTGGCTCCCCACAACACCAGTGCACAGCTCCGTGGAAGCTAAACCTAATAATCAACTTAATGGCTCTTCTGTACCTACCATATGATTTCTGAGCCTCAAGGCATATAATTGACTTTATTCAAATTTCTAGCATTCTGCCTGGTGTATGGTTGGTGTTAAGTGACTCTTTCATGAATAAGTAAATAAATAGATGAATACTAAAAAACAAATATGTGCTGATGTAGTAGGCACAATACCAAGTGAAATTCTTTTTAAACTCTTCTTAGAGACTAACAGTAGAACTCCCACATTTGAATTATAATTCAGTGACATTTTCAAGCCATCCTGGAAGCTGGATAATTTAGTGCCTACTCTTGGATGATGTGATGTCAAAGTCACTCCCAGAGTTAATTACAGTGAACATAAATAAAAACTATAGGCAAGTAAAGTTGAGACTGTGTACTTTACAGATTTTTTTTCAATTTAACGACCCATTTGCTAATTTTCACTCCCTTTATAGTAAGTGTAACTTAAAAATGAAGAAGATATTTCTGTGTTGTTTTTCTTAAAGTGTGGAGAGTAAGCATATTTTTTTTCAAGAGAAGTGGATGGGGATGCAGGATGCAGCAGAGCCGAAGTGAAGAACAAGAAATAAAATGAATCTCTGATATTTGAACTTCTTAAGTTGTAGTAGCTATAACTGGGTCTGACACAGACAGCACGATCTAAGAGTGAGGAGATAAGGACATTGGAAACAAAATATTACTGCCATCCTTGTTCTCCTAAAAAAAGTGTTGATAACAAAGGACATGTAGACAGGCAAAGAGTTATCATGAGATGGGTCAGACACCCTTCCTGTGACTGAATGATATAAAATTAAAGAAAATGGGGTCCTTTAATTTTTGGCTATGGCAACACCAATGATTTGATTTTTTGGATGTCTTGATAATCTTAGCTTGGTCATCTAGATCAATGTTTGACTACGGTATTCTGGAAATATTGGACACCCTTATGTCCCAACATTAAAAAAAAATTTTTTAATGTTCATTTGTGAGAGAGAGAGACAGAGACAGAGACAGAGACAGAGACAGAAAGAGAGAGCGCTCAGGGGAGGGGCAGGGAGAGAGGGAGACACAGAATCAGAGGCAGGCTCCAGGCTTCGAACTGTCAGTACAGAGCCCGATGCGGTGCTCGAATTCATGAGCCTTGAGATCATGACCTGAGCTGAAGTTGGACGCTCAACCGACTGAGCCACCCAGGTGCCCCATTAAGTGCAAAATTTTGATGTGGTTACCCAAATCTTACTAACAAGGTAGCTAATTGTGACTAGGTAATATATCAATTACTCATCTCTTGAAAATGTTATGTTACTACGTTAAGAGATTAATGTGGCTCCTGTTATAAACAATTATGCAATCAAAGTTCTTTAAGACTGCAGAAACATGTTTGTTTCCAATTTATATATTTAATCATTTGTTTTATCATCTGTGTAAGTATAATACATTTTTAAATGATTTGGCTTGATATAACATGCATGATTTTACTGTGAATCAAAAGCCAGTATTTCTCTGCATGTTGAAATATGGTGTATTTTTGTCCCTAACAAATTTACAGCTGGAAAGCAGATATTCTTGTAACACTAATTTTTGAGAAACGTTGTTCATACCGGAAATGATTGACATTGTTTTATGATACTTTCTTGAAGATTATGGTAAATGATACTAAAAAGAAGAAAAAATATAACCCACTTCCAAATGTCTTCCTGATTTTTACATAAGAACATAATTTTTATGCACACATAATAGCTATTTGAAACAATTTCCATATTAGCTAATATTTTATTTTCCCCAGGTGATGAAAATAGCCACTCACTGAGTTCCTTCTGCAGTGAGTTTTATGCAATTAAACCAAAAAAGAAGAACAATTTCTGTAAACCACAGTCTGGAAAAATGAAATAGAATTTGTACATTAGTGATTAGGAGTTCATTATAAATATAACTAAAATTTTTTGTTCCCTTTATTAAAAGTCTCTCAAACATACTCATTTATTAATTTAAATTGTACTATCTTAGTAAATCCCACTAAACTATCATTTAAAAATACCATATGTCTATATCATATGGTGTTAGAATGTATCTTGCTGAAATCTTTATAGAAACACCATCTTCAACACTTTCAGGTGAGGTAAAATATATTTCTCTTGTATTTCCTCCTAATGATATGGTTGACTGTAAAAGAACAATAATCACTATTGCCTCAGAGTAAATAGGCTTTGAGATTCATTAACCACCTTAGTTTTGCTTCAGCTATTAATCTGAGAAAGCATTTATTACTTTGCATATTAACAATGCAGTAGAGAATATTCATTAATTAATTCCATTGGGAGACTTTGGTACTATGATAAACAACATTTAAAAAATAAATTAATCTTATAGGGAAATAGAAAGTAGAGAAAAATATATATGTGTATGTGTGTGTATATATATATATCACAAAGAGAAGGAGAACTGTGAGTAATTATTTTCATATTCACAGAGGGACAAGTAGTTATAACTCAGGAATTTTCGCTGGAATGGAGGTAACAAGGAATAGAATTTGATGGTGGGGGGAGTCATCTTAGAATGGCATTTAAGTGCATAAACTCGGGAAATACTGGGTTTAGATACTTATTGTATTGATTACTAGCAGGGGAATCTTATGCAAGTTCTGTTTCTTCTCTAAACCTAGGCTTTGTCAACATGTAATGGAACTTAAAGAGGGTGTTTAGGAACAAGGTAATGGAATCAAATACCTTGTATTGAACAAGGTATTGTAAAATGTTCCTAGTAATGCTAAATGAATCTTACCTGCTATTATTGGGAACCAGAGTGATACAAATGTGTTTTTCACAATTGCATCAACACAAAAGGAAATCTGAAACTAAAGTGAGAAAAACATAGCAGTTCTTGTTTTATATATGCTTGAATGTAGATTAACTGGAGTGCAGCTGGAGGGATAAAGTCAATGCTGTTCAGATTCTGGTGCAGCCCCTCTTCCTGGAACCTGCCAGCCTTGTTGTTGTTGTTGTTGTTTACACAAAGCAGACAAATCGCTATGTTTTATAGATGACCTTAAGTCTAGGCCTACCCTGGAGATACTGTGAATTTGGTTCCAGTCCATTGCAGTAAAGTGAGTATAACAATGAAGTGCATAGATGAATTTTTCGATTTTCCAGAGCATATAAAATTTATGTTTATACTATATTGTAGCCTATTAAGTATGCAATAGCATCATGTCTAAAAAATGATATACATACCTTAATTAAAAAATACTGTATTCCTGAAAAATGCTGGCTATCATCTGAGCTTTTAGTGAGTCTTAACCAGTGATCACAGATCACCAGAACAAGTGTAAATTTAATGAAAACATTTTAAATATTGCAAGAATTACCACAATGTAACAGAGAAACACGAAGTGAGAAAATACTGTTGGAAAAAATGGCATTGGTAGACTTCCTTGATGTATTGCCACAAACCTTCGATTTGTAAAATCACAGTCTGTGAGAAGTGCAATAACATTAGATATGCCTGTACTTATTTTTGTATAATTATAATTCATCTAAACTAATCATTTTGGTTTTAGGTGTAGTATGAATATTATAAATATTTGAGGTAAATGTATACTGTGCCTGTGATCTGGGGTGAGTAAATGAGCATTGCTAAATCACCTCTGTAACGGGTACATTAATACCAGTCTGCCTATGAGTTTTTGAGGAACATTTGAGATTATTTATTTTCTGAATAGTACATTGTAAACTACAAATAATATGCAGAGGTAAGTATTATTATGCTTATGATACTTAAGGAAAATAAATGAATAAATCTATTTCAAGTATAAGTTGAAATTTATCCATGTAAATCAAAGGGCCCAAATTATAACACCTACCATGTTCAATCGTCTGTTGGATCTATGTTGTATTAACACACTAATTAACTTTATTAATTCAGCAGTACATATTTAAGAACACTTATATGGTAACCACAGATACAGAACCAAATAATATATATCCTCAACTCTGAATTAAAATGCAGAGTGTTGAGTGCTGTAATGGAAGTAAACGCCATGAGTTACAGAAGCCTAGACATGGGTTTACCTTATTGATTAGAAGATTCTGGGAGGTTTTCCTTAAGACTGTGATGTTTAACTTGGTGAAAGATGTGCAGACCATTTTTCTTTATCTCACCTTGGGAGATAAGGAAAGGGGAGCACATACCATGGAAATTTATGAATAGCATATTTTATGGACTCAGTAAAACCTCACTGACTGAAAAGATGGATTCAATCGCTTTGACCCATAGTAATATGGTCCCTGATGTACAAGAGGCCCTTAGGGTTTATATGCTACTGAGAACTAAGTAGCTTCTTATGTAACAGTCACATGTTAAGGGATGGGGGAGAGGGGTGCTATAAAAAGATAGGCCTTTGGTTGTGAGCTGAGGGTGATGTGAGTGACCTTGACACTTACACCTGAAATACATGGAAAGGGAGCCTTGCAGGAACACAAGTACCTGAGAGCAGAGGATCCGTTACTGTAGCATCCACTGCCTGCTACATCTACCTTGGAGAATTGCCCCATTAACAGAATGTTGTGTCTTCCAACTTGAGGTGGGAATTGGGGGAACAAGTAGGATGGAGGAGTCCTCTTTCTCATTCTCTCCCTCTTTTTATTTCTTTCCCCCTCCCTCTTCCCTTGCCTCCCTCCCTCCTTCCCTTCCCGTCTCTCTCTTGATGTGTAGAATTTAATACGGAATGCTGTTTTGGCCAGTAGGTTATGTTGGGACGATGTTGATAAGCTCTTGTCTCTCTGGTTCTTCTGGTTAGCTCAAGGGTGGTCACTCAGAATGAGACAAAGTTCAGATAAAGTGCTTGCCTCTTTGGTGCCACTGGAGGATGACTAGGTAGTGTGGGCAAGGATAGTGGTGAGAGTTTGGGATACTCACAACTAGAAAAGCAAGAGGAAGCTAAGCAATGCCGTATAGAATGAATGACAGGTGATGGGTGGTTTGTGTACCTTCCTTTCTGACCTAGCCCTGGGACCCACAAATATTATGGAAGTGCCTGCCTTCCTCTCAACATCCCTGTCTCAGTTTATAGCATCACCATCCACCCAGTTACTCAAACTAGATAGTCAGAAGTTATTTTTACCCACCCCTGTCCCCCTAGAAGTTATTCTTAATTCTTCTCTTTGCCTTTATCCTCTATTCTGATACTGAGCAAGTCTTATAGGTTCTCTTAGTGAATCTTGAATTTTTCCACTGTTTTGCCCCATCTCCATTGCCACCACCCTAGGCCAGGTTACTTCATTCCCGGCTTAGATTCACTGCAAAAGTCTCTTAACTGGACTTTCATGTTTACATTCTCTAATCCATTCTCTACATAGCATTTAGAGGTGATCTTTCAAAAATGTAAATCAGATCATGTCACACATTGGCTTAGCCCTTCAGCAGCTTTTCATTATACTTAGAACAAAATCCAAATTCCTTGTGGTGACTTACAAGGCCCTGCCTGATTTGGCTTCTGCTTATCTCTCCAACCTTGTCTTGTTCCTTCTTGCTGATTATGTTTCAGCCACAGAATCTTTCTCAGTTCCTTAAAGAAGCATTATTTCTGCCCAGACTCTTGGCCATTTCTCTGCATGAAAATTCTGACCTTAGATTTTTTTGCACAACGGATTTCTTTTCACTTTTGATGTCTCAGATTTTATTGCACCTACTCCAGGAGGACTTCTTTGGTTTGAACCTTGTGTCTTCCTTCAATCCTGTTTTTCTCTCTTACAGCATCATCAATATGTTCTTTGTAGTACTTACCACAATGTAGACTGTGTGTGCTTGTCTTCTGGCTGTTATCAGCTTGCTGTTCCATGATGATAGAAACCATGTCTCCCTTCTTTTTCCATCGTGTCTTTATCACAGGGGCCATGCCTGTTATATGTGCAAAGTCAGTATGCTTTTGGAAGAATGAAAGACAAAGGAAATGAGGAACAGGTTTTTCATAATGGTAATAAGAGGAGGGGAGCTGATCACTATAGATAGCATGTCAAAAATATAATTTTGATACTAATGTATAGTGGGCTAAGTACGACTACTTGTTTATTTAGATGAGATAGATGTTGCATTCCTTCAGGTAAGATCTCAATCTTTATCTCTTGATAAAATTCACATAGTTATTCAGATTAGAGCTTAATATTTTATTTAGGTATTTGGTGAGTACCAGTCTTATTCACACCCTCATTCTTCCTTGTTATTTCAATTTGTTCTTATTAATCATTAAGAAAGCAACTATTGCTCAACTTATCAGTCAAAATAAAGAATATAAGTAAAGGAAAGAATATAAGTAAAGAAAAAATACAAGTAAAGGAAACATAAAACCATCCAACTTAAATATTTTAACTGGGAGAATTTATTGTTCAGAAGTCCGTTAAGCTAGTATGATAATTCATGCATGTCTACAGGGATTGTTTTGGAAAATAAATCACCTTGCATGTAGTAAGTTAGGTATTGTTTCATGAAGAATTGATTCAGTTAGGTGTTCGTACATGTATATGTTATGTGTCTATACTGGATCTCCAGAAAAGTGTATTTCTTGAAAAGGTTTGAAAAAATCTTTGAAAGCACTGTTCTAGGTGCTCTCATTCCAAAACCTTTGTTTAGAATTCTTGCTAGCCCAAGCTCATACAAAAGTTCATTGAGGGAGGATTCAACAGATATTTTTGTTTGTAAGTATAACCAGAATATGATAATTCAGTCAGTTCTTACTGAACAGAAGTTATGTAATCTTCTTTTTCACAATTCTAGCTTTTCAATTTTATTGATAAATTTTTGGTTTTGGTATTTTCATGTGAAAGTTCTTTAGTCACTTCAGAATCACCCTCTGTGAAGATATTCCTCCTGACTCCCCTATTACTGTTAAGGAATGATGTAAAGTTGATAAGAATTAATTATGGTTACAATAGCTATGGGTCATTAAGCACCATGCATCAAGTCTTAGAAATTAGTTTCATTATTGTAATAGTGATTTAGAAAACAATTTTTCCTCTTTGACTTTTACAATTATTATTACTGTGATATGTGATATTTGTGGGTCCATTTATCAAATATTAATCAATGAACTGCTTTCTGCCTGCCACTACAAGTTAAAAGACACCTTTCTAGCCTACAGGGAACATGCATTTAAGCATAGAATACAGACTGGTAAATAGATAAGATCATACAGTGAGATAAATGCTTCAATAAGCACAATGTAGAGGTTTGAGGGGAGTGATTTGAAGAGACACTCCCTCATTCTTGAGGGTTCAGTGAAAACTTCTTTGTCCTGCAAGTGTTATTTAATCTGAGACATAAAGGATGAGTGAAAGTTCACAAAACAAAAAAGACAAATGTGATTGTGGTAGTTAATGTTCCAGTTAGAGAAAACAGCATAGTATGGGGAAATGAAGGTGGAGGAGGGCTATGAGTGAGCCAAGTTCAGGAAATTAAGTTCCATCCTGGGTGTAGAAGTTTTCAAATGTGTGAGAGCACATACAACATTACAACATAGAAGAATTTTGATAGCACTGCTAATCTAAGTACACTTTAGCATAAATGGTAGACTCTTGACAATTAGACTAACATTGGACACAAAGGGCATCAACTGACAAAATCCTGCAGCTTTTGTGTGCAGTTAGAAATGGTAAGAAAATCAGTATTTAGAAGAGAATCTCCAAAACTGTCAGACAGGGAACATCTGTGTTTATATCATGGTGGTGGGGCAGGGCACATCATTTGATATTAAACAAAACTGACTTACCAGAGCTTCATTTTGTACACACATTTTGTACACGCACATGCATGCACACACACATACACTGAAACACTAGACATATGTAAGAAGTTATATGCCATTCCCATACTGTAGGTTTCCCCCTCCTCTCGTGTGTCCTCTAAAAGGCCCTTAATCTAGGTCATAGATGTTTCTTCAGTTTCATCTCATGCTGTTCATGCATTCATTTATTCATGCATTTATTCATACTTGACAAATGTGCATACATTATTATGTTCAGTCAGTCATTTAGCCATTTCTTGGGAAAAATTTATAAAAATTCATATCCTTCCAGTTTCCTTGGTAGGCACAATATCTGGAATGTATAGTTCTCTGTCCTTGAAGAGAAAATGTTCAGAGTCATGAAAGAAGTATATGTAAATTACTTTGGATTCTCCGGCTCTCTCTTTCTCTGCCCCTACCTCTCTCGCGCTCTGTCTTTCTCTCTCTCAAGAATCAATAATCAATCAATTACTGTGTTAAATAGTAATGGTGAGAGTAGGCATTCTTGCCTTCTTCTTGCCCATAGGAGAAAGGCTCTCAGTTTTTCCCATTGAGGGTGATATTAGATGTGGTTCTTTCAGATATAGGAGGCTTAGATGACATTTTTAAGTATTTTATTTTTTGTTGTTCTTAAAAATATTCTTTGGTTATATGCTCATAAGTAAATTTATAAAATTCTGGTTATTTCTCATATACTTAATTTGCGTGTTTATGTCTGCCAATATTTCCATAGATGTTGGATTATCATTAAGTCCCTCAAACTCTCTCTTAAGGTAGCTTTTCCATCCCTTTCAAATACACGTTATGAGGAGACAACTAAATATTTTATACAGAATCATTTATAAGAACAAAATACTTGAAGTAACTTCCATTGTTCTCAGGACTGGAGTAGAGAAAGTCCATATAGTATAAAAATACAGTCATTAAAAGTAATCAAGTAGATTTATATTTGTCAACATGGAAAATCCCTTGATATCTATAGACATAGATATAAAGATACAGATATCTCTTGGCAATTAAGATATAAGTGATTTTGTTCAGTTTCACATTTGTATTTTTATTTATGACATATATTGGAAAATAAAAAATTTTCCATTTTATAAGAAAAAACCTGATGGATTTGGTGGAGACAATACTGTAACAGGTCTTGTGTCTGGGTACAGTCATGATGGTATCAGAAGTGTAGAGTAGCTAGACTAACTCCACATCCATTAGCTGAGTGTTTCAAAGCATCTAACTCACTCCAACTTTTGTCCCCTTTAGTTTAGAAACTGAGCAGAGTTAGAATAATTAGCAATTGAGGTTTGAAATTTTGAGACAAAAAAAAAAAAAGGAATTACTGTCACTGCTTTGTCCTTCCACCATGCCACCTCCCTCTTCCACTCATAAAAACTCAAAACACTGAAATGCTGGTGACTTTTCACTCTCTTTGTGTTAGTCACCCTCACTACTTACCAAGTGTAATTCCTTCATCCATTCTTTTTAGTCCACATGCACCAACGTCATCATTAAAGATTCTAGCCTCTCCTGTGTGTTGATGATGCAGTGACTTTCCAACTGGTCTGTCTCTTTCTCTTTATTCTAAAACTGCTGCTAAGATAATGCTTGAAAATGTCATGATTCAACTCAAACTTTTAATCACTTCCTAATACATACTGGAGAGTAGCTTCCTTTCATTTTGTGCTTCATCTGTTGACTATAAAACTTTTAGCTGGGCAGCCATTGTGGCACTGATATATACTTGGCTTTCCAGTCTCGTTTGTCTGGAATATCCTGATGTGTTTTTTATGACCTTGCCTTTGTTTCCTTTTGGGGGGGGCACTCCTATTACATCTTTATTTTTTTGTATCTCTCCATGTATCAAATTATAAACAGAAATATCAAGGTAAACCAGATAACTCCCCTAATTTTCAGTGCATTTGGGATCTTTGGAAAAATTCCACAGTGAAAATTGTTCATATACTTTCAAGAATCTCGTCATTGCTAATTAGTCCTTTCCACTCAGCCATTTCCTAACTTTGGCGGGTTGTCGCATTTATCCATTTGTCTTTTGATTCATCTGAAAGAAAAAAAGAAGATTCATGCTTCTAAGAGCACAATCAAATAATAGCTTTTATCTTCTTAGTCTATGTGATAAAATGACATGTTATGTATCCTATCTCCAACAGAAATACATCATCACTTGGTCTGTAATGATAAGAGAGAGATTGATTGAACAGATATAACACATTTCAACATCTTTTCCATAAGTGATACAAATGAGTAACTGGGAAATTTATGTAACTTCCTTAAGCCTCAGTTTCCTTGTGTGAAAAGAACTACCACTTTTGAGTGATTTGCCTTCATGGAATATCTTTTCCTTTCTGCCAAACTTTTTAAAATTTGCAACATCTCTTACTTTTTAGTTTGTAAATTTTATCTTTTGTGCTTTTACCCACTTATCCCCTTAATGCATTCATCCTTTTATTATTGATTTGTAAGATATTTTGTGTATCTATCTATCTATCTATCTATCTATCTATCTATCTATCTTCTATTCCAGCTTTCTTTAGATGTAATTGACATATAACATTGTGTAAGTTTATTGTATTCTTGTTAATTTGATACACTTATATATTGAAAAATGATTACTAGCATAGTGTTAGCTAACACCTGTATCATATCACTTAATTACCATTTCTTTTTTGTGGTGAAATCTATTCTCTTAGCAACTTCCAAGTATATAAGAGTATTATTAACTAATCACCATGCTACACATTATATCCCCAGAACTTATTTTTATTTTTATGTTATTTTTTATGATATTTAATTTTTAATTTATTTTTAAAATTCCAGTATAGTTAACATACATACAGTGTTATATTAATTTCAGGTATTACAATATGGTGATCCAGCAATTCTATGCATTATTCAGTGCTCATCACGTAAGTGTACTCTTAATCCCTTTGCCTATTTCAGTCATCCCCATACCCACCTCCCCTCTAATAATGACCAGTTTGTTCTCTATATTTAAGAGTTATTTTTTTTGTTTTTTGTTTTGTTTTGTTTTTTTTTGGTCTCTTAAATTTCACATACAGATGAAATCATAAGGTATTTGTCTTTGACTGACTTAGTTCACTTAGCGTTATACTCTCTAGCTCTATCCATGTTGCTGCAAATGGCAAGATTTCATTGTTTATGGTTGTGTAATATTCCATTGTATATACATATATGCCACATCTTCTTTATTCATTCATCTGCTGATGGACACTTGGGTTGCTCCTGTACCTTGGCTGTTTTAAGTAATGCTACAATAAACATAGGGGTGCATATGTATTTTTGAATTAGTGTTTTTGTATTCTTTGGGTAAATACTTTGTAGTGGAATTAGTGGATCATATGGTATTTCTATTTTTAATTTTTTGAGGAATCTCCATACTGTTTTCCACAGTGGCTGCATCAGTTTGTATCCCCACCAGCAGTGCACGAGTGTTTTATGTTTTTTTCTTTAAGTTCATTTACTTATTTTGAGAGAGAGAGACGGAGAACAGGGGAGGGTCAGAGAGTGAGAGAGAATCCCAAGCAGGCTCAACACAGTGAGCACAGAGCCCGACACAGGACACAAACCCATGAACCATGGGATCATGATCTGAACCAAATCAAGAGTTGGACTATTAACCAACTGAGCCACCTAGATGCCCCAGTGAACAAGGGTTCCTTTTTCTCCACATTCTCATCAATCTTGTGTTTTTTATTTTAGCCATTGTGACAGATGTGAGATGATACCTCATTGTGGTTTTGATATTTATTTCTCCCATGGTTAGTGATATTGAGCATCTTTTCATGTGTCTGTTGGCCATCTGTATGTTTTCTCTGGTAAAATGTCTGTTCATGCTTTCTGCCCATGTTAAAATTGGATTATTTGTGGGTTTTTTTGGTGTGGAGTTGTATAAGTTCTTTGTATATTTTGGCTACTAACCCTTTATCAGATATATCATTTTCAAATATCTTCTCCCATTCAGTAGGTTTGACTTTAATTTTGTTGATTATTTCCTCTGCTGTACAGAAGCTTTTTATTTTGATACAGTTCTAATAGTTTATTTTTTTTTTTTTGCCTTAGGAGTCATATCTAGAAAAATACTGCTACAGCCAATGTCAGAGACATTACTGCCTGTGATCTCTTCTAGGAGTTTTATGGTTTCAGGTCTCACATTTAGATTTTTAGTCCATTTTGAGTTTACTTTTGTGTATGGTGTAAGAAAGTGGTCCAAGAACTTATTCATCTTGTAACTGTAAGTTTGTATAAAATTAAATAATTTTACTTTTGATTATTTATCTTTAAGAATTAAATAATATGAGGGGCGCCTGGGTGGCGCAGTCGGTTAAGCGTCCGACTTCAGCCAGGTCACGATCTCGCGGTCCGTGAGTTCGAGCCCCGCGTCGGGCTCTGGGCTGATGGCTCAGAGCCTGGAGCCTGTTTCCGATTCTGTGTCTCCCTCTCTCTCTGCCCCTCCCCCGTTCATGCTCTGTCTCTCTCTGTCCCAAAAATAAATTAAAAAAAAATGTAAAAAAAAAAAAAAAAAAAAAGAATTAAATAATATGAAATTTGGATCTTCCAGAAAATTGTTTTATCTAGAATTCCTTTCAGTTCTTCTCTGGTGTGTTAGAGTCTTTTCCAAATATATAATTAATGTCAATTGAAGTTTTGCTGATTTTGACCCCACCTTGACTTCCTGAGATGTGGAATATTGAAAGTCTTTCTTTGCTAAAATCAGTTCCAATCAAGAGATACTTATTGAGGACCTACTAACTGTAACAGTGTTACAAAGAAATAAATGTCTTTAGAGAACATGCATTCTTTACTGAAGCTTAATTCTTTAAGATGATAAAAGAAATGTCATAAGGTGATAACATGATTCATTGCTACATGAATAAAATAGACAGCAAGTGCTCTTGAGTTTTTGAGTGAGGAGAGAGCTCTTGAGACTTTAACCACCATGAATAACAATGTTCTCATGGCAAGACTAGCTCGAATTGGGCGTTTATGGGAATGTTTCAGTCAGTAACTTTAAAACTCTATCCAGCTAAGTACAGCCTTTTCGCCTTAGCAGAGAACAATAGAAATGGTGGAGCAAAGAAGCTCACATATGAGAAACAGTTACATCTTAGGATCGGCATTGAATATTTAAACAATGTGTATTTTAAAAATTTAAGTAATAGATGCACGTAGCCTAAAAATAAAAATAGTAGTAATAGACCTATAAAGAAAAATAGCAGACACATTCCCCACCCCTCTACCTCTCTGTATTTAAAGGGAAAAGCACTTTTAGTTTCATTAAGTATTCCTTCAATATTTTACCTTAGTATATTAACAGATGTTAGGTGTGTGTGTGTGTGTGCACGTGCATGTGTGTGTATACACGTGTACATGAATATATATATATGCACAAACACAAATGTCTTCCCCTTCTTTACATAATCTCCACAACTTCTGCTGAGATGCATTGTCAGTATAAATGCTGTTATTTCCTTATAATATTTTTTCTTTCACTTCGTGGTCTGTTTCATCGTGTTTTGTTTTGTTTTGTTTCTTCTTGCTTCTGTTGGTCTTTCTTTTTTTTTGTGTTTGATGCTTCCTCAAATGTCTGATAATCCCTGGTTATGTTCATATTTAAGAGTAAGGTACTAGGGGTTCCCAGGTGGCTCGGTCGGTTAGGCATCTGACTCCTGATCACAGCTCAGGTCTTGATCTCAAGGTCATGGGTTCAAACCCCGCAGCATGCTGGCTGCGAAGCCTACTTAAAGAAAAAAAGAAAAAAGAAAAAAAAAGTATGGCACTGTGGCACTAAAGGCTCTCTATGCCTGGGGAGGGGTTGGAGAATAAACAGAAGGTGTGGGAGGTTTGATACCTGATGCGATTTTTAGAGGGTGATCAGTGATCTGGACTAAACTCTGTATCTAGGAGGGCTTTAAAGTTTCAGTATCCACAGAATTTTTCTCTGAGGCTCGTCAGATTTTCCAGAGTGGAGTACTCTACGTTTCTGTCTGAAGTTATGCACCTCTCTATCCATGTTCTGAAAGCTCAGTGGGGGAATAGAGCTAAGGGTCCCATAATTAAATACATAGATTTCAGTTAATTACTCATCCTTCCCACCTGCCCCCTGCTACCCTCTACACACACACACACACACACACACACACACACACATACACACACACACACACAGTTTGCTTCATGGCCTAATTTGCCTTATTCTTCTCTTTGCTGTGCTGATTTTCTTCCTCTCTGGGGTCTCTTAGATTTAATTTCTCAAAGATAACCCACTTTGCAAGATTGCATTCACATGGTACAGTGGCCTGAGGGGTCATTACCTGTGCACAAGTTGGAGTCACACACTCTTGAGTTAGTGGTTCTGGGACGACATGAGTCAGTCTCCCTCTCTTTGTATTTGTCTCTGCAGTCAGACAGCCTCTGCTCTGCAGGCTCTGTTGTCATTCTTCTAAGAGCTTCACATCATCTGAAATAGGTGTGATGCTCTTACTGGTTCTTTTGTTGTGCCTTTAATTTTGTTCATGTAGTTTAATGAACTCTTTGTTCTTTACTGCCAATTAGTGATTTGGGGGACAGTCAGGAGATAAATAAATATGTATTTTCAACCTGCCTCAATGAAATAGAAGCAAGTATTTTGGTCTTGCTATCTCTTATAAACATCCCAGGATATTTCCCTGTGAAGTTATTCCACTTTATACGTGAAGGCATCCAGATTCAACAAAGGTTAAATAACTCAGCCAAGACATTTGACTCAAAAGTTTGTACCTTTCCCGCTGGTTCCCAGGAGTAATAAAAGAACATAAAAATTCAGGACTCCAAACTTTTCAAAAACTTTTTAAAATGTTTATTGTTTAGAGACAGAGCCCAAGTGGGGGAGAGGCAGAGAGGGCAGACAGAGAATCCGAAGCTGGTTCCAGGCTCTGAGTTGTCAGCACAGAGCCAGACGCGGGGCTCAAACCCACGAACCGTGAGATCGTGACGTTCGCCGAAGTTGGACTCTTAACCAACTGAGTCACTCTGGCACCCCAGGACTCCAAACTTTTTAACATGGGGGATGACTTTATTATTCCTTTTACATTCTGTGCTTTCAGCAATTTTGTTTACCAAGCAAACTGTATATATACATACACAACTTTATTTTTTCCCTTTTTACATTCATCCAAATACATAGGCAAAATTTCCTCAGACTGTGAGTAGCCAGAGTTGTCCAATGGGACAGGGGTTTCCTTTCTTCAGTTTTCAATATCGATTTTGTACTTTCATTTAAACTATCCTGAAGGCCATCCAGCTTCCACCAGCAGAATTGTTTTCAGAACTCTTCCGCCTTTTATGCTTGCCATGCACTCTCACGTTTGCTGATACATCTTTATGTTCTTGTTAGGGCAGCGCCTCATTACCAGGTCTTTGTTGTCTTTGCTGCCAACCCAGTTCCTTCACAACCTATTGGCTTAAACCAAAAAGGATCATTTATTACCTCTCACGTTTTGTGGATCATGAATTCAGAAAGCACAGAAAGCACAGTTGTCTCTCCCATCAGTGTCTGGGGCTGAGCTGGAATAATCAATGGTTGTGAGGTGGAATCACCTAAATCTCCTTTACTCAAATCTGAAGGTAGGTTCTGGCTACTTCTTGGCACTTGTGAGGAACTGTGAAGGGTCTGAAGTTGTACTGGATATGTAAGCTATCATGGATGATCGCACAAGATACAAGACCCCTGAGTCAGAGACAGAAGAGTTTATTACTCAGGACACATCAGGCTTCATGGGTTTTCAAGGTCAAATGTCTTTAAGACCAATGAGGAGGGAGACATGGAGTGACTCAGGCAGATGCTACGCATGGAGTGGTGTACATAACAGCTGAAGGACTCTGATCTTAGGAAAACTCATTTTTTTTCAAGTGGTTGCAAGAAAACTTGCTGGAACTTTGCAGCAGAGGACAACATGCTCTTTATTATTATACTAGTCAGCACCAGTGACCAGTGATTATTTGGTCAGCACCAAATCTACCCTTGCTCCAGAGGGAGCAAGACCCTATCTGTAGCTCCCAAAGTTCTTTGATGCACAAACATCCTTAGAATCAGGAATAAAGGACAGGACAGGAATAAAGGAATCAGTGTCTCTGCTAGTGAGAGGTGCAGATACACAAAAGACCCATTGAGAAATTTTCCTCAGTGAAAGGAAGAAGAGGAGAATGGATATTGGAAAATAATTAGCAGCTTCAGACACGCTATTAGGACACACTTAATTATAAACAAATCATTTCACCATGGTGTAGTAAGTAGAAAGGAATTTGGGCTTCTTAGATGGGTGGCCTTAAGGCAAGACTGACAAATTCTGCTTGGGGACTTTGATTGAAAGGAGGCTTCAAATAGCAAATGCTTGAAGTGAGCAAATCAGGTACTGAGGAAATCTTCACACATGCTACTGCTGTGTTATTGTTATCATTGTCACTAGCTCTTTGGCCATGTGCATATAACATCACGTCTAAGATGCTTGAATAGTTTTAGGTGGCATATTTTCATAACAAGGTTTATTAACATTAAAGTAAATGTTTAGCCTGGAGAAGGGTAGACTCAAGGGTATGCACCATACCATGTTTAAATAATCTGAAGGAGTGAGTGCTGTAGGGTGACGAGGATGGAGGTTCAGACCGCTCCAGAATGCAGAACCCAGATCAATGAATAAAGGTTATGGGAGGCAGATTTACCCTCACTACAAAGAAGAACTTTTTAATAATTAAAGCACAGCCTGGGAGGAATCCTAATTGACAAAGAGAAAGTGCAGCTTTGAAAGCAAATGCAGAGAGCGTCACAGAAAAGAGCATGCGGGAAACCAAGACCTAAATATTCTAGTATCGTGTCGGTGTTCAGAAGTCACAGTGAGATGGCAAAAGGGTGACAGTGACCCTAAGAGAGAACTGCTTTTGTAAGACTGACAAGCATTCATTCAGTTTAAGCTTGGCAGGGACAAACCGAAGAAGGCTTAGTGCCCTGAAGTTACAGGCAAGGATCAGGGTGAAGAGGTAAAGAACAACAGCGAAGACAGTTGGAACAGACTCAGAAATGAGCCCCTTCACCACTTTTCTTTTCCCTTACCTTCCTTCTTCTTTTTCTCCTCTCTCTCTCTCCCTTCTTTCCATCCTTCCCCCCCACCCTTTAATCATATAAACATGGTCTTTGCACCAGGCACTATGCTCAGACCAAAGGTGGTTGCATTAGTGAACAGAACTTGCGGTCTTTATTTTCAAGAAACCTGCAAGTTAGTGAGAGAAACAAAACAAATATAAGACGACAAAGCATAAATGCCATGTAAGAAATAGGGCGCTTTAGAAGAGATATACAGGGGAGAGCTATATTGGATTGAGAGAATGGAAAAGTTTTACTGAGGAGGTGACACTGAAACTGAGATCTAAAGCCAGGGAGAGCCTGCCAGGTTAAGAAAGAGGGAGCTGTCGTAGAGGTTGTAATGGAAAAGACCTTAGCACGTTCAAAAACTGAAGGAGGGCCACCACTGTGGCTGGAGCAAACTTGATGCAGGGGAAGTGATTTGAAATGAAGTTGGAGAACTGGATGGGTCCCAAAGCTGAACTCTGCTTCTGCTTGGAGACCTGTTAGGTAGTGAGTAGGTTAATATGGAGGATGAACCACCAGGGGACTATTGCCGTGGTCTAGGTAGTGTGGACCAAAAAGTTGGCCTTGGAGGAAGAGAGACCTGGATGCATGCTTTTCATCACCACTGAGTAGAAGAACTTACCCACTCTTCAAGGAAAAAGGCTGATCATCCCCCAGCATCATTTTCTAATTGCCATGAGTTGTCTATGGCCCTCAGAAGGCATGATGGTGGGCAGCGAAGGCTCTGGACTGAGACCTGCTGTGTCCAAGGCTCAGCTCTACTGCATATAAGCTTCATGAACCTGGGCAAATCTGACCTTCAGATCCATCACGAGCTGCATACGAGTAAATGTTTTATAGGATTTGCGAGATTGTCAAAGTGCCGATGGTCATGTGTGGAAAGACATCCCAGGAAGAATATACAAGTTTCTTTAACGAAGTTTGCAAGAACTTAATTGGGTGGCTGTAGTTGTACAAAGGAGTTATCTCCATTAGAATAGCAAGTGTACCATGCCTTTAAGTGCATCAGTTGTGCCTTAGCATTCACCTGACCATTACGTCCTTTTTGATGTTTACTTTGTAGTACCCTAGACCCTTTTGGCTTGTCCCAGTACTTATGTATTGCTCATTAGATGCATATAACCGGTACAATACTCCCAGCATGTCGCTGCGCTTATGTCAAGATTCGTGTAGTGTCCCTTAGCGGATCAAAGATTTAGCTCTATTTGAGTTACTCCTGCAAATTTTTGCAATTATTTAATGAGGCAATTTATATAAAAACTTGGCCCAAACTTGGAAAAACATGATATATGATAGAATGCAGGCTTTAATTGTTAGTGAATTGTTAAATAAATCTATGGCTTAGTTTTGGTTCTTCTACATTCTATTTTAAAGCTTATTCTAAAAAAAGAATTTCTTTTATTTTCCAAGACTTATAATAAAGTACCCCTTCAAGTGTAATAATCCAGACATGTCTAAACTAAGTGAACCAGCTCACCATCTGCTCACAGTTCTGCTACTTAGGCAGAGATAACAGTAAAAACAGTGTGCTAGTGTTTCAGTTATGTAAATAAAATAGATGCTGGGAACCAGACTATTCTTGCTTTGCATTAACCCATAACTCTCAAAACTGACACTCAAATAGAAACAATCCCTCTATGTATTATTATGTCACATGAATATGTTTTGTGAAAACCTTTTGTGAAGTGAAAAGTTTCAAAATATAAATAATTTTTATGTTTAAGATTACCTACTGAGCTAATAAATTATAATCATTCATAATAATAATAGAAATCATTGATAAAGTACACGTAGCTTCATTTGTAATTTGTTAAGGGGATACTTTTATATACCTAAGAGGGAAAAATAAGATTTATATGATGGGTACTAAAATATCTGAGACAAGTTTGGTTGAGTACCTCAGGGTGTTATGAGATATCTCTTCAGGATCCTCATAAAGAAATTGGCCAGGTCTAGGCTCACAGACAGCTTGAAGAACAATTCAAGGGCTCATGGGGGTAATTAAAAGTAAAGATTAGCCAGTAATGGTCTGCTCAGCAACTGCATGAAGCCTGGATCAAATAATCTGCTGATAGGGAAACAATGCCATGCCTTTCTCAGGGGATAACACCTGACGTATCTCTCTTAGTGCACCTAGGAGCTCTCGGTTGTCAGAATTCATACATCATTAATGACTATTCTAATATTGTTTCTCCAAAATGATAACAGCAATAATTTGATCCTCTCTTCTCTTGCTGTTGATACAGTCTGCGTGTGCATAGTCCTTAGTCATCTTGTATTCTCTAAAACTGTCTCTCCAGGTTGTAGACTTGCACTGGAGAGCTGTGGAGACATTTTTCCTCTCAGCCCTCTCTCTTGTTATGATGTTATTAATGATTTTGAATTGAGAATGAATAGAGAGGGGGCTGAGGAAAGAGAAAGAAAGAAAGAAAGAAAGAAAGAAAGAAAGAAAGAAAGAGAAAGAAAAAAAGAAAGAAACACCACATTGCATCATGCTTCTCTTTTTATATATTGTTTATTTCATGGTCATGGAGGGACTACCTTTTAAACAAAAGTATTTGTTAATTGTGATAAAAGGGACAACATGATGAACAACAGTGAACTGTACAGACAATAGTGAAACAGCTGAATATAAAAATATAAGGAGATGTCTTCAAAAACCGGTGTTATTTGGTAACAGAGGCAAGGAATTAATAGAAAGGTGCTAAAAAGTGACTTACGTTCTTTCTTTGCCCTGCTAGCATTTATTGTAGTCAGATGGTTGTTTGACACTTATTAAGATTTATTTAAATTTTGCCATTAGTCAGAAGTGGTAGAGGATATCATATAAATGTTTATTCTTCATCTGTCTGAGATCCATATCAGTGGAGAGGAACTCATAGAATAACTTTCGTTTAAAGTTTCCTAATATATTCCAGCAACTTAACTATTATCATTAAGCTATTAAAATTTATAACTATACTAACACATGTCTAAGATACTAAGTGAAACTTTTAACTTTATAGTCCTATTTTTTAAAAAAAATTGTTAATTTTTTTTTGAGGAAGAGAGACAGAGTGTGATCGGGGGAGGGGCAGAGAGAGGGAGACAGAATCCGAAGCAGCTCCAGGCTCTGAGCTGTTAGCACAGAGCCTGACGTGGGGCTCAAACTCACAGACCACAAGATCATGACCTGAGGTGAAATCGGACGCTTAACTGAATGAGCCACCCAGGTGCCCCGTACAGTCCTATTATTTTTAAAGGTCAAAAAACAAAGACTTGAGGATGTGATAAAAGATAGATGTGGAATCCTGTAGTCTTGCAATTGATAAGGAGTTGAGTATTTTCTCTGCATTTTATAATAAAAGAACCTGAATTTTAGAAATCAACGGATACGATTAGATTGTTTCAAAGGACCAAATCCTTGATATCTTTGAGTATGCCTTTTCACTGTACTATACCGCATTTAGAAGAAGGTCCTAATAAATCTTGAAAAAACTTCCCAGAAACTTTTTAAAAGTAATAATACCTGTATTAATTATTATATTTCAGTTCAATTTATTTTCTTTATACATACGTAATTGAGCTATCAATAACAAAGTAACAGGAAAATGTAAAAAGCTAAACTGTTTATAGTAGGGAAAATATGTTGAAATTAGTCCAAAAATTTACATAATATTAGTATAGAATTTTTTATTTTATTCCTATTTTAGATTAGTTTATTTATAAAGCCCAACATCTTACTTCATTTAACAGTCAAGATTATATAGAAAGGAAACTGAAAATCAATTTATATATGTATAATATGTATGTATATATATATGTACATATATATACATATATACTTATATACATTCTTATATATAAAAATATGTATATATATACATATATAGATATGTATCTATATTAGCTGCTGTATATATATATATATTTATATATAAGTATATATACTTATATACATACTTATAGACATGTATATACATATATACCTACATATACATACATGTATATATTTATATATGTATAATATATATATACACACTCTTTAGTTTTAGAGAAACAGACTCATTAGCTTTCAAAAGTTTTAATGATGGTCAAATGGCAGCTAATATCTTGGTACAGAATTTAAAAATTTTGCTAAACTCCAAATCCAGATGAGCTGAGTGAGCAGTTAGTGTAAAGCAGAACTTCAGGTGTGTCCTGTCTTTATGTTTCATACATATTCTGTTTAATCTACAGTCAGGTTTAGTGTGATAATGTCATGTGCCAATTTGAAATGACCTTTTCTATTAGCCCAGAGAAGTAATGGCCATTTGTTATTGTTACAGACAAAACTTAGTTTATTAATTATAGGAAATTTCAAGATAGAAATATAGAATTGTATGGATTTTGCCTAGAAAAAGTGGAAACGCATAGTATGCACATACTGCTGAATTGCTTTTAAAAACCATGTGCAAAATTTAATACTCTAGTCCAGGCTGATTTCCCTTAGTGACTGTAAAAGGTGACTTTTCAAACAGTCTGCCATATACTTTCTTAGAGCCTTTTACTACAGATTTATCAGCAAGTTAAAGGCAAAATATGGTGAAATGAAGAGAAAACTACAGTGCCATGCAGCCCTATTTTCACTCCCAACCTTGGTACATTAGGAGGTAACTACTTTAAAGTCATCCTATGGAGCAGTATCTCCCTCTTTAACTCTACTCTGCTTTTAGCATGCCAGATGTTTTTTATACTTTCTGTGCAAAGCTGTTTGCTCCTAATTCTCCATTATTAAATACTTTTTAAAAATTTCTAAAAGGAATAATGTGTAAAGAGTATTTCCTGTATGCAACATGACAGGTAAGAAAGCTCTAGGTAGTGTTTACAAGTCATTTTTACCTAGTGTGCCTTTTTTTTCTTTCACCATACTCTTGTAAAAATGTAGATGGGGAAGATATTCTGTTTACAGAATTGTGAAAACTGAAGCAGGCAACATTTAAATCATTACTTTGCCCTTGTGCACTGTTGGTGGGAGTATAAATTGGTGTGGCCACTATGGTAAATAATATCAAGATTTCTTCAAAAAATTAAAAATAGAACTACCGTATGACCCAGCAGTCCCACTTCTGGTACATATCCAAAGAAATGTAATCATGATCTTGAAGAGATATGTGTACCTCCACGTTCACTGCAGCATTGTTCACAGTAACCAAGATACGGAAATTACCAGAGTGTCCATCTACAGATGAATGGATAAACAAAATGTGATCACACACACACACACACACACACACACACACGAATATTATTCAGCCACAGGAAAGAATATTTCATTATATAAGTATATATGTGTGTATATGTGTGTGTGTATATATATATACGTGTATATATATATACGTGTGTATATATATATATATATATATATATATATATATATATATACATATGTATACCACTTCTTCTTCATCCATTCATCAGTTTGGACACTTGGACTCTTTCCATAAGTTGACTGTTGTCGATAATGCTGCTGTAAACATTGCAGTGTGTGTGTCCCTTTGAATCAGTATTTTTGTATCTTTTGGGTAAGTACCTAGAAGTGCAATCAAACCTGAGAGACTTAACTATAGAGGACAAAAAGAGGGTTGCTAGAGGGGAGGTGGGTGGGGGGATGGGTTAAATGAATGATATGTATTAAGGAGGGCACTTGTTGTGATGAGCACTGGGTTTTATGTGTAAGTGATGAATCACTAAATTCTACTCCTGAAACCAATATTACACTAGATATTAACTAACTAGAATTTAAATAAAAAATCGAAATAAACAAAAAAAAGTAAATCATAAAGGTGCCAAATGTAAGATAATAGATAAGGTCTGTGGCAAAATGAAGAGGTTCATTGAATTAATATTCAGTCTTTTGTTTTGTTTTGTTTTTTTATGCAGAGCCAGTGAAAGAAATGACTATAGGCCATATTTGACATATGGATAGTGTTTCTATAGACATTGCTTGAATAGTTTTTATGGATTAGTGGTAAAGAGGGGAAGTCTGGGCAAATACCATTTCTGTTGTACATGACCTGCTTTTTTCTATCTGGATTTTCCACCCCTATCCCTTACAGAAAAGAATATGCTGTGTTGATTTCTTTAGTTATGTTGAAATAAATAATCCTTTCAGTTTTCACACTCAAGTTTTGAACTGAGTTATTTTGTTTTTGAATGTTATTCCCATGTTATGTCCTTTCTTTAAGAATATCAGTCTCCCCATTTTTTATTTTTTTCTATACATCTTTATTTCCCTTGCATTATTGGAAGATCCTCTGAAGTTTGTCATTTACATTATGGATTTAGTTTCCTGAATAAGTACCCTGTTGCTTTTGCTTCAAATTCTGATTTCAATTTTCCATTTTATTTACATTTGATAAAACTTCCCTCCTAATCTCCTCTGCATTTTATTTGACATGTACTTACCTCTCAACCAGTATCACAGCCCTTAAAAGTACGTGTGTGTGTGTGTGTGTGTGTGTGTGTGTTGCCTCATATTACTTTATTTACTGTTTAATGAAAAGAGGCATTTTTATGCCTGGTATTTGAAAAGTAATTCTTTGGGAAAGATAGATTCTGATTGTTCTGCCATCGAGCCCTGTTGAGTGCTGTTACAGTACTTGTCTTAGATCTTAAATTATAAAAGTTGTTTATGGTAAGTTTTAGCCATACTCTTTGGATCTTGTATTTGCAAGCTTTAAGGGTCTCTCGAATTAAGAAATCTTTCACCCACTATCTGAATAAAGTAGAATTTATACCCAGATAATTGAAAGGAATATTTCTTCCTCTGACATCATTTATACAGAAAGTATTCCTAACTTTTATGGTTCCATTTCTTCCTCGTGCAACTCTCCAGTCCAGGGTACAGCACGCTCAATCCATGGATTGAGTCCAATCCGTATCATCTTTTGGAGAATAAATATCCATGAATGTATGAAAATATTACTGCTGATTCTTTTTTTAATGTTTATTTATTTTTGAGAGAGAGAGAGAAAGAATGAGAGAGAAAGAGTGTGTGTGCTTGAATGGGGGAGGGGCAGAGAGAGAGGGAGACACAGAATCTGAAGCAGGATCTAGGCTCTGAGCTATCAGCACAGAGCCCGATGCAGGGCTTAAACCCATAAGCAGTGAGATCATGACCTGAAGCCGAAGAGGGACGCTCAACCGACTGAGCCACCCAGGAGCCCGTATTGATCATTCTTTTGTAACTTGGATGACCAGCTTGTTCTGATTCGTCTGAGACTTTACTGATTTTAGCACTGTAAGTCTCACATCCTGGGGACGTCCACAGAAACTGGAATGTTTGGTTATTTTATTTGCAACCTATGCTACCTTCTAATAAACATAGAATTCCAAAGTTTTCAGAGATTCTGCTATTTCCAGTGGACCAGGTTTCTTTTCCCTTTGTTGAAAATTATTTATCTTTTTAGTATCAACATAAGCTAAATTGATTTCATCTTCTGTTGTTTCTATTTTGAAAGCAATGAGCTATTTTAAAATTTTAATTATGTAAGATTAATTCATAGTATTGAATATACTTGTTCAAATTTGAGTACCTTTCCAACTCAGGCAACTCTAATGCTTGCCTAGCCTGCCCTCAAATGATGTAGACAGAAAAGTACAGGTGGAGGAGTGTAAATAAAGCTGAAATTTGGTTCCCATCATGGGATCAGATTTAATTTTATATGTTTCCTTGACTGGACTAAGGGATGCCCAGATACTTGGTAAAACATTATTTCTGGGTGTATCTGTGAAAGCGTTCCTGGAAAAGATTAGCATTTGAATTGGTGAACCCAGTAAAGCAGAGGGTCCTCCCCAGTGTGGATGAGCATTATCCAATCTGTTGAGGGCCCCAACAGAACAAAAAGGCAGAATACACACACACACACACACACACACACACACACACACACGTGTGTGAGTGTGTGCACGTGTGTGTGTGTGTGTGTGTGTGTGTGTGTGTGTGTAGACTGTGTTGCTTTAGAGAACCCTGACTAATGTAATGTCTCAACTAGCTCTTATAGAAGAGTTCATGTGGTCTGCAGGCCCTGTGATCAATGAAGTCTTTGTGCCACATGCTATGGGGGAGAGATGGGTTAATTCTCCTTTATCCTAGGTTGAGTACGCATCCTGGGAGCTCCAACTGCCTTTGGCTTTTGAAAATGTATCCTGAATTTTAGAATATCAATACTATGGGAATTCTGAGGTGTGTGTTTGTGTGTATGTGTGCGTATTTGTATGTACTAAATGAAATTAAAAAGGCTTAGTACATCAATTTTGTATCACAAAATGATGCATGCTTTAAAAAAATCTTTTAACGTTTATTTATTTATTTATTTATTTTTAAAACTTTTTTCAACGTTTATTTATTTTTTGGGGGGGACAGAGAGAGACAGAGCATGAATGGGGGAGGGGCAGAGAGAGAGGGAGACACAGAATGGGAAACAGGCTCCAGGCTCCGAGCCATCAGCCCAGAGCCATCAGCCCAGAGCCATCAGCCCAGAGCCATCAGCCCAGAGCCTGACGCGGGGCTCGAACTCCCGGACCGCGAGATCGTGACCTGGCTGAAGTCGGACGCTTAACCGACTGCGCCACCCAGGCGCCCCTTTTAACGTTTATTTTTGAGAGAAAGAGCTTACGAACAGGGGAGCTGCAGAGAGAGAGAGTGGGACAGAGGATTTGAGGCAGGCTCCATAGTCACAGCAGAGAGCCTGATATGGGGCTCAAAGTCACGAACCATGAGATCATGACCCCAGCTGAAGTTGGACACTCAACCGACTGAGCCACCCAGTCGCCCCACGATATCATACATGCTTAAAGCTGAAAGTCTTTATTACTTTTTAAATTTAATTAAAATATACTTAATGAATACCTTCTATGTGGAAGGTACTGTGTATAGGACAAAAAATTTAGATGTAGAGTCTGCCTTCACACATTTTCCCTTATATTATGTAAGAATTGCCAAATCCAGATTATTAGGCTGCAGAGGTTGGCATGTCATGTAAAAGTGATTTGAAAATGCTGGAAAAAGAGATTATTTCTGATTGGTGGTAATGATAGAGAATAATTTGAGATAAGGCTAAAAGATATGTTGAATTTAGGTTGATAGTACTGGGAAAAGCATATGAAAAACTTTTAGAGAAAATGTATGGGAATGTGTAAGTTGGATATATTTGAAAATTCAGAAGAAGCTAGGTTTAACTAATGCTTCAGGTCATTGATGGAGGTTAGTGCAAGTTATTCTGGAAAGTTCTGTTAGGACTGGTGGGTAGAGACCTTTGAAATCCTGACTTAGGGGGTTGACTTATTTCATCACCGGAACTTTCTTAATAGAGAAATGTTGCCTTATTTATATTTCTATCTATGGAATATTGCCTAATCATAGACACTCAAGAAAATGTGGAAAGTGAAATAATAATATAATTGTAACCTCACATCTGAAATGGCTTTGCATGTGCTTAATGCACATATGTAGAGTTGTTTTCCAGAGATTCCGCTGAGCTTTTCCAAAACCAGTTTTGTGGAAATGGATGAATGAGTGAAATGTAGTAGTAGTTCCCTCGTGTCTCTGGTTTCGCTTTCTGTTGTCTCAGGTATCCTCAGTCAACAGCAGTGTGGAATCAGATGATCCAGCAGCCTAATGCTATGTCACGATGCCTACGTCATTCGCCTCACTTCGTCTCACACATAGGCATTTTATCATCTCACATCATCACAAGAAAAAGAAAATGCAGTATAATACAAGAAAAATGCAGTATAATAATATATTTTGAGAGGGAGAGAGAGACCACATTCATATAACTTTTAGTATATTATTATAATTGTTTTATTTTCTAATTATCATTGTTAATCTCCTGCTGTACCTACTTTATAAGTTAAACTTTATCACAGGTATGCATGTATAGAACAAACATAGTATATATAGGATTTGGTGGTACTGTTTGTGGTTTTAGGTATCCACTGAGGGTCTTGGAACATATATCTCCTGCCATAAGAGGGGGACCGCTGTATTGCACATAATTTCACTGTAGACTAAATGAGAAGGTTTTCCCCCTTTTATAACTAGGAGCGTAAATAAGGGTACCACTTAACAAAATTATTATCATCATGAGTAAGTTTTCATTTAAAAATATTTTGAAAGACACACATTAAATATCACGAAATACCTAGTGTCATGGCAAAGGAAGCAATTTGCCACAATTATACAGGTCCACCAAAGGCCAGAACTGCAAAGGGTATGTCTAATTACTTACTGGGGAAGGGTATAATTATCTCTGAGGTTGAGAAGGGTAATATGCGTTGGCTTGTTTGCCAACATCTGTCAGCTGTTTCAGGGTGCCACATTTTCTGTTGTAGTTCTTAGCATTAATACAATATCATCAAAGGTTCTAGGCGAGAGTGGAGTTATACACAAAAGTATCTGCAGTTTTTTTTTCTCTAGGCATATGTTCTTCCATAGAGAAGAACATTTCTCATTTTTGAAAAAGACTTTTTAAAAAAAATTTTAATGTTTATTTAATTTTGAGAGAGAGAGAGAGACAGAGCAGGAGCGGGGGAGGGGCAGAGAGAGAGGGAGAGACAGAATCTGAAGTAGGCTCCAGGCTCTGAGCTGTCAGCACAGAGCCCTACATGGGGCTGGAACCCACGAACTGTGAGAGCATGACCTGAGCCGAAGTCGGCCGCTTAACCAGGCGCTCTGAAAAAGACCTTTTATTTGCCAGCAAAAGCCTTTGTTTTGACATGTAACAGTTTTCATTAAGTCAAGTGTGTTCTTAACTCTAACAACAGGTAAAGTGCCTCCTGTAGAGTAAAGTGGGAGTGACTCATATTAAGAGACATTCTCTGACAGAAAACCATTTCTGAAGGTCATGCTAGCTGTCCTGAGGATCTTTAGAGTAATCTTGGCTCTACTTGATGTCCCATCTTGTCTACATCTGTTAAAATATAGGTTCTTCATGCAGTCGTGGTAGAGAAAATGCACTGAGTTGGGTAAGAGAAAGTTATCTGAAACAGGATATGCTGCAAATTGACTGTATAGCTTTCAACAAGTGACTTAACCTCTGTGTGTCTCAATTCACTTTTCTTATTCTAGAGGCCTTAAATGAATTACTTATTTTATTCTCAGAAAACTCCAGGGAGTAGGTACCAGTGCAGTCATCCCCACTCTCTAAATTAAGAAACTGAAGTACAAAGAGGTTAAGTAATTTACCCAACGAATAGCATGCATGCCTAGGAGTTGAACCAGGCTTCTGTTTCTTGAGCTATAACCTTACCCACTTTCTTCTGTACCTATCTAACATTATCTAGTTTATGGGATTCTTTTCAGGTTTAATGAGATAATATCAGAACACAGTAGGTGTTTATTAAATGGTTTTTGACTCTGAATATAAACTTTTGGAAAGTATAGATCTTTTTTAAAAAGTGTGTTTGTTTTTGTTTTTGAGAGAGAGTGCACACAAGCAGGGGAGGAGGACAGAGGGAGAGGGAGAGAGAATCTTAAGAAGGCTCCAGGCCCAGTGCAGAGCTTGATGCAGGGCTCGATCTCAGGACTGTGAGACCATGACCCGAAATCAAGAGTTGGACACTTAACCTACTGAGCCACCCAGGTACCACTAAAAAGTTTTGTTTTTAGCAACAACAAAAAATTATTCTTGATAAAATAAAGAAAACTTACTGAGAAAAAGATGGTATGAACAACCTGGCCAGGAAAGGTAATTGGAAAACATTCAGGTGGTTGGTGGAGCCCAGCTTTCAGCCTGAATTACTTTATGGAACATTAGGTCACAGATTATTGAATCTTAGAATTATAGAGGAAAATTTATGCAGGATTTCATTGTTTTTGCCTACTTAAATTCCAATTACCAAAGGCTATACCTGGAGTTGAAGGGTCATACTTAGAGCAGTGACACTTGGAAGAAATGAAGACCCACTTAAGTATTTAATGGGACTGCAAAATGCCAAGTACAGCCATAAAATCCTAAGAGTTCACAGCAGGAAAATCTTTTGGTATTATAAATTTTCATCAACATCATCATCATCATGATACTAACATATGTCTTCTTATACGAGGTCAGAAATAACATCATGCCTGGTTTGTGGTCACTTGTTGGCTGGCTAATAGTGACTCCAGACAAGTAAGCAGTAGGCTCACCTCGTACCCAAAGCATGTTTCCTCTGATTCCATAAGCTCTCCTGATTGGATAGGTACATTTCCTGAATTTGCACAGGTTTGATTTTCCCAGTAAAATAGGAAGAAATGTTTGTTGAGGATATGGGACTGTGGATATTTTATAATTTATTATTATTTGTGGACCACATTATTTTGTGACAAAAGTTAATGAATCATCATCTCTGGATGATACTATTAGGATGAGGCTGCTTTTAAGCAAGTAAAATAATTACAGGGAAAAGGCAGGTTATTTTGTTTTTTTTAGTGTTTATTTATTTTTGAGAGAGAGAGACAGAGCACAAGCCAGGGAGGGGCCGAGAGAGAGGGAGACACAGAATCCGAAGCAGGCTCCAGGCTGTCAGCTGCCAGCACAGAGCCCAATGCGGGGTTCGAACTCATGAACCGTGAGATCATGACCTGAGCCGAAGTCAGATGCTTAACCGACTGAGCCACCCAGGCACCCCAAGGGAAAGGCAGGTTAAAGGATAAATGGAAATAACGAGGTGTTTTGAAACATTGAGAGTCCTTGTTGCATATTTATGTGAAAATCTTGGAAGATAACTAGACACACAGTTCTGGAACTTAGAGCACAGCTAGAGACTATTGACATTGATTTGAGAATCACCAGCTTATTTGGTCCCTGCCGTATGGGCACTGAGGTAACCACATGCACACAAGGTTGTTTACCAGATTTTCAAGATGGCAGAGGATCGAAATGGTGAGATTTGCTTAGGGCCCTCTTCTGTCTATTTTTTTTAATCGATGATTCAGATGAGCACAAAGACTGTGGATTGTTTTTTTAGGATTTAAGATATCATACAAATTAGTGGTGTAAGTAATTTCCATAATGAAGAAAAACCCAGGATTCAGTTATTCTGATTTGAGTGGAACCAGTGTCTGAAAACAAAATGACAATTTAGAGTAATAAATACTACATTCTACAATTAGGTTGAAATAAATGGAGCCCTACGGAAAGGACAGTAAAGTCAGCCTATAAAAGGCTTAGTTGGAAGATAGACTAGGTATTTTTTATACACAAGTGCTGGTTTTTTTCTGTTGCTTTCCTCTACCCCACTTTCCACCCAATGAACAATGTGCAGTATTGGGTTGTCTCAACAAAAGATGAATTTGTGTCCAGGTCTTGGTTTGTTAATTCTCTTCCTCTTCTTCTTCATTCTTCTTCAGATTTGTAACATTTAGAAAAGTGATACCAGTTTGACTGAGAGATGAGTGGATTTGTAAATTATATACCATGAAGTTCATACAAAGACTGTTTAAAAATTTTTTTTTTTTTTAAATATTTTTTTCAACGTTTATTTATTTTTGGGACAGAAAGAGACAGAGCATGAACGGGGGAGGGGCAGAGAGAGAGCGAGACACAGAATCAGAAACAGGCTCCAGGCTCTGAGCCATCAGCCCAGAGCCCGACGCGGGGCTCGAACTCACGGACCGCGAGATCGTGACCTGGCTGAAGTCGGACGCTTAACCGACTGCGCCACCCAGGCGCCCCAAGACTGTTTAAAAATTTTTACTGAGGGGGGCACCTGGGTGGCTCAGTCGGTTAAGCGTCCGACTTCGGCTCAGGTCACGATCTCACTGACCGTGAGTTTGAGCCCCGAGTCGGGCTCTGTGCTTACTGCTCAGAACCTGGAGCCTGTTTCAGATTCTGTGTCTCCCTCTCTCTCTGACCCTCCCCCGCCCATGCTCTGTCTCTCCCTGTCTCAAAAATAAATAAAACGTTAAAAAAATAAAAAAAAAGAATTTTTACTGAGGTGGAGCACTTGGGTGGCTCACTCAGTTAAGCATCCAACTCTCGATTTGGCTCAGGTCATGATCTCACAGTTTGTGAGTTTGAGCCCCACACCGGACTCTGCCCCTATCCCGCTTACTCTCACTCTCAAAATAAGTGAATAAATTTAAAAAATTAAAAAGAAAATAATGGGAGCATTTTAGCAAATGCTTGAGTTGTTAATGTTTACCTTTCCTCACAAATTCACTTTGTTAATATTTCCTCAAACTTATTCCCATAATTATCTTTCAAGACTCAGTGGTAGGGATGCCATCTCTGTGCAAGCTTGCCTGATGTTCCTAGGTGAGTGGACCACTGCCTCTTTTGTGTTCTTTTTGTGTCTCTGCCTCATCCTTATAGTTTCAGTCAGCTCTTACCACACTGAAGGACATTAATTTATTGTCATCTATATGTCTCCGCTAGCCTGTGAGAGATATCAGAGCACAACCTTGTCTTACTAATGTGTTGTTCATATCTATAGCCCACGTCTTAGTTCAATTCCTGACAAAATGCTTTTGTAGTGAATTGAATCGAGGGTTGAATAGAAATGTTCTGTGGTGCTCTGGAGGAAAGAAATAAGGCCAAAGAGCAGAAGTGACAAGGACACAGATTATTTAAACTCATTACTAACAATTAGAGCTGTCTGGAAATGAAATGACCTGCCTTTACAATGTAGGTCAAGCACAAGGTGAATGATAATGCGGAAGCGATGTTGCATAGCCTGACCTCTAAATTCTTCTCCAACTCCTGTATTCTATGCCTTACGTTTTTCTCATGTGTCATTAACTACTCTCTCGGGTAGTCTTCAAAAGTGCCTTCTTATATATTATCTCATTTATTTGAACAAATTTCCTGTGATGTATGTCAGGACAGGTATTATCATTCTAATTGTTCAGTAAAATAAGGCATAAAGAAGTTAAGCGACTTGAATAGGGATACTCTGTCAGCATTAAATTTGAGACTAGAGTATTGTCTTCCACCTAGTCATTCAGATACTCATTAAAAATATGTTTTCCTGCTTATGCCTTTATATATGCATATTTTTTGTAAAAAATGATCAAACCACTGTTAATCCTTTTCATGCTACTTTTAATTGTCATATTTATAGATGGTTCTGAACAGCCAGGACAAAAACAGAAAAGCATGTAATATACAACAGTGCCTATGAGGAAACATTGATAACATGTCTCATAGAAGTCTGGATGTGTGATATGTGAGCACACACACTGCCTTCCATGTTAGGACCCCAAGGACAAAGCCCTTGATGTTTCAGGTCCATGATCAGATTTGGCAGAAATATCCGGCTTCAGTGCATTCCCTGAAAAGGCAAGAGATGGAGAGGAGTTGTTTTGGATTATATCACATACTTGTTAACTCATTTTATTTTAATATGTTCTATCTGGGTTCTGGCGGCTATACAAGAAGGATTGTGCTTGAAGTTAGATATTTCCTGAAGTAAGGGTTAAGACCATATGAGGAAAGTAAACTGATCGTTTCACTTTCCCATTCCTGTGTAACAAATCATCCTGAAACTTAGTGGCTTAACACAATAGCAATTCTTTTTTCTCATGATTCTGCTATCTCAGAAGTGATCATTTGTGAAGCTACATTCGGCTGGTGGTTGGGTTGAGGTTTCAGCCAGACACCCTTCATTCTCCATGTGACATGTCCAGATGGCTAGATTGGTATCTCACAGCATGGTGGTCTGAGGGTTCGGAGAGAGAAGTGAAGGCTGCCAGTCCTGTTAAGGACTTGCTTGAATCTGAAGTCCAGGAATGTCGTTTCATATATAATAATCAGCCTCATGGTGTTGATTAGAGCAATTCACAAGGTCAGCTCAGATTAAAGGGGTGGAGAAATTGCACATCTCAATTGTAGGAATGGTATGTGTAAAATGGGAAAGACTGTTGGTGGCCATAGTTGTATGCAGCCCATTACAGTGACCAACCAGGTAAATAGTAACATGCAGAGAACGAGTAAGCTCTGGAATTACTCTGTATATTTGTTAGGATCACAGAACAATCACCTAAAAATTATGTGAATTGGGGCTCTTGGGTGAGTGGCTCAGTCGGTTCGGTGGTGGACTCTTGATTATGGCTTAGGTTGTGATCTTGTCACAGGGCTTATGACTGAGCCCTGCATCAGGCTCCATGCTGAGCAGAGTCTGCTTGGGATTCTTTCTCTCCCCCTTTTTGCCTCTCCCCTGCTCGTGCTCATGTTCTCCCTCTCTCTCTCTCAAAATAAATCATAAACTTAAAAAAATATGTATGAAATAATTCTTCTCTTTGTAATGATTAAAAACCCTAGTAGTTCTGATTTTCTTAGAGTAAACCAAATTGTCAATAATTCTATTTTATGATTATTTTTTCCTATCTATTTGGTTACTTTTGTAATTTTGTGGTGTGATAAACATTTTAACATACAGTAGATGAAAATTTTGGGATTGAAAATTTCTGTCATCCATATATTATTTAACTGTGTTGCCTTAAGACACTTCAGTTTTGTTTAAATATGACTAGTCCCACCAATTTTTGTGTAACTACAGGAAATCGTTTCTAAAGATTCATTTGTTATTATTATAATTACAATATATTACTTAGTTTTGGATTGATTAATGAATTTTTTTAGATAGAATTAAATTAAATTTTAAATTGGTTTTGAAGTAAAACTCTTTAATAAGTGAATTTGGTTTATAAGTCATCTCAGAAAAGTCCTGAGTCGCATTAGCTTTCGTGTATTACTTATTGATCAATATATCACAGAAGTTCAATTTTCTCTATATACTATTTTGGAATCTTAAAATAGGGTTCTATAATATAAGTTCAAAATGTCTGGGCTTGTTTTCATTAATTCTACCTGGATTTATTAGTTTTCTAAGCATTTGATACTTGAAAATTTCATGTTTTTAACGTGTTGTATTGCTTTAGTTAAGACATGGCATTAAAATAGCCATCTTAGTGATTTCAAGATGTATAGATTGCTTTTTGAAGTTCATTGTATCAATGCAAGTTTTTGTAAGTTTAAAAAATAAAATCCATATATGTTTATAAATTGATTTCCTGGCTAAATAGACTATATGTAATAAAACACTCAGCAGGAAATTCTGTCTCATTACTTGTTGAACTCAAAGCTATATTTAAAAAATATTCTTCTACTTCGTCACTAACATACTTGGGATATTTTCATGGCAATCAAGTCACCTCTTTTCTGTTGATAGAAATTTGCATGATACCAGTGACTGTGAGAGTTATGGTTCCAGATCAGAAGTTTTTGATAAGGTTCTATTTGTAGATGTTATTAATTTCAGTGTTTCAAGCCTGGTTTTTTGATTTAACATTTCATTCTGTCAATTGTATTCTTTTATTAGTGGAAAAATATACTGCACTTTTTTTGTGTTGTGGCTTTTGTATGCGTAAGAATGTTTGTTCTGATCCACACTGGTGACTCAAAATAACATTTTCAGTTTACCTGTGAGCTAAGAGTATTTACAAATCTAAACTGAAAACAGACAGTGTGTTTAGCAAATATTTATAAGTTTCTTTCTCTGCTGACACCAAATAATAAATATTAAACAAAGTTCAAATCTGTTTCTTGAGCATTTCTATAAATAAAAGTAAATAAAACTATAATTTACTGGCTTTTATAATATTTTTATAATGATGGATAATACATTTAAGTATAATTTAGCAAATTACCCTATTCTGTTTTGTAAAAGTAAAAACTGTGAGTTATTTTTCATAGATTGTTTTAATTAATAATGAGAAAATATGTTTCTAAGTTCTTAGATGGATTGTGTAGAACAGCTTGAAACAGTAGTTTTCCATCCTATCGGTGATCTATTAATTGGTTATGAAATCAGTTTTTTAGGTTACATGCTGTAGTTTTAAAAGACTAGAATAGAATTGAGTAAAATACATTAGAATAGAAAATGGCAGAGTACATAGGCATGTAATAAAGAGAAGACATTTTATGAAAGCTTTGTTTCAGTATTATGCATTTATATGTAGTTGGTCACAGGGTAAAATATGCCTCAAGCTGAGGGTTCTGGTCAAATTCGTTTGAAACCTACCTGTTTAGAAGCAACTATTATTTAGTTCTTCAATAACAAATGGAAGCCTCACGATTGAACTAAGTTTAATGTCTCCAGCTGTATTTTGATGAACCACAGATTACTTTAAATATAAGTATTGTTAGTCAGAAAAAGGGTGGACTTTGGGTTTTACAAGTTTTCACTAAATACTGGCCTTGTGTGTTAAATGCTTTTTCTTTAAAATTATAGTGTGTGACTCCCTATTGATTTATCTCTAAGTTTTCAGTGTATTCTTCATAACCATAGGACAGTCGTCAGTCACGCTTGACATATTTTGACAGGAAACTTCCCTTTGATAGGAGTAAATATATTGATTTACAGGACAGAAAAATTGTTTTAAGAAATAGTAAAGTTCTATTAATTTTATGTAATCATGACCTGACAAGGTACTTTAAAAATGAGATGATGTGTGGTAAATAATGCCAAGTCTCCCATTCTGAATGCAATTTAAATTACTAGTTTGTGCTTAAATGTCTGTAGTATTGAAGTGATTTTTTTTTTTTTACTTTTAGCAATTGGTCATTCTTGTATTTACTGATTGTGCCTTGGCTTAGCATTCTGTGAAAGAACCAAAGGTGTGATTCTTCCTTCGTGAAGCTAGCATTTTTGTTGAGGAAACAAAATAAATGATCATAAAATACATGTGCTCCTTGAAGTCAATAATGATATATATTCATATTTATAACTGTTATACCTTTAGGAGTTCCTTTAACAAAACCTCTGTAAGTGTTATTGAATGAATGGATGATTGAATTAATACATTTAAATAATGGGGGAAAACTGGCATTGCTCATGAATTTAACATGCAGTCTGAGAAAGGATGCAATAATATGAGCTCAAGTTGTTTAAAAAAAGTTTTGGAGGAGATTGGACTGCATCTGAATTTTAAAGGATAGAAATGGATGGATCCAGACTGGGGAGAGCAAAACTGCTGTCGTGAACTAGATGTATTTGTAAAGTCTGCCTGTCCCTATCTTTTTTCTCTTTCCAAGGGAAAACAACTCCCTTTGTAGGCTTTGATATTTGGGGGTTGTGGTCGGCAGAATACTAATACATGGAACTAAATATTGGCACCTTAAAGTTGTCTCACACTAATTCTCAGAACCTGCGAATGTTACCTGATGCACAAAAGGGACTTTGCAATTATGATTAAGTGTTTGGACTTTGAGATGGCGAAATAACCCTGGACTATCTGAGTGGCTCCAAATTAATGGCGCGAGTCCTTAAAAGCATATAACTTTTCTGGCTGTGGTCAGAAGTTTGTCAAGAAGAGGAAAGGTTCAAACTGTGAGAGAGACTTACCTCACCATTACTGGCTTTGAAGATGGGGGGAGGGACCTTGAAGGTGGGTTCTCTCTAAAAGAAGGATGAGTCCCTCACGTAACAGTCGAAGAGGGAGCAGGTACCTCGGTTCTGCTGTCACATGGAAGTAAATTCTCTCGATAGCCTGAATAAGCACAGAATTGGATCCCCTAGAGCCACCAAAAAGGAATGTGGCTGTAGGGCAACTTGATCTTTGCCTGGTGACACCTGTGTCAGTAAGACTTCGAAAATACAGAACTAGAAGATATTTTGTGTGGTTTGTGGTAATTTGCTACAGCAGCATACACTCCAACAAAATGATGGTATGTTTTGCAACGCTCTTCATCTCTCTTTGCATCTCTTCATAGCCGAAGTGAGTCCTGGACCTAAATGTGTCCAACCCATAGGTTAGCCTATGGTATACAAACTCAGGGTCAGATAATAACATATAAACTCTGTCCTAGCTCAGAAATAGATGTGGCCAATTAGATTGTCTCCGTTTCTTTCTCTGTACTGTGTACTAGTAAAATAACATAGACAAAAGCTGTAGCTGAAAGATCATGAGGTAAGTCAGGGCTGAATGTCCATGATGGTGCAGTACAAATCAAAGTAATGGAGAATAAGGAATCAGGATTTACCCAAGGAAGGTTGTCAGGAGTACGATTCAAGCAGGTGTACAGAGAAGAGCAGAGAACTCACAGTCCTTGATATAGAGATGGAGGGAGAGTCCCCCTTGCAAATTCCGGTTCCCATTGCCATTCATACATATTCTTCCAACACACCTCTTTCTCCTTTGGATAATTTAGGGGAGTCTTTATTTAAAACCCAACAAGCCTAAAGAAAACATGAATGTTATCTGGGAGTAGTCTTTGACAAAGCCACTGTAAATAGTTTAATGTTGAGAATTCGCAGAAAGGAAACTGGACCAAGAAGAAAAGACATAGAAGATGGAAGAATAACCAACAAAGGCTCAAACGTCGTCTGTGAGAGCACATGTGAGAAATTACACTTGTGACAGTTAACTTATCCCAGGCCAGCATCATCTCATAGGAATAATAAAGTCAGGAGAAGGAATGAGTGGTGACGGGTAGGTCTCTATTCTTTCTGATCCATGGTGTCTTAGGTATGAGGGCCTTGGTGGCTTTGTCAGTCAGTTCAGGGTTCAGGCAGCTGACAATAACTGTCCTTGGTTTTAATGGATACCACCCTCGTCCAGGTAGTTAACCAGCCTTGGAATGTACCACTCAGAGACTTCTATCTATTCATTCCTTTCTTCCCTTTCTTTTTCCCCACAATCCTCACCCTGATGTGATGATGGTGTCTTGATTTGCGAACACCATGAGTCTCCTTTTTCTCAACTTTCCCATCTAGTTTCACCTAGATAGAGCCAGAAAATTATCTTTTAAAACTCCTTTTGATCTTGTTGCTTCGTGAGTCAGAAACTTTAAATGGTTCCTTGACATTTGCATGATCCTCTGTAGTATAGCTTTCAAGGTACTCGGCAGCCTAGTTTCAACTTCCATTTATCATGCCTCATATCCCATTATATTGTTACAGAAATCATCTTTACCAGCCAACTTGGCTCATTCACAATCCCCTAAATATGCCTGTTGGTTTCTTGCCAGTGTGAATTTTGCTTGCTTCATTCCTCTCACCTTCAGGGTGCTCCCTAGCACACTGTGCCCATTCAGACCCTAGTCCTCTTTTGTTCAGTGTCTCTCGAATGTCTCTGGGAAATGCTTTGTCTCTGGAATAGATTGTGCACCTCTTCTTTTGATAAACAATGAAAAGGAAACTTCAGAGCTCCAAGAGAACAAGACCAATGATACTCTATTTCCTTTCTTCCCTAGCAAATGCAGTGTCAAATAATCCTAGGATTTTTCCCTTATCATTTTCATCTTTAGTCCTAAAGGTGGGACTCTGCAAATATCAAATGATCCTAGACTTCAAAGCTGGGTCAGATAGATGAGACTAGCCCTCTGGCAAGGGGTGTGTTTTGACTTTTTTTTTGCCCTCGGTACTTTACCTGGCAGAGAGATTGAGAGCTCCTGGTGAAATTAAATTATGACCTCAGTAGGTAAATGCCAATCCTCTGAGTTGGTGTGGAAACAAAGGGATACCTCCCTGCCTCCTTAATCAGTATGCAGGGACTTCTACTGGGAAGGAGGATGAACGCCCGGCCTTAAGCGGCAGATGTGCTCATTACTCACTCCTGGAGCAGATCTGCAGGAATCTTACAGGAAAGGGCAGAGTGATCTTGCTTGGCAATCTTGATAAAGGAAAAGGATCATAATCCCTTCTTTTCATCTTTCACATAAAAAAGAAAAATGGTTTCATGGTAATCTATGGGTTTTAGGACCACCTTGAGTATTTTCCTGGGACTCCCTCAAAATATCCAGCTCTAATTCTAAATCCTTTAAGCTCTGTTGTCTAAAATTTCCTAAATTCTGAACTCCAGAAAACTGTAGGAAGTACTTAAAACATACATTAATAATTAATTATAGAGTGGCTAATGTCGCTTATCTTTAGGCTTTCACTCTTATTTAAATTGTATGATATGTTTTAATTATTAGCTATTTTTGTTACACTTCCTTAACAAAATTGTAAGATCCTTGAAAGTAGCCACCACTCCTTATTTTGTGTTGTATTTCCAGGGGTGCTCACCCAAAGCTGTCTTTCACATAACACTTACTGAGCATTTACTGTGAATCAGACACTGCTTTGGACACCCGCATCTTGGCTATGCTAGGTTCTTTTTCTCATTTCTGGAGTGCCATTTGAAAATATATGGGGCGCCTGGGCGGCTCAGTCAGTTAAGCGTCTGGATTCTGCTCAGGTCATGATCTCGCAGTTCATGAGTTCAAGCCCTGCTTCGGAATCTGTGGTGACAGCTCAGAGCCTTGAGCCTGCTTTGAATTCTGTCTCCCTTTCTCTCTGGCCCTTTTCTGCTCTCTATCTCTCTCTTTCTCTCTCCTTGTCTCCAAAACGGCAAACCCAGAAAACTGCAGCCAAAAAAATTACTTGCTTGTTCCCTGGATGTTCACTGACATCTATGCACTGGGTACAGGATATCTTATTACACACCTATTTGGAGCAAAAGGGTTCAGAGTTTAGGTGGAACAATTGAGATCTATTTTTCACCAAGGTTTACATAAACTCCGTCACTGCAGTTGAAATCAGAGTAGAGATAATTCCAAGAACTTTGACTAGACAGATTTAGTGTCAGGTGATAGTCTACTCTGTTGCTGATCTTATTTTACTGAAGACTTGTTACCATGACCCTCAATACTTACCAGTGTCAGACTTGCTCCACTTTGGCAGGTCATTTAAAAAAATGTATAAGCAGTAGAATGATTTCTAGTGAGGAGTTGAGGGGAAACTTCTACATGGATCCCTGAGAACAACTTAAATAATTTCTGGCAGCTCTGATCTGAAGGGCTAATCGTATATATGAGATGAAACCATCAGGACTAGGATACCTCTGTTTTAGCACATACTTCAGGAGATTGGGATTAAGAGACAGATATACTGAGAGGTTCTTCAAATAGTGGCAGTTGTAAACTGATGACAACATTTCATTTATTTATTGTGGCCATTTAGAAGGCCTTTGGTATTCTGCTTTTTTCAGCCATACCCATATACTTATAAATCACAGTCACCACCTCCATGGGAGGCATCACTTTTAAAAGTGATCTGTAATCCAATGTATACTGTGTGTAGTGTATGACTCTCTCAGGTTGCAACACACAGAAATGCATAATACAAAAGTAAGCTCCAGAGCAATAATAGGAAAGTTCAAGATTCAAGAAGTGATGTGGAAACTCACAGGCAGAACAGTAGGCACCGGTGATATGATGTCCCTGAGAGTATCACTTTAGCAGGAAGAGGGGAAAAGACATGGCCTGGGTTCACATGAGATAAGGACCTAAAACTGAGACTCCTTCATAAATCTGGGACCCCCTCGTGAGAGGAGGTTTGGAAAAATTCTACCTTCTGTCCAAGAAAGCTGGTCATCCCTTCAGGTTCTGAGTAGAAAAGAAAAAGAAAGGTGATTCTGTTGGTGATTTCAGTCCACAGCACCCCCTCCCCCTCAAGTGGGCCATGCATGAATATGGAGTCTGATTTAACATCATGGAGATCTCAAAGTGAAACACCTGAAACCTCCTGGGACCAGCAGAAGCAAGCAAACATTCCTGCAGGAATGTTTCCACAACCCAGGGGTAACAGACTATCACCAGAAGATAGAGCAAAGATAATGATGAAAAAAAAAGACATTTTCAAAAAAGGGAGTCTAACATCAAAGAGACTTTCACTGAAGAAGCCACCAAAGACTACTTCAATACAAGTGAAATTGAACCCAAAAAGAATTTCTTACAACTCTAAAATAAAAAGACAAAGAACCCAATTTAAAAATGAATAAAGGATAAGAATAAATATTTCTTCCAAGAAGATAAACAAATGGACAGTACATATAGGGAAAGATGTTCAATGTCATTAGCAATGAGAGAAATGTAAACTATAGCCACTAGAGCAATTCAGACTAACATCACGATGAAACACCATTTAATACCCATTAGGATGGTTATAATTGAAAAGACTGATAACAATAAGTGTTGACGAAGATGTGGAGAAATTAGAACCTTCATATGTTGTGGGTGGGAATGTGAAATGAAGCAGCCATCTTGGAAAACAGCTTGGCAGTTCCTCAAAATGTTAAAAATATGCGATTTACCATATGGCTCTGCATGCCCACTCCTAGGTGTATACTCATGAAAAATGAAAGCATATGTTCATCCAAAAGCTTGTACATGAATATTCATAGCAGCATTATTCATAACAGGTAAAGATGTAACGACTCAAATGTGTATCAACTGATGCATGGATAAATAAAATGTGACGCATCTATGCAATGGAATATTATATAAAATAAAAAAGGAATGAAGTACCGATACATGCTTCACCATTGATGAACCTTGAAAACATCATACTGAGTTGAAAAGCCAGTCACAAAACTTCATATTGCCTGATTCTTCTTATATGAAGATCCAGAACATGCAAATCCATAGAGAGAGAAAGATTATATAAGGGGCTACCAGGGGGCTGGGGGTGAAGAGGAATGGAAACCAAGAGCTAATGGAAATGGGGTTTTGTTTGAGAGTGATGAAAATGTCTTGAAATTAGACACAACTCTGTTGTGTTAAGTTGTTGCAAAAAAAAATGAACAGAAAGAGAAAAAAGAAAAGGAAAAAAGAAGAAAAAGAAGAAAAGCAATTTGAGATCCAGTGTATAATGTGTAGGTTCAAATAGTAGTGTTTTTCAGAGAGTTGTTGGGAGTAAACTGGGCCTCATATAAAATCCAGTAAAGTAAAATAAACAATATTAATAGGAGAAACAGTAATAATAAACACATTATTTATATTTATATGCTATTTATATAATAGTAGGTAATTATATTACTTTGCAGTTTATTTTTTTATTTAAAACTTTTTTGTAATGTTTATTCATTTTTGAGACAGAGAGAGACAGAGCATGAACAGGGGAGGGGCAGGGAGAGAGGGAGACCCAGAATCTGAAACATGCTCCCGGCTCTGAGCTGTCAGCACAGAGCCTGACACTGGGGCTTGAACTCACAAACCGTGAGATCACGACCTGAGCCGAAGTCGGACGCTTAACCAACTGAGCCACCCAGGCGCCCCCTATTACTTTGCAGTTTAATTCCTTTCTAGGTTTCACTAAACCATAGGAATAGTTTACAATAAACTTTACAAATTAACAAAAAACTGCAATTATTACAGTATAGCCACAATTTTCAGTGTTAATTGGAAGTAAAAATGCAGAACAGAGGCCACCTTAGGATGGCTTCTTTCTGTTGGGATGGTTGTTTTGTCCAGTCCATCCATGCAGTTTCTGTAACAAAGTGTTGCTAACTGTCATGTGCTGTAACCTTTTCCAGTAAGAGGGAAAACAGGATGGGTCCTTTGCTGGGTTTCATCTTCATGAATGTTCCCTACTTTCTTTAGCATCTAAGTTCTTCAAAGGCAAGGGAAGCATATTGTTTAACAGGGAGGAGAAAAAAAAGCTTGAATGTTACACACTAACATATTAGCCTGTACAGTCAAATGAAGGACATTTAAAAAAAGTCAATATAACACTGTCACTACTACATATAATAAATCCAGAGGATGAAAGAGTACTAAGTAATTAGTACTGAACACGAATGGCAGAATCATATTGCTGTGTGTTGCTCCTTTTTAGGTGATTCCTATGAGTTTAGAACTGATTCTTTCTCCAAATGCTTTAGCTCTCTCAAGAGCACGTTTGTTACTTTACACTGTAGGAGTGATATAATTAATATGGGAAAGAATGACTACTGCATAGTGAGGCTAGGAGTGTATTGGTGAATACAGATAAATTAAAAACTAATTAATTTGAAATTTATGGACTGGTGGCCCCTTATGCTGTGACACACTGAATGCTTTAGTAAGCAACTGCATAATTCAACGGAGGTCCTAGTGGGAGTGATTGGCAGATGTGGGGATGCAGGTCACCTGGCATGAATACAGATGGAGCCAAAGGTTGCTTTTTTCCTCTAGTCCTTATTTAATGATTCCATCTTACAAAATATATTATTTAATTGTTGTCTGAATTAAGAGTGCTCGTTTTCGCCTTCTGTTCTTCCAATTTCAATTCTGATATCTAATTTAATTTCTTTAGGAATTATAAACCACATGTCGTGGATGACAGGAAAATATATCCCATTAAGTTTAATTAGTAGTTCAGGCTGATTAGCAATGGCTGAATAATATCTAAGTGACTTCAGTAATACATTTAATGTGTACGAACAATTCTATTATTTTAAGAAAGGTCATCAACTGAGCATTTGTGATTCTATAGTATATTTATGGTCAATATTTTTTCCTATTTCTAGAAATATTTATTGTGAGAAATATGTGTTAGTATGTGTTGAATGATAGAAACATATTCTAAGTGTATTATTGGAAAGTTAATAATGTAGACATTTAATTGAAGCACATATTTTTGATCATTGATATTTTAAAATTGTAGCAGACATGTTTACCTTGATCACTTCCAAAAGTTTTTAAGGTAAGAATGTAAATAAGCTAGTTTTTTTTCTGTTGCATAATTTCATTGTTAGAATGCCACACTATAGCGAATACCTCGTCATTACTATTTACTATAATACTGTTGAGGGGCCTGGGGGGCTCAGTTAAGCAGCTGACTTGATTTTGGCTCAGGTCATGATCTCACAGTTTTGAGACTGAGCTCTGTGTCAGGCTGTGCGCTGTGTGTGGAGCCTGCTTAAGATTCTCTCTCCTTCTCCTCTTGTCCCTCTGCCCCCCCTTCCCAAAATATAATACTGTTGTAGAAGAAAGACCACAGACTCAGACATTGGCATTTATGTGAATTGCATCATAGGAAGACTGGGTTGAACACTCACCAATATAAAGGTTGAACCATGAGAGAGCCCAGTTCTTAACAAATCAAAAGAGCAGATTGTCTTTTATGCCTGTGTATACCAAGAGCTCCTCTACCATTTGCTTTGTGCCAACTACAGGAGATAGAGCAGTGGTGTCTCTGAGAAGGAAGAAATGGAACAAATAATGGTCAATGGGAGTGGTGTGATGTTGGAACTTACCACAAAATGACAGATTTCAAAGATGCTATTTGAAAGGTTCTTGATGATTCGCATTTGACAAAAGCAAATGGAGATTGAAATAGAGGTTAATAGTTGAGATTTTGAAAATAGAGTTTAATACTTCAAAACATCGGTTTTCAAAATAATTGTTCAGAGAAGAAAGAGGAGGATGCTAGTATTGAAGAGCTGTAAAAGGATTTTGGTTTGTTCAAGGGAATACAGCATGAGGGACCTTTTTATCTTGGTTCCAACTGACCGGCTAACATGAGGTTCGTGTGTGTCTGTGTATCTGTGTGTATCAGTTTCACATATTTGTCTATGAAACATTACTATGCAGTGTACTGGCTAAGGATGAAACTGATGCTATAATATTCATATAGAATGTCTCACGCAACATTTTCATTCTTTTTAAAAATTTTTTAATGTTTATTTTTGAGAGAGAGAAGGAAAGAGACAGAGTGCAAGCAGGGGGAGGGGCAGAGAGAAAGGGAGACACAATCCGAAGCAGGATCCAAACTCTGAGCTGTCAGCACAGAGCCCGATGCCGGGCTTGAACCCACGAACCGTGAGATCATGACCTGAACCGAAGTCAGACACTTAACTGACTGAGCCACCCAGGTGCCCCTTATTTATTTATTTATTTATTTATTTATTTATTTATTTATTTATTATTTTTTAGAGAGAGAGAGAGAAAGAGGCAATGTGAGTGGGGGAGGGGCAGAGAAAGAGGGAGACACAGAATCCCAAACAGGCTCCTGTCTCTGAGCTGTCCGCACAGAGCCTGAAGCAGGGCTCAAACCCATGAACTGCGAGATCATGACCTGAGCCAAAGTCAGACATTCAACTGACTGAACCATCCAGGCACTCTTCAACATTTTCATTCTTTGTTATTAGTATTTAAAATGGGAAAGTAGAAGAAATTCATTCTGTATCTCTTTAAGTTTTGAAGATCGGAAAATAAACATGTTTAACATTTAAAAGTAATTTTTACTGTCTGAGTCAAACAAATTACTTTGAATGAATTAACTTAGAGGTAGATCAAGGGATCTCATGGGATACCAGTGTGAGCACTGTTTTATGGAGCTGACTCTCAAATTCTGCCATAAATTCACAATGTGATTAGGGATGTTATCCCTTCTTTCTTCATTATGGCTTTCCTTACTCAGTTTTAAAAATTACACAGATTTTTTTTCTTATGATATTTGTTATGTTATAAGAAATCCATTTTTGCTATAGACTTCACATGGTTACAGTTAAATGTCTTTAATGTTGTCTCTTTGGTATGTTTGTGTTATTGTTGAAACTATATATTTTTCTATTCAAAAATTTTTATGTCAGACTAGGTCACAGACTGCACACACACACACACACACACACACACACACACACAACTAGAAACCGAAAATCCAGAAATAGCATTAAAAATCAATAAGAATTCCATTCCCGTTAGCATCTAAAAGACTCAAAGACTAAAGTAATATAAAAACAGAAATTATGAAATTTATAAACTAATCACAAGAGTTCCTAAAGGCAGAATTATTCAGGCTGTGTTCAGAAAGAGAAAAGGTTCAAATTGTGAGAGAGACTTGACTGGAATTACTGGTTGTGAAGACGGGGGAATGCAGGTGGAAGAGAGGAGGGTGGGGGGGGGTCTCTAAAAGCTGGGATCAGTCCTCATCTTATAGCCAGGACAGGAACAGGGACCTCACGTTTGCCATCACATGGAACTCAATTCTCTCAGCAACCTGAATGGGCAGGGAAATGGATTCTCCTCCAGAGCCTATAGAAAGATACATTGCCATGTGACATCTTGATTTTGGCTCGATGAGGCCTGTATCAGAAAACATAGAAGAGAATCCTTGTAATCTAGGGATTAGACAGAGATTTTCCAGTATGACAAAAACAAAAAACAAAACAAAACATAAAACATAAAAAATGATAAATTGAACTTTATCAAAATTATAAATGTTTTCTCTTCAAAAACCAACATAAGAAAACAATATAAGAAATAAAAAGAAGACAATACTTGGGAAATGTGTATCTGATAAGGCTCTTATATTCCAAAATCTCTACAGAACTTTTTTTTTTAAAAGAAAAGCTTGATTTTTAAGAGAAGTTTTAGGTTTACCATAAAACTGGGAGGAAGGTACATAGATTTCCCATATACTCTTGGCACCCATACACGCATATCTTCTCCCATTACCATCTTTTTCTGTTTTGGGGTTTTTTTTTGTTTGTTTATTTTAGTTTTTTTTTTTTTTTATCAAGAATGAACCTACAATGATACATCCTAATCATCCAAAGTCCATAGATTACCAAAGGGTTCACTCTTGGTGTTGCACATTTTATGGGTTTAGACAAATGCATAATATCATATAGCCACCATTATGATATCATACAGGGTATGTCACTGCCCTAAAAATCCTCTGTGCTCCACCTATTCACCTCTTTTCCCCCTACTCCCACCCTGACAAAAGCAGATCTATTTATTGACTATAGTTTTGCCTTGTCTAGAATGTCCTAGTCAACATCCTACAGTATGTAACTTTTTCAGATTATCTTCTTTTATTTAGTAATATACATTTAAGGTCTCTCTGTGTCTTTTCATGGCTTGATAAGTCACTTCTTTTTAGGGCTGAATATTATTCCTTTATTTGAATGTGCCACAATTGATTCATCCATTTACCTACTAAAGGACATCTTGGTTATCTCTAAATTTTGACAATTACGTATAAAGCTACTAAAACATTCATATGTGGATTTTTGTGTGGATATAAGTTTTCAATTTATTTGAGTAAATAAATGGATACTTTTCAGCAATAAATAGAATGAACTACGTATTGATGCATGCAACAACATAAATGAGCATCCAGAATATTGTGCTAAATGAAAGACTCCAGCACAAGAGACTACACATTGTATCATTTCACTTATTTTGAAGTTGTAGGAAAGACAAAGCTGTAGAGACAGAAGGTAGATCTGTGGCTGCCCGATGATGGGGGTGGAGGTGAGAACTGACTGTAAATGAGCACAAGGCAATTTTGAGGTGATGAAAGCATTTTAAAACGGTATTATTATAACTGTTGCACCACTGTATAAATGTCCTAAAATTGAATTGTGCACTTAAAATAGGTGAATTTTATGGCACTAAATTAGCTCGATGGAGCTGTTTAAATTTATTAAGCTACCCTCAAAATGATTTTAAGATTATTTCTGTTATTAGTGGGAAAAGTACATATCTAGTTAATTGAAAAAGAGATATTAAAGGCAAAAACACCCATCTGGAGAGAAGACCATCAGGCTACTACCTGAAAAATTTCAGAGTGGCTTTCATGAACTCAGTAAATTTCCTGTGATAGAACATCTGGCTGAGAAACCTGATTTTATCAGCATGATGAGAAATTCCATTGTCTCATGGGCCAGAACACATCGCAGGTGAAATGACAATTTCACTTATAAATCATCATGAAAATACATTGACATTTTTTGGAAAAAACAGGCAGTAATTTCAGCTTATGTGAATGGCTCCTAAGCTATGTTATAATCAGAAAATTACTTGATAAGCACAGACTCAAAACTAGTGAAGTTAATTAGATAAAGTTGGTATTTACTGGTATCAGTATACAGTAGCTTGTTCACTCTGCGTCATGACAGGATGGCTTTTTCCATGGCCAACAACCTCCTCAGATAGATGACACAGACATACATAGAGATATAGATACAGACAGATATGGAGATATAGATGCAGATAGTTACATGTGTTTGCTTGATTGATTCCTTTCAGTCTAGCAATGGTAGATTTGCATTTTTCTGCACTGAAAATTAATTTGATAATCATAATGTTTTATATACTCAGAGGGAAAATTTATTGCTTTTTATGTTAGTTTTCTTTTACTACATAATCAAAGCTTAGCACCTTAAAACACCAAACATGTATTATCTCAGTGTTTGTAGATCAGGGATCCAGAGTCTGAGTGCCTCGATTCAAAGCCACTCATGGGGCTGCACTCGAATCATCTCAAGGTCTTCCTGAGGGAACTTACTCAATTGTGGCCCTAGGCAGGCCTCAGGTCCTCTTTGACTGTTGCCCAGGTATTTGCCGCATGGGCCTCTTCAGAAGGCATCTCACAATATGGCATCTGGCTTCCCTCAGACCAAGTAAGCTAAGAGCAAGCAAGAGCATCCAAGTAGAAACCATAGTTGTTTTGTTACTCATCTCAGAAGCCAAGCCTTTCACCTCTGCCACATTGTATTCTACTCAAGGGGATATAGTATTACACAAGGGTCTAAATACAGTTTTGTTTATGTTTTGGGAAAAGCCTCACTCTCGCTGCTGACATCATTTGAAATTTCATCAATGGTGAAAATACACAATTCATACAAAGAAAGACTGGGAAAAATGTATGTGTAAGATTCTTTTGTTGACAATTGAATAGCAAAATCCTTTTCATTAAAAATCAGACGGTATAAGGGTGCCAAGGTGGCTCAGTCAATTGAGTGCCTGACTCTTGATTTCGGCAGAGATCATGATCCTAGGGTTATAGGATCAAACCCTGTGTTGAGCTTAAGATTCTCTCTCTCTGCCTCCGCCCCTCTCCCCAAATTGTGTATGCTCTCTCTTTCTCTGTCTCTCCTAAAAAAAAAAAAGAAGAAAGAAAGAAAAAAATCAGACAATATAATGATAAGAATGGAGAGAGGAGACATATTTTGTTTGAGGTGATTGGGGGGTGGTGGAAATGAGAGGTACGGGGTTACTTAAATAGCAGAAGCATCATGCTCCCATGTACATTATTACTATCTTTTTAATTTAACATCAGTCTGATGGAACATAAGAGAACTAGGAATAAGTAACCGTAGAAGAGACATCTTTTTTATCTCTCTTTACTGTTCCCTCCTTATTCGTTTATTCTTTTTCATTCTAAAACTTATACCTACTTTGTGATTAGTTAATTAGCAGGAAAAACATTTTTCAACCACCGAGCTGTTCTGAAGCCCCCCCCCCCAATCCGGGGTCATGATCAAATACCAAGAATGATTGCTCAAATATAAAAATGAAATATGAATTTTTAAAAATTTTAACACTTAAATGTGGTAGAGGGTTGGTGGTGGTGCATGTGTATGCCTTAGTTTAGGAAGCCATTGATAGGTCTGCGTAAATGATCTTTACTTCTTTCCCTTCCAGAGTTGGTTTTTAATGACTTTTTTTACTATTATTATTTTGGTTTGCAACTTAATATGAGGGAAAACAAACAAATGTTCTCCTTTGGTTAACTTCAGGGAGCTTAGCTGTATATTCAGTGAATATTTAGTACTCTGCGTGATCAGTATACAGTATTATAAAGCTGAGGTTACTTCTTAGGTAGTATTTAGCTTAGGAGCTAAGAAGAAACATTGGAATTTTTATTCTAGAGAATAAAAATAAAAGCACAGTTTTTTAATTCAAGATTTCCTTTTTGAACACTACAGCAAATCAAAACCTTTTTCTTAAATCTCGTAGCCAACATTGATAAAACTTGTTGATACCATGAGAGACTATTCCTTTGGTCTTGACAATTTTGTATAATTTTATGCCTGTAAGTCATGAAAATCCAATTCAAATGATCATAGGCAAATTGGAGATTTTATTGAGAGAAAGACTTCTATATTCTTGAAGAGAGAATTAAAAAACAAAACTGTATATATGGCTGGAACTCTGTCAAGAGTCTTTCTGTCTTTTCTCTGTAGTATATGGCATATGAGAGGATAGTCTTTAAAGATAGTCTTTAAAGAGATAGTCTTTAGATTTCTACCCCCAAAATGAAAAATCCCAGAGATATTATCTTATGGCTCAGGTTTGGGTGAGGGGTCCACCCTGAATCAGTCACTTGTGTCCTGAGGATCAAGGTCTTGTGATTGATCTTCAAGGTGTTTCTCTTGAACCATCTCTTGAACCAGCTACAGCCTAGCAGGTGGTGTAATACATGAGCATTATGAAAGTTATAAGTCGACTTCTTTTGACCTTTAAACCTAATATAATTTATTTTTAGACATTTTTATCGATAATTCTATGGAATATCTAACAAACACTCTCAGTTCTCCATACAACACTCTCATCGATAATTCTATGGAATATCTAACAAACACTCTCAGTTCTCCATACAACACTCTCGTCGATAATTCTATGGAATATCTAACAAACACTCTCAGTTCTCCATAGAGTACAAGGAGGAGTGGTTTTCAAAGGAAGGGAAGAATGTTAGGAAGTAAAAACAAAAAATAATTTTCATCTCTAAACAGCTCATGTTCTTGAAAACAGCCTATTTGTTCAGTATGTTAAACAAATGTTCAGATTAAATCCAGTATTACCTGCTAATCTAATATTTCATAACCATATTGGGAAGTGGTGAATACATAAGTTGGATGCCAATATTAGAGTTCTTATACAAGCAGTTTGAATTACCAAATCAGCAGTAATTTTTCTCATTGAACATTCCTTTCTTTCTTAAGGATAACCCGTGGAAAGATAAAATATCCTCTAGTCAGTTTTTCTAATTTCTTAGCGAGTTCTCTACAGATGTAATGTTCGAAATGAGTTAACTAGGTGTCAGTGGCTTTGAGACAGTCTTTATATTTTGGTTCTAAAGGGAAAAAATTAAGTTTACTTTAGCAATCTACTTTAAAAAATATGGTGCCATTCATGTCACAGCTCATTAGCCTACACTTGCGTATAAGAAATCATATTGATCATCATTATGTGTTTAATCTCAAAACATAACTGTGTGACCTATATATGTTATTTGTATATTGTATCATAACCTTTAAGTCAGAAGAACCCATTGATAATAAGCTGGGGTTTTTTTGTTTGTTTGTTTCTTGGTTAAAATTTATGATATTTTGGGAAGAAGAGCTCTGGAGACTGACTTTGAATCCAAATCTGCCTCATGTTAGCCAGTGTGAATATGGACATGATTCTTACTGTCTTTGAGCCTCAAATTATTATATACTCACTTGCATTGTCAGGACGGTTAAGTGCTGTTGCATGTGGAAGGCATCTTTGTGGACCATAGTGAGGCTCAGCAAATGTGACTTCCCTTCCATATTGTAATTGACTCTGGCTTCCACAGCCTTACTACATTGCATTTTACAAAGTACTTTCTTGTAACCTGTGCTTTTTGAATCTCACAACTTCTTTCCATGGTAAGGAAATAAAGCTGTTATCTTCACTTTAAAGTTAAGCAACTTGAGAAAAAAAGTTGAAAATCATACACATTCATTCAGTATACCTCTGGAAACTTTATTAAAATTAGGTGTGTGAATTAGCCCTGCTGTGGTCATCCTATTGACTCAGTCCTTAGGCCCTTATATGTAGACAGCAGTGGAATGAAAGAGAATGTAAGGAGAATCACAGGACAATGAAAAGGTGAGTGTTAAATCAGGTGTGATATTTAAAGTTTAAATTGGACTAAATTTGTATTTGCTGTAGATATCTTTTAGGGAAAGGAAAGAGCAGTGTAGTGGTTAGAGAATAAAATAAAGTGATTTGATATTTGTACCCCAGGAAAGTTTGGACTTTTCAATAAAGCAATTACTGTTACAGTAAAACCTTGGATTGTGAGTAACTTATTCCATGTGTGTTCTACAAGACGAGCCAAGATTTCTAATAAATTTTAACTTGATAAACGAGTGATGTCTTGCTATACAAGTAGTATGTGATGCTGAATGAAATTCGCTTTGATTGTGTGTATGTGTTTTGGATTACAAGCTTGTTTCTGGAACAAGTTATGCTCACAAACCAAGGTTTTGCTGTACTAGATTCTAGTTTATGTTAAAACACACGTTTATCCTCAGCAATTTGTCCTCACCAATTTCTTTTCCCTAAGAGATAAAGGTGATGCTGACATAATAGTGAAGAAAGCCACCATTATCAAAAGAACAAGGTTTGATGTTTGCCTCTGTGTCTTTTTTTATACCTCTTACTTACTCCTTCAATATTCATGTGGTACTTGTTATGTTCAGGACATTTTTCCTAGTGCCGGAGTTTCTGCAGCCAATAAGATAAATAAGTTCTAAGCTCACATTAGGGAATTTATATTTAAATTTGGGGAGAAATTCAATAAACAGTAAAATCCAGAAAGAAGAGAATTTCAGGTAGGGGCAAGTGCTGTGGAGAAAATGCAATTAAGTATATTAACTTCCTTTTGCTGTTAGGGGCTTAAAACAATGCAAGTTTATTCTTTTAAAGTTCTGGAGGTCAGAAGTCTAAAATCAAAGTGTTTGCAGGGCTGTGTTATATCTGGAGGCTTCAGGGGAGTATCTGTTTCCTTGCCTCTTTTGGCTTCTAGAACTCCCCTGGATTCCTTGCTTCATGTCCCCTCCCTTGCATCACTCCAGTCTCTTGCCTCCATCATATCTTCTACTACTGATTGTAAACTTCTTGGCTCCTTCTTACTTGAACCATTGTGATTATATTTGGGGTATTTGGGGTCTCTCTGGATAATCCAGGATAATCTCTTATCTCAAAATCCTTAATCTCATCTGCAGATCCCTTTTGCCATAAATATAAGGTAATATTCACAGATTCTTGGGATTAAGCCATGGACATCTTGGGTTGGGGCCATTTTTTAGCCTACTGGGTGAGGCTACCTTAGAGAATGATTTAGAAGGAGAATGATTTACCCTCCAGATAGGGGTGATTTCTCTGAAGTGTTAACAGTTGAGCTGAGATTTAAATGCTGAAAGAATATATATTCCATGCTTTTGTGTGTGGTAAACTACTCAATGTGAAAAAATATTTCCTTTGCATTTGGCCACATTTTCTTAGCAGAATCACAGTTGATCAGATCACCATATAATATGTTGCAGTTACAATCTCCTCATCACCAGCAACCGTTGTTGAGGGTCCTTGAGAGTGGAAGGGAGACACAAATCTTGGACCCTTGATAGTGGTACTGGTGAGTGAAATTCTCATTAATTATATGAGGTTAGGAATTCACATTGTAGTGACTTTCTCTGAAAAGATTGTTAGTACATATGAGAAGATAGAGTCTACTTATTCCTCTTCACTACAACATTAAATTTGTGTCTCAGTCATGAATATACAATAGTACTCTTCTGTTTGCCCTTGAAAAGCTTTCAAGAGTAAACTATTTACATTAAATCTCGGCGACAGTATCTCTAATGTCGCTAGATAGGAATTGCATATGTGGCAGAGAACAATATGCTGAACTTTCTACACAGAAAGTATTGATTTAGAGATATTTTTAAAATTTTCATTGAAAGTCAAGAGGTAATATATTGACTTATTTTCCCTGAAACACCGAAATATGCAATGCCGTATATATAACAAAATATGTTTATGTTCGTAATCTAGGCAGATGGAAAGTTTCCATTGGAAGTATTATAAGAAACTTGGTAATAGCTTTTTATTTCTGGATTTAACACCATATACATAAAGAATACCAGATACATTAAATAATGGTTCATGCGATTTCAAAGACCCTGACTTCATCTTTGTAGTGATCATGCTTCCTTGAAAATAGCATATCTCAGCTTTGAAGTCATAGGACCCCGAATTGCACTAGTGTGGATAGGTGATCCATACAATTTTTGGGGATAAAACTTGGATTGAATTTCATATATATATGTGTGTATATATATATATTTCCCCCCCCCCAAACTGGAAGAGAAGCGGTGTGTTCCTTCCCGTAAGTGGTTAGTCTGCATGAAAACTAATCTTTTGGGAGGAGATAACGTGTTTTGTTGCGATCCCATGAGGTAAAAACATGGAGAGTAGTCAAACTGCTTTTTCCACTTCGGTTTGTTTTCCAGCTTTAAAACTCTGGGATGCTGTGAGCCTATGTTTTCACACTTTGATTTGCATGAGGAGGAGGTGTGTTATCACCAAGACAGAGATTTGTGTGAGGGGCAAGTCCACACTGTTAGCTATGCAGCACTCTCATTAGCACTGAAAAGGGTGTTAACATGCATAGAAGGAGATTTTTCCTAGGTCTAGACCCTGGTTTGCTTTCTAAGTGTCAATCCCAGTTGAAGACCCAACTTGTAGTGGAAGCTCTAAATGGAGCAGTTTCTTAAAACCCCTCAGGACGCTGAGGAATATCCTCAATATCCCTGGAGAATTCTAGATATATGAACCAACACGAGGCTATTTCAGATGTTTTCTGCTACTGATTTAATCATATCGGTTTTGTGCGCTCTCTCTCTCTCTCTCTCTCTCTCTGTGTGTGTGTGTGTGTGTGTGTGTGTGTGTGTGTGTGTGTGTTTAGTATCATCTTCCCTTGCAGGGAAAAGTGGAATGGGGTATGTGATTATCTGCACACTTATCAAGCACTAAGCTGTTTGAGTATATTTTTTATCCCCAAAATGACTTAAAAAGTGCAGGGTGTTACAACATGTGAATGAAAGAATTTAGCACTGTAAGCCAAACAGAGCTGTACTCAGGGTGTCCTCTCTTGAGTGTTTTGCTGTTTAACTGCATTCCCCTGATATTTGCTTTACCTTTGTTTCCAGAATTTTCTTCGTCAGACTAGTACTGTGTATGAATTATCAGACCATTTTTGGAAACTCATCAGGGGCTAGTCTGTCCAAAAGATCCGCCCCAAACTTTTGTTCTTTAATCAATGTTGGTGAAAATACAAGAATATTAAGAGCAATATCATATATGTATATGCGCATATATATGAAATATACATATGAATAAAATTATCTGATATATATATTGTACTCTGATAAGTTCACTCTCTCCTCCTACACCTTTTCAATAGCGTCAAGTGACTTCCCATTTCTTGAGCAAAACTCTGAACTCTGCCATCATCTAGCATCTGCCTTCTTTTTCTGTTTCCTCTTAATTCCAGTCTTCTCTGTGTACTTTGTGCTTCAGCCACGGAAGTATCCTTTCCTTTCAATTCTCTGAGCATGCCCTGTTCTTCGCTACCTCATGAATTTATGCATGAAGTTTCTTCTCCTTGGAGATCTCTTACCCTGGTTTGGTATGGATCCGGCTTCCTCTTACCTTTCAGGGATTTTCTTAGGAAGTACATTCTCAGAGAGACCTCCTTCCTAGGAATTTTATCTGAAAGGCTCCCCTCTGTTTTCCTCTATATGTACTATGTGGTATATATGCACTGTATACCACTGAGAAAATTTCCATTATATATGTATGCCTTTGTTAAATTAGTGGTAGCCCCCTTTCTCACTAGATTGTAAGTTCCACAAGGTCAGGGACCTTATCACTTTGTTCTCTAGTATAGACCAGTGCTCAGTAGTATGGCTGGCATATAGTAATTCTAAGGCATTATGCATGAACAGTAAGTAAATAACAGTATTATTATTTTTTTCTTTCTCCTTACCCTATGGTGTCGTCCCTTTCAAATTGTGAACTTTTTGGTCTGCTGGGAATAAAAAGGCAACGGGAGATGGGAGGGGGGTCATAACTTAAAGGTTCATCTTTCCAGTACTCAAAAACTCAACCATGATTTATATGGTCCTGTTTATTTATTTGTTTTGCCATTCGTATTGAAGTCATTGTATTGATCAAAGGAGAATGTTGTTTTAATAGCTAAAGAGCAGAAATCCAAGCAAGAGACAGGAATAAAATATATGAAGTCACCAAAATCAGGTGACTGTATATGGGTCACTCATACTTTATGTGTTAGATCGAATACATAAGGAGAAATTACAGAATGCTTATTACTTTTTAGTTTTCAAAAGTGAAGTGAGCCAAGAAAACCCTTGAAACTTGGCAAAATGGAGCAGAATATTAAACTACATGTCAATTACATATTTCACTCTTGGTTGGCATAGAAGTCAGCCATCTCCCTTCCCGATTTTTAATAGCATCATAGTATAATATATCACCTAGAAATATAGTAAACAGTAATTAGAAGTGTAATCATTGGTATTCCAGATAGTCCTTTTTGGAAAAAAAGTTTAGAGAACAAGTTGGAAAGAATTTGTGTTACAGTGAATATGATAGCAATGTGTAAATTTTGAGTTATGTGTAAAAGTATTAACCTGAACCTACTGTTGGATACTTTCCCTGGGTATTTCTGACTTGTTGCCTTTTCTCTTGATGTGAGTCAAGTTGTTGTAAGCAAAAGCCATACACTTGCACGTCTGTGTTATCCACCTGCTCTGCTTGTAGGTAGCAACACCACCTAAAAGGAGTTACAGAAAGAAAAAGGCAAAAGTTCCCTCTCATATTAAGAAATTATCTTATAAAGAAGGAAGCTTTTTTCTTTGCTCCATCTTTGTTCAGGGGACGTTGGCTTGAGGATATGATCCTGGAGAGGTAGCATCTGTCTTGTGACCAAGATGTAATTAACCTGAGGAAGATAATCCAACGTGATGTTGCAGTTGATAAAAAGAGGTTAGGTCTTTATATAATCACTGAATGAATCTTGGAACCAGACATAATTTTAGTGATCAATTAATACTCTTATGATTTATGCCACAGTTAGTCAGACTTTCTATTATTTGTAGCTAAAAGCATCTCTTACAGATTTATTGCTCTTCTCATCACCAAGGATTCTGGGATTACTCAAGGCAAGGACAGGGGATAGCATATCTAAGAGATTCAAAATTTGCTGAGGGATAGGGACTTGGAGCATATATGATGTCACGTAATTATTATGGTTACTGAAATGACAGATACCCAGATATGTCATGTAATTCTTACAGTTACTGAAATGACAGATACCCAGATGTGAATACATATTCTAGTGGAATAATAAAAGGTGTCAATTATATTTATTAAATGGAGCGTTACTTCAAGATGATTAAAAAAACAAAAAGAAATTGGAGGTCAGAAAATTAAAGAAATCAACTAAAATAGGATATCATTTTGTAATACACACTGTAATTTTGTTTTATAAGCTAAAAAAAGAACAATAAATTAAATATATGCAAATACTGCAAAGTAGGCTTTAGAGAATTATTCCTGTATTATAATAAAATGTGGCTAAAGAAAATACCACAATGAGAAGCAATCTCATTCAATGATAGGCATAAAATTTTTCCTTCCCCAGATTACCAGGTGTGAAAATATCTTATTTAGGAATACCATTTTCTTCCAGTTTTCCATTATGTGAAAGGTTAGTTATTCTCAGAAAGTCAAGCAGTAATGCAGAAAATTGCTCTGTTTGAGCAATTGTTTTTTAGCTTCTAAAGTCATCTGTAGTTCAACACTAGAGAAATGTATGTTAGGCTATATAAAGTTCATTTTTATTCTCTTATAATAGTGACATTGGTGTTTTGTTTAACAAGCCAGTGCATGTCTAGCTAAATAATGAAATGTTTAGATTCTTAAATAAGTCACTTAGAAATATTTAAGGACCAATTATGTGGTTTTCAATTTTTTCTTGTTTACTGATGTTTTTGCCATTCTGTAAGAGGATTGTCCAAGGGGAACTGTGCAGGAAGATAGACTTTCAATATAAAGAATTCATAGATCACTAACCATATTTAGCCTTATCGTAGTCAGGCTTGGGCATTCTCTAAAGATTTTTGGATTAAAGGAGGCTATGAAGTCATTAGCTGGAAGAGGCATGGGTTAAAACTCATTTGACAGAGACCCTTCATACACCTCATAATGGCGAAAGATAGTTAGGGCCAAATTCTTTCATTATAACTAGTATTTTTTCCATTTTTCCATTATCTTAAAATATCTACTTTGAATTATTTTAATTACAGTGAAAGATATAATAATTTGGAAACCTAAAATTAGTGTCACTTCTATGCTAGGAGCATATTCAATGCAAGGCCTGGTTGGGTGTCTGTATTTAAACTGAAATATTCAGGTGAATTCCTTTCTCTTTGGAAAAAAATAAAATAAAAATGTGAAATACAAAGGAGCAGAGAGTTGAAGAGAGACAGGAAAGGAGACATGAAAAGGGAGAAATACAATTGTATATGATGTTGGAAAGCAAAAACTTAATATGTCTATTATTTTTTTTTAATTCTAGCACATAATTTAGCCTCCATGAGATTTTGGATATTGTTCAAATTCCAAACATGGCTCTGGTTTGCACCTCTGAGGAGCTAGGAACTTTGATCAAACCTATGATTCTGGTAATAACTACAGTGGTGCATTTCAGTGCTGCAGTTAAAAAATAATCTTAACATGCATTCAAAGATGTAAAAAGTTATTTAAGTGTGTGTATTCCAGAGAATAGATAATAAATATATCTTGTGACTTGAGAGTTATCATTAACTTAATAATGCTAATTACTAGGTGATAAAAAGTATTATTGAGATCTGAGCTTTACCTCATGTTTTTAAGACGGTGGGACTAAGCCTGAGGACAAGCATACCAGTGGGAGACAAATAATGAATAAACAAAAATAAATCATGTAATATGGTGGATATTTACAAATCCTATGGCGCATGGCATGGGGAGCAAGAGTGCTGGGTTGAAGGAGGTTACCATTTTGAAAAGGTAGTGACTTAGATGACATTTGATACAGGACTGAAGAAGGCAAGAGGAGGAGTTATATGGATATCTTGGGAAGACAGTTCTAACCTCAAGAACAGCAAGTGCAAAGGCTCTGGGGTGAGAGCTTTTTCTAACATGTTGGAGGAACCGCAAGGAGGTCAGTGTGACTGATGGGGACTAAAAAAAGGAGAGCAGTCATAGGAAATAAGGTCAGACAGAATAATAGAGGCAATTGTGTGCAGTGTTGAGGATTTTTCTTTTCCTGAGTGAGAATAGAAGTTATTGAAGACAGTTTTGGGTAGAAGAGTAACACAATTTGACTTAAATTTTAAGAGAATATGTATGTGTGCCAGGTTGATGGAAGCAGCAAGACCACTGAGGAGGATTTTGAAATAATGAAAGTGAGAAATGATGGTGGTTTAGACCACAGCAGTAGCAGTGGGGTAGTGACGAATGATCAGATTCCAAATATATAATGAAGATTTCATTGGCAGGATTTGCTGACTATTGGATTTATGGTGTGAGAGAAAGAGCAAAGTCAAGGGTGACTTGAATATTTTTGACTGGCATAACTGAAAAGATAGAGGTCTCAGAGATGGCATAGATATGTCTTTTCATCCCACCATGTTTGGTTACGTGAAAGCAGAAACAAGGTACGGGGAGTGTTAGATGTAGCCAAGATTGACCTTTTGCTACGTGTGTACAATGAGGCAGGAGAGTTGTTAAGGAGTTGGGGATATATGCAGAAAAGTTATCATTATGATGGACGAAACGATTTAATCTGATAAGTAAAATGTGAGGAAGGTCTGATAGGGTGGGAGTGGATGACTTTGGGTAGAGGTCACATTATGGAAAAGAGGAGGTCAAGAGACTGTGAGGACAGGTTATTGGCAAGATCATTGAATCACCAACAATTTTGAGTTAGTGCTGGAGAAAGTGACAGTAAACCATGAGCTGAAATCCTCCAGGAAAGAGGAGTATTAACTAGGTGATTGGTAGATAAATAAGAAAATGAGGGGTCATGGGTGATATCTGGTTACATGACATTTAGAAGAGGAGATTTCAGGAAGAATGGAGGGAAATGGACTGGAAGTGGCAAAAAGAAAAAAGAAAACCCAATCATTATTTCACAGGCTATGGAAGACAAACCAGCCTCCTTAATAGTGCTTAAGAGAAACATCACCCTCAGGGGCAGATAGGATTTAATTTGAGTAAGAGGATGATGGGAATATTTAGGGAAGAATGTGTGTGGGTCAAGAATTTTGCTGATAATTAAACCTGAATCCTAGAAGATCTTGTGGTTTTAGGAGCTGGAGAGTGGTGGGTGATGGAGTCATTAGGGGATGTAGAGGATTATTAAAAATTTTTGTTGGGCTTGAGGGATGACCTTGGGTCCCAGATTTCTTGTGATGACCGAGAAATCCTCACTTTGCTGACTTCTGTGAATACTGAGATCAAATCACGTTACCATCAAATGTCAGTTATCGTAGAACCAGGCAAAGGGAGGGCTGCTGGTAATCTTAAATAAGAGGAAAAAGGGGATTAGTCCAGCCCCAGTGGGCAGATAAAACCTGTGGGCTGAGTCTCAGGTTGGAAGTCAGGTGAAAGAGCAGAGTACTGAGAGATGTGTGCAGAACACCAAGAGTATTGGTTACAGCAATGATTCTCAGTATTTTGGCACATTCTAAACATTTGGGACCTTTAAAAAACCCCAGCGCCTAAATCACAACCCCCAAGGCATCAATATTTTTTTTCAACATTCCCCAGTGATGCCAGTGGGCAGCCAAGTTTGAGGACCATTGTGCTACTGTATCTCTTAATCCTAGGATATTCAAATCACTGAAAGCATCTGTCCTGTCATCATTGCTGATTCTCTCTTCTTCACTTGTTATCTGTTCAAACTGTGACAGGGCCTCATTTTTCAGTGGCTTAGTTTGCTATATAAATAGTTGCAGAACCTCACATTCATCAATTACATGGAATTCTGTGTCTGTGGAAGATTTGTAATGTCACATTGCACTCCTTTTGTATTTTAGTTGCATATTTATTGTTCTGCATTTTATTCTCTTATATGAAGCCATAATTATCCAACAAAGATGTTAACCCCAAGAATGGAAATCGATGCAAGATATTTTCATTTTATCATTTCTTTGCTTCCCCATCTAAAAGGGGTGTGTGGAGATGTATAAAAGGAAAATACTTTTCTCTGATATATTTTATTTGCTTCCCAATACTTATAATTTATTTAAACAATTAGTATCATTGAACATTTACTATTTTAATTTCTTGATATCACAAATCACACATTAATAAATTCAGGAATGTATAATTTTTTATGCTTTCCAAGTAAAAAATTGCACAGGGCAAAGTTAAACAGGCAAGGCTGACTTTATTTAAAGCTATCACAGTAGCGGAGACAGAAGAGAACTGAACCCAACTCTACGAAACAAAGGGCAGAAAGACTTTTAAGTGCTGGAGTGAGAGGAAGACCAGAGGCCGTCTGTGTTTACATCTGTTGGTTTTACTCAGAAGCAAAGTAAACTTTCTCCAGTCTTTGTGACAGGATGTAGTTTTATCATTTGTGGCAAGGCACCAGCAGAAGTTAGACTCCCATTCTTCCACAGAAACTGGAAGATAGGGGGCGTTGTCTCCCTTTCCATTTACATTTCAAAGAGATGGCTCCCAGGTCCTTGAGAAAGATCTGCCTGGATTGTAAAGCTGGCAAAAGGCTTTTTAAAAAGGTTTAGGTCTCAAAGGGCAAAGAGAGAATTCACAGCTGCAAGTTTTCCAAAGTCCTAAGAAAAGGAAGAGGTTAGGGATTAGAGTCAGAAGTCTCTCTAAAGTTTAGTCACACTGAGAGAATGTTAAGGTTATTTTGATCAATGTACATGTCATGTTAGTTCTTAAGAGTTGTGAATTGCTGGATGAGTGCAAGAATGCTTTTAAAACATTTGATTTATACTAGAAAAATGCCATCAGAATTATTTTTTTTAATTTATACGTTCACTGGTAGAGTATGAGTGCTTCCATTTTCCTACATGTGTGCCAGCATGGAACTGTTAAGAGAGACTGTTTCCAGCTTTGATTTCTATTTTGGCCAATTTGTAGGTGAAAAATGAAATACCACCCTTTCAATTACCCATGAGATTGAACTTTAAAATATATTTATTGTCCATTTGCAATTCCTTGTTGGGAATTGCCATTTCATGGAGCTTTTTCTTTTTGTTTTATAGTATTTGTATTATTTTTAAGAGAAAACCACAGCGTTATCCTGCCTAATGGTTCATAAATAGGAGAAAAATCAGTACAGTGTACCCAGAGCTAACTACAAATCAAAGTGTTTGGTTTTTCCCTGTAAATTTCAAACCTCAGTTTCCAGTGGGTTCCTTAGTTATGAATAAGAACTACTGTGGAAGAGAATATGTCTATTTCGGGGATGTTTCCTTCATTTTGGCTTTAGGCAAAAGGAACTGCTACGTCTTAGTTTTAGGAAAATATTAGATACTGACAGTTCTGTTGCATGGAAGACAATCAGTGCTTGTTGGAGGGAGGAAAGAGAGGGTAAATATTTTATAGGATACATTAAATGACAATCAAAACTATGGCTAAGAAAGACAGATCCTCTCTGTGGCTGCCCAACCTCTCCCCCAGCAACAAACCACCCACACCTGGGCACACCAAGATATGTATCATACATGTTTCAACTTGTTATATTAAATATCCATCGTCACCTGTTGTTTATATACTTTCCTCTTTTTAAGAGTCCCCGTCTTTACACGTTCATTAAATTCTAATATTCCAGGTCTCTTTCCTGTTCTGATTAATTGATTAATTACTCAATTCTGGAAGAGACATTATTTTTTAGGGTTGAAATACTGAAATGAAACCCTACAATTCCTTCTAGGGGAAGCAGTCATACAAGCATGTAATTTCAATGTAGTGAGTTTAAACATAGACTTCAATAAAGGTAGAAAATGTGAAATAAGGGAACGGGAGGGGGAACTAAAGTTTATGAACTAGAATTTATTATCTTCTTTTTTTTTTCAACGTTTATTTATTTTTTTGGGGACAGAGAGAGACAGAGCATGAACGGGGGAGGGGCAGAGAGAGAGGGAGACACAGAATCGGAAACAGGCTCCAGGCTCTGAGCCATCAGCCCAGAGCCTGATGCGGGGCTCGAACTCACGGACCGCGAGATCGTGACCTGGCTGAAGTCGGATGCTTAACCGACTGCGCCACCCAGGCGCCCCAAGAATTTATTATCTTCTAACTGCCAACCACTGACAGAAGTCCAATCTAATTTAAGGAACACTATTCATTGTGTGAAACACTGTTCTGTGCTTAATTTGTTCTTGTCAGAGTTTATCAGGGAACCTGGCACATGGTAGGTATTAAATAAATGTTTGATAAAAATGTATAGAGGTTTGGGAAACAAATGCCATTTTAGCTGGTCTTAAAGCATATGTAGAATAAATATAGAATCAATACACAGAATAAATTTTTTTATCTTCAAAATTCTTTAATACAGTATATAAGTTTTTATAATTTTAACCTTTTAAATTTAACTTCTTTATATTTTAATAACTTTAAGTTTTCATTTAAATTTCATAATTTCATAATTAAATTTCATAATTTTCATAAATTTCATAACTGAAATATCAGTTGAATTATATTTCTATCTCTAACAAGTATTAATTATAAGAATGTTGACTTTAAGCTGTTGTTAGAGAACCAAAGCCGACATTGTGTTGGCTGGTTTATACTACTGGTGACTGAGAATTATTAAAACTAGTAAAATGTTATGCCATGTATATTAATAATGGACATTTGCTTATTCTAAACATAAAAGACATCTGGTTTCAGGAGAGCTTATTTGAATGGAGAAGGCTTGTCTTTGTAAAAGTGACATTTTTTGTCTCAATTCATAACCAATAAAATGGCATACCCTTGTAGAGTCTCAGGGGAGTTAATTAATAAAAAATGATACTTTCTCTACTGAGTTGTTGCTTAGATGAGGGAGGATATTATCTCAAATTTCCTGTGGCTGAATTCTGAAAAAGCAAATGAAATAAAATGAAAAATACATATGTAATCTACAAATATAGGGATTATATATATTATATAATGTGTATATGAGGAATATATATTAGCTATGTTTGTGGAATATATGTATATATTAATACATATATATGTATATGTCCATGCAATTGGTGTTCTCTCTACCCTAAAGCCCTACCTTACCAAGTCACAAATGGATACTTTTGTATTTTCCACATATTGCTGGAAATAAAATTTGAGCCTAGGATTTTTCTTACCAACATGGGATTGTTAGCCGGAGAAAACACAGTTTAAAAACCTGGCCTCGGGGCACCTGGGTCAGCTGGTTAAGCATCTGACTTGATTTTCGGCTCAGGTCATGGTCTCACAGGTTCGTGGAATTGAGCCCAGGGTCTGGCTCTGTGCTGACAGCTCATGGCCTACTTGGGTTTCTCTCTCTCCCGCTCTCTCTGCCCGTCCCCTGCTCACACTTGCTCTTTCTCTCTCTCACAAAATAAGTAAACTTAAAAACAAAAAAACAGGCAAGCAAACAAACAAAAAACCCACAAACAAACCTGGCCTCAGATTGCAGTGAAATAGCTCTTTTTCCTGTCCTCCCTTTCTGTATCATGTTCCTGTCTTTTGGATATTGGTAATGCTAATAAATTTCTTTTCAGAATTACTTCAGTATTGTATTTTTACTTAATAGGGTAATAGAAAAAGTGAAAAGAGGGTTAGAAAGGAAAATACTTCTAGATTTAAAATGCAAAATAGATAATTAACTATAAATACCAATAAACTCACCAATAAAGGAAAATTCAAAAAGAAATAAAGGAAAAGAGAAAAAAAGCAAATCCCAATTGTGAGTCTCTATTAATTAACATTTATAATTATAGAATCGTATGTCACCTAAATGTCAGCTGCCTAGGGGTTCCTAAATCCTCTGGCCTCTTGAAGTTATTCTTCCTTTAATGAGTAGTAAAATTTAGATAAGTTTCCATCCAAGTTATTATAGAAAAGTCAGCATTTCTCCCACACTACCTATAGGAATACTTGACATCTACATTTCTCCCAGGAACCTCTTGGCCAGTTTCACATTTCCACTGAATTCTCAGTCTTCTGATGTCTTTTGTACATTCTGTGTCGATGTAAGCATAGGCATCTTTTGTCTTTGTTTTCCAAATCAATCACGATCACAGAGCCCTTGAATTTAGCACAGTTTTTCTATTCTTATTTTTTATTCATTTATTTTTGAGAGAGAGAAAAACGAAGCACATCTGCCCTAGTGTGAGTGGGGGGAGGGAGGGGAAGCAGAAAGGGGCAGAGAGAGAGAGAGAGAGGAAGAGAGAGAATCTTAAGCAGGCTGCATGCCCAGGGTGGAGCCTGTCTTGTGACTCAATCTCACCACCATGAGATTACGACCTGAGCCAAAATCAAGAGTCGGATGCTCAACCACTGAGCCATCCACATGCCCCTAGCACAGTTTTTCTAAACCATTTTGGATAACATAGTATGGAAAACAATAACAAGTTGATTATTAGATTATTATTCTTGATAGTCTCAAAGTCTTTTTCACTCCTGGAACTTCTCACAGGCTGTCATTTGTCACCAGACATTGAGGTCCTCATCTCCCCACCCTCTGCAGTAATTGCCTACATTCATGATCCCCACCCTCCAAGCAGAAACCTTCCCATTTCTCTTTCTTGTGCTTCGTTTCTTCACGTTTTGTTATGTATGAATAATACATAATGGTTCTCTTATTTTTCTTGTTGCAGAAAGCTCTGATATTTTTTACTTAAACCAACACATAATGTTATTTTTCTGAGTGGTCATCCACTCTGGAGAAAAATTATGTGACTCTCTTAGAAGGCACATTGTATGTTTTCTCTCCTTGCGTAAGGAGTTGTGGAGTATTTTTCCGTCTCCATTCCCTAGAAGAAAGAAGTATGCAATCCTTTTTATTTTACTTTTTAACTTGTTTAGGTAACTTTTAAAAAACTGGATACTTAGAAAATGTCATTGCCATTTAAGAAGGGTTTAAAGATAATAAATTGACTATGTAGCATTACTGTAAGTGGTGCCGAAAGAGATAAAAGTGAATTGTGATTAGATAGCCAGGTATTGAACAAAAGAATGAAAAATGAGAGATATAGAAGACAGTTACTTTTCTAAAAGGAGCAGGATTTGACAGCGAGTTTTATATGTGAACTACATTATGTTGTTCAGGAATGCTTGCTTATGGGTATCTTTGGTTTCATTATGAGATCAATAGTATCCAGAGCTCAGCTGACATTTAAACTCTAGGATGGGCAGAGAAAGCCCCAATCTCTATTAAAAACTTGATTGAAGGGGTGCCTGGGTGGCGCAGTCGGTTAAGCGTCCGACTTCAGCCAGGTCACGATCTCACGGTCCGTGAGTTCGAGCCCCGCGTCAGGCTCTGGGCTGATGGCTCAGAGCCTGGAGCCTGTTTCCGATTCTGTGTCTCCCTCTCTCTCTGCCCCTCCCCCGTTCATGCTCTGTCTCTCTCTGTCCCAAAAATAAATAAACGTTGAAAAAAAATTAAAAAAAAAACTTGATTGAAAAATTAGTAGTTCTGAAGAATATGCTGCCAATTCTTCTAAAAGCTTCTCCTGTATTTTTCAAATCCTGTTGTCAAAAGCTGGCTCCTGTGGGAAGCAAGGAGGGCCACCAAAATGAGAACAAAAAGAGGCTGTTTAGTCAAAGCTTGTTCTAACAATGGAGTCAGCCACCATCTCTTGTGTTTGGCAGACTCAGAGGCAGACAGGAGTAATACAGAATCCAGGAAGGTGTCAGTGTTTCCGTATGGAAGTTGTTAGCATGGGAAGCTGGAGGTGGGCAATCTAGAATGGGAGGAATCTTTTGTCATGGATTCCAGGGCATAGTTGGCTTTCTTTGCTCGGTCCTGAGTTAGAAGAAGGGCCAAAAAGCAGGGAAGTTGCCAGTCACTGACCGAGTCTTGACCCTTCTGAGCTGGCTGCTCAAGAGATGGTGTGTCGTAGTTCTATTGCCATACGTGGTCTCTCTCTCTCCAAACGTTGGCAACAGAACCTGCAGACAAGACAAAGCTGAATTTTGGCTTATCTGATTAAGGGAGAATGCTGCCTCACAAAGCTTTGACAGCATCTTGGCATGGGGGCCAGTTAAAGTCAGAATTTGTTGAGAGTTTTCATTAAAGACAGCAAAGTATGGTTTTGGTTCTCAGTGTGCAAGCGGAGTGTAGGAGTAAACCAACAGCTTTTGTTCTCTCTTTGTAGCTGGCCTATATTCTCTTTGCTCCTGATAGATGCCATCGTCCTGTATTACAGTTTGCATAATATATGAAATCGCCATGTTAAATTCATAGTTGTGTTTACACAAAGGAGTTTATAAGAAGTGCACACTACATTCAATTGCTGAGTAGTATTCTCTGCAAATGCAGTCTATTCCATTTAACGTTCTCCCATGTGGGTCTAAGAATTCTTGTTTCGTTTGGAATTTGACCTTGTTTGGTCCTGCTGATGATAGGAGAGACTCTGTCTCTGGGACAAAATCAGTCAGTGACGTCTGGGTATCTGAAGTGTGGTAGCATGAACTGTGCTTTCTTCTCCAGCTACAGCCAGAAGAATTCAGAGTTGATGGAGAGAAGCTGCTGAGGTGGGGAACAGTGCTAGATCTGGTGAGTAGTCAAAATGTAGTATTGTTCTCAGGGAGGGGAAAAGAGTAAGTGGTTCCAGAAGGTCTATGAAGTAGATTTTTTCATCAAGTTGTGTTTGCATGACAAGCATGCGCTCTTTTTACTGTATGGGTCTTTCAAGTAATTTGAAGGTGTGTTATCCTCAAAACCATAATTTAGCACCTACTACTGGCTGAATGGAGGATTCCTACAGAAGTAGTAATTATTCAAAGCATGGAAATTTCTTTCATGCTAAACTCAGATCAGAGAGTTCAAAGCCAAAACATTCCCAAGCAACCAGAGTATTATCTTAGTGAACAATGCTTTGAATCCCACACATAGGCACCAGGATACATCTTCCCTGAGGCTGTGACACCTTATCCTGTTCGCCTCTTTGCCTTCCCTTGTAAGGCCCCAGGCTCCTTATGATAATTATTCTATGCAGTTTCCAGGGCTCTGTATGCAAAGAAGTGGCATGCTGAGTCACAAAAAGTCCTGTTTCTCCCATTCCCTAGAGAAGGAAACATCCTTCTGCGTTTGTTTGACTGAGAGGTACACCACTCAAGAAACCTGTTGGAAACATTAAATCTGCCCCAAGTTTATCTGATTCTTCCCAAATCTAAAATAATCAGTAGTTTTTCTTGTGTAAAAAAAAAAATCAGTTGGGTAATGATCTGGTAGGGGCACCCACACACTATTGCACAACCAAATGAATATGCAGTTAATCGGCTGATTATTACAGTTGACCTGTTGCCTAAGGAATCTTAGAAATGTTGGCATTGTTGCCTTTCCGGAGTAGATGTACATGTAGTGGGAAACCTAAATCAGCAACCAGTTCTGCACATGATAGTGTGGAAGATACTGAAAAACTTTGCAGGAGTGCTTTGGTGGCTCCGTCGGTTAAGCATCTGACTTGGGCTCAGGTCCTGATCTCATGGCTCGTGGGTTCGAGCCTCATGGGGCTCTGTGCTGACAGCTGAGAGCCTGGAGCCTGCTTCAGATTCTGTGTCTCTCTCTGTCCCTCCCCGCTTGCATTCTCTCTCAAAAATAAATAAAAATTAAGGGGAAAAAAGAAAAATTTTAAAGATTAATGTTTTGTAAGATTAGAATTAAGAGAGTACGGGTATTTTGTACTTTGTGTGGTAGTGTGAGACCACAGAAATGATTGTGCCAACTGAAATTATGTGAAGTGATTTTAATAATCCATGGGGGAAATTACAATTCCTCTGTTACTTTAAAATTTTTGTGAAAACACAAAAAATTCTCTTACTCTAAATTGTAAATGTATAAGGATATTAAAAAATTCAAAACATATATAATATACTGTAACATAAAATATTAAAAGAAGTGAGATTTCAAGTGTTTTATTTCCTTGAAATAACTTAATTATAGTTTGAACAGTACTTGCCTTCCTCTTATCATCATATAGCTTATATTACTAAGTGCACATCTTGTGCCTTTACACATCTTTTGCTTTGCAACTTGTCATATTCCTTTCTAAGTCTGGATCCGGGTCCAATATTTTATCCATTGCATTTGCCATATCATAAAATATATCTGAGAGTTTCTTTAATGGAATCTGGGGCCTGGACTATCCTATAACATCAATGGAAAGACATTTAATGGTTATATGTAGGCAGAAAAATGAGATAAGCAGCTTTGCATTTTTATGAAGATATCTGCGCAGGATTTTAGAAAACGGAAGGCTGTTGGGGAGGGCAGTGGGGTCTGGAGGGGGTGTAATTATGAATCAAATGGGGGACATAGGAGAGAAGGGAGAAGAATCCATTAATGTAACATAGAAGCCTTTGACAGTGGAGTTTAAGGACATGCTTTGCACTGAGACAGGAAGCTCAGCAGGTGGCATAGCACAATGACTGCAGGGTCTGGTGGGTCCCCAGGGTATTGGTATGAATGAACAGGTTCCATGTGAATGGGCTGGGTTTGGGAGTTCTGGAAAATAGATAATTTTTGTTCAGATCCTTGGGAGTGTCAGGGATGTTGGAGAGATATGAAATCTGTTTCTTGACTCTGCTCTAATGACCAGATCATAGACTTAGGAAAAAAAAAAAATAAAGGAGGATCATAAATAAAAGTAGAATGTGTTTTTCCATGAGGAACTAGATAACACAGGTATCAGTGCTTTGGTAATACAGGTGACCGTGTGTGGCCAGAGTGCAGGTTAGCAGTGTTTGCACCAATCGTATATAAAATAAAATCTGGCTCTGGCACAGTGAAGTGAAGTCAGTATGTTTGGCTTCTTAGGATGAACAGCTTTTGGACAACAGAAGACAACACCTGAGGGAGGGGATGCTGGGTTCTAGAAAAAGCATTGACAGGAGACACGTGGCTAAAGGGAGTCTTCCAAATTCTTCGAGGCAGTGATCAATTATCAGGATGCTGGAGCAAAGTAATAAGAAATGACTGGTCAAGAACTTATTTGGACACCTGAGGAACTCCCAGAAATAATTTGGAAGACTTTGAGATGGAGAATCTAAAGTCCTGTGGTTATATAACAGAGAGTCTATGAAACAGAAAAACTGAATATTAATACTAATGTAGTTTCATCGATTCCAACCTTCTGTTGAGGTTAAGGAACATTCAGCGTACATTTTTACTTTTAGTAATAAATTCAGTTATTCTCTATTACAGTGTGACCAGTGGTTGGTAGAGTGACATATGGATGTTTCTGTCTTTGTAATAGCACAGGACTTGACACATATTAGAAGTAAAATAAATGTTAGCTCAACAAATTAATTAATGAATAAATTATAGATACAAAATATAGTTGTTATTCAGAGGACATTATTGGTTGGATAAAATGTGTTGACTGTTATTACCTTGCTTAAAAATAAACTTTGTGGGGCACCTGGGTGGCTCAGTCAGTTGGGCGTCCGACTTCGGCTCAGCTCATGATCTCAAGGTTCATGGGTTCAAGCCCCACGTCGGGCTCTGTGCTGACAGCTGGGAGCCTGGAGCCTACTTCTGATTCTGTGTCTCCCTCTCCCTCTGCCCCTCCCCCACTCATGCTCTGTCTTTCTCTCAAAAAAAAATGTAAAAAAAAAAAATTAAAAAAAAACTTTGTGGGTTGAAATTTATTAATGAAGAACTGCATTATAGTCTAAAAAACATTTCCAGATAACATTTAATAGCTTTACAAGTGTGTTTTAATGAACTTTAAGATATAGCTTCCCCTGTAATTGCTGACAATTGTCTTGTTGTAGGTTGAAGATCATGCATGCTTATCAGAGGTTCTATTGACTTATACTCCTTCTGTTTATTGATCACTTAATTAGTTTTCCAAGATAGCTAATCAGAGAGAGATGTAGGTATTTAGGAGTCTTTCATTAAACCATGCTAAGAAATTTAACACAGAAATGTGTGACTGGAAACTAAAACTTAGCAGTGGCAGAGCTCCTGAATTATAATACTCAATCATGAGCAAAATAGTTAACAATTTAATATTTCTATTTGATTTTTCAGAATAACACTATTTTCTTTTTGGTCCATTGAATGAAGAAAGATTTCACATGTACACATCTGTGGTTATAAGCATATTTCAGTTTCCGTCTGAATCTTAGGTTAGCAGAAATCAACACATTTCTTTGGCCTCTGTGTATCAAGCACATTTCAGTTCTGACACTTCTACTTTTTATTAGAAATATATTGATAGCATATAAAAGTCATCATGTCTTTTCCAAGTTTTAAAGCTATATTTTTGAATCAAAATCAATTTTGTACTTCTGTTCAACTGTCTACTAATATAATGGGGTATTAGTGAAGACCTTAACCTAGCAATTTTTTTAACTTGAGATACCTTTTTTGAAGATTTCTCTCTGTGTCTTCGAAACCATTCTCTCAGTTCAAAACCACTAGCACTTTTAAATCTTATTCTTCTCTGTTCTATGTGAAATGAATTCCCACAAATATGTTATGCTGTATTTTTAAAAAGAAGTGAGTTATCATTTTCTGCTTCTCAGAATCACACCAGTTTTTATAAAGAAAAGTCATAAGATTGTTTTGCTTATTCAACATAACTATACATTTTATTGCCTTATTTTTTTTAATTTTATCACAATAAATCAGAATAGATGGGATTGTGTGATAATGAAAACATAATGTAAAAGATGTGTGATGACATTGAAATTTGCATTATATACAGTGATATAAGACCATTTAGTCTAAAGAATTTCAGATGCAGACTTGATATACAGTAAACTTAATGAACAATTTCTGATCTTGAATTTTTTTAGTGTTTATTTATTTTTGAGAGAGAGAGAGAGAGAGAGAGAGAGAGAACGAGTGAGGGAGGGGCAGAGAGAGAGGCAGACAGAATCTGAAGCAGGCTCCAGGCTCCAAGCTGTCAGCACAGAGCCCAACACGGGGCTTGAACTCGTGAACCATGAGATCATGAGCTGAGCCGAAGTCATATGCTCAACCGTGTCACCTTGGCGCCCCTGATCTTGAAATTCTCATGTACTAGTGACAAAGGCTGTATGACCAAGTTACATTATTTTTTAATTTAAACTGTTTTTCATATGACTTTTGGGAAACATGAGTTGCAGAGCTGATTTGTGGAAAGTACTTGCACCTAACAGAGTGAAAAATTGAGATGATAAAATAGAAGACAGATCTAGGTTTTCTGTTTTAAGCTTAAAACATAGGAGATATATGAACTGTTGAGGAAAAAAGTGCCACTCATCCAAACGTATAACCGGTATTTATTAAGCATATAATATTTGCTCATGTGAAAATTGAATCAGAGAGCTTTTTGTTTCAGGGTAAATTGTTTTCATTTAAAAATTCTTAACATGGAGTAATAAAAGACTCCTATACCTCTAGCTCCTTCCTTTAATAATTCATCTAGTCATTTAGCTGATACTTATTCAGCAACAGATGCTCATTTACATAAAATAAGAAACAATATGTTCAGGAATTGGGAGAAATGAAACATGTAGTTATTTAGGAAATATGAATAAGCTTTAATTTAGTGGAATATATATACATGGGGCAATTAGGAAAAAACCTCTGGATTTAATTGTGTGAATTTTTTTAGGAAAAGTAATAGAAATTGCATGAAAAACAAACGAATAAAAAAATTTGCGTGTTTTTCAACTTCCTTGAATTAGATCTATTTATTTTCTGTTATTTATAGACAATAATTTAGGAGCATAAATTGGATTCATAATGTGTCATTTTCATATAGTTTATTAAAATGCTTATATTCTACCTTCTAATCCTGTTTTCACTCTTCCTCCATTAAAAGTAAGGAAACCACACTAGCTGGTAATTTAATATAATGGTAATTATTCATTCCATGAAGTGTTCTATCTCCTTTGCTGAATAGTTCGACATCAGTGGGATAATTTGGGTTGGGAAACTGAAGGGAGAGTAAAATATTAATATGAAATGAAGAAAGGCATTCTATAACACATCGGGACAGAAAACAGAAGAGGAGCATGGAGCTCTAGTGTCTTAAGGCAAAGAGATTTTCAGAAAGCACTCACCTTTTTGAATGGCAAAAATTATTCCAACAGTGTTCAAAATAAATCTTATCTTTGACTCTTCCCAAATTGGATTTCTTAAGCAAATATTTTGACTGGGTGAGTTTTTTGGGACAATTATGAATGATAAAAAGAAAACTATCATTTCTAAAGCTAGAATTTGGATGGGCCTGCTGGCTTTATTAGTTCTAGGACCCTGCCTACCTGGCTAAGTGTTTTTAGACCATCTGCTAAAAAGTATAGGTCAAGTTCTGGTGTTGTGGTGGATACACTCGTGTTCTGCCTTGGCCCTTCTCAGGCCAGTTCTCCCATCCATAGGTGCCGAGAGTACCAGCAGTATTTTTCCTTCTCTGAAAGAAGTGTCAGAAATTCCTCTGCACATTTGTATGGAGGCTAGACTTGCCCTTTGTCCTTTCCTTTTTATTCAGCCACTTATAGGTACACTTCACACTGGTCTATAATGTGATAAATCAATCTCTAAGCCTACACGGATGGGCATCTTTGCTTTAAAACCTCCGAACGTGCAAAAAATGAGTCTTCGCTGAGGAAGAGTCAGTGTCCCACTTGAAAGTTAAACTGATCAAGCAGAAACTTAAAGACTACAAAATTGTCCTTCCATTCTCAATTCTAGTTTATATGTTTTCACCCTTTACAGCCAAACTTTAAGTTAAGCATCCGACTCTTGATTTCGGCTCAGGTCAGGATCTCATGGCTTCATGGGGTTGAGCCCCACATCAGGCTCTGTGCTGACAGCATGGAGCCTGCTTGGGATTCTCTCTCTCCCTCTCTCTCTCCCCCTCCCCCACTTTCTCCCACTCTCTGTCTCTCTCAAAATAAATAAACTTAAAAAAAATGTACAACCATACATATGTTTAAAATGTTTGACTGATTACAGTAATATTTTTAAAATGCCATTCAGAACAAGCTTTCCCTTTTCTCGTTCTAAAAATGACTCAAAGCCAGGAGGAGATTAGAAAACAAACTTCCAATTATATTTTTGGTGACACTAAGTTAGAAGGCCTGCCATACATGTAGAGAGGAAGGAGGTGAATGAGGAAAAAAGAGAAGTGAGGACTACAGCTGCACATGTTCGAAGGCCTATCAAGTTCACTTTTCAAAGGTACAAGATGCATTCTGAGTCACAAAGCCAGATCCTTTATTTGAATAGGGAAGAATGGGGTGTTGGCTTGAGTTAGTAACTTTGCAGAATAGAGTTTCTTTCCCACAGAGGGCTGGAATAAATAAAGAATATTCATCAAGCCATGTTTTTAGGAAGAAGTCTGTGTCCATGGCAGGGGAATTAAGGGAGTTTTTAAGTTGTGGAAAAAAAAATAGTTGCCTATATTTATTAGCTGTTAAGAAGTAAATGTTAATTGAGCCTCAACCCAAATTGTGGGTTGTAAAAAAAAAATCCCATGTATCTTAGATCATAACTCTGAGCCTTCCTAAACACAAAACCACGTATAAATAGATCAGTAAGGGAAAACTCAGAAACTGAAAGAATGAGTAACCAGAAAGGAATCAACAAAAGGTCTATACAAAGATTCTATAAGAAAAAAAAGCAAAAGAACATAAAAGGCAGAAAACAGAAAGTCTTAAAAAAATAAATATGGATGGGGCACCCATGTGGTTCAGTCGGTTGAGCATCCAGCTCTTGACTGCAGCTCAGGTCATGAATCTCATGGTTCGTGAGTTCAATCCGTCCCCATGTTGGGCTCTGTGCTGACAGTGCAGAGCCTGTTTGGGATTCTCTCCCTCCCTCTCTCTCTCTCTCTCTCAAAATAAATAAATAAATTTAAACAAATAAATAAAGTGGCCACATAGCACATAAGAAGATTGATCATCTTGCCAAAAATTCAAATATCTTATGCATGAATGAGCAAGTACCAAATACAGAGGATCAAGAGTTCATGGAATATATGAGAAGATAATAGATTTGTTATTATTATGTCTCAAGTCTTTTAAAAATCTAGAACAGTCTTCTCTCCCTCCCAGGTATTTTCATGCCATTTGTAGGATGCTGACGATTTCTAGGTCTCTTCCTGATGTGGTCAACAGCAGGTTTCAGACAAACGTCAGATGTTCCCCAAGTGGTTTGTTGACTGCAGGGGTCTCATCATGTTGCCCAGCATAACAGAGAAGTCCGTGTACTTTTCAGATGGTTTATACAGGCAGTAAAGCTGTAACAACTGCTACTGACCAAGAACAGTTGTATGAGGCTGATTATTGAATGACCCCCATAGATTTCAATAATGTATCCAAAGTTTAGAGATGTTAAAATGTGAAAAAAAAATGTGACTTAAAATTGGCAGAACATATTAAACTGAAAAGTCAGAACCAAGACAGGCATTTGTTATAAAAATATTTGGTTAGGATGACTATTAAAAGAAGAAAAATGCTATATTTGATCACAAATCAAATCCCAATTTTGTCCTTTCTGCAACAGATAACTTCTATAATAAAACAATTCTTAAGATTGATAATATAAGCATGAGAATAAAAACATTGGCAATGATACACAAACAAATAACAATAAACATGTATCAGGGGTTATAACCGCTACATCATAAAATGTTAAATTAAGGCCCATAACTGCTAATTAACATACAATTATGTTAAAGTATACATGACACAATGAAGGTATAGCAATTACAATTATTTTGTCTACAACAGTATAGCATAAACATCGATAAAAGCAAAACACAAATAAAATAGAATTTAACAGAACAGAGTCACGTTATTACCTATCTCAGTCAGTGATAAATAAAACTTTAATTTACCTATTTCAGTCAATGGCAAAAATAAATACTGTCTAAATAATAAAATTAAACAATTGTATATTTAACATATTAAATATATAATATACTTCATATAGAATATGTAACGTTTCTATACTGCTATAACCTAAAAAGATCAAATATACTTTCTTTTCAGTGTCGGGGGAAGATTAATAGGAATTGATAACATCTTAAAGTGTAAGGATGGCCTTAGGTCTCAATCAGTCAGTCAAAGTACAAGTAGTGTAGAAAGCATTCTCTAATAACACATTGAAACAATAAGTTAATAACATTAAAGAGTTTATGGCCACTTTGGTATTAAAAACAAAAACCAGTCGGCAAAAACTTCCCATTTGAAAAAGTAACAAAACATTGTAGATATTCTAGAAAGTTAATAAAATAGAAATGCTTACTAATCTAAACTGTTGGAATCGAGGCAGCAAAGCTCAGACATATTCACGGACCTAAACATATATATTCGCAAAAACTTAAGCACCTAACTAATGAAAGAAAAGGGTCTAAAGAGAAGCAGGAAACATTAGTAAAGGTAAAATTAGAAAATGATGAATTGAAAAAGCTGAAAGAAAAACAATAAAACTTCTTAAGAAGAGGGTGCCTGGCTGGCTCAGTTGAAAAAGCGTGCAACTTGATCTTAGGGTTTTGAGTTCAAACCCCGTGTTGGGTATAGAGATTACTTAAACTGGATAAATAAATTAAAAAACAAAAACAAAAACAAAAACAAAACTTCTTGCAGCACCTGGGTATTTCAGTCAGTTGAATGCCCTGACTTTGGCTCAGGTCCTGATCTCACAATTTGTGGGTTTAAGCCCCACATTGGGCTTAGTGCTAAAAGTGCAGAGCCACTTTGATTCTCTGTTCTCCTCTCTCTCTCTCTGCCCTTCCCCTGATCATGCTCTCTTTCTCTCTCAAAAAATAATAAAAAAAAAAATTAAAAAAAATAACTTCTTAAGAGAAATCTCATACTTAGGTTTTTTGAAAGAAGAAAAACGGGCTCACCTGATAAGAAAAATGGAAGAATGTACTATGACCATAAGGGAATAAACAAATAAATAACAAGAGAAATGATCATACACAAGCAAAAATGTTAACATATAAGTATACGTACACATATGTATTTGATACATATATTGATATATATTATGTACACATACGTATTTGATACATATATTGATAGATATTATACTTTTAATCTATTTGTAATCTAGGCATACAATCATTATCTTTGCAAATAATGATCAGTTAAATGAAAACTATATCAAAAAATAAAAAACTATTATAAACGATAAAGGAATTTAGCAATAAAATAAAATTTTCTATTCATAAACAAGATTTTTAAAATATAGAATGGTAGAAAAGACTCCTTTTCAGTCTACTAGTGAAACCACAATACTGTACATAAACCTCTAGAAACGTACAAGACCTATATGAAGGTTATGCTATGTACTTGTAAGATTGAATTTACAAAAGAGGACTGATTAGCTGTAAATTTCTGAAATTCCATGAGCCCAGTAAAATACCATGGAGGTTGTTTTAGTAACTGATGACATTATTTCTAAATAATAAAAACAGAATGAAGAGCTAAAAGAAAAAGTCTGAAAATGAAGAGTAGTGAGAGGAAACTAGCTTTACTAGATATGGAGGTTTGTTATAAAGTTTCAGTCATCTGACAAATGTAGTTTTGTATATACGTGTAGAGACTGATGGAACAATAGCAAAAATAAAACAAAGAAATAGAGCAAATACATGTAGGAATTTACTATAAAATAAAAATGATATTCAAATCTGGTGGATTGTACAATGAATGACGTTGGCACAATCTTGTGTCCACCTGAAAAAAATTAAATTTGGAATGATATATAATACCTTAAACCCTCAACATTCTGATTTGAGCAAAAATAACACATAATTAAAAGAAAAGATAAGCCAGAGAAAGAAGAAAAGTTATTGTGTGTATATATATATATATATATATATATATCTCAATATATCTCATATAAATGTTATACGGCTTTTGTAAATATGCTACAAAACTTGAACCCAATTAAAAAATAATATGTAAAGACTTTTTAAAAATTTTATTTATTTATTTATTTATTTATTTAGTGCAGGGGATGGACAGAGGGAGCGGGGGAGAGAGAATCTTAAGCAGGCTCCATACTCAGTGCAGGGCTCCATCTCAAGACCATGAGATCATGATCTGAGCTGATATCAAGAGTCAGATGCTTAACTGACTGAGCCACTCAGGCACCCATAATTTTTTTTTATGTTTATTTATTTATTTGGAGATAGACCACGTAGGTGCACACACTGGCAAGTGGGGAGAGGCAGAGAGAAGGAGAGAGAGAATCCTGTGCATGTTCTACTGTGTCAGTGCAGAGCCCAACTCAGGGTTCTAACCCATCAACTGTGAGATCATGACCTAAGCCGAAATCAAAAGTCAGAGGTTTAACCTACTGAGCCACCCAGGTACCCCCCAAAATTGTTTTTAAAAGACATGGTGCAACAAGCAGAATGCAAGACAAAAATGACAGACTGTGATATATTTTTCCTAAGATACATATAAAGAGCTCATGTGATTTGGTAAGAGAAAGATGAATAAATTAATAGAAGAATAGGCTAAATATACGAGCAAAGAGTTCACAAAAATAAAAAGGTCTTAAGCATATCAAATGGCTTTAAAACCTTTCTCTGGTGTGTGGCTTTGGAGAAGCAGATGTATAACTGGAAAGCATTTTGGCAGTCATTACTGAAATTACCATCCACATCTAAGATTTTTCCCATAGGTACATTCTCATATGTGTAACAGGATATAGATTAAAATTTATTTACCTAATATTACTTGTGCTAACATTGGAAACAAACTAAATGTCCTGCGAGAAGAAAGTAAACTACATTCTATCCACACAATCCATCTAAGAATTTTTCTGTATGTGTATTCCCATATGTACAAGAGAACAGTGGTTGAATAACTTGTTTGTCCACATTATAGAACAATAGGCACCTTTAAAAAGAACTAAGTAAGTCTTTAAGTAGTGATGTGGGGGTTATATTAAGTGATATGCCAAAAGTGTGTATACTAGTTTTATACCAACCATATAGAATTGTTTGTTAAAAGAGGGCAAGGAATATTTATACATATTTGTTGAATATGCAAGAATATATACTTAAATTTATATGGAAGAGACTGATACAATTTGCAACTCATGGAAAGAGACTTGGTTGCAGGTCTGAGGGAGAATCTTACGTTAGGAGACTTTTGAATAAGTCCCTTTTTTGTACATCCTGAATTTTGAACCATGGCATTGCCTTACCTTAGGCAAAATAATGAAGATTATTGATTTCAGAGGAATCTGCATATTGGTCAAAATTGGCTGAATTAAAATTGTTTTTAATCGATGCCCAATTTCTTGTTAATTTAAGCCTACTTAAATAGACTGCCTGTGAAACAATGAGGATTCCTGTCACCTATCTGTGGAACGTAACCCAAGGACATAGAATAGCCCACTGACTGCATGCTTTATAGCCAATTCTGAATATTTAATCTAGTGAGAAATTACTTACATTCTGCTATCCTACTGTCTGGCAATTTTTTTCTGAATCAAAGACACAAATATTAAAATTATATAGAATATCTCCTGAATTTTTAAATTTAATGAAAATTATAGGTTGCCTTGATAATAATAGTTCATTAAAGTTGGGGTAAGACTTAACTTTTAACACAAGTGATACTGTTCTGTCCAGTTACTTGACTAAAATACAAAGAATCTTAGCATTTTATAAAATTATTTTCAGTTTGGGAAATTGCACATGCATGTGATTACTGATGTATATAAAACTATGACAAAAAGTGTGCTTTAATTTTTGTTAACTTAGACCCTGATAATCAATTTAGAAAGCTATTTAACTTATTTTTTAATTTTAATTTAATTTAATTTAATTTAATTTAATTTTATCTTATTTTATCTTACTTTATTTTATTTTTTAGAGAGAGAGAGTGCAAGTGGGGAGAGGGGCAGTGGGAGAGAGAGAATCTTAAGCTGACTCCATGCTCAATAGAGAGCCTAACACAGGGCTTGAACCCAGGACCCTGCAATCATGACCTGAACTGAAATCAAGAGTGAGACACTCAACTGACTGAGCCACGCAAATACCCCTAGAAAGCGGTTTAAACTCATGTCTCTATCATGACTTTACCAAAGACATCTTTACTCTGATTGCTCAGAAATTATTATTACTTCTGTTGCTAATCAGTTTCCTCTCTGGCATCTCCTAAATCTGTTTATATGCCTGGTTTGCAATTTACATTTACAATCTATAGAGATTCAGGCTAAGAAAGACATGGAAAAGTACTGTTGGTGTTCTCTTCTATAACCATGTTTCATGTATTCTAAATAATTTATTAGACTTCTCTCAAAAAGTATTTGTGTAGTATTATGCTCAAAAATGAAAAAGATAGATTATTTTAGTTCCGTAAGTTTTGCCAAGTTATTAATACTTGTGTTTACATTTGTATCAGTTGATATAGAAAATTAGAAAAGTAAGAAAGGTTTTTTTTTTTACCCATTACACATGCATTCTGGCAAGTATGGTTAGAATAAAAGCAAAATCTTAGTAATTTGTCATTTTGTCCTGTATCCTTTCTCCTATCTGCTTAAACACTGTTAAATTTAACTGTAGTTGTTTTCTGGTGGATCTGTTTATATTTTGTATTAGCATGCTCAAATCTTTATTCTCACTCTGCATCCATAAATTTAATGATTTAAGCTCAGCATTTCTCAAGAATTTGAAATTTAAGAGACTGAGACTATCCTTCTTTACATGTAGAATCTTTCTCAGTTGCTATTCTGACTAGGTAAAAAGTCAGCACAGATAGGGGGCTCTCTATTTCAGTAGAAAAAGTAATATAGTAAACACTTTCAAAATAAAACTTAATTTGAAGTTACTAGAGAGCTTCATTTGTGTGTGTGTGTGTGTGTGTGTGTGTGTGTGTGTGTGTGTGTGAGAGAGAGAGAGAGAGACAGAGAGACAGAGAGACAGAGAGACAGAGACCATTTAGCATGATTTTAGTTATGTATCTGATTAATTTTGAGTAGCACGTGTTAATTAAAATTTAATAACACTTCATTTTAATTAGGTTAGGTATTCTCAAAAGTACTCCAAAGCTAGATTTTATGATTTATAGAAGCAAAAAAACCCACTTCTTATTCGACATAATGATCCCATGTTAAATGGAAGGTAGAACAGCAGGAATGAAGCACACGTAAATCAGTACCAAATATTATTTTGTGATATTTTAGCTACACGTAATCCTTAGATCCTAAATTAACTCATCTTGCGTAACATAACCACAGCTAGGAGACTGAAAACACTGTGCTACATGCTAGGGGCAAAGTAAAGATGAATAAAACAGCCTCTGACCTCAAGGATATTAAATCTAGTAGGATTAAACGAAACAAATTTTATGATTGCACATTAGACATTAGAATTTCCAAAGTAGGTGCTCAGAGGCTCTGCAATTCAGCAGCCGAATGTGAGTTTTTACCATCTTACTTCCCTGTTACCCTGAGCTTACTGTCTCTTTCCTCACGATGTCAAGATGGCTGCCTTAATTCTAGGGTCATGTGCTGGGATCAAGTGGAAGAGGTGAGGAGGAGACATTCTGCATGCTTCTTTAGCATTTAGGAAAGTTCTCAAGCCCATTTCTCATCATATCCTTGGTTGGAATTGTGCCACACCCACTGATAACCAACCAAGGGAATGGATTTGTCCTGACAGGCTTACCAAAGCACATGGTCCTGTAAAGAAGGGTTTAAACTGAAGGAAAGCAGGCCTCTGCTAGCAAGGAGGACAAGGAAAGGGGACAGGTTTTGTTTAGGCAACTATCGGTGTCTGCTGTATTATTGAAAATCTTTGAGGAAAGACGTGTCACGAGCAGAGCTGTGCTTTTTCTCTTGGTAAGTGAAATGTAATTTGCCATGGTTAGAAAAGCACAATATTGGGTTTCATGAAAACTGACTATTTTATGCTTTGCCTTTCTTCTTTCCTTCCTCTTCTTCCTTCTTTCCCTTTCTTTGTTCTTTATCATTTCAATCATTATTGAAATTATTAAATATTTATAGCTGTCACCAGCACTTACCTTTCTTCTTCTTAAATACCATTTCCCTCCATTTTCAGTTTACTCTGTTACCATTTGTGTGTGTGTGTGTGTGTGTGTGTGTGTGTGTGTGTGTAGACAACTAAGATAGCCATGAAACATGTACCTTAATCCACTATTAACTCCCTGCAGTAGGATTGGCTATGTCATTTGTTAGGCCTAGTGCAAAATGAAGGTGCAAAGCTTTTTCCTGAAATTTATTAAAACTTTAATATGATAATAGCAGAGCTTTAAACCAAGTAAGCGGCTCTGTGGAACAGCACGGAGATCTTTTCTGTTGTTTTTAGGATGAAGTTCTACATCCTTAATATGAACTAAATGTTACCAGCTTAATTTTCTGCCTACATCTACAAGGTATTAGCCTGCTATTCATTCTCTATTTTCCAGCCATAGTAGTTTTCTATCACTGCCCTTCACATCACTATGCCACTGGCCATTTACACATGCTGTTTTCTCTGACTGCCCCTCCTTTCCTGTATATCTTTCAACTCAAATCCCTCATCACATCCTCCTAAAATCTTCATTGACTTTATAACTGTGGCAAACTTCATGTGGTAGGTTTTGTTGTTGTTGTTGTTGTTGTTGTTGTTGTTGTGTGTGTGTGTGGGTGTGTTTGTAGCAATTATAACACTTATAAATTCTTTTCATGCACACTTCTTTAATTTTCTTTTTCTCACATTACTGGCCATTTGGTAACGAACATCAGGTGTTTTATTTGTTGATTAAAACCTTGCTGCTTAGCACAGTGCCACATATATAGAAAGGTCCCAATAAATACTCAGCAATTGAATGGAAATATGGAGCATGATAAGAATAGAGTGGAGAATAGGACAAATACAATCTTTGCCATTATAATATTTACAGTATAGGCAAATTAACAGTGAGGTGTTATGGTGCTAATGCATCAGTTTTGTTATCTGTAAAATTTTATGTATTTTGAATCAAATGAATGAAAGGTGGCTCATTAACATTTTACTCCTGGTTAAATTTTTAGGTTTTTTTTTTTTTTGTGGCAGGGGAGGGGGATATAGAATGGCCTGCCAACACATATTCGTTTTGATATGGATAAACCTTTTGCTTAGGAATGGCCATTAACAGAGTTAAGTGAATTAAAGTGCTTAACACGCTCTGCATTGATACTCAGCCAAGATTATTTTAAGTGAATCTGAATACAATTGACCCTTGTATTTTCCCACCCCTATTCAGTCAAAACCCATGTCTGGGGGCACCTGGGTGGCTCCATTGATTGAGTGTCCAACTTCGGTTCAGGTCATGATCTGGCAGTTCCTGAATTCGAGCCCTGCATTGGGCTTGCTGTTGTCAGCTTGCTTCAGATCCTCTGTCCTACTCTCTCTGTCTCTCCCCCTCCCTGGCTCTTGCTCTCTCTCAAAAATAAATAAAAAATTCTTAAAAAAAAACCCTATATGTCTAACTTTCAACTTTCAACTCTCCATTAGTAGTTAATAGCCAATGGTTGACCAGACGCCTTACCCATAACATAAACAACACATATTTTGTATGTTGTATGTATTATATACTGTATTTTTATAATATGTTAGAGAAAAAAATGTTATTAAGAAAATCTTAAGGAAGAGAAAATCTGTTTAAAATACTACTGTGTTGGGGCTCCTGGGTGGCTTAGTCGGTTGAGCGTCCACCTTCGGCTCAGGTCATAATCTTGCAGTCCGTGAGTTTGAGCCCCGTGTCGGGCTCTGTGCTGACAGCTCAGAGCCTGGAGCCTGCTTCGGATTCTGTGTCTCCTCCTCTCTCTGCCCCTCCCCTGCTCGTGCTCTGTCTCTGTCTCTCAGTTATAAAAAAAATAAACGTTAAAAAAATACTACTGTGTTTATTGATAAAAGTCTATGTATAAGTGGACTTGCACAGTTCAAACCTGTGTTGTTCAAGGGTCAGCTGTATACATCAGCTTCTTCCTGTGACTGAGTCTCAGCCAGTTATGTGGTTGGGTCAGGACCTGGAACGTAGTGTTTGAGGGTATCTTGAAGAAGGTTCATCTCCATTCTACATCTATAGAATAAATAGATTGATTCCACTTCTATATAAAATGGAGGGACCTTTGTATTTATTCATGCTAAGTAAGACTAAGTCAGCTGGAAAGAATTTCTCAATATTTTGTCATAGAACTCACTGTCTTCATAGTGAATGTAGACGGTAAAGTTTTTTTTTTTTTTTAAGAAATGTTTGACTTTTACAAAGGGTCAAATTTGCCCTTGGTGTGACAGTAGTTTTAATACGTCTATTAGAATCTAAACTGCATTTATGTTATGAATAGCTGACCAAATGCATAACCTTCTCTCCTGCTGAGAAGAGGGAACTGAACCGTTGTTCCTTTTCATTGTCTGAGCTAACACGATAGAGGGAGGGCTTCCTTAACTTCTTAAGGTTGTTGCAGATATCAGCTGACATGCTCAGAAGTGCTTTGCTGGTTGTCTTTTTAACTTCATATTCCTTTAATCATAGCTAGAAAAGAGGTCTTTTAGGAAGCTTCAGTATTTTCCAAATGTAAGTAAAGCTTTTATTAACAGTGTTTGAGTCATTGATGCATAGAAGAAGTTAGGAAAGATGGAGCTATTTGAGGTGAAGAAACATATTTTTTCCATCCTTTCATCACTTAAATATATTAGAATGTGTTCCTATTAAATTCCAAGGAAGATGTATCTTTTGAACTGTGTGAGTCATAAAAGAATTTTTTTTCAAAAGGTACAAATTCTCTAAAGTAATTTGTGAAAATGGAATTCAGTTATATAACTAGTATTGTTCTTTTTCTTATTCTACAACTTATTTTTAAATTTATATGCAAAATCCTTGCATTATACTTAAAATACATAAATGGTGTCAGTGTACATAAGTTTTTAAGTAAAATATTTTTCATTTTAAAACATGAGCTGGGTAAATATTTCTCCACATTCTAATTTCAACATTTGGAATTGAAATTCCAAATTTTTGCAGTAGTAGTGATTTTATGAGAAAGCACACACATCTACCAAAATGAGAATAATGACGTCAGATTTACTATATATTTCATGAAGGGTATTCATGAAGCAAATAATACCAACTGTTGGTCTGTGTTACTAAAGTAATATGAAATCTAGGCGGGGATATGACGGGCATTCTAAACTTGATGTTTTCCCTATGCATGTTTGTCATTTCATTCCCCCCTTTTTTTCTATTTATATATATGTGTATGTGGTATGTATGCATATATATGTGTGTGTGTATGTGTATATATATATGCATACACATACATGTGTGTATACGCACATGCACACACACACACACACACACACACACACACACACACACAAAATCACCCTCAATTTATTTCACTGTAATAAAGTCTCACGCCGGGGCACCTGGGTAGCTCAGTCGCTTAAGTGTACAACTTCAGCTCAGGTCATGATCTCATGGTTTACGGGTTCAAGTCCTGTGTCAGGCTCTGTGCTGACAGCTCAGAGTCTGGAACCTGCTTCGGATTCTGTGTCTCCCTCTTTCCCTGCCCCTCCCCAGTTCACGCTCTGTTTCTCTCACTCTCTCTTAAATAAATAAACATTGAAATTTTTTTTAAAAAGTTGCACTCCATATATAATTATAGATTTATATACATACACATTTTACTTGTTGTTTACATAACACAATTAAATGTAAATACCAAATATACAGACCTTAATATTTATTTGTAGTTGCTTTTGAAGTTAAAATGAAATGGAGTCATTTATTCATTCACTCAGCAAATGTTACCTAGTATCTGCTGTATATCGGAACACAAAAACATTGTTCCAAGGTGTAGGTCTAAAGCCTTCTCCTAATGCCTTTTGTATGCTCCATTTTTTGTTTGACTCAAGTAAACTGGAGTTAGAAAACTAAAACAGGATTTTAGATTCTTGATGGTTCCACCTAAAATTGTCAGCAAGCTTTTGTCACTTTCTACAAAGTGATTATTAGCTAACTCTGATTATTGGCTAACTTATGAACTAACAGGAGTCAGAGAAAAACTGGTACCCTGGAGTTTTCCATGACAGACAGCAATTCTTACTTAGATTTGATGAGTTACCATGGTACATTTTTCAACTTCTTTTCATTTTTTGAAATATATAAATTTGCTAATGAAAAGCCATTTATTAAGGAAGACTATTATTTGCATGGTGATGAAAAGCCTTTTCTGGGTACAGTAGTAGAAAGAAAAGGGGGAAGAAAGACAATTGTTGGAAAAGTAAAGAAGAAATGAAGAGATTTAAAAGCAGGAGTGGGACTTGTGATTTTAATTTTGACAGGTAATGATCTCGGAAGTTTTCATTCCTGCCCTTACAAGAAAAGCCAAACATACTGAAAAAAAATCAGTGACTTTTCTTGGACACATCAGAGAAATGAGATGTCAAGGCAAACTACCATGCTGAAATGTAGAAAGATAGGCTAGTCCAGAGAGGCATATCCAAAACCTGCTTACCTGGAGCAGAAGCCACTGGAGCCATAAACTGGTTAAGGAACACCAAAGTGGTAATTTTGATGAATTTCCAGAGGGAACAGAGTAATGTGATTGTGAAAAACTCTTTAGGGGTATAGTGTTAGAGGATATTCCCATACTGTCATGGATTTTGCTCCCTGAGGAACTGAGAAAGACCCTCTCATTGTTCTAGAAGGGGGAGGGGAAGAGTAATCATTGTAAAATACATCCGGAGCATTCTCCACGACAAAGACCTGTTCTCCAGGAGAAAAGATCTTCCCAGAGCCTTATCCCAATTGCAAGGGGATTTCTCCCCCTACAGCCCCTTTAGTCTTCTTGTGTCATTTGGATTGGGTGGTAACTAAAAAGCCCTTTTGAAAGTCACAGCCCAGGGGCATAGAGCCTCTGAAAACCTGAGACTTAATCATAAGATTATAAGCTCTTCTTGTTCTTCATACATGACCACCAACCATCCATCTGAACTCCACTATAGTCATACATATATATTAACATATACAGTAATATACAGTAACATATGTAGTAATATATAGTAACAATAGCAATAATATATAGCAATATATGTAACATATGAATAATAATATAGAGAGTAATATATATTATATAAATAGTAATGTATATAGTTATATAAGGTAACATAGTATATATTTCTATATGGTTATATATTTATATGCAATATCTATATCTATATATCTATATCTATATCTATATATATATGTGCACATAAGTAAAGATCATAGCTGAGAGGGCTTCAAGACACAGACTTGGATATAAAGGGCTAGGTAAGATTGAGATACCATGCTCAAAGAAAGCTGAAGTAGCTATTTTAGTTTCAGATAAAGCAGACAGAATAAGGAAAATTATATCAAGGGTAAAGAGAGTCACTGTTTGATGACAAAGGGGTCAACTTTATGCAAAGACATAACAATCCTAACTTCATTTTGCCTAACAACAGAGTATCAAAATATGTGATGGAAAAACTGATAGAAATTAAAGGAAAAAAATAGACAAATTCACCGTTATGGTTGGAGTGTTTAACACCCCTCTTTCAGTAACTGACAGATCAAACAGACAAAAATTCAGTAAGGAATTAGCTGACTTGAGTAGCATTATCAACTTGATCTAACTAGCAAGTTTAGAATTCTCCCTACAACAGCATCAGAGTACACATTCTTCTCAAGCTCCCATGAAACATTCTCCACCATAGCTCAAGATTCTGGGCCCATAAAAGGACAGGAAGAAGGAATAAAATGGAGAAAGAAAAGAAATGATAGAGGATGAAAATCACCTGGAAATAATTTTAGCAGGAAGAAAAATTATAGGCAGAAGAAAAGTGAAGAAAACTAGAAAAAGAGAAAAATAAATAGTAAGTTATCCCTTACTGAGCTTTTGCTGTATGTGTACAGGTTCTGTGCCAAACTCAGTATGTACATTATGTCATTTAATTCTGACACATTCTGATTTGGCCTTTGATCATCATTTGCAGATGAAGAAACAGAGACTCAAGGTCAATAATTTGTAAGTGACAGAGCCAAGATTGAAAGCCAGAGACCCTACTTCAACCAAGACTTGACTTTGTTGATACGTGGTTAAGATGACCTTTTGTGAAGTTGCATTGGATGGCTCAATCTAGAATGGATCCATTCATCCATAATTGTTTTACGGGATGACTGGTGCCTTGATAGTGTATTCCCATTTTTTCCGGGTTCTTTTCCTAATCAGACTCGAGTCTCCTAGACCGCAGCCAGCCTTCTTGGCAATCAGCTCTTCCTCCCCTTTGGTATGTATTTTGTTTTACTTTGCAGGTCAGTTAAGCACTTTCAGGGATGTGTTCATCAGTACTCTACAGACATCACTTCATACTATTTAATGTAGTGAAAAGGCTGTTTTAGTAAAGTTGGTGCCTCTGTCTACAACTAGAAGTTCCAAGTATCAGTTATTCTTGGGTAATGGGACCAGGATTGTTATAGAAGCATGATAGAAGAGATGGTTAAAACCAGAAAGTCTTTTCCCCTCTAAGCGGTGACATAATGTTCCTCAAAGCAAAGATATACTGCAGTATATTGCATGATTCTTAAGGGCAAGGACCATAACTTATTCATCTTTGTTTCCTCCAACTTGGGGTTTTATAAATCGAAGTTGTTTTAATAAATGTTACATGAATTGTAAGCCTTCATAATCACTTAAAATAGTAAAACATGCCTCAAGTTTTAGGAAAAGCTCATAAATATATCCTAAATATATTGCATGCAAAATTAAATGTATTTTATACAAAGGAACGCAGTGCACTATTCATATAACACATAAATAATAAAGCCGCATTGTATCATAAATTTGGCCTACATCTAACAAGCTAGCTATAAAAAAAAGCATTTCCATTTTTTTACTCCTTTACATTTAAAAGAGTTTGTTAGAAGGTTTTAGACAGCCTAGGTTTCTAAAAGAGGCTGCCCTTGGAACTTTTAGTAATATTTTCCTTTGATCTCAACATATATACCTTAACAAAAAGTCATTTTATTTTTTGGCCTAGAGCTGAGCTCTTTTTTTAAAAAAAAAATCTGTTTTCCTCTTTGCAATTCAATGTACAGTGTTAAATTAGTAAACCAGCACGTTAGTAGGTAAAAGCACTTCAAATGTAGTTCTAAATTAAATATCTTCAAATAAACCAAGTGAGGAAAATGGGGGACTGTTTATGTGACCACACATACTAAATTTCAGGGATTTACTGTAAAGGGGAGTTTCTTTTGTATTCTGATTTCCATCATCCATCATCAAACAAGCGTTTTGTCAGTTAAGATTTTTAAACATGCCATCTTGCAGTGCTACAATATGACTCAGTGCAGCAATTATTCTGGTAATCACAGGGTTGGAATACTAGAATGTGTTAAAAGAGATTGGAATGTCACTACAGCAGTTATGTAATCAACATTTTAAATATTTTCTTTTTGAGTCTCAGGTGTTCTGTAGTTGGATCATGTAATATAGTTAATAGCATATATGAAACGATAGAACTGTGGTGCAGTGAATTTGAAGTGTGTGTGTGTGTGTGTGTGTGTGTGTGTGTGTACATGTTTATGTTAGTGTCTGGATTGTGAATAAGGATACTTTAATAAACATTTTGTAAATAGAAGTTGTTTTAATAAATACTACATAAATTATAATCCTTCATTATCTTTTAAAATAGTAAAACATACCCCACGTTTTTTGGAAAAGCCATAAATATATAATAAAAATATTGCATACAAGATTAAGTAAATATATTTTGTACAAGAATTTAATGAATTAAAAGGACTTTCTATTTCACTGAGTGCTTTAAAAATTAGTAGATCAGTGGTTTGACTATAGACTAATGATTTGACTATTGAATATCTTGGTGGTTTTACTGTTCAATCAATCAAGTGTTTTAATATTATGTATAGTTAATACTCCTACATATCTCTCTTCTTCCCTTCCTCCCTTTCTTCCTTCCACTGTGGATAACATTAACTTCAGTTTGTATTTCAAATAAGATGAACTTTGAGTGATACTTTGATGAGCCATTTACTAGTGATCTTTCTTAACCATTCCATGACTCAGTTCCCTTATTTAGAGTCCACTTCATCTAGTTTTGTTGAAGAGTGCCTGAAACATATTAAAATTTCCAATATAGTGAGAACCAATTCAGTGGAATTTCATTACAAGGATGGCATTACGTTTGGAATTTTTCAAGTCCCTATTATTTTTTCAATAAATATTTTATTTGTAAAAAGCATTAAGTTTTGGTTACTGGTATGAGCTTTTGTTTTTACATTATTTAGTATTAACTGTTCCAGAATTACTAATGCCTCTCTAGACCCTGCTGTCTGTACTCCTACAGATCAGTGAAGGTGAACTTCTTCGATATTTCTCACTAGGGGAAACTGGTGTAGCCAGTTTACCTCCTAACTTTGTCCTGAAGTTGCTAGATTCAGAATTCTGTCACTAACATTTGCCTCCTGAATAACCCATAATAATGTTTTTATCAGAAAACGTTCCAAAACATGTCATGCTCTCTACCCCCCGCACTGTAAATTACCTCTAGTACTCTAATTCTGTGAAGCTTGAATTAAACTGTATATACATAGTTCATCCCTACCCAAGTTTCCAATAACCTTTCTTTCTTTTTTTAAATATTTTTTAAATTTATTTGGAGACAGAGACAGTACAGGATGGGCAGAGAGAGGGAATTTCAAGCAAGCCCCACACCTGCAATGCAGAGCTGGACATGGGGCTCAAACTCACAAACCCTGAGATCATGACCTGAGCTGAAATCAGGACTCGAATGCTTAACCAACTGAGCCACCCAGGTGCCCCTCTAATAACCTTTCTCACTGTGACGTAAGATTTGCTGTGCTATTGGGAAAAGAGTGACGTTACCCTTTACAAGTCCTATGTCCTTATTTATATAGAAATTTTCAGTGGAGGTCATCAGGTCCACTTTTTTAGATTCCTTGTTACAGGGAGAGAGCACCTTACAGCTGTCGGGTACTACCTTTGTTATTCATTGTCGTCACACAATAAGTATTCTTTTAATCACCATTCTTGATGTCCTAGTCAGTTTCACTCACTGATTTAAGATTTCTGCTTTCCTGGATAAATTCATTAATTACACTGTCCTCCCGACAGACCATGCAGTGACTATAGAATCACTCTTCATCACTGATGAAATATCTTGAGCTGGTAGTTCTTTGATATCTTCAACTCCTCTGGCTTTTGACCTTCCTTCCTTTTAGCCATGTAGTGGCAATGCCAAGTCTTGAAAAGTGTCATCCCTCAGAAGTACTTCACCTTCAAGTTGAAAGCCTCAGAGATAGATGACTATTGTGTATTTCTTCATGTTCTTGACAACTAACAAACACTGAACTGACAGTCGGAAAATGTGAACTCAAATTTGACCCTTTTGTATATTCTTCTTCATTTATCCACCTCTAGTCCTGAGCTAGAGATGGAGATAATTTGTTTCAACATCAACCATTACTATCCCAACATGGCTTGCCTCTTGACCCTCAAAGGTTCTACTTTGCTAGCACCATCCTATATGGATAGCAGATAACTTCTGGTCTGTGCCTCTTGTGGAAAAGTACAAACAAGAAAAACATTTGTGCCATGTGTTTATTTAAAAACAAGAAGTAGTTAATGTTTATAAACTCCTAGATTTATTTCATGTTAACAATTTTAATGTATGTATATGATTGCAAACATTGTAGTGTTACATACGATTGTATCACTTATGGTGCCTGAATTTCAGTGAAAATTCTGTTTATTTACGAGCCTTATCCTTAGTATACGGTTTTAGGTAATGTGTGTCTTGTGGTCCATTTTAAACTGTATCAGATTCTAGTCTTTCTGATTGCTTCTCTACTAATGACCACTTACTGTCCTAATTGGACTGTTCATTCTTTTTCTAAGAGATAAAAGTAGAGTCTTTTCTCTTTGCACTTAGCTAATTGCTTAACTTTCCTCATTGAAATAATCTCTACAATAAGTGGACAGTTACAAATTTTACTTTTTTACTTTATGCCTTGAACTTTTAGCTGTTTTTATTTTAAAATAATGTCATAATAGCAAAGAGTATTTTAAAGTAACATGCCAGGCCAATTAAAATATTTTCATAATTCTATAGAAACATAGTGTTAGATCAAAACATTGGCATTAAGTATATTAATTATAACTACTTTAGTTTGTTTTTGTGTACTTAAGGTAAAAATGTTATCATTTTGTATACTTAAGATAAAAATGTAATCAATCATCAAACAGTGAAATGAGGGTGATTAAAAACGTGTTTTTTTTTTCTCGAATAAAATTCTATGACCTTTTCTGTTAAGGGCATGACCCAGAATTTGCATACATTACTTCAGTGTTGATCCCATTGGACAGAACTTGTAAGGGAAGTTTTAAATTGTTATTTTCCTAGCAGCCATGAGTTTGACTTAAATTGTGAGTCTAATACTAAGGACCAAAGTGTTAATGTATATTGAGAGGCAACTAATAGTCTCCACCTCTGATGTTAGTAAGATTTCTTCAGTTATATTTAAAAAAAAAAATTGGTGGAGCTTCCATCGCATGCTTGGTGCAGAGGATTTAAAAATGAATGAAATATCTTTAACGTGAAGATTCTAAGAAGTAGTTGTGAAAGAAGTGGTAGGCATAGGAGTACAATGTATATTACAATGTACATTACAGTACATTACTAGGTAATGTCAGCTCAGGGATGGGTGTCATTAACTCAGTTTGGGATGAGAAGGGCCTTGAGAAACACTTGAGAGAAGATTTGGCATTAGAGGAAGTGGTAAGAGATGAGGCATTAGAACAACCTTTTGGTGTGATGTGAAGGACTGTGTATGTTTGAATTTCATTAAATACATGAAGGGTCCACAAACTAGGGTTTATGGGCCAAATCCTTCTTGCCACCTGTTTTTGTAAATACAGTTTTATTGGAACACACTTACACACACTTGTTTATCTGAAGTGTTATGTTGCCTTCCTGCTACAGTGGCAGAGTTGAGTAGTTGTGACAGATACAGTAGGGTTCAAAATCTAAAATATTTTATTTTTCAAAATTTATTTATTTTGAGAGTGGTAGAGAGTGGGGGAAGGGAAGGAGCAGAGAGAGAGGAGAGAGAATCCCAACCAGGCTTTGCACTGTCAGTGCAGAGCCTGATACAGGGCTCAATCCCCTGGACTGTGGGATCATGACCTGAACCAAAATCAAGAGTCTGATGCTTAACCGACTGAGCTACCCAGGCACCCCCTAAAATATTTTCTATCTCACCCTTCACAAAAAAATACTGCCAAACCCTGAGATGTAGACAGTGATTTCTCTTTGGAAGTTGTAAAGCAGTAGAAACCTATTAATGAGAGCTTTTTAATGAGAGTGTAGAACAACAAGTTATTTCATTTGGATATCTTGATAAAATACTTTTTGTTTTGGTTTGTTTTTGTGTTATTGTTAATGTAGACTATGCTTAGAGACTAGGATACAAAGGAATTGGAAGATAATGCACTATAAATAGCTTGTTTACTGCCACTGGGGAAAGCAATTCAAAAAAGATTAAAGAGTTTACCAAAAAGGTATTAGAGTTTGCTTTAAGAAGGACCAGAACTTTTACACTGAAAAAAGTGGATGGGCTTTGGTTGCTATTTTAATTAATACTTGAGTTTGTCTCTCATTGGGAACTTAGGCAGTAACGTTAATTACTGGGAATTATCTTGGGTACGTTCATTGTCATACCAACACAATAGGAGCTGTTATAATAAAGCAGTTCTGGGTCATGACAAATCCCGAACAACTGCAAAGAGCATTTGGGTTAACTCACCATCTCTAGACCTAGAAATCTGTCAGTTTTCCGAGTGACTTCTTTCAAAGACAAGCCTTCCCCAGGTTTTCCTACACTTGAAAATTTTCAAGAGCTCTTCATGAAGTTGTCATATGGTATTAATGCACAATGAGCATCATTCATTAAGTCTACATTAAGCTGACAGACATTATACTTTAAACAATTGCTGCCTACTGCATTACCTTTGTCCTTTGTGAGCTTTAATTTCACATGTCAACAGTAATCACTTTGGAGTGTGATATTTGTAGATACAAAAATGTCTTGCCTTGGCAAATGTGTACTTGAAAGGTAATGCCTTAAGCTAGGAACTCTTGCGATTTTGCTTGCTTCGTGTATTACCACTTTTTAAATAAGTTCTTAGGTTTAATGTCCCTTATGTAATTTTTTGTTCCATTGATTTAAATAAAAATATTTTCTCTTTTATTAATGCAGTATAAATCACTGTGGCCTATTATTCAACAAGCAAATTCTGTTAGAACTCTTGTATTCTTCATGGTAATACGATATCCCTTGGATTTTAAATGACAACCATGCTATAGAATTGACTTTTGATTTTTATAGTGAGGATATAGATTAGTATCATGCCTTTAATTTGTTTTTAGTGAAACTCTGCCTTATTGGACAAAAAAAATGTTGGATGAATCCTTAAGACTTACTTAAAAAGCATTATTTCATAGTTAAAACATTAAAAACAAACTGGCACATAAGAGAAAAGTGTATTACGAATATGTAAAGAACTAATAAAATAATAAAAACTCATTTCTTAATAGAAATTAAACAAAAATGTGCATATTCAGTTCGCAATGTTGATACAAATGGCAAATAAATATATGAAGACATGCACAACCTCACTGGATTAAAAGGAATGCATATTAAAAACATAATAAAATACTGGTATTTCCACTTATCGGAGAGTAAAGGTGAATAAAATATTAGCTCTCAAGTTACCAGTGTAACAAGCACATAAAGACAAACACTCTAATCTTCTGTTCACAAGAGTATAGTTTTTAGTCTTTCTGGAAATGGGTTTGGCTGTATATACCACATTTTAAGTGTTACACTGTTTACCTACCCATTTTAGTAATTACATAAGAATTTATGCTAAGGATATAGTAGAATAGGGGCATAAAGATGCATGCATAACACTGCTCATCACAGCATCGTTCATACTGAGAATAAACTAGAAACAACCAAGGTATCATTCTCTGGGAGTTGGCAGAATGCCATATGGTACACTCATAAATGGGTTATTATTTACCTAGCATAAATGAGGAGTAAAAGTAATAGTTTCTTTTTCAAATATTTTTGTCTTTGCTTCCCTTACAGTATACCTATATTTTCCTCTAATGTTTCTGGATTTTGCCTCTCTTTGAAGGTTCATTCTTCCCAAACTAGGAGATAAATTTTGGATCTCACAAAACTCTACCCAAGATTCACTTCCCTTTTCATACTCTCTCCCTTGATCGTGTTTTTTTTTTCAAACTGTGGGTGCTGACCCAATCTTGAGGCATGAAATCAACATAAGGAATAATAACCAACATTTTAAACATTTATGGCAAAGGATATAGCATGAGCAAAGGTACAGAAATGGTGGTTTGTTTGAGGAATTTCAAGAAGTTCTGTAAAACTCAACTGTTACATTCATTTGGACAAGTTGTAGGATGTAAGCCTGCTGAGAAAGGCCATGGAGGGCATGGTATGCTGTGCAAAATAGATAGTATTTTATCTTGAAAATGATGAAGAGAGAGTGGTATTTTAAACTGCATTTTATTGAGGAATTTATACACTTACTCTCTTTAGGCAGGAAGAATAGTGCATATATATTCCATTTACCAGAAATGTAAATAAGACATTCTAACATATCTTGATGGCTAGGGTGATATCCAGGCTCACCAAAACATCTCTGCCGAGAATGAGCTTATATCAATAATCTATTAGGACCTATTCTGGCAGCTAGTCACCATAATATTCATCATTGTACTTGTAGGGGTGTTGCATTTGTAACACCTGTCTGTGATCTTTACTGTTAAATCAGAATCCCAGAGCTTGTGTGTCTGAGTCACAGAAAGAAGAGTATTCATCTTATCCTGTACGGTTATGATATGTGTTAACTCTGAAGCCACAGCATCCAATTATTATGGTAATCTTCATTTTATTTGGATTCAGTCAAGTCCAGTGTTACCTTTTAAAGCAGTTGCTCTTTTGGACTGGTTAGAAGACTCTGTGAACTTAGACTTCACATTTTTCTTGAAGCCATCTTTAGAAACCTCATAAAAAGTTGTTCTTCGTTATGCACCCTTAAGTTTGGGTCAGTACTATGCTCATAGTGAGTCCACAGCATAGATGAAGGAAGGCTTTTAAAAAAGAAAAACCTGGGGTGCCTGGAGGGCTCAGCTGGTTAAGCGTCCAACTGGCTCAGGTCATGATCTCATGGTTCATGAGTTCAAGCCCCGTGTCAGACTCGGTGCTGACAGCTGGGAGCCTGGAGCCTGCTAAGGATTCTGTGACTCCCCTCTCTCTGCCCCCGCCCTCTGCTCACTCTCTGTTTCTCAAAGAATATCATTAAAAAAAATTAAAAAGAAAAAAGGAAAACCTGTCTAAAAAGTCTATGCAAATTATATTTCTCCCAAAATGTTTGTCATACAAGTAAATTTAGCTCTGACTAAGCAGTGCAGAAATAGAGTTTGCTGCTTTATCACTGTCTTATTTTTTCATATCAGTAACAACGTTTGAATAAATTCTAAAATGTGCTATACATGCCCCAACTTATTAAGCATAATATTCTGTAGTCAAACACATAGCTTCCATCTCTTCTTGATGATTCAGTCACCATTACCGCTTTGCAAATCCTAATAATTCCTTAAGTTTATGTAATGCATTGTAGTAAATAGGTGTATATTCAAATCTTAAATAATGTGAAATTACATGTTTATGTTATCAAGTTCATAAAATAGGTGAAGCTGTTTAAGTCTACACTTAATAGCCCCATCCTTTAACATTTTGAGTAGGCAATGTGGCTTTCACAAATAATGCTTTTCCTTGTTAAGAAAAAGCTGATGACTTGTGTGTGTAATACAAAAGGGCATTTTATTAAAATGTCAGTTTGAAGTGTCATCTCACTTGTTTTTTGTTTTTTTGTTTTTGTTTTGAGACTTATGGGTCTGGTTGCCTAACACATACCTTTTTTTTTTTTTAAGTCTTATCTTCAGGGTCTGATTATTGAGAAAATATAGCAGGCACATGGGAAGGGAAAGAGTCCCCAGTTTGAGAGAGGGAAATGAAAGGATTATACAGGGTTTGGTCCAGTGCCTATCATACTTATAGGTGTATAGTCTGATACCAAAGATAAGACAAGACAAAGGGGAAGGAGAAGACTCAAAGCTTGAGAGACGGAAATTAAAAGATTATAGGAGGTGTGATCCTATGGGGGGGGGGGGGGAGGAACAAGCAACCAGTCAATGAAAGAACAAGCTAATAAAAAGCAATCTTAACTCCATATTTATTGAACACCATTGATAATAATTTTTAGGTTTTTAAGGACTTACCCTTAAAATGTCTCTAAGTTTATTATTTTTAAACTCCCACATACTTCCCTATTATTGCTGGCTGCTGTGCCTGTCTTCCTAGTGACCTTTAAAAGAGGATCTGAGAGCTGAGAAAGACTCAAATGGAAGTATGCCCAGATAATGGCAGCAAAGATGAGTCCCCAGAGGCCATTCTTTGGATTCAAAGAAGAGCTGGAGGGGAGGAGGGGTGACCTGGAAACTAAACTAAGATCCAGAAGTGAACCGGACAATTAAATCTTGCAGAAGGTCCCTGGGTGATTTGCCTAAAAATACATCAGCAGTCCTCTGTTATTTTAAGCCACTTAGGCACGAAAGCAGACTGTATTCTACTACCTTCCTGAGCTAAGGAACAAAATTTCCAGAAGGGAAGAGGAAAACAGAATCACTCTTAAATATTTTACAGCAGAGTAATCATAGGTACCTTAGATTCTATTTGCCGTTGGTTAATTATGTGCTACTTATTTTTTTATTTTTGCTTTTGCTTTTATTTTCCTTTTCCCCCCAGAAGAATAGTGTCACCGACCTTTGAATTAATGTTATCTTTTTTAAAGTTATTATGGTAAGAACACTTAACATGAAATCCGTTCTGTCAACAAAACTTAAGTGTATAATACATTATTGTTGGCTGTAGGTACAGTGTTTTACAGCAGATTTCTAGAGCTTATTCATCTTACTTTCCTGAAACTTTATGCCCAGTGATTAATAAATCCCCATTTTCTCCTTCCCCTTGACTTCACATGTTTTTTAATGTTTATTTATTTTGAGAGAGAGAGAGAGAGAGAGAGACAGAACATGAGCAGGGGAGGGGCACAGAGAGAGGGAGACACAGAATCTGAAGTAGGCTCCAGGCTCTGAGCTGTCAGCACAGAACCTGACAGGGTGCTTGAAGTCACGGAAGTGAGATCATGAACTGAACCGAAGTCGGACACTCAACAGACTGAGCCACCCAGGTGCCCCTGGATTCACATTTTAAGTAAACAATTCATAGCTTTGCTTTGTGTGTTAATGTTGGACACCTAACTTAATTGTTTTAATTGTTTGATCAATCTTTCATGAGTATCGGATAACTTATAAAAGTACCCAGTAAAAACCTGACAGGTTATCCGTGGCCTTAAATATTGGTGGTCTTCTTGTAAATAAAATACCCTCTTTTAGATATTATAAACACTATTAACATGCATTAAAAACAGTCTATCCTCAGAAACTTTTCAGTCTAATAAGAAAAAAATAATGCATGCATACTAAAAATCGTTAAAATAGGAAAATAATAGGAGGGGATCATAGAAAGCCTTTTGACATTTGACCATCTGTTGTCTATGCTCATTTTCCTAATAGCAGATCATAGGAATTTTCCTTATCTTCTTTATATGGCTAGGTCAACAATGATCACCTCCCTGATACAGGTGATTTGATCCAGAAAGCTTGCTGACTCCTTTATTTCCATAAAAAGTTCAGACATGATCTGGCTTGGATCAGATGAGTTTCACTTTCTAAGGTTGAGTCCAACAGCTTATGTGGGGAATTGGAAGCTGTGATTGCTATCTTTGGAAAAGTCAATGGTTGCATACTTCTGAATCTAGTTAATCTCAGGAGTATATACCTCAATAATAAATGTCATTTTTAAATTAGACCAGAAGGAGTAACTCTGTGGAATCTGTGTTTTCTTTTTTTTTTCTTAATAGATTTTAGCACTTTAGCTCACCATAGTCAACATTTTAAATCATTTATATTTTTGATCATCAGAAAAAAACAATATTGGCAGGTAGAAAGTTGAAGCCATCTGCCCTATCATTGTCTACCTCAATGGAGCTGCTAGCCAACTCTCTAATATTCACATTGGGGAAATCTCATTTCCTGATAGCATTTGGTCCCCATTAAGTTGAATATGATTTCATTTTAATACCTACATTCTGCTTTTTAAATTTCATGCTATATGCATGGATATCTAGATATCTATATCTATATCTATATCTATATCTATATCTATATAGATATCTATATATCTATATAGATATATAGATATCTATAGATCTATAGATATAGGGTAAGTCAAAAATCTATATATAGATATATAGATATCTATAGATCTATAGATATAGATATAGATATCTATATCTATCTATCTATCTATCTATCTATCTATATGGGAAATCTTTGACTTACCCTACCAACCCTTTTGCAAAATTAATTATCTCTGCATTGGCTCTGGGTACAATGGGGGCATTGGGATTTTGAGGAAAGAAAATTATTTTTAGGCCATTCTTTTACAGTTGAAAGCATTAGTCACAATAGAAAATTTCCTTTTAGATTTATATTTAAATAATCTGACATTGATGAAAGGTAGCATGTGGGATAAATGTAGAAGAAATTCTTACAGTGTTTTCATCCTGGAGGCCATCATCATAGAATATATTTTAATTAGCTTTTCTCTACTTATACTGCCTTCTAAATAATACCTTAGTCCACATAAAACATGCCTTTCTCACCATCATTTTTTATGTAGCTGTCCTCCAATCTGGTTTGACTTACAGAATTAGAGTTAAGCTTTTCTATTCAAGGAACATAGTAACAAAAGAAAACAAATCTAACTCACCTATCTTGAGGAACAAGTTTTCCCTCTTTCTCTTTTCACTGAATGTTTTACCTATATCCAGAAAATGTAGACTTAAACCCTCTAATTTCTGATTTGTTAAAATATATTAAGAGGTACAGATGACATTTGAAAAAAGTCCTTCTCAGGTTAGTGACGTCACATGCAAAATAAAAATCAGAAGTGGTTACCTGGGGTCAGTATTAAAAGAAAAGCTGACTACAAAAATATCATTGTGTGGATAGAGTCATATATAATACATCATTCTTGTAAGATAAGGGTGAATCCTTAGTTTGTGGTAATGAAATTATAACAAACCACTTGATTTGAATTCCATCCCTCGAGGTATGAATTTTGTGAGTGGGGTGTAGATTTCCAGATTCTCATTGACTAATGAAACATATTTTTTTCCTCTAGCTTTACATTCCAAAGTCAGCTGCCTTGAACTTGTGGACTACAAGCTGTCACTCTGATCTCTCCTTCATACAGCACAGTTGATTAAGCTTCATGCTAAATAAAAATGTGCTGTCTTTAGAACACTTCAAGTACCACTCAATCCCATAAATTTCTGTCATAGCTAATACTTTCCTCTATTAACTTTACTAGAATGGTCCTCTTTGGTGAGACTCTTTTTAAAAAAGAATTAACTGCTCTTTTCCCCCAAATTATAGATCTAGCTTAACAACATAACATTATGTTATTTCCTACATAAAAAGAAGACTGACACAAAATATACCTTTTCCATCTCTCATCAGATTTATTCCACTTATGGAGAAAGCCAAAAGGAACATTGTTTATGATGCATTCCAAAATAACCTGGCTCTTTTTCTTTGGACAGGAACCTATTGGAGCTAAGGATTTTGAAATTAGTATAGAACTCAGATTATTCATGTTTTGTTTTCACCAACCTCTCAGTTCTACTACAAAATCCAATATTACAAATATATAAAGGTGCCTAGGTACTCTTCAACTGTAGATAATCCCCCCCTTACCTTTGCTATTAAGCTTTCAGTCACATGGGCCTTGTTTCAAATTCTTACACTCATTCGTCACTTCACTTGTGCATTCTGCTTCTTAGTCTTTGTATTTACTCTTCCCTCTTCCTGGATTATCACACCCCAGTTGTTTGAATAGCTGTTTTTTTCCATCTTATTTAGAACTAGACTCAAATGTAACCTTTTTGCAACATATTCCCACTTTCTAAGCACTTAGCATTGTCTAGAACTGTGCTGTCCATTATGGTAGCCAGTAGCTGCATGTAACTACTTAAATTTGAAATTGTTAACATTAAACGAAATTGAAAATGAAGTTGCTCAGTCACATTTGCCATATTTCAGGTGCTTGGGAGCCACATGTAGCCAGTGGTACTGTATTGCATAGGGCAAATCTGGAACTGTAATGTTCAGTTATTCTTTTATTGTTCTGTAATCTGTTTCCTCTCCACGTACACTTCTCCTTCCTCTCGTTTTGTTTCTCTCAACTGACATATAAACCTCAGGAAAACTGAACTTGTTTATCTCCTTCACTGGTGTTTCTCCAAGCCAGGAACAGTGTGGCAAATAATAGATTCCTGGTGAACATTTGCTCAATAAATAATGAATATTAAAGATCAGAATGAATGGCTTTTAGATGTGCTGTTCCAGAATAGCACATTTAGAAGGACGTTTCTTATTATTCAACTGATGTAACAGGAAACAAACAAACACAAATGCTATACTGTAAGTCTCCTTGTTTAGTTTAGTTTTGACTTGTCTTGGAGGAGTCATTAGAAAGTAACATTTCCTAAGTAGATGTTCTGTGGATGTTTTACTGAGTTTGTTTATCTTTAATACCATATCCACTTATAAAGCATTATAACAACATCCCTTTCCAAGCAAAAATCTTTTCAAAGTATCTTGGTGTTTTGTTATTGTCATTTGTTTGGTTTAGTTTGGCTTTTGATCCTTTTCTGCTTATAAGTAAGGCTGGGCATCTTATATTTGTTATTTATTTGTAATTTCCCCTGTCTAGTTTGACTTCATTAACTCCTTCCAAAGATTCCTGTTAGCCTGGGAAAGGAGTTTTTGTTGTTGTTGTTTTTTAAGGAAACCAAGAATAGAATATTGTTGGGTGTTACAGACTGAATGTTTTTGTTTCTTCAAAATTCTTATGTTGAAGCCCTAACCCATCATTCAATGGTGTTTGGAGTTGGGGCCTTTGGGAGGTAATCAGGGATAGATGAGGTCATGAGGATAAATCCTCATGATGAGATTTGTGTCCTTACAGGAAGAGACAGAGGGCTTTTTTGATCTTGCTTTTCTATGCGCAGACACAAAGAAGGGAGCATGTTAGCATATCGTGAGGTGGTAAACAAGTACAAACCAAGAGAAGAGACCTCAGAATGACACCTACCTCATTGACACCTTGATCTTAGACTCCTAGCCTCTGGAAGTATGGGAAAATAGGTTTCTGTTGCTTATGCCACCCAGTCTATGGTATTTCCCTAAACAGACTGAGCTGAATTGTAAGACATTGGAGAAAGAAAGAGAGACAGAAGGAAAGAGGAAGCCCCCAGGCCCATATTCCCAAACCCAACGTGATCATCTTCCTTTCTCTAGAAACACTTTCCTCGTGCTCCTCCCTCCTTAAAGCCAAATCTGTTGTTTTAGTGTGACACTTCTTTCCTGAGGAAAGTTAACCTTCCTTTAATCATCATATCTAGAGAAACATAACCTAGAGTAGAGAATCTGTGGTCCTGACCTTGAACCTCTTTGGTAGCAGACTTGAAGACAAAGGGTAGAAGAAGATAGTACTCCTTCCTCACTTCCTTGTAACTTTTTATTTTGATATGATTGCACACTTTGAAAGGTGCAAATCTCATACAAAGAATCTCATGTGCCCTTTACCTAGGATCACCAGTCTACATTTTCTCTCATTTACTTTATCATTCTCTCTCTCCACATGCATATATTAATATTAAAATTTTTGAGATAATATAATTTAAAGTTAATTGGGAGTAATTTGTGAACATCGTGTTCTTTTACATATAAATGCTTTGGTTTATTCTTCCTAAGAACGAGGACATTTTCTCATACATAAATAGAAAATTATAAACAGAATAGTATAATTTAACATATATAGTATCTTAATTTTTAATTTAAAAGCTTAATTTAACATTTAATACTAAATTAAATTATATACTGTTGACCCTTGAACAACATGGGTTTGATCTATGTGGGTCCACTTACATGCAGATTTTTTACAGTCCAGTACTATAAATGTATTTTCTCTTCCTTATTATTTTCTTTTTTAAAAATTTTTTAATGTTTATTTATTTTTGAGAGAGATAGAGACCAAATGGGAGCGAGGGAGGGGCAGAGAGAGAGGGTGACACGGAATCCGAAGCAGTCTCCAGGCTCTAATCTGTCAGCACAGAGCCTGCCTGACACGGGGCTCAAACCTACAGACTGCAAGATCACGACCTGAGCCGAAGTTGGACGCTCAACATACTGAGCCAACCAGGCGCCCCTTCCTTATGATTTTCTTAATAACATTTCTTTTCCTCTAGCTTGCTTTATGTAGGAATATAGTATATAATACGTGTAACATACAAAAATATGTGTTAATGAACTATTTATGTTATCAGTAATGCTTCTGGTCAACCGTATGCTGTTGGTCATTAAGTTTTGGGTGAGTCAGTAGTTATACATGGATTTGTAACTATGTGGGGTGTCAGTACCTCTAACCCCCACATTGTTTAAGGGTCAACTTTTACAACTTATATGATAATAAAATAATTGTATAATTATAAAAATCGAGAAGTTTAACATTGGTACAACAGTATTAGCTAGTCCACAGTCTATATATAAATTTCATCAATTTTACCTTTAATGTGCCTTATGCTTTTTTCCCCAAATCTACCATCTAGTCCAGGATCATGCATTGTAGTTGGTTGTCATGTCTCTGTATTTTATCTTAATCTGGAACATTTCCTCAAGTCTTATTTGTATTTCTTGACCTTGACATTTTAGGCATTATGAAGAATAAATTCTAAAATGTTTGACATTTTGTTCTATTAGTGCATTCACTAGTCCATTTGCATTACAGTCAAAATTCCAAACCTCTCCTAAGTTCAGCTTCCTCTTATCCAGCTCAGGTCTATTTTTGACTGGATGCAGATAGTGGGAAAGGGACACAAGGTCAGCTCATTTTCTGCTCTCCTCTCTGTTCTTCTTTAGTCTTCTTGTCACTGCCTCTTCCTTACCCAACTGCCTCTTGTTCTTGACTTACCTCGAGTTAGCGGTGGGGAAAGGTGTAGGGTGAGCAGAAGCAAAAGCCATACTTCACCGCCATTGCTGTGGTTGGCATTGCCCTTCCTCAAGCCCTGCTGATTTCAGAACAGACTCTAATGTGGTATATCCATGACCTTCAGAGATTCTTCACTAGAGCTTCTGACTACAGCAACATCTCTCCTCTTGCTGGCCATCTAGAACGTATTCCCAGCTACTGAATATGATGAATACATGTCTTTCTTCTCTCTCTGATGACTCCTTGGTCCTGGATGAAGTTATCTTAGTCCAGTATTGTTTTTGCATGGCTGACATTTGTTTACTCCATGGAAAAAAGAATCTTCTCTGTTGATTTGGAAGCATAGCTGGTTTCTTTTATTTATTTATTTATTTATTTATTTATTTATTTATTTATTAATTATTTTTTTAATGTTTATTTATTTTTGAAAGAGAGAAAGAACAAGACAGAGCGCATACACACGCATGAGCAGGGGAGGGGCAGAGAGAGGGCGAGACACAGAAACTGAAGCAGGCTCCAGGCTCTCAGCTGTCAGTACAGAGCCTGACACGGGGCTTGAACTCACGAACCAGGAGATCATGACCTGAGTTGAAGTCAGACACTTAACCGACTGAACCACCCAGGCACCCATCATAGCTCGTTTCTAATATAGTTGCTTATGCTTCCCTGTAGCTGAGCAGGCAATTGCATTAAGTTTCTCTTAAAATATTTTGGGGCTGTGAGTGGGAAACATAATCCCGAAACTCCAAGGGGGTACATATTAAGCTTTCAGTGTGTCTCATTGAATTCTCTCTCACCTGACTAGAGATGAAGGGAAGTCATTCTCTCCCTTCCTTTCTCCACTGGGAGCAGAGAAGAAAACAAAAACACGGCATTCCAACTACTCCAAAGAAAAGAGTGGTTTAATATTTCTGACATCTATCTTTTCTAATCTTCTTTAACCTATACGGAGTACTGGCCTGAGTGTCTTGAGACCCAATTTGGCCACACACTTTGCTCGTTCTGCCTAGGTGGTTGAACATTGCACTTCGGAATGTGGAAGTACGTGCCCTGTTGTCTAGTTCACTGCTTTGGGGGGCTTTAGTAAAAATTGAGATAGAGGCCCATGTAACATCCAGTATAGCGATTAGTTCTTCCAAAGGCAATTAAGTAAACCATTGTAGCTCCTGTCTTCCTAGACAGAAAAACAAACATGAAGTTTAACCTTCTAATGGGATATCCTTGTACACGAGTAAGAACACTAAGACTAATAACCGTTCTAGTGTGGCATACAACGTATGTGCACTTTAAGTGAAAGTGTAAAAATGTCCTGCGAGACTTTTAGTAATTTTAGAGATTGGTTCCACTGCTCTCTACATTATAGTGACTTCTCTGCATAGACTACAGGAGAATTTTCTCTCAGTCTTTTGTTCCCAAAATAATTATATTTCACCTTAGTAGCAGATTTTTTTTTAATATGATGGACACTCCAATCGAATGTTTCTCACTTGTGATAACCAATGTACTCACTGGAGCGAATATGGATGTGCATCTCTAGAATATGTGCAAAACTGCAAGATACATGTTTTGTCTCTAGTTACAATCCAGGCTTGTATTAGTCTCCTTTCCTTCTTTTATCTTTGAATTTCTTCACTTTTTCTTCGCTTATAGTCTGACATTTAAAAATACCCTTTTTGCAACAAAGTATGCATAAATTTATTGGAAGGATAGATATTAATATTTTATTTCATGTCAGAGAAAGACCTTATTTCCATTTTATGCATGCTTTAGGTGACAGGATAGGATAATTTTAAAGTATATAAACCTAAGTGTTCTCGAATATCTTTTAGAGTGGTTGGGGAATCATTTAAAAATTTGACAAGCAAATCTAATTACTAAGAAATTTGTATATGTTTCTTTAGATGACAAAATCTAAAGAAACAAGCATTATTTCTTTTTCATGTTTTTAAGTTTTTTTAATGTTTATTAATTTTTTAGAGAGAGAGGAAGAAAGATACAGACTGTGAGCGGAGGAGGGGCGGAGAGACGGGGAGACACAGAATCTGAAGTAGGCTCCAGGCTGTGAGCTGTCAGCACAGAGCCCAATGCAGGGCTCGAACTCATGAACCATGAGATCATGACCTGAGCCAAAGTCAGACGCTCAGCCAGTTGAGCTACCCAGACGCCCCAATTTTTCACAGTTTTCAAAACAGCTTCTGTTAGTGATTTAAGTAGAGCCACAACCATAACTGAGGCTGACACTGAAAGCTGAAAGTGAGGGCACCCATTTAAGAGGTCCACGGCTGAACCATGTGCAGCGCCGTGGAGCAGAAGCTGAGTCACTGCACACTTACCTGAGCCTGGGAGAGAAGAACCCTCCCTAGACTAGTTTGAACACCACTAAATTTACAATGAATTATATAGAAGACTGAAACCTACACGTGGATTATTGTTTGCTCTTTTTTTTAAATTTTGCTGATAATTATACCTTTTAGGTTTGTGTGTGTGTTTGCACGTGTTTATGGTTGCGTTAGTAGGATTGCCGTTGGGCTTTTCAAAGCAGGGTTAGCAATTGATTGTGGTCTCGTGTCTGATAATCTTTGAAAAGGGTTAATTCAGTTATTACATTTTTACTTGAAGCCTACCTCACAGAATTACACACAGTGGAAAGCTAGACTATGACTATTTTATTTTCAGTGTTTGAGTGCATATTTGATTCGTTTCAGTGTTGTTAGAAAATTAATATGGCATTATGTTTTGGATGATGTTTCCCATTGTAGTCACTACAGAAATGGGGCTATTAATGCCAGCTCATTCAAAGAATATAGCTTCAGGAATGAATGTGGGTTTTTTTTTTCCTTTATATTAAAATGGTAGTTTCCTAATAGAGATACTGAATGTTGTGTATTCAAATATCTTTAAAGGAATAGTTAATTCAGAATTGAGTGCAAAGAAGCTGCAGAAGATTATTCATCCATGTAGATACAATTATATTGTGGTAGATAATGGATTTGTGTTATTCTTAATGTCTATACATGGCTAGAGTGGAGACTAAAGTTGTTTTCATAACTTTTCAGTACATTGAACGAAAGAAAAGTATGACAGTAGAAAGCATCTGATAAATTAAATGTGACATGTTTTTTATCCATATAAAATGGTTTCTGAGCAGCTGGTAATTGTGAATATTTTAGCAGTCTTTTTTGATGTGGAATACTTCTTCTGTGTTCAACACTAATGAATTGTGAGTTGTACTTCATCAAACTGACAGTTTCCTTACTTTTGTAAATAGGAATGTGATACACCTTGTAAAAACTGGTAAAAGATACTCAACTCACCATGTAAGCACATGGCATTTTCTCTTTTTTCTTTTTCTTTCTATGTTTTATCATTAACTTTCCTCTAAAAGGAGATAATATAAAGGCTCCCATTCACAGGGTGCTTAATAAATTTCAGCATCATGGTACGTACCATAATGTATATGCTTTCCATTGGATAATTATTATAGCTCAAATCAGCTAAAAGAAAAAAAAATGAAAGTATGAATTAGCTAACATAGTAAATGAGTGCACCAGGAAATTACAGATTCCTTAAAGTGTTTTCATATGAAATACCTGTCTTCGTTGTTGTTGTTTATATAAATTTTTTTCTCAAAATTTATTTATTTATTTTGAGAGAGAGAGAGAGAGAGTGCACAAGCAGGGTAGGGGCAGAGAGAGAGAGAGAGAGAGAGAGAGAGAGAGAGATTCCCAAACAGGCTCTGCACTGCCAGCACAGAGTCCAGTGAGGAGCTCAAACCCATGAGATCATGACCTGAGCTGAAGTTGGATGCTTAAGCAACTGAGCCACCCAGGTGCCCCCAAATTGTTTTTACAAAATAAAAGATATCTTACATTCCTCCAGCTTCTAAAAACTTTAAAGAATATTTTGAAGTGTTCATCTTTGTAAAGATCCTGTGAAATAGGAAGTTTATGCATTATTCTCATTTTATACATGAGGGAAGTTAACTGAAAGATGAGTATTAGTCACAGAGGGGACCATAATGCAGATTCTCGTGCTTTGATATATAGTACTATTTTCACTAAGTGGTAGAACAAAATTAATGTAACTGTACTAGGAACATGGCCACTCCTAGAATAAGAATTATCCAAGAAAATTAAGATGTTAAGATCAATTAATCAGGAAGTATTTTTTAACAGTATAACAACCTGAAATTGGCTATGGTACTGGAATAAAAAAAATCTTGGAAATGATTATTATTATTTGCAATATTAACTCAACCCATTCTTCAGGGTAACATTATATATTAAGACTTCTATTAAAACAGGCATAGTATTGTAAACTCTGAGTGGGGCTGAAACTCAGTGTGCAGCTTGTACAGCTGACTTAGTACAGCTGCCGCCAGCTTTTCAAATCAACTCTTTACTCTGTTTTATACTTCAGGATTCTACAGAATATTTCCATGAAAAAAAAAGAGGTCCAGTGCTGACGAACCCATTGTCTGACTACTGATTAATGGTCTTCAGGAAAAGTTCCAATAATAATAATTAAGACTCTCACTAATAGACATAATAAAGATGATACCTTATGCTTTCAGAGAAGATGACTGTTTTCTAAGGAATTTCACTTGGATGCTTCTAGAAATATGTCAAAATTGGTAACCTCAAAATCCTTTCCAACACTGGAGCCTCAAAATTCTAAATAATATCTAAGAAACCTCTTTTAAAAAGATGTAGATGAGCTCACAAATAATTAAGGTACATTCTCAGAAGCTAAATACCAAAAAACTAGAGTGGGTCAGGTGGGGTTAATCCGGCTAAGGTAGACTGATTTGGGATCAGTCTCAGTCCAGAGGCTTGTGATTTCTCATTTGCCCACGTGAACAAAATTGCAGCTTAGTCAGCTGCATAAATTTGAACCACCAAAAGAGTGTAACCTAGATAAACTAGAAAACAATTTCTCTATCAGCACAAGGAAATGACAAGGAAACTTACAGGTGCTTCTAAGTCCTGCTTGCAGAAGACCTGATGCAAGTCTTGTGCTTCTCCATTAAGTCACTAGTTGATGAGACAAGTATCCTGTCTCTGCTAAGCCTTGGCTTTTCTGGACTAAACATTACCATTTTCTTCAAACACATTTATGCCGCATAGTCTTTAGTAACCTGCGTGATTAAACATGCAGGCTAACATGTAGAAATTCTGTGTTCAAATTCTGGCTCTTTGAGCCCAGTTTCCCTTGGCTCTAAAATTGAGATGATTGTGTGAGACATAAATGAGGTTAGTAGATATGTAAACCAGTTGTGAAGAAAACTGTTCTATAGAAACACTACATTTACCTTAAAGTCACTGTTCACATAACTATAGCATAATAATAAATATCTATCATTTGAAAGTTGTTGAAAATAGAGTTTTTGGAGTCAGCCTTTGGTGACAGCCTTTGGAGTCAGCTCTTAACACTAATGTCTATGGTAACCTGGAAAATTCACTTAACATCTTTTTTCTCAGTTTTCCCATGTGTGAAATATGGTAGACAAGACTAGGTCATACCACATACAATTGTAATGAGGACTTTACTAAGTTACATATGTAAATTAATTAATACAGAGCATGTCACATAGTTATTGTTGTCATCATTATGATTATGCAGGTGACAAAAATACTGTTAATTGGATTGAACTGACAAATGATATCTGAACATAATACACATACACATATTAAAGTTGACATAATTTACTTAGGGGGAACTCTATTGTTACTCAGGAAACCATTGCACAGAAAGTAACAAAAAGACAAAAAGAGAAGAAGGGCATCTGGGTGGTTCAGTCGGTTAAGCATCTGACTCTTGGTTTTGGCTCAGGTCGTGATGTCCTGGTTCGTGATTTTGAGTCCCACACCAGGCTCCATACTGACAGCGCAGAGCCTGCTTGGGATTCTCTCTCTCCTTCTTTCTCTCTGTCCCTTCCCTACTCCCTCTCTCCGTCTTTCAAAATAAGTAAATACACTTTAAAAAAGAGAGAGAAGTCAACTGCAAGCCAGGAAAATCTACAGTAGCAAAAATTGTTAACAATACGTTCATAGTGAGTGAGGCTACAAAACCTTGTTTAAAATGTATTTTATATATATCTCAAAAAGCATAGTCCTTCCAAATCATTTAGTGTGAGAATACCCAGGCCTATACATGTTAATCTGTGAAGGCATCAGCAGAAGATGACAGAGAAATATTTAATACATTTCACATAAAGTGAAAATTAAACAAACCAAAAGCTTTAGTGTTTAGAGGAGTGAGTTTCCATTATCTAGAGAAATCACTGAAGTAGGTGTTTATTTCCAAATGATGATGGATAAGCATAGGGTTTCGGTAATTGCTTACTGAACAGACAAATGGTTGACCTAGGCTTCATATGTCAGTTACTCTTAAATGTGGTACAGCGGGATCCAGCTAGCCAAGGTAATGCAGATTCATCTCATGTCACTTCTGCGTGCCTTGGTAATATTTTGTTTAGTCAAGTTGTGCTTTGCTTTGGCTTTCTTTGGTGTATCAGTATGGTACAGAAAAAGAAATGGCCTGGGGTGGGGGAGGGGGGAATCTGATGAAGCAGGTGTTTTGTCCCATCTATAATTACTGTATATAATGTGTGGGTAAGCAAAAACCCAGTTCGGCCTTTAGCCTTTTCTGCTGTTCAGAATTTGAAACAAGGGTCACAATGGAAGTATGCAGATCTCTCTAATGCATAGTATTCTGCAAACTGATACAAAACGTTTAGCCATTGATTATTTGGTAAGGATCACAGGAGTAAAGAAAGAAATCATTCTACATTCGAAGTGGATCACAAATTCAGAGCTGTGAGTCTGGCATTGAAGAATAATTTCTATCAAAGTGGTGTATTTTAAAGATTTAATTCTATAGGTTACCTCTTGATGAAAATTCATGGGAAAATCCTCTCACAGAAAGGGACGAAGGATATTTACTGCCAGTAGGTTTATACTATTAACGAGTTATATTCACAGTTGTATGAAATATTAGTTCTGTCAGCTTCTTACAATTTATGGGACTTTGGCAGACCTTCGGCAATGCAGATAAGCATTGCTCTGCTCACGTGGAATATCGGATGCATCCTCCTTGCACTCTGAAAAGCAAATAGAGTACCTACATTTATCAATCCTGACATTGATCCTCGTCTACCTGGCTCAGCAAAGAATCACCTAAATAATACAATATTGAGAAACTGGAAGGCCAAACAGAACAAGCAGTCTTACATTTTATAATTGAAATATTTAAAGGTGTAAGTGAATTAAGGAATATATTCTTATTTAAAGGACTTATTTTTCTTTTCTAAATCCCCCCTCTCTGAAAGAACTGCATGCAAACAGATGACTAACTGTAACTTGGGATTTTGTTTACTGTTGAAAATAAAGCAAAAACAACTTACATAAAAAGTTAAATATCATTGTATAGATCCTACACTGAAACGTGGCAATTGGTTTATTGATCATGCTTAGGAAAATTGCCAGTGTGTCTAATTTCATGTTAAAATGACCCATACTTCTTAAAGTTATTGTGTATCATAAGAATGTGATCTTATGGGGGCGCCTGGGTGGCGCAGTCGGTTAAGCGTCCGACTTCAGCCAGGTCACGATCTCGCAGTCTGTGAGTTCGAGCCCCACGTCAGGCTCTGGGCTGATGGCTCAGAGCCTGGAGCCTGTTTCCGATTCTATGTCTCCCTCTCTCTCTGCCCCTCCCCCGTTCATGCTCTGTCTCTCTCTGTCCCAAAAATAAATAAACGTTGAAAAAAAAAAAAAAGAATGTGATCTTATGTAACTGAAATTTCATTTTTTTTTATGTAGGCATTTGCCACAGTGGGAGGGGACTTTGATGCGGAATTTATTTCCTCTTCAGTTTGAATTTTACAGCACTTGCATCCCGTGATCTCACAGAGGATTATATGATTGAGTATAATACAAATTAACCTATTAAGAAAAGCTTATGATTCTGACAGTTAATCAGGAAAAAAAAAGTTTTCGTTCCATAAAATTTAGAGAACTAGATTGTTCTTCAAAAGAAATATTCTGTAACCATGCTTTTAAATTATGCAATTTTTTTTCTTCCTTAAAAAAAAAGATTAACTTGTTTAACATAGGGTAGGATGCTGGGGCGCCTGGGGGGCTCAGTCGGTTAAGTGTCTGACTTCGGCTCAGGTCATGATCTCACGGTTCTTGGGTTCAAGCCCCGCGTTGGGCTCTGTGCTGACAGCTCAGAGCCTGGAGCCTGTTTCAGATTCTGTGTCTCCCTCTGTCTCTCTGCCCCTCCCCCACTCACGCTCTGTCTCTCTCTGTCTCAAAAATAAATAAACATTAAAAAAAATTTTTTTTTAAGTAGGGTAGGATGCTTAAATACTTTCAGGAGCCAGGCAGTGACATAAGTGAGTAAGTGACTCAGGTGGGGAATGTGTCAAGATGTTGGTACTAACTCGGTTGTGGTTTGCCCACTGTAACACTTGCCTCGTTATGTTTCTATTAAAATTATTTTGAAGACATTATTTGAGAATAGGTTTGTGGGATATACTGGGTGGTGGAGAGCCACCAGCTAGAGCTTCCTGTTCAGTAGTGTTACTCAGGGAGCTGCACCTAGACCCTGTTATATCAATAGTACAGTGGTACTTGTATTCTTTAGGAAATATTAGCCTTTTTCTCACAAAGACAGTTTGGAAAAACGTCATCATAGAAGTGAAATAAAACACTATCATAATTTCTCTACTAATGGATGTCTATCTCAGTCTCTTCCTGAGCCATCCATCCATACCTTATATTTACTCAATATTATCTTTTGGATATGTGAGTGTTTTCCTGTCTTTTGTAAGTAGTTAATGAACTTAATTGGTTGAAATGATATCACCTTCAAAGTAGTCTAAACTGTTTCCGAACGTTACCAAAACCTCCTTTTAAAACACCCTGCAGCATCTCCCTCTCATTCCCACTTCTTCCTGTCTGTCCACCTGCCATATTCTAGAATGTGGAAGCATATTCATTCACTTCTCCATGACTGGAGATTTGACACCAACTGAGAGCCATGCACTGTGCTAGATATGGTGTTAAATATCAGTGAACCAGAAAGACCAATCCTGCTTTTGGGGAGCTTTATAGAAGCTAGTGAGGCTAGCTAATAATTGTAATTAATGTATTAATTAATCGATTAATTAATATGTTAATGATACAATATATTAATTATAATTACTAATACAATTATAATTACGGTGCATGCTCTGCAGGCACTATGTGTAGCTCTCCCATTTACCTGTTACTACCCGCTTTTCCCTCTGTGAAGTTTTCTCTCAGCCTTCCAACCTGAATTAATTTTTTCTTATTTGGGGCTACCATTGTACCTTCTATGCATTTCTATTTCTATTTTACTTATCCGTAATTGCTCTGAATGCAAGGGTTTAATGGTTTGGGTATTTCCACCCTGGACTGGAGTTTGTTAAAGGCAAGTGTTCTATTGTTATCTCCCTTGGTAGCCACAGGCCTTCGTGAGGTGCCTGGCTCTACAATAAGTATTGAATGAATGTTTACATAGTACGTAAATATCACACTGCTTAATTAAAAAACAAAACATATGGGGGCACCTGGGTGGCTCAGTTGGTTAAACATCTGACTTTGGCTTAGGTCATGATCTCAGAGTTTGTGGGTTTGAGACATGCATTGGGCTCTGTGCTGACAGCTCAGAGCCTGGAGCCTGCTTCGCATTTCGTGTCTCCCTCTCTTCTCTGCTCCTCCCCCACTCACACTCTGTATCTCTCAGAAATAAACATTAAAAAATCAAAAATATGTATGTAAATATTTAAACAAATTGACTTCCCGCATCTGACTAGATTTGCCAAGTTCAGATGATTTTACAACCTCAGATGCTTCAATTAATAGTGTCAATGATTGGTTGACAGGCTGTCCTTTTTTAAACAAAATTTTATTACTCATGTTGATTTTTGTATTGTAAATTATTACTGTTTATCATGTTATTGTAAACAGTTACATGTCATCATATTATAGTAGTGATTTAACAAATATGGATTATACAAATGAATGAATGGTTATTCTTGTTTTAGGGGAAAATGATAAATGAAAGTTTCTAATGTTCCTTCAGGCTTGGAATTTTTATGCCAAAATATTGATTTTATAGGAAACTTGCAAATACAGTCCATGGCTTGAAAGCAAACGTGTCAGAATACATGAGTCCACACAAATAGAAATTATAATAAGGAATTGACATTTATGAGAATGACATTTATGAGCTATTTTTATGAAATGAACATGTTTACAGCTGTAGTATTTTTTACCCTCTCCATGTTACTATTATTAAGAACTGTAAGCTCTTGGCTCTTTTCTTCCCTGTCCTATCCATTTCTTTTTCATTTTTTCATCTTTCATCTTTCTATACTCTGCCATTCTTTGCCACCCCATCATGTCTGTGGTATCTTTAACCTTTAAGGTTTCTCCTTCCTCCCCTAACCATTGGTAACTTTTTTCTTCTATCTATTCCTGCATTATCTTTGATTCCAGGCTTCAGATCAGCCATCCTAATCAGCCATCCTGATCATCCTAATCATCCTAATCTTCGATAGGGCTGACTATCCTGTCCCTTTTGATTAATTAGAACCTCTTCCTGGGGTGCTTGCGTGGCTTGGTCGGTTAAGCGTCCCCCTCTTGATTTTGGTCCAGGTCACGATCTCACAGTTCATGAGTTCGAGACCCGTGTCAGGCTCTGTGCTGATAGCGCGGAGCCTGCTTGGGTTTCTCTCTCTGCCCCTTCCCTATTTGTGCACACACACCATCTCTCTCTCTCAAAATAAATAAATAAACATTTAAAAACTTAGAATCTGCTCCTGTTTAATTTTGATCTAACTCATCCTTCTTTTCTCCAAAACTACTGTTTATCTGTAGGTTTACCTTTGTCCTAATCAAGGCAAAGGCATAGGTCTCTATTGGCTATTGTTTCAGCAGAAAAAGTCTGCATAAACTGCATCTCAATATTTTAGTCCTCTTATCATTTGTGTTGCTTGGCTTTGACCAGAATCGGCAACTCTAGCTTCTCTGCAGATGGTTAGTGTCTGCTGATTTGGCTTCTGAGGCTTTGATGCCAAAATTACTTCTGAATAAAGAACTCATCATTTGATATTTTTGTGTCATGCCATCTTGTCAAAGGCTGTGGCATTTACAAAGATCAACTTTGCTGTTTGAAGCTATGACTGAACTTGAAATTGTCTTATATGCATTTTTCCTGTATCTTTTGTTTGTTGTTGATCCATTTCAGTTCCTCTTGCAAGAACTCATTGAATGTCCCACTGACATCCATTCTTCCCAGGCCATTTGGTGGCTAGATTGCCATGAGCCTAACTTTACAAAGCTGGTTATTCTACTCAGTGAATTGTCCACATAACATACAGAATTGTCTGGGTAGCACTGATCAAATCATTGCACAATGCCAGGCAACTAACCATCAGGAGCTACTGCTCTTTTATCAACTTTCAACATTTTTGCAGAGCTCAAAATAACAAGAAGACCATGTTCCAGTAGCTTCTCAGAGGTATTTAATTTACACATTTAATCCAATCTTACAAATATTTAATGAGAACAAACTTGTTTACTGGTTCCAGGTCAATGACAGAAAGTTGCAAGCAAAGGTTTGCGTTGTGTGTGTGTGTGTGTGTAAATTAAGATAAGTGGGGAGTTATGACGTTTCTGGCCCGCTTACCTATGGTTAAAGTTGTCCTCACTTGCAGAGTGAATCCTGCCCAGTTTTTCAGGCAACCCTGGCACAGGCAGGTTAGGGAAGAGCAGCTTAACACCATTGGTTTAGATTTTCTACTCTATGCCTTGATATTGCTGTGTCTGAGATTAGTCTCTAGATACTCCCAGGTCCAAGAAGCAACCATTCAGAGGCTGTATTTCCTGACTTCTCCTGGGTTTGTCTTCTTACCTAAGTTTGATCATATTTTCAGAATACATCTAGAACTGGAGCCAGGACCTCAAACAAATATTATTTTGCTAGGATTCCAGGTACTCTATTTAGTACCTGCTCCTCTCTGCTCCTCTTACTACCTGCTCCTCTCTGAGGCTAGATCCACAAATTAGGTGATTTATTAGAGCTATACTGTTGCCCTTTTCTTGTCTGTATAACCACAGTTTGTACTGAGAACTCTGCTGATCACTTTACATAAATTATATCCAGTTCTCACAATAACATTGCATATTACAGTTTAAGAAAATGAACAAGGGGCACCTGGGTGGCTCAGTTGGTTAAGCGTCCGACTTTGGCTCAGGTCATGATCTCACGGTCCGTGAGTTCGAGCCCCGCGTCGGGCTCTGTGCTGACAGCTCAGAGCCTGGAGCCTGCTTCAGATTCTGTGTCTCCCTCTCTCTCTGACCCTCCCCTGTTCATGCTCTGTCTCTCTCTGTCTCAAAAATAAATAAATATTTAATAAAAAAAAAAAAAGAAAATGAACAAGTAGAATAGCTGAGATCTAAAGCCTCTGACTTGATTTTGGGTACCATAAACTCCCTAGAGCTTCTGCTGTAACGCCTTCCTAAAGAAGAATGGACATCTCTGGTAGCAGATCAATCCCATGTAGTTACCTGATCTTCAGATTCTGGAGTCTGCCCTGATATCTTCTCTCCCAATTCAGTCTTGTTTCCAATCAATCAGTCATTGTTCTTAATTGCAATCAATGGTTCCAGATTCTAAATAGCAGAGGTTTAATTATAAGGTATTTGGTAGTTCACAGTATTCATGGGCTTGGGAAACATTGATGTGAAAACCAAGCTTGAGTGAGGCAAGGCTTCAGAAGATAAGCTTAGAAGCATGCTGTAAAACTGGCCTTGTAAGAGCATTTGCCCAGTGGCTACTATGCAATAAAAGGGAGGGGAGCCTACCATCCCAGTAAGGTTAGGTCTGAGCAGAGAACTGGATCTTGCATCATTGGATCATTATTACCTCTGATGAAGTCTCCAGGAGTATCCAGACACCACTGCAGAATCCCAAAACTGTGCACAGAGACTGAAGCTTCTTTTTGACTTTATTCCTATTCAAATGCATGTATCTCTTGATTTCTGCATTTATTATTATTATTTGGAGCTGAGATCACTTGCCTGCTTCCCAACTGTAAAGAAATCTAGGAATTTCAGTTTGGGCTTCTGAGCTGGAATAGTGAAACTCATATTTTGAAATAACCTTTAAACACTAAAGGGTTTTTCAAAAGACATTGTGCAGGCCCATGGATGATGATGCCCACCACAGAAGGCTAGCCTACAGCTTCATTGCTCACATATATCCCTTCCTCGCAAATATCTCTTCTGAACGACCATTTCATAGTGATCCAAAACACAGATCAGGCCCCACCTGCCAACTTTAATAATCATTTGCTATACTGCAAAACTATTGCAGAAGTAATTGTGGTTAAGTGCTATTTTGCAAGGTTTTTTTTTTGTAAAATAAAGGATTTGTTTCCCAGTATTTGCTTATGAATTCAAGTTTTACATTCATTTTTCTTGGTTTTATAATGTGCTTTTGAAATCTGTATATATATATATACTGTCCGTGGCTCACTCAGTTCTATACTGGTCTTCCTGGGGCTCCCCCGGAGATGAGATAAATAAGCCCATAAGCCAGTAAGTAAGTGAATAAAAGCATGTCATGGGTACGTTGCTTCAGAATCAGGGCAGTAGTAAACTTCACAAAGGCAAATTAATCAGTGTCCTGCACCATTCACAATGGCAAGTGGCCCCTCTCATTATTATTGTAACAATATTGCTAAATAAGCACAACACAAATAAAACTCTCTGGTGGGAAAGTGGCTAAGAATAATTAGGGGCAAGTGGCTTTGTGGGGACTAAAATCCTGTAATTAGAAGGGAGGATTTGGAACACTGTTTGAAGGAGAAGGATCAATAGAAGACTTATTTTCTCTGCTCAGAAAAGCAGCTCTCTTTGTTTGGTGGTAAAATGGAGTTATTTTGGAATAGAAAATGACCCAAGGCTCTATGGACCTGGGACCACCTTGTAACGGGTAGAGGTTTGGGGGGGGGGAGGGAGGGGAGGCGGTGTTATATTATGGCATGATCTTTTGAAATCATATTGTTAATAACAAAACAAACTTATTAAAAGTAATTCTAATTTATTCTCTTCTGCTTGGTCTGGATTACTCTTCCTTTAAACTTTAAATATCATGTGATGTTATGTTAAAGTAAAATGTGTATTTATGATAACCCATTAAAACCGTTGCAATACTGAATAATAATTTTCTGTCACCTTGAATCTGATTAAGTAGAAATTTTGTTTAGAATGTTCTAAACTCTCTTAACTATAGAGAACACACTGAAGATTACCGGAGGGGAGGTGGGCAGGGGGATGGGCTAGATGGGTATTAAGGAGGGCACTTGTGATGAGCACTGGGTGTTACATGTGTAAGTGATGAATCGCTAAATCCTACACCTGAAACTAATATTACAATGTATGTTAACTAACTGGAATTTAAATAAAAACTTGGAAGAAGAAAAATTTTAAAAACAAAAATAAAAGAATGGAAAAAATACAGTGTTCTAAATGGAGCGATAAGTAAGAGGAAACTTGAACTCTGAATTCATTTTCCCACACTCCTTTTCTAAAAGTGATCTTAATACTGTGTTGTTTTATTCACATTTTTCCCCTCAGGCTATTTCTTTTTTTTTAAAAAAATGTTTTAATGTTTATTTATTTACTTTTGATAGAGAAAGAGAGAACACAAATAGGGGAGTGACATAAAGAGAGAAGGAGACACAGAATCCGAAGCAGGCTCCAGGCTCTGAGCCTTCAGCACAGAGTCTGATGCGGAGCTTGAACCCACAAACCTTGAGATCATGACCTGAGCCAGAGTCGGATGCCTAACCAACTGAGCCATCCAGGTGCCTCTCCTTCAGGCTATTTCTTAATGTGATTTATTTGAATGTGAATTTTATATTAGGGTATCCATTTTAAAAGGTGGTTGAGTCTGTTATTTGTACTTAGCGTTAAAAAAAATCCTATGATACAAAGGGACTTTTCCACCTATCAGAGGTGACTTGAGTTTCCTTCTACTACATTACTGTCCAGTGGATAATGGACTTAACCTCTACCGTATCCTTGGAATGTAGCCACCTAGCCACTCTTGAATATAGCCCACTTTATCTATGGATTGTTCTCTCTTTGATAAACTCTCCTGTTATTATTTTTTTTTTCAAAATTTTTTTTCAACGCTTTTTATTTATTTTTGGGACAGAGAGAGACAGAGCATGAACGGGGGAGGGGCAGAGAGAGAGGGAGACACAGAATCGGAAACAGGCTCCAGGCTCCGAGCCATCAGCCCAGAGCCTGACGCGGGGCTCGAACTCACGGACCGCGAGATCGTGACCTGGCTGAAGTCGGGCGCTTAACCGACTGAGCCACCCAGGCGCCCCAACTCTCCTGTTATTAATCCGAAATTCTTCTCTAGGTAACATCTGTCCTAACTAGGTAACATTTGTCCTAGTTAGTTTTCTTAAGATTGGTGATTTTTATTTCTGCTTTGTCACTGTCCATCAGTGGTGTAATATGGTTGCTCCTTGAATATATTAGTAGGTTTATAAAGTACTTGGTATTGCAGAGTATATTGAAATACACATTGTGCTTATACATTCATAATAAATCTTTTGGCATTTTAAATACATTGGTTATATTATCAGTTTATGAAAAAAAAGAATTATGTTCATACACACCGAATGGGATGGGAGTGAGAGTTTGCAAGGTGACCTAGAGAAGTTAATTTCACAGCATGCAATAATTGTTCATTTTTATATGGACATATGAATGTGTATTTCTGACTCCTACTCTGCAGTAGAGAGGGAGATGCAGAGAACGTTGCTCTCCTGACCTTAAAGCCAGTTGATAGGGAGAGCCTCCAGTTAAGAAAGTTTTGTACTAATATCTTTTAAATTTAATTCTTACTTGGTTAGTAGAGATACTGGAAAGGTTTTTTCCTTTCAATTTGTTATTCCAGGGCTTGCAATACGAATCGTCCTGTGCTAAGTCCAGAGAGAAAGATCCTCCACGGCCTCGTTTTATCTAGTTCCTTCTCTGGTTATACTCTGAAGTAATGAGATCTTCTAAAAGGCTGAGGCCCCTTCAGCAGATTACTGTTTTTTTTATTATATTCACTTCATTTATATGAATTTCACCAAAATTAATGAGGAATAGAAATTAATAATGAAAGCTAATCAACAGGAGATACAGAAATGATAAATACTGACAGGAAATAAATTTTCAAAAATCCCAGTGAGTTTGAATATTAGAATATTTGAAAGGCCAATTGGTACTTTTGTTATACCTGTGGGTGAGTATCATTTTAATCCCCATTTTATAAACGAGGAAACTGAGGATCAGACAGTTTAATTCATTTCCCCCCAGCCACACAACTAGCAGATGGTGGAGACTAGATAATTTGTTTAAATGTAGCATTAGGCTGCTTTTAAAAACCGCTAGGGAAATGGACAGGGTCCTAGTATCTGTTGAATGCAAACTATTTGACAAATAATCTGCTGTTAGCTGATGCTCAATTATTTCTCATTACCACCTGTGGATTAGATAGACAAGCTTGGAATGGTTAAGCCATTTTCACCCTGGTTGCCCACTGGGTAGAGGCCAGGACTAGCATTTGAACATTGAGCTATGGCTGCAAAACCTATGCCTTTTCTGCTCTACAAAAAAGAAAAAAAAAAAGTGAACTCTTTTAAGCAGGAAAATATTCAAACTATTTCACAAAAACTCAAGGTAGGTAAGGTGGCAGTCTCCTTGTCTCCTTGTTGGGCCATTCCCAGACTTTGCCAGGGAAGCTAGGGATTTGAAAGTGCCCAGACTGTCATGCTGATTCAAGCCATTCCAGTCTGTTAAGAATTTACAATTACAAATAATTTGATAGGCACATTCATATTAACACGTATATACACAGTTCTTCCCTATAACTGTTGTTGATTCAACAAGTATTTATTGAGCACCGGTTATGTGCCAGGGTTTCTTCTAGATGTTGAGGAATGTAAAGACCAAATCTGGACCTTCATAGAGCTTCTGTTGTTTTGCTATTATCACTACTTTGATGAGTCATTTAACATACCGTCTTGATTATATGTGCACACATTTCATCTCCTACTAGATTTTATGCATCTGCGGGACAGAAAGTGTGTCTTACTTCCTTTTATATCTCCCCCAGACAACTACTACAGCAGTATCTCCAGTGTATTCCTTCTTTTATGCTTTTTCAGCACAGACATATGACATACAGTTTCATAAAATCCATCCCTCCATTTAAATAGATTCCTGGTGTGACAATGTTCATCATTTCCCTGTAGCCTGAACTTTTATCAAATTTCTACTTTTAGAAATGCACATTTGTAAAAAATCAATGAATCACTCAGAAAGTATGATTCGTTCATTAGTTGTAGGGCACACTGATTTGTTGCAACATGTAAGACTAAACATTGACTGACTTTCTAACTTAGAAATAATATTTCAACCACCTAAAAAGAACCGATTCACAGGCATTTGTTAGACATTTAGAAGTTGTTCCTCTGAGTGGGGTTATCAGTACTGAGTAAATATTTCTTTTTTAATACTCATCTAAAATGAAATATAAATATTTTCATTTGTATTTGATAGTGTAGTAAAATATCTTAGTTCATCTTTGAAAGCTATTATATTACAGAATAATTATTTTGTATAAGAGGTTTTTAGTTTCAAACACAGATATATTTGTTATTAAACACCCTAGGTTATTTTTTGAAAATCTGACAATGACTTCCCATGGCAAAGTGGTTTTGTATAGGTCTTTATTTACAAGCCTGAGTTAATTATAATTTTTTTAATAAAATTTATTACAGCCTTCTTGTCAGGACTTATTTATTTTTCTAGCTTTATTGAGGTTTACTTGAAAAAGTACATATAATATTTAAAGTGTACAACTTGATGATTTTATAGATAGATCGATCGATAGGTAAGATTCCCCCCCCATTGAGTAAATTAACAAATCCATCACCTCCCATATTTTCCTTTATTATTATTTTTGTGCCAATATTTAAGTTCTCTTTTAGCAAATTTCAGTCTTACAATCCAGTGTGACCAACTGCACTCATCATGTTATACATGACCCTCAGATCTTGTTCATCTTACAACTGAGAGCTTGTATCCTTTTATCTACTTCTCTCTACTTCCCCTATCCCTTATCCCCTGGCAAGTACATTTCTACTCTCTTTTTCTATGAGTTGAACTTGTTATTATTACTATTTTTAGATTTCACATATAAATGATATCATGCAGTATTTGTCTGTCTCTGTCTGGCTTGCTTTACTTAGAATAATAGCCTCGAGGTACATTCTTGTTGTTGCAAATGATGGGATTTCCTTTTTTTTTTTAAGTTTATTTATTTATTTTGAGGGAGAGAGCCTGAGCAGGGGAGGGGCAGAGAGAGAGGGAGAGAGAGAGAATCGCAAGCAGGCTCTGCACTGCCAGCACAAAGCTTGATGCGGGGCTTGAACAAATGAACTGCAAAGTCATGACCTGAACCAAAACCAAGAGTTGGACGCTTAACTGACTGAGCCACCCAGTTGCCCAGTTGGTCCTTATTTTTGAAGGCTGAGTAGTATTTCTGTGTGTGTGTGTGTGTGTGTGTGTGTGTGTGTGTGTGTTTATCACGTTTCTTTATCCATTCAATTGTCAGCTCACAGGTTGTTGCCATACCTTGGGTACTGTGAATAATGCTGCTATAAACAGGGGAGTATGTGTGTCTCTTTAAGTTAATGATTTCATTTCCTTTAGATCTATATCCAGAAGTAGGATTATTGGATCATATGGTAGTGCTATTTTCAATTTTTTTTTAAGGAACCTCCATACTGTTTTTCATAGTGGCCATATGAGTTTATATTCTCACTAAGAGTATGCAAGTGTTTCTTTTTCTCCACATCCTCATTAGCATGTATCTCTTGCCTTTTTAATAACAGATATCCTAACAGGGTGACGTGATACCTCACTGTAGTTTTGATTTGCATTTTCCTGCTGATTAGTGATGTTGAGCACCTCTTCAGATATCTGTAGGTCATTTGTATGTCTTTCTTAGAAAAATGTCTACTTAGACCCTATGTCAGTATTTTATTTGGGTTACTTGTTCTATTATTTTTCTTTTTGCTTTGAGTTGTATGAGTTCCTTGTAAATTTGGGTATTAAATACTTACTCAATATGTGATTTTCAGATAGCTCCTCCACTCCATAGGTTGTCTTCTCGTTGGTTGATGGTTTCCTTTGCTGTTTGGGAGCTTTTTAGTTTCATGTCGTTCCACGTGTTTATTTTTGCTTTTGTTTCCTTTGCTTTTGGTGTCAAATCCAAAAAATCATTGCCAAAACCAATGTCAAGTAGCTTCCTCCCTATACTTTATTCTATAAGTTTTACATTTGCAGATCCTGTGTTCAAGTTAAGCCTTATGTTCAAGTCTTTGAGTTGATTTTTGTGTATGATGTAAGATGGGGTCCAGTTTCATACTTTTTAATGTGATTGTCCAGTTTTCCCATCATCCTTTATTGAACAGACTACCCTTCCTCTTTTGTACATTCTAGGCCCTTTTACTCATCATTGATCTGTTCAGAATTTCTATTTCTTCATGAGTCAGCCTTGTGAAGTTGTATTGTTTCCAGGAATCTACCTGTTTCTTTTAAGTTATCCAAATTTTTGGTACATAATTGTTGATAATACTCTCTTATAATCTTTTGTATTTGTGTGATACCAGTTGTAATGTCTTCACTTCTAATTTTATTTCTTTGCACCTTCTCTCATTTTTTTTTCTCAGTGAGCTTAGAAGGTTTGTCTATGTCGTTTATCTTTTCAAAAAAAAAGCTCTTACTTTCATTGATTTTTTCTACTGTCTTTTTAGTCTCTTTTTCACTTATTTCCACTCTTACCTTTATATTTTACATGGTCCTTTAAAAGAGAATTTATTGTGGCTACCTGAAGAAATTATTGGAAGCAATGTTAAGGATTCTATTTTATATGATAATTTTTCCTTTAACTCAAGTTAGTGAAAGCCACCCTGAATGAAGATGGTGTGCTAGAATTTTCTAGTTTCCTAAGGCATTTCACTAAATTTATCGGACAAACTTTGTAATCCTATACTCCTTCCCTAAGGCATGATCTCCCTTAAAATAAAATATAAAACAAATTCTGGACACTTCTTAGAAGATTTTGCTCAGTGATTGTGTGTATAGTGGGATTGAAATTATAGACCACACACCAAGAAATCTAAGAAATTCCTAAGAAATCTTTTTCCTACCTTTCTTTCTCTCCAGAGTCAGATCCATCTAAGAGAGTTCACACCTAACTCAATTTCTCCTCTGTCTGTTTTCCAAATTCCACCTCTAGCTCCAGGCCTTTGTCATTCTAGGTTGACCCCCTTCTCCCACATTCTTAACTTTCTTCCTCTGTAGCATGTGATGCATTCTTGTGTAAATCAATTTAGTCTTTCAAGGCTTCTTCTAATTTTTCTCTGCGTTAAATCCCTAAATCAGCACCAGAGTCCTTGGCACCAAGCCGAGCAATAGAAGAGTCCTCCTCAGAAGGAGGAGAACTATTTATAGTTTGGTATTTTTGTCCTTATCACAGTGAGAGTCCAAGATTTAAATTTACTTTTGGTTAATAGTCCTTTTGGAAGGCTACACCAGTAGGGCCTCACAAGATGGCTTTACTTGGAGAAATTTACTACCTTCTAGGGAAAAGCCTTCAGCTTTGTAATGAATCTTGATTTTTGTCTGCATACCAAGAGCGCTTCTATCTCATACTAATCACAATTATGTGAGGCCAGTGTGTAGATCAGAATAATTAATTTATATTGGCAAATAGAGTTTTTAAGAGGGCCACACTCTTTATTTGATATGCCTAGTTGATTTCCTCCCTGAGGAAGATCTAGGGAGAGAGCCAAAGTTTATCCTAGGAAAATTGTTTGCTCTGTCTTGAATCAGAATAGAAGGGACTAAATAGTTCATTCTTCTATTCATTCTAGCAGTATCATTTGATCACTTTGACTTTGGGGCTCTGCAGGGAACTTAGACTACAGTGACAAATATGTCATATCAACTACCCTCATGTTGTTGAGTTTAGTGGAGAAGCCAGAACTAAATTAAGAACTACAAAAACTAATTTTGAAGGAAAGTCAGAGTGTTTAGTGAGAGTGAGTAACTCCTGACTGACTGAATTTGTGGGTTAGAAAAGGCTTTCTCCAGGGAAGTGATGGTTTAAGGTGACTTTACCTGAAAAAGTCTATGACTTAGGGATGAAAAGTGAGTTTGTGTGTGTGGGTGGTGGTGGTGGTGGTGGTGGTGGTGGGAGTACAATTTTTCAGGCAAGGGGAACATCGTGGCTGGTGTATAGATCATGGGGTTCACGTTATACATCTGGTTAAGGATTTGGGAATCTGTTCTACGGTAAGAAGAAGCTGCTTTTTCTGAGAAGACTAATATGATTAATTGTTTTTGTTTTAGAAAAAGAAGTCTTTTATGGGTAAACAAAGTGGTAGAGTATGAGAGAGACTCAGTGAGGCCAATTAGAAGGCTGTAGCAAAAAGTGCAGATAGAATGATATAGTCATTTAACTTAAGATATTGAAGGTTGAAAATGAGAAATATAAATGGATGTCACATATTTATGAGGTCAGACCAACAGTATTTAAGATTGAGTAGATGTCTCAGGGGGATGGGTCGTGATAAAAGTTCTGGGGAAATAATGGCATGAAATAATGGATGACAACCAGATTTGAAGGTAAGATATTAAATTCAATTTTTACCACATAAATATGATTTAGGTTGCATGAAATCCAAATAAGAGTAATTTAAAACCATGTAAGCTCCCTTACTCACACATATCAAGAAGATTGAGAGAATAGTTCAAGGTGGTCCATTTCTTCAGTGGCGTTTGCCCTTTTATTCCAAGCTTTGTTACCTCATTGTCACAAAATGACTACAACAAACATCATGTACCTGTTGAAGGTGTGAGGATGGAAATGTAAAGTATTCACAAGCTGTCCTCTTCTTCCTTTCACTTTTAGAGTAAGCAATAAGCACACATTTTCCCCCAAGACCATCAGGAGACTTCCTCATAGGTCTCCTTCGCCTTAGCTTTTCCCAACTGGTAAGGATGTTGAACGTTTGGTAAGAGAAAGAGATGATCACAATCGGCTTAGAACAGTGGTTCTTAACTCTATTAGACACCAAAGCCCTTTAGGAATCTGAAATGAAAGTCATAGACAATATAAATTACCTCCCTATATAACCTCACAAGAAAAAACAGATAGTGCTTTATTGGTCATAAAATTAGAAAAAAATTAAGGAATATGTAAATGGTTAGAGCAGATTCAAAATGAGGTATGAGGTTGTTTGCAGCTGTATATGGAATAATGGGGCAAATGATGTCTGTAATAAATATGGAAAATATCACCACAACCCAGCAGTGGTGATGCAGACTGACACATACGTGCTATATTGGTGTCATAAACAGAATGAGTGGTGTTGCTGTCAACTTTTCTAAAATGTTAAACGACTCTTGGTAACACTGTGAATAAAACAAACTCTGAAGTTTTCTTGATGCTAGTTGTAATCCTGGTGGCACATTAAAGAGTGAGTGGAATGCAGAACAATTCTCTGATAGGGCAGGAAGACACTTCCTGGACCCCACCCATTTAGGCCAGTAGTGCTTCTAGTCATTGTTACAAGTAAATTTCCAGGAAAAAAAATGCAGTCGACACACTGTAGATCAGAGTAGAAATGTAAGATCAATTGAAGGCAAAGAAAGATTGATTTCCCTGATTTTGAGTGTCCTCTCATAGATTCCCACACACTGCCTATAGCTCTTACAGACATTCACTACAAAGTTAAATTAAAGGTTGCCCTGAACTAATTCCTGTGTGTCTAGCCCTGAGGAGTCTGATTATTTCAGTCCAGTAAAACGCTAATTGTAAGGTTAAGGTTTCCTTGGGAGATCTTTCTCTCAGTCCCTCAGGCACTGGGAAAATGAATGCGAGTGACTTCAAACTACATTAAAAAAAAAAAAGCAGAAACTTTTAATCATTTTTTTCTGGACTTGCAATGAAATTCTTAATTTGTATTTTTGGATATCTAGAAAAATGTGTCATTATTTTAAGATGTTTCCTTTTAAGTTATTGGCGCTTATAGTATACCATCCTGTATTGAATGAGCCACATTTGATTTTTTTTTCAATATATGAAATTTATTGTCAAATTGGTTTCCATACAACACCCAGTGCTCATCCCAAAAGGTGCCCTCCTCAATACCCATCACCCACCTTCCCTTCCCTCCCACCCCCCATCAACCCTCAGTTTGTTCTTAGGTTTTAAGAGATTTGATTTTTTAAAAATTATTCATTCTAGTCTAATTTGCTATACTTTTTTTGCTAATGGCTATTTTCCCATTAGAAATCAAAGTTAAAAGTAGTTAATCTGGAAAATGGTTAACTGAGAAACCAAAAGAAACTTAATTACTCTAATGAAAGTTACCTTTATGAAAGTTTAAATGACTTTTTTTCCTATGTCACATGAAGGAAATAAGAATTTTTTGCTCTGATATGATTCTCTATCTTCACAGACAGCCTGATAACAGTAGGGAAAATAATTTTACCAAACACATTAGTGTTCTTATAAGCTGCTCATATTACATGTTGCATTTAAGGTAAATTAGAATTATTCCACCAAGTCAACTAATTTCATGTAGTGAATTAAAAAAATGTTGAAGAAGGAATTAAACATGATGAATCATATTTTATAATTGTTTTTTATTTTGAATTTTTTATTTAAGTCATTAGACTTAAAATTTCTTAATCCCTTTAAAATTTAGAGTAGATGAGATATGGTCATTTTATTAATTCATCAAGGAAAAATGAAACATTTTGGGAATAGAATTTTATAAAGAAATTTGTAGAGTACCCTAGAATTATAGCTTTTAGGCAGGAGGAAGACATAACTCTGTGTGTGTGTGTGTGTGTGTGTGTGTGTATGAATGTGAATGCCATGGTGTTGCATAAAACCACAAAGCATATGCCTCTATGAGTATGTGAAATTATGTAGCTTATTGCTATGAGGTTTGAGATAAGGGAACTATAAGGTAGGATTGATTAGCCAAAGATTAAAGACGAGAAAAGTGAATGATAGATTAGCAAATGTTGAGCATAGTTTTTAGGGGGCTGAAAGGAAATGATGGATCTGTGGTGATGAAGATACTGATCTGGGGTTTCAGGCTGAGAAAAATTTGGAGAAAATAAGGCACTCCAATAGTTTGTTTGTACTGGTGAAACTTTGTTAATGAGGAATTGAAAAGCGCTTAAAATTCTGAACTATGAGACAATGAGGAGATTGTTGATTTTATGTCCTAAGATTCAGGAGATAAAAATGGAAAAATCTTCCAGAAATGGTGTAGGTAAGAGGGTGGTAAGGCAAGAGCTATATGTGAAGTAGTTTTTTTGGTATCTTGTTGGAGAAGGGCTAGGTTAAAGGGAACAGATACAAATTTGTTGAAGTAATTCAATTATAAGGTGACCAAGAACTGGGTGATTAGACTGGTGGCAAAAAAAAAAAAAAAAGAAAAAAGAAAAAAATACATGAATGCTAGAAATAGAATCTGACAATGAAAAAATGAAAAAAAAAACTATATATAATGTTTGTGTGACTATATATATGTACATCTATTTAAACACATTAATCAATTTTAATAAATGTAAATTAAAGTGAATATTATTTTCCCCATTATTTCACAATGTATAACCCTAATTTTATTTTGGGGGGAAGGGAATGGAGGTGAAGTATTCTGAATTATAAAATAAAGATCTTTAAATTGTCTTGAAAAATGGTTTTAAAAGTGCAAACAAATCCAGGCAAAAATTTCCATAATTTAATGCTATTGATTTATAGATTTCTACTGAATCAGCATAAACCACATTTGTTAAATTAACCATACACCCTTGTGAAGTCAATAGAATAAAGAATTGAATTAGCTACTGCATTAGCAATCATTTGCTTGCAGATTCAAAGATTCAAATTTACTGTAGGAAAGTAAGAAAACAATTATTATACTATTTATATGTGGACTTAATATATTTTTAAAAATTTTATTTATTCTGAGAGACAGAGACAGTGCAAGTGGGGGAGGGGCAGAGAGAGAGGAAGACAGAGAATCTCAAGCAGGCTCCTCACTGTCAGCACGGAGCCCGATGTGGGGCTCAAACCCATGAAACCATGAGATCATGACCTGAGCTGAAAACCAAGAGTCAGTCACTTAACTGACTGAGCCACCCAGGTGCCCTTATTTGGATTTAATATTTAAATTGTCAGGGCCCTTAACTATCTGCAGGAATCATTTCTTTTATTTTAGTTTAAAAAGGAAGTTTTAGTCATAGCTAGTAATCATAACTGTACATTTTCATATTTTGTCTGATCACTTTGAAAATACTACTTTCGGGGCGCCTGGGTGGCACAGTCGGTTGGGCGTCCGACTTCAGCCAGGTCACGATCTCGCGGTCCGGGAGTTCGAGCCCCGCGTCGGGCTCTGGGCTGATGGCTCAGAGCCTGGAGCCTGTTTCCGATTCTGTGTCTCCCTCTCTCTCTGCCCCTCCCCCATTCATGCTCTGTCTCTCTCTGTCCCAAAAATAAATAAACGTTGAAAAAAAAAAAATTAAAAAAAAAAAAAAAGAAAATACTACTTTCATGAAAATAACTATCTAATAAAATAAATACCAGACCCTCTCAGTTTGCATGTAATAAACTGATCACTTAAAAATTTTTTTTAATGTTTATTTATTTTTCAGAGAGAGAGAGCTAGCGTGAGCAGGGGAGGAGCAGAGAGAGAGGGAGACAGAGAATACAAAGCAGGCTTCAGGCTCTGAGCTGTCAACACAGACATGAACCATGAAATCATGACCTGAGCTGAACCCAGATACTTAACTGACTGAGCCACCCAGGCACCCCTAAACTGATCACTTTTAATCTAAATTAATTCCTATAGTAACAAGGTGTGCTCTGAGAGAAAAAGAAAAAGAAAAAAACTCACTTTCCTAAAATTGAATAATTTGCAAATAAAACTCTAATACACAATTTTATAGGTATATTTACTAGACCTGCACTGTGTAATCCATTAGCCACCAGCCACATATGGTTCATTAAATTTAAACTAATGAAAATTAAATACAGTTAAAGGTAGTATGCATTCATTTCTTGCTATGGAGCACAAGAATATTATTTTAATACTATTTAATCTTTTTTAGAGTTTACTTGTTGAAGCTACTGCTAGAATTTTGAAACCCCATATCATACCCTTGTCAACTATCAAATATTTTCTAAGATCCTCCCAGGATCTTAGCACTTGTGCTGGACAGTAAAAGTGAATATTTTGTATTAATTCAACAAATGGTGTTGTGAATCTTATAAGACAGCGTGTATTCATTTAAAACCTTCTTGTAAAAGTCGTTGAAGTATTCAGGAACTTTCTAGTGGAAGAGACACTGAAATGGTCAAGCAAGTTTTAATGAGTTATTCATTCCAAAGAAGATTGAAGGTCAATAAATAAGACAGTACAGGAAGCATTCATTCTGAATCTTGACTACAAATAGGACAAGAGGAAACAGAGGGCACAAAGATACTATTGAATACGAGATTTTAGTTAGATGTAAAAAAATGTTTCCTGGTGTGGAAAGTAATTGCACATTGCAAGGATTTATTGAGTGAGGTTGTGGGATTTTTGGAAATCTTTAAAAATAGAATACATTTCGATCTCTCTAGGGATGTATGTGATATGCCTGCAGGCATTGAGTGTGGGGATGAATTAGATTCATTGCCATGGTTTTTTCACACCAACAATTCTATGAATCTGTGGAGGACAATAAAATTGGATAATTCTCACTTGTGTTCTTCAGGGAGTCAGGTTTCCAGACTGCTTTTTCTAACAGTGAATCAGTGCCAAAATATTACCTTACATTCAACAACTTTTCAAATACAAAAAAGAAAAAAAAAAACCTGAAAAATATGAAATGCTAGTGTTTTGCCATTTTAAGAAGCAATGTTTCTTGATGTGGATTAGCATTTCCTCTCTTCTAAGAGGAATAACATGATTTGGGTCCTAGTAGAAGCACTACTATTGGAAAATCTTGAATTCTTATTATGCCACTGAGTTGAAGGAAGATTGTATTTACTGTGATTTGAAAATGCATGTGAAATACTGATCCGTGCCTTTGGTCTGAATAATGAAATTAGTTCCACACGTGATAAGCTCCATTCGTCGCTTTTTGTGAAAGATCCCATCAGAATTACACAAGTTTGGTGTTCTAGCCACCTGGAATTTGTTCCAGCGTTCCGATATTCAAGCCTCAGGCTGTGCTGGAAAGGAGGCAGCAGGTGCCCAGGTCAGAGCCACAGAGAACCAGGAAGTTGGGAAGTAGCCCAAGTACACGCACTAGGGAAGCATTGGAAGAAATTGGACGGAAAGGAAACTGGGACAAGAGAGCTGAGCTCGCTGCCACAGAGGGTGACGTGGCTGCATCAGAGTCGCAGTGAATCTAGTCACATATTAAGTACATCGAAGAAGAAATGCAAAGCCACAACTCACCTGAAAAGCCAATGACTATTTTTTCTCATCCCTTGATGTAATTCTTAGCTAGGTTTAAAATGGAAAGCAGAAGCAGGTCAAGCTGAGTCATACTCATGAGGCAAAATTTGGGGGAAGCAGGAGTCAAAGGCTGGAGGCAGATGGCATTCTAAATCTGCCGAAGACAGTTTGAGAATAGCTAGCAAATAAACAAAGAAAGATAAGAAAACTGGCACTGGAAGTCCACTCTCAAGGGAGGTGGACGGGTGAAGAAGTCGAGTAGATTGTGTGAAGCTTCACCAAAGAGGATGTTCTTTTGATAGGCAGCCTGGTGTAACAGAACAAGCCCCAGCTTTGGGGTGAGAGAGACACAGTTTATTCTCACACACTGTGTGATTCTGAGCAAGACGCTTAATCTCTGTTTCTTCATTTGTACAATTCGGTAATAATTCTTACCTTCCAGGTTGTTGTATTTAAAGTCAAACAAGGGGCGCCTAGGTGGCGCAGTCGGTTAAGCGTCCGACTTCAGCCAGGTCACGATCTCGCGGTCCGTGAGTTTGAGCCCCGCGTCGGGCTCTGGGCTGATGGCTCAGAGCCTGGAGCCTGTTTCCGATTCTGTGTCTCCCTCTCTCTCTGCCCCTCCCCCGTTCATGCTCTGTCTCTCTCTGTCCCAAAAATAAATAAACGTTGAAAAAAAAAGTCAAACAATTACGATGCCTGAAAATGCAGTAGAGAATCAATGTTATTCTGTTGAAGTTTCAGTGGGTGGAAACTTCATTCGTTCAGTCAGTAATTGCTTCATTCCTTCAATTCGTTCAGTAAATATTTCTTGAATATACACAGAATGCCAGAGAGTGCCTGAGGTAGAGGATACAACCAGGACCTAGTTTATTAGTTCTTAGAGTGCCTGATCATGGTTAAACTTTCCTTAGAATATGGATGGTTAGTAGCAAATTTGGCATGGTGCTAGCTATAGAGAGGATGGCACCAAGATTTACATGAGGTTCAGATGTTTTATTGGGATCATAATGGTTTCGGGCATCTCGGTATCTCATGTGTCCCTAATTATTCCCTCTACGGGGATCTCTTTTCTGGTAATAGCAGTTGGTAATAGCAGTTTAGCAGTTTAGAAATTCCTACAGGAACTGGGAGGCACTGAAGACTTTCATATTATATGTGAAATATATATGTGATATATACGTATATATCAGACATATACATATATACATACATGCATATGTATCATACACACACGCACACATATCAGAATTTGTGGGGACATCTGGGTGGCTCAGTCAGTTAAGCTTCTAACTCTTGGTTTTGGCTCAGGTCATGATCTTACAGTTGTAAGATCGAGCCCCGTGTTGGGCTCCATGCTGACAGTGAAGAGCCTGCTTAAGATTCTCCCTCTCCCTCACTCTCTGTCTTCTCTCTCTCTCAAAATAAATACTATTTTTTTTACAAAATAATTTGTGGGAGCGCCTGGGTGGCTCAGTCGGTTAAGCATCTGACTTCAGTTCAGGTCATGATCTCATGGTTCATAGGGTCAAGCCCTACGTCAGGCTCTGTGCTGACAGCTCAGAGCCTGGAGCCTGCTTCGGATACTGTGTCTCCCTCTCTTTTTCTTCCCCCCTCTGCTGGTGCTCTGTCTCTCTGTCTGTCTCAAATAAATAGCACACAAGAGAGAGAATCCTGGGAAATTAAGTTTCAGCCTTGCTAAGTTCGTACAGTGCAAACCACCCTTGAGAAGAGGGGAGACCTTTGGCATCATTTCCCTCACAGAGCAGCTCTGTGCACTGTGATTTTGTTTCACCATTTCTGCATACTGGTGATTCACAATAGGAGGTGTGAGGACGAGTTGGGAAGGGTAGAGCCGGTTGAATAGGGGAGGTATCCAAGAATCACTTGGGGAACATTTTCTAACTGCTTACGTTTGTTTCTGTTTCTTTACTTCCCAACACCCTGAGACTTTAATTACAGATTTTGATTTAGAGGAAGAGAATTCATTCTGCTGCTGCTAAAAAATCGCAGTATGGCAAGTTAGCAATACTGGTGTAAATGTGCTCCGTTCATTGGGTGTATCTATGTGCAATGAAGCTTTGAACCACTGTTTTAGATTCTATAGTAGTATTTTTTTTTAGTATTGGATTCTTGGCTCCTAAAAGACAGGAAGAGAGTCTTGTATAGCTTTTCTTCTGTTCTGTATGCTCCCCTACAATTTATGTGTAATCTCATTAGGCAGTAACTCTCAGCTCTCGAGCTCAGGTGCCTTCAGGGAGCTAGACATGCAACTCAAATGTGAGACTGAAAAGGATGGTGAGGGCTGGGTGTTAGAAATAGAGTAAGCATTGCCTAACCTAACATCATTCAGTGAGATGGGGGGAGGGAAGGGGAAGGAGATGGAGAGTGAGAGAGATTGGTAGAGGGAGGGACCAAAACAAAACAAAACAAAACAAAACAAAACAAAACAAGTGTATGCTGTTACTACTTGTCCCACCACTAGTATGGTTACAGTTGGGAACTTCTACACACCATCTGCCATCATGGCTGGGAAAGTGGTGAAGGTTGCCATTTTCATAGTATGGGGTTTACTTTTGTAAGAACATAAGGTCCACTCAGTGTGACTTGTATTAAGGAATCAATTATTGTGGATTGTACTGTGACCAGCAAATGATGTTCTTAAGCAATACAGACATCTGACAGCTTTGACAATAACCTAGTAATGGAAAGTAAAATAAAAATGTTTCATTATTTCATAATTTTTAAAAGTTATTTATTTATTTTGAGACAGAGAGCATGAGCAGGGGAGGGGCAGAGAGAGGGAGAGAGAGAGAATCCCAAGCAGGCTCTGTACTCTCAGTGCAGAGCCTGATGCGGTGCTCGAACTCGCAAACTGAGATCATGACCTGAGCCGAAATCAAGAGTCTGCAATGAATCCATTGAGCCACCCAGGCACCCCTGTTTTAATATTTCAGTGAAGTGGCACATGACCTACTGAAAAAGTCCATTATTGCAACGTATTGATATAAGGTGGAAGAAAAATGAGAAGTGTATTAATACATAACTTTGGCTTATTCTTTTCCCCCAACTAACAAATTATTAGGGTTTTAACAAAACTAAAAGTGTGATTGTGATTTGGTATTAAACAAAGTATCATCTACTATTATGATTAAGTTACGAAAGAGTAAATGATTCAGACTTATTTATGCTAGTGTAAATTATGTTGTGATGAGACTTACGTTTCATGAATGCTAACTTATAAAATATCACATTGCATTTCTTTTTTACAAACAATATTTATGAAGAAAGTATATTCTATACTTGTTCCTTAATTCACATTTTTTTCTAGTTCAGATGAAGCATTTCCAATGTTGCTAAGGTATTACATCAGAAAAATAAATTAACACATTTTATGTGAAAGTAATGTATGATTCAGAAAGGTCTGCCATACCTGGGATACAGAAATTCAGAGAACACCTTACTTTCAGCTCTAGGAAATAGTTTTGAATTTCTTTTTAACTTGCTACAGGTCCCTCCCATGCATTTCATTGTGCAAATCTCCTCTGGCAGTGACAGACATTATTAAACTTTAGTAAGTAATAAACCAGGGATGACAACTGGCACAAGGTTAGTGCTTTGAAACTGTTTGCTGATGATGGGGTCCCTGGGTGGCTCAGTCGGCCAAGTGTCCGACTTTGGCTCAGGTCATGATCTCGCGGTCTGTGAGTTCAAGCCCCGCATTGGGATCTGTGCTGACAGCTCAGAGCCTGGAGCCTGTTTCAGATTCTGTCTCTCTCTCTCTCTCTTTCTATCTCTGCCCCTCCTCCACTCAGCGCTCTGTCTCTCTGTCTCTGAGAAATGAATAAGCCTTAAAAAAATTGAAACTGTTTGCTGATGAACAAGTAAATGAATGAATAAAAAAAGAAGTGACCGATTTCTACCCTTTGATTATTTACCTAGTATTCCTTTCAATGGTAAATTACTTACCAGTCAGTCATGAAAATAAACAACTGGGAGTTCTGAGACCTATACACATGCTACAAAGTACACATGCTTTGTACTTAACATAAGGTTCAACTAGTCCGTTCTTATATATCGAAGACACAAATATTTCACTCATATATTCATTCAGTATTTTTCTCATTTCCAGCTAGACACTACCTGTTTTTCCTTGTCAAATTGCATTAATAACCTATAAATCAGTCCTCTTCTGTAGGATGAAGCAGATTTACTATGTTACAAAACTAATGTTGTCCACGAAAGTCAATATACTACCTGGGGTCTATAAACTATTTATATAAAAATTGATAGCAGTAGTGATAACCCAACTTATATCATAAATAAATGAATAAAAAATTGAACAACTAAAAAAAAAGACTATGGGCAGTGAAACCTACCATTGACAGTGTCTAGAACATGAAAGTGAATGACTTTAGAAAGCAGTGAGGTACATACAGTGGAAGAAGAATTAAGCTTTAAGGGTCAGTGAGCTTGTGTGCTAACTCAGTACTGACATTATATTAATCAGTGTTCTTGGAGGCAAACAACGGAAAGCAATGATGGGTTTTAAACATAAAAGGAAATTTTTGGAAGACAATGGTTAGCTCATAGAATTGAATGAAAGACTGGAAAATTGGCTAAAACCACAGACTTAGAAATGGTTAGGAAACTAAGGCATCTGGCTGGTACAATCATGCCTTTGAAAGAGTGGCTAGATTGTTCCTGCTGATGATACTGGAGCCCCCACGGCCCCCACTGACACTGTTAGCGTGAACGTAACGTGGACACGCACCACGGCTTCTGCTGTAGTCAGTTCCTCACTGCCCTTAATTATTTATATTACCTGCTCTGGAGTCATAGTCCTACTTGATGTCTTTCAGTTGGTGACTAGAGTCACATGTTTATGCTCTGATATCTGAAGTCAGAGAAAGTTGTTAACTGGACTTTTCAGGTTCTGCTGTGAGAGGGAAGACCCTACGTCTCATCAGAACATGTAGGAAGGCGGCATCTCCAGAATTGAAAGGGAGTATGAAAATGATTAGCAGTAGAGCCATTGAAAAGCAGTGTGATCCAAGAGGACAAATGTTTCAATTTTTGTGGATATAATTTTCAAACCAGCAAAGTAAAGCCTGAGAAATTGGTATAATCTACCTTAAAACAGCAAAGGTTTTAGTTCAGTTAGATAAAGCAAATACACACTGCAAACAACAATGAATCAGGATCTGAATGGGGGTTGGGGTGAAAATGACAGAGGTAAGGGAAATTTTTACACAATTTGATAACTAATGATATCAGAAATGGAAGAGGATGCTTATGAGATGTCTGGCCGGAGTAACTTGGGGGTTGGTTAGTCAGCTGTGTTCCTGCATCGGGTATGCTATTCACCATATCCATGCACACCATAATAACAGCTAGATTTAATTTTTGTTTTTATTTTTTTTACCATTTATTCATTTTTGAGAGACAGAGAGAGACATAGTAGGAGTTGGGGATGGCAGAGAGAGAGGGAGTCACAGAATCTGAAGCAGGCTCCAAGCTCTGAGCTGTCAGCACAGAGCCTGATGCGGGGCTCACACTCACAGATCGCGAGATCATGACCTGAGCTGAAGTCTGATGCTTAACCAACTGAGCCACCCAGGAGCTCCTAGATTTAACTATTTTGAAAGCAAATTTTCACAAAGGTGGAGAGTAGGATGAGAAAATTGGGAAATAACAGGAAACAGATTATTTGTGGCATCACATAGTAATCTTTTCAGGTTATCTACAACAGAAAATGGCACAAATTATATCGTGGAGTTCGGGGGGAAACACTGCATAGAAATTCTCTTTAAAAAAAAAGAAATTCTCTTGAAAATAAAGCCACTTATATAGCAATTTGGGAGAAATGTATTTCATTTTCTCACAATACCATTATATGTTTCATAATTTTTCATATCTTTCAATATAATTTACATCTGTCAAAAAATACCATTTTTCAGATGCCTTAAAAAGTCAAAAGGTTAGGATCAGCATAGAAGTACTCCAGTATTTTTCAGAATCTTTTGATTTTAGCAAACTGCATTATCATACATAACAATTTTCCCACACTTTTCTCCTGATGAGAAATAACACTTCTATACATCTCTCATTCCAGACTACTTGAATTTTATTATGATTTCCCCCTATCCTTTTGGTTTATCTCATCTTTTAGCCAAGCAAATAACTAATATTGAAAAGACTCCTACCATACGGGGCTAGAATTTAAAAAAAAAACATGTTTCACTGATTGAAAATTAAAAAAAAAAATCTAGATCCAGATCCATGCTATTTGGGAAAGTCACATTTTTCCTTCCTTTTCCAATTTTCTCATGTGGCAATGAGGTAGTGTCCTAAATATTTCTAAGGTAACTCTCGTCTCTAATATGTGTGATTCTGTCATACCCTTCCCTACTTCAACAAGTCACAAACTTGCACTATATGCACAAGTTGCACTGAGTTGATGTTTCTTGACATGTTTAACTTTCTTGTTAAGAACTTTTAACTGAGGGGCACCTGGGTGGCTCAGTTGGTTAAGCGTTCAACTCTTGATCTTGGCTTAGGTCATGATCTCACAGTTCGTGGGATCAAGCCCTGTGTCGGGCTTTGCACTGACAGGGTGGAACCTACTCGGGGCTCTCTCTCTCCATTTCTCGCCTGCCCCTCTAAATGAAGAAATACATATTAAAAAAAAAGAATTTGTAGCTGAAATCAGGAAGTTAAATGTGTAAGAAACACAAATGTTTATGTCTCTACTTGGAGACATGCTTTTCACTGTCTCTTTCAGAAAGAGAAATGCAGATATAGATGGCTCTCTGAGTATAATACACATGTATTCTTAAATTATGGTAAACATAATTAATTTCTATGGATTTTATATTTGTACTAGTATAATTCTAATACACAGTCTCTTCTCTAAAACCCTTAGAAACATGTTCTGGAATTTATAAATAGGAAAGTAATATAATGCATATACCATGTTTTGTATAATACCCCAGAATCATTTGGCCAGCAACCCATAATCAAATATTTTTAATTGAAATGTATTTAGCATTCACAGGTAAACATTGCATTTGAATTTCTGCCATGTACATGTATTACACTTAAAAATAAAATCAAAATACAAATCAAAATAATAAAAAAGTAGAATGTTTTGTTTAGAAAATAAAACTTTGATGTTTAAAAAAATTAATAAATGCAGTAGTTTCACATCAAGTTAATGCCAGATTTGTTTGCCAGATTAGTTCAGACTAGGTCCATTTTTGCCATCAAATGAATGAGAAAACAAAATTGTTTTTTAATTTTAGCTACGTACATAATGGATTTTGAACATGGATGTTTTGTCTGAACAGAAACCCCCTTGCTTTGGAAACAACTTTTGGGTTTGCTTCTATTTCAACTATATGTTTCTCATTGAAACTTAATGGTGTCTACAGGCCACATCCTTAGCTGGACAGTTGCTTGGCCCACCTGGGAAAATTTAACCCTAGGGTGGACCATCATATTCTTCCTTGAGATTGTTAAATTAGAACAAAAAGGCGTGAATACATTTCTCACTTTCTCTCTATGGCAGAGGTTTGAGAACCATCAGAAGCCATGTTTCTTGGCTTGTGGAAAGAGTTTGGCTGTATGGAGAGAGAATGAAGGGCACCTGTATGGAGATGCAGTGATGACACATGAAGACTGTTTTGCCAACATTTCACCCCCTGGTTCTTGCTCCTGAAGCATCCCATCTTCAAACCTCTCCTTTCCAACAGGTTTCTGTGGATTTAACAAACTGATGTATTTCCATTTAGTTATAATAATTTGAGCTGGTTTTCAATTGTCTTAAATCAAAGATTCCTCACCAAGAATGGACATTTTTTGTTGAGCTACAAATACTCATTTTGATATCTGAATACTTTCATTTATCTCAGAGTCCTGGAGAGTACGCGAGGTGCCCATTAGTGTTCTCCATCTCTAAGTGGCATTCCTGTTTAATCACAGGTAGTGTTGTGGTAACAAATTAATTCTGAAATCTTCTTTGCTTAACACAGTAAAAGTTTATTTCTGGTTTACAGTAAATCTAAGTGAGTTTGCAGAGAGCTCTGCTTCACATGGTCACCCATGGACCAGATAGACTTGGCCCCACCATCTTTTACCTGCACCCTCTGGGGAGCATGGCCACCTAGTCACCATGGAGAAAAGGAACTGAGGGATCCAGTACTGGCATTGAAATGCTTGTGCCACAAGGGACACGCACCAGTCCTGTTCTGTTGTTTTCCTTAGAGCTGCTCATCTAGAATTAAAGGGTAGATGAAGGGAATTTGGGAAAAGGGAGTAGGCTATGGAAACATACCCAGGACGATTTCTTTCTCCCGTAATTGCTAGTTTGATTTCACCTTAAGCGTGTTACTAGAGTATAATTATTTTGAATCTTTTACACTGCAAATAAACTAGCTGAGTTTCATATTATAAAAGAACAAGGAAAATAAGTCTTACAAGTGAACAGAAAATACCAATATCTCACAGAATGCTTTAGTTTAAGTAGTTATAGGAAGGCGCTCTCCTATTAGGATACATTAGCCTATAGCAAACCATTAAAAACATTCTAATGAGTCTTTTTGTTCCTAAAGAAAACTATTTAAGCATTCAATCAATTAATATCATGGTTTAAAATAGAACATCATTTTGGTGGCACAGTTTCAAAACAAAAGGATTAGAGGCATTCAGATACTGAACATTCAACACAAGCTATGATTTCAGCAGGGAGTCTTATTTGGCCTTTCTTCATTTTAATTCCATCAATTTCAAATTTTATTAACAGCAATGGTACACATAAAATTCCAACAGTGATGCTTTACAAAACCCCACAAATTTTGAATAATTTTGGTCTTTGTCAACCATTTTGTTTCCAAGGGTATATGTTTATACATACTTTTGCTAAGATGAGTGACTCAATATTTCTCCCAGTGGGCATTGAAAAATTAAATTTTAAAACAGTGATTATTTAGTTTCACTGTATAAAAGGGAAATACCACTTTTTTAACTTGGTTATGAATACTAAATTTAAGTAAATAAGAAGATGAAGATGAGTTACTTAGTCTTCTGAACCCACTGCTGAAATAATAAGATTGTCAAGAATCAGAAGTTTTTACTTTCACGTATATGAATAGGTGACTATACTTTCAGAATAGTTCGAATATGAGACATTACACACACACGCACACAAAGTCGTGTTTTGTGTTTGAGCGTGTACCAATCATGAGTCTTGTGAGGGACAGAGACAGGAACACGGAAACCAAAGAAAGTTACAATCTGGGAAACAGGAAGTGTGCTATAGAGGAACATGAGTGGAGAATCTTCTGTATAGCTAGATGTGGGTGATTAGCTCTATGTGTTAGAACTTGAATGATTGCACAAAGTTCAGATGGAAAGGTGGTCGGAAATATTTTCAGTACTGGAAATGCGCAAACTTGCAGAAGCCTGGCAGAAGGATGAGGGCAATACAATTTGTTTACTTCATGGGATAGGAAGTGAGGGTTGCTAGATGGGACAATTGGTATGGAAAACCAGATTATCAGAGATCACAGATTTGCTTTGTTCCAGAGAAATGAGAGCAAGACAGTTTCACTAATGAGGTGATTATTATTTTCTGGGTAAAAACCCTTAAAATGTGCTAGTACAGAAAGATTAAATAATATGATCTGGCCCATGATGTTGGGAATAAGGATTAATTGTGCTACTCTCTTTTCCTCATGATTCATTTCTCTCATGCCTCCTCAAAGAGAAGCTCATTGATCTTGCATTATGTGTAGTTTCTAAAAAGTCTCCAGAATCTCTATACCTACTGTCTTCTATTTCCCTGTTAAAGGAAACTTTTCAATTCTCATTATTCAATATTTACTATGTGCTAAGAGCTTGGCTAAATGCATTGATGTATTTAATATTACCCAATTAAGAAAATTTGTGATATCAGGCATTGATATTATTTTATACCTCACCATGACATGTATCTGTGGACGATATCCTAAAAGGGAGATATTTAGAGATTCTTAGTGTCAGGTATTTCGTGACATTTACTGGCATTTTATACCTTCCATTCTTCTTTCCCCCAACCAACCAAACAAAATAAAAATTACAAAAATAGTTATAACTTACTACTTTCTCATTATATCTCTATATTGGATTTTTTATGATTGTGGCAGCAACTATAGAGAAATATAAGTACTGTATGATCCCTGGAGCTCAAATGTTGGAAAAATGGAGAACACATTTGTAGTAATCATACATATATGTATAGAGGACATTTTTGACATCTTCTTTAAGTGAGCTTACTGGACACTTGAATCCAAACTCCTAAAGAGGCTAAGTTCGGAACACTGTCTGATAACATAAAAAAATCACTAGAGGTGAAAAAAACCTTTAAGTTCATCAGAAGTTTGGAGAACTCTTCCTTATGCTACACCGTTTGAAGATATTTGTACCAATGGACAACACTCTTGAAAAAAATTAAAATTGGCAAATTTCAATTTTGGTGAATTCTGAAAACACAGTCAGTGATAATTCAGTGCTGTGGAAGGTGATAATGACACTGAACGCATCCAGCTTACAAGATACTTAACAGCTGTGATTAGCAGTAGAAAAGTATTTTCTATGAATTTTAAAAACATAAAAAGAAAAAACAAACAGAAAAACCCAAAATGCTTAAAGTATGTGGCAGCAACTAAAGTAAGTTATAGATGAACCATACAAGAGGTTTTAGGATTAAAGGAAGAATAACGGTGGAGACCTGCCACCTCCTGATTGTAGTGGAGGAAGCCCAGTATTCCTTTTCAGATCCACAACATCCAGTAAAACTTACTGGACCCCTCTCTGTGAGCATCCATGACTGGAATCTACCACTATGGAAAAAAGAAGGGCCACTTATTTGTTTTCTGAGAATCCTGGCAGATGGGGGGAAGATAGTGAGCTACACTCACCCAATCATAAGCATCCTCCTGGTGTTTATTTTTATTCTGATATATCCTTGAGAAATAGGAATGGTTTAAAATCTTTTTGCATGTGGCAACAGCAACAGCAGGCTGCATACAGTAGTGATCATGGGAGCAAAGGAACCAGAAGAGTTTGAAAACACAGTCTTCGTGTGGTCATCTTGGCTGTGGATACCCAGCAGGCTTCCTTTGATTTCTGAACGTGTTCAGGACAGAATCACCCTCATTCCTGTTGATTCTCTGAGCTACCCATCACCTATCCATTAAGGCCATTTTCTCCTCAAGATATCCGGAGTAATTTTCTATTCTTTATCATCAAGAATCTTGACTAAAACCCACATAAAATACCCAAATATTATAATGGATACAAATTGTCCTGATACCTCTTTGAGCCAAATCTCTAATTAAACATATGAGTCTTTATTACTGTGAGCTTCTTAAAGTTTAAAATGATAACTTAACCATATTTTTACTATTTACAATCTGGAAGAAACCCATAGTAATGTTTTAGAAATACTTCTCCAATGAAAAAATGAAGTAGGCATTTTATGCATAATTCAGTGGAAGTTTAATCCTTACTGAATCAAAGACCGAAAGCTATTTTTATAGAACACACTAAAGCCAGTAACAGGAAGCTATAGAGAACATTACTTGATCACATTTTTCTGAAAATTGAGCACAGGGGGCAACAGTAGTATGCAAATCTATGCCACATGCTTTACCAAGGACTATTCATTTCTTATGATCTTGAATCACTTTGCTAATAAATTTTGTAATAAACGGTGATGGACATTCAACTTAATTTGCTAAAGAAGATGTAAATAGCTCATAAAGATAATACAGTCCAACAAAGGGTGTTGAAAATATGTAAAGGTAAAATGTGAAGTCCTTAGCCAAAATGTATCCAGTATTCTGCACAGTGGTCAGTGCACCAGAGTCCTGGCTGGTTAAGCAATGTGACTGCCAGCCAAAAGGGCTCCAAAAAAGACTAGTGATTTGCACTTTATCTTGCAAACTGGTGTACTAAAACAAACAGTAGATTGAGGAAAAGTAACAGTTTCAGAGACGAGAAAGCTGCTAGAATCCTTTAAAGGAATAAGTAAATATGTTTACAAGGAAAATTACCATGTATGTAAGGTATATAATGTATTTTCAGCTGTAAGAAGCCTTTTTTAAGGCCACACACCAAAGACCACTTAAAATCAAGTCACTGTAGGATGGCTTATTTTGTCATGGGTAGAGAATTGATTTATAGGCAAAAACAAGGGATAAAAGAGGCACTTCTTTGCACAGAAAAATGTGAACTAAAGCTCAGTGCTGAGGATAGGTTTATTTTACATTTTCACAAAAGATTTGATGAGTGTGTGTGTGTCCAGCATAATTCATAATTTGGCAGATAGATTTCCAAGTATGGCAGAAATATTTCAGGTGGATCTGAATGAAAAAAAATGGTATATGAATGTTATTGTCAACAAATATAAACTGATTCTCTGGAAGCAGGCAATATGTGTAAGTCCAGAAGAGTACTGCTTAGCTGCCTGCATCAGAGGCAATTACAAGTACATACTGGGGCCTATGACAAAAAGTAAGACAAAGACAGAAATCCAGGTCATGGGGAGGGTGGCCTATATAAGGCATTGCCTTTCCTGTTGAGGAAGCAGGGTACTTGGTAAGGTGTCAAAATTGAGCATCAAATGACTGGAATAAAAGAAATTTAATTAATGGAATTTGGATACAACAGAATAGCGAAATCAGTGAAGAAATGGGCCAAGGTTGGAACAGAACTTTCTGCAGATTCACTTCACTCTGATCTTCATGAATTTATTCATTTCTTATTCATTGAGGGCATCTTCCTTTCTTTCTGATTAAAGTTCTTGGGGGCCAACTGGATTCTGTCTTCAGCATCATTGATCCTGGCTAAGAATAGAGTTGTCTAATGGGGAGAGGCATCCAAGCAAGTCAGTTTACCCTGCTTAGAATACTATAACAGCCTTAGACCTTAGAGATGGAAAAAAAATAGTACAGTAAAACTGCAAAAGAGCCACTGAAATGAAAAGAGTGGTTTTCAAATGAGGAAAGAATGCAAAAATAATCTAAAATGTAGTATTTTAGCATTAAGAAGTAGATAGTTAATGAAATTATAGCTAATACTGATATGCTAAACACAGACATATTTTCCAAATCCTAGAATCATTTGTGAGAAAAGAATACATCAATGGATTCTAGACCCTTTCTTTTTAAGTCTCATGAGTGGTATGTTAAAGTGCCCTTTATCAAAGGGCCTGGAAGTTTGAATCAAATGCCTTAAGTGAGTCCCATGAGCAGCAAGTTTAAGACACAGTGACATACAGAGTGTGTGTTAATTTGTGGATCTCATGACCCTCAAAATGTGGCACAGGCTGAACAATAGGTAGAATCTTGAAGAGCTTAAATTAATGGATGGCATAGTTATATCCATAATGGGTTATTAAGAGAAGGTGCATATATTGCTTTGGCAAACAGCCTAAACGTTTTGAGGTGACATCATTAAGAGCAACCGTGTTTTTCCACAAGCCATTTTTCTTTGTAGGTAACACCACCTTTCATATTGTCAACCTTAAAAATAAGGCAGCCGGTTATTTTACTAACAAACTGAATTTCTTTGGGAATAACAGAAGAACTGCAATTTGGGACATGCAAGCTGTGGTGAACCATTGGCAAGTCCAAAGAGACAAAGGGAAGGTCAGCTTTTATTAGGTTTTAGAAGGAAATTGGGAGGGTTGTCTTAAAATTTCACCGGAGATGAACAAGAGACTTTGACACTGTGGCGGTTTCTTGTTGGCAGCAGGTTGTGGTTAGTGCATTGTTGCTAGGCAGAGAGGCATCTTGCCTCTTCTTCTTTACAGTGGGAGATGAAATTCCTATGTGAAAAATGCCTTCTTTGTCAACAATTCTTACCTTCCCTCTTTCTGCTGGTTCTCCAGGCTGCGATGAATGGTACATGCATGAGAGTACCCCCCTTCAGAGCTTCCTAAATCCATTTTTTAAAAATAAGGTTTATGTATTTATTTAAGTATTTTTATTCGAGTATAATTGGAATGCAGTGTTACATCAGTGTCAGGTGTACAGCATAGTGATTCAACTCTTCTCTATGTTGTGTTATGATCAGCACAAGTGTAGCTACCGTCTTTCACCATATAATGCTATTTTGACATCATTGACTGTATTTCCTCTGCTGTGCCTTTTATTCCCATGACTTATTCATACCGTAACTGGAAGCCTGTATCTCCCACTCCCCTTCATCCATCTTGCCCTTCCCATTGGCAACCATCAGTTTGTTCTCTGTATTTATAGGTCTGATTTTACTTTTTGTTTGTTTATTCATTTGTTTTGATTTTTAGATTTCACATATGAATGAAATTGTATGGTATTTGTCTTTCTCTGACTTATTTCACTTAGTCTAATACCCTCTAGGTCCATCCATGTTATTGCAGATGACAAGATCTCATCTTTTTTATGGCTGAATAATATTCCATTGTGTGTGTGTGTGTGTGTGTGTGTGTGTGTGTGTGTGTACATATATATCACATCTTCCTTACCGTTCTTCTATCCCAACTTCATTTTAAATGAGGTTTACTTTATTTTCACAACAGTCTCAGGCAGTAAGAATTTGTACTCCTCTGTTCTCAGGTTGGTGTGGAACCTTACATCTTCAGGGATAGATTTAGTTTCAGCTTTCTAGAACATTTGAGGCAATCCTTTTCCATACTAATGCTTCTTGAAACATTCTTGTATTTTATCTATCCACTTCTCAGATACATCCCACTCATCTTAAAAACTAATGAAATGGGATTATTTTCATGTGAACAGTTGCAAATGTACACCTTTCCAAGCAAACGACAAATCGATAAACCAACATTGGCTGACCTTGTGCTTAACCCAGAGCCCCCCCAAGTTTTCCAGATAGAAATAAATTATAATTACTGATATTACTAAAGTTGCCACTGTACACCATCTTGAAGAAGAAATAAATGGTGGTTGAGTATCTTCCTATGTTTTATTTCAAAATTTAACAAAGTGATAAGATTATTGACAGGTAATGCTATTCACTTGGTGCCTTTGAAGAAGTGTTCTTTATGGTAGCCTGTTTCTAGAGCATGTTATTTTGAGAAGTTCTTATTTGAAAAGGTGGACTGTGCTTTTTTCCTAATTATCTTGAAACAGCTGAGATCAAAAATAGATTTGCACTTAATAGTTTTACCTTCAAGGTAATTATATTTGTGCTTATATCCCTTAACTTTTTATTTCTCTGTAAACTGCAAAATAAATTTTAGTGTTATTTAAATAAGTTATATCTTAAAGGCAGCCATTAAATACTGTCTCTGGTGCTTTGAACTCAAAGTATTCAAATGATATTGGTCATGTCTTGACACATTTAACTCTTAACACATACAGTCTGTGAATTAAACAAATTCTTATTTTTGAAAATGAATGTGCATCTGAGAGTTTAATTTGTGTCTTTAGTAGTTTGTGTCTTTTTAGACATATGAGAAGAAATAAAATATGTACATTTAACATTCAGTTTCATAGACCCCAGCATCCCTCTGAGAAGAATAAATGAGTTTGGGAGAATTGGCCTTTGTAAAATCTCACTATGGTTGTGGCTGAGTAAGTAATTTATAAAATGAACAAAATGCATTACTCATAAACCATAGCTTTTCATAGTTGTGAGCAGAGTCTAGAATTATGATAGTCATATGGTACCCACAGGGTCTAGCTGACATGCCATGTCTAGATGGTAACTTCTGTTTTTGAGACACTTCATTTGGCTTTTTTTAAAGTTTATTTTATTTATTCTGAGAGAGAGAGATAGAAAGCAGGGGAAGGGGTAGAGAGAGAGGGAGACAGAATCCCAAGCAGCTCCACGCTGCCAGCACAGAGCCCGATGTGAGGTTCGAACTCACGAATCATGAGATCATGACCTGAGCTGAAACCCAAGAGTCAAATGTTCAACCTACTGAGCCACTGAGCCACCCAGGTGCCCCTCATTGGCTTTTTTTTTTTTTACTGATCTCCAGAGCAAAATAAGGCTCCTTACTCTGCATTGAATTTGCTATAATACAAGATATGATTCCTTTTGCCTCATATTTTCTTGCTTCAAGTGAATTCATACTGTTCGTTCGTTTGTTGAGTGCTTACCACATACCAAATCAGGTGCTCTGGCTAACAGTTTTTGACCTGTTACATCAAACTGCTGGTGGTCTGTGAACTTGGCTTTCAAGTTCAGTTTTGCTCTTGGAAGCTGCCTGTTTTTTCAGTATCTGTTCTGCTGTTGGTTGCTGACTGTTTTCTCAGACTCAGCTCCATGCTCTGTGAGTATGTCCCGAATCACTTTCTCATTTAGATCAGGCTTCAACGTGAACAAGGAAATTTACATTTGAGCATGACATAAAAAAAAAAAGAAAAAAGAAAGAAAGAAAGAAAGAAAGAAAGAAAAAGAAAAAAGAAAAAAAAAAGAAAATTCTAATTGTTCCATGGGCAATCTCACTCTAGGAGGCATGGGAAAGATATAATTTTAGTAATCCTCATGGATTGGTTAATGATTATTTAATTATGCTGATTGTTGATAATTACAGTGATGAGAGAGGTAACCAAATTAGGACTAAAGTGTTTTTCACTGGTTTAAAAACAATGGTTTGTGTCACCTTGACTAATTGTCAACTTTAACTCCCATACATGAGAGGTCAATAGTTATTAAACCTATACGCGCAAGTACTTGTAAATAAAAAAGTAAAACTTCCTAGCATTCATATTACTCTGATAGTGTATTTATATATATATTCCTGATATCAGCTATAATAAAAAATACAACTTTAAATAAATATGATAATGATAATATAATAAATATATCATAATAAATGATAATTTAAAACATTTCCCACAGATGCCAGCTTGTAAAAGAGAAGATTTTCATTTAAATGATCCTTTCCTTCAAGATCTATGAAAATATGCCTTTTACTTGCTTTAATACTGGTTGATTAATGCTAGAAGGTTTATGTTGAGAATGTTCATGAATAACATGATTTCATAAGATGTTTAGCTAATTGCGTTTCATCCATTACTCCATCAAGTGATAAGAAATTTGAATGCTGGTAGTCCATATGCTCGTCAAAGTATCAGGTAATTTTTTACTATAGAAAACATGGATTTTGTTGTCAAGTCCTGGTTAGAATTCTGATTTTGCTCCATTTGATGTTGTGCAGATTATTACTTCTTTTCTCCAAAGCACTGGCTTACTCATCTACAAAATGGAAAGAATAATGCCTGTTTCATAGACTCCCTCATTCCTCACTTCCAATCCATATGTAACTTCTTCCTCTAAAACATATATGAGGCATCATATGTCTGAAATATAAACCAATGTGTTTTCTTCATTGGTAATGTCTAGTCCCTGCCTGTCCATATTCTGTATCAAGAGTCATCCCCCTGGTTGATTTTTATTATAGAGAAGATAATCTTTCCACCTGAGTTCACTAGGCCATAAGGCTTCCGTGCCCCTAAGAATGGGGATCAGATGATGTAAGATAAATTTAGATCAGATGGGAAGAAAAATAGGAGAGCTTTGCTCCTTTAGAGCGTAGGGAAAAAAAGAAGCCAGCAGCCAAGTACATGCCTCTTCCTGTTTAAAATCCTGTAAGTGGAAAGGGGTGTGCGGAAGCCAAAGGCAGCTGCAGGTACTTGTGTCTCCGGTTATAAACTGGGGAGAAGACTGCAGATGCATAGGATAGGCTGGCATTAATGGCAGGGGCTCAAACAGAGTAGAGTACTTGTATCACAAAATGTTAAGAAAAGAGGAGGATCTAAATTAGCCCTTCCTCAGTGGCCTAGAGAGATGTAGAAGTTTCTGCCTGCTTTGTGGTGGGAGGTGTGATATGTGTGCATTAACAAGCAGTGTACTTACATCAAAGCCTCCATAACTGAACATGAGGTGTTTCACCTACAGAAGCCGACTGCTTGGGTAGCTTTAGCAGGAGCTGATGAAAGACGCGGTTGATTTCGAAGGTCCACCAAAGCCACTAGGAGTCAAGGTGAGGCCTACTGAGCAAATCAGTAATATATTACCCCTAAATTCCATTAGGAATCCCAGCTGGATATTCCAGCTCGAGAAGCCAGGAAGATTTCCATGACCAAGAAGTAAAGGGAATCCATCAAAACAAAAGGCAAGACCCAGGCCCTCTCTTCTCTTCATGAGAGCATTTAAGTATCCTTCTCCACTAAAGTTAGATTCTCCTATAATATTTTCTGTACTTTTAAAGTTGTACTGTTTATATCTTGGTCTTTAATCCACTATGATTTGTGTATGTGTGTGTATCTGTGTGAAGCGTATTCAGGATCTACTATTACATTTTCCGTGTGGATAATAACTTCTTGTTCCAGCAGTGTTTATTAACAACTCATCTCTTTCCATATTGAATTATAATACTACCATTATTAAATAGTATTTCTCTCTAAATATTGATGTATATATATCTCTCTCTCCTCTTTTATCCATCTATGGATTCTAATCTATTCCAGTGACCTGCTTGTCCATCGCCATGTAACTCAGTATGCTATGTTTCTTTATTTATTGCCACAGTTTTAAAAATTAATCTTGGATATCTGGTAGGGAATGAGCCTTAACTTCTTTCATTTCTTCCAAGTTGAAAAGTGTTTCAACTCCTCTTGGCAGTCTACTCTTTTATAAATTTTAGGATCAGATTCTCTCATTTTGTGGGAAACTTTGCTAAGGTTTTGATTAAAATTGATGTCAGTGTGTAGATAAATTCAGGAACAATGGGCATATTTGCAATATTGAGTGCACTTCTCCAACAACATTGCATACCACACTCACGTTCTTCTTTTTTCTGGTGTGCTGAAGTACCTCCTTAATATTTTGTGAATTTCCAAATGACAGCTGGCACATCTTTGATTGGACATTCCTGGGAACCTTATTATTCTGTTGCTGTTGTGAAAGGGATGGGGTTTTATCCAACTTATTCCTTCGAATCACTTATTTCTGGTGTAAAGGCACCCTACTGATTTTGTAGGGTGATAGTACATCAGGCATCCTTGCAGCGGTCTCATTAGTTCTGATAATTTTCCTGACTCTCTGGGTTTTCATGTGTAAGCACGCTTGTAGTTTACAAATACAGTTTTTTCTCTTCCTTACCAATTTTAATATTAATAGAAATTTTGATGGATGGATCTTTTTTATATTCCTAGTTTTATCGGAGTAGTTTTAAATGCCTCCATTAAGTATTATGTTTACATTTATTTTATTTTATTACATTTATTTATTTTTGAGAGACAGAGAGAGACAGAACGTGAGCAGAGGAGAGGCAGAGAGAGAGAGCATCTGAAGCGGGCTCTGTGCTGACCGCAGTGAACCCAGTGGGGGGCTCAAACTCATGACCTGAGCTGAAGTTGGACGCTACTGGCTGAGCCACCCAAGTGCCCCTCACTTTATCATTTTTTTTACATTCCTGTTTTCATGCTCTATAATTGTTGGTATGATCTTTTAAAATTGTTTCCGTTTCCCCATTTCTCAGCATTTGACCTTGTTCTCAACCTGTTCCTCTCTTAACAATGAACATGTGCATCTCTTCCTTCTTCCAGTCCTCCTTCTAATTTAAAGAAGTCTCCTTCCCTGAACTCTTCCACCTGTTCTGTTTCCCCATCTCCCCACTGTCTTAAAGATCATATGCATATGCCCTAGTTCCCTGCAGTTCCTTCAACCTGTATTTACACTTGAGGTGGGCAGCTGTTTTTTTATTTACATCAGATCTCTTGAAGGGTCAGGACCTCAACTTCCTCCTCATTTACTAAACTGGACTAAGTTTACCTATGACCTAATTTCTCAGTCAATTACCCAGTTTCCATCCTTCATTCCATGTAATCTTGATGCCTTCTTGATCTGATTTTTTTCGTTAGTTTCTGTGACACTGTTTTTCTTTCATTTTTTTCTACCTACTTTATCATTATTTCTGTGGCTTTTTTTTTCTTGCTCTTCTCTAAATACTAATGAATTTGTATATAGGAAAAAACTAGAAATCATCTTTTAAAACATTAAAGATCTATTGATTACATAAATTCCATAGATGTTTGGAAATAAAATCTTTGTCTAATGTGATTTTAAATGCCTCTAAATCATAGATTATATGACCAAATTAATATCAACAGAATTTTTTTTTTTTGCATTAGAGATGTTTTCACTCTTCATTTTTGTCTGGTGTAATGATTGGGGAAAATTGTAAGAACAACAAAATGAACATGTGCTCATTAAAATATTTACACTTGGAATAGAGATTAAATATAGTATATTTTACCAACATTAAACCAGCACAAGGATAAAAGAATACTGTAGTGAAGTTTTTTTTATAATTGAAATAGACTGGCATAACTCTTGTGAAATAGTTATTCTTAAGATTGTCTTTGATTTTTTTCCCATGGTTTCACATCCTCAAATAGGTCTTCATCTTGCAAAAATCTGTACATAATACATACTGATGCATAAAGAAAATGCATCAACTAGGCAAATGTTCTAGGATGGCTTGGATTATCAGACATTTGCAAGTTAAATTCAATATTACTGTATAAATTTAAAGAATTAACTGAAATTAACATAATTTATTTGTTCCTTTAGTGAATAACCAAAAATATAAAGTTCTTCAAGCTATTTTATATTCTTATTAGGATAATTGTAATTATTCATTTTTATTTAAAAATTAAGCGATGTTAAGCATACAGTGTTTGATGAATATGAAAATATATATCATTGAATTATAAATGATTTTGCCTCCAGCTGCCAACTTGAAATGCCAGGCATTTTCCTAATCTTCATATTTCATGTAATGTTGAACCATTTATGGTCCTTGTGCTGCCATATGGGAAAAGCAATATTCATCAACCCTTTATGCTTCATGAAGCAAAAGGTGTTATTTCATTTGTGAGCTTCTTTCATAACAAAGAGTGATTGAATCTCTTCTTTTATTTATTCATTTTATTTTTTTGTAACTTTAAATGATGGTAATCAGTCAGAATTCCCCATTGAGGGTATTTATTAATTTTCACCCTGGTAGTAGACCACAAGCTCAGTGAGGGTAGGCAGCAGTTGTTCTTTTTTTGTTTGTTTGTTTGTTTTTAAGTTTATTTTTATTTGAGAAAGAGACAGCACAAGTGGGGGAGGGGCATAAAGAGAGGGAGATAGAGAATCCCAAGCAAACTCCACAACACAGGGCTCGAACTCACGAAACCATGAGATCATGACCTGAGCCGAAACCAAGAGTCAGATGCTCAACTGACTGAGCCACCCAGGCACCCCAGCAGCAGGTTTATTTATTCGCCATCATATTCTCAGCACTTAACATAATGCATGGTTAGGATGAATGAATGCATTTGTTTTCAGATTAAAATTTTTTTTGATATAATTATTAATGTAATGGTCCACCCCTATGTCATCATGACTTGGTACCTAAGGGTGTCACAGGAATATTAATACATGTTGCCTCCTGTCAGAGGTTTTCAGTATAACCGAAGATACAGATTAAGGAATATGGATCAGTAGAAGACATTATGTGGATATTCATAAAAGAGGGCCTTCCACAGAGGTCCAGAATCATAGAAGTGATAGTTGGGTAAAGCTTAGAGAAGAAATATTTGCAACAAACAGGGAAACTTTGCTTTCTACATGAAAACCAAGATATCAAGGGCTTGAGGAAGGAAAGACCATAAAGCATTGGAGGGGCTAGGAGGACCCAGGGTTCATTAAATATGAAATTGGGATGTTTGGAAATTGAGTGGCATTTGTTTCTTGAAAATAAAGGATTCTGAAAGGCAGGTAAAGTAGGTTTTACTTTAGAGAGGACACAAAATAAGAATCTAATGAATATTTTGTGAGGAAAAGAATCACCTAATGGTATATCACAGTAGCTTATAATTGGAGACACCAAGATACAGTGTGAAATTGAGTGCATGGTGGAGACGGCAGGAATGAAGGCAGGAAAAAGATGGGGTGGTTGATTTCAGTTAGGTAAAAAGGAAGAGGCAAACTAAAATCAATTTGTCAAATTTGGGATGTTTCATAGTTAGAGATAGGGAAAGTGAGAGATGAGGGTTAGTTTTTGACACATGAAACTTGAAATGGTAGCCAGATAGTTAAATGGAAATGTCGCAAACATAAGGAAGCTACTTAAATTGTATTATTCAAAAAATTTATCTGTGCCACCTTTCGTATCTAATATACATACATGTTCACACAGTTTGTTCTTTTTAATTGTGCCTGTTTCTTCTAGAACATTTTCATCTTACAAAATTTAGTTTTCAGAAACTCTCATTTTTGTAATTTATTTTATAAATGCCTAAGTACTTCAGTAGGCTAGTGCAGATATCAAGAAGAGTGAAATGTTATATAATCATTTTAACACAGAATTACCTATTTGAGAAAGATATAAAGTTTCCTTTCCTTTAAAATGGGGATGATAATTCTTGCCCTACCTAGCTCGAAGGGTTGTTGTAAGGATCAGAAGAGATGACGGGTATGAAAGCTCTTTGAAAACGAAAATCCTTTACAAATGCAAGCTATCATCATCGTGATTATACAGTGCCCTCCATATGAACCTGAAACAATTTTCATCTATCATGTCACTCTTCTAATTCCTGTAGAGCATGTCCCACAAGATTTTTATCACAGGACTCTATTTTAATCAACGACAATGCATTTTCATGAAAGCATAATATTGTTTCTATAATAGATATTCTTTGAACTCTGGATGAAGACTAACACACATTTCAAGGACCATTATACTTCTGAGAATTTTTTCCTATCTCTTTCATTTTATAGCTTCCTTTTCCCCGTATTACATGGGTGCAATAAAATGACTTCATCAGGTAAAGTATCCTATAAAAACTTAACTGTCAATCTCATCCTCCTTTCCCCTAACTTCATCTTTTCCCACTCTGTGAGTTTGAATTCTCTGATAAGCACCAGCCATGGGCTTTACCCATTGGCACCAGTCCAGCCTAGTGATCAAACCAGGCACTGAAGGTGTAGAATATAGCCCTGTCAGCCTCAGGATTTAGTGCAGGTTGGAACCGAGGCCTGGCACCAACCCCAAAACTGTTGTGCCAAAGAGAGTTCTGATTTTTTTTTAGTTTCTCTATGTGTCTCTCCATCCTTTTATCAAATTAGTACAGCTCTGATGCTTGCCATTCCGAAGGGCTTCTCCCTAGCTTCCTAGGTCGTGGGAGGAATATCCACATGGTTCTGGACTATTTCATAACTTTCTGTCTTGATACCCATTTCCTGGAATCTTCCACATGCTCTTTTTCAAGATTGATCCTGTTTGTATCAGAACTTGACCAAACAGTTCTTAGGTTAATGAAGCCCCTTGGCCTCTACATTGTGGCTGTGCTAGCTGCACCTGTCAGGGCCAGTCTTTGGTATTAGACAAATCTCAGACATCCTTCAGACTGCTCCCATAAGCTGGTCTGTGGCTAGCCCTGAGTTCGACTGCTCACCCACTTCATCTAAGTTTGGTAGCCAGTTCCATCATGCTCTCTATCCAGGAGGGCATTAGTGTCCGAGACAAGAGGCCACATTCTTCCCACAGTATCATTCTGCTGCTTCACAAAATTCCCTCATTATCAAAATTTCACCTGGATAATGTTAATTCTCTCTCTCTATTTTTCTTGGCACTTGTACAAGAAGCGCAAACATCTACTTAGGGAAGAGGGCACACTGTCAGAGCTGGGTCTTTTCTGATACTTGGATTAGGTCACGGAGTCGCTGCAGATTTATAGTGGAGAGAGAAACACTACACTTGAGAATTTGCTATAATTGCAAGAAGCACCAAACCTGTAATTACTATTGCCACTCTGGGAACTTCAAGGGAAGCCTCCATAGTTAGCCTTTGCCCTTATCCATCCTGACTTTCTTGCCATGTTTTTCTGCTTTTGCCTTTGTTAGAATTTATAGTAGAAATAGAAATTTAAAAACTCAGCTGAAGATTCTTAGACTAGTACAAAGAATGTATTTTTAAATTTATTTGATGCTTACTGTGCATCAGAGTGCAGAGGAATTTAATTGGCAGTGATGTAATTAATTGTTTATTTTAACAAAAATCAGGGTGAGTTGCCTAACACTTTCAGTGTTTGAGCTCATAATGTTAAGACATATGTAGCCCTTCCTAACTTAGCATTTCAGTATAGCTCCACCAGGTAGGTGTTATCTTTACTCTATTTAAAAATGAGGATCTTGGGGCGCCTGGGTGGCTCAGTCAGTTCAGCGCCTGACTTCGGCTCAGGTCGTGATTTCGCGGTTTGTGAGTTTGAACCCCTTTTCAGGCTCTGTGCTGACAGCTTAGAGCCTGGACCCTGCTTCAGATTCTGTGTCTCCCTCTCTCTTTCTGCCCCTCCACCATTCATGCTCTGTCTCTCTCTCCTTTAAAAATAAATAAACATTACAAAAATAAAATAAAATAAAAAATAACGATGAGGACCTTAATGGGCATTGCACATGAGGATATTAGATGTCAGAGAGCTCATGCGTTTGCCTAATTCAGCAATGGAGGACTGTCATATGGCAACACCATACTTCTGGGTTCCATGCAGAGATCCCTACCCACCAGTGAATACTTCCTTTCTTGTCTTCATAGTAAATGACAAAGGAGGGTCACAAGGCCTTCTGTTATATCATGCCATCTTATAGCTCAGTTCCCTTCTTTCCTTCCTATATTTCATCCATTCTGAACCTCTTGTAGAGCCATCATCTGGAAATCTTGTCCCTTCTTTTTACTGACTTCTATTTTTTGGGCCAGATCCATTGGGTAACTGCCTCCTATTTGGGGGGGCAGATCCATTGGGTACTGACTCCTATTTTGGAGGAAAGATCCATTGGGTAACTGACTCCTATTTTGGGGGGCAGATGCATTGGGTAACTGACTCCTATTTGGGGGGCATATTCACTGGGTAACTGACTCCTATTTTGGAGGAAAGATCCATTGGGAAAGCTTACGTGTGGTCTGAGTTGGCCTCCGACGACATCTTGTGCAGTCTCTGTTTGAGCCATTAGTATCATTAATGTACCACTCTGGTTCCCTTAGATTAAGCTTCCGAGGGTACAGACTGCCTCTTTCATTCTTGTTTCCTCTTTTTCTTCATCTATAAAATAAATATAATAGTAGCTACCTTGTAGATTTATTGGGAGGATTAGAGGTAATGTATATAAGTAAAGTAACTAACAGTGCCAGAGACATGGTAATAAAACTAACAATAACTCATATTTATTAAACTCATTTTCTGTGTGCCAGGTACTATGGTAGGCATTTAACGTGTATTATCTGTAATCCTTATGTAATGATTTTATTCAATGGCCTGAACTCAAAGCCAGTAGAAGCAGAACACACTTTTACTTTTTCTCTTCAACAATATTATCAAATCTTATGACCCTGCAGTTTGATGCATGCCAGGCAGGGGCCATAGTTGCAGACTATCAGTTATGAACACAAGTTAATTTCAATAATTAAAATTTATGTTCCGTTATTAACATTTCTAGGCTGTTTGTTCTTAATTCAGATGAAATTCACGACGTCTCCCTCTCCCTCAGCTGAGGCCCGACACTGGCTCTAGCTTTGCCTTGTGAAATAGTTTTCGACTTGACTGGGGTTTTTCTAGTCATTCTCAGTAATCAGTACCTCTGGCATTGGCAGGAGCTTGCCACCTTGTGGGCTGTGCTGGTAGGCTCTTTAGAGTCCTGCCTTTCCCCCCATACCACCACAATCTGGGAACCCCAGCTTTCTGACGGGGGACATAAGCATTTTAGCTGTCACCCAGCTCTAGCACACGGCAGCCAATCCTACAACCTCCTTTCTCCAGGGTTCTCTTACTTTGGCAGGGGGTTCTTCTCAGTGGGATCCCATAAAGATGGCAGATTACTATGCACTGAGTCAATAGGAAATGCAGGCATTGCTGGCATGCCGGGTAATGGAAAGTAGATGTGTCTGCCTGTCTGCTGTCCTCTCTTCTTGCTCTGCCTGTGTGGATGTTGCAGCCGGCCTCCTGCTTTCTGAATTCTCCAGGAGAGAAAGGGGCAGTCATCAGTGTTCACACGTGCCTCCAAACTCTCGGGACCACATGTGAGCTTGTTGCTGCTGCTTCTCATCACAGTGGTCTTGCAGCAGTTGGCCTGCTCATTTCCACAGCTCGGCAACCTGTGGTCAGAATGGACTCCGTGGTCTTTTGTCTCAGAAGTGTGGCACTCACTACTCTTAGATCTTGTAGCACTGTCCCCTTGGATATGTGTATAGAATGTGTCTGCATGAGAGGAGATAAGCCAAAACCCCTCCCTAAGATAACGTCTCATTGCCTCCTTGACTTTCTCTTAATGCACTCCGTAATTATGCTTCTGACAGGGCAGAGGACTTGCCATGTTAGGGGCCAGTTTGGCTGCTTATTAGGAAACCCCAGGAGAGGTACTAGCTGCTGCTCTTCACAGTCCTTTATTGTTTTCAATGTAGGGCTTTTGCTGAAATGTTTGAAGCAACAAGGAGAACCCTGCTCCGCATCTTTATATATATACAGCACCCATTTATATCTGAAGAAACTGTGACTCTAGAAGTCAGGTTATTTTTCCTATGGCCCTTAAACTTATTTAGTGCAAGTCCAAACCTAATTTGCATCTAGATTAGTGTAGTCCCAAACTGACTGTTCTGTTCACTGTACTGTTTACTTCAGTATGTGAGTGTTCGATTGTAAATGGTTACCAGAGGGCGTCTCTAAGTTGAGATAGACAGCATTGGCACTCTTGGGGATTTATTTAGATAACTTACAATGAAAAATGGAGCTTTGATGCTGTAGACATATCAACACTTATCCAACTTAATTGACTCCTGTATTTGTGCTGGTTAACTATTAGTCATTTTCTGCCAGTTAAAGAAATACTTGGTAGAGCTAAAGCAGTACCTAGCCCATTGTGAGATTTCAATAAATATTTGTTAAATGAAAGACTGCAGGAATTCAAACTCAGCTGATACAACTACTCCTAGCAAATGGTGACGAGTGCTGAGTTTTGTGGAGTGCTTTGATTGTGTATGTCTCACTGGTATTCTTCCATCTATCATCAACCCTTATATTCAAGGAAATGTCTTTAGCATTTTTATTAGATGATTGCATGTCTCTTACAGGCAACTAGGAGAAATACCAAGCTTTCAAAAGAAACCTGATTGTGTCAGAGTTGAAAATTCAATCAGCAAGAACCAATTTAAAAGAGCCAAGTTATAGCAAAATCTAGAGAATTCTAACTTTAAATAAAATCTTTTCCTGCTTCACGACAGCCTCAACTTTCTTTTAGCTTTTAAATAAAAAAGTGTTGATAAATGGCCACTGAAGAATAGCTTAATATAGTACAATAGTTCTTTTTTTCTCAATGTTCACAGGGAAAGAAAATCTGGATAAATCAAAGGGATCTTTGAGAAATTTTGTAAACTGTCCTCTCAGTCAGGTTAATTTATTAAAGATCGATTAGTAAAAATACCATTGGAAAAGTTTAGTCCTTTTCATATAGATAATATTATTTATTTGTAGAGGGAGTTTATTGAAGAGATTTACACATAAAATTATGAGTGAAAACCAAAAATATAAAGACAGCTACAAGTGTTTTATATAGTCTGATATCTTTGTACCTAGTGATGTGTAGCACACATTAAACACTTAAAAACAATATTTTGTATATGAGATTCTTGAAAATGTGAAACTATAGTGAGGGAAGGCTGATCAGTAGTTGTATGAGGGGAAGAAGGTTGATTGCAGAGGGGCACTAGGAAGCTTTTTCAGGAGTTGAAAATGCCGTATATCTTGATGTGAATATCTTTCACTTCTTAAATTTATCAAGTAATCTAATTATAATGAGTGAATCTCTTGTATCTACATTATATTTCAATAAGCCTGGGGGAGTGAAAGAGGAAAAAAAAATCTTTATTATTGAATTTAGACTATTTCACTTGTAATGTTTTTTTTTTCTGATAAAGTGAGTAGGACCAGGGTAAATAGACTAATATAATTATGTTCCATGTGGAATAATAAAATCTCAAGTTTCAAATTATCTTAAAGATCATTTAATCTAATCCTTCTTTCCTTCATTCACTCTTCACTTAGTTGACATTAATGGACTGCTTTCTGTGTTTGAGCAATTATGCTTGTTGCTGGATAGTGAAGTCAAATAAAGCATAATCCTTGCCTTGGGGAAGTGTATTAGTTATCTATTACTGTATAACAAATTGCCCTGAAATTTAGTGACTTTAAACAACACATTTATCCCACCACAGTTTCTGTAGGTCAGAAATCCAGATGGCTTACCTGGGTCTTCTATTTCAGGTTGTCTTACATGGGTGCCATCACAATGTGCACCAGGCCTGGGATTTCTCATATGGAAGCTCAACTGGTAAAAAGTCTGCTTCCAAACTCACTAAACTTGTTGTTGGCAGAATACAGTGCATTGAGTGCTGTTAACCTAGGCCTCAGTACTTGCTGGCCGTTGATGGGTAGCTACTCTCAGTTCCTTGGCAAGTGACCCTCTCCAATATGACCCCTCCTCCATCAACGAATGTGCACTGAGAAGCCGACAGAATCAGCTTGGAAATCGAAGTCACAATCTTTTATAACTCACAGGAATGACATCTCCTCAACATTGCCCACATACCCTCGGTTAGGAACAACTTACTCATGAGAAAGGAATTAACGAGGACATCAATACCAGGAAGCAGACATCTTAAAAGCTACTTCACACAGAAGCCTAGTCGATTCAGCTATCTGGGCTTGATGCGTCAAGAGATGACCCAGCAAGTGCTTTAATCTTTTTTATTTTACAAAAAAAAAAAAAAAAATGTAAGAATGGGGTTTTATAACCAGACTCTTTTTGTTTAACTTCTGGTTCTACGACTTACTAGTCATACATCTGGGAATTAATTAAACATTTATTCAGCATTAATTAGTCCTCTCACCACAAAATAGTGCATATGTGATTGAGTTGCTGTGAAAATTAAACACAATAATGAATGTAAAGTTCCAAGCATGGTACCTGGCAAGTAATAGGCTTTCAATAAGTTCCATAAATGAATTTCTGTTATCATCCTTGTACAAATCTTATTCCTGACCTGAAATCTACATCTCTGAAACTTCTTCCTGTTGAAAAACTTGAGGCTTACTAATCAAGTCCTACTCATTTCCAAATGCTAGCCCTGCCTTTAATTTACATCGGAAGGCAATGTATGTGCTGCCTTCCTTTTCTTCCCTCCCTGCACATTCCGGGCTTCTTTCTCTCCAGATATGTTCCTTATATAACATGACCACAAGCCTCCCAAGCTTCTCTTCTTGACATGCTTGTTAGATTGTAAGTCATCACACAAAACTGAATAACCATAAAACAAGTCAATAATCAGGAGGGAAAATTTTCAAGTGAAAATGATCCATAGATATTATTCTTACCTCAAGTTAATTCAAAAGCATCCTGATCTAGGACCTAATCTAGTTGCATATGACAAGCTCAAACATATTTCTCAGAACTCGCTAACAAATCTGTAAGCAGTTAGTACATTTCTTGCAAAAGTTAATGTCAAAGCACAAAAGAAGTATTTTAATTGATAAATAACTAATCTCTATACAACAAAGCAATAATTAAATAAGAGTATATTTACAACTAAAAACACATTTACTTCTAAAACTGTTTAACCAACTTTCAAATTAAAACATGATCATATTAAGAATTGAATACTTATTTTAGAAGCAAGAATATTCTAGCCATTGACCTATAAATTACGATGAGTATTTTTAAATATCATGTTATAGGTCAATTATACTTCAATAAAAAATTAAAAGAAAAAATTAATACACTTAAACTTACATCCCTGAGAAAAGATGTATGAAGTAATATTCTTGCTGGTATGCTTAATTTTTAAGAATTTCATCATCGATATTTCTCATTCTAAGAATTTTTACTTCACAGTCAATTTCAAAAAGGAAAGAGAATGCATTCAAATAAAATAATTTGTCCTCATATGAATGTTCTCTATTATTAGATTCTACTTCAGGAGACAATGTGCACTTTAACTTCATCAGTATTTATAAGGTATATTGGTGATCATGTTAATATTTTTAATGTGTTAAATGTGTTTCAATAGAAAAATAATACAGTGACATTTATTTGAATTTCCATTGTAATCTAAAGAAAAACACAGGTGTAGATGGTAAATTATTTCATTTACAGATTATTTTGAAGAGTTTTTAGAACTAATTATATTGGCATTTCTTCTTACAAAGAGAAAACAAGTATAAATATTTGGTCACAGGAATCCTCAAGTATTTTCAACTTCAAATTCTAAGTTATTGAAACTAACTCCACTGCAAAAATTCATTAGTAAAATACATAGAAATTTATATTTTTAAAATTTTATTCTGTCTTTTGTTGGAAATGCAGCTGTAGTTGCAGTGGAAATAAAATATGACAATGAAGACAGAAACAAAGAATACATAAAGCCTAAATTTCCACTGTATGCATGTGTCTATGTATATATATCAAACACATTTTAAAAATCATTATATAAAATACTGATATCCCAATAAAAAACATGGGCTTATGATAGCAGTCTGAAAGAATATGTATTAAATGGACAGTGGTTGTCGGTGGGTTATGATTTTTATTTTCTTCTTTTTATCTTCAGTGTTTCTGAATGTTTTGTCAGAAACACGTATTACTTTAACAAGCAGAATTAAACAAAGTTGAACTTTCCATTAAAATATATATTTTGTGCTGAATCTGTGAACCAAATTAAAAATGAACTTAGTTTCATTATGATTTTTAAGGAGAATATGTAGAAAATGCTTTGGTTTTTGAAAAATAGTACTTCCTATTTCTTTGTGAACCTGTAAGAATATTTCACTTAGGGAAAAACATAGTATTTGGACTTCCTTTTGTTATGTTTTTTTGTGGCAATCCATTGCAGCTAATGGTGAATTATCAAAGAAAGTGTATCTCCTTATTAATTAAGTCATTAAAATTCAGAGTCAAAATATTTATAGGTTTATTTTCAATAAATAAACATCGTATTTATATCTGGTAAAGATTTCATTACAGCATATCAATAAACACTGCATACTTATAACTATAAGAAAAACATCTATCTGGGCAGTCTGTTAAATGCTTTTGTTTGGTGACATTTTATTCAAAAGATAAGAAATATCTCTTTCTTTGCAGAAGGGAGTAAATTACAGTGTAACTTCAGGGGTTGCTTTTAGACTTGCATTAATATAGTACACTGATAGAGGTGGTGATTTTTGTCTAAGTATCCTGATTATGTTATTGCTAAATCATCTAACACATGTTAAATGTTATATATAAAGGAGCTGTGAGGTACCGAAACTATATTCCTATACTTTGCTTTCAGTTTGAATTTCATGCCTATTTTGATCAATCTCTGTGAAAGGTAGTAGAGTTAAATAATATTAAAATCATCATTAGAGCATTTGTAAACTATCATTTTCAAGAATGACATTCATGAATATTGTGCTAGTTAAAAACTAACTTCTTAAAACTGTTCAATAATTATGGAATGTCCATGCCATTAATATTTATTTATTTATTTTCCCTTTTGCATGGATTACACTATACCTGAAATTTATTATTCAGTTTTTGTGTAATGACTTAAAAAATACTATTATATATTTGAAATGAGGCTTGTCTAAAAAAGCATTTATATAATAGTTTTTTTTTAAGAATTTATTTTTAAGTATTCTCTACACACAACATGGGACTCAAACTCACAGCCCCTAGATCAAGAGCCGCATGCTCTACCAACTGACCCAGCCAGGAGCCCCTGGTTCTTAGAAAATGATTGAATCTCAGGTCTACATTTAATATTTCAACCAGCAATGTTATTTTACTTTAAAAAATCTGGAATGATAAAGTTGATTTTTGCCTTTTAACATACAGCCATCTGAAATAATTTCATTCATTCACTCATTAATTTATTTATCCATTCAGCAAACATTATTTGTGTTCTAAGTACTGGGTATCCAAGCACTTGCAGACCAGAAGGGGAAATAACAGACAAACAGACAAATACGCACACTCACACACACACACACGCACACACACACACACACACACACACACACACACACAAGAAAATCGCTTTCTTTGATGTAGATATTTTGATTGTACCTATATTTTAAATGTTCTCTCTCTTTTTTATTGAAATACACTTGAACTGCAGTGTTACATTAGTTTCAGGTATACAAGACAGTGAGTGATTCAACAACTGTATACGCTATGCTATGCTCACCACAATTGTAGCTACCATCGGTTGCCATACAAGACTCTTACAATACCATTGACTATTCCCCATGCTGTACCTTTCATCCCCATCACTTACTCATTCCAATACTGGAAACCTGTATTTCCTACTCCTCTTTGCTCACTTTGCTCATTCCCCCATTCACCTCCCCTCTAGCAATCACCTATTTATTCTCTGTATTTATAGGTTTGTTTTTTGTTTTTTAGATTCCACATACAAGTGAAATCATATGGTGTTTGTCTTTCTGTTTGACTTACTTAACTTAGCATAATACTCTCTAAGTCCATTTATGTTGTTGCAAATGGCAAGATCTCATTCCTTTTTGTGGCTGAGTAATATTTCATCGTGTCTCTATATATCCCATCTTCTTTATCCATTTATCTATCAATGGTCATTTAGGTTGCTTCCTTATCTTGGCTATTGCAAATAATGCCATAACATAGGGGTACATTTACTTTTAGAATTAGCATTTTCATTTTCTTAAGTACTTGGTAGTGGAATTACTGAATCATATGGTATTTGTATTTTTAACTTTCAAAGAACCCCCTACTGTTTTTCACAGTGGGTATACCAATATACATTCCCACCAGCAGTACACAGGTGTTCCTTTTTTTTCACATCCTCCCCAACACTTGTGATTTCTTGTCTTTTTGATACCAGCCAAGTCTAACTGGTATAAAGTGATATCTCATGATTTGTGTCCATTATTCTTAATTAACAGAGAGTAGCAACTCTGAAATTTATATATACTTATTATATGTATTTTTAAAGTTTGTCAGTAAGCTTTTTAGAGTCCTATGAAACATAGTTTTAGAAAATATTACTTTGAAAAAAAAATTGGTCCTGTTACAATTACTGAGATTGTTTTGTTTTTGTTTATAATCGAGCCATATGGGGTTTGTTACCTAATATGTACATTTATTTCCATTAAGCATTTAACATATTACAACCTAATTGTAGACAGATAATGGCCTCCTAAAGACGTCTACCTCCTAATTCCAAGCACTTGTAAATAGGTTACCTTACATGGCACAGAGACTTTGCTGATGTGATTAAATTAAGTATCTTGAGATGGAAAATAATCCTGGATTATCCAGTTGGGTCCAGTGTAATCACAGGGTCCTTATAAGAGGGGAACAAGAGGATCAAAGGTGGAAGAAGATGGCATGGAGAAGCAGGGGTTGGAATGACAGGCTTTGAAAACAGAGGAGTGGGCTCCAGCCAGGGCATGTGGACAGCCTCTCCAGGGTGGAAAAGTCAAGGAAAGGAATTTTCCTCAGCGTCTCCACAAGGAATGCAGTAGTGTCTATGCCTTAATTTTAGCTCCAATAAGACTTGATTTGGGCTTCTGACCCCTAGAATTGTACAGAATAAATTTGTGTTGTTTTAAAAAAGTTACCAAGTTTGTGATAATTTGTTAGAGCAGCAATAGGAGACTAATACAGACCTACACAGCACTAACACTTCAAACAGCCTCTGTTCTTTTTTTTCAATTTGATAAAAATCCTAGGTTCATTCGCCAAATGAATCACTGAAGAGATGCTTATCTATTAGAGGAGAATGTGAGGCCTTTTTTATGATTTCCAAGGAAACATAGGTGGGATCGTTGCTAACCCTAACCCTGCCCATCAGGCCAAATAAGTCTTCAAGGGTAGAAGAGCCACATGAAAGCAGGTGCTGGTGTAACATAGGCCAGAGCCACTATACTTCTTGATTTTCATAGTTTCTTTTTAACTGAGACTCCAGATACCACTGGAATTTTAAGAAACAGCATAAAAATAAAACATTTGAATATGAATACTTTAGATGCTTCCTCAACTGTCACACATTCAAAAAGAGCCTCCCCTGGTAATAATCTGTGTGGTGCTGTTAGTATATCAATTGCAGACAAGCAGAAAGCTGAACCTTTTATTGCTCCTTCTGTTTTCTGGAAGTATTCAGTATTAGAGTGACTGATACTCTGTTTTCCAGAGTGAGGGGAAAAGCTGTAATAACTTCTGTGCCATTATTTTTGAAACTCTAGAGTTCATTAAAACTCTCTTTGGCTTTCTTGCCTACCATCTTTCTTCTTTCTTATGAATTATTCAAGGCAGATTTCAGTTGAGGTAAATAGTTTGATTTGAAGGTTTTTGTATCTGGATTTAGATGCAACAAGAAGTGTTAAATGCTCAGAATTTTAAGTGCACAGAATGGCACAGACTCAGCTATTAAGATGGAAGACATTTGCTGTTAACGCTCTGGGGCTGCTGTTTGCGACTTCAGCATGGTACTATTTGTCATTCTGAAGTAGGTAGGCATTATGATGCTTGTAGTATAAATCAGACTTTACAGAATGCTTGGTCCCCAAGCACTCTGAACATTCTAATCCACTTCTCAGTTTACAGAACATTTTTTGATTTTACAAGGTAAAGTTTCCCTTTCTTATTTAACCTTGCCAATGCATTATTAATCTCTATTATTTTTCAGGTATTGTATACCAAACAACAACCAAAAAAAACCCCCCAAAAAACAAAAAAACCCTTTAGCCTGCATGTTTCTCTTGGATAAAATGAGGTTGTAAGTTTGAGTTCTTCTTTCAACAAATAATGTGAAAGCTAAGAGGACCTAGGAAACATTTCATTTTTATAAAACTCAAGGTAAGCCTGATTTCTTCTTTCCTAGTAGTCCTCTCACCCTTGGATTCTGTGCCTTATATTTTTAATTTTTAAACACTTAGTTCATGAAGTTACTTACCTGAAAGAGTGATATATGGAACACATGGCTGGAAACTACATTGCTTTGGAACTCATGTTCAGAACTGGTTGCATGGTAGCCCATTTAAAAACCACTCCAAAGAAATCTTATTATAGTTCTGTCATCTGCTAAAATTCACTTCCTTAATGTCAGTTTCTGTTAAGGCAGTCTACATAAAAATATGTTTGTGACATTAGGCTCAGGTGGTACTGCTTTTAGGCGAAGCATTTTATTCACGTACTCTGCTCTAACGTGATTTTATTAGCATCAGGAGTTCCATTTACTAAAGAACAATAGGAACTAATATTTAACAATTAGTATGTGTTAGAGTGTGTGCTAGGGACTTTACATTCGTTATCTATGTTAATGCTCACAATACATCTATGATGTAGTAGTTTCTGTTAGCATCCCATCTTCTGGCTGGAAAGTTTCTTGCAGAGCACAGTCTTGAATCTGTCTGACCTTAAAGTCCATGCTTTTAAGTACTCTGCTAGTGATTGCAAATTCAAACATGTGTAAGGACATAGATTTATAATTTTTTTTATGTTTATTTATTTTTGATAGAGAGAGACAGAGAGTGAGACGGGGAGGGGCAGAGAGAGAAGGAGACACAGAATCCAAAGCAGGCTCCGGGCTCTGAGCTGTCAGCACAGAGTCTGACATGGGGCCCGAACTCGGGAACCGTGAGATCATGACCTGAGCTCAAGTGGGAGGCTCAGCCGACTGAGCCACCCAGGCGCCCCAAGAACATAGATTTATAATGTCACTCAGTATAATGAATGCATTTAAATTTATTTATATTTAAACCATACGATAAGCAACCTTTACAAATTTGTGGTCTGTATTCAGCTTTCAGCCTCAGGTTTGAAACTCTACACAAAGCCATATTGCTTTCAAAAATATTAATTTATATGCATAATTATTCCTTTATTCATTTCCATCTTATTCAGGTTTTATCAGGGAATATAAGTGTGCAGAGAACAGAACTGCATTGTCCAATTGCCCTTTCATGCCAAATGCCTGCCTGTTAACCCAGTCATGTGGTCTGTCTGGCATCAGGACTTTTGTCCAGCTAGGAAGGAGCTTCCTATCTGAGTCTGGGGGAGATATTGACATCAGAAGAATGTTCAGACTCAAAAGCCAAGGGAAAAGTTGAGTTCTGAGGAGGTCACATAAACTGAAGAGGCTTTAGAAGAATGTGTTAAGATCTACCCTATAGCACTAGTGGTCTTATGGCCATGAATATGAGAGTGATGGCAGCTGGTGAAGGGAGCTGTGGCAAAACTTCTAAATCAGCTCTGTATTTTGTCTGTGATTGTATCAACCATACTGTAAGGCAGAAATGGATCATTTTTAAGGGACGTGGGATGAAGTGTATGTCAGTATTACACATAAAAATTAAAGATAAACAAGGTGCTTAAATCCTGTAAGAAAAAGCTATGGAAAAGCTGTGTAGGTGCGATTAGCTTTTTTAAGTGTGCAAGTTCCCCTAAGGGATTTTCATTGCTCAGATGTCAGCCAACAGAGAAAGGTAGGGAAATGTTTTCCGTTTGATTACTTAAGGAAATACATTTTTGTGAATTAATAACAATTTCTGGCTATATTTACTTAAGCTGTCCTTTCTCAAAAATCTGTAATAGCACCTCATTTTAGTTATAGCAGACCTTCTTAATTTGATAAATTACGTAAGTTCTCTGGTCTTTAATTTCCATGAAACTGGGTGTGTGATTTTTAAACTTTTTTTCAGTGGATGTGCTGATAAAATATGAAACTTGAAAATCACTGAAATTCTGTGCTCAATCAGAACTCTGTCACCTCTAAAATTCAACAGGTCAGCAGTCAGTTATGACAAGGTCCTTTATTACTTACACCCCTTCTGCTACAATGTACTTAGTGCCCTTCCATCCTTTCTCTCTTCCCTCCTTCCTTCCATTCTTCCTTCCTTCCTTCCTTCCTTCCTTCCTTCCTTCCTTCCTTTCTTCCTTCTTTCCTTCCATTCTATTAGAAAATGAACTTCATAGATTTCTTGACTCAGTGGTTGGATATAGTGAAGATTTACCACTAGGAGGCATTTAAGAACATAAGAGGGAATTTTGGGTTTTCTTCATAACTAAAAGAATAAAGGGGACCTTGTTACTAACATTTAGTAGGTAGAGGGCAAGGATGTTAAATATCTTGTTGTAAATGGGGAAAATTCTCATGTAAAAGGTCAATAGCACCCTTTGTGAGAAATATTTATTTATTTATTTATTTATTTATTATTTTTTAATGTATGTTTATTTTTGAGAGAGAGACAGAGACAGAGTATGAGCAGGGGAAGGGCAGAGAGAGAGGGAGACACAGAATTCGAAGCAGGCTCTAGGCTCTGAGCTGCCAGCACAGAGCCTGATGCAGGGTTTGAACCCATGAACTGGGAGATCATGACCTGAGCTGAAGTCGGAGACTTAACCAACTGAGACACCCAGGTGCCCTGAGAAATATTTTAATGGATCGTGTCCTTGACGTTTGCAAAACATTGTAGTAAAATTAATTACCTTTCTGATTAGAATGTTCATTCTTCTTTAAAAATTTTTAAATTCCAGTATAATTGATATACCTAGTAGGATTTTCATTCTTGGCTTGCTCATGCTCTTTCTCCCTTGAACACTTTTCCCAATTATTCTGTCGAAATCCTGGTTGTTTTTTAAGGTTCAGCTCAAATCTTTTCTCCTTTATGAAGTCAGTTTTGTAAACTTCTCACTTTACTTTAGGCTCAGAGATCTTCCTTCTTCTTGATGGCCCTTATGTAATCTCTCTCTTGAATACAAACTTCGATCATCTCCAAAGCCATTGCCAACTTAAGAAAAATGATGCTTGCTTTTCCATTTCTGCTTTTCACATCAGGTTTGGCAAAGGGCCTTGAAAATAGTGAAGAGATAAGGCTGTTGTTTTGTTTTATTTATAGTAAAGTGATTCTCCTATAGAGAAGTAGATCATAAATAATGAAATAGGAATAACTTATCCTCACAAAAACATTACCATGATAAACATGCTACTTGAGATAAAATAAGCTTAAGATTTCTAGTGACTTTACTTATTTTTTATTAATTCATGTTAGGAGCTCCATTAAAAGTAGACTGCCCAATCTGTAAAATTCCTTGTTGTTGGGTGTGTCTTGAATCCATGACTTAAATTTCAGTATATAGACTACCCAGTGGTAAGAAAGTTTCTTCTAGAAATAAAAGGAGCTTTCAGAGCTTCTCTAAAAAAAGTTTTAAATATATGATCAACTGCCTACCAGTTGCCTGAAACAAGATCAGGTATCATTGGCCCACTGCCCTAGTTCAAACACAATGAAGGAATCAACACTATCCTGCAGCCTGATGATCCTGGCTTTAAGAAACATGAGTACTTGACTCCTGCTAGATGTTGGTATTAAAAGCAGCTGTTGCCAATAATCATGTCCAAGACTTAAGTCTGGAACCCACAGGCATTTTGAGACTTTCAACTCATCTCAAAAGATTTTCTTTGGGCTATAGTTTTGGCTAAAGTTTTCTTTGGGCTATATTTCCTTTGGGCTATAGTTTTAAAGATGGGTTTGAGGTTAAAGTTTTAATAAGAGAATAGAATTGTTTCTTTGAATATACTATTCTATTTTTGTAGGATATTATTTGAAACGATATTGATTTTAAGTTACTGTTTAATGATCCACGTGTGTTTTCATTCTTGCTGGGTAATGGCTATAAGCTAGAAAAACAATGCAAGAGGATTATAGGTTTTTACTAAATATGAAGGAAACAAGATGGTTTCATACCACTTAGGACCTAAAAGAAAAGGAAAAAAATACTAAAGGTTCAATTAGCTATACCATCTATTTTATTCTAAATTTGGGCTACAGTGTATTAAGTAAGCACTATCAGATATATGTTAATGTATTTTAGGACATTGCTTTTTCTGCATTCTTTTTAAAAATTTTTTAAACATTTATTCATCTTTGGGAGAGACAGAGAGAGACAGAGTGTGAGTGGGGAAGGAGCAGAGAGAGGGAGACACAGAATCTGAAGCAGGCTCCAGGCTCTGAGCTGTCAGCACAGAGCCTGATGCAGGACTTGAACTCACGGACTGCGAGATCATGACCTAATCTGAAGTTGGACAGTCAACCGCCTGAGCCACCCAGGCACCGCTGCTTTTTCTGCATTCTTAAATGGCTACACAATTACTGTCAGTGTTGAATAGCTAAATTAGCGCTTTTGGAATTCTGTATGTCTATCTAAGTGTTACGTATGTATGTGTGTCTAAGTGCTTATTATTTCTTCTTCCAGTTAGAGTGTGAATTCCTAGGATTTAGGAAGTCCAGTTATATTTCTTCTTGTGACCTTGGGTTGTACTCCCATTCTCATAATCAGTTTGGCAACATAAAGTCATGTAGGGGTGGTGATAAGGGTGGAGGTGGTGATGAAAAGAAATGAAAAAAAAATCCCCTTACCCTTTTCTTGGTTTACTAAGTACCATTTGAGAATGTAATGTTAGGTAAATGTATTCAAATATATTCTGGATTGGAAAGTGCTGGGTAAGTGGAAAATAAGAGGTGGCACTTCTGGGCATTTTCTTTTGATATAATATCACCATTTTGAATAAACCATTTACACAAACATATGCATACAACCTCTTACCCAGGAACATCAAAACTGAATACTTAAATTAAGTTTATGTAATCAGGAAACATTTCAACTACCATGGCCTTAGAGTCTAAGGCATGTTGAAATAAATAAAATACCAGTGCTTTCTAGAAGCATTATAGAACCCCGTGCATTCAGGATTTGCTGGAGTTGTCCTTTGTGGCATTGAAAGGAGATGATGGGTGATTACACTGTCAAAGCTTCTAGTCCTCAAATATAATCTTCAAAGGCTTGCTGGTGCAGACATAGAATAATTTTAATGGACTTTGGAACATCTAAAAACCGAGAAGAAAACTTGTGTAATAACACAAGAATATTGTCAACATTATTTCTTCTGTCTCTCTCTTTCTCTCTCTCTGTCTCTGTGTAGACACACATATGTGCTTCATTGTATGAATAGGTAATAGAATCATCCTCTTCCACAATATTGGTTATATTCTTTTCCTTAAATGTTATTAGATACATTTCAAATTTTATTTTATTCTCTATTTTAAGTTTTGAAAGCTTCCTCCAACACATATAATTCATATATGGAATTCACTTATTTAAAATATGTAATCCCATGTTTTTAATATTTCACAATTATACATTTATCACCAAAATCAAATTTAGGTCATTTTCATTACCCTAAAAAAGAAATTCTAAACCCTTTATGGTATCCCCCAACCATTCCCATCCCCATCCCTTTCACCCCCCACAACTATTCTGTAATCTGTCTTTACAGAGTTGTCTTTTCTACACATTTCCTACAAACGGAATTATATAATATGTTGTCCTTTGTGCCTGGCTTTTTTCACTTAACATAATGTTTTAAGATTCATTCATATTGTGGCACAGATCAGTAATTAAGTACTGACAATTAAGTACAGTAATTAAGTACTGATTTCTCTTTATTGCTAAACAAAATTAAACTACATTGTATGAATATATTTTATTTATCCATTAATCAAATAATGGATATCTGGATTGTTTTCATCTTTGGCTATTATATATAATGCTGCCATAAACATTTGTGTACAGGTTTTTGTGTGAACATATGTTATTACTTGAGTGTATATTTAGAAGTGGAATTGCTGGATAGCATGGTAACTTTGTTTAACTTTGTTTATTTTGGGGGGGCGCAGAGAAAGAGAGAGGGATAGAGAGGGACAGAGGATCCAAAGTGGGCTCTGTGCTGACATTAGAGAGCCTGATGTGGGACTCAGACCCACGAACTGTGAGATCATGACCTGAGCATAAGCCAGACACTTAACTGACTGAGCCACCCAGGCACCCCTCTGTTTAACTTTTTGAAGGAACTTCCAGACTGTTTTCCAAAGTGTCTGCAACATTTTACATTTTCATTACAAGTGTATGAGGATTCCAATTTCTCCATATCCCTAATAATACTTGTTATTATCTCTTTTTTTAATTATTATTATAGTCATCTTAGTAGGTATGGAGTGGCTATAATTTGCTATCTCCCTGATAGTTAACAATCTATCAAGATTTTGAGCATCTTCTTATGTTTATTGACCAGGTATATATCTTCTTTGGAAAAACATTGATTTGGATCCTTTGGCCATTACCAAAAATCATTTTGATAAAATATATATATAATTAAAATTTACCCTCTGAGCCATTTTTATTTAATTCTACAGTTAAGTAGTGTCGAGTATATTCATGTAAAACAGATCTCCAGAACTTTTTGTCTTGCAAAACTGAAACTCTGTATTCATTAGGTAACAGCTCCTGATTTTTCCCACATGCCAGTCTTTGGTAACCACCATTCCACTTTCTGTTTCTATGAATGTGACTACTTTAGATACCTCATATAAGTGGAATCACACAGCATTTGTCTTTTTTGTGACTGGCTTATTTCACTTAGTGTGATATCCTAAGGTTCATCCTGGGTTAGCATGGCATGGCATTCCATCATACGTTTTTACCATATTGTTTAGCCTTTTATCTGTTAATAAACATCTGTGTTTTGGCTATTGTGAGTAGTGCTTCTAAGAACATGGGTATGCAAATGTCTATTTGAGACCTTGTTTTCAGTTCTTTTGGGTATATACCCAGAATTGGGATTTCTGAATCATATGGTAGTTCTATTTTTAACTTGTTGAGGACCACCAAACTTTAAAGCAGTTGTACGATTTTAAAATCCCACCAGTAGTGGGCAAGGGTTTCCTTTGAACATTTTTAATTGGGTTATTTATCTGTTTGTTATTAAGTTGCGAGAGTTTTTTTTTTTTTTAACGTTATCTCCAGCACATTTCTAAATGAGGCCACTACATAGACTGATACAGTATTTAGCTATGTTGTATGTAAGGGTGTTCTAGAACCAGAATATAAGCTGTGTGGCCTTGGATGAGCTATGCAACCCCTCTATTTCTCCATTTCCTTTTCTGTAGAATAGGTATGATAATAACACACACAGCATAGGTTTTGTTTGGAAGTGAAATCAGGCATTGCTTGAATGGCATGCAAAACAATGTCTGACAAATGATAAATGCTCAGTACTAGTTAGTGGCTCTTTCAGATAGTGTATTAGATTGTTGTTACAACTTGATCTCTGTAGTATATACATATTTCTTCAGTGTATATTTGTATATATTTTATGTATTTTTTGTATATTTTCAGTGGTAAGTGCCTTTCGTGGTTTCGGTTCTCATTGTTAGCATAGCTGTTGGCAGGAAGACCGCACACTGCACAGCTTGGTGCCTTTCATCATGGCTAATAGTTCTAGAGTTCCAAAGAATGAAAAAGCACGAACACAGTGTTACTTTTAAAAAGAAACAAAAACAAAAAAAAAACCCACCCACTTTATTTTGGTAAGTTTAAAGCATTCGAAAGTAAAGATAATGATTGAAGGAATCCTATGTAACTATCACCCACATTCAACAATGATCAACAGTGGCAAACTGTGTTAGTAGACAAATAATTCGCAGAGGTAATGCAAATATCTTGACTCAAGACTGAACAGATTTAGTGTCTCATGCATTTTACTTGCCTCTTGATATATTAACTTCCTTGTGTCTTTGTCACTGTGTGTGTGTGTGTGTGTGTGTGTATGTTTGCTTATGCTGTTCTATTTTTAGATAGAAATGTGGAGTCTGAATGTAGAGTCAACTTTAAGAGGAAAATGAAATTTTAAGTGGGGCTCCTGGGTGATTAAATGCCTGACTCTTGGTTTCTGCTCAGGTCCTGATGTCATGGTTCATTGTGCTATCACAGGGTGGGTAAAATAGGAGCCCATAGCAGATCTCCTCCATCCAGACACCCAGGCAGGTTGAGGCTCTTCCGTTGTCATCACCTGGCTTTTTGATAAGAATTGGTTTGCAGCGGGTCTGTAATGCATAATCTACCTCACTGGGGGAATCCCCCAAAAGAAAGAAAGGTGAACAAGTCTGATTTCCTTTAAATAGGCTGATTAGTGGCCAGCCTCGTGGAAAACACTATATTGATGATTTATCATCAGGGAATTTTTTTTAATCTATGAAATGTTCCCGATCTGATCGGGATTGCAGGAAAATCTATACATTTATGGAGCATGCCTTGCTGGAAGATGTCATATAAACTACATATCAGTTGAAATATAAAAGGGAGGTGTTTCATGAGAGAAACTGTCTTTTATATAAGTGATGGCTGCATTTATCTCTTAAGAGCCCATGTTAGGGGCACCCTGAGCACCTCAGTAGGTTAAGCGTCTAACTCTTGATTTTGGCTCAGGTTGTGATCTCAGTTTGTGAGTTCCAGCCCTGTGTGGGCTCTGCACTGACAGTATGGAGCCTGCTTGGGATTCTCTCTCTCTCTCTCTCTCTCTCTCTCTCTCTCTCTCTCTGCCTATCCCACTTGTGCACACACACACTCTCTTTGAAAATAAATAAACTATAAAAAATGAAAAAAAGTTAAATCTGGGCAAGAGCGAGTCCTCGTTTGGTCCTAGACTTCACTCTGCTTTGCCTTGCCTTATAATTATTGCTATTCTGAAAAATTATCAGTAAAACTTGACATTGGATAAGATCTGTGATTTTTTTTAGTCTGATTTGACAGTCTAAGGCTTGCAAAGTTGACCTGATAGGTGTTGGAGGGAGTCTCCATTCCAGCTAGTGTAAACAACAAAAAGTCCACTCATGAAAAAATTGTATGATACTGGCCTGGAAATGGTGCACAGTACTTTCTCTGGCATTTCATGTCTGGGACTCAGCTATGAAGAACCATACCCAATTGCAAGAAAACCAGGGAAATATATTTCAGCTATGGTACCTAGAAAAAAAGAGGAGAATATGGATTTTGGTGAGTTTGTTAAAACTCATTTTGGAAAAATGACAAAAATATTTTGTGTATCTTTCTTTAAAATAATAATATAATTATCACTCATAGTCTTTACTATGGAGTAGACACATCAACACATTAATCTTCTCCAGAGCTCTGTGAGTTAGAGCCCAATGTTGTCACTTTGTCGATGTGGATTCTGTGTCCTAATATGGTTACATACATTACTTAAGAGCACAGAGTCAATGTCTGGCATGGACATAATCTGGTTCTTTTCAAAGTACTTGTAACCATCAGTCAAGAAATCTAGGAATGATAATTTCATGTAGGTAGTGTTTCCAGATAAAATATCGGACATCCATGCTATATTTGGACATAATGTGTGCTCAAAACTTATTCAGTGTTCATCTAAATTTAAATTTAACTGAACGTCCTATATTTTTATTTGCTAATTCTAGCAACCCCACATATAGCATTACTGTCTAGGAGAAAAGAGAGAAACTATTAAATCATGCATTAAACTGTTCTATTAATGTTTGGAATAATGTCACCCTTGAATGTTTAGCAAAGTGATATAATTAACCATAGCCATCCTCACATGGAAAAACTAGCAGCATAATTCCATATTGATTATATTATGGGGAAAAAAATGTAGGTTTGACTTCCCTAAGGGAGTATATGATTAGGATTAAAAGCCAAGTCTACCCATCACTAGATCATGTATAATCCTATATAAACAAACTTTAATAGCAAATATTTTAATATTAGAAATTGTATTAAATGTATATAAGGGCAGATTTTTACAGTTTCTTTGCATTTACTCTTGTATATTATGCATTATTTTATTCATTATATATACAAAATTATTTGAATATTATACTAGCTACTATAGGATAAATATGTGAGAATTAACACTAATATATCTCTGTTTCTCTACAGTGTGAATAATTTATTATCTAAACTAGATAGTATTGAGAGGAAGGGATGCTTTTAATAATTCCTCAAGGGCAACAGGTCAGAAAGTGGGATAGTTTCAAGCAAAGCGGGATGAATGGTCCCTCCACGGGGCTGCATATGTTAAGGTTTGGGATCATAGAATTTTAGAGGAGAGAGTTGTCATAGAGCTCATTTAATATAGTCTTATTTTATAGACGAAGAAATCTAAGGTCCAGTGAAAATAAACAATATTTTCTATAGATTAATGATTCTTACTCATTGATGACACTTTTTCATAAGGAGTGATTGATATGACACTTGTCTCCTCCTTCACTTTCCCTATATTGTACCTAAGATTGTCACTTGCTACGATATTCACTTCAGCTGAAGGTCTAAAGGCCAGAACTAAATCATCCAGTTACAACAGGTGTCTGTATTCATTCTTTTCAAACATAAAGTCACTGTTTTGAACCTATTAAGAATTAAGTATGTGTTCCATGAAGTTTCATCTTGCAGTCCAGACTATCTCTTTTATATTTTAATGACTCTATAAGGCTGGAGAACAAAGTGCATGTCATTCTTTTACTGTGGAACTGAACTGAGAAGTGGCCAAGCCAAGGAACCTCAGAATCTCCCATTAATATGGTCTCTGGAAAACAAAAGAGCAAAACCACATCTATATTGATATTTTTTGAAGTAGTTAAATATTATTTTTATATAAAATTACTGGTTATTCCTTCAGTGCCTGCTATATGCCAGACACAGGTTTTTAATCATTAAACAGGAAAAAAAGTGTTCTGATAATTTATTTACTCCAAAATTTACATATGTTTAAGCATTCTCTTTTGTTCTCAAAAGGAGAGGTGGTATTAAATGATATGAAGAATTTCTAGACAGTTGGGGTTAAAATCTTAATTCTAACACTCCCTAGATTGTGAAACATGGACCTGTTAGTGGTTTCCCCTAACCACCCTACTTTTTAGTGTTCTAATCTGTAAAATGGAATTATAATATTAATGACTGCATAATTTTCTTTGAATAGGTAAATGATTTTATTTACTGTTTTAATGTAAAATACTTCAAAGAATGTTCTGTCATCTATTAAGCACACAATAGATAAGCTCTCACCATTGCACTATTTCTTTTCAACAAAACAGAACACTCTTTTCTTTGCCCTTTATTTTTGGTTTCTTTTTTTCAAGTATAAACATGTAAACAATAAGCCAGTTAAAATAGCAAGACATTGTTTGCAATATGTAGTTTTTTAAATTAATTGTTGAGATCAAATTCCAAAATAAAATGACCCTTTTAACATACTATGGCGATACTATGTTAACTTCTTGAACATTTTATAAATTAATTAAAAAAATGGTTTAATAATAGCCATTTACTATGTTTGAGAAAAGTTCATCTATTTTATCATTATCTTCTTTTTGAGTCTCAAAGAAAATACCACACAATTATTTAAGTTGGAATTTAAAAGGTATATTATGGAGAATGAAATAGTAGAATGTGGTTATTCTCTGCTTGAATTCCCAGCTTATGATATACATATAAAATGAGAAGGGAAATAAACTCTAGGAGAATCCTGTTTCAGTGTTATAGTTTTTTTTTTTTTTTACCGAAAGTGAAAGATACTTCTTTTTTCAAAAGCACCCAAGATTAATAAATGATCTTATTCTAGATTTAGAAAGTAAGATAACATGTTTTCCCCCCCAAATTTTGTTAAAAATGAAATAAACACCATATGGGCAGGAATTTGCAATAATCAGGATTTTTTTCCCAAAAACATATCTTCCTTGCAAAATCAGCAAATCAAATATTTTATACTTGACTTTTTCTCATGCTCTTGTCTGCCTTTTCCACTCTCAGGCCTGAAATGCAGAGCATTATTGGAAAAAATAACCTCCTGATGAGGGGGTTCATGAAGCTTCAGATTAGCTATGAGCTGGTTATTTCACTATCTACCTATCTTTCTTTCCTCCCTCCCTCCCTCCCTCCCTCCCTCCCTCCCTTCCTTCTTTCCACATTCCCTCCCCTCCTTCTTCCTTCCTTCCTTCCTTCCTTTTTACTTTCATTTTTTGGTGACTTCATGTTGTTTCAATATTTCACTGATCCCTTCAGTTTCCCTACACTGTTTCTGTTACCCCTCCCTCTGACCAGCTGATCTCAACTGCTCAATATGGGGAACATTGAACTCCTTTCACTTTATTCCTGTTTTTTTGTTCTTTAGAACAAGCAATTCCATCAACAGTTTTCTACCAAGTGTCTGTCTGTAAGTTACTTTGGCAAGTGGGGCCCCCATAACAGGAGGACTAAATGAGATAATCCATGTAAAGCACTTAGCATAATGCCAGGCACATAATAATGGTAACTGTTACTTCTCTTTTTCCCTATTAAATAGTGGGTGAAGATTCAACCAGGGTTATTTATTTAAATACCTTCTTCCAGTAAAATTACATGCCTTTGAAGACAAGATATTCTTCCAACTGTTGGAAATTGTCGTATGTCTTCTAATATCTAAAAATAACTGCATAAAATAATGGTTAGGAGCCAATGGGGCAGACTCCTTGATTCCCTGTGCTCAAATCTCACCTCTGCCATTTTACAAGCTGGGTGACAAATATCCAGAGACTTAAACCTGCCCCTGTAAATTTGCCCTAGTAAGTTGAGGATTATCAGAGAATCTATTGCCAGTATGGGAAAAAGGAAGTCCATTAACATGTATAAAGTGCTTGGAAGTGCCTGACATATGCTTGCACTCAAAAAAAATGTTAATTACTAGTTTGATTCTATTCAACATTCATCATTTCAACAAATATTTATTGAAACCCTATTAATTCTTAATCGCCATGATTCGTTTTATAGTACAAAGGCAATTAAAAATTTAAAAATTTATTGAAGTCAACAGAGGAACAAGTATTAATAAAATAAATACAAAAATACAAGTAAAACTGCAAACTATGTTAAGTGGAATGAAAGTGGATGGAAGGGGTGTAATCAAATTTGGGAAATAAAGCAAGTCTGAGACCCTGGGGATGAGTAGGCATGCGCTAGAATTTTATTTTATTTTTTCTGATAGCAGTAATGTTTTATTTTCTGAATATTATAAAATACGAAGCCTTCTATCTGTTCTTTACCAGGAAATTCACTTAGATTTTCTTTCTGATATGGACACCTTATTAAGTAAAGGAAGACATTTTGGTCTAGGGAGATTTTACTGTGGGTTTCATTTATATATTACAAGTGAATTGCTAATCCCAAAGGCTTTTACATGGTAAAATGTTATCAGTAGTTGGGAAACTAAGGTCTCATTTTTACTTCTTTAATAAGCTTCTAATTATAGATTCCTTTTCCTTTAATTTCAGCCTTTATATTAATGATAAAAGTAAACTGCAATCTCTCTCAAATAACTTTTATGCTAAAAGCAATTAGGTAGATATCTTCTTGGCTCCTTAGAGAGAAAATAGATTTAGACATGTAGGGAAAACTTTGTCATTAAAGGCCTAAGTAACTATATGCTCCTCTTAGAGTTGATGGTGTGAGCAGTTGGGCACAAGTAGAGGCATATAGTACAAAGTCAAAATACTTGACCCCAAATTCCAAGGTGTACTCAGTAATTGGTGAGCTTAACAGGAGGTTATGAAAGCAAAGCCCTGCAGACTTTGGGGGATAGATGGCAAGTTCACTAAAGAGGAAACAAAACGAAAAAAATAAGAAAGAATGCAACAGAGACAGAAAAAGGATTAATAAAGATTTTCCTAAATGAATATTTACTATAATTCCTTTCTCACTGCTCTTATAATACCAATATTAATTATATGTATATATGTATAAATATATATAACTTTATCAGTACTAAGTATATACTTGTATACATGACTGAAATGAAATTTTTCTAATTCTTCAAAATGTGTTGTCAAAATTACAAGCCTAAATTAAAAGTGGTTATTTTAAGACCACTAAGAGCAAGTTCTGGGAATTTAAAAAGATTTAGGTACTTTCTAAAGTTTTAATATTTTTTCAGTTTTCTGTTTCTTACTTACCTTTATATCTTATGCAACATCTTTATTAAAGAATTATAAATGAATAATATATATATATATATATATATATATATATATATATATATATATTCAGTTTTCTTGGGGGAAAAAAGGTATTATCCTGACTGGACACTATATGTTTCCAGACAGAGGGAAAAGTACTTCCCTCCTCTTATCAGACACAGCTATATCAAATACTAAATTCAGTATATTTAAACTATTTCTTAAAGTTTATTTATTTAAGAGAGAAAGAGAGCGAGGGAGGAGCAGAAAGAGAGAGAGAGGGAGTATCCCAAGCAGGCTCTGTGCTGTCAGCACAGAGCCGGATGCAGGGCTCAAACTCACAAACTGTGAGATCATGACCTGAACTGAAACCAAGAGTCAGACACTTAACTGTCTGAGCCACCCAGGTGCCCCTATATTCAGTATATTTACATATGCTTTTGAATGGGCAGCTTAAATTAGTTAGACAATATCCTTCCAATATCTTTCACTCTACGTTTTGCATATAACAAGACAGAATTTCTCTCACTTTGCCTTATTTTTTAATGCTTCTCTGGAATGTATTCCTTGTAGAAAGCCTTATATTTAGAGTTGTCAAACACAGTTAATCTTCAGTTAGAACATGCATAAAAGTGCAAATTGTTACAACTTTTACCTTATGCTTTACTCAAAGTGAAGGAGAAATGCATAAGGTTTTACTTGAATTGACTAGATAATCTTCATTTTGCAAACGATTTACATATAGAATGAATGTTATTATAGGGAGCTCCTAATGTAATCAAGATCAGTTTCTTGTTTCCTATTTTAAGTCATGAACCAAATCCTTCATCATTAAGTCTGTAGCCTAGAGTGTGCTTGCTGGCATATATTATCATTTCTAACCTTATTTTTCTTTGAATGCCATATAGGTCAGAGAGGTTTTATATTTGCTGAAAATCACATACACTATGCTAGTTTTTTTTTTAATTAATGTAACCTCAAATCCTTTTTCAATATGAATTAATAAAAGCATATACTTAAACAGAATTTCTAGTGTATTCCAAAGAAAAACGGACTCACAATGTTCATGTCTTTTTGCCTCCCATGAGATTTATCATTTTCTCATAATCTCTTAATAACGTTTTATTAATTTGTAAATTTTCTTGAAAATTATATTCATCTCTGTTAATATAAAATCTTTATCAATGGTCATCTTTGTTGAAAAGCCAATAACATTTTTGCTATGTTTATTCACTTTTGGCCTCTTCCTGATGGTCATACTTCTTTTTTGTTCATAGTTCATTAATGTGAATTTCCTAGAAGAAAGTTTGCCAAAAATAGCCTCTCTTACCGTATCTGAGTGTGGCTTAGAAAGTTTACTTACATCTGTGTTTCAAATGACTAAATATCTTTGGTTTCTATAATGGCAGGTGAAGGAAAGTAAATGAAAAGGCAGACCAAATGTGTCAGTTGACTTGTACACAGCATCTTTAGATACTCTATTATTCCTATGTTTTATGCCTTCCACTATGATTTCATTGTATTTCAAATAACTGATTTTGAACATAGTTGATGTGAAAATGCATTTAAGATTCAGCTATCAACATTTACATTATAATTAACAATCTAATAGTTTTTAAAAAGTGCAGGTGCCATTTTATTGCTACAGGTGAAGTTTCCTGAACATCTGAATACCCAAAAGGAAGCCATTTTCATTTCTTTGCATTTTTCTTCATGGGTTGTTGGTGTTTATACTTTATTTTCCCTCCAAATAATAAAAATATTGTTGTGGGAGAGACCATAGAGGTCTGTGCTAGAACCTGCCAGAATATGCCTGAGTCATATTGAGGAAGAGTAGTATGGGACCACTTATGTCACTTCTCGTCCTTATGCCTGTACTGTCCTGGGTCACCTGGAGCTCTGGAGACACGGGAATAGGCTCGCACCTTTAGAAAAGTCCATAAGTGATTGTAATGGACTATCAACACTGAAAACATTTATTTTGCGCATGTAGTCTGCCAGAAAGGTAATAAGGGTTCACGTAATTTCTTACTTGCAGAATTGGAATCAGATTTAAGCCAATTGATGCCATTCACTATCTCATGTTGTCTGTACTTTTTTTTAAGTTTTCTTGCCTGGATCCAGCAGCCCATGCTGAAATTCTAAAATTCTAAAATTCTGACTAAATTCTTAAATTACTCTGTGTCATACAGGTACTGTGGCCTTATGTACAGACCACATCTAGACACGAAAAATTAATATTTTTGTATAATTAGCAAACATAAATTACTCTGTTGCCATGGCAGTATTACTTACTTAATTTTGATAATGTGTGTATAGAATTTTTGTGTGTATGTTTATAGAAAGTCGTCAATTCTGTTATTACCACACTTCCTTCTCATTTATTCATTTATTCAAAAAGTGCTATACCACTAACATACCTGTTAATACTCTAGGATACCAATGTCAGACTTGTTTAATGCCAGCAAAAGTGAATGATTATGTATCACTTAAAGATGAATTAAATAATTTTTTAGGTATCTTTGTATCCTATATGTTTACTGCTTATAGGCACTTTGAGATTTCTTAAGTAATTATCCCCCTTTGAAAATGAAAGAAACTCCTATTCTTCATTTATCCACTTAACTTTTTATTGAGTCAGTATTTATTAAGTATTTATTGGTGAACTAAAATGCAACTTAGGAGCTGGCAATACAAAGATAAGCAAAGTTATACCTCATTGTATAGTTATAAAATTATACCTCATGGTCCTCATTACACATAAGAACTACTGGTGAAGACTGACGTGAAATATCACGAAAATAAATATAGAATTCGGCCTGTGATAAGTGCAATAACCAAGAGAGCCAATGTGGTCTGTGGCAGGAGTGGGGCTGGATGGAGGACCAGGGGCAGGTATGGCTTCCCTGAGAAGATGGCTTTTAAGCAAGTTCCAAATAGGCAGAGAGGATAGGTGATGGTTGTTGCATGAAGAAATAAGAATGAATGCAAAGACTTGGTATTCTTAACGATCTAAAAGAAAACAAGGGAAAGTGGCAAGTGGATTTTTGTAAATATTAACTGGAACCATGTTTCATATATTTAAATTATTTTTGTTTATTTTTTGAGAGAGAGAGAGAGAGAGAGGAAGAGAGAGCAGGGGAGAGACAGAGAGAGAGAATCCCAAGCAGGTTTTGCACTGTCAGTGCAAGGCCCAAGGCCGGGCTCAAACCCATGAACGTTGAGACCATGACCTGAGCTGAAATCAAGAGTCAGTCATTTAACCAACTGAGCTACCCAAGGGCCCTTCATATATTTTATTACAGGATTACTCTTACCTCTGTGTAGGAGATATGTTGAATTTGTAAGAGTTCAGTTTTGTTGAAGGTCCTCAAAAACCAAGGTGACCATTCACCTAATTCGCCCTAGTGTAACAGTCCCAGTGTGCACTTAGCCTTTTTTTTAATGTAATTTGTTCTTATTTTTTCCAAGTTTTTATCTAAATTCCAGCTAGTTAACATACAATGCAGTATTAGTTTCATGTGTTGAATTTAGTGATTTGTCACTAATATAGAATACCCTGTGCTCATCACAATTACCCTTCTTGATACCCACCACCTATTTAACCCATCCATGTACCCACCTCCCCTCCGGCAACCCTCAGTTTGTTCTCTATCATTAAGAGTCTATTTTATGGTTTTCCTGTCTCTTTTGTTCCCTATATTTATGTTTTGTTTCTTTTTTTATTTAATTAAAAAAAATTTTTTTTTAACGTTTATTTACTTTTGAGACACAGAGAGACAGAGCATGAACGGGGGAGGGTCAGAGAGAGAGGGAGACCCAGAATCTGAAACAGGCTCCAGGCTCTGAGCTGTCAGCACAGAGCCTGACGCGGGGCTCGAACTCACGGACTGTGAGATCATTACCTGAACCGAAGTTGGACGCTTAACCGACTGAGCCACCCAGGCGCCCCTCTTTTTTTATTTAAAAAAAAAAAAAGAAAGAGCACAAGCAGGGTTGGGGCGGAGAGAGAGGGGACACATAATCTGAAGCAGGCTCCAGGCCCCGAGCCATCAGCATGGAGCCCGACGTGGGGCTCAAACTCACGGACTATGAGCCAGAGTTGGCTGCTCAACCGACTGAGCCACCCAGGCGCCCCTGTTTTGTTTCTTAAATTCCACATATGAGTGAAATCATATGGTATTTGTCATTCTCTGGCTGACTTATTTCACTTAACATAACACTCTAATACTCTATAGCTCTATCCATGTTGTTGCAAGTGGCAACATTTCATTCTTTTTGGTGGCTGAGTAATATTCCAGTGTGTGTGTGTGTGTGTGTGTGTGTGTGTGTGTGTGTGTGTGTATACTGCATCTCCTTTATCCATTCATCAGTTGATGGACATTGGGCTTTTTCCATAATTTGGCTATTGTTGATAATGTTGCTATAAATATTTGGGTGCTATAGTTGTCTAGACTAAAGTATTAGCAGTCATCTTTTTACTCTTAAATGTGTTCTAGCTTCGATGATAAATTTTATGGCCTGCCTATCTAAAATGAAAGTCAATACTGTTTAATCAATTCTTAGACCAAGTACAGAGAAAATTCTTTTGAATACATACTTTAGGAGAGCACAGCCTTCTTTGATACTGTTTTGCACAAGTTCTTGCTATAGAGCAATAAGCTATCAAGTAACCAGCCAACATTTTTACTACTTCTCTTTCTCTCTTATTCCTTTTCAAAGTGGAAATAATATTTATAGATTATCTATGCTATGTCTGGCTGAATGATAGGTAATTAGTGTACAAAAACTAGAACAAAAAAAGAGGAAACAAGATGCATTTGAGGCAACTTCTGAGAGAGTGTAGGAATAGCTGTAATATGTGTATTGGTTAGGAGATGGGGGTGGCGGTGGGAAGAACATTTTTAGAAGTACTGTTGGAGACTCTTGAAGTCCTTTTGTTGATGTTCTAAAAATATGAAGTAAGTCTGTTCTTCCTGATTCTTCTTGCCCAAAGCCTGAAATTGAGAACGACTTTGGCAAGGCAAGGACCTCTTTGGAGGGTAGAAATTGAAAAGTCAAAATTAGGATCCTTAGTATTTGGTAGACAGAGAAAAACATGCTGGCAACACCTTCTTATAGAGCATGAGCTAGTTTCTTTTGATGTTGACACTATTTTTCTCTGGGGTTGCCGCTAAATTTAAGAGGTTGACATAGTGTCATAAAAGCACATGGAGACACTCAGTCTTCCATTGTCTTGTGTTTTTTTTCTCTATGGTGTACTTTCCTGAGTGGACTAAGTTTCTCACAGTCCTCATTGCCACGACTATAGTCATCTCTATTATTCTCACTGCATAGTTGAGTAGGGCACATACCAAGTTGCGAAGGGGGTGGGATTCCCTCTATGCTGGACATTTAAATATCATAACATTACCTTAGGAGAGAGGACACGAGCACAACAAAGGTTCCACATTAGATACACATCTCATATTTATATTGATATAGCTCCCCTCTCCAATTCTTTCTTTTATTCCCTATTACAGACAACTCCCAGTACTTTTCAACTAGTAGAATATTAAAATCCGAACACTGTTTTAAAAATTCTGTTGATTATCTCAGAACCTCAGCTTTTGGAAATCAAAAGCCCAGAATTTTCTTTTTCCATTCTGTTATTTCCCTCCCTCTCTCTATGTATCTCTCCGTATCTCTTTTTTTGCAATAAAAGCACCTTCTTGAAGACATAAAGACCTCTTTTTTCCCTAAGTGGCTGAACAGGGGAATGATCAAATGGTCTAAAGAAAATATAGGAATTGAAATTTATCGTGTAATGCATCCTTTAGTTTTCCTGGCACAAAGTAATTGCTGTCCTCTCCATATTCTGATTACAGTCCCATAAGTGCTCACACTTGACAAGATCTATAGTGTCTGATAGAGACATCCTCATACAGCATGGTGATTAAAAATATGGAGTCTGGAGTCACATGGTTGGGTTTGAATTTCGACTCTGTGATTTACTGATTGTGGGACTTTTGAGCACATTATTTAACCTCTTCCTATATATCTGCTTCCTCATCTAGGAAATGGAAGTAATAGTAAAGCTTTTGTCATAGGTTTCTTGTGGGAATAAAATTTTGTAATCTCTATGAAACACAGCACAATCCTTGGCACATATTAGACACTCAATAAGTGTTAGTTACTATTGTAAATGCTTAATAACAACTTGATTTGCACGCTGTCCAGAACTGCTGGTGTCCAACTAGAATAATTTTAGTAGAACAAGGGAAAATTCTGATCTCAAGTCTCCCTTCCCCAATAGAAATGAATCATTCTGTTGCTAGAATTCAGTTGAGTCTATAAACCCCAAATTTAGTACTTAACTAAAACCTACATTCACATCAATATAAGTAGGACCCTGAATTTACTTTTCTAGTTTTGATGTAATTCCATTAAAATTTAGTGAATTCGATGTCTTTCTGTCTCCCTGCAGAAACCAAGCACTTGCCTCCTTCATCTCCTTACCTCTCTCATACTACTAGTATCTTTTAGCCTTTCCATTTTATCACCTGCAACCTCCTTCAATCTTAAGTAGGCCTCCCTTCCATTGCCTTAAAATCTTATAAAATTTTTTTTTAATGTTTGTTTTTTTTTTTTGAGAGAGAGAAAGAGAGACAGAGTGCAAGTGGGGGAGAGGCAGAGAGAGAGGGAGATACAGAATCTGAAGTAGACTTCAGGCTCTGAGCTGTCAGCACAGAGCCTAACACAGGGCTCAAACCCACGAGCTGTGAGATTATGACCTGAGTTGAAGTTGGACGCCTAACCGACTGAGCCACACAGGCATATGTCTTCTTGACAATTTCCAACATTCTTTTGAGTCAGGTACAACCTGGGTCTCTCCTTTATACATCATTTCCTTCACTGCCCTTCATGGTGGCATCTATGATTTCTGACTTCTGATATCTCCACATGTGGAAATGTTGAGGTGCAAAGAAGATATCGTGAGCATCTCAATTCCCATTGCTATTTTCCAGCTTTTTAGTCCAGCCCCCACCCCCTTCTCTGTGGCTAATGCTCACCAGCCATGCTGTTTTACTTATTCTTGTGGCCCTCTTATAGATTCATGGACAATTTTGCTTTGTGCCTCCTTGTTTTTCTGTTGACCATAATTTACACCATCACTAGGGCCCCTTACACTTCCTTGACCCCTTTGGTACAAATGTCTATTAACTCCATTGTGCTTTACAAACTTACTCTTTGTCATCATTTCTGAATTTGCTTCCTTTGTTCTGTCCGGAATTCAGTGTCTGTCTAGTCCTTTTAACTCCTTTACTCTGTTCTGCTCCTATACCATTGTTTTTCAGACCTGCCTGAATCTAATAATTTACTTTTCTGGTCCCATTGTGAGAGGCCCATTAGAACCACTAACACAAATTTATAATATTAACTTTTATATGTTCTTCGAATAGCTCCTTGCCTAACTTTGCAAAGTAGCAAACAATTCTAAACTTTTCTTTCCAGGTAATTATCAAAGTTGATATCTAATCCTAACTCCATTGGACCATTGTCACTCCAAAGGATCTCTAGAAACTTGATCAGCCCAACAGTAGGATCTAATTGCAGCACCAGTTGTTAGGAAGCAAGGTGTGTTTGTGTGTGTGTGTGTGTGTGTGTGTGTGTGTGTGTGTGTGCATGGTGCTTGTCAGTAACTGACAGAACTTGAGGTGACAGTTAATCTGGATTTGGTTGCTACCATTGCAACATCTATGCGGTGTCTCTGGGGACACTGGATATAGGAAAAACATGTACATATATTACCCAAAGTATAAAGAAAGCCAGTATATCCTTTTACTTCATCTTTGGCTGAAAATCTCCCCAAATATGTCCTTGAACTGAGATTCAGGGTCATTTTACTAATTTTAAAGGCCCATTTAATAATTTAAAACCAAAGAAGGGGTATCGACTCAGAAATTCAAAATGGAAAAGAACCATGAGTACATGGAGAAGACCTAGTGTCAAAAAAGCATTTTAACACAAGGCCATATATCATCATTTGCCTTAGCTAGGGGATAGCCTCTCAACTAGACTTCCAGCTTTTTGCCTCAGCCTCTCTAGTCTATTCTCACTGACACCAGTCTTCTTTGTATAGAGCAGAACCGATGATGCTGTGTCCCTGTTATGCTTTATCTGGGAGAGGCTCTCAAATGTAAACATCCCCAGAAGCATCTGGGGAACTTGGAAAAATAATGACTTCTAGAATACATTCTACAAATTTAGATTCTGAGCTTGCCCCCATAGTTTGCATTTTAATTAAGCACTCTGTGTTTCTCTATTGCCACTGCTCCAAAAACCTTATTTTGAAGTAACACTGACCTTACAGAATGATGCCCAACATATTTACACAAAATACTTTTCACAGTCAAGTCTTTAATGTCATTTTCTGCTCTCTGCTCTTACATATCCTGTGCTTCAGCCTTATTTATTACTTGTCTTCCCAGGTTTTCTCTCCACTTTGTATGTACACATATGTATGTATGTATTTAAATATATATAAAAGCATACATATAAATATATATTAATATATATAAATATATCCACACATAAAGCAGTTCAATATATTTTAAGTTAATATTGACATTATTTTGTGAAGAGTTCTGTAGAATATATAAATTCTTAATTTATTAATTATAGTCTCTTAATTATTTTACCATATTTTTCTTTCCCAAAGCTAATGTCAGACAAAAAAGATTTCCAGGTGGCCAGATGGTTATTGATCATAAGGGCTTTTTACTCTGTGTTCAGAAGATTTCCATCACTTCCACACGTGTCTTGGCTTCCTTCTAACTTGGGCTTTGAAAAATTGGTTTCAGTTCATATTTAGAGTTTAGATGATTTACATTCTTTTGTCTTTTTTAGAGTACAGCTGGTCAGAAATGGCTCATGGTTAAAGGAAATCTTAAACACAGAGTTCTTGTTCTAAATGGATTTAGTCAGCCTTAATTCATTAAAGATTTATCTCCTTCCTTGACCTTTTGTCAGTGCCTTTTCCTATTGCTTCCAGAAATTAAGTTAGAAATTTTACTATAATATCTCTATCATTTTCTATCCTTTATTTTCTCACACATACAAGCTCACATAGAAACACACATACAATATATTCGTGAGATGAATGAACTTAGAACAAAAACATACATAAATAGGAAATTATCTTTTATTATATAATTACCATGGGACCCTCTACTTTAAATTTCCTCATTTATCTGACAAACTAGAAGTAAAATGTAGAAGAAATTACTTACGCTTATTAATACATTGCAATTTATAATCCATAAACCACCTTTAAGGTAAGGTAGACAAACACTGTTTTAAACGAGAAACAGCTTATTGTTTAATTTTTCTTCTTTTATATATTCCCTTGGACTTATTTCCACATGAAGAATTTATACTTTTTTTTTTCTGTTTGTTTTAAGGTAATTTATGGCCACTTTTCCTTATCAAAGAAAGCCTAGCAAAGCGAAACAAAACCAAAACCTTTTTTGATAGGAAAATGCAGAGTTCTTGAGTGAGAGGTGTAAGGAAGGGGCAAGAGGAAGCATATTCTATGGTTTAATGCTCCGGGCTTACAAAAGCGTGGTGTTGGAATGGTAATTGGATTTCTGAGCATTGCTTTGGAGAATAGACTGCTTAAATCATTGAAAAGGAAATCATTGCAGAAAAGAAGAAGTGAAGAATTGCACAGGCTGTTTGAGTACTTACAAAATAAGAATAACATAAGGAACAATGAAGAACCGGTTTAGTGCTGTTGAGATTTGACATCTTTAAAAACCTGATATTGTAGCTGTAGTTTTGATCTTTATTCTTTTGTTGAATAAAGTCCCAGTGCATTTTGGACCAATATCCTAAATGAGGACTGAAATAAATGAGACCTTTTAAATGCTTTTAGAGGAAAAGAAGACAACAACATTTTCCCCCAAAGGCTACATTATACTTCTGTATGGAAAATAGATGTGGACAGGTATACATCTCTATTTTTAGTTTGTTTCACATGTGTACCTCTAAGGCAGTTGAATTGCCAGTCTTAAATGTTAGAAGATATCTGTGTCCCCAAACCTTCATGTAAATAGAGTGGCTGATGCACAGCAAGCATTTAAACACTATTTTGATGTGATAGGAGAGGCTTGGGTATCTGAGGTGGGGGTGGGGGTGGGGGGAAAGGCTGACTATTAGCCTGTTAAAATCTCCAGTTATGGGGCGCCTGGGTGGCGCAGTCGGTTAAGCGTCCGACTTCAGCCAGGTCACGATCTCGCGGTCCGTGAGTTCGAGCCCCGGGTCAGGCTCTGGGCTGATGGCTCAGAGCCTGGAGCCTGTTTCCGATCCTGTGTCTCCCTCTCTCTCTGCCCCTCCCCCGTTCATGCTCTGTCTCTCTCTGTCCCAAACATAAATAAACGTTGAAGAAAAAAAAAAGATCTCCAGTTAAATTTCCCATAACAATTTGTAAGTAAAACATTGTATTTGCAGGCAAATAGATTTTAAGACATGTGCCCTAGCCACATGTACCTTTCAACAGTACCTACCCACTATTCTTATATGTCATGAACATGGGCAAAACTATTACCTTCGGTATTTACCTTCAGGTAAATAACATATATTGTCCTCACCCCAAATTTTAGGGTTTTGCTCTAAAAAAAGCAGGAGGAAACAACCAAAGACAGAACATAGATTTCTAGGAGAGTTCACTGAACAAATTGTCCCAGTTTTCACGGAGATTTACAACATAGATTTCCACTTACCCTTGTTAGATTTGCCACAGAAGGAACATGTTTTGAGTGCGTTCTTTGTGCTAGACAATTCGCTAGTTACCTTAATCATAAATTTAATGTATTTTTCACAATAACCTTTTCCTTATTTTTACAATGAGAGAATAGAAAACCCAGATAGTGATAAAAAAAAATTTCTCAGGGACACTATAGCTAGGATTTCAATCCAGTTCTGTGACTCAAAATCATTTCTATCCCTTTGTCATGCAGTCATATGTTTTAAGCATTAGTTATATTTGAAGACAATTTTGTCTTGGGGGAATAGTCATTGCTTTCTGGAGATTCTTTTCATTTCTATACTCTGTTGTTGAGTTCAAATGCAAATGAACTCTTCTTTTTGTTCAAAGAGAGGAAAGAAAGTCACTTACAAAGTGGTAATATGTAAGGACTAGAAAATCATTCTTCTTTTCCACCTGAGACCTAGCTTTTTACAGAGACAATAAGAACCACTGTGAGAAGACCAGTGTATGTCAGTGGTTTACTCCAGTGTAAAATTTGAATTTATCTCATGAAAGGATTTTCAGAAAAGAAATTTTTAGAAATTAAAAGCTTCATGTTTTATCTATGAACTGTCATTCCAGGTCAGGGTTCGGGTGCATAAATAACCAGCATTAGAGAGTTACTCATTTGAAGCAAATATTCAAATACAGTTTTCTCTTTTTCTCAAAGAATATGCTTGTGCTTTCTTATCTATCAAAAAAAATCTGAGGTTATAAAAATAATCTGGCTATGGGAAAAGCCATGTTAACACAAGACATGGATGTCCTTTTTAAAATAAAATTATGAATAATCATTTTGAATTTTTTAATATTGCAAGCTTACTTATTTTAAAATTTCCTCATTAGATAGATTTAGAATATATGGGTAAAAATGTGTAAATTGCTTGCTAACTTTCAAAGCATGTTATGGTGATGTGGAAAATATTCCTCTAATGTAACCTTCTGTAACTTATTTCTTACTATCTCCTGAGACGGGACAATGCCTGCCACACCATCGAGGTAACACGCAACAGCAGATAGTATGTGAGCTTCAGAGTCACCCAGCTGGATTCCAAGATGTCCCATTAACTTCCTGTGTGATGTTAGGCCTGTCAGCTACCCTTCCTGAGTATGAGTTTCTCTTCCATAAAGTAGGGCATTACATTAACACTCAGCTCATAAAAATGACTGGGAGAATTAACCTACCAATATAGTAATGTAATAAGGGTAGCTGGCTTATACTGAGTGCTTAACAATATGTCCACGATCTTCTCATCTTTACAGGCATTAGCATAATTAGTCATCACAGCAACCTTATAAACTACGGCTATATGGCCACCCCTTGTACAGATGAGGAAGCGGATGGGCACCCATCCGCTAGGGATAGATAACCCAGCAAAAACAGTGTCAGAACCAGTGTTGGAAGCCGGACATTTTTGTTCCACAAAATGAAATGTTCTGGGATTTTTTTTTACCACAATACCTGGGATTCGTTGTCTCGCCACTTCAAAGAATGAAGAGGTGGACACAAAATGAGCAGAAGGCAAAAGTTTATTAGAGTATGATAAGAATAGTAGGAAACATGTCTTTACAGAGAGGGGGCATTAGAAAATGAATTCCCAAGGACTATAGGCAAGGGTCCTTGTTTTATAAGGTTCTGGTCAGCCCTTCTCCATCCCTCCCCTTCCCCCTTGTTCCTTCTCAGGGTCTACCCTTATTGGCTGGATAACTCTAGGTTCTGGGTTGTCCATTCCTGATTGGCTCATTTCCATTGTATGAGGGATGGTCTATGGCCATTCCTAGGACTTATGTCAAATTCCTGAGGGAAACTACCCTTGAAGAGGGGTAGGTGATGTCTGTTACATTCTTAAGAGGAACCTTCAGCCTGAGGGGGTTTGCTGTGGTCAGACACCCCCAGCATTGTTCCAAAATATGTGTTTTTCCCCACCCAAGGACCTCAGGTCTGCCTGTTTTATCCTCTTTTCCCGTTATAAAAGTACCGTATATACTTGACCAATATAATATACCTTATACCCACCACCTATAACACACTAAAATTCTTTAAAAATCAATCTATTAAAAAAAAACTATCATCTGTCACCTATCTATCCAGTTGAATTGTGTTGAACTATATGTTGAATCATGTCTCCCAAAGTGACATGTTGAAATCCTAATTCCCAGTATCTCAGAATGTGACCTTATTTAGGAATGGGGTCATTGCAGATATAGTTAGTTTAAATGATGTCATAGTGGAGTAGATTGGACGCCAAATCAAATACAACTATCTTTAATAAGAAGGTGATGTGAGCATACAAGGGAAAATGCCGTGTGAAGGTGGAGGCAGAGATGGAGTTACAAAGCAGATTGTGGCTCACCACCAGAAGCCAAAAAGAGAAAAACAGAGGCTCAGAGTCTCAAAGGGAGCATGGCCCTGCTGACATGTTGATTTGGGACTTCTAACGTCCAGAACTGAGGCAATAAATTTCTGTTGTTTTAAGCCACCCTAGATTTGTTGGTTTGTGGAGTTTTGTTGTTGTTGTTAAGGTGACTTCAGTAAACTAATATACTTACATGATATTTACATAAAATTGTGAGAAAAGTGTCAGGTATAATAATCACTCAGTAAATATTTGGTCTAATCTTTTTATAGTTTAGTAGCATAGGAATCTGTGTTTATGGAAATTTTTAAAAACAAACAAACTCTTCCTATATAGCATTTTCTAAAGCTAAAACTCTATAAAACCTTGGATTTTGTATACTCCATCAGGAGACAGATATTTATCTCTGTAGACATAGGTGTTTCTTTTCCTTTCAGTCAAGTAGCAAATGTACCCAGAACTTGCCATTCATAATTCCTATAGCACTTATAATTGATAGCACGCAGGTGAGCACTTAGGTCTGTAACTGCCGTGTAGTATTTATTTTTATTTCATAGATGTTACTTTCTGTCTGTGTTTAGATCATAAATTCTTACAGTGAAGGTATTATATTTTATACTTCTGTGTAATATGTAACACCTAAAAAAGGATGATGATTATACATGGTGCAAAATATATATTTTTTAAATTTTATATCATGACAAGAACAATTTTTTTTCGACCTGTGGTGTTCATATCAGGTATTTGTACGTGGGGACCTCCATTGTTCAGCTTAATGGTGTCTTCTGTTCTCAAGAACATTGCCGGAAGGTATATTAGTTTGCTAGGGCTGCCATAACAAACTACCAGACTGCGTGGCCTAAAATAACAGAAATTTATCGCCTCACGGTTCTGGAGGCCAGAACTCTGAGATCAGCATGTTGGCAGGAGGATTGGTTTCTTCTTCCTAGGCTTCTCTGCTTGGCTGATAGATGAACAACTTCTGTGTTCTTGCATTTCCTCTTTTCATAAGGACACCAATCATACTGGATTAGGGACCACCCAAATGACCTCATTTTAATTGAATTACCTCTGTGATGACCTAGTCTCCAAATGTAGTCCCATTTTGAAGTCCTGGGTGTTAAGTCTTTAATGCATGAATGGGTGGCACCATTCAGCTCAAAACTGAAGACGTTGGAAAAAGCTTGTGTCTGTACAGATTTTTAGCTGAGGATCTACCTAACTAGAAAGCCCTGTGAAATATTTGAATGTAGGATCTATATGGGTAGCTAACATATTTTTTTAAATGAATGTACCATTCCAATAAGAATCAAAGTATGTTAACAATAGAATTGTTTCTTTTACCTGATAATTTTCTTAAGTTAAGAAAAGAACATGTATACTTATTTGAGAGATTTGAGATTTTGTTTTTGTTGTTTATTTTGTTGAAATACCTGACCTGACACTGGAAATATATATTTTGATTTCATGGTGGTAATCTCTAATATGTCAAGAAATAATATTTAGAAAGTAATGAATGGGAAGAAAATGAACTGATATTCTGAAGACACTAATACAGCTATTCCAAGAATATGACATGACCTCTTCAATTGCCCCAATTGGATTTTAGATGGAATGAAAGGATATTAGTCTCTTAAAGGATGCACAGTTCCCATCTGAGGAACTTTGAAGAGTAAGAAAAACAGCTAGAAAAAGAAAGCTTTTACATTCTTTGATGTTTAGGATTCTGTGATTCTAGGAATCTGTGATTATTTCTCTCTGTACTAAAGCTTAGTAGCCCACACAGATATTAGAATTCATAGCTATATGTAACTCAAAGTTATTTCTGTATGTGAGAAGAGATGTGATTCCCTTCTTTAAAAAATACCTAGTATAGACATAACATTATCACTCTTAGTAGTAGAGATGTTACAAGTTTTAGATGAAATTTTTTTTCCTCAAAGTACAGATTTATGATGGTAAGTATATCGATGCCCATCAGACATTATCTGAAAAGAAGGATATGAAATAATTTGTATTTTTCAGAATTTTCAGAGAAAATAGAATAAAGTCTCTTTGTAAACGGGATTTTTAATTGACTCCAGATACATATGTACATTAATATAAATAAATTAGTCAGGTACTGTAATTAGTTTATACTATTCCCCCCCGCTCCCCATAATATGAGATTGGGTCATATGACATGGTTTACTTAGATCTTGCTATTTTTATCTCAGCATATCATAGACCCTACGTTTTCTTTGTTCCTCAGGAATAGGATATTCAGGAATATTTCCATCATACTCACCAGAGAGACTGAGGTCAGCCTGTCTTTCCTGAAACCTATTAGTCCATAGTTCTAGGACTGGTCTTTTCTTCACTACTGAAAACTTGGCATTGAACTGTGTTTTCAGTCCAGGAGCCAGTCTTTTCTACTTCCTCTTTGCACAGTATCCCCCAGACTCACTCCCTTAGAGCTGTCCTTCTCATGGAGATGTAGGATTGGATAGAAAGGGTGATTCCTTCTCTGGAGTGTGGATTAATAATGTCCTTCCAGCAGTAATAGGAGTCATTTTTATTCCAACTTGCTCTTTTTTCTGTAATGTGTCCTCCACACTATCCTGGTAAGGATGTCCTTGTTTTATATGACATAGGGGATATGTCTAGAGGTGGCCAACTTGATTAAATGCTAATTTCAAGCCTAGGTTACATATAGTACAAGCAGTTGCACCATGCTATAAGACTGTCTCAATGTGCATGTTGATGTAAGTGTTGTTTTAGTTTATTTTTTTAATATCATCCTTTATGAGGGGTTCTGGTACCTATAAGCTATTTTTGTCATCTGTAGTTCTGATTTCAGAACTTTCACCTATTTCATTCTGCACCATGGAGGCTAGACTGGGACTGGTATCTTGTTTTTCATATATATGTGATTTTTTTTTGATTATAGCTTCCATTTGATTCATGTTTATGATTTTAATGATAAGACACAGAGAACTATACTAGTATTTTCTTCAACCACATTTAATAACTTGTCAGATTCTTATGGTCACACCTAAGATAAATGTGTTTGAAAATGTGTTAATATTTGGATTTCTTTGAAATTAAAAAATCATTTGATTGGCTACGTAGGATTTATACTTGGTAATCCTTCACTCATGCCTACCAATAATCTTCAGTGGCCAAATTTCAAACTTTCTAATGTAGTGTAAAGCATAATGATATGTGCAGTCATAATTACTTTCAGAAATAAGTTTTAAATCAGTACAGTAATATAATAGAATCACTATAATTCATAATATCTCTAAGTTATATAATTTTTGTTTGTAAATCATAATTAAAGTAAAATATGGTAACTTACTCTGAAATTTTATGAGAGAAAGTATTTACAGCATATCATATATAAGTGATTTTCGATATTAGAGTTTTAGGTAGGTAATAATATTGGAGTATTCAGTTGGCCAACACTAATGAAATTTATTTTCATACCTTTGTATGCATACTTTCTTTGAGGATTAAAAAAATGTATTTGTTAATGGTCACAGTAATCTCTCTCTTATGACTTCTAAAATTTTGATATGTCCCTACTCTGAGAGAGACAGAATAGTTAATTGATTAACAGCAAGAGCCTGACTTCAAATTCTGGCTTTTTTAAACCTCCATGTCTTCTGAGAAAAGGAGATAAAGATAGTTTTAACCTCATATAGGATTGTTTTCGAGGGGTTGAATAGTGTAGTTTGTAGGAGTGCTTACCATACTGATTCCATCTTTGGCCCTCCGTCTTGCTCGTGTCCACTCCACCATGATCTCCCTCTGGACTGCCAGCTCTAGGCCCCATGAAGGTTAATGTATGCCCTGATTGGAATCCTGGAAGGCTTGTTCTGATATCCTTTCTGGCACACACAGATGGTGCCACTTTAGATAACTACCCTTCACTGTATAAGACTGTGGGTTAAGTTCTGGACTTTGCAGAGGACTCTGCTGTTCATCTGATCCCCCTGTCAGTTTTTACCCTAAATAAAACTATGTAAATTATGGTGTGGCTTTGTTTGTTTTTCAGTCTCAAAGTGCTTTCTCAGTCTGAGGGATACTTTACTGTCCCTCTTTCACCTTCTAACATAGCGGAACATGGCAAGCACTTGTATGTATTGACTCTCATGTAGCGACTCTCATGTAGCGACTCTCATAATTAATTTACTCTATTCGCAAGCCCCTGGCAAAGACAAATCAATTTTCTGGCCTTATAGTATTACATATGTAGTCTTTTTTAAGGCTTGCTTCTTCTTTCACCTAACGTTTGAGATTGATTCATTTAGTTCCATGTGTCAAAAGTCCCTTCCTTTTCTTTTTTAACATTTATTTATTTTTTGGGGGGGGGGGGTTGGGTGGAGGGGCAGAAAGAGGAAGACAGAGGATCCAAAGTAGGCTCTGGGATATAAGCACAGAGCTGGATGTGGGTCTTTAACTCACCAACCCAGAGATATGACCTAAGCTGAACTCAAGAGTCAGGCACTTAAGCAACTGAGCCACGGAGGCACCCCAAGAATCCCTTCCTTTTTATGTTGAGTAGCATTCCACTCTATGGATATGCCACAGTGTGTTTATACATTCCTGACTGAGGGATATTTGAGTTTTTTCCAGTTTTGAGCAATTATGAACAAAGGTACTATAAATATGTACATATAGGCTTTTAGGTGAACAGAGGTTTCATTTAACTTGCTTAAATCTCTAAGAGTGGGGTGACTGGGTCATGTGGTGAGTGTATGTTAACAGTATAAAAAACGCTACTTTCTGGGGTGCCTGGGTAGCTCAGTCAGTTACGCGTCTGACTCTTGATTTTGGCCCAGGTTACGACCTCATAGTTTGTGAGTTTGAACCCCTCATCGGGCTTGGTGCTGACAGCACAGACCCTGCTTAGGATTCTCTCTCTTTCTCTCTCTCAACTTTGCCTGTGCTCTCTCTCTCTCTGAAAATAAACAAATAAACATTAAAACACACACACACACACAATTTTCTAAAATACATTTGTCATTTTGCATTTTCACTAAATGTAAATGAGTTTTAATTGTTCCACGTTTTTTATCATCAACTTAGTATTATCAGGACTTTGTCTATTTGTTTACATGCTTTGAAATTCTTATAATTATCTATGTGATGATTTTTTTAAGTAAGAAAAAATATTTTTTCTTCAAGCATTTTTTCTTTAAGCATATAAAAAACAGTCTTCAAACTAAGTTGGAATTACAAATTTATATATTTTAAGAGAATTTTATATTTTCTCCTTTCTTCAGACTTTTCAGGGGAAGAAGCTTTATTTAATTTCATTTTCTATGGGTTTTATAAGGCACTGTGAGATCTCTGAAAAGTCAAACTTTTATAAGAAATGTCCCTGTCTTCATGTTGCTCATAATTTACCCGAGTTGCTGAGGTGGACCCCTAAATTCAAGCCTAGGTGTTTTTAGGAGAGAGGCCATAGTCCAGTCTGGCAATTGAATGAGTGAATTTTGTAGTTGGCCAATACAGATTACAAAAGTGGTTGTGATGTTTATGACAAGAGGGCTTTGAAGGATCTGATGTGGAGATTCAAAATTACCTTCATTTTTGAGCTAACTGCAATAATATTTATTCTTTTCTAGTTTGTTTTAGAACCCTTAAACATGGACAATAATATAATCAGATCTATGGAGTAGGTAGAATGGTGAGCTGCAGAAAATAGAAAAACCGAGAAAAGAGAAAAAAAAGCAGTGCACACTGAATAAAACTAGATTTATGCCATCTTAAATTGGCATTCTTTCATATTATGATTTAAGTATCTGGAATATTAATAAAATTTTAGGGGTTTATTTGAATTCAAAAAATAAGATTTTTCTGGTATTTTCTTTTAATGTCTTCGAATTCAGGCCCCCACCTCATGGCCCTTCACAATTCACATTACCTGATAAGCATTGGGGCCTTTCAGGATAAATGAGATTTCGCCTGTGACTAGAGTCCTTAAAGTGTTGACTTTTGTCCTTATAATTTTCCTGCAGTCATTTGTGTGGGTTCTTAAAATGCTAAGGCATAAACAGCAATTTCCAGCTAACTTTGAAAATTGTTGTCTGGATCAAAATACACCCAAGTGTTTTTCTCGTCACCAGATATAGGTATATGCTTCTCTGAACACTGCTTCAAAATGAACTGAATGTAAACATTAAGTTAAAATAATGAGGGAAAAAATTGTTTTATAAACATTTGCCATTTAAAATTTTCTTTTTAAGTTTATTTGTTCTTGAGAGACACAGAGAGAGTAAGCGAGGGAGGGGCAGAGAAAGAGGGAGATCAAATCCCAAGCAGGCTCCGCGCTGTCAGCTGAGAGCCTGATGTGGGGCTCGAACTCGCAAACTATGAGATCATAGCCTGAGCCAAAAGTCAAGAGTCAGGTGCTTAACCAACTGAGCCACCCAGATGCCCCAACACTTGCCATTTAAAACAGAAGAGAATATCACTGAATGTGTAGATATTAGCAGCAAGAAGGCAAAAAGAAAGAAAAGTAGGAAAAGCTATAGAAATGCATTTGAGATGTTTGTTACTCTTATGTGGTTTTACTTTTCAAACTCTTCTAAATTTAAATTTTTTCCACACTCTTTTTGTATAAATATGAAAAAAAGCTATAAATACACATTATTGTGATGACACAGCTAAATTTAAGTGATAAAATATTTTATGGATACTCTGCTTTTAAATGAGGATCAGTTTATTTTAGCACTTGCAATTTGATTCTAATTAAATGCTTCAAATTTAAATGCTGCACATAGAATCTATTTTCCTCGGTATCAAAACCTTTATAAGGCTTGTATTATTTGTTCATTGCCTTATTCCTCATATGACAACATTTCTGCTTGCTTTCTACATATCAAGAACTGTAAAATGCCCTGAGGACATAAAACTGAATAAGATCCTAACTCCAAGATGCTTACCTGTCAAAGGTGGGGTAGTTTCCATGGAAGCTCCTGTAGAAGGAGAGAGACAGAGATTGACTCAGTAATTTCTGGGCTACTTGGAAAGATGAATAGGAGACTTTCCTGTTATAGGAGAGCATTTGCAGAGGCAAGAAGTGCTGAGCTGCGTGTTTGCATGTAGGCTTGGGAGGTGGGTACTGTATGCATGTTTTTGTATTGCAAAGATCAAGGCAGGGAATGACAGAAAACAGCCAATGTTTGGTCATTAAGGAACTTGTATGTCATGCTACAGACATACCTAAAACCTACCGCTTACCGAGTGGGAGTCCGGATATTATTTTGGTCAAGTGTATATAGTACTTGGGTTTGTGGAGTCAAAATGCTGGCTTCTAGGACTGGTTCTGACTCCTCTGCTGTGTGACCTTCCTCTCTGCCCATAAGTTTCCTCATCTGTAAGGGGAGGTGGCCATACATATACTTTATAAGGCTGCTGTGAGGGCTAATTATGCTAATACTTACAAAGATAAGAAGATCATGGACACATGGTTAAGTACTTAGTATATGCTGGCTAACATTATTACGTTACAGGTCTATGTTGGAAATACTGTGTGTTCAGTTCCCTATCACTGCAATAAATCAAATAATGAGGCACCTGGGTGGCTCAGTCGGTTGAGCATCTGACTTTGGCTCAGGTCATGATCTCACAGTTCCTGGGTTCAAGCCCCGTGTAGGGCTGTGTGCTGACAGCCTGTTTTGGAGTCTGTCTCCCTCTCTCTTTGCCCTTCCCCTGCTTATGCTTTCTCTCTCTCTTTCTCTCAAAATTAAATAAATGTTAAAAAAGTACTTTATTGCTAAAAACTGCTAACCATTATCTGAGCTTTTAGCGAGTCACAATCTTTTTGCTGGTAGGGAGTATTGATGGCTACTGTCTGATTAGAGTAGTGCTTCCTGAAGGTTGGGGTGGCTGTGTCAATTTCTTCAAATAGAAAACAATGAAGTTTGCTGCATTGATTTACTCTTCCTTTCCTTGAACATTTAGAGGCCATTGTAGCATTATTCATTGACCTGGTTTCAATATTGTTGTGTCTCAGGAAATAGGGAGACCTGAAGAGAGGGAGAGTGACAGGGGAATAGCCGGTCAGTGAGGCAGTGAGGACACACACACTAATCCATTAAGTTTGCCATCTTGTATGGGTGCAATTTGTGGCACTTCAAAGCAGTTACAATAGTAACATCAAAGATCGCTGATCACAGTGGCCCTGGGTGGCTCAGTCGGTTAAGCGTCTGACTTTGGCTCAGGTCATGATCTCGCAGTTTGTGAGTTTGAGCCCCACGTTGGGCTCTGTGCTGTCAGCTCAGAGCCTGGAGCCTGCTTCAGAATCTGTCTCCCTCTCTCTCTGCCCCTTCCCCACTCACACTCTGCTCTCACTCTCTCTCTCTCTCTCTCTCTCTCTCGCTCTCTCAAAAATAAACGTTAAAAAAATCACTGATTACAGATCATCATAACAAATACAAAATTGAAAAATTTTCGAATATTGTGAGAATTACCATAACATGACACAAAGACAAAATGAGCAAAGGTTGTGGGGAAAATGACACTAGTAGACCCATTCAACACAGGGTTGCCAGAAACCTTTAATTTGTTAGAAGAAACAATATCTTTGAAGCACCGTAAAGCAAAGTGTCATAAAACAAGGTATGCCTGTACTACAGTATGTGGTTAGTTCTCCCTGCAAGTTTTATGAAATGGACATTAATACCCTCCTTTAAAGAAGAGAAACCCATAGTTAGGGAGGTTCGCTGAGAAGCCTAACATTGCAGAGGAAGCAAATGGTACCACCTAATAAAGCACCATTAGAGGATCTTCTACAATAAGGAAATAGCTTCAAGGAATATTTCCTCTATGACTCTATAAATTGGGGAATCATTAATGCTAGTTAGTTAGATAGCCCAAAATGAAGACAAGAACAACTAGCATGTCCTGGTATTTTTATTTTCAGTTAATGTTTGGGAACTTACCTCTCATAATGTGCAGCCTCTGTCTGATCCATCAGTAAATCAGCACAGCTGGTTGGTTGCCTTGTGGTGAAACATAGAGTGAGAATCCCATCACAGATGAAGATCTTAGGATACAAGGAGCTTCACGTATATTCCCTCAATGTCTGCATATAAAACCCTTCATTCCCTGCTGGATCAGAGTGGGTGCTCAGGCTATGCTCTGTGATCATAATCTCAATGAGAACCAGGCCAACACTGAATGAAGCAGTTGGCTTAATCCCCTAACAGTTGATTCTTTGGACACAAAACATCTTCCTTTGAATTTTTCTTGAATTGCACAGCCCTGTGTTTAGTTCTGTTTTTCCACTTTTGTAATTGACTTGGATATGAAAGCTGCTTTACCTTCTCCTTAATTCTGTCCTACTAAATCAAATAACTCAAATTTGATGACGAGTAGTGACCTCCAATTCCAGTAACTTGGTAAAGTATGGTGAGGATGCTGGTGAACTGGGGGAAATGGACCACACCTAAGCAAACATGCTGTGTAGGTCTGCTTCATTGCTGATGGTGAGAAGCCAGTAGTTTCATTTTTTTTTTTTTAGTTTTGCAACAGAAGCTAGAGAAGTCGAATTTTATATTTTATCTTACCTTTTTGTGGATAAGTAATTAAAATTATATATATATATATATATATATATATATATATATATATATATATATAGCAAACACCACATGAGCCAACAATAAGTGAGCCAGCCAAGACAAACTGGGAGAATTTTTGGCAAAAAAGAGAAATGGGTTAGATTTGTATGCTAGATAGACCCATGGGTCATTCTAGCAGACCCATTTGTCTACCTGTGTTATCTTCCTAGAGGTTGTAGTGAAACTGTGAAAGAAGATGAGATTTCTGGAGACATAGATAAAATGAAACAATCAGGGAGTCCATGGTTGAACCCTGGACATAACCAATCATCAGAAAGGAGCTTATGGAAGAAACAGAAAGAATAATCAGAAAGAAGAAGTAAGTTTAAGAAGGAAGAAGCCTGATAAGCTTCAAAAAGACCTAGCAAAATAAAAACTGAAAAAAGTTCCTTAGTTTTGGTAGATTGGATTTACTAGGAAGTTAATGCAAGGGGTTTTGGTAGAGTGAAGAATTATAGTGGCCGATGGATGCTAATCTTTTGAGAAATTAAGACTAAAAAAGAATAGGTGCTGAAAGTCAGTGGGTAGCAACGAATTGGGTGTCAGGAAAGCGTTTATTTTTATGAAAGAGACTTAAACATATTTATTATCAAGGAACTTTGTATAATATTTACTCAAAGTGTGGAGGGAAACTGTTTTTTATTAAGTTACCAAATGCCAGTTCCTAATATTTTCAGGCTATCTCATTAATTCTTACAACTCTGCTAGAAGATAACTAAACGTCCTTCTGTTTACAGATGTTACAGTTTGATGGAAGTTAAGTATCTTTCAGGAAGGTACATGACTTGATAATCAGTAATTTTCCTTTTGTTTGATATCCACCCACCAGCTGATCTAGAAAGATTTAAGATAATCTAGAAGGATATTTAGTACATAATTATGAACCAAGAATGACTGGTCTCTACCCTTTTTAGCACACTACCCGAACAATATATTTGAAGTTTTAATTTTGTATTAAAGCTATATGTAGTACAGACTTAATTTGCACTTATATATCATAAATCTGGTTTTATTTGGGAAATAATTCATTAAGTGTTATTTTTTTCATCCTTCAGCCAAATAAACTGAAATGAAGAGGAGATGATAATTTTAATATTAATTTGTACTTTGTTATCAATAATGGATTATGCTATAAAATTTATAGCTACATATTTAATCAGGCTCAAATTATCTTCATTTCATTTATTCACAATGTGTTTGAATTAATTGAAAAACATGGGCTCCCTCTTGTGACAAAATCAATGATTCTAAGTGTTTTTTTGTGCCAAACTAAATCACACATCCATGCCCTTTTGTTTTCAAATAATGTTATGTATACAATTATTTAATAATTTAATGTTTCTCTTTTTTCTGATAATTAATTCTTTCAGTTTCTTGAAAGAGATGAATCCAATCAGTATTTATTCTGATGTGTTTTAAAACTATATATGCTACTTTAAAATATTGAATTTCAAAGTTGTGTTGAAAATGTCAAAGAAAAGAGGAAAGACCAAATTTGGCTTTTGTTCTTCTGCATTTTATGTGTGCTGTTAGATGTTTTTGAAACCTCTTTGGAGAAATTAAATTAGTCCTTGTAATATTTTAATTGTCTGTCCCTCCAAGCTATGCACACAATTAACTTTATATTCTGTGTGTTCCTCATGTTTGATATCTGTGCTTGTACTTTCTAAAATGTGTGGTTTTTCTCTGTTTTGCTCTGCAAACTCTTTGTGTGTATTGTTTCTATATTCCTTAGGGAAGCAGCATGCATATTGGACTATTGGAAATGCCCACAATGAGAAGGTCTAACCAAGAAAGAATAAAAATTACAGTCATTTTAATTTTTTTATGTTTATTTCTTTTTGAAGGAGAGAGAGACAGAGCATAAACACTGGAGGAGCAGAGAGAGAGAGGGAAACACAGAATCTGAAGCAGGCTCCAGGCTCCAGGCTCTGAGCTGTCAGCAAAGAGCCTGACGCGGGCTCAAACTCACAAGCTGTGAGATCATGACCTGAGCCAAAGTTGAACACTTAACTGACTGAGCCACCCAGGCACCCCTTCCAGTCATTTTTAGAATAAAAAGTTATATGCTTATATGTGTCTATGTGCCTGTGTGTTAGTGTGTGTATACATGAAAGAGTGTAGTGAAAGAAAGAAGAAAGAAAGAAAGAAAGAAAGAAAGAAAGAAAGAAAGAAAGAAAGAAAGAAAGAAAAATGGGAGGGGAAGGAGGGAAGAGGAGAGGAGAGGAGAGAAGAAAAATCCTTAATAGTTATATTCATGGACATATCTCTGAAAGGGTCTTTTAAGGTCATCTTAATACAAGGCTGTGAATTAAAAGAACTGAATTTAGTTGTGACTCTGTCATGAACTACCTACATAGCCTTGGGCAAGTCATTTTCTTTCTTGGAATACCTATTTTGTTACCTGCATAATTAGGTCATTAGTCTAAATCCGTGCTTTTCAACTTATTCTCTGCAGGACCATATCTGTGGGAAATAACAGATTTCCTTGGCTCACTTGAATATTAATTATTAAGGCTATGTTTGTGGAGTGACAGAACAGGGACTTTGGTGGCAGCAGGGTATGAATAGCAGACCTCAGGAGTGAGGGCTGTCAAAGCACAGCCCCAGAGGAGTATGATGTTGGGGAGCTGAGTGGAGCCACGTAGGGAGCATTTCCTACTGATGAATAATCAATAAGCTAGAATCCCAGTTTTGTCTTCCATGACTCCGTAAAGACTAAACCATTTTGGCAATGCCATACTGGAAGTTAGTATGGGAACCAGAACTGGAATTTTACTCTCCCACTCATATTATCATTGTTAAATTTCTATAATTCAAAAATAGTCTGGCATTTTTTTTTTGTTTTTGTTTTTGTTTTTTTCTGGAGTCATAAACTGTAGGCTGTAAAAAACTTAAAATTGAGGACACAAGTTTTTCTTCCCATCAGGGTCCCGTCAGTCTACATTTACTTGCACGAGCCTCCTTCAGTCAGGTACATTACTTGCGCGACTCCAGGGCATTTCAGTTTGTGGCTCTAATTGACATATCAGTAGCTGTTTTTCATTACCTATGTGACTGGTGTTGCATTTTGCCCTGAGAACTTGTGTACCATCTGCCCCTACTTGGGTTGAGCCACAGGCTCCTGTAGGGTGCAGCTGCCACATTCTCTACCTTCTCAGAAGGCACTCTGGCTGGGAACACTCTTGCCTGGGTCCTGGCTCTCCTCTTTTTATCCCTCTCCTGGGTGTCTCTCTTTTTTTGAGTGATACTTGTATGGATGATTTGCTTTGCCTTTGGGTTTCCTTTTATTTCTGACTTGTATCTCAGAGCATACACAGGTCCACACTTTGTGGCCCCAGACCAATCTTCCCTTTTACCCCACACTTTATCCAATCCCGATTCATTTAAGAGAGTAGGTAGGTCAAGCGAAGAATGAGCAACAGCAGTGGTTGGCTACAACCTGGTGAATAACACACTTGTCATTCATTCATTCTTCAGTGAGACCGATAATATTTACTGAATGACTACAATGTAGTAATTAGATGAAGACCCTTTGTGGGAATCTTAGGACAGAGAATTGCTTCAGATTGTGCAAGGAGAGATGAAAAAAGGAGATGAATATGGATGTATATTAATGTAGACAGCCAGAACTAAAAATGCCTGCATGTTTTTGTTCCTTCAGGAACACCTGAGGTTTGCCTCCTTTGTGTTGAATACTGTTTTAAGATTTGCAACAACATGGATAGATCTACAGGGTATCATGTTAAGTGAAATAAGTCATTCCAAGAAAGACAAATACCATATGATTTCACTCTTATGTGGGATTTAGGAAACAAAACAAAACCAAACAAAGGGAAAAAAAAAGAGACAAGAGAAAAAAGACTCTTACCTATAGAAAACAAACTGATGTTATCAGAGGGGAGATAGATGGGGGGATGAGTGAAATAGGTGAAGGGGACCAAGAGTACACTTATTACAATGAGCACTGAGTGGTGTATGGAATTCCTGAATCCTTATATTGTATACCTGAAATTGATATAACACTGTATGTTAACTATACTGGGGGAAAAAAAAGATTCCACAGAGAAGGACACGAAGAAAGCAAATACATTATAATGTGCCTTATATCATGGGTAGTGGTGGTAAGACGTACAAAAATTTTGTGATAAGCACCATTTTGTACTGAGAGAAGGATTTTGTATGGTTTAATATGTAAATGTGATTATACATAAGTAACCAGAGTCGACATCAATTTTTGGTTGTTAGAAGAGGTAAATTACTAGGAAGGAAGGTGGAAGGAGGGACCTTCCATTTATTACCGACTACCCTCCAGCTCATCTACCCTACTAAATTGTCTAGTTTTATATCCTAAGTGTTCTATGGTTTTGTGTTTGTGTCCATGTGGGTGACTGTGTGCATATATATGTGGTAGGCAGAGTTTAAGGCTTTTGTGGTTTGGTTGTCGGGTATTTGAATTGATGAACAATCCATAGCTTTTCCATTTGGCTTGTTAAAAATAATGTTAATTAAAAAAAAAGATTTTTTTGCCTCAAGTCAGTTTCTGGCTCCTTGCATAGCGCACAGGTTATGAAGAGAGATGACGAACAACCTTCACACAGGATTATTCACACTCTAGAATTTGTTCTCACCTAACAAAAGCCCTGCTAGAAGCTGCTGCTTTTTTCTGCAGTCAGGAAATAACTTCAGATATTGCCTCTCTAACTCTGTGAATTGGGGAACCATTGACCCTGTTTAGGTAACAAGCCCAAAATGAAGGCAAGGAGAACACCTGGCATGTCTTTCCTGAATCTTGGGGGTTCGTACTTTCAGTCAATGTCTGGGGACTCACCTCTCACAGCCTGAAGCTTCTGTCTGATCCATCAGTGAGCAGTGGAGCCGGTTGGTTGTCTTATGGTGAAACATGGACTGATAATCTCATCACAGATGGGAATCTTGGGATATAGGAGTGTCATGCATGCTTAGTCTCTGCATTTAAAGTACTTTCGTATTGTGCTTACTCCATCGTGGATGCTGGAGTCATGGTGACTTCTTCTTTCCCTCTGTGTTGTTCCAAACATGTTCAGAATTTGAAGCACTATAATGGGCCACTTGTCTCTTCAAGTGTAATGACAGTATGCCAGTATCCAGCAGACGTGTGATCCAATCTATCCAAATAATGGAACCGGGGTATTCGGGTCTTGTGAACCGTTTAATTTTCTGCCTTGTCTTACTGTTTCTATGCTAATGGCAGAATGATCTCCTCTGATGATGTTAAAAAAGAAGTCCTTAAAGAACAGAACTTTGCTTCTCCTAAATTATGTCTATATTTCTATCAGTCTTTCTTTTTGTTCTTATTCGTTGCTGTTGTAGTTCAGACAGAACAGGACTGTAGGAGATGCAGTCCTCTCCCCAAATGCAAAAGTGGTGGGCTTTGAAGCACTTAGCACCCTCCTCAGCAGAGAGAGAAAGGGATTCTGTGTTCCTTGATGGTTTATGGACAATAAAAGCATCGGATCTTCTTTGAGTGCTGCTTGCAAAGCTCTTTCTCATTATTCAAAACCCTTTCCTTTATAGTTGTATTCTGTCTCCTACCATAAATGTCCCCGTGCTTTCTTTGGCTAAACCGAGGGACTGAGCAATGGATTTGCCACTTTTTACTGTTTGGGGCCTTCGTGCAGTGGTTCCCAGCCCTGGCTCCCCAACTCTGCTCCACTGAGAATTTCTGATCAGTAACTTGGAACATTAGCTTTTTGAAGCTAAGATTCAGAACCAATGCATTTTCATGTCATGGGTATTTAATAAATTTCAACCGAATAAAAAAAAGGACTGCATTAAATTTTAATTTTTTTTTCCTCAAAAATGAACTCTCTCCCCTAATTTACTTGCATTATCAATTTTATTCTTCCATCTAATCTTTTAAATTTGCTGGTAATCTGAGGAGACACTGAAGGCAAGGGACATAGGATAGCATGTTATTACAAATGGTTGCTCTTATTTGCCTCATTTTTTTCCTTTAGCACAATCCAGTGCAAATATTCTAGTACGTATCTCTCTTTAGTAGACTGTGTGATGCGTGATTCAGGGACCATATCTTACTCATTTTCATGTCTTGCTTGAGTCTGAACTTTCAGAAGGTGTTCAGGAAAACGTGAACAAATGAATGAGTTAGAGCACTGTTTATAATTTTGTCTAAAAAGGCATAGGAAAATTTTTGCAGGATTTTAATTTATACATATAAATAAAACTTTGGGTATTACTCCAGAAAATACCATTTAAAATGAGATAGCCTAAGTTACTAAATCAGAATTCATTAAAACCAACAAAGGAAATCCACAATTTGGTTCCTATGCAGTTTACATATATATTAAGAAATGATTACTAAGGAGATGACTGCTTTTAAAGAACCTGGGAGAACAGGGAAACTTTTGACGGGGGAAATCAGAAATGTGCAGTCCAGTGAAGAATTAAACTTCTGGGAGTAATAATATGGGCTGATGCACTCAATATAGCAGTAATGCCCTCTGAGAAGGATAGGAAATAATTCAGTTCCTCCAGGCTGCATGGAAGCTAAATACAGTATGACAAGAAATAGAAGCAGTACTCATTATGTCTGATTGCTAATTACCCCTTTGAATGATTCAGTTATGCCTGCTACTAGATAATTAGTTTAGTAATTTATGGCTGCGGTGCAAACTAGTATTTTAATTTTCGCAGCACAATTTTCACAATACCTACAGTTCAGATAATATCTTTCTGTTTTATTCAATTTTAAATTGCTTTTTTGAAGGCCTATAAAAGAGCAAAAATCCTTGCATTTTTTCCACATGTATTTCATGCAAAAGTTAGGCACTTTATGGAATTTTATTTAACTTTAAACTGCAGGAAAATAACATCTTATTAAGTCCCGTTTCATTATGCTTCATTTTTCCAATTTTGTGGGCAAAAGGGGTGAAAATTTTTTAAAGATTCTATCAAGTGACTCAATTTAACAGCTGCCAAATTTCATGTTCTAAAAAGACATTGAGCATTTGATAATCTACTTTCCCTTTTTATACATTTCGACTCCAGGCATGAGTTCTGTTTATGTGGTGCACAAACAATTCAAGAACTATCAGACCTTAGAAAAATTCTGACATCATCTCCTCCTTTTTCTGTTTGAGTAAATGTTGATTAATTCTAGCCAAAGAAAGTAGAAGTGAGCCCCTATGGGGGAATCGTGGCCTTGGATCTGTTCCCTCTTGAATCCACTTTCAGTCCTCCAGTATTTCAGCAACCTAGCTGGGTTTTGTGGTGAAATGATGGTTATTGTCTTTAAATATGTGGTCTTCTTTTATCAGCATTTATTTTTGGTTCATTGTTCCCATCAACCTTTAAGTTATTTCTTAAATTCAGATAGTGGTAAGAAAGTAAATCCAAGACAGGGAGAGGGAGAGGGAAATGTTGATATGGTATGCAAAAAAAAATTTTATGACTCCAAAATGATTGCTGGGAGCCCAAGGGCAACATTGAACAATGAAATTCACATGACAGTTTCAATTTAATCACATTTATTTTATTTGTGTACATAGTGGACATACTTGCCAAATCGTTGAGCGATATTATGAATTAGGATTTGATTTCAATAATGCCTTATTCAGATTTTGGATTATGAAACGTGAATTCTGAGTAGCTGATAGAAAAATTGCAACCTTAAGATCATTGTAATTAGAACTAGGTAATTTTTGCAATGAGAGGGAGCATTGAAATGCTTGGAATAACAAAAATTTTTCAATTTCACTAAGTATTTGGTTTTGCCAACCCTAATATATTAAAACAAGTGCTTTTAACATTAATTGATGCTACCAGACACGTTTGCCTTATGGCTAAGAGTTTTTCGCTAGCATTTCAAAATTAAGAATATTTGGCAATGACTCTTGACTCCTTTTAGTTTTCTATTTGGTACTTTTTTTTTGGTAGTAGAATTAAAAAATGCCCATGGTTTTTACTTGCCATATTGTTCTTGTATCTGATATTTGCTAGTGCTGGATCAGTGTTCTAAAGGGCAGCCCTGACAGTGTTATTTCAGTGAGAATCAGGCTGATGTTTATTATAGGCTGAATCTGTGCCCTTTATTGCCAACAGTCCTTCTTAAAATATGTGTTCCTTGACCCATTTAATAAATGGTTCCCCATAGATATGGCAGTGCAATTCTTCCTTTTTTCTATAGATATATTTTTTTAAAAAGTTTCTTACCCATAAGGCAGTCTTTCTACCCATCAAAGCATCATATTGACCTTTCCAACTTTGTTCAGGGTGACAGTTGGCTGGTTGTTGACACTTCTTTTTTTTCCTAAGTTGCTAACTAGAGCTCTGAGTTTTATGCTGCCAGAGTTTGAGGCCCATCACCTGTCTTCATATTTGTTGTTCATTCCTCTTCACATATTTCAATAATAGTTATTTATATCCTAAAATAAAATGCACTGTTATAAAGTATATAAATGCATCAGTAATAAGAGACAAAATTTACTGTGGTTAGATTGTTGCCAATGTTATGAAGCTGAGTAGTGTATTTTTTGTTTATATTATGAAATTACTTTGGTTCTACTCCCACTGGTAAAAAACAAAGAAAACATTGGTTATTAATATAGATACGGTATGTTGAAATAAATCAGTGTTCGATAGCACTCTTTAGAAGGAAGATACTATATGGTCATGTGTTTATGTAAGTCTCAGTCAGCTGAAAATTTCTTCAAGAGTTCAAGAAATTAGGCCATGGCTCTCAGGATTGTGTTGTTCACAGACTATCGCTGTATTTGGCATTGAACTTTTCAAGTGTTTTTCTACACTTCTTTCTTGACCTTTATTTTTCTAAATATAAATGTAATAGATCATTAGATAAGAATATCCAAAAGGAAAATTTTTATTCTTTGCATTTCCAGATGCCCATATACTTAACAATTAAGATATTTTTGGACATTTTTCCTCAAAGGAAAGTTAATCAATTTCCTGATCTTATGAATTTGATTTAAAGGGACCACCTTTATCTTATACTGCTTCAAATAGGTGCTATACAGAATTACCTACTACGTCTCATCATATCTTTTGAAGAATTAGACTATTACAGAATTTGATACTTCTGACTGCTAAGAACTCTCTTAATGCCTTGGTATGTGATATTATATTACATTATTTGAATAAGTAATATTTTTGCACATACAGAGTGTGTGTGTGTGTGTGTGTGTGTGTGTGAGGGTGTGTGTACATATACAATTGAAGTTATTGGCTATTTGCAAGTACAACATCCAGAGTTTCCTAAACTAGAGATTATTTTGAATTGCCATTTCAGGCATAATATCTACAAAAGTAACACAGTGAGAGAGCCGTGAACATGGTTATGATGATTGGTAAGGAAGCAACATTTTATCATACAATTTATTTATCCTGTTAAGTTGATTGAGCTGCATACCAAGAATCCATTTTAAGGGTAAGGAATGTAAACAAGAGCAAGACAGAGTCCAGACCCATGAAGACTATGAGAGCTAACAAGACGGATAAATGAACACATATAATCTACACATAGTCAAAACAAGAGACTGCAGTCAGAGAAATATACTCAGAAGTGCTAAGGCAGCCCAGAGAAAGGAAAGGACAATTAATTCAGTCTTGAACAATTGTCTCAGACTGTTGGTGATATTGTCCTTATTCAGGGGCACAGTGTCAATGACATGAGCAACTCTTATTCAGAAATGAATTCAAAAGCCTGCTAGTTTCATTAATATTATCTCAGATGAGTTTCATTGTTTAAAAAAAAATCTTGTGTACTTTGGGAGTATGTAAGTATAAGCAGACAAAGACCATTTTAGAGCTTTAGGTGGAAGTGAAACTTTGCCTTTCTCTTTTGCAAACTCTTTCTTTTTCTCAGTTTATTTATTTATTTTTAGAGAGAGAGTGCACAAGCAGAAGAGGGGCAGAGAGAGAGAGGAAGAGAATCCTAAGCAGGCTTTGCACTGTCAGCACAGAGTCTGATGTGGGGCTCGAACCCGTGAACCATGAGATCTGCCACACAGGCACCCCTCTCTTTAATAAAATCTTGTACCATTGTAATTGTTTGTTTTTGCCAAACCCAGCTGTAGGCTAACTCAGTCTTAAACATAAAAGCCTGGCAGTGGTTATGATTTGGGTATAAACTCATGCTTAGGATTAGATGTAATAAATGGATTTCATGTAGTTCCAGAATTCCATTGTCAAAAGCAGCGCAATTCTGGTCTCAGGGCAGGTTTAATGCTTCTACCAGAAACAAAGCGAATATACTGTGATGTGAGGCTCCTGCCAGGTGGTTACCAGATGTATAGAGAACTCCTTCCAGGTAGGGAAGGCAGAATGGAGAGAATGCCTATCCAGACAGAGTCATATTCTACAGGTGCAAGATTGGGGTGGTGTAGCCAGGATCAGGTAGACACATAATTAGAAGTTCCTGTTTTTACAGGGAGGTGGGGCAAACCTTTATGAAAACTTGGTGTGAGCTTTTGGGGCCTCCCAGAAGTTTGCACATACAGACAGACTGCTGTATATAACTTCATGGGCTTCACAGACAACCTGAAACCTTTGCCAGGTTAAGGGCCAGTGGTTTAAGTGGAGGCAGGGATGATGGAAATAGTGTTTTCCTGCATTTGATAAGGACCTCACGTTTCAAATCAGCCTGACTGGTGTTCAAGTTGATGTCCTTATCCCAGATGGCAACTGGAGTTAAAACCGTGACCCAGAGGCCTGGGACTGGTAATCATTCAACTGACTGGACCACATGTACTGGCTGAATCATTGATGGAACCTGTTTGTTTCTTCCCTCACATGGCATATTCTTTCCCATATAGTTTAAGAACTGCTTCATGTATCTAATCCTTCAGGAAGCTCTTCCTTAACATTTAGTCTTTGGTACCTTTTTAATCCCTCAATTCTCTCTCATAATAGAGTTATAGCCTTTTCAGAGACTGGATTATATTTCATTCATTTCTGAATCCCTGTTCCCAGCACAGTGCCAGGCACGCGGGAGATACTCGGGAAATCTTTATTTTATTAATGAATAAAAGCCAGCAATTGTGTATAGCAGGTTTTTGCTCTGCTAGAAACGAGGATACACAAACTTCAGAAAGACCAAAGTAATGCGTAAAAGATTCATATTATCTGAAACAAGTTATTTTATATGGATTCAATTGGGAAAGCTATACATAGTATAATATAAAATGCACTGCCATGCCAAGGGGAAAAAAATGAGCCAAGCCTCAAACAAATTTGGGAATATTGATTAGGAAACAATTCTGAAGTAGAAGCCTATTATGTGAGTAAAATTTCTGACTGAGTTAATCGGTCCTCCCTGATTGTTCAGCTAATGTCACTTCAAAACAGACTGTGCTTTCCTTCATGTTAACCCTTTTTTAGTTATTGAAATTGTTCAGGGTTTTAGGACTGGATAAGGCAGACCTTGAGTCTGGTGTAAAAGATAAGGCATTCACTGTGGAATACAAAACCAGAAGAGTGGGATTATTTTTTTCCAAAAGGAAAAAAAGAGGACATTATGAGAGAAGAAGAAACCTTTAATCAGAGCAAGGGAAAACAATTTCAAATGTAATAAATCTGTGACTTAGCCACCTTCCAAAAGAACTGATTTTTGCCCAAATAAGTACCTCACATTGCTCAGATTTTTGTATTTGTAGAGAAAATATAGTATTTTATGGGATTCTGGACCATTTTCTTCATATCAAAGAATTATGTCATCCAGGATTTAAGTGTCAAAAACGAGATAACCTAAATCTGACAGAACACAGAATCAGCCACAGAAAACTTTATGACAATCAAATATCATAAGCTTCCTTATATTTGCTTATTTACTTAACTATGAATAAATGAGTTCAATTACTGAATTTCTTGCTTTTAGGAGCTCTAAATTAACTGAGCTGAAATCATCCTTAAGTCAACTTCTATATGTAAATTTCCACATCTGTCTTATCATTGTGCTTGCAATCTTAGAAATTTATTTGTCAACCCTCCAAAATTTATGTGAGTTTAACCTGATCAGTTAATATAGTTTGATTTCCTAAATTCTTTCTAGTGGCATCTCTACTCCAACTTGTCTGCATCCATGCTATGTCCTCTGCTTACGTCCCTAACCTCAACCTCACTTTTGTCTGATAACTTTGTATTCCTTACTCATCCTTTAGAACTCAAGTATACCTTTTCTCCTCTTTCAATCTGTTTTATATATGTCTCCTCTTTTCTTGAGCACAATGTACACAGTTGTAAAATACAGTTGTCTCTCTGGCTCGTTTTGGTGGCTCGAGACAGACTGTGTGAGGGGCTACCCCAGCCTGCGTAGCACAGGTGTTTGGACCCTTATAGGTTCTCACATGTTTTTCGGTACATTAATGGATGACCTTTCAAGCTCCAGTCTTATGCTTTTATAAGCACTTTACATTTATTTACTCATTTAACACAACATCCATCTGAACTTGGCTATCGCTGTTATACCAAAGAGGAAGCCAGAGGTTGCTAAGATTTAGAGAGGTTAATTCTTTTCTTGAGGTCAGACAACTAGTAAGTGGCACAATCACAATTCTGACCCTAGACATCTGGCTGCAGAACCCATATGCTTCCCTGTTAAGCTTCATTCCCTGACTTGATTCTATCTTTGAAGGTGTTGGATTGTTGACCTTGTTCTAAAGAGAATGATGAATGATTTATTGCTTATCATGCATACTCTAAGTATTTATTAATCTCTTTCTAGTCATTAATTCAATATTTATTGCATCCTATTATGAGCCAGGAATATACAAATGGAAAAGATACTCAATGACTTACAGGTGACTGAGATTCATAAGGGCAAAGCATCTTATTAATAATCTGTCTTTTCTTAACATCGAATCATAGGAACTTTTGGTCTGTGTTACTTCATCGTAGAATAAGTGCAGTTACATTAGTCATAAAATTCTTAACAATTTCACTCTCTGTCATTTAGGTATTTGACTCTGACAAAGATATTAAAGTACATTTCATAGTGAATTATCATAATTGCCCTCTATAGATGCTCAATTGTAGGAATTGCTTTGAGCGTCCATACATTCTCTGCAATACCCAGAGTTTATCAAACTATCAGAAAATAAAAGGGCTGATCTAAAATTCAGAATCTCTATTTTATATTTGTACTCACAATGCAAATCTCTATTTTATTTTGTACTGACAATGCAAATGTTTATCTTTAAAAAAATCTTATTTTATTCCCTTTTCATAGCCAAGCACAACTTTAACACTTCTAGAATCTTAGTTTCCATCCCAATTGTCATTCTGAAGAATAAATGTAATACAGGGTTTGGAAGTTTTATTTGCTCTGCATTAATAAAAGCAGCAAAAGCTGTTTTCTTCCATCCCTAAATTATGTAGCAATGATTCATAGAGCAGATAAGGGGATATTACAAGATGTCATTTTCACAGTATTTTTCTAAACGCCGCTATGGATAATATAAACATTGGAGTACACTTTAAAATTTTTAAATGCTCCTTGATCACAGCAGTGGTTTTCATGGATAACGTTTTCCTTTCCTGAATTAACTGTTATCTAGTTAGGCATTTCACTCTTTACCAAATGTCCTGAGAAGTTCTAACTACATAGGACATGCTGTTATGCAGTATTCCAGAAAAAGGACTTACTAACATTTAGAAACATTTCTTTACAAGAACAGAATCACTTTATAATTTTGCTGTAGTGTGACATCATTGTAAATTTATAAAACTTTGTGGCTTGTGTGTGTATATGCATTGTCTCATATTTTATGCCTTGTCTTACGTCATTACACCACTCATGGGGATCACTCAGCTATTGCTTATTCCTGATGTCCTTTTATCTCACCATTAATCTCACTCTTTGATTTTTTATTGATAACAAACGCAACATTATGCCAAAATGCAGTGACAATTCTTTAATAATTTAGCGGTCATGCAATCTTTTAAGAAAAAATATTTTTAAAGTAAATCCTTTAAGAGTCTTGACTGCAGTGTATTGCTTTAAATCATTTATGGAGGCACTGATTAATAATGCATAAATGGTTATATTTTGAGGTTATGGGTGGTAACTAGCAAGGCAAGAGGTAAGATGTAATGCTTTGTTCAAATTTTTACTGTTGAAAACGTGACTGATGAGTGTATTTGTGCTGTCACTCTAAAGTTAACTTCTTTAAGCTTCTGAGATATGCAGCTGTCCATCTTACCTTCCAGATAGAATGAGTAATATAGTAAGTCAAAGGTCAGATACATATCACAGTGCCTGGCACTTGGAAACGATAAAGAGTAACTAAAAGTAATTCTAGCTTAATTTGTCCCTTTTAAATACATATATCATGGATGATGGTTGACTTACAATGCTTATGGATACCTGTATTTGATTTGGAAACCAAAATTTAAACTCTTCTAAGCCTGTCTTGTTGTTTGCACATACCTGTCACCTTTCTATTCATCTTCAACTAGAGAATTTAAATTACTTACCCCTTCAAACTGAATTTCAGGTCAGACAACATTACATATTCCTTCCTGGATGTTTCTGTGACTTGTTTTGCTCTCTTATATTATCAACCTCTTAACCACATTGTATTGAACTTATTTAGTTAAGTGCCTTCTGAATTACGTAATGACATCCACAAGGTATCGAATTCTATCTTATTTATACTTTTAGCCCAGTGCCAAGAAGTGTCTGCCATATACCAGATTCTTATTAAGTAGTTTTTAAACTGTCAAATAATAAATAGTATAAAAAATCTTAGGGGCGCCTCAATGGCTCAGTTGGTTGAGCGTTCAACTCTTGATTTCAGCTTGGGTAGTGATCCCAGAGACATGGCATCAAGCCCCACATTGGATTCTGAGGTGAGCGTGGAGCCTGTTTGGGATTCTCTCTTTCTCTTTCTCCTTCCCCCTTTCTCCTCCACTTGCCTCTCTCCCCTGCTCACATGCTCTCTCCCTAAACAAACAAGCAAAAAACCTTAGACATCTGCTCAAAATTTGATTTTTATAGCCAAATAAATTAATATCCTGTTAACCTAAACTTAATTCTTTATTAGGATACAATGTTTGAATTGCTTTAAATAATCAATTTCAACTGTATTTTAATAGTTCCTTGCATGTGACAATTGATTTTTTGGCTATATAAATGATATTGCAAATGTCAAAGATGATAACTTATACTCCTGTATATTCATATCCTGATCCAGAATGGATAGTTATAGAAATGTCCGTATTAGTTAAACCATAAGGTCAAAAAAGTACAGTTCTATATTCCCAAACATGATGGAAAACTAAATCTTTTTACAACTCATTTTAGAGGACATTGTTAAGGTTCTATTCCAAATCTAAAATTGTTCTTATTTTTATTGTTGATTACATCAAGTCTTGAATCTTGGGACAGAAATTCATTTCTGTTTCCAAATTTGGCTTCTCATGACACTGTTTTATGCTTTCTTCTAGTATAGAGCTGCTCTGTTATCCTTCCTTTTTTCTTAAGAAAAAAAATGCAATGAGGTATTTGTTTTGAGGAGAAAAAAAGCATTTCACATATATAAAATATATTGTATTTTATATATCCTATAAAAGAAAAGGTGGGGGGTGTCATGTGGGTAGCTCAGTCAGTTAAGTGTCTGACTTTGGCTCAGGTCATGATCTCACAGTTCCTGGGTTTGAGCCCCATGTCGGGCTCTGTGCTGACAGCTCAGAGCCTGGAGCCTGCTTTGGATTCTGTGTCTCTCTCTCTCTCTCTGTTCCTCTCCCACTAATTCTCTCTCTCTCTCTTAAAAATAAATAAGCATTGGGGCGCCTGGGTGGCGCAGTCGGTTAAGCATCCGACATCAGCCAGGTCACAATCTCGCGGTCTGTGAGTTCGAGCCCCACGTCGGGCTCTGGGCTGATGGCTCAGAGCCTGGAGCCTGTTTCCGATTCTGTGTCTCCCTCTCTCTCTGCCCCTCCCCCATTCATGCTCTGTCTCTCTCTGTCCCAAAAATAAATAAAAAACGTTGAAAAAAAAAATTAAAAATAAATACGCATTAAAAAAATTACAAAAAAAAGTAAAGGTAGGTCAAAGTTGGAACCTACTCATCTTTGTAATGCTACCTTAAGTTTATGATTGATAGGAAGAATGTTGTATTACATAAAGAATATTTTTGTTACCTTGAAAAAACAAATACAGAATTTTATGTTATACCATTTAAAATATAAAATCAAAAAACATTAGTGTTGATAAATGGTTATTTATGAAGCTATCTTATATTATAAGCAGATGATTTTTAGCAAGTCAGCTTCCATCTCAAATGCAGTATATATGTTTTTCTTAACATGAAGTAAGAGAGCATGAGAACAGAGAATTCTTTGGCGACCAAAAATCATGTGATCAGTTAATTTGATTATATTTTCAATTGAAAGCATTTGTTATTAGAAACTCTGAAACCTACTGACAGTAAGATATAAAAATTGTTTTAAAAGATAAGCTGCAGGACCCTGGGTGGCTCAGTTGGTTAAGTGTCCGTCTTCAACTCAGGTCATGATCTCACAGTTTGTGGGCTTGAGCCCCATGTCGGGTTCTGTGCTGATAGCTCAGAGCCTGGAGCCTGCTTCAGATTCTGTGTCTTCTTCTCTCTCTCTGCTTCTCTCTCTCTCTCTTTCTCAAAAATAAATAAACCTAAATTTTTTAAAAAAAGATAATAAGCCAAACAAATACAAGCCAGTGTATTCATTAATTATTTTATATTTATGAAGCTTCTACTCTGTATGTAAAAGCCGAAGGAATAGATGTCTATGTACAGGTGATTGTATATAGTGTGATAAATGCTACGATTAAAGTCTAACTGGGGCACCTGGGTGGCTCAGTCAGTTAAGCATCAGACTTCTGCTCAGGTCATGATCTCGCAGTCTGTGAGTTTGCTGACAGCTCAGAGCCTGGAGCCTGCTTTGGATTCTGTATATCCCTCTCTCTCTCTACTTATGACCCCCTACTCATGCTCTGTCTCTGTCTCTGAAAAATGAATAAACCTTAAAAAAATTTTTTTAAGTCTAGCAAAAGGGTCCATGAGACCATCTAGAAGAGACATCTAGCCAAGACTGACTGGTCTAGGAAAATTTTCTAGAAACTATTGCATCTAAGCTGAGTCTGAAGAAGAAGAAAAAGAAGAAGAAGAAGAAGAAGAAGAAGAAGAAGAAGAAGAAGAAGAAGAAGCATGCTGGTGAATAGGAAGGAAAGGGAAAAATGCATTTCAAATAGGTGATTAAGAGATGAGGGCAAATGTGACAAAAGGGAATTGCATGGGAGTATAAGCTGTAAATGGAAGTGAAGAGACATAAAAATGAGACAGTAAAGGCTCAAATCACCAAGAGCACTTTAGGTCACTTTAAGGTGTTGATCCTAAAAACAGTGTAGCGTCATTCAAAGAAGTTAAGCAGAAGTGCCAATGTCAGCCTTACATCCTTTTGCACTGAAGGAATGGAGACAAAGATGTTTCTAACCAAGGGGAGGGAAAGCCTGGAGAGAAGGGAGGTGATCTTCCCCGCCCCCCCTTAATGACTACTATTATCTCTATAAATTCCTGAAATTGTCTCCTGTGAGTGAGGAAGAGGAGAGTGGAATAGTGTGTTTATGGAATGTGGTAGAAGACTGAAAATACCATCTCCGGGGAAATAGGACAGAGAACAGACCAGGGAACCTGTAAGAAGTGATTGTTTCACAGTGTAGAACTACCACGTTAGTATGTCTTGGCACTGGGTGGCCTACTTTTTCTCCTTGCTGGGAAGTCTGTAGGAAAGGCCAGAAAACACTGCCAGCTAAGCCCAACAGCATAGAAATTTCTTTGTTAGGTGGATCTGAAATTTAGGTTTTACTAGATATAGGAGGTAGACACAAGGGTTAGGATGTTGGATTTTGGAGAGCAGCCAAGATCATGAATTATGGGATCTTGACCAAATCCAGGAGGGAGTGAAGCAAAGTGGGGCAGATAGATGGATGGATACGTAAAGCTGTGTAGGCTAGAATGTGTGTAGAAGGAGTGAGGGTATGAGAATCTTGAAAGGTTAGAAGGGTGTGTTGCAAGTATTGACTATTGGAGTTTAAAACTCTAAGGGTGGAAGAATTGTGGGAAAGTTCAAGAGATTCACCTGAAAAACTATTAGACACAATGATATAATTTTGTAAAAGAGCACAGTGAAAATTCATTTGAAGAATCAATAGTCTTAAAGAATCCCATCATTTATTCATCTGGGATTTATTCACCAGGAAATAATTTAGGATGATACAAATATTATTAACAACCTGGGATGTTCATGAGAGCCTTGGAAGTAATAGCAAATGACTGCAGACAGCTTAGAAGTGCAGTAACAGAGGACGGCTTAAATAAATTATGATAAATCAAAATATTTGCGGAGGTATAAATTGGTTGACCCTTTATCGAAGCAGTTTGACCTTGTCCATCAGTTTTACATACAAATGCCACTCAATCAGGAAATCCTGATTGAAACTTTTTTTTTTTAAACGTTTATTTATTTTTGGGACAGAGAGAGACAGAGCATGAACAGGCGAGGGGCAGAGAGAGAGGGAGACACAGAATCAGAAACAGGCTCCAGGCTCTGAGCCATCAGCCCAGAGCCCGACGCGGGGCTCGAACTCACGGACCGCGAGATCGTGACCTGGCTGAAGTCGGACGCTCAACCAACTGCGCCACCCAGGCGCCCCTGAAACTTCTAAAAGTGTACCCTGCAGATATATTTATACACATGTAAAATCAAGAATGCACAGGAAATTTGTTGCCACATTGTTTGTAACATAAGGTGCCAATCAGAAGGGAATTGCCTGGGCACATGATACTACATCCATTAAATGAGATATTATGAAACTATAAAAACTAATGGGAAAAATCTTTACTGATGTGAACTGCTTTGCACAAATCAGAGCAGAGTGTGTGGTACAATGCCATCTTATAAAAAGTGGGGAAGTCCATACATGTATTTACATATATATTTATGTTATTTTTAGATAAATTCATGAGAAAATAATAGCATTAGTTGCTGGTGAGAAGAGAATTCAGGTGGTGAGGGGAACAGCAATGGAGAAAGAACTTTCATAGCCATTTTATCATATATCTTTTCATTCTGTTTGAATTTTGAACCATATGGATAGAATAAGACAGACTGAGAAAGACAAATGTGATATGATTTCACTCATATGTGGAATCTATATAAACAAAACAAATGAATAAACAAAAAGCACCTATAAAACCTATAAAACCTATAAAACACAGAGAACAAATTGATGGTTGCCAGAGGGAAGAAGGGTTGGGGGATGGGCAAAACAGGTGAAAGGGAGTAGGAGATACAGGCTTTCAGTTATGAAATCAGTAAGTCATGGAAATAAAAGATACAAAATAGGGAGTGTGGTCAGTGACACTGTAATAGTGTTATATGGTGACAGATGGTAGCTACAGTTGTGAACATAGTATAAAGTAAAGAGAAGTTGAATCATTATGTTGTACATCTGAAACTAATATAACATTGTGTGGTAAGTATACTCAAACAAAAAAATTAAACAGAAAAAAAAGAATGTATTACCATTTGAAAATTTTAAAAACCAAACTATTGAGGTAACAAATCTAAGTATAAATTTAAAATCTTAGGGGTGCTTGGGTAGTTCAGCAGGTTAAGCGTCTGAGTCTTGATCTCAGCTCAGGTCTTGATCTCAGGGTCGTGAGTTCAAGCCCTGTGTTAGGCTTCAAACAAACAAAGTAAAATTTTATTTTAGTGACCTAGAAATATATGCAAAATAATGAGCTTGCAGCCAGGGGAATAATTATAAAAGTGTATGTATACACATACACATAATATATATATATATATATATATATATATATATATATATATATATATGTATATATAAATACATAATAAAGGCATTGTAAAATGATAAGAAAGTACACTCCAATATATATTTAGTGGATATAACAGGTTATAAGATTGGATTGCAAGCAATTTTTATTCTCTTCTTGTAAAGTGCATCTCAGTGCATGTACATTATTTACATATGGCTTAATTGGAGCAATGTACCATGGATTTCATTACTGGAGGGGAAAGTATTTTTTATTTTTTATCAATTTCTTATTTTTTATTTTAGAGAGAGAGTGAAAGCAGGGAAGAAGGAGAGAGAGAGAGAGAGAGAGAGAGACTGAATCTTAAGCCAACTCCACACTCAGTGTGGAACCCAACACGGGCTCAATCCCACAACCCTGGGATCATGACCTGAGCCATAATCAAGAGTTGGACATTCAATTGACTGAGCCACCCAGGCACCTAGGGGGAAAGTATTTTTTAAAAACACTTTTACATAATCCCTGAAACTCCATCCTTTCAAAAATAGAAACCATGTTTTAGATAGTTTGCAATAAAATTTAATAAAGATACATGTGTGATCTATAACATCTTTTATTTGAATAAAAGACCAATCTTGACAGATGTACCTACTAAGAACTTTTATATGTTATCATAAATAAAATATATTCGCTGATATAAATTAAGAGAATATTGTAAGAATGAGTCTTCCAAAAGAAATCTAATGAAGAATAATATAGATTGTTAGAAGGCCCACATAATTCAAAACTAAAATGAATGGCCATTCTGTTTTACATCTTCAGCATAATTGACAATAAAGAAATAACTTACGTTAGACATTTAGATAAATGAGCATATCCTATAAGTGCAGTGTCTGCAAAATCTTGGTCTTGTAGGAAGCTAGGAATTTTAGTAAAATTTTAAAATAAAATTTGAAATAACAATCTATTTTTTCACTTGCTAATTCACAAGTCTATTAAATGTATAGTCCTGAAAGAGATCAAATGCAGAAATTAGACTTGTCGATGGCACAACATAATTATTTTTTAAGTTTATATTTAGTACATCTGTTATAATTTGAATTATATTCTTTGTATCTAATATCCTTTAATTGAATGTTTTTAGAAACTTTTGTTAACGCCTAAGTACTAAGATTATATAGCTTTTATTCCCCCCCCCTTCCCGTCTTCCCTGTTATTAGCATCTTGCATTAGGGTGGTACATTTGTTAGACTGATGAAACAATATTGATATTGATATTAACTAAACTCCATAGTTTATATTAGGGTTCTCTTTATGTTTTATATTTTATGAGTTTTGACAAATGTATAATGACAGGTATCTACCATTATGGTATCATATAGAATATTTTCACTGCCCGAGTAATACATTTGCCCGATTACAACACCGTTTTCTGTTCCTGCCAGCAATGAAAGAAAAGTTCCTGTTGCTTCACTTCCTTGCTAGCATTTAGTGCTGTATTTTGGATTTTAGCTATTGTAATAGTTGTGTAGTGGTATATCACTATTGTTTTAATTTCCAATCCCCTGTTGACATATAAAGTTGAACATCTTTTCACATTCTTACTGGTCATTTGTATATCTGCTTTGGTAAGTGACTATTCAGGTTTTCCCATTTTTATATTGGATTATTTGTTTTTTTATTATTGAGTTGAAAGAGTTCTTTGTGTAGTTTGGATACCAATCATCTTTCAGATATACATGTTGGAAATACTTTCTTCCATTTTGTGACTCATCATTCTATTTTCTGAAGAGAGCCTTTTCCAGAGCAGAAGTTTTATTTTTAATAAAAGTCCAACCTATTTTTTTTTCTTTCATGGACTATGCTATTAGTTTTGTGTCTAGAAAATTACCACCAATCCTAGATTTTCGAACCGTGTTATCTGCTAGGAATTCTAGAGTCTTGTATTTTACATTTCAGTTTTGTATCTGAGAAGTCATCAGTAAATTAGATTTCCAGCTATGTTGTTGTCTAAGAATTGTATAGTTTTGCATAATTTTACATTTAGGTCTATGATCTATTTTGAATTAATTTTTGTGTAAGATCTGTGTTTAGATTCATTTTTTTTTTGCATGTGGATCTAGTTTTTCCTGTATCATTTGTTTAAAAGCCTTCATTTAAAAAATTAGTATTTTTTTTCTATTTTCTGCCTTTTTAGTCCCACTCACAAGTTGCACAGATTCAAGCTCATCTCTACTCTTACTCCAGGTTTTTCTCCCACCGTACATACCATAGTTAAAAAAAAATCTTTCGTGTCTTTCTAACCACCTGTCCAATGGAGGAAACCCTTCCATAGAAACCCTGAAAATCCTCATAGTGTAGATGACAACCTCATAAAGCAAGCCATCTTTGTGTTGAATAACTCAAGTTATAATTCATTCATTCAACATATATTGCATACTCATTGTTGTCAGATACTGATTCAAGAAGTTGTATTTTATGTAGCCTATAATTACAAGATCTTGGCTCCATACTCTTGAGCAATATACAAACATCCATTTCCTTTTTTAGATCTTTGAGTTTTATATGTATTAGAGTGCTTCTCACTCCTTGCATCAGTTTAACACTGTCCTTTTCTTTCAAACATCCCTAATAACATTGATATATTGATATCAGGGTGAAATTTCATTTTTTGTGCTTCTCTCAAAATACTATTTACTGAGAGATAAACATATCTCTCTAGAAGTCATCCATCTGATAAAATGCACAATGGTCTGTTTATTCTCTATGACCTGGACAACATCCCTAATTAATTAAGCCTTAAATCATTGGTATTTTTGCTGCCAAAATGGCATAATGCACCATTATATTAAATTCATTATGAAATTAACTTTTGCCTGGGAGTCATATTCAATACTGTTTTGTAAGTATGGAAAATCTCAATAGGAAATGCCTTGAGGAGGAAATGTAAGAGTAGGGGACTAATTTTACTTGACTAATTTTAATTGAATTGAACATTATTCTAGGGTATACAAAGAAGGAGTGTACTCTAATAGGAAATGCTGGATTTGACATTGGGAAGACCCAGGCTTAGAATATATCTGGTACATATTAGCGTCTTGTCCTCAAGTAAGTCATTTAACTTCTTTGAGCATCAAGTTACTCCTCTTTAAGATAACAAAGATATGAATATTCTTGTCCCATCCATCTTCTATTGAGTTTTGAGAAGTTAATGTGGAAACATAAATGAAAATACTTTTGTTAAATTTTCTTAATGTTTATTTTTATTTTTGAGAGAGAAGGAGAGAAAGACAGAGCACGAGCAGGGCAGGGGCAGAGAGAAAGGGAGACACAGAATCTGAAGCAGGCTCCAGGCTCTGAGCTGTCAGTACAGAACCTGATGTGGGGCTTGAACTCACGATCCACAAGATCATGACCTGGGCCAAAGCTGGACGCTTAACCGACTGAGCTACCGAGGTGCCTCAGTGAAAATAATTTTTAAGTTAGGTTCCCTGAGGAATCATTTACATACAATAACAATCACACTTTTTAGTGTATAGTTCTCTTGGCTTTGACAACTCATAGACTTACATACACACTACCACAGTCTTGGTATACAACAATTCCATCACCTCACCTATTCCCACTGGCCTCTTTGTAGCCTACCTTTTCCGACTACTAGTCTACTTTGTGTCCTATAGTTTTGCCTTTTCCAGAATGTTATATAAATAAAATCACACCAATGTGGCTTCCTTCACTTTCCCTAATACTCTTTGAGACTCGGTCATGCTGTTGTATTTATCAGCAGTTTGTTCCTTTTTCTTGATATATGAAGACATTTTTTTAATTGTCTTAAAATCCATTTTGTCTTAAAATCCATTTAATTGTCTTAAAATATATTTTAAGAAAAAAATTAGAATCATCTTTTTTTATAAAAGACGTGATTGAATTAAATCACTTGATTGAATAAAGATCTACATCCTTAGCATAGAATATAGACAATAGCATTTTAATAGTTCTCTTAAGCCCTGCACCAGGACTTTGGAAATATTTATGTCTTTCTTTTCAGATGAAAACTGAATTCCCAAGGGCATAGTTTTCAAGACATATAACTTTGTAATGTTTGTAGTCATCTGGTTTGAGATGAAATTAAAAACAGGAGGTGGTTTTCTTGAAACATGTGGGATTGAAAGGCCAAGGTGTGACTGATTGTGAGGGTTTTTTTCCTGTTGCCAAAAAAAAAGCCTTTTTGAGCTGAACAAGAAAGGTATAAAATTAAAGTAATTGCATGCTTCAGATTTTAGTAGCAACATGAAATCTCGCTGGCAATTTGATGTTTTACTGACATCGTGGCCTGCTGGCCTGTTGTGAGATACATCAGATGTGAATGCCACTTACTTTTCCAATAATTCTCTGAATGATCTTGTGGAGTAGTTCTTATGATACACCAGCAGTGCACCAGCAGAATGCCAGCTTGCGTTCCAGAGCCTGCCTCTTGAAAGCTGAATGTTATTCCATGTCCTTTTTTGTTGTTGTTTTTCCTAATTCACTAGTCATTGTGTATAATTATACGTTAGAGGGATGATTACACACCAATGAATTACAATCAAACTTGGCTTGTTAGTATAGAAAGCTTTGGTTGTTAATCACGATCATTTACAAGGAGCTCACCCTCCGAAATGCAGATGTCATGGTAGACTTCCTCAAATCAAACCATGTTGATGTCTCAGAAAGGATGTTTCCTTGCTGTGAGTTCATCATTGTCGGTTTTCTGTAACATGGGGCATTGCCTCTTTACTTTGAGATTCTTTTGTGAAACTAGGAAAAGTAACATAGGCGTTGTATCAGAAAGTATGTTTTCTCCTAAAAGGTAAATTGATATCCAAATTGTTTTTTTATATAGAAAATCAAATTATACCACACCTGGTAAAAAAAAAAGTGTTGAATTAGTATATCAAAAAGTTATTGATGTAAAAAGAAATATGGATTTTAAAACATAGGTTTTTTTTTATTTAAAGTTTTTTAAAGTAAAACATAATAACAACAAGGATTAGAAGTTTCTCAGTCTCCCAAATGCCACATTACCATAAATTTGGACACATAGGATTGTAATACAGCTAACATTCTACAAAAATAAACAAACAGGCATTTTATAGGGCAAACCTATTTGAAGGATGCAGGATAGACATTATATATCCTAAATGTGACTTTGGGCAAATTTCTTAACCTTTGTTAGTATCACTTCTGCATCTGTAAAATGGGGGTACTAGGCTTTCTCAACAGATTTTATAAGGATAAAATTAATTATATTGGTAAAGTTGTTAAGGTATCTACTTGGCTGTTTAAAAAAATACTATGGGAACATTAGTTATATAAAATAAATCTCGTAATTTGGGGAGTATACTGAATTACAATACTTGGACAATGACTTACACATAGAAACTAGTGTGTCTGTTATATGGAATTGCAAACTTCTCGGTAGAAACACTTTTATGGCTTTATTAATGATTGGTACTTTATTCTTTAGCCTTTTCTAAAAAAAATATTCTATAGTTTACCCTGGATTGGCTAATTTCTTTCTACTGAGCAGTCATGTATATATGACTTGGAAAAATAGCTTTTTCCAATTCATTCCTTCATTTGATAATTCAAATCATTTACCATTTATTCAGTCATTCAGAACCTCTTGGGTCTTTGGCTACATAATATCTCTATGTGTAAGGTTTGCTGCCTCACATTTTCTTTGTTTTAAATTTATTTATTTTTGAGAGAGAGAGAGAGAGAGAGAGAGAGAGAGAGAGAGAGAACGAGCATGAGTAGTGGAGGGGAGAGGGGGGAGAGAGAGAATCTCAAACAGGTTCCGCGCGTCAGTGCAGAGCCCCATGTGGGGCTCAAACTGATGAACCTTGAAATCATGACCTGAACCAAAATCAAGAGTTAGACCCTTAACCAACTGAGCCACCGAGGTGTCCCTCATTTTCTCTTTTAAGAGAGATAAATACATGAAGTTTTAATAACACAAGGGGAAAAACGATGGCAAAAAAACGATGAAGATAAAAGTCCCAAGGGAATTCAGAAAAGTGGAGCTAATTTCTGAGTTTGGTAAAGGCTTTAAATTGAGCTGAAGAAGCGGTAGGTTTGGGACACAAGGAGAATTCCAGGCAAAGAGAACTATGAAATCTTAGAGGTCAAGAAAAGTATTCAGTGTTTTGGAACCTAGTCTATTTGACTAGAATACAAAAAATACATAAAAGAACTGGGAGAAATAAGTTGGAAAGAGATCAAATCATAGAGAGATTGGCATGCAAGTGAGGCGGAGAGGGCAGAGAGGAGCCTTCCTGTCATGTGTGGTCAAATCTGAAAAGAAAGTAGATGTGTTCGATCATTTAGTGGAATCAATCTGGCCACTATTTAGAGCTTGGATGAGAAAGAAAAATATATTTTGACTTCTACATTCTATCCCCAAATCTCTCCTTTATTCTGACAGCTCCAAAAACTTTATTTTATTCAGAAAATCTTTTATGTTGATTACCTACTAGTTTCCACACTTTCAAGGATTTATGTTAATGGCATTGTCTTTGAAACAGTGCTGCAGATTCTTCTCACGACATACCACAATCCCTGACCTTGGTGAGTCACAGCTTTCGTTCTTTTTCAGCCCAAAATGAAGGAACAAATTAGGAAGCTTTAAATTAATTTCTTGTAGTTCTGTACATTCTTGTACACATCTACGAGGCTGGAGAGGTGGGAGGAGAGGAGTGGTCAGGTTCCTTTAGCATATCTGTATATTAATAGCTTGATTTATTTTTGTCCCCTTCTGCCTTTTGAAAATGCCTTATTCAGGATTTTTTCAAGAGTTAAACCCTCTGGGCACCTGGCTGGCACAGTTGGTGGAGTATGTGGCTCTTGGTCTCACGTTGGTCAGTTCAAGCCCCATGCTGGGCATAGAGCTTATTTAAAAAACAAAAAGAGAATTACACTGTCAGTGTGTAATGTAATATTTATGCTACAAGTTCTTAAGAAGAATCTAATTTAGGGGCACCTCGGTGGCTCAGTTGGTTAAGCATCTGGCTTTGGCTCAGGTCATGATCTCGTGGTTTATGAGTTCTCATGGTTTATGAGTTTGAGCCACACATCCGGGCTCTGTGCTGACCGTTCACAGCCTGGAGACTGCTTTGGATTCTGTGCGTCTCTCTCTCTCTCTGACCCTCCCCAGCTTGCACTCTGTATCTCTCAAAAATAAATAAACATTAAAAAAATTTAAAAACAGAAGAATCTAACTTATTTTAACAAGTTTTTTTTATTTTAACTCCAATATCAGAAACATACAGTGTTACATAGTTTCAGCTGTATAGTGTAGTGAGTCAACACTTCCATACATTACTCAGTGCTTATCATGATAAGAAGAGTCTAATTTGAATTCTACCCTTGAAAATCAAAGAATGTCAAAGAAAAAGCTTTGCATTTAGTAGATAATCCAGTTAAGTTAATAATGTTAGAATACATTTGAGTCTGCTAGAAGGGATGCCTTAGATCTTAAAAGCTAGTAAGAATAATAAGAATAATAAGAATAGCATTTAATAGTCTTAAAATACTTTTATCAAGAGCTAAGTGAAACTGTGAAAGTAAATATATGCAGTTAGCAATATTTAGTACAAAATACCCAAATGCAAATTATATTTATTTATTACTTTTAATAACAAGTCTTTAAACTGTCTTTTAAACTTTGAATGTTTTAAAGAATGAAATTTTCCACTTTATGCAGTCTTTTTGCTCTTTAGAAGACTAGTCATTACATGATAAAGTATTTTAAATATAATATCCAGCATTCTATGTATTTAATTCTTTTGTGTGTATTCATTTGGTATACAGTTCTTTTAAGAGTGTCCTTTGAGTTTACATTAACTACTATAAATCATTTTAAATTGAGAACATCTCAACATTTTAGCCTATTCTATGAAATCATTGCCACTTCAAGACATGAAATTTATATATTTATAGGCTGTAAACAATCATTATTTATCTTACATTTATTATATTGATCTAACACATGAAGCCTGCATATTATTCAAAGAAGTTCCTTATCTATGGACTGTTTAGGTTATTGGTATTAATATTATTACAAATAATGTTATCACCTTTAAGGTATTACAGTAAAATTAATTTAAAAAATCTCTGCTTAAAAGAATAAAATAAAATTTGGTTCATTAATATGAAATTCTTTTTCCTACTACTTAAAATGACTTCTAATTCAAGGAGTCATTATTTCTGGTGCATTAAGAATTTCTTCATTATGACATTCTCTTTATTATGTGGTGTAGGATGAAATAAAAGATTTTTTCTTTAATTAATTTACTTTATTCTAAATTTCTTTAATTTATTCTTTAAAGAAATAATAAATTTCTTTACTTTTCTTAATATTGACGCACAATATTATGTTAGTTTTAGGTGTTTACCAGTTTCACCACTGCAGAAGCCATCTTTACTACAATATTTAAAATGGGGAAGAAATGCAGAGTTAGGAGTAATTTCAACTATTGGCTAGAGATTATTTCAAAGTAGAAAGGTTAAATCACCTGGGAACAGAATTTTACCTGACAGTACCACCCACTTCAGGAGTTTCATGCTTGTGCCCATAAAAAGTCCTATTGTTATTTGCCCAAAAGTTTGGAAATCCTTGAAATTGTTTGAGAAAAACAAAACAAAACAAAACAAAAAATGCTTTTAACAAAAGTGTTAAGAATCCTTTAGGGAAAGTAAATTTCTAATTCATTTTCCCCACTAGCAACGTGCATTAATTAGTAATAATCTATTGTTATTACTAGGAAATTGGGTAAGTGCGCATTTATGAGTAAATTGAATGGTGCTCAGTGCATTTTCTATCTCTTTAAAAGATTGTATATGTAGAATAAGTTCCTCCAATGAAATTTCAAATTCCATAGTTACTACTTATGAAGTATCTTTGCAATTGTAGTATATGATAATCTCTCAGGCTTTATCTTGGTTTTAGTTTATCTTGATTTCTTGATTTTTGAAGATGGCAAGTCCAGTCTGGACTTGACATTCTCCAGATGGCAATCTCCAGAACATTCTGCAGATGTTCTTCCTACAAGTGCTGCTTGCTGAGGAAACTTTGATTTTTAGAAGTATCTTTGTTCATTTAAACTAAGTCCTGTGTAATGACTGTGATATACACTGTGCTCTGTTATATTTCCTTGAAGTAAGGAAATAGAAAAACTACTGATACAAGGGTAGCTGCTTTTTGAAAACATTTAAAAATGTATAAAATGAGTTTAGACAGATTGTAAAGGTATCTAATATAAAATTTATGAGGGCAAAAAGCTCTAGCTTAGTGAAGAGCTAGAAAGATAGAGAAGTGTTTTGACATATACAAAAATCAGTTTCTTTTATGAGAATTGTGAATTGTGATAAATTGTTAGCTGATAATTTAGATAATTAGCGTGAAAAGAAATTTCTGGTAAAGAACAGGTTTTTTTTTGTACCTTGTAGCTAAAGAAATTATTGGAGATAAGGTCTCTAGGATTTTTTCAAATTTTTTAAAATGTTTATTTACTTTTTGGGAGAGAGAAAGAGACAGAGTGTGAGCAGAGGAGGGGCAGAGAGAGAGGGAGACATAGAATCCGAAGCAGGCTCCAAGCTTTGAGCCATCAGCACAGAGCCTGATGTGGGGCTCAAACCCACAGACCATGAGATCATGACCTGAGCTGAAGTTGGATGCGTAACCGACTAAGCCACCCAGGCACCCCAGGGTCTCTAGGATTTTTTAAAAACCTCACCACAATTGCTGTTGTCTCATTACTTTCAAGTGGATCAAGTCAGTTAGTTACATTAATGAATAAACACTTTCAAGAAAGTATATTAGGTTGGCATCTTCTCGGTTAAATGCATGATATATAGAAATACTAAGTATTTAGTCAAAGGAGTCACAATACAGAGGATTTTCAATTTGGCATTAAGGTTAATTATACAAGGTAAAATATAAATCAGTTTAAAAGCTCAGAAAGATTATGCTAATAACAAGCATTCATTCAACAAATATTTGAGTTGTTACTGCTGTGTGTCAGTAGTGAAATGGTGGACAGCAATGGATACAGTTTCTGCCTTCCTGGATCTGACAGTCTGAGATCAGGGTAGTTGTGAGGGGAGACATATGAATATATGAAACAGTCCATAATGTAATTGACACTGAGGAGAGGTAAATGGCATAAAGGAGCCTGGGGTGGAGATTTTTGACCTGGATGGAGTGGTCCAAGTCTATGCTGATGAGAATGTGACAGGAATGATATTCTATTTCATATGTACAATTGATTATGTTTATCAAGGGAAAGTTAACATTGAATTATTTCTAGATAAGACTTTTATCAACCTATTAAATAGTCAGAAAACACTTTTCAAGCATCCACCTCCATACACAATGTCTTAACTCTTTTGTAGAAAATCGGTCTTGCTTTCCAAAAAGATCAAAATCAGGAAAGTTGAAGTATTTTACTCTTCGGCTTTTAAAAAATCTCATCAAATTGCTATTCCTTCAGCTCTTTTATCATTCTTCCCTGAGGTTAACAGAGAGGCTTACTAGATAATAATCTCTAAAGATTTTGAGCCAATGTCTTATTTCCCCCAATACCTGAAGGTTCTTGTCTCACATTACTATCTTTTCCAACCCATATCTATCTACAACAGTATCTTTATTCCCTCCTTGCTTCATTTCGCAAATGCATTTACTCTAGTTACAAAGATATCCACGGAACCAGAGCAAACACATTTGTTGTGCTCTCCCAGGCTTCTGATGTGTTACTGATTTGGAGAAAATTTTGGAGCTATGTGATGATGTAGCAACTGCAGAAAGGAGTACAACTTTAGAACGAAGTTTTAAATCAGTTTGAAACATTTTCAGTTTGAAAAGATCTGGTAGGTAACTGCCATATCTCCACCTGGACTTCAGGTGTAAATACATCTGTAGCAGAACCAATTCTGCAGCATTTGATTTTCACGTGGTGAATATTAAGCCATGGTTTTGGAAGGTGAGGTGATCCAGAAAGATAATAGGCAATAAGAGGAACACTGGAAGGGCTTCCTATTCCATACACAGAGTAAAACGTTGTGATAAAAGCTTTGGAATCATTCTTTGCTTCTCTCTGATTCCCTTATCCCTTTGGAAGGTACAAATTGTACTTATACTTTATTTTCCTGATTAAGTCTCAACTCTTGCTATTCTCGTTGTCTACATGATGGCTGTATTTGTCATTTTAATCTAACTCACACATGGCCTTCTATTTCTTTACATTGCTCACGTATCCACATCTATTTTTTTAACCACATTGTTAGTGTGGGGAGACTGTGTATCTTCTGCAGCATCTAACCCTGTGTCTTCCTCACCATAAACACTCTCTATCTATGTCTAAATTTAATAATGGGGGCCTCCAGTTCCCTGGCATAATCACTTTATGCAGTGGCAAAAATAGTAAGCAGTTTTTGAAAGTTGGATTTCAGTGAAAGAATTGGATTACAGCTTCACGGAAAGGGATTTTAGCATTTCATCTTGATTCTCACAGCAAAGACAATATTTCTTGCATTATTTCTTATAAAATGACTATCAGCAATATCCTTAACTCCCATCAGGATTCAGAGGAAGATACGACACCTGTCAAATAGGCTTAAACAATAATTGTATCTGACCAAGCAATTATAAGAATTAAAATCCTTTTTTTTCATAGATGAGGAATAATTTTCATTAATTTTTTATTGTTTCCAACTAAAATGTTCATTGAAATTTTAAAAAATTTCACAGATAAAACTTTTTTTTTCTTTTTACTATTTTAAGACTCCCTTATGAAGTCTTGGTGAACAATTATCAATTAAAACCTTTGTCAATACAGAATATGCATTAATGTTGTCAATTACAAATTTGATTTTAAAACCCAAGATTTTATACATGTTAATATGTGTGTAAGTTATTTTTCGTAGTAAAATCCACCACTATGTCCCCTCAGAATATACTGACAAAGATCATAAAGACATCCTGATTAAGGTAGTAAAAATACTGCCCCCAATGGTGAAAATTGATTGCCAAATGGAGGAAAGACAATGATGAATAAATTAAAAATACAAAGCAGTATAAGATGTGCTCTGACAGAGGGAAGCAACTGAGTGGCATAAGAGAATAGAACAGGAAATCTAATTAAATGTCTAAATGAAAATAACTTAAAATAACTTTAATATCCAGGTTCTATGATAACCATTTTCTGCACAAGCCAAAATGCTAAGTAGTCCATCAATATCCCTACATTTGGGAATTGTCTATTTTTGCCTTTGAAGTTACAAATGTTTGCCCTTATCCTTAATAAGACAAATCAGAATCCTTAGGGATAAAAACTGTTCCTCTGGATCACTTTTGCAATGCTGGTGGGAATGCAAACTGGTGCAGCCATTCTGGAAAACAGGATGGAAGTTCCTCAAAAAATTAAAAATAGAACTACCTTACAACCCAGAAATTGCACTACTAGGTATTTATCAAGGGATACAGGTATCCTGTTTTGAAGGGGCACATTCACTCCAATGTTTATAGCAACACTATCAACAATAGCCAAAGTATGGAAAGAGCCCAAATGTCCACTGATGGATGAATGGATAAAGAAGATGTGGTATATATACACAATGGAGTATTACTCGGCAATCCAAAAGAATGAAATCTTGCCATTTGCAACTACATGGATGCAACTAGAGGGTATTATGCTAAATGAAATTAGTCAGAGAAAGACAAATATCATATGACTTCACTCATATGAGGACTTTAAAATACAAAACAGATGAACATAAAGGAAGGGAAGCAAAAATAATATAAAAACAGGGAGGGGGAAAAACATAAGAGACTTTTAAATGTGGAGAACAAACAGAGGGTTACTGGAGGGTTGTGGGAGGAGGGATGGGCTAAATGGGTGAGGGGCATTAAGGAATCTACTCCTGAAATCATTGTTGCACTATATGATAACTAGGATGTAAATTTTAAAAAAATAAATAAAAAACTGTTCCTCTGTAACTTTATTTTTTTTGTTTAAATATTCTCCAATTTTTATTAAAAAATCTCTTGATATTATTTTAATGAGTTTTCTAATTAAAGTGACCATGCACCTGTTTGACCAGGACAGTCTTGGCCCTCTCTCATGTGCGCTTTCCTGCTCTCTCTCTCTCTCTCTCTCTCTCTCTCTCTCTTTCTCTTTCTGGCACAGTTTCTGCCTTGAGGCTCTCTTCTTCAGATACTCTCTGCAAGCTGTGTTCCCACGGCCTTCCTATGTCCCTTCAGACACTATACACAGAGCTCTGCATGTCCCTTGTGGATCCCCCTTAATCTCATACACTTTTGTAAATGATCCTTTATTAAACTCTCCTAAATTACCCCCAATTATGTGTATCATATTTTTCCTGGAGATCCTGACTGTCCATTAACATTATATACCAATATTACATGATGATTGGATGCTTAAAATAAGGTTCCTGTTTTGAATGCAGAAATCAATATCTCATGCTTCCTTCCATAGACACTGTAATCAAAGAGGACAACATAGCATAAACATTTATATATTAAAAGGAAAGTATGGACCAATCATTTTATTCACTGCAAAGCAGGTACAGGTTTATTTTCCTAGAATGACTGGAAGCTACGTTTAGGATTTAAATACTGCCTGACATTCAGAAATTAAGGGTTAGTTGCACTTTGGGAATGATGAGTGTAGTTATTTTCAAACCATTTTGTTTCATATCTTTAAGATACTTGATCAGCTGACAGTTTTTGGTGTCTTTGTTCTGGAAACTAGTATATTGTTGGTATAATGAATGATTATTCCTGAGAGAAGAAATGTAATGCAGCATGAATTACACTTACTCTTTTTCAGATTACTTGGCTTATATGGTTGCCCTCTCAAGTCCGATTTCTAGATGTCAAAGGCAATGTGTGTTTTAATCATAATCCTAACATATTCTCTTAGTAAAAATCCATCTGTTTTCCATTTGGGTCAGTATTTTCAGAGTAAATTACTGAATCTGCTGACAATTTGGAAACATTAACCACTTCAGATGGTGAGGGCATCATTTAATGTCCAGCAGTTCTTATAGACTAAGTGTGACTGAAGTTGGAAAATGCATCTTGATATTTGGAATTCAGAGCTGAGTTGAAAAAAATTCATACTGATCCATAATAGCATTATGAACTAATCTTACTGAAAATAGGGAGGGAGAGAAGGAGGAGGGAGGGAGGGAGGGAGATAGAGAGAGAGAGAGAGAGAGAGAGAGAGAAAGGGAGAAGGGAGAGTGTAAGAGCACATACACATACTGGGAACTGTTTTTGTTTCCAAAGGAATTGATATCAATTAATTCACAGATATTTACTGAGCACCTAGGATATGCCCTGTTTGCAATACTTAACAATGTTTTCTAGTTTAATTGTCTAACACATATGAACTCGTAGATTGGGGAGCCTAACTTCTTGATGCCTAGCTCTTATTGTTTTCAAATAAATAGGCTTTGATTATTAATTATATTTAAAGCTGTATAAATAACAACATTATCTTGAACTGCTTAAGGGCCATCCATCTAACATACATTCCAAATTGGAACATTGAAAATAGCTGGAAAAGATAAAATAGAAAGGTGCACTTTAATTGTGAATAACTCATGACTATGACTCATCATCAGTATCTAAAAGAAACTAAAATGGGTTAATGATCTTGAGTTTGTGCATTGTACTTACAATGATCTTGCATCAGTGAGGGAAAAAAATGCTTACTTTAAGTCTGTCTACAGGATTCCCTTAGGAAGACAACTGTCTTTGTTTAGGAATGCACCTTAATGATTGCCTTTGGGTTTGTAATTAAGGACTTATGTGCACATCCTAAATTGGATAGAGTTAGAAAAACAACTTAAAACCTTGGTAGGAGAAACCGCTCTGTAGAAAAATATACAGGGAATTCTGGAGGATGTAGGCAAATGAGTTCAAGAGGAGATGGGGGGAAGAAAGTCAAAAAAAGTAGTGATAGGCTAGGGGTTCAAAATAGCGGGAGAATGGTGGAGTTCTTACTGGTGGAGTCCTTACTGGTCTTAAAAGAGATGGCATTTTCTGGAGATCTTACTAGAAGTTACAAGGACCAGTAACAGCAGAAATGACTTTTATATCCCTACAGAGTTCTGATTCTGAGCAATAAAGCACAACCATGAAAGTGTGCCCAAGGTAGATTTAATAATCTTGGTTGTAATTAGTTTCTTCTGCAACTGATGGATGGTCTTATAAAGTGAGGAGCTAGTAAAATAAAAGTATTCAGTGAAGAAGGTTTAAAGGAAGTTGAATATTTCCATATTTATTTAATTTTTTATATTGTAATGTTTAATATCATCTGAATTTATAGATCTCTGAGCATATTTGCTACAGAATACCTGCCAACTATTATGAAGAGCAGAAATAGATCTCAGTGTTCCAACAGGAGGAGGTGTAGAAGTCTTGGCCAGGGAAGGACAATTAGAATTTGAGAACAATCCATTTTTAAGAAGTTATTTGTGCCATAAACATTCCATCATATCTAAATGTGTCTTCCTACTCTCTTTATTCATTATACTTATTTCCAAACTCATTATGATATGCCTTAAATATATACAGATTTTTATAGATTTTTATGTCAATTATACCTCAATAAAGTGGCTTTTAAGGAGAGATATGGCTTTTGTAAATTGTATTTTTCTAAATCTCCTTTTTCAATTGTTCATTGGGTAATATAGAAATTTAATTGTTTTTTGTATATTGACCTTATATCCTATAATATTACAAAATTGAAGTATTATTTTTCTAGATGTTTTGTAACATTTAGAAGGATATTTTCTATGAATAGGGATGTTATCTGTGATTAATGACCATTTACTTCTTCCTTTCTAATCTTTATGCCTCTTATTTATTTTTCTTAGAGTATTGTGCTAGCTAGATACTCCAGTGTTTGAAATAGAAATGGTAATATAAGACCTCTTTTTTTTTGGTTTCTTAGGGAAATAAGGATTGATATTTCACCATTATGTGTGATATAAAATGTAGGTTTTTCATAAATGTCCTTCATTAGATTCCTATTTTTAATCTTACCATAAGGATGTTTTCATCAATGTTCACAAAAGTCCTATCTATAATAAACAAAGCCTGGAAACAATCCAAATATATGTCTACAAGAGAATGGCTGAAATTGAATTAATAAAAATAGTGATATATTCATACAGCAAAATACTCAACAATAAAAAAGAAAGAAAATACTGATAGATGTACCAACATGGATACATTTTATAGACATTATACAAAGCATAAGAAGCTAGAGAGATAAGAGTTAATAGAGCATTCTATTTGTATGATGACCTAGAAAAGTAAAAACAATTTGTGTAATGAGAAATTAAAAAGATTGTCTAAAGAAATAACAAGATTGGCAAGGTTGTGGAGAAAAAGGAACTCTCTACACTTTTGATGGGAATGTAAATTGGTACAACCACTGTAGAAAACACGGAAGTTCTTCAAATATTAAATAATATAAATACCATATGATCCAATAATCCCACTACTGGGTATTTACTCAAAATAACAAAAACAATAATTTGAAAAGATAAATGCACTCCTGTGTTTATTGTGGCATTATTTACAATAGCCAAATTATGAAAGCAGCCTAAATGTCCATATACAGGTGAGTGGATAAAGAAGATATGATACACACTCACATGCACACACACACACACACACACACACACACACACACACACAGAGGGATATTACACAGCTATAAAAAAAATATGAGGGGGCGCCTGGGTGGCTCAGTCGGTTAAGCCTTCAGTTCAGGTCATGATCTTGCAGTTCGTGAGTTCGAGCCCCGCGTCCAGCTCTGGGCTGATGGCTCAGAGCCTGGAGCCTGCTTCCGATTCTGTGTCTCCCTCTCTCTCTGCCCCTCCCCCGTTCATGCTCTGTCTCTCTCTGTCTCAAAAATATAAACATAAAAAATAATTTTTAAAAATGAGATTTTTGCTATTTGCAGCAACATGAATGGACCTAAAGGGGTATTATGCTAAGTGAAATAAGTCAGAGAAAGACAAATAAATACTGTATGATTTCACTTATATGTGGAATCTAAAGCAAAACAAATAAACAAAAAGCAGAATCAGACCTATAAACACATAGACCAAATGGATGGCTGCCAGAGGGAAGGGGGTTAAGGAATGGGCAAAAGAGACGAAGGGGAGTAGGAGATATAAGCTTTCAGTTATCGAATCAACAAGTCATGGGAATAAAAGGCACAGTATAGGGAATATATAGTAAATAATACTGCAGTAGCATTGTGGTGGATATATGGTAGTTACACTTCTGGTGAGCATAGCATAACATATAGAGAAGTTGAATCACTGTGTTCTACACCTGAAACCTAATGTAAAGTTGTGTGTCAACACACTGAAATTAAAAAAAATAATTTATAGATCCCCCCACAAAAAAGGGAAGATGTGGAATTTGGGAATTAATAAGGACAGAAATAAGTGAACTGTTTTTTTTTAATTAAATAAAAAAATAGTCAATGACCTCCATACATACATACATACATACGTAGATACCTGAGTATAACTTGATCAATCCAAATTTCCAGTAATATTCAAGTTAGGTTATTTACACATTTGCGAATTTTCAAGTTCTAATTAAATATGTGCTTAATTGTTTAAAGAAAAATTTTAAGAATCTGAATTTTTCACCACGTTATTCAATTTACTAATACTTGAATTTGAAACTAATACAATTATATATCCTTAGATAATTTCTAATGCACTTTAAAGTAAATCATAGTAAATACCTGAGGATTAGCCAAAATGGTGATTCTAGGACTTAAAATCTTTGCCTAAATATAGTATCAACAAAATGAGTCCATTAAGTAAAACTGTTCCTTTGATTTAAAAATGCAGTGGTCTATTCAACAACTGCTTTGTTTTTCTATACGGAGTAAACAAACATTTAATGTTGACTAAAGTATAGACTTAACAAAGATAAGAAGGACCAGAATCTAGTCTTGTTTTTTTAGGACACACTTCATGGAAGAATCTCATACTTCCTCATTGAGAATCCAGATATTGGTCACAATCTAGTTCCTTGGAGGTTTCTATTAAAAAAAAAAATGAAAGAATATTCTAGGGTGTTAGAAATGCCTTATATCTTACTTGAGCAGTGTTGTATAAATGTATACAGTTGTCAATCCTCATAATATTGAATATTTAAGTCTTATTTTTAATGCATGTAAGTAATACCTAATTTAAGTGGTGGGTGGAAGCCCTGAAATTTTAAAAAGGAGCTGTGTTCTAATATTGTTCTAGAAGCTTATATCCACAACTTTATAGGGAAAATCGGTAAGCTTACTAATAAGTGGATTCTCTTTAGTTAATAAATGTTTATGCTTTATTTTAGTACTTAACCACTGAAACTAACAAATACACAAAATTAAAGAAGAGTAAATTGATTGAATCACGTTATGGAGAACAAAGGAATAATATCTTCCCACCCCCCACCTTTTCTTAAATTTCCAAGTGAGGATAAGATAGTTTCCCATATTAGATTGCATTTTTAAAACTTTATTTATTTATTTTGAGAGAGAATGCAAGCTGGGGATGGGCAGAGAGAGAGTGAGAGAGGACAGGGCCTGATGTGGGGCTCGAACCCATGAACCATAAGATCATGACCTGAGATGAAATCAAGAGTCAGATGCTTGACTGACTGAGCCACCCAGGTGCCCCAAGATAGCATTTTTGAAAAAAAAAATTACATGTAACCAAGTTATTTCTATCTTTAATCCTATGATCTGTGGCAAATAACTATTTAGCACAACCAGTGTTACTCTGTTTGTGACTTTTTCTCATGGAGACTCAATGAATAGATTTGGTTTTTACTATTAAGTGATTGAACTTTTTATCTGTACCCTTCAGCACCAAGTATCCACTCTTAGGTTCCATTCAAGTTTTAGCAACCTCAAAATCTCCATCAGTCTGTAATTGCTACACTCAAGGAGCTAACTCATGAAACGAGACCAACAGAACATAGATTTTGTACAACAAAGAGTTGTACATATCAAGGAATATATTTTCAGTAGTGCTTCACAGCACTTGCCTTTATTTTTAAAATTGCTGTAGGGAACTGTGTGTCTGTTTCACCTTCATTTTCGTAGATATAAGATGATCTCCACTAAAGCATTCATGATGAAAAGGATTGCATCATAAGAATAATTTGGTGTGCCATGTTTAATAGTGGTGTTTAATAGCATTTGCACTTTTATCAGAAAAAAAATGACACTTGTAGGTCACTGATTTACTGTTAGTAAATAAAAGTTTTCAGCAGGTTTGCCCAGGTAAAATAGCTCTTTTGATTTTGTGCTTAGATTGGTGATATACGTAATATATTATTTTTCTGTATTGTGTCTAAGTTAACCTCGTGTAATTGCTAATTTTGTGATTCTTTACTGTACAGTATACTTTTTAAAAAGATCTGAGACAACATAACCAGAGAATTAGAATAAAACCAACATGAAATTTAATATAGAGGTTTAGCATTTAAAAGAAGGATAAAATTATTTCCATTTTCTAATTGGATACCTCTAAATGTTCTTATTTTCCTTTAATTTACATACCTACCTAACATGGCATGATGCTTTGCTAATGCTATAACAAGGTAGACCTTAAAATTGTTGCTTTGGAGGTTAGAGATCAGATTTTCAAGCACTGGTGTTGGTATACACTTTTTCCTCTTCATTTTCTTCTTGGGATGTAGATTATTAATTACTCTTGCAGTGTGTACCCTGTGAAGTCACTGAAGACCTCTGAGTGCTTGTGGTCAATCAGACCATGAGGCTGTGACTGATTGGTAACTGTCTTAGGATGCCAATACTCTGAAAACTTTAATGTCCGTTTAACAGTCCTCTGCTTTCTGTTTAATAATAACACAAATGAGGGGCACCTGGGTAGCTCAGCTGATTAAACATCTGGCTTTGGCTCAGGTCATGATCTCACAGCTTGTGAGTTCCGGCCCCACATGAGGCTCTGTGCTGACAGCTCAGAACCTGGAACCTGCTTTAGATTCTGTGTCTCTCTCTCTGCGCACCTCCTCCACTCGCACTCTGTCTCTCTCTCCTTCAAAAATAAATAGACATTAAACAATTTTGTTTTGATTGAAGAGTAACACAAATGATTGCAAATCACCAAAATAATGTTCCTTTGCCCTTAAGCTTAATTCTGCCTGTATGTAACTACGCAAGGACATCATCAACTGGAGGGTGGGAATGTAATAATTGATGAAAGCATGAGATGACTAATTGTGAGGGCAGTTATCACCAAGAAAGAACAGAGAGATAGAAGCTGTTATATTTTTGTAAAATTGTTAAGAGGCAAAACAGATGGGATTGGCATATAAAGCCATTTCTGAACAAAAGCCTGCCGATTTTATATGCAGTGTCATCTTCCAAGATAGAATATGGTTTTACTTTGGAATATTTTATATCTTCTTTTATTTATTCATTTCATGTATTATCTGTGTTTTAATGTTTAGATTGCCTTTTGAATAGACATTACTGAACTACATCAATTCAGAGATGTAAATAATTTTTCCATTTTAATATTTCTTAAATTAAGATGTGTTTTTAAATTGGCATCTGTTGAATTCAGCTTCTCTTCCCAGAAAAACTTTCATTGAGTTGACAGGTTTTCTTGAAACAGATAGCACCTTACCAATCAATAAACTCATTCATTTAACAAATATTTATCAAGTGCCTTCTCTGCCAGGAATAAGAGTAGAGGCTAAAAAGCTGTAACAGGACAGACAAGGTTTCAATCTTCTTAGAGTTCTTGAAGGTAAAGTAAATATATAAACAATTAAATAGAATACAATCTAGTAAAGTACCACTGCAGCATAATGCAGATATATTTAAAATGCTATAAGATATCCAAAGAGGAAGTTAATAATTCTGGATGTGCTATTCAAAAGAGAAATAACTCATCAAGTGGAAGGATACCAGGCACGGGAAAGAACATAAGCCAAGGGAGGAAAGTGTGAAATGTCAGGGTGTGTACACGGAATGATGAGTAGTCTAGTAGAACTGTTTCTCTTAAACATGACTAATGAGAGAGCACTTTAAAAGGAAAGAATTATCTTGCTAATCTGTAGTATTAACTCAAATTATTTTTATATTTTTATATATGTGATAGTTCTTTTATTCTACACCAATAAAAATCCCAAACATGTTTATTCATGAGATGGGAACAAAATTATGAAACCAAGTAAAACCTAATTATCAACATGAATTTAAAGTGATGTGTGAGTGTTATTTTGGAGCATGGTGAGCTCCAATGAAGCAATGAACTAATTGTTTAACTAGTTCATTCAATAATCTGTGAATTGGATAGGCTAATCCATCTAAGTATATCTTAAAATATAACATTATTATAATTATAACTAAAAGTGGATAGTATTTTTGAATGTATGTTTTGAGTTGTATATACCAACTTTTTCAGGCAATGACTTACTCTTGAAATCAAGTAGCTTTGCATACATTGAATGGGTGACTTCTTCCTGTCTGGTTGCCCCCTCTCAGGCATCTTTGCTGATTTACCCTCTTCTCCTAACTTCCTAATGTTGGGGTGCTTAAGAATTCCATCCTTAGTTCTACATGGTAACCTCACTTAGTCCAATGCATTTCATTTTTCTCTATATCTAGGAACAATTACGTTTTTATATCCTCCAGACTTCTCTCCCATACTCCAAACTCATATATTAAACTACTTGCTTGACATCACCACTTGCAGGGGCCAGTAGACATATCATACTGAACACATCCAAATCTGAATTTCTGATCTTCTCACCAATGTTGCTCCTTTTACTCGCTTCATCCTCTCAGTTAATGACAATTCCATTCTTTTTTTAAATTTTTTTTAATTTTTTTTTAATATATGAAATTTATTGTCAAATTGGTTTCCATACAACACCCAGTGCTCATCCCAAAAGGTGCCCTCCTCAATACCCATCACCCACCCTCCCCTCCCTCCCACCCCCCATCAACCCTCAGTTTGTTCTCAGTTTTTAAGAGTCTCTTATGCTTTGGCTCTCTCCCACTCTAACCTCTATTTTTTTTCCTTCCCCTCCCCCATGGGTTTCTGTTAAGTTTCTCAGGATCCACATGAGAGTGAAAACATATGGTATCTGTCTTTCTCTGTATGGCTTATTTCACTTAGCATCACACTCTCCAGCTCCATCCACGTTGCTACAAAGGGCCATATTTTGTTCTTTCTCATTGCCATGTAGTACTCCATTGTGTATATAAACCACAATTTCTTTATCCATTCATCAGTTGATGGACATTTAGGCTCTTTCCATAATTTGGCTATTGTTGAGAGTGCTGCTATAAATATTGGGGTACAAGTGCCCCTATGCATCAGTACTCCTGTATCCCTTGAGTAAATTCCTAGCAGTGCTATTGCTGGGTCATAAGGTAGTCTATTTTTTATTTTCTGAGGAACCTCCACACTGTTTTCCAGAGTGGCTGCACCAATTTGCATTCCCACCAACAGTGCAAGAGGGTTCCCGTTTCTCCACATCCCCTCCAGCATCTATAGTCTCCTGATTTGTTCATTTTGGCCACTCTGACTGGCGTGAGGTGATATCTGAGTGTGGTTTTGATTTTTATGTCCCTGATAAGGAGCAACGTTAAGCATCTTTTCATGTGCCTGTTGGCCATCCAGATGTCTTCTTTAGAGAAGTGTCTATTCATGTTTTCTGCCCATTTCTTCACTATTTCCCAGCTTTTTATAAAGGGCAGAGGTCAACAACTATGGCTCACAGGTCCAGTCTGTAATTTTTTTTTTGGCCACCAGTTTTTGTAAATAACGATTTATTTTTATTGAACACAGTCATTCTCATTCATTTGCATATTCTCTATGGCTGCTTTTAAGCTTCAGTGACGGAATCGAGGATTGAAAGAGATATTAAATGGCCTCCAAAGCCTGAATTTTCTACTCTCTGTCCCTTTACAGAAAAAGTTTGCAAAGAACTTCTTTATTACATTTGTGTACAAGACTTGGGTGTTAAATTTTATAATGAATTTATTTATTGACATATATATTTTTTTTAATTTTTTTATGTTTATTTTTGAGAGAGAGACAGAGCATCAGTGGGGGAGTAACAGAGAGAGAGAGGGAGACACAGAATCTGAAACAGGCTTCAGGTTATGAGCTGTTAGCACAGATCCTGACGTGGGGATCGATCTTAGGAACTATGAGATCATGACCTGAGCTGAAGTCAGATGCTTAACTGACAGAGCCACCCAGGCACCCTATTTATTGAATTATATTAACAAGAAACAAAAGCAAATAAAATTGATCTAGTTTGGCTGGGATGTATGCAGCAAGTGATTTACTATCAGAGAAAAGTATTACTGAGGCAACAGTGTTTTTTAACATAACTGTGAAGTCAGCAGAGGAAAGATGTTTATATCCATGGAACGAGATTTTGAAACATTAACTCTGCACTTGCATTAATACTGGAAACAAAACAGCATTTATAGAGAAAGAATGATTGAAGTGTTAGCATCCGTGCAAGGTAGAGTAACAGCGAAATAATTTATCATGAGATGAATTATAACTTCACTTTACAGAGAGTTATTTTCATGGTACAAATACTTCATATCTGGAAATGATTGCAACAAATGTGATTTTTTTTCTTTCATCATAAGTTGTATGGCCGGCTTCACAAAGTTCATTGCTACTGATTTGTTTGAATATTGTTCTTGCCCAATTAATTGCATGAATCATCACCTATACACTTGAGCAAAAAGCTTAATACCAGCTTTTCGAGGTTTATCAACTTCCAGAGTTGATATGGGTTTGGAGGCTTTCTTAGTGTAGAGAACATAGATGGACACTTGGGAACCCAGTGACCAAGAGGTTCCCATTTTCAAATGCCCCTGGTTCCTATTGTTGCCCTTGCTCCTGAATATAAAGCTTCTGTCTCCTCTGGGTGAACCTCTGAGCCTTGGCCTCTTTCTTCCCAGGAAGCTTCTTGGACTCTTTAATTTGAGGTATTTCCTCCATTAGATTCACTTGTTATTACCAAAGGACAATTGTTTGGGGCAGTGTTAGACTGTTGAAGGTCAAGATTATTCCCTGCTCCCTATTCTCAGGAAGATGATTACTTGCCATACATTTGATTGACTTAGAGGGCCACCTGGTTAACTCCTATAAAGAAGATCATTTCCAAGGTAATAACTGTACCCACCATGGAAATAAGTGGGCTACAGGGTCTTGTTTCTAAAATAATATTTAACATCTCCCTCACAGGTATTACCTAGAAAAATTCCTGGACCACACAGCCCTTTGCTGGTGTTGTAATGTTTCTTCTAGGCCCTGAAGGTCTGACCTGTCTTATTAATGAGAACACACAGTCAATGAGAAGAGATAAATCAATTAAGACATTTGACTGTGGGAGGAAGGGGTAAAGGAAGTCAGGGGCTGGAGGAGGATTTGTAATGAGAATGCATATGTATTATGTGAAGGAAATGGATGTTTCCAAGAATATTTTTTAGGAAGAAAAATATTTGAGCATAATGTAGGCTGAGGATAAATTATAGAGCAAAACTTAAGTTTCAGAATGGCAAAAGATGGTGGACAATTTCTGCAAAGGGAATAAGGATTTCTAGAGCATAGGTAAAAGAGTCCTGGAGGGATCATCCAAAGGGATTTAAATTTACATTCAAATACATTCTAATATTCATTCATATTTTTAAAGACCCTTCATATCGAGGAAGGATATCATTTATTTCATGGTACTTTGTAAATAGAACTGCAGACCTCTGGGAGGAGTTATGAGAGACTTGGGAGAACTTTTTTTCCCCAAAATAAGAATACTTTTATCATCTCCTCTGATATTATATAAGTAATGAATGATAATAATTTTAAGATATGATGAAAAGTATAGGTAGGAAAAATTTTAAACTCTAAAGTCCTAATATAAAAAGTCTTTTTGCTAACTGTCTTCCATATTGCTTACTCTATAAATATTCCCACACATTCAGTTGAGGAAGTGGGATCATATCATGTATGGTATTTTCATCAATGTGATTTTAAAAAACAGTCTTAAAAATGTGACTCACTTTTCTTTTCCTCATTTCCTTGTGCTTTATAACCTTACCTGTCCCCAACCCAAGTAATCACTATTAATGACATCTTATGTCTGTTTGAAACTTAGAATCATTTTAGTATTCTCACTACCATATTCTACTTTCCTGGGATATAACTGAGTAAGTCTTACACTATACGATTATTTCCTTGTTACTTTGTTTATTTTTGTTTAGATATCACAAAATATTCTCTGGAACTTTACCAAGATATGCCTATGTGTACTTTTTGGAAAAAAATCTTGTCTGGAACTAGCCTTTTTGTGATGCAAAATTAAACATTTCTTTAAACTAGGAATTTATTATGATTATGATTATTATTATTAATTATCATCTTTCAGAGTTCTGCCCCTTCTCTATGAGTTCATGTTTTTTCCTTCGAGTATGTCTTGTATTTGCATTTTCTCCCCCTGGATTTTTCATGACCTTCTCATTGTTCTATTTCCCCTAATTATTTTTATCTTTTTATGTGTTTTCTGATATATTTTGCTTCTTAGGAGTGAACAACGTTTTGTCTCTTAGTTCCTGAAGTTATTTAGTCTTTATGCTGGGTTTTTTATTTACGGGGTTTATCTTTCTTTCCTTTCTTCCATGCACAAAACGACATGGAGGAAACTAAAGTACATATTACTAGGTGAAAGAAGACAATCTGAAAAGGCTACATATTGTCTGTTTCCAACCATATGATGTTCTGGAAAAGGCAAAACTATGGGGATAGTTTTTTTTTTTTTCCCACCTTCCTGCCTTACTTCCTGTTTTTCTCTCTTTCTTCCTCCCTCCCTCCCAACTTCCTTCCTTCCTTTTTTCCCCCTCTACAAAAGCTGTTATCCTTCTCTAGCAGTATTGCTTTACTCGAAGCCTCTTATTCTAGTATTCCGTTTTCCCTTTCCCTAGTTCTAAAGTCTCAGGCATTTTGTTAATCTTTGTTAGTTGTGTCTTTGATGATGCTTGGAACAGGTTAAGGGACTAGAAGGTCTCAAGTGGTAACAAACCGGGACACAGAGGGAGGAGCAGCCCTATCTCCTGCTGTCAGGTAATGTACCAGCTCATAGGTTCTCTGTCCGCCATTGAGCAGCCTTTAGGCTTTCAGGTCTTTTTGACAGATTTCATGCTCAGGGATAGGACAGAACTCAGAGCAGTTCTTACCAAGCCAAGAAGACTCAGAGGTGTACCTTTTCAGGGGGAGGGTTGCCAGGTATGGTCATGTAGGCTCTGCATGGCTCTGCTGGAGGGGTACCCTGTGCATAGATTATCATGACATTGGTGTTTGTAATGCTGCCACCCTGTCCTGTGGGCCAGGAAGAGTTGATCCTTCATCTCGGGCCACTCTGCCACAGTCCTCATCATTCCTGTGTGGTCCACAGGGCAAGCAAGTCACTCTTCCTGTACATGGCAGAGCACCAATTTTCCACACACGGAGCCTGCCCATCAATTTGTCTTGTACTAAGTCTCAAAAGAGAGTTTGTTGGATTCAGTGAGTAAGAAGAGGGCCTCTGGAAAGTGGCCCTAGCATTTTCTCAGAGTCACTACTTGTCTTAACAAGAACCAAAGGGAAACTTCCAGGAGAAATCTTCCTACTACCTAAGGATGTTTTTAAAAAATGAGTTTCAAAATCTTATAAAATACATATTTACCTATGGTAAGAATTGGTCTATAGATTTTTTTTAAAGACAGTTTTATTTAGAGTGGTTTTAGGTTCACAGTGGAATTGAGAAAGGTACAGAAATTTTCGTATATCCTTGCCCCAAAACGTGCATAATCTTCCCTATTAATCAACATGTTCTACAAGTGTGGTATATTTGTTACTATTAATGGCCCACATTGATTCATTTATAGTTACCCAAGTCCATAGTTTACATTACAGTTCACTCCTGGAGTTGTACATTCTATGGGTTTGGACAAATGTGTAATGACATCCATCATTATAGTTCTACAGAGTATTTTCACTGCTCAAAAAACCCTGTGGACTCAGCCTGTTCACTACCCTCTCAACCCCTAGCAAACAGTGATCTTTTTACTGCCTCTAGAGTTTTGCCATTTTTAGAATGTCACATAGTTAGAATCATACAATATGTGACCTTTTCAGATGACCTCTCTCAGTTACTAATATGCATTTAAGGTGCCTCAATGTCTGGGGGCGCCTGGGTGGCTCAGTTGGTTAAGCGTTCAACTTCAGCTCAGGTCATGATTTCATGGTTGGTAGGTTTGAGCCCTGCGTCAGGCTCTGTGCTGACAGCTCAGAGCCTGGAGCTTGCTTTGGATTCTGTGTTTCCCTCTCTCTCTCTGCCCCTCCCTTGTTCATGCTCTGTCTTTCTCTCAAAAATGAATAAACATTCAAAAAAATTAAAGGTGCCTCAGTGTCTTTTCATAACTTGATAGCTCAGTTCTTTTTAGTGTTGAGTAATATTCCATTATGTTATGTTCCACAGTTTATGATCCACTTACTTACTATAAGACCTTGGTTGCTTCCACGTTTGAAAATAATGAATAAAACTGCTGTAAATACCTATGTGCAGATTTTTGTGTGAACATAGAATTTTGACTCCTTTGAGTAAATATCAAGGAATACAATAGCTGGTTGGTGTGATAAGAGTATGATTAGCTTTATAAGAAACCACCAAACAGTCTTCCAAAGTAGCTGTATCATTTTGCCTTTTCGCTAGCAATGAATGAGAATTTCTGATACTCCATATTCTCACCAGCATTTGGTATTGTTAGTGTTCTGGATTTTGGCCATTCTAGTGGTGTGTAGTCTTCAATTTTGATGATGATCTCTCATGGATGCTGTAGAATCAGTTCCTCAGTTAAAAAGCAAGTAGTCCAGGGGTGCCTGGGTGGCTCAGTTGGCTAAGCATGTGAATCTTGATTTAGGCTCAGGTCATCATCTCAGGGTTTGTGAGATTGAGCCCTGCATCAGGCTCAGCGCTCACAGCGTGGAGCCTGCCTGGGATTCTCTCTCCCTCTGTCTCTGCCCCTCTCCCACTCGCTCTCTCTCTCTCTCTCTCTCTCAAAATAAATAAACATTAAAAAAAAAGAAGCAAGTAGTCCAATAGGACTTACAGATTTCTTTCCAGTTCTGTGTCTCTATTGGAACATTAGATTAAATTCTTTATTCTTACTACCTAGATCCACATCATTTTGCTATTTTTTGTAAAACTATAAAAAAATAATCTTACTTTTAAAGGCAAAATTTTTCATACAAATAAGGCATTTTTCTACAAGTCACACGTTTTTATTATAGACTCAGTATTTAACTTAGAACTATAAACAACCAACTTTTTTTTAGAACTCTAACATTACTTCTTGACAAAAACAAAGTATTAATTTGAGAGAAGGCAAGATTCAAATATATTTGCCTTACCTTTTAACTTGCAGATAACACACACTCATGGCTTAAAAAAATAAAAAAAAATGATACATAATGAAATGTAACTTTCCTTTCCAAATCCAGAACAATAACCTCTGCCCTTAGAAGCAACCACTCTTAAGAAACTTATTATGTAATTTAATAGTGTAGTACAGCAGAGCTTTTAAGAGATTTGATTACAAAATATTGTTGCAGGTATTTCTGTACTGTATTCTATCCATGCTCCAAAAGTAAACAAAAACCCCAATAAATCCTCCTTGCTCTCTAAATTACATTCAAACTCCTTTGCTTAGCATTTAAAATCTTCAGTCTGACCTTAATTTATCTTTTCAGCAGATCTCCAAGCTACTTCTTTATATGGATGCATTGTATTCATCAAACTGAATTTTCTATGAAGCTGTTCATGTTTTTTTAATCTGTTGAAATCCCTTCCCTTTAACTCACCATTCAAATGCCTCAGGCTCCATAAAGTATATTGGATACTATGAGGATATTGTGTTTTTCCTTCCTACGAATGCTTACAATACAAATAGGTATATCCTACGAATGCTTACAATACAAATAGGTATATATTATATAAATCAATGGATACATCTTTAACAAGGCATTACACATAATATTTTCTTGTGTTATATTTGTATTTATGGTTATATTTGCCCTTTAATAGATTACAAACTCTCAGAGGGGTCCAATTATTATATAATTTCAACACCTACTTAGAGTAAACACAACACACATTCATCTTTGACATGCACAATAAAGACTAAGATCTTCACTTCAGCCTCTCCTTGGGGAACAAAATTCTATTAAAAAAAAAACCTTGACTTGAAAATTAGCAAATGTGCATGCTTTATATGCCTTTGTTAGAGGCACCTAAAGTGGTAACACAGATTCCACCTCCTTCCGGATAACTGGAACAGTGTGGGAGTGATGTAAAATATTGTGATACATCGATTTGAAAAGTGTCATTTTGATTTTGTGATGGTTTATTAAAAACTCTGTTGATTTAAAAAATTCCATTTTTAGCACTCACTATTTTTTAATTTGTTTTAAAAATATTCACCAAAAGATGGTATTTTAAAGAAACATACCTGAAATAAAAATAAGCAATTTCATAATTTTCTGCATTTATCTAGCATATGGAAGTTTTTAGGGAAAGGTAACTAATTTATTCATGTAAGACATATGGCATTTGGAAATTGTTTTAACTATCTCATTGACCATTCATTTTCACTTAGCTTCACTCTGAAAATTTTAGGTAATTCTCTTTTTTTTATCTTGCTTTTTTACGACCCTAAAATTAAGCAGAGTTTTGTATTTTCTCTTCTGTTTCCAACTTTTGTCTCTTTGTCACCAGTATAAGTAGAAGCAAGTGCGTAAGGTGTCCCTTCAGAAGAAGCAGGGAAGGATGGGGAAACCATTGAGTTACCAGTTACTAATTACAATTTGGTATTTTGTAGTCAAAAGATAACAGATAGACTTTGAAATTAGATCACTACTCAATAATCATAGGCTTTCAAAAAAGTCATGAACTTCTCTGAGTCTCCATCTGTTCATTTCTGAAATATCTTGTATGGTTTGGTGAGATATAATAAGGGAAAGCACTATGTCTGACATATGTAGGTACATACTAATCGATTGCTATCTGCCTTTTCTAGTAGAGAAGTTGTTCTTTATGGTAAAACAAAGGATTTCAGTTAGTGAGATATTAATCACCAAACAAAAACAAACAAACAAAAACTACACTGAATTCATTTTTCTTTTCATTTTGTTATTTTAGGTTTAGCTGTGGTATTAGTTTCTAGTGGGCCATTCAGACCCAGGTCTCTTTTCCATGCAAACAAGCAAGGTATGAAAGGACTGGTTATTTATGAAATATCAAATGTGGTCATGGTCCAACGTTTGCAAGCCAGTTAGTACTGTCACCAAGTGCTCAGTTGTGGTTTGGATGACTACATTTGGAATGCTGTAGATTCCCCCAAAAGGAAGTTTGACAGGATGGACAAGATCTTGTCCCTTTTAGTTTTGTTTAGATGCTTCTGTAATAATCAATTCATAACTGTGGCTTTATTGGCACAATTCTCTAACCAGGCAACTGAAGCTACAAAGTATATATTTAAATCATTTCAAGATAGGGGCGCCTGGGTGGCTCAGTCGGTTAAGCGTCCCACTTCAGCTCAGGTCATGATCTCGCGGTCTGTGAGTTCAAGCCCTGTGTCAGGCTCTGTGCTGACAGCTCAGAGCCTGGAGCCTGTTTCAGATTCTGTGTCTCCCTCTCTCTGACCCTCCCCCGTTCATGCTCTGTCTCTCTCTGTCTCAAAAATAAATAAACGTTAAAAAAAATTAAAAAATTAAAAAATAAATCATTTCAAGATATAATAGAATTCTCAAAACTAATCTCTTAGTAAAGCAACATTAGATTACCTATATCTATGAAAAAAGTTATGATTATATTTTAATATATAGATATCTATGAATATACCTCTAAGTATGTATATATATATATATATGCATATATACCTCCATCCCTGACTTAAATTTTCTAAGAAAATTTCAAACCTCATTCAGTCAGATCCAAGGTAATATTGCTGTTTTATCTTCAAACTTCTCTTGTTTTTCAGCATTTATTATAATTAATCACTGTAGTGTTAGGACAGTTTTAATATTTTTCCATCGTATAATGGCCCTTAAATGAAAGAAAAACAGAAATCTTCCTCTTATTTCCATTGGAATTCCTCAAGAGGCTAAGCACATGAAGTATACAGATAGTTAAAGCCCAAGAATGCCCTCATAATTGCTGCTCAAGTGGTCAGTATTCTAATTCAAACCCTGAAAAAACTGGACCATGATACCACTTAGCCTCTTACCATCCATTAAAACTTCCATTCACATCTTGAGCTCCTACTATCTTCTGGTAGTACGTAGAGAACTGGTAAGTACTGCCACATGGTACAGAAACTTGTCTCTGTGGTAACGACTCTCAAACATGCATGAGGCAGAACAAGAGAGAGGGAACCTACAAGGCCTCTTGTAAGTCCCAAACCAACTTAGTCAGGTCCATAAAACAGGGATCTAAGTATGGGTTTATTCCTTGCATCACATGGTGACCATACCTACTAATAGCTGTGGTTTATTAGATGACTCGAAATCAATTCATCGATTTAACAACTCTTTCCTGATTTGTACATGTGTAGAGTGGAAAGAGTGGGGTTTGTGTAAGGAAGTTAACTTTCTACCCTTTCATAATGTACCAAACTCTTAAGATTATGTAAGTGGGGGTGACATTGAATGGATTATTAACAATGTTTTCTTTCCTTTATATCATACACACAATTTCAGAAGAGGAAATGAGTGAATTTTAAGTTTGCTCTTATTTTTGACTAGTGAAGAAGTCATCTCTCTCCTATTTGCTGGCAGTCAACACAATTCAGTTGTAATTATTAACCACCAAGAGCCACATGATTATCATGTGACCTATAGAAGTTAATATAATACCCAAATTTATAAATTAGAAATTCATAAAAGAGTTCCATGCTCCAAATGAATAAGCTGTCTTGAGTTTCTGTGTTGTAGACTTAGTATCATCACCCTGGGGTATTATTCCCATGATATGATTAGCTCTTTCAAAATTCTAACTACTTTATTGGGCAATATCAAGTCCTTCTTTTCATATTCAGTGTCATTTTCTGTGATTGAATTGAATAATAGCCATTATTCATAATCCCATTAATTACCTACTTTGACGAAAAAAGCCTCATTGCAGCTGCTAATGGATCTCCTTTCAGGGCTTGTTAACATGGCACCTCAAATGAAGCACTCAAGATGCACCTTGCTAGTATTGAATATGCCCATTAATTATATTTTTAACCTCAGGTGGAGAAAGTAAGAGATGCTGGAATTGATACACATTTGAGTTTAATCATCAAAGCTTCATACAGCTCTATAAATTTTGTTCTTATTCATATCCAAATGGAACTGCCTTTTTCAGTACATTCTTTTGGAATAGGGTAATGATAACATACTTTTCAACAGACTATTACATATTATGAATGATGTGAAAGCAAACCATGGCCACAATACTTAGAAAGTTGGAATATTCTGTTTCCTGAGGGTGTAAGACAAACTTTCTACAATCCCAAAAGAACGAGTTCAGAAAATATCCAACACCATTGTTTTTTCTTTTCCCAAGCTATGATTAGTGAACTCCTATTTATTCAAGGGATAAAAGATTTTTTTGCTGATGTTTTCCTGTTTTTATGCTACTTTATTAACGCATGCTTCATTAGACAAAACTTTATTAAGTATTTACTGTGGGAATAGTCTTGTGAATAAAAGGTAGAAATACAATATGTAATTTCTATATGTAATTTCTATATGTAAGCAACTTTCTTTCCTTTTTTTTTTCTGTTTATGGGATTTAATTAAATTAGCTGAAGAAGAGTAAAGACCTTCAAAGATGATTGTCCGTAGAGTATTGTGTTTGAGTGCACAGCCTCTAGAATGGTGCAGACCTAGATTTGAACCTCATTTCTACCAAACGCTACCTGGGATCTATGTTAAGCAGGTTGCTTTACCTCTGAGTTTCAGTTTCCTGATATGTTAGAACTTGTGTATTTATCCCAAACATTGTTATCAGGATTGACTGAGGTAATTATTTAAAAATGTTAAGAGCGTTATAGGATACCAGACATATAAAAGGCTCTCTAAAGGACAACTAACATCTTGGCACATGGTGGGTATTCAATAGACTTGCTTAATGATAGAATACAATATCTTTTCTAAGAAACCAAGATTGAGAGTAAATTTTCAATTTACCTTTTTGAATTACAGAATATGTAGGAAAAAAATATCAAGAAGACTTCTTTCATGCTTGGTGATTTCCATTGCTGCAGTCTTATACATTGAGCACCTACAAACTTTAGGAAGATTTTCATCTGTTGTGAGTTGTGCTCCTGCAGTGTGATTCTGCAGGAAAATCAACAACTGACATTGTTGCCAATATTTTTAATTTCATACTGCCTGTGGTAGAAAGGACTCTGCTATAACTGTCTTTGAGATCAGCTTTCTTAAGGTGATCTTACGTTGTGGTGGAGGACCTTATAGTGAATTTTTTTTAATCTCTTCTTTAAACTAGATGTTCTTTATTGTTCTCAATAAAATATTGGTTTAAAGAAAATAGGAGCAAAAATTAAATTTAGTGAATTGTGAGGTTTATTAGCAAATCTTAAGGAAACAGAATGATCACCACAATTAAGCTAACATTCATCACCTCACATAACCATTACCCCCTATTCCAACCTCCCCTGCCCCCTGAGCTTGCTAATCTACTCTCTCAGCAAATTTCAAGTATATGGCACAGTCTTGTTAAATATAGAACCATACTGTTCTTTAGATCTCCAGAATTCATTCATCTCGAATAGCTGAAACTTTGTACCCTTTGACCAACATCTTTCCTTTTCCCCCTCCATCCAGCATCTGGAAACTACCATTCTACTCTCTGCTTCTAGGAGTTTGACTATTTAAGATTCCACATACAAGGGAGATCATTTCACAATGTATACATATATCAAAATATCAAATTGTACATCTTAAATATATATAGTCAATTATAACTCAGTAAAGCTGACAAAATAAAGTGGGAGACATTGAAAATCTTTAATAAGATCTAAGAATTATTTCTTATGCAAATTTTATTTACTCACATTACTACCTTTTGACCAGTTAAGCAGTCGCCTGTTTAAAACACTGAACACAGGCAATAAGGATCTGTTGTGAGTTGTACTCCTGCAGTGTGATTTAGAGAGCTCTCAGGTAAGGCAAAGCCAATCAAGAAGAAATGATGGTGGTTCCTTCCTTTTTCAAGGAAAAGACCTAACCTTGGACTTAATTGGGAGATCATAAAATCTATTGGCATTTCTTGAGAAACAATGTATCCTCTTGATTTGAGAGCTTATAAATAAATTATTTTAAATAATTTCTTTTCATCTACATCCAGAATGATCTGAAACAGTATAAATTTATTGCCATGTATGTTATACTTAATTCTCTATAAAACTGAAAAGTATGATGATTTAAAGAAACCTGATCTTCAAAATGTTGCAAATGGTTGCTTTTTAGTCTTTTTGAGTTGCAGTATTTATTCTGCAACCTTTTTTTCTGGCCTTTCACTTCTTGACATCTGGTAAACTTTACTGATAATCAAGGCTGAATAACTTACAACATCTACAATCAGTATGTAATCAAATCTGATGAAAAAAACATTTGCATATGCTTATTTTATTCATATATATATATACATATATATATATGTATATATATATAAATAGATAGATAAATGTTTTAAATGAACTATTTTTAAGTGCTGCTGTTTAACATCTTACTCTGTAGCTCTGGAACTGGAAAACCTCTTTTTTGAATAACTTACAACATCTACAATCAGTATGTAATCAAATCTGATGAAAAAAACATTTGCATATGCTTATTTTATTCATATATATATATACATATATATATATGTATATATATATAAATAGACAGATAAATGTTTTAAATGAACTATTTTTAAGTGCTGCTGTTTAACATCTTACTCTGTAGCTCTGGAACTGGAAAACCTCTTTTTTGCATTGATGTCCTGGCATGAATGGGAATATTCCACATTAATGTGGTATTAATGATGGCAATTAAATCCAGGTCTTTGTGTTGTATTGTTTGTCCTTGCCTTGAATCTAATACTGATTTGAGGGTTAATATGGTTATTTGTAGAAAAATCTGCATTCTGAGGAGTCACTTCTAAATAGTTGGCATCCAAAATGTTACTAAATGAAAATTAATTGCTTTTCATAAAAAAAGGACATTTTTACAACACTGTGTAATCATATTAAAATAATGACTGGCCTCACTAATGGAAATTAAATGTGATCTTGAATGTTCTGGCAGTGTGGCCTGGGAACTAGGTTTGCATGTAAAAGTGCAATTTCTATCCCCTGAGCGGATTTTGATTCTCAAAATAATTAGTTCTGTCAAATAATTAATTTTGTTGACAAGACTAAGTTGAGCATATACAACCTCCCTCACATATATTATAATTATTTGGAATGACAAGATGATATCAAACAATAATCTTCAATTCTGGATGTCAAACTTGATCAGATCATTTCTTTTAGTACTTCTGAGATTCACGTTCATAACCTTGAATGTAACATATAATTCATAATCTATAATGCCATTTAAATATGGCATATTTATTGTAGTCATTGAATCTGCTTTATGCGTGTGTAAGAAATGTCACTGTTTTTACAAAACATGCAGTTTTCCAGGAGATAAGTTCTAAACCTGTACTCAAATTTTAGTATATTTTCTGATGCACTTTAATAAGATACAATTATGTAAATCATGTTTCTTTTGCTCCCCAAAGGTAGAAAACATTAAAAAGAAAAGGCATACTGTTTGCCCTTCAAATGTTGCTACACATCCAATATCACTTTCTCTATAGATGATTTAGAACACTAGAAATAATGAGTCATGTCAATATGTAGTCACAAAGGAACACAGTTTATTTATTAGCCAATATAATTATTTATAAAACTGTGAAACTTTGGTGATATACCAATCAAAATCATCAGAATTCTTACTATTTAACATTATTCTGTAAGTCCATGGTCAAGGCAGTAAGACATAAACATACTTCAGAATGATTTATTTTTTTAAGTTTATTTATTTCAAGAGAGATGGAGACACATGAGTGGGGGAAGGGCAGCTAGAGAGGGAGAGAGGGAATCCCAAGCAGGCTCTGCGTTGCCAGCACAGAGCCCAACGTGGGGCTCAAACCCACAAAGCTGTGAGATCATGACCTGAGCCGAAACCGAGAGTTGGATGCTTAACCAACTGAGCCACCCAGGTGCCCCAGAATGATAATTTCTTGTAGACTACATGAAAACCAGAATATAGAGACTGAAAAACTACTAGATTAAATATAAGTGTACAAGAATATTCAATTATATTGATCTCTTGATCTGTGTCAATTTTTAGTTTTTTTCAAGTTTTTAAATTCCAGTTAGTCAACATACAGTGTAATACTAGTTTCATGTTTAGAATTCAGAGATTCGTCACTTACATATAACACCCAGTGCTCATCACAAGTGCCATCCTTGATAACCATCACTCATTTAACCCATCCCCGTGTGTACCTCCCCTCCACCAAGCCTCAGATAGTTCTCTATAGCTAAGAGTCTGTTTTCTGGTTTGCTTCTCTCTTTTTTTTTTCTTTTTACCCTATGTTCATCTGTTTTGTTTCTTAAATTCCACATATGAGTGAAATCACATGGTATTTGTCTGACTTGTTTTGCTTAGCATAATAATCTCTAGGTGCATCTGTGTCATTGCAAATGACAAGATTTCATTCTTTTTAATGGCTGAGTAATATTCAATTATATATCTATATATATATATACACACACACACATATAAATATACATATGTATATATATACACACACACATACATATAGATACACACATACACCTCACCCCTTCTTTATCCATTCATCAGTCTTTGAGGGACTCTTTCCATAATTAGGCTATTGTTGACAATGCTGCTATAAACATTGGGGTGCATGTGCCCCTTCAGATCAGTATTTTTGTATCCTTTGGGTAAATACCTAGTAGTGCAATTGTTGGGTAATAGGGTAGTTCTATTTTTAGCTTTTGAGGAACTTCCATACTATTTCCAGAGTGGCTGCACCAGTTTACATTCCCACCAACAGTGTAAGAGGTCCACATCCTGGGCATCATTTGTTGTTTCCTATGTTACTGATTTTAGCCATCCTGACAGGTGTGAGATGATAGCTCATGGTAGTTTTGATTTGTATTTCCCTGATGACGAGTGATGTTGAGCATTTTTTCATGTGTCTATTGGCCATCTGGATGTCTTCATTTTTTTTTTTTTTTGGTGTTGAGTTTGGTGAGTTCTTTATGTATTTTGGATACTAACCCTTTATCAATTATGTCATTTCCAAATATCTATTACCATTCCAAATGTTGCTACTTTTAGTGTTGTTGATTGTTTCCTTCACAGTGCAGAATACTTACGTCAATTTTTAGACCTACATTTCTATTCCTGTCTGTCACTCATAAAATAAAAATTTTAAGGATAGCATATAGGTGTCATTTTTAAAAAACTCCTTATGTGGTTATTTCATATAGCCAGGATTGGGACCTGTTAACTGCATTAAAAAAAATACTAGTATTTTACTCAAAAAAATTTTAAAGTCTTAAGCAAATGAAGATATACCAGCCCTGTTTCTAAAGGTAAGATTGGCCATTGTAAAGGTATAGAGTTTTTTTTCCAAATTAATTTTTAGTATATATAGCAATCCAATCAAAATACCAATTTTTAAAATTTTGATTGAAATATAGTTGACATACAATGTTACATTTCAGGTGTACAACATAGTGATTTGACAGTTCTATACATAACACAGTGCTCACTGCAATAAGTATAGTTACCATCTGTTACCATACAAAGTTATTATAATATTATTGACAATATTCCCTCTGATGTACTTTTCATCTCTGTGAGTTATTTATTTTATAAGTGGGGGTTGTTTATACATCTTAATCCACCTCACCTTTTTCAGCCAATACCCCCTCAATCCCACCCCTCTGGCAACTACCAGTTTGGTGTCTGTATTTATGAGTCAGCATCTGGTTTTTGGTTGTTTTCTTTTTTTGTATATATTTCACATGTAAGTAAATAATATGGTATTTGACTTTCTCAGTCTGACTTATTTCACTTAGCATAACACACTCTAGGTCATTCTTTGTTGTCACAAATGGAAAGATCTCATTCTTTTTTTATGGCTGAGAAAAATTCCATTGTATGTATATGATATACATCACATCCTCTTTATCCATTCATCTACGGATCGACATTTATGTTGCATTAATATCTTGGCTATTGCAACTAATGCTGCAAAAAACAAATTGTGCCTGTATCTTTTGGAATTAGTGTTTTCATTGTCTCTGAGTAAATAGCCAGCAGTGGAATTACTGAATTGTATGATATTTCTATTTTTAATATTTTAAGGAACCCTCATATTGTTTTTCATAGTGGTTGCACTAAATTACATTCCCACCAGAAATATGCAAGAGTTTCTTTTTGTCCATCTCCTCACCAACACTTGTCATTTCTTGTTTTTTTTTGTTTTTGTTTTTGTTTTGATCCTGGCCATTCTGATTGGTATAATTGACTGTATCATTGTAGGTTTGATTTGCATTCCCTTAATGAGTAGTGATGAGCATATTTCCAATGCGCCTGTTGGCCATTTGTATGTCTTCTTTGAAAAAATGTCTATTTAGGTCCTCTGACCATTTTTTATTCAGATTGTTTGTCATTTACCAAATTGTTGGAAAATATTTTTCAAATAATTTGGCAAATGACAAATAATTGTAAAGTTTTTATCTAAGATTAAGTGGTTACATTTCTGTATAGTGCTCAGAAGGAAATGCAGTAAGAGCAGCACCATTATATGTTGACATACTTACAGGTCTCTACATACAATAATTAATGTAATTTTGATGTATATAAGAATATCTCATATCCTATAGGATGTATTGTAGACCATTAGCTAAACAAATGATTGTTCAGCAAATGGTGTCTGAGTAATTGGCTGTTCTTAGGGTAAAAAAAAAAAATCAGATGTAACTTCGCTCAGGGGCACCTGGGTGCTCAGTTGGTTAAACGTCTGACTCCTGGTTTCTGCTCAGGTCATGATATCACAGTTTTGTGGGTCCAAGCCCATGTCAGGCTCCATGCTGACAGGGTGGAGTCTGCTTGGATTCTCTGTCTCCCTCTCTGTCTGCACCCCCTGCATTTGCAACTTGCACTGTCTCTGACTCTCTCAAACTAAATAAATACACTTAAAAAAAAGGGATGTAGCTTCACTCATCATGTTGAAAGTTTATAAATCCCATACATCCTTTGGCCAAATCATTTTTATTCTAGGAACCCATCGTAAAGATAAAAATTAAAAGCTGCAAAGATGTATACTTAATTAATATTAGTAATAGGGAAAAATAAGCAACTCTTAAAGTGCAATATTAATTAAACTCCTATGAGAGAATATTAAAGTGTTTCAAAAACAGCATATTAAAATTTTATTTGTAAAAAGTTATTACAAAATAAATTAGATGGAAATACGACAATTATACACTTGAGGTTATTTTTATTTCTGCGTGTTTTAACTTTCTCAATTTTTACTGTTTTCATTTATTCTTGAGAGAGAGAACACCAGTGGGGATTGGACAGAGAGAGAGGGGGACAGAGGATCCTAAGCGGGGTCTGCACTCACAGCAACGAGCCCAGTGCGGGGCTCCACTCACAAACCACTAGATCATATCGTGAGCCAAAGTCAGACACTCAACCGGTGTCTGATCCACCCAGGTGACCCATAACTTTTTGAGTTTTTACATGTTTTTAAACAAACATGAATTTCTCATGAGTAAAAAACAAAAACAAATTATTTATATACTATTTATATGTGTTAAGTTATTCACAAAAAATTGTTTAACTTTACTGAATATCATAAAATTAACTAAGAAATAGCTTGGAAATTTTTGTTTTTTTGGAAGACAATATTAAAATTTTTTTTTCAGTCTATATACGTAATTCAAGTCCCATCAAAGACTTACTCTGTGTGTATGTGCGTGTGTGTGTGTGTGTGTATCATTTTGTTTTATGTAATTGGTTGGTATCTCCAGTGACATGCTGAATAAAAGTGACCATAGAGAACATGCTGAGATCATTCCTAGTCATAAAGGGAAGAAATTCAAGTGTCCATCTTTAAAAGTGATGTGTAGTATTCATTTTTTCCAGCTTTATTGAGATACAATTGACATAACATTATGTAAGTTTCAGGTATACAATGTGATGATTTGATACATGTGTATAAAAGATCCACTCTTTAAAGAAACTGCCAAAGTAATTTAGAGTATATTTTGAATAATTAATTTTACAGAAAAATTTGAAAAGTAAGAATACTACAGAATCATTTGACCCATTGATCCATTTTAACATCAGAATAATGATAAATGTTGCCACAGCCTTAAAGAAAATGTTATTGACTAGAATAAAAATTCTAGAGAAATATCAAATTGTAAATGAGAATTTAGTATGTTAAGAGGCTCCATTTGTTTTCCCTGGAAGAAATGATAGCATACTTAATATGTAGTATTGACGTATTTGGACAAGAAATCAATTCTACCTCTAACCCTATAAAAATAGTGAATATAAACAAAAATTCCCAGAAGATTGTTAAAATCCAGAAGGAAAGATTAAATAATGAAGTTTTAGAAACGTATAAGAATGTATATTAATCAAGGCATGAAACCCAAATAATTTAAATGAAAAGATAAATATATTGATTTCATAAGAATAAAAATTCCTTGCTAAGGAAAGTTACCATAGAGACAGGAGGAAAAGAATTTTGAAGGTAAATTTAAGTAAAATAAAGACTTACTATGTTTATTATGCAAAGACACTTAACAGTTGATAAGGAAAATACAATCAACCCAGTTTTTAAAAAATAGACAAATGATATCAACAGGCAATTCAAAAAGGAGGAAAGGTTAATGGATGATAAGTATATAACTGGTGTTAAAATTATTATAAAGAAATATAAAGGGAAATAATAATGAGCTACCCATTTTCCCATAAGATTAGTAGAAACTAAACTTACAATAATATTTAATGCTGTTGTGGGAATGAGAAAATTGGTACCCTCGTATGTTTTTGGTGGAACTATGAAAGCTATGAATTATAATTTTGGAAGTTAATATCACAGTACTTAATAAAAATTAAAATATGTACATAATTTTACCCAGTAATCACTTTTGATAAATTCTCTACAGAAAGAAAAAACCAATATATTAAGCATACACTTTATCATGTACTTTTAGAATACTGGTTGCAATAGCAAAAATTAAGAAGTGTTTGCATGATAATAGTATAAGGGAATGGTTAAACAGATTATTTCAATCTGTTGTAGGAAATATGTAAGATTTAAAGAGAATGAGTATCTCTATCTGTATTGGCCTGAAGGTATTTGCATATTATAGTTATTTAACAAAAACAAGTTGCAAATAATATGTATGATATGAAGCTCAAATGTGTTAGGCATGTTATGGAGTATACAGAGACAGACAGACACACACACACACACACACACACACACACACACACACATACACACATGCACACACAGCAAATAAAGCTATATTAAGTTCCAGATTTAATTTGTCTAAGATAAGAAATGAAAACAGATAAGGAGTGGAGGCACTGTACCTCAGATCATATTCCCTTGGCCTCAAGTTCACAAACTAGGAGACTAGAGAGGTTTAATTATTGCTGTACCCACACGCCTGCTCTTTTACACTCAATGTATAAATCTTCAGTTAGGAAAAATTTAAATCATCAATCTATGTCATGATGCAAATGAGAATGTTACAAGTATTGGATTCTCTTGTCTTATGAGACAAATTTAGTATCAACAGCAACTCAGGCCCATCCAGGGCAGAAGTGAGAGTCAGATGCTGTATGCCCATGGGCAATACAGCTGCCTCCATCTTTGCAGCATCCTGGGATTCCCATTCACCATTAGTCTGCACCAGATTTTGACTCCATTCCTTTTCATTGTCTTGGTTCTAAAACAGTTTCATCTAGGCTCCACAATTCCAGAGACACTTACCTCCTGATAACAATTCCAGGAGTAAGAATTTGAAGATTCTTATACATGTTTTGTATATGTTTGTATATGCTTCTAACAAAATGGACAAATACACATTAAATAATTCCCATTTTAATTGAGGTAGAGGAGAGGTGTATTAGTATTGGTTTGGAAAGATGAATTTGTATTTATACTTGTTCAATATTGTTTTACTTTGTTATCTTCTAACAATAAATTCTATTACTTTTGTCAGTTAAAAATCTTTTCAGGAAAGGAAATAAATAAAAAGGAGCCTAGAATAATTCAGAAATTTTTAGATGATTTAATATTAAATGAAAAAAATCTAAAATTGAATGTGATTGGAAATATTTTTAAAATGGTAACCTAGGGGCGCCTGGGTGGCTTAGTCGGTTAAGCGTCTGACTTCGGCTCAGGTCATGATCTCATGGTTCGTGAGTTCAAGCCCCGCATCGGGCTCTGTGCTGACAGCTCAGAGCCTGGAGCCTGCTTTGGATTCTGTGTCTCCCTCTCTCTCTGCCCCTCCCCTGTTCATGCTCTGTCTCTCTCTGTCTCAAAAATAAATAAAACATTAAAAAAATTTAAATGGTACCTCAAAATACAATAAATAAAAAGATACATGGAAAATACATTAAAATTTAACAATTGTTATTAGGTGGTAGGTTTAAAGAGATAAAGATCATAAACATGTTGACAATAGTACATTTTACATGGAGACATTCAATATATAGTGGCTACTTTTATTTATATTGTTATTTTTACTCATGTGTAACTATTATTAAATGTTTGTTTTTGTACGTTTTTGTATCTTCTTTATGTTTGTTAGCATATCATAACACAAAACTCCATAATTACTATTTAATGATAACAATGACAAAGTCAATACTGAACAAATTAACCATGACATTAGAATGATTTTATTCTCTGGAATTTCTGGTTTATTTATGTGCATAATTATTATTCTTCCTTAATGACCATCTTTGTACCAACTAGATCACTGTGCTGTCACTAATATTTTAAGTGTTTACTATGTACCCAGGTATTATAATAATTGCCTTCATCTCTATTCCAGTTTTATGAGAAAAGTGATATCATTATCCCAACTTTACAGATAGAGTTAATGAAGGTGAGGAAAATTAACTTTCTCAAGGTCATACAGATGCTAGGAAATGGTGCTGCCATTTGAACCAAGCCCTCTTAATTTCAGATTCTATGATCTTAGTATTCTGTTATTGCCTCCATATCTATAATTTAATTCATGGAAGATTAGATTTTTCCACATTTTATTTTTGTCATTAATTATTACAAAGTTTCTAGTTCAAATTAGTGTTTTCTAAAACACTAATAATCAAAGGTTACTAGATTTTTTCAGGTTTGAAAGTATAATTAGCTAAATGAAACAATAGTTATTCTTAGGAAAAGGAAGCGCCGTATTTAGTTTTTCTAAATCTCATTAGAATTAAAAATGGCTTTGAACTGGGTGTTGTATGGAAACCAATTTAACAATAAATATCATATTAAAAAATAATAATAAAATAAAATGGCTTTGAAATTTAAGTAAAATAATGTTAGGTCACGGTAGAGTAATTCCAGTTACTTTGTATTTTATCCAAAAATATGGTTTAAATGATTCAACAGACAAAAAAAAATCTGCATTTATAGGATACCCTACACTGTGTGTGGCCTTTAAATATATTACTTGAGCTAGAATACATGTAAAATTTAACCTGGTTGAAATATGATTTTTAGATTGAATCCTTTCAGCTTAAATCAATCTACTCTTTAAATTTTTAGGTTATCAGATATGTTTCTTTCTTTTGAAGGTAACAAAGGTAGTATAAGTTTCTACATCTGAAACCTGTCACAAGGCAGAGTTCAATTTAACAAAAAAATTGTATATACTTATGTAATCAGAGAAAAGCTGTCATCTAGCTGATATTTATCTGGAAATCACTATGCTTTGAAAAATGTGTCTAGAACATACCATAGAACTAAGGTTTTTTGTTTTTGTTTTTGTTTTTGTTTTCATTTTGCTGGTATATTAATAATGGTGGAGTTTGCACTGTTGTCCGCTGCTTCTATTCTGCATTTTCCTGCCCTGTCTCTTTTACTTAAACAAAAGCATTCCAGAATTACTAGGATACTATCCTCAAAGCCTATTTATCCGTCAGATCTAGAAATAGAATTGAGTGTAAGAAAAATTCTGTTCTGATTTATTCTTATTGACTACAGGTTCACAAAATTGAATTCATAATACTCAGTTTGTGAGACACAGGCATCATTGGTCCATATGTGTTCCATCTTATTCTAAAAGTAATTATTTAATTATCAGATAGCAAAATCTAACAATGGATTCTTCAGGTATGCAGTTCTATAATGAACCAACATTTAGAAATTGTGGTTGGGTGAGATAAACTAATAGGCTTCCAGTCTAAAATTCAGGCTGTGGCATCTGGTTAGTATCTTGCAATTAGGAGGAAATAAAAAGGTCTGCCTAAGTACAAAGTATATTAGTTTACTGCCATCAAAGATGGATTGTCCGGTCTCATTAAACATAGGTTTCTGTTTGCCCCTTTTGTTGCTCTGTGACACGGGAGATAAGCTCGAGTGACTTTACAGCCAACAGTGGTTTATTTTACCGTAACTTCAATGGCAGGGCGCGGTGCATATTTGGCACAAAGAAGGTCTTACCTTGTATTTGTAGAGGTGAGCTCTAGCCAATAACTTTAGATACTATTGTAGACAATTACAAGCAGTTTGTTTGAAAGTATATTTCACATAGTAATTGTTAGGTCTTGATGATGGTGTATTTCACAATTAGCTAAGAGAATTGTAGGCTTTTGCTCTGGCCAGCCTTGTGTACAATGCTAACCCTTTCTGAAGAAGGAAAATTAAGGACATATTTCACCAGTTGATACCTGGCAGTAGATTAATGACTGGCATTTCTAGGACTATGCGTCAAAGAATTTAAATAAACACTTGTTAGCTTGATGCATTGGAGTCAATGTGCTCTTGTCGCTATCATCGTAAAGGGAAATGATTCAGAAAAAAAATTAATGGAAGGCATGTTAGACACATGAAAAGGTCTTACAGTGCTTCAGAAACACTATTTTTTAAGATTATTATCCTTTAGAATAGAATTCTAATACCACGTGATGTTCAAGTTCACATACCTTGAGAACAAAATAACGTCCTCTAATTCATGAGCAATGTTAAACACTTTTCCAGGTGCTTGAGACCCTCACTACAATAATAATGATTGAGGGGCACCTGGGTGGCTCAGTCGGTTAAGTGTCCAACTTCGGCTCAGGTCATGATCTCATGGTTCATGAGTTCCAGCCCTGCATCGGACTCTGTGCTGACAGCTGGAAATCTGGAGCCTTCTTCAGATTCTGTGTCTCCCTCTCTATCCACTCCTCCCAGTCTCATGCTCTTCTCTCTCTCCTTCAAAAATAAATAAACATTTAAAAAATTAAAAAAATGGTTGAATTAATCTAATAGTTTATGTTATTATGCATCACAAAGAGGAGTGATGTATAATGTAAGAGCTGAAGTAAGTGTTAGCTGGCCTGGGACTTAACCCTTTGGTATATGATTATTATCACTGGACGTTTTAGCCTTTCTCCATAAACAACAACAATAGTACAAATCCCATCCATGTTATGGTGTTATTATAAGAATCAATAAGATAATAATAGTTAAGCATTAACTATTCAAAGTGAGCTTTGAATTGCTATATAAATATACAAAATATAACTTAAATACAAAATCTTGAAAGGAACTATAGTGTGACAGATGTGTTGATGATTAACATTCATTAATTTGTACTGTATACTAAGTACTGTACAAATAGTCTATATTTTTAAAGCTGAATTTTTTGAAGTTTTTCTTGTGATTGGATTTTATCCCATAAAAAGTATAAGTCATTCTATTCATAGGAAATCAAGAATCCAAATAAATTAAGCATTTGCCTTAGATCATGACTCTTAGGCTACTGCTACTCCTATTATAACAGGCTGATGATGATTATAAAAATTATAATAATAAAGGAGTTCAAATAAATCTTTTCAACTTGGTAGATATGTTTTGTAGGATTTAAGGATTACTTATAACCAGATTTTTTAAGTAGGATAAATATCCATGAACATGTAAATGAACATGATAATGACTATATTTCTTAAATAACTAAATTTGGGATTCCAAAAATAATTTTCACTTACAACTTGCTTGCCTTACTTGTAGAAGAAATACACATACCGTGTTGATTACATGTATATTGTATCATAAAAGGTGTTCAGTTAGAGAAAGAAAAAACTTTAAAAACAATATAATGTGTTGAATGCTACAGTTTAAAGAGGTACAAGGTTTATCTGCCTGGATGGAAACATCTTTTGATGTATGGATCACTAGGGTTGATGTTAGTACTTCAGTGTATTGCTTCAAAGGAGAGGATCTTTTCAGAATGAGAAGGAACAGCCTTAGTTAGATTAAGCACATTTGGGTTGCTCTGATTCTTTGTCTAATCCTCCAGTATTGAAATTTTGAAATGTGTTGTGCAACTGCATAAGAAATAATAGCATGATGGAATGGATCAAGACAGACATTGGTCTGAATCCAGATCCCATTATTGCATAGTCGTGTCCCCTTGGACAGGTTAGCCTCTGTGTGCATAATTTTCCTGGTCTGTAGAATGTGGATAAAGCTGCCTTGCTTGCTCTATAGTTCAGTGATAACTTATGAACCATCTAGGAAAGCATCTGATAAATGTTGGAGCCCACCAAAGGGCAGCTGTTAATAACCTAACCCAATGGAGAACTGGCAGGGGATTGAGTCTAGCTAAAATCTTGATAGTTCCCTTGTTTGTTTTGTTTTATTTTGTTTTGTACTTAGCTGCTCTTTCTTTTCCTCTTCTTGGTTATCAGGAGTCTACAACGTTTTCATACTTCTGGTTGTTGGTGTGTCTTAGCTTTGAACCTGGCCTCTCACTGTCATTTCTCTGCTTAGAGGTTATAATTTCTGACTAATTCTCCCAATTTAGATTATGTCTTTTCCTTGTTTATCACACTGTTTACATGTGCAAAGCAAAGCATATTTAAGCCCTGACATTTTAAAAATATCCCTATTTTAAGATTTTAAGACACATGTAATGACTGTAGACATTAAGGATTAATTTTTTCCATTGCCTTTTAGAGGAAGTAACTTACCAGCCAGAAGACAGTATTTAACAATAGGTGAGTGTCTATCAGAGATGTAGCTGCTGATACTCAACCATGGTTTGTAATCTTAGTGCACAAACTCATGATTTGGGGATATTTCCTGAGCACTCATCTTTGAGATTTTATATCAGGAAGTGTAATATCTTGTTACATTTAAGCAAGATTTCAATTGCTTTATTTTTTTAAATTATGCATATATTCTATAATTAACTTTCTTGTTGATAATCATAATAATACAGACTCATTTTCTGATAAAACATGAAATATGGAAGAAACTTCATATTTATGAAAAGTTGCCTAATATGAACTCTTTCTTTCAAGATAAGAAACACCAATATGTGACACTCACTTAGGTTTTCTGACTCACTTTAGCTTTACAAAGTAAAGAAGTACAATGCTTCTTCTGCAAATAAAAGCATACTTAGGAATATTCTCTCATTGAAGAGTGATAAGAATTATTAATGAGTTAAGATCTTTTGAATGTTACATTTAGTTTGATCTCCAATTTTTTTTTTACAATAGGCTCCACCCCCAGCATGGAGCCCAATGTGGGGCTTAAACCCTCTACCCTGAGATCAAGACCTGAGCTGACATCGAGAGCCACCCAGGTGCCCCTGATCTCCAGTGTTTCTAAAATTTAAGATTACACATCAGTTTTGTCTCAGTCTAAGGATAGGCATTATGTACCCTCGGCCCACATTCTTAGCAAGTTTTGTGTGATGTGTGGATCGTGGCCTACAGATGTGGGTCACCCCAGAAAGAGACAGGGTTTTGCAGTTGCTAGTATCATTATAAATGAGGAATTACATTGGAGAGCCCTTAGAGTTCTGGCAGATGGTTCTCTAAAAGTGGCTGTTAATATGTAAAGTGTTTTATGGGAACTTAGAGATAATAAGATAACACTACAAATAATGCCTGCTGAATATGCAATAGGTAAGAAAATATCAGCACCCTTTTAAAAATCATTTTGGCTTCTCGACTCTCAAACCCATAAAACCTACTTATGTAGTTATAATACCTATGTTTTTCTGTATAAATCTTTGCAAAGCTGAGGTCATTACTGTTTGTTTTTATGACCCTAAGTGATATTCAATTTTATTCTACCAAATAAACTACACAGCTATCAAGTAAACAATAGCTACACAGTGATAGCTATTATTTCTGACTATACTTTAGTAAAAACAACCTTTCTTTTTATACAATGGAGAGAACCACTCCCCATTCAATTTTAAAAATAGCTCTTCTTTCCTGTTTGAATCTGTTGTGTATCGTGGATGCTAAAATGTTTTTGTACAGAGAAATGTCTTTATATGCCATTTAAAAATAATGAGATCCATTCCAAATATGGAATCTCATGTCCCTTAATTCAGTAGTGGGCACATTGCTTTCAAAACTGTTCACAAAAATTGTGAGGATGCTTAAAAATATATACCATTAATAATAGTAAAAAGTATTTCTTACAAATCTTTGATTCTCAGAATTGTGACTCTTCTTTAGAGAAATATGATAATTCCTTCCAGTGTATATTTCAACCTGTTTGATTTACATATATATTTAATTTGCATAGGCCTTTTTATTTGATTTAGATGGTGGGTCATGCCAGAAAGGTTATGAATATATAGTTGCAAATATTTATTTATTTATTTATTTATTTATTTATTTATTTATTTATTCTACACATGCAAAGATAGTGATTGTACATCATGTATGTACAGAGATGGTGTATATATATATATATATATATATATATATATATATCCAGGATGGAATAAATTTTCAGATGTCAAAGAAGGGAAAAAAAACATATTTTTCCCCCATGAGATATGATAGAACCTTTTACATATGTTAACCTTTCAGATTTTCTCCTTCATTGAAATCTCTGGCTGCTTCTGTCAGGAATTTTGACCCTCAATAAAATTCATCATGTAATCATTGAAAACAATGGATTTACCAATTACTACTGTTTTATAAAATTATCTCAAAATTATTTTTAAAAAATCTAATTGTTGTTTACCAGTTGGGGAGTTGGAGGAGTAGTGTTGATGTAGATGTATGTTTAATTCAAACTAATAATATCAGTAAGAAACAGAAAAAATAGTAGACATTTATCCCCCATTCATTCATTTCTAAATATTAATTTATAAATTTAAATGAAATCAACAAGAGTTAAACACTTGTGTTCAAAGCCCTGAGCTAAAGTATGTAAAACAGTGTTAAAACGTATACACACACACACACACACACACACACACACACACACACACACTTATATTAACATAATATACATCATCCTTGCATTTAGTTTAGTAAGAAAATAAAAGCTGCGTGAGAGGATAGTTACAGGCCATAAGTAGTTCACTTTGTTTCTATGTATTTTTCACTAAAATTCTGTATAAAATCAAATGAACAAGTTTATCCCTCCTTGCAAGGTTTTGTATAACTCACTAACCAGAGATTTAAATATCTTAAATGAAATGATAGCCTGAAAAAGCTATTTTGTTGCTTATATTTTGAACCTACATGATCTCTCAGCAATATAGTTTGAAGTATTTTAAATAATAATATGTTCTGAGAAAAAATCTGTATGTGAAATTTGCTTTGAAGTCTTCAGTGACCACTCTATTGAACCCAAATTCACGTCAAGCCACGGTTAAGGGTCTCTTGAATGTGAAGCAGCGATAAAAGATACTAACTACAAGACAAAGACTGTATAAAGAGAAGACTCAGCACTGTTTTCTACTTTTCATGTATAAGCTTCCCTGGGTATCCAGTCCCCAGGAGGATATCTGACTATAGATCATCTCCCTATTCAGGCTGGAATTCTCCCCAGCTGCAGATCCAATTTTCATTTTGTTCTGAGAGGCATACGTCCTGTCACGTTGGTATAGAATAGGCATTTGTAAATCATAAACCATTGCTATCAGTATATGCGTGCAGTCTACAATATGAATTTTAATTTCTATCTGTCTCATCAGCTTGGAAGCTAATACGAGCCCGATATATCATATTTCTGAATAAATGCTTCGGTCTGTGTAGGATTGCTCAGTCTCTCAGTCTCTGATCTTCCCGGAATATTACCCCCACAGACTATCTCATTGTTTTTAGCAGAAATTATAAGAATTATTTGTAGCGGTATCTCAGAAATGTCTAACAAATGTTTAAATAGAGCCCTTGCCAACACTGAATGTTGTTACCTCAGTACATGAAATGCATGTTATAGATGAGGAAGGTTAGAGGCAGGTAATCATCCTTGTTCCTCTGCAAGCTGTTGTAGGTTTCACTTGCAAAAGCAAACACTCAAAGAGAGGATGGATGGAACATGAAAATCATTTCTGAAAGTATATGTATAGACCACACCCCCAGACCTTCTGTGATATCCTATTATGTATATGCTTTTATATTCTACGACTAGGTCATAATACTAAAGGCAAGGTACATGTAGAGTCACAGTTGCTCCATGGGTGTAAGATAAATATCAACCAAGGCTGTGATGTGTCACTTGTTAATTAAAACTTCTTCAGGATGCTGATTCACAAGAACCTCTTTGGAGAACACGTGCTAATTCCAAAATTACAGTGATCTCAGATACACTATTATTAGAAGCTGTGTCATATCTGTGTCATATATCCAGAGGTCCCTGCAAAAGCACTTTGGGAAAGACCTGGTGGAAAGCAGTAGAAACCAGAGTCCAAATTCAGCTCCAGATAAGTTATCAGTTAGAAAACTAAGCATCACAGAGGTTATATTGGTTTCTTTCATCTAGAAAGAGGCAGAGCTGGCTACTTTTCATGGGATGAAACCCACTCACAAGGTAAACTTTGAAAAAGTTTGTTTTAACTCCAGTGTAGTTAACATATAGTGTTACATTAGTTTCAGGTGTACAAGATAGTGACGCAACAATTCTATACAATACTCAGTGTTCATTGTGAAAAGTGTACTCTTAATCGGCTTTTAAAAATGTTATAGATCATTTGTACAGTACAATATAGAACTTGTCTAATAACTGTTAATGATCCTTGTGGAATAAATCCCAACACCGGCATTCTTAAAAATGAAAGTAGTTTTCTTCCCTGAGTCTGACAATTTATGCTAATTATGCTGTTTTACAACCTAATAGAAAGTCTGTGTGAAGACTAAAAATGTCTGGGGAATTAAGCCACTTAAGTGGCATAGTTATCTCATATCTACAGTTACCCTCTCCTTGCTATTATTTGTGGCATAAGATCTTAACAAAGCTTAACTTTCACTAAGTTTATAAACAGGTGATAATTAATAATTACCCTATAGCTTCTATTCAGAAAGGGCATCCATAACTTTTAACTTCCACATTCCTGGTATTTTCTAATGTTATGTGAAGAGTCTGCCTTATGTAGCTGTGGGTGGGAGACAATTGGAACATTTTGTGTATTGTCACAGACTATTGCATCAATAGGGACAGGATTTATTCCACCAAAGAGAAATTATGCTCTGAATCAGTTATTTGCAATACATGGATTGCTAGATGCTATCATTTATGATGCTGCATCTGCATTCATAGCAGTTGAGTTTAAGGAATTTGTAAACAGGAACTTTATCTGATCTAGACATACAGTAGGCATTTTCACTCTATCATTTTTATTGTTACTTAATACAGCTCAAAACATTCAAGTTTGTGGAGGGCAGTTCACCATTGCACCTCTGTAGGGCATTTATTTGTTATTTCAAGAGAGCACAGAAATGTCAGGGGATTGGTTGTGGGATTTAAAACCTTTTACTCTAGGGCTGGTCTTCCAAAGCCACATCAATAATGATTGAAAGTTGTTCATCTCTGCAGGCAGTTTAGTAGCCTACATGAAATCACTTAGTGGTCTGAATTTAACTCCTGAGGGAACTGTCATGATTGACAGTTTGAACAAAGAGGACAAGAGTGGAATGGACCTGTTAACTAGGAGTGAGTGAATTTCTCCTGTGGGCATGACAGTGTTTATCTCCTGCAATTTAGCTTTAAGTGACCTGAGAGTTCAAAATGGAGAAAGATGTTTTATTCAGTGGAGGAATATGGGGGACAGAGCAGAGTTGCGTTCCAGTGACTACACAAGAACAATCCTCTGTTTCTTCATTTCTGTCTTGATATAATGCATCGATTATAAGTGAATATTATGACGCTTTCACTTTGTCCATATTTACATTTTTAGATTTTATTAATGTCAACTATATCATACCATTTATAATAGTGTGACTTCAGAAGGAGGTGAATATGAAGGTATATGCATTCTACTCTATTTTATATTTTTTCAGGGAAACTGTATGAGGAAAAATTTACCAGAACCATCTCTGGGCATTCCTAAGAGACTGTGTTACCTGGCATTCTTAATATAATTCTTAACATAAATCACGGACAAAGTCTTAGCAGTTTGTGGCTATTCATTTCTGTATAGCATGAATAGTTACAGTGATTATCAGTCTTTTCAATATAGAACTCTTGGGTACTATTGTGATTGGTGTCTTCCTTGTGTAAATTGGAACTCTTTTCTGGAAATACTCCAGATCCCAGAGGAAATGAAGGAAAAAGAAACAACCCTCTCCTAACTACTGTAAGTGAGTGAACATTTAATAAGCACTTAACCAATGACTGGTATATAATAAGTTCTACGTGCATGTAAATATAGAGTAGCGTACATGTTGCATAACTGCTTTTGAAATAGTTTTAATAATTTATAGACCATCTTTTAAAATTCAAACTATCTTAAATGGAACCTCTTTTAGAATGTTTACAACAGGCATTAAAAAATAAGGGGTATGTGATGAATGAAGTGACACTGATTATTTGTTCCATACTTTATTCTGACTTCATGGTCCCAGCCCGCTAAGGGGTCTTTTCAAATAGGCCATGGTTTCTACATGGATGTTGTTGACCAGTCAGAAACCAAGGTAATGGTGCTACGTATCCCTCATATCACAAAGGTCCTGTCCCAGACTGACTTACTTTCCTTAGTCAAGTAGAAAGAGGCTAATTATTGTTATTTTGACTTCTCTATGTAACTCAAAGCAATCTTCTGCCTAGGTCATGTTGACCAGTGGAGTTATCTTAAAAGTATGATTACAGTCAGTATCTTAGGCAACTTGTGGGACTGAAGGTTCTGTTTTGCAGAGGAGAAAGCTTTTAAGAACATTGCATGCAATAAATTTCATAGATTTATATCAATTTGTTCATATTGTAGAGGTTATGAGTATACTTCAGGATAACTCCATGAAGTGAATACTTTTGAGTTATATCACCATGTGGTTTTATCTCTTTAAATCTTGGTTTCAGTTTAAAGCTGATAGTTAATTTTATTTGTAAAAACTCATTGGAATATTATACATTGAATGTAGGGATCTGACAAATAGACAATGCTTACATGATTCCTGAAATAATAGATGCAACACCAGTCACAATGTCTCTAATGGCTCAAAGAAAGTTTGTTCCATTTCATGAAAACTCCAAACACAAGTAGATTCTTACCCTTGGGTAATGTGAACTTCTATGGACTAAATTATGTCCCCTCAAAATTCATATGGTTGAAACCCTAACCCCTTATGTGATGGTACTTGATGATGGGGTGTCTGGGAAGTAAATAGCTTTAGGTGAGGTCATGAAGGTAGGGCTCCCATGATGCGATCAGTATCCTTATAAGAAAACAAAGAGAGGCCAGAGCTTGCTCTCTCTCTACCATGTGAAGACACAGCAAGAAGGTAGCCTTCTGCAAACCAGGAAGAGATCTCCTACCAGGAACTGAACCAGTTGGCTTGGACTCTCGCCTTTACAACTGTGAAAAATAACCTGCTCTATAAACCACCCATACTAGGGGATTTTGTTAATAGCAGCCCGAGTTGATTAATGCATGAAGAAAGAAGGGAATTGTACTGATTATCTGTTCCTTGCTTTACTTCTTGATACTTGGCCTGGCCTGACCAGTGCTCTTTCAGATTGATCATGATTTACACATGGATGTGTCTGACCTCTCATGAACTAAGGTGATGGTTTCTTTTTTTTAATTATTATTATTTTTTTATTAATATGAAATTTATTGTCAAATTGGTTTCCATACAGCACCCAGTGCTCATCCCAGCAGGTGCCCTCCTCAATACCCATCACCCACCGTCCCCTCCCTCCCACCCCCCATCAACCCTCAGTTTGTTTTCAGTTTTTAAGAGTCTCTTATGGTTTGGCTCCCTCCCTCTCTAACCTTTTTTTTTCTTCCTCTCCCCCATGGTCTTCTGTTAAGTTTCTCAGGGTCTACATAGGAGTGAAAACATATGGGATCTTTCTCTGTATGACTTATTTCACTTAGCATAACACTCTCCAATTCCATCCATGTTGCTACCTAAGGCCATATTTCATTCTTTCTCATCTCCACATAGTATTCCATTGCATTTATAAACCACAATTTCTTTATCCATTCATCAGTTGATGGACATTTAGGCTCTTTCCATAATTTGGCTATTGTTGAAAGTACTGCTATAAACATTGGGGTACAAGTGCCCACTCCTGGATCCCTTGGGTAAATTCCTAGCAGTGTTATTGCTGGGTCTTAGGGTAGATCTATTTTTAATTTTTTGAGGAACCTCCACAGTTTTCCAGAGTGGCTGCACCAGTTTGCATTCCCACCAGCAGTGCAAAAGGGTTCCCGTTTCTCCACATCCTTGCCAGCATCTGTAGTCTCCTGATTCGTTCATTTTAGCCACTCTGACTGTCGCGAGGTGGTATCTCAGTGTGGTTTTGATTTGTATTTCCCTGGTGGTTTCTTTAGACCATAACCCTCTGCTAAATAATGGTTGGATCTATAGCACCTCATTAAATGCTTCACAAGAGATGGCTTAACAATTACTATTACTCCTTATTTATAAATTTCAATCATTTATTCATTTGTATTTTCCAAAATGATTTTAATTCAGTTTAACACAGAACTTGATTAATATTTCCATTTCTTAACTAAGTTTGAAATGTTGACTCAATAATATCCTTTGATTTCTAATTTATAGTTAAAATCACCAACGTAAAATAATAACTTTTTTGTAGCTACAATTGTTACATTATTTATACCTATATATTTATTTTTTTTTTGTTTTCAACTCAACCACTTAATCTCCAGATTAAAAATATTTATTTCTTAGTAGTTAATGGTTCTATTCAAATATAATCACTGCTATTAAGATATTTTAGCTAACATTGTTTGCTTTATAAAATTAATGCAATTCTTATTTTTATAGTAATTTTATTTTTCTATTGCTTACAATAATTTCATTAAATTTTAATGTTTTGCCTGGAACTGTGGAATGGAATACTATCATTTGCTTCATTTTAAAGCCTTTCTATATCCCATTAAATAGCATTTTCAAACCATTTTTATTCCTAAAATACCTCCTATTAATCAACTTTCTGTGAAATTTATCGTATCACCTTTATTATCAGTGAGTTCTTATTGAAATCAAAGTCTTTTATATGTTTACATTTTTTTTACACACAAACTAGTAGTTAAAAGGGAAAAGGAAAACTGGGTTTCTTGGTTCTTAGAGGGCACTACTGCCACAATATTATACACAGTGTCTGAGGCACATAGTTTTAAAAAAGCATAAAGAGGGGCGCCTGGGTGGCGCAGTCGGTTAAGCGTCCGACTTCAGCCAGGTCACGATCTCGCGGTCCGTGAGTTTGAGCCCCGCGTCGGGCTCTGGGCTGATGGCTCAGAGCCTGGAACCTGCTTCCGATTCTGTGTCTCCCTCTCTCTCTGCCCCTCCCCCGTTCATGCTCTGTCTCTCTCTGTCCCAAAAAATAAATAAATGTTGAAAAAAAAATTAAAAAAAAAAAGCATAAAGAATACTTGATGTGAATATAATTAATATTTTCAAAACTTAATGAATAGAAAATTTCACCTTTGCACTGAATGTTACTCGTAGTTGTAACAACTGAATTGTAATACTAGATAGAAGGGCTGCTGAAGGATACAATATTTTAATAGTGTTTTTAATTTCTTTATATTCAATAGTTAAATTTTTAATAAATATTGAACAGTACTAAACATTAATATATTAAAATATAATACGTAGACTTAATGAAATGTGAATTTAACAAAGGAAATCAGAGTGATTTTATTATATCTTTAAATAATAATGGCTTTGTGTGGTGATATCCTTGGGAAGCTCCAAACGCTAATTCATTTTTTTCTGAGTACAAGAGAATTATGCTATTTCTGTTATTAGTGCCAGTCTAGCTAAGCTCTTAAACTTCATTTCAGAGATGAGAATATCCCTCTCTTATATATTTAGCTTATGGTCTGATTGCCCATTTTTCCTATTCAACCTAATGAATCAGAAAATATTTTGAATGTAGTACTTAGGGAAGAGCTAGAAGGCATCAACATTGCTTTGAGTGAGTTAAAACAGCCAGTAACAGGTAGGAGTAGAAAGGTGTTTAACCTTTCTAGAAAATAGCTGAGGATTTACAAGTAAAGTTTTTTCTTTCCTATTTGACCAAGGAATTTTAGTATTTGCAATGTATCTTTATTAAATTTCTCAAAGTGTTCATCTGAGATATATTTGTGATCTGAAAAAATTGGAAACAAGCTAAATGCTCATCAAGAGAATGAAGGGGGCATTTGGGTGGCTCAGCTGATTAAGTGTCCGACTGTGGCTCAGGTCATAATTACAGGTTTCCTGAGTTTGAGTCCCGCAGTGGGCTCTCTGCTGTCAGCACAGAGCCAGCTTCTGATCCTCTGTCCCGCTCCTTCTCTGCCCCTCCCCTCCTGGTTCTCTCTCTTTCTCTCTCGAAATAAATAAATAAACTTAATAAAGAAAGAGAAAGAGAATGAAGAAAATGATGGTATAGATTATTACTATGTGATTGTTTAAGTTATATCCAATAAAATTATTTAACAGTGTAATAAAATGGGTATTGAAATAAGTAATGAACTTTGTATGCAGATTTGATGTGTTTTTTTTTTTCTTCGTAATTTACAACTCTTTTTCTCCTAAGTACTGGAAAGAAATGACAAAGAAAATACAACAAAAATTTAACAGTAAATATCTTCAGGTTGGAAGGGTTTTTTTTCTTTTTTTTCTTTCACATGGATATACAGTAAAGCCTTAAGTGAGCATAATTCATTCTGGAAACATGGACTTGTATACCAAAGTGAATTTCAAGAACCATTGGCTCAGTTGTGATCATGTGACATTCAGCATCACATACTACTCATATTGCAAGACTTCACTCATTTGCCAAGTTAAAATTCATTAGAAATGTTTGTTTGTCTTGAAGAACATTCAGAGATCAAGATACTCACAATCCAAGGTTTTACTGTATTTTCCTTCAAGTGTACATGTTCCCAAAATATTTTCTTTTAAAAGGAAACGTGCCCTTGGGGGGCACCTGGGTGGTTCAGTTGGTTGAGTGTCCAACTCTGGCTCAGGTCATGATGTGGTGGTTGGTGAGTTTGAGCCCCACATGAGGCTTCCTGCTGTCAGCAGGGAGCCCGCTTCAGATCCTGTATCCCCTTCTGTCTCTGACCCTCCCCCACTCATGTTCTCTCAAAAATAAACAAAACATTTTTTTAAAAAGTCACCTTTAGGGGCGCCTGGGTGGCTCAGTCGGTTAAGCGTCCGACTTCGGCTCAGGTCATGATTTCACGGTCCATGAGTTCGAGCCCCGCATCGGGCTCTGGGCTGATGGCTCAGAGCCTGGAACCTGCTTCAGATTCTGTCTCCCTCTCTCTGACCCTCCCCCGTTCATGCTCTGTCTCTGTCTCAAAAATAAAATAAACGTTAAAAAAAAATTTTAAAGTCACCTTTAGATTCTTTCAGGAAGTACTTTGAGATTTAAGAATCAAATATTCGTGGGGCACCTGGGAGGCTCAGTCGGTTTGGCATCCGACTTGGGCTCATGTCCTGATCTGGCAGTTCTCGAGTTCAAGCCCCGTGTCCGACTCTGTGCTGACAGCTCAGAGCCTGGAGCCTGCTTCAGATCTATGTCTCCCTTTCTCTCTGCCCCCCGCCCCCGACTTGCACTCTGTCTCTCTCTGTCTCTCAAAAAGAAATAAATATTTAAAAAAGTTAAAAAATATTTGAATATTCATATGATTATGACATTTATCTTTATGAATGGTAGAGATATCACCACGTATGCTTGATTGTCCTGTGGCAAGTGGATATCTGAAGATATTTCACAAGACAGTGTTTTTGAAGTTTTATGAATTCCACTGAAGGATTGTCACTGCCCTGGTAGACATAAATTATACCTTCCTAAGTTATGGATGGTTTTCTAAAGAATAAATTCAGACTTTTGGGGGGGGACATTCTTTTGATTTATTCATCTAAGAAGAGATGTTTAAATACATTAGTTTATTTCAATTCAGTTTTTTCCCTTTATGTAGTCATAAATCTAAGCAGTTTTATACCAACTTTTTTTAAAATTTTTTTTTCAATGTTTATTTATTTTTGGGACACAGAGAGACAGAGCATGAACGGGGGAGGGACAGAGAGAGAGGGAGACACAGAATCGGAAACAGGCTCCAGGATCCGAGCCATCAGCCCAGAGCCTGACGCGGGGCTCGAACTCACGGACCGCGAGATCATGACCTGGCTGAAGTCGGACGCTTAACCGACTGCGCCACCCAGGCGCCCCTATACCAACTTTTTAAATGGAGAAATATTCAAGTACATTTAAATGAGTTAAAAATATTTGGAAAATAATTGTCTTCTTGTGCATGCTAAGAAATTAGCTATGCTCTTTGAATTTTGTAATATCCTCTAATGATGAATTCAAATATCTTCTTTTTTAAAAGTTTATTCCAACTCATGAACCGGGAGAAGTCAGATTCTTAACCAACTGAGCCACGTAGGTGCCCCAAATATCTTCTGATTCAAGTCTTCTCTAGTCTTTTTTTTTCCAGAAATTACAACTTTAGTTTGTAAACCTTGCAGCATTTGCAAGGTTGTAACCTTATATTATAGAACTTATTTGAGTACTAGTTCTAGATTGTAGCAGATTATAACATTTAGGGCATGATATTTTTTTCTTACTCATTTTTGTATCCCTTTCATCTTTTCCCAGGTTCTTGAATATAGTATTATTAATATTGTTAGCTGCCTTTCTTGAATACCTGGGTATTTCTTGTTGAACTTGTTATTTTTTTTCTTCATTCTTTGTTCAATAGGAATATCTGAATAAATCTAAAATTTAAATTGGAAATTCAGGACCATGAAATCAAGAGGAGGATAGAATTTATTGTCCTGTTAATCTTGTCTGCTCCAAATTTTTTTTCTCTAAAATAAACTTTAATGTTGTCTTTAATTCATAATTAATGTATCTTTTTTAGATCCAAGGGTAAAAATCTTCTTCAAATATAAGTAAAAGGCTTTAAGTACTCTAAACACATTCTTTATGATTTTATAGAGCATTCACCATCTTAGTGTGATATTTCCAGAAAGAAAATATTACTCTTATGTTAGTCTTCTTATGGCAACTGTTTGAATTTTTGCTTGTTCTTCTTCTGAAATATATCTAATACCATCATATTTTTTGTAAGTTTCTGGGACCAAAATACCTCCATAATACATAAATAAAACAAATTATTTCTGATTTTTGTTGACTCTATATTTTTGAAAGACCAGAGTCCTGTTAGCCTTTTTTGGTATGGAAACCCACTAAAATACTGCTTTAATTTTAACTAAATAAAATTAAAAATTTGGTACTTCAATCTCATTGGCAACATTTTAAGTCCTCAAAAGTTGCAGAGTTATTCACTATCCTTTTGGATAGTGCAGGTATAGAATGTTTCCATCTTTACAGAAAGTTCTGTGGGGCAGCAGTGATTTATAGTTTATTACACAGTAGCCCTTCATAAACACTTAACAGTAGCTCCATTCAAACTTCTAGCTTAAAAATGAAGAGACAAGTTCTATATTTAATTTCATTTTCACCAAAAAAATCATTTTTCTCTTGTTATTTCTTTTGTAGCTATAACATCTCCTATTGTTTTCCTGTTTTTTTTTCTTACAATGTAAGCATTTTTCCAGTGCCTCAGAGCTCCCTGATTTTTTCTCTTTATCAGTGGTTTTCAATAATTTGATTTGATGTGTCTGGGTGTGGTTTTCTTTCTTTGTGTTTATTCTGATTGGAGTCAGCGAGATTCTTGAATCTGTGGGATCATATACTTTTCATCAAATTTGGAAGATTTTTGGCTATTATTCTTTTGCACATTTTTACCCCTGTGAGACTCCAAGTATATTATATTAAATAGCTCGATAGCATCATATGACTCGCTGAGGCCCTTATTTTCTCAATGTTTTATCTCTATAACACGCTTTGGATGTTCACTATTTCTACAACTTCAAATTCACAAATCCGTTCTTCTGCAGATTCTTATCACCTGTAATATCCACTAAGTGTGTTTGTGTGTGTGTGTGTATATGTATACATACATTATTTATTTTAGATATAATCTTCATCTTTAGACATTCCCCTTGATTCTTTTTTTTTATATCGCTAATTTGTCTCCTAGTTATGGGTCATATTTTCTGATTTGTGAGATATCTAGAAATGTTTGATTGGATGCTGAAGATTTTGTATTTTATGTTGAATGCATCTGAGTTTTATTTTTTAAAGAAGTATTACACGTTGCTCTGGTAGACATTTAAATTGTTTTTGGTTTATTTTGAACATCTTAAGATTGTTTTTAAGTTTTATTAGGGTGGTCCCAGAGTACTATTCACTGTAGGGATCATTTATCCCCATCACTAAGGCCTAGCCCTTATGATGTCTAAACTTAATGCTCCAGGGGCCAGTTTGGACACTCCACCGTTGCTGGTAGAAACTGCAATGATACTCATACTTTTATGGGTCTGGAAATTCACAGCCTCCAATAACTTTTAACCAACCTCATAGACACTCACCTTTTGCATGCATATTCTAGGAACCAGCATAGATTTAAAGGATCCCTAAGCCTATTTCTGGAGTTATCTGTCTTAGCTCTCTTCTTTCTAGAAACCTGCCTCAAAAATTCCTGCCTCCTCAGACTCCCTGAACTCTGATTTCTATTGCCTCAACCCAGTGAGATAGCTGTCTGTGTTTTCAATTGCACACACATGCACACATACACATGTATCTCAGCAACGATGACCTAAAATATGTTTCTTTTCTCTGAGATGTCATGGACCCTGCAGTAACTGTGGTTTAATGTCCAAAAACAGTTTGTTTCATCTATATTAGCTTGGTTTTAGAGTCAGGAGTTAGAATCGGGAAGGTTAATTTATAATCTCCTGTTATTACATTATGTCTGAAAGTGGAAGTCCTTCTTCAACTGATTGAAGATTCATGTAATGAAGAAGTACAGCTAAATATTACACTATGAACGAAGACTTGATTTTGCAGAGAATGTTGAAATGTTAATATACAGCACAGTGACAAAGCTGTATCATTTTATATACTGCTAGAAACAGACAAGTAATGTTTGTGTGAGAAAACAGACACATACAGATTTTAAGGTGATGAAGAGTCCGTAGGTAGAATTACACAATTGGCAATTTGGAGTTGCGGTTTCGAGAGTCATTTACATAGAGTAAAAGGACAGAGTCAGAGAGAGCATGCGGATATTTATGGTGAGAAGTCGAGTACAGCTATGCCGTCATCTTCAATTTGACCACTGGGCTCTGTCAGCCATGGGTCTGACCTAATCCCACAGTTCTTGAGTTTGCATCTTAACCAGCTTGTCCCTTGTCAGGAAATAAAACATCAACCATAGTAATTGTTTTTACTTGAAAGTAACTGATATTGCTAAAAGTATTGATCACATAAGAGCAAAAAGAAAATAATAGTATTGCTATGGATTGCATTATTGATGTTGGCTTAGAGTGGTAAGAAAGATAACAACCTATCGATTCTGAAGCCCCCAAAATGGATATTTAGTTTGTTTTTCCTTCTCAAGGTTATTAAAATACACTAAATTATATGAGAAAGCTAAACATTTATTTAAAATATATATGTACACCTTAATTTTTCTTTTTAAAAATTGATTCTCAAAGCGTTTGTCTTGAGGTATGTAACAGCTCATATTGCAAAATGGAAAAAAAATCATCAGCTTTCCTTTCTTTCAACCCTAACCTTGAATAATTCATAAAGCAACCACTTAAATCTAGCTAAACTGAAACAAAACAAGGCAGCAGCAATATAATCTTTGTTTTTAATGATGCCATACTCTTTTTATGTGAATAAATAAATGTTTATGAACTCAACCTTGATTTTAAAGAGATATATACAACATTGACTGCCCAATATTTAGTAAAATTTTAATAATCCAAGATAATTAACAACTTAATTTGAAGCATTTTATGTTATTTGGTTGCTCTTGATCTCAGAAGTAACTGGCTTAAATGCAAAGTCAGTTTTCAGACATATTCAATTACATACCTTTAAGACTTCTACCATTTTAATGCTCAACTTAAAATGTCATTTGAAATTATAAAAAAATAAGATGGACTTATTAATTGTTTTTATAGCTATAAGTTTTTAAAAGAAATTACTCCTATAAAAATATATCACTGATAAAAGGTATTAATAAGCTAATATTTAACGATGATCATCAGTATCCGAGATTGTATCCTTGTTGAAATTTTATTTTTACCACACTGACTTTTTAAAAATGTTAGTCACTTTAGAAGAAGATGCTTATCCGGAAAAGAAAGGAAGGGAGGGAGGGAGGATAGGAAGGAGAGAGGAAGGAAGGAAAGAGGTGCTTAACAAATATTGTTGAATAAATGAATGAATGAATAAATGTTTAAAACCTTAAAAAAATAAATCTGTGAGTGCTGGAATGCTTAGAAATAAAAGTTTAATTGAGTTTAATTAAGCACAATTAAATACTCTGCCAAGCTCAGAAAACAATTTTAGAAATACTGGCAGTCCTTAGGCAACATAGGAACCGTTAGTTTAATGAATTAAAAATGAGTTTGAGAATACAAATTTCAACACAGATACCCAGTCCACTAATTTGCTGATCATTGATAAAAACTAGCCACATGTGCTGCCTTCTTTTGTTGTTGTTGTTGTTGTTTAAAGCAACATATGATATTGGTTCAGTTAGAGAGAATTACGGAATTAACTCTGGTTAAATCCCTTACTTCTATAGTCATGTTTTTCTTATGTTAAAAGTTTAAATTAATTTTTAAACCCTTTTTCTCTTCTACAGCATTTAGTGCAAAGAATTGTTAGTTTCTGATAGAAGGGTTCTGATAATGAAATAGCCAATATATGTACCTTTCACAGAAAATGTAGAACTAAAAATGCATGTTCTCAGCAATAAAAGGCGGATTCTTCCTCAAACTTGCTTCTAAAAAAGTGAGAGACTTAAAATAAAAATGACAAACGGTTTAGTCATTATTCAGTCCTGAATTTGGAATAAATAAGTCAGGAATTTATTTATGACTGTATGCTAAGAGTTAATAGTGTTTTCTTACTGCATTTTATAATGCAATGTTCACTTTTTATATTACTAAATTTTCTTCTCAAGAAGACCAGTAATAATTAGGGATCTGAGGTTACCTGGTACACTATTGAAAAATTGTTAAAAACCAGTAGTATCCATTCAATCTAATTATTTTCCTCTTGATTGTTTTTGTTTGTTTGTTTAAGGATTAAAACAAGGTGAGCCAACCATGACTGGCAAAACACAGACCAGCAATGTCACCAATAAGAATGACCCCAAGTCCATCAACTCCCGTGTTTTCATCGGCAATCTAAATACAGCCATTGTCAAGAAAGTTGACATTGAAGCCATATTCTCAAAGTACGGAAAAATAGTTGGATGCTCAGTTCACAAAGGTTACGCGTTCGTACAGTACATGAGTGAGCGGCATGCGAGAGCTGCAGTGGCTGGAGAAAATGCCAGGATCATCGCCGGCCAGCCACTTGGTAAGTCACGCTCACTTATGGTTCTCACATTAGTGCTCCAGTCTTTGCACATATCTGCCTATTTTTAGTTTTACTATTAAGCCAGCCCTGCCATAGTGTCTACCTCCTATTTAACCAATTATAATGTTTGCATATTTGTAATTTACATTACTTTCTTGTTTTCGTATTGTTTTACATGGTTCTTATTTTCTCTACAAAATATGATCAGTTCTGCTTTGCAGTACTTGTTGCCCCCACCAAGCCTAACAGGGCCAGGGAAATAAAAAATATGCATCATGTGTAACTTTATTTGACTTGAAATGGTTTCCATCTTCCAGGAAACACTATGCTAAGGTAAAGTAACTCTGCTTTGTAGCCTTTGCTCTGAGGGCTAACATTTTCCTAATTTCCTGTTTTTATTGTTAGAGGAGTAGCAATAGAAAATAGCAAACAGAAGTCAATCTTGAGAACTGGGAAAGGAATATAAGCCAGTCTTTCTTATGTACTATGGAATCCTGTACATCATGCCTGTTCAATCATGTGTAATAATCAGATATTTGTCTAAAGTCCAAGGAATACTACAGTTTTTTTTTTCCAAAGGAAAGAATACAGTCTGAAGTAAAATGCAAATATTTAGGAGGAACTATATTGTAGTAAATATGCAGATTAAAAAATAAAAATTACACAATCTATTTTTCTACATGAGGAAAAAGCAGAATTAATACATCAGTGATCCCTTAGTGTATGTTTCTTACCCTGTCCAGATTCATATTTTAAATTGATTGAACAACATCTTCTCTCAGCTTTATATGCCCAGAACAAAACTCATGATTGTTCACACCCTTAACTTCCTTCATTCCCAGGCTTCTCCATCAAGAGAAATGGAACCTTCACTTAATCCAATTTTGCAGACAAAAACTGAGGTGTCAGCTCTGATTCCTCTATCCTCCCCCTACTCCAGATATAACGCATCATCATGTTTCATGCCTTTGATGTATCCCAAACCCAGTTGCCTTTTAGATGGGTACTGATAGCCATCCATTCAGGCCACCATTATATCTCACCTGGACTACTGAAGTAACCACCTAACAGTCTGCCTCTTTCCACTCTGGTCAGTGTCCCTTTAAAATGTACATGTGATGATACTCTTAAAACCCTAATGCTTTTCCATCTTACCCAGGGTAAGATTTATATTCTTTACTCTACCTCCAATGCCTCACATCTTTAACTTCATCTCCTCCTCTCTGCCTTCTTGTACCACATCAGTAATGCTGATCTTGATATGCCCCAAATGTTCCAAGATTGTTCCTGCCTCAGAGGCTTTGGAATTACTATTCCTTCTGCTCAAAAGATAGGTCTTTGCTAATAATTTATTGCTCCCTGCTTCATCGTGTGCTGTACTCAAATTTTCCTTCCCTGGAGAGGCTTTTCCTGACCAACCTAAAATAGGATAGTCTTCTGCCCTCTTGCCTACATGATCTGTTTCATTACTGTACTTTATATTTTTTTCACAGCCCTCATCGGTATCTGGGATTACATAATTTATCATGTACCTCTCTCAGGTCCACAGACCTAAAGATGAAGGAGCATATAAAAGAAACAAGCTAAAAGCGTAGACAAATCAAGTTAGAAGAGTGTTAAGAACGTTGTATTATCAAGTCACATAATTATAGTTATGAAAAGTATTGGGGAGGGCAAGAAATTCAATAAAACAAGAGTGAAGTCTGAGGTAATAATCTTGAAGGGAAAAAAGTATTTTTACATAAGTACTTGCTATAGACTCACTTATAATGACTAACCACAAAGAATATAGTTTTTATACCTTTCTCTAATTCATTTTTTAACATTTTAAAGAAAGGTAAGGCTTTACAAAAGACATTGGTAAGTTTTTCATTTGTTCCTTTGTATTTTCCTTAATGTCTCCATTCCACTTCTTACCTTGAACCAGTTTTGTTTTCCTAAGTTGAATTTTTTTTAACATTTATTCCTTTTTGAGAGACAGAGCTGAGTGGGGAGGGGCACAGAGAGAGAGGGAGACACAGACTCCAAAGTAGGCTTCAGGCTCTGAGCTGTCAGCACAGAGCCCCAGGCGGGCTCGAACCCATCTGAGCTGAAGTCAGAGGCTTTAATCAACTGAGCCAGCCAGGCACCCTCTAATTTGAAATTCTTATTTCAGGGCCTCATTCGAGCAAATGTCAAAGAAATGCTCATTTATTGTCTGTATCCTGACTGTTATGAAGCTAGTACATACTTGTAGAAATGTACTTAATTATTATTTTAAAAAATTAATTATCACTATAAGGTCAGTTAAAAGTTCAATTCACCAGGGAGCCTGGGTGGCTTAGTCAGTTAAGTGTCTGATTCTTGATTTTGGCTGAGGTCAGGATCTCCCAGTTGTGAGATCAGGCGTGTTTGGCTCCATGCTGGGCATTGAACCTCTTTAAGATTTTCTCTCTCCCTTTCCCTTTGCCCCTCCTCTTACCCCCCTCCCCCCCCCACTCATGCATTCACACTCTCTCTCTCAAAAAAAAAAAGTCCTATTCACTTACTAATGAACAATAGCTAATTTTTCAGAGTCCTGTTTTTTTTTCCCCCCACTGCTCAGTTGATTACTCTCCTTTTGAGAAGAATGCAATGGAGGAGGAGAACATCAATACTAAAAATTGTGTGCCTTGCTTAGAAAACCCAAAGAAAAAAAATGATGACACCAAATCACTATGCTTTGAGAGGCACAGAATTAAATTGTACTTCTAATAAGATATCATTTCTCATTTCTAATCATTTGTCTCAGATCCTCTCTTTGTTGTGTCCTCGGGTTAAACTCTGGAGCATATATCTTGATCAGCCATAATGACCTTTTCTGCCTGAATCCAAGTTAAAGACTTTCTTCCTTCAGTTGAAATCTGGTCTTTCACTATTTGTGTCTAAGCTGAATGTCTTTTTATACAAAGCAAGGGCTTTATAATAGCTAGTAACTACTTTTCAGGTCAAATGTCTCAATTTCCCCCACCTTTTCTTGAACCATATTGCTAGAAATTCAGGCAGGTTTTCCAGTTGTTCCCTATAGGGAGCTGGTTCCCCAGTCAAGTCCTGAAGAAGACTCTGAGTTTTCCAGAAGGTATATCCATTATATATACCTTTGAATATTATACCTTTAAATATTTACCTTTAATATTTTACCTTTAAATATTATACCTTTGTTTTTTTGTGACAAGGGAAAACAGGTTTAGTAAATCACCTGCTCCTTGAATTTTTGGACTCTCAAGTAAACCCTTTATGATTTGTAGCCCCCACCAAGTCTTACGAGCACTTAATTTGAAGTGAATTGATTATGGATTAAATAATAGACCACTGTCATATGAAATTGATATTAGCTTCATGTACCCACAACCTGTCTAAGCATTCTTTTTTCTTTTAGAGTAAGAAGAAAATTCATAGTAATGAAGCCTTGCACTGGGCTAGTATGTTACCTTTATTACTTTATTTGATAGCAACACATATTTAAATACCTTCTTCTAGAGAGAAACAATTTTTTCATATCACTACATGTTTAAATATCTTTATGTACAAATTAGAGATTAAACATCAGTAGTACCAGGAAAAATTAAACATTTTGTAGAATATGTGAATTCCTCTAGTTCTATGGAAGTTATAAGGGTGTCCTTAAACTGACAATAAGCTACGAATATGATGAAATCCAGCATTTACTAAATGTAAATATTAATGGCTGTTTTGACACAAAAAGATTTTAACTTGGAAAGTAGTAGGCTGAATTGTCTTTTACTGAGAAAATAATCCATCAGCAGTTTGACAGACGGATTAGGGTGACATAAAATTAGAAATGGAACATGTGCTAGGAGCCTGCTGAAAGAGTTCAGGTTTCAAATTATGGAAATGAAGAAGGAAAAATGAGGAAAGGTAGGTAGGATCAATAAGACTAAATAACTAGTTGGTACAGTGAGTGAGACAGAGACAATGAGAGATAGAAGAATCAAGAATGATTCCCACTTTATGGGTTGAGTTTTCTATTGGATAGTCTTGGAGATCACTAGGAAGATGGATAATGATTTCTTAAGGGAAAAGGTTTTTTTGTGTAAGACAGTGAGTACAGGAATGAATAGATGTATTAAGGTTGATGGGCATGCTTGAAGATATGGAAGCATATGTATACAGTACCTGTACATTGGATACACAAGTCCAAGTTGACAGGAGAGATTTGGACTGAGTAGAGATTTGTATGTTACCAGTATAAATGGTGTTGAAGCTATAGAAATGGGTAAGCTGACCCAAGGAAAATGTATAGAGTAAAGAATATTGGCTGAAGATGGATCTGTGGAGAAATATGCCCTCTGAAAATCTAAATCTAATCCACTTTCTACACAGCTGTTTCATCCCCCAGCTCTACGCTATAGTTAACCCTGGCCTATCTAAACTTCCTAGAGTGGATGACTGCTTTCTTAGCTGTAGAGTCCTCAAGTCACCTCCATTCAATGCTACTGATTTGCAAACTTCGAAGGCCATGTGTGCAAATACTTTTATTGATTCTAATGTTTAAAAATATCATTTATGAGAGCTTAAGCATCTTATCTTTAACACTTAAGTTTCTTTCCATATTAATGTCTTCTATACCCAAGGCCATCTGCCCAGCTAAGTAGCAGAGAAAACTTTATCTACCTTGCCAGGTTTCATTGTCTGTCTTTAATAAAACTATTGGAAAATATAGAAATGTTCCTCAGAGCAGATGCAAGTCAACCATTATGGATCCAGGAAGGATAATTCTACTCACTTGACTACATTAGTACACCTGAAGATTTAAGACCAATAATTCCATATATCTATATTATTAAACCTTCTGTGTCTTTGGACTTTTACCATGGAACCTTTTACCATGGAATCATCATCAAATTCTGAATTGAAATTCTAAATAGTATATATTTTGTATTCTTTTCAAGTTCATGTAAAATGAGAATTTATTTTAAAAGTTGCTGAATCCAACCTAAAAATTACAATGCATAGAGTAACTAAGGGTGCTGAGAAGTTGGAGCTCAAAATACTGGAACTCTAATCTGAATTTTGAAAGTAGGTCACAGTCTAAAGTCTTGATTAACTTCTCTCTCTTGGACTTTTTATTCTTATTGTTGGCAGAGATTTCTAAATTCTATACCATAACAGGGGAAAAGTGCCAAGAAATAGTTCAGTGACCCATCCATTTTATCAACATGTTAATGAACCCAAGAAATGTTTTTATTGAATGCAAAGTTTGTTTCCTGAGGTCATTTTCCTTAAAGGCATATAACAAATAAATGAATAACTAAGACATAGTACTTTTTTCCTTGGGTTTAGACTTCAATATATTCACTACTCCAGAGCAATTAAACAAAAACAAACAAAAATATTTACTTCCTCAAACTGTAAACAATGTCTCTAGTCGTTCTTTTTTTTTAACCTATGATCAAGGCATGTACCAGAACTTCTTGTGAGGTAGACATGTTTCCTTCTTCTCCTATTTCCATGCAATTTTCTTTAAAGTTTATGCCTTTGTCTCTCATTTCACAGTTCACTCCTTCAGACTTTGGGGCTCTGGGACCCCATGCCGAGTTCTGTCCCCAGGCTGTGACACATGTTTCAATCACCCTCTCTTCTTTTCCCCATTGATGTGTCTTCATTCCCAGGTCATAGCCAATAAATACCCTTAATCATATGTTTGGAGCTATGATAATTGAACACATTAAGTGATTTCAAATAAATGAACTGGGTGGAGAGATGGATTGTTGGTATTGCTGCTTTCCAAACACTAATCACAGCATACCCTGTGGGTGTTGTACAGAAAGGGAAACTTGGCTGTAACTTAACTTTAATTGCTTTTATACGTGTTTAGTTCTTCCACATGTCTTTTGTACCATAGTATAAAAAGGATATCCCCTTTTTATCCCTGGATTCATGCCTCTGATACGTCATGGAGGATTGCTGAGCTTTCTGTGGCAAACAACAATTGATTCCATTTTGGCTCACATTCGTTGGGATTCTTAAAAAACCAGAATCCTGCTATGAAATTATTCTGAATAATTTTTGTATAAAAACACATTTTCTGTAAGGTAAAGCTCCTTATAAAAGTGTATCTCAGTTTAGTTGTTCAATAAAATTTAAATTTAAAAAGGTGAAATACTAATATAACCTTCCTTTAGTATTTCATGAATTTGGCTTTTAAGTTTTGTTAATATTGGAAATATTTGTTGCATTTTTTAATCTAAGTTTGGTCATTGCAGATTTTTCTCTCAAACACATTTTATGAAAGTTGAAACAAACTTTTTAAATGTTTAATACTGACAATTTTTATATGAGAGGTCGTGCATAAAGCATTCTTTTGTACAAAAATATCATGCAGAGGTTGGAGACTAAGTCTATATTAGTGCAAATTTCTACTGATTACACTGGCTTGATTACATGCATACTATAAATAAACATTTGTGATGTTTTTTTTAAGGTTATTTCACTCTTATGATGCTTGCAAAAGACACAATAATATATGAACTTAAGATGTCAGTAATTAATAGTAGGAGGAATGCAAAGCAAAAACATAATTTATCTATAGAAATCATCCTTGCTCTGAAACCTGAATACAGGTCTCTGTTGGTGAAGAGCAAAGTCTAGTTTAGAAAAAGAATATGTAAGATAGAATTAAATTAATTTCATTATATTATAAATGTCTTACAAATGCTGAAGGAATTCAAAGAAGAAACATGATGAATACATCGTTAATTTTAAAGTAAATCTGGTGGATGGGACGCCTGGGTGGCCCAGTCGGTTAAGTGTCTGATTCAACTCAGGTCATGATCTCAGTTTGTGAGTTCGAGCCCTGTGTCAGGCTCTGTACTGTCAGCTTGGAGCCTGGAGCCCACTTCAGATTCTGTCTCTCTCTCCTCTCTCTCTCTCTCTCTCTCTGCCCCTTCTCTGTTTGTTCTCTGTCTCTCTCTCTCTGTCTCTCTGTCTCTCTCTCTCTCTCTCAAAAATAAATAAACATTAAAAAATTTTTAAATAAAAAAATTAAAAAGTAAAGTAAATCTGGTAGATATTCTTAGTCTTAACCATGAAGGAAGTAATGGAAATGCAGTGGTAGAAAGGAGGATCCTGGAGATCCGTAGTGAGTAAGAAAGAGGAAAGAAGAAAAACACAGACAAATTCTTATAACAGTCTATGAAGCATGCCTTAGGAGTGATGGATTTCAAATGTGTTTTATCCTCAGCTACCATCTTGCATGCAGAGTGATCTTTTTGAAGTACAAATCTCATGATGTCACCCTCTAATAAAAACTTTGAATGATTTCTCATTGTTCTCAGGAAAAAGACTGAGACCATTGCTGTGGCCTACAGCTTCCTCTGTGATTTATTTCTCACTCATCTGCAGACTTACATCACCACCCTCCCATGTGTTCTATCTAAATTGATTTCTCTCAGTTCTTTAAACAATTCATATTCTTTCCTTTCTCTGGACCTTTGCACATGCTATGTGAGACAGTGTAGAATGTCCTTCCCTACTAAGTTCCCTACCATCTCACCTCATTCCCCACTTCTTCACTTCATTCACTTAACTATTCATCTTTCACATCTCAGATTAAATATCATTACTTTAAGGAAACCTACTTTGATCCCGCAAACATAGTGGGAATGTTTTATTTGCCTTTCTAGCACATATCTTCTTTTCAATTATGTTTCTATATGTACTATTTTGTAACTGGTATCTGTTTCTTCCCCCTCTTAAGCTAAGTACCTTGAAAGCCTTGACTATTTATGTTTATATTAAACTTCTTAGCACTTAGCAGAGTGTTGATACTTCCATGGTAAATGGTGAAGGGTTGGATGAATGCTTGGATGATTGGAGGAACATGAATTTCACTAAAGGGCTTTTTCTTCCATTGAAAGAGCAACACAAGAAGATGGAGACAGAAAGGAAGAAGGAAAAGAAAGAATGGAAAGGGAGGAAAGAGAGGAGGCGGATAAAGAAGGAGAAGGAGAAGCAGCAAGTCCCCTGGAAAGCAAGTAGTTAACAGATTGGGATTGCTGTAGAGAGAAAACACTGTGGTCGTCTTGTAAGGCAACTAGATATTCAATGGTCTCTCTGAAGTCAGACATCCCCAAGATAGTTATTAAATAGACCGGGTTCATTTTTTTTCTAAACATATTCTAGTCTTTAATAAGCATCAGATGTTAACTCATATATTTTTGCAAAGGTTATAGTGAATGGTATATTGGTTTAAAGAAAGATTTATTTGTGGGGAACTTCTGCTACAGTCCCTAAAATGGCATCTTCTCATAGTTTTGTCTTATTAATAGCTACTACATATTTGTCCAGTACTGCATCATTCTCAAACCTCTTTAACCACAGATTCTCTTCTTTTCTTCCTCACAACAATGCTGAGAGGTAAGTAATATGAGTATTTATGCCTATTCTGCTGGCTAGGAGCTGAAGCTCAAAGAAATTACCTTGCCTTACATCACACAAGTGGTGGTGTAGGATATCAAGCTCAACATATTATGACCCTAATTATTTTCACTCCTGATTCTTGCCATCAATTTTTTCCATATCAGTATATCGGTACAGTAACTGTAGATATTACCATCTAAACCAGGCTAATTCTGAGAATGAGAAGTACTATTAATGATCATGCTGTGAAATCAGGTATAAACCAGGATGGTTCTGGACAGACTTGAATGTACTGTCCTTATTATCTACTACATTTGTACTTGAGGTAGACTCCTCCACTTACTTGATCTTTCTCAGGTCAAATATTGCATAGTATGTTAATTAAAGAATGCTGGTCTCAGGATCAGGTAAACCCAGACGTTTCAATAGTTAACATAATAGAACTTCATTTCTTCTTCACATAGAAATAATCAGTACCCTGAAGAAGAGACGGGCTGGGGGAGGAGGCTCTGTTCTTCTCTTTCATCCAGGGACCAGGCCGTAGGAAGTTCTTTTAGTGAGTGACTACCATAGACCTGGAAAGAAGTCATATCAGCAGACCGTTGAAAAGTGAGGGAGGATGATGCTTTGGCAGTTTTGTAGTTCAAGCCTGGAAGTGGTGCTTACGTGCCATTGACATGGCTAGGTACAAGCGGGCCTGGGCAGCCATTCTCACCAGCAGCCGTATAGACAGGTGGCCATCTTTAGTGAGCAGTTAGCTTCTTTACTGCATGTAGTTGAATAACATGAAGAAGTTAATCACTAAGAATCTACTTCTGTAAAATAGAAATAGTAGTGCTTAGTTCATACTATAACGCAGAACTCATATGTTTGTAAAGTGCTTAGAACCTTACCTGCATGTGGTATACACCTTGGGGTAAAAAATTTGTGTATGGATATTGTGGCTTCTAGTACTAAGAGAAGTCCTCTCCTTTTTTTTTTTTTTTTTTTTTGGCTGTAAGATTCTAGACAGATTTTGAATAGATGGTGCAGGCAGTCCATAATGGTAGTGTCAGTAATTGCTGAGAACAAAAGATTAGTTAAACTGATTACAGGTCTGATAGGAGGTGACTCAAGGGAGGGAGAAATTTAAAATCAGTGTTAGGCAGAATTTAAGATCAGTGTTAAAAGCATGGTCAGGTATGGAGAAATAATTCCAGGTGGATGAAACATTGTACCTGGAGTCCTAATTTGGGCAGAAGTGAGTGACCCACCCTGTGGATGAAGAAGTGGTCTCATGGAGAGGAGTAGAGAGAGGTAAGATTGATGCCAGCCTGTGAAGGGTCTTGAATGTCATACTTATGACACCAAGTGTATAGAAATACAATACTGTGTTCAGTGTAATGAAGATTGGCTTCAAAAGAATATCTTTTCTTTCTTAACTATTATTTGATTTGCTGTTAATGGTTTACTTATGTGGCATACTATTTAATATGCACATTAATTTGTTCTCACTGCTGAGAGGTTCATTCACTTCTTCACTTAATTGTCAATTATTAATTTTCTATTCTAGCCTGGAAATTGATTTGGGTGAGGTCCTCTGGGAATACAGACTATACTCAGAGTTAGTGTAATTGTCACAAGCTATTTGCTGAATAGTTTATATTTATTTATTGTTGTTGTAATATAATTATCTGTCATTAAGTAGCGTGGTGTTTGTATGCATGTTTTGCAATTTTTGGTGAACTTTACATAGCAATATATGTCTTTAGAACAGTGTTTCCTAACCTTGGCAGTATTGAAACATTGGGACTTTGGGGGCCATTCCTTTGTGTTATAAGATGTCTAGCAGCATCTCTGATTTCTCTGTACCTACTAGATTCCAGTAGCACCCTCTTCCAGTAGTGACAACCAAAAATGTGTCCAGATACTATCAAAAGTCCTCTGAGGGCCAAAATCACTACTGGTTAATAATCACTACTTTAGAGCAATTGTAACAAAATAAACTCCATTAATTCATAAATGTTATAGTAGTTTTAGTCAAAATAAACTATATGAAAACAATGCTTTGAATTATTTTGAAAATAATTCATAATTTATAATAAGAACACATCTTTTCCACTTATTCAGAAAACAAAACTCAGTATGTACCTTTCATAGCAATTATGTTCATGACTATAGCTTACCATTTATATCACCAGTTTGTTTTAATCCTTAAACACAAACACCAGAAACAAATCAATCTGTCTGTATAGTTGACATTTTATAGGTTTACTGATTTCAAGCATAAAACAACAACAAAAAGACTTTTTTTTAAAAGTCCTTTCCCTTCACATCTTGAATATGCCTTTTAGAGATGCGATTTTTGTTTTCATTCAGTCCTTCCATTCAAACATTTCAGATCACCACTAAAAATTATGAAGAAAAAGAAAGCCTTGGGAAAATGTTAAGTGAAAAACAGTTCTGAGACTATTCAGAGGCGCAGATGATGTTCAAATATTTATTATTTAACAGTACCACTAAAAGCTTGGTAAAACAAAGAAAGAATTGCAGCCTTCCTAGGTGATGTTTTCTCTAACAGATACATTAGTTCTACCATTATATCTATTCTACTTCCTTTTGGTAACTATTATTCTCATGCAGATACTTGTAGGTACAATTTAGATGCAATGTCTGAACGTCTAATAAGGATAGATTGGTGGCCTGGGATGACATGATGAGTACAAAGAATCATTTTGCACAGGGCAGTCTGTTGCAAAACCCTTTGACAAGTGCATAGATCTTTTGGGGCTTTCTAACTCTCATAGAAAACATCCAAAGAATGCCGCCAGTACTAAAGAACACTTTAGCAAGGCATCATTATATAAACGTATTACTATTTCTTCTGATAAACAAGTGAGAAAAAAATTTTCGTGTTTGTCTCAATTTCTAACGAGAATAGTGTCATCATACATTCTCAACTTGATAATTTGACAAAGCTTTCACTTCCCAGGGTATGTATCATAAATTAATCCTTCAAATTAGCTGAAATTTGAGTTATAAACCTTAGAGTTTTTCTTCCTCGGAAACTATTTGCCATTCCAGCTTTCTTTTTCCACTAAAGAAATATCCAACATATCCTTGTATTTTAAACAGCCAATTTCCCCTAAAATAGTATATTGCCCAGATATTCAAAGTGGTTATCAATTGCAAATGTTATATTTACATGGCCATTATATTTGTTTTCAAAAGCCTATTCACAGGCCCATGAAGGGTCTTGAATGGTATACATGAGTGGAGGTATAAAGAATTAGTTATGAGATGATATTCAGGAAATTCATTTTGATTTACTCTTTCTGTGGTTGGCAGAAATATGTTGCCACTCTAAACCAGTAGACTTTAGTAATAATATTTTTACATATGTGTAATTTTCACTCAAATTTTCAAAGAGATTATTTAAAAATTTCTTTCCAACATCCTTCATAGAAGCTAGATAATTCGTTTCATTCATCTCATTTACATCTAAGGAAATCTTATAATGTAGTGGCTGTTAAAGAAACCATGTTTTCCCAAAGACAAAAGTCTTGGCACATCCTTCTAACACTTTTTAAAATTACTGTAAGTTATCCTTACTCTACTATCCAAAGTATACATATAATATCTGCTAATTGTTTGGGACGTTCTAACCCTCTTCTGAAACCTTCATCCTCATCCTCCACTGTTCTCAGATAATAAGTATTAAAAAGAATGCTCTGAGGACTGCAAAGCACAATATGCATATAGGGTTTTTAGTAATTAAATGTAGCTACTTAATATGCTATAAACAAATGCTAATTAGCAAACTTCCATGAACTGGTGGTCTGTTGGCCAGGGAGACACATGGTCCCACAGATGACAGAAAGCCTGGGGAATTGTCTTCATGCCTCTAAAATTATTTATTTGACTCAGTCACTGAACCTAAATCAGTGAAAGCAGTGGCAAATACTGTTCACGTCAATTTTTTCACTAAGACCATCACTGGAATCTCCTAAGTGACACTTAGAAGCATCTTGTTAGTTCTAACTTATTCCCTGGAGCAAAGCTGAGCATAATGATAGATAGAATACAATACCTCAAATTAACTTCAAACTTGTTAATAAAATGTCTGAAAGTCACTTGTGAATTGATTTCAGAATACTATATGTAACACGAACATTTATTCTTCCAACTATCTGTGTGGAATTGTGTTAGCTATTTGTCTATTAAGCTCTAAAGGGGCATGGAAACACGGCTATGTCAAAATAAAATAAAATATTGTAAAATAATACAATACAACAAAATAGATGACTGCCCTTGGGAAATATTCTAATATACAATATAAAGCACAAAATAATGCAGATCAAGTACTATAAAAGGATAAAATATCATAAGTTAATCACTGCAGTTATGGAATAAAATACACACATGAAATAACATACTATAGAAGGTGGAAACTATAAGATAAAACATGCTGTAATGTACAACATCAAGTGCTACATGAATTTTAAAAGGGATATACAGTATTGTAAGAATTTTTGAAGAAAGGCTTTGGGAAAATGTTGATTTGAATTTTAAGAGCTTGGAAACCATGTAAAAATAGGCGGCAAAAGACCAGAATATTAAACCTCAAGAACATTTTTAGATACTGCAATTTCTAATTTATTTGAATTGAAACTAAAAATGGAGAAATTGAAATTGCAGCCTCCAATGCTTGTAAAAGCTTATGGTTCAGTGTGCAGGCTCTGGACTCAGGCTTCCTGTGTTAGCATCTTAGCTTTTACTTACTAGCCATGTGATTTGGGGCAAGTTACTAAAAGTCTCAGTGCCTTTGTCTCTAAAATACACATAATCATAAAAATACCCATCTCATTGAGTTGTGGTGAAGATTAAATGCATCAGTATGTGTAAAATGCTTAAAACATTGCCTAGCACCTGTAAAATGCCATAAACACCAGAAAAAGTAAAAGTGCATCCTATTAAGTCTTATTGCATAATGGTTCTCAAAACTATATAAAAATGAATTCAGAAAATTGGAGTCCTAATACTAGATTTTCAGCTTTCTGGAGGTGTTGAGCCTCAACAAACGTTTATACTTTCTGCACTCTGATTTCCTCATATGTGAGGAGAGCATAGGATTTAAGTCCACAAGAAGGTTTCATATCCATGATGGTTTGTGCTTCTTCTGTCCTGTTGAAGAAGTGATTGCCTACTCCATCTATGGTCATGAAGACATACTCTCAGGTTTCCTTCTAAGTGGCTTTTTGTTTGTTCATTTTACCATTTACATTTAAATTTTAATACTTCTGGAATTGAATATTTTGTGTGCTGCAGGTTAGTGAACAAATTCAATTATTTTCACGTGAATATCCAATTAACTCCATTTTTTGAAGAAACTGTTCTTTCCTCACTGTCAAGAAATGTCAGTTTGGACATAGAATAAGTGATATATTAAATTATATATAGTTACCAATATATATTACATGTATACAAATACATTATATATATAATATAGAATATATATTATTTAATTTAAATCCAACTTAGTTAACATATAGTATAATAGTGGTTTCAGGAGTAGAATTTGGTGATTCATCACTTACACATAACACCCAGTGCTCATCCCAACAAGTGCCCTCCTTAATGCTGATCACCCATTTAGCCCATCCCCTCACCCCATATCCCTCCAGCAATCCTCAGTTTGTTCTCTGTATTTAAGAGTCTCATATAGCTTGCCTCCCTCTCTGTTTTTATTTTATTTTTCCTTCTTTTCCTATATGTTCATCTATTTTGTTTCTTAAATTCCATATATGAGTAAAATAATATGATATTTATCTTTCTCTGACTTATTATAAATATACATATATACACCACAATACACACACACATACACACCACATCTTTTTTATCGTTTTTTATCGTTTCATCAGTGGATGGACATTTGGGCTCTTTCCATAATTTGGCCACTGTCGATAGGGCTACTGTGAACATTGGGATGCATGTGACCCTTCAAATCAGCATTTCTGTATCCTTTGGAAAAATACCTAGTAGTGCAATTGCTTGGTCATAGGGTAGCTCTATTTTTACTTTTTTGAAGAGCCTCCATACTATTTTCCAGAGTGACTGGACCAGTTTGCATTACCTCCAGCAGTGCAAAATGTTCCCCTTTCTCTGCATCCTCATCAACAACTGTTATTTCCTGAGTTGTTAATTTTAGCCATTAATTGTGAGGTGGTATCCTTTTGTGGTTTTGATTTGTATTTCCCTGATGGTGAGTGATGTTGAACATCTTTTCATTTGTCTGTTAGCCATCTGGATGTCTTCTTTGGAAAAGTGTATGTTCATGTCTTTTGCCCATTTCTTCACTGGATTATTTGTTTTCTGGGTGTTGAGTTTGTTAAGTTCTTTATAGATTTAGATACTAATCCTTTATCCAATATGTCATTTTACAATATAATTTATAGGTAATTATATGTAGAAATTTATTTAATATCAATATATGTATAGCATTACATATATGCTGTAGATATTATGCTGTTAATAATACTGATACTACTGTAAATGGTACCATTTTAGACATTTTATTTCTTAATTGTTCATTACTGGCACATTTATTGATATACTCACAGAACTTCTAAATTCATTTATTACTTCTGATAAATGAAGTAATTTATCTTTGCTTTCAAGGGCATGTTCCATGTGTATGACCATGTCTCTTGCAAATAATGGTAGTTTTATTTCTTATCTTCCAATATGTATTCATTTCTTTCCTTGCCTCATTACATTGGCTAGTACCTCCAGAATAATATTGAAGAGTAATAATGGTAGCAGATACATTTTTTCCTCATTGCATGAGGAAGCTGTCAATATTTTGCTATTATCATTTACCATAAGATTTTCTTTTTGTGGAAACTGCCCATCAAATGAAGGAATTTCTTATATTTCTAGTTTGCTATTAATTTTATTGGATTATATTCAATATTTTTGTTTATGTAGAAATTAATACTTTTTCTTTTATTCTGTTAATGTGATGAACTGCAGTTGATCTTTTAATGTTAATTTCTCCTAAAATCAATGCAACATCATATTTTGTTTTCTTTTTTTTTAACCTCTTTGTTTTTGGTAGATATTTAGAGATTGGCCCGCAGTTTTTTTTTGTTAGGTTCTTGCCAGTTTTGCTCTTGAGGAGATGCTGACCTCGTGAAATGAACTGAGAAGTGTTCCTTCTTTTACTGTTCTCTGGATGAGTTAGCACATGATTGGTATTATTTCTTTATAAATATTGGAGAATCCACCAATAATGCCAGGTGGGTTGGTAGTGTTTTATGGACAGATCTTTAATACAGATTCAATTGCTCTAATAGACATAGGACTATTCAGATTTTTTTAAATTATTCTTGTGACAGTTTTAGAGGGAGAAGTTTTCTAAGGGATTTGCTAATTTGATACTCATTTTCAAATGTTTTGGCATAAAGCTCTTCATAGTATTCTCATATTTTATTGCCATTAGGATCTTTAAGTGATATCTTTTTATTCGCTAATCCTAGTCTTGATAATTTTTGCCTTAACTTTCTTTCTTAGTTTAGTCATCTATTCAAATAACCAAATTATGGCTTTGTGTGTTTTCTCTATTGCTCATTTATTTTTGTTTCATTACTCTGTAATCTTATCTTTATTATTTCTTTTCTTCTGCTTGTTTTGGCTTAGTTTGCTACTTGTTCTATAACTTCATGTATGAAACTTAGGTAACTGATTTTCAGCCTTTCATGTTTTCTAAAAATGCATTTAATTCTGTAATTCTCTCAGAGCACAGCTTTAGCTTCATCCCCCAAATTTTAACACATCATACTTTCAGAATCAATTAGTTGATAAGTATTTGTTAACTCACGTTGATAGTTCTTTGACCTACTGGTTATTTAGAAAGTTTGTTACTGAATTTATAATTTTTATAATTCACTTTAGCCTAATTTCATTATAACTAGAGAATAAATTGATTAAAATTCAATGAGACCTTTTTTTTTGTTCTACATGTATATGATCAGTTTTCGTAAGTATTCCCTGTGTGCTTGACACACAGCATATATATATATATATGCTGCAGCTGTTCTATATAGCCTCTGTATGTGTCAAATAGGCAAAAATCACTAATTGAATTTCTGATTTGTTGTATCATTATTGATTTTTCTCTTCTTTTCCATCAGTTATTTAGAGAGTGGATTATGATTATGGATTCATCTCTTTGTCTTTTTAGTTCTTTTAATTTTTGCTTTACATATTTGAAACAATAATATTCAGTAAATGCGAACTTGAAATTGTATCTTTCTAATTGATTCATTCTTTTCTTAGTATGATATATCTCTATGTCTAGTAATTATTTTTGTCTTACAGAAAAACATTGTCTAATCAATATAGATTAACTCACTTCCTTTTGATTAATGTTTGCATAGTATATCATTTTTCAACCATTTTAATTTTAGTGATTCTGTGTGTTAATATTTAAAACGTTTGTAAGCAACATATAATCTTTTTAAAAATACAGTTTGACAGCTTTTTTATTTAATTCTAATAATTCATCTGTTAATTAGAAATTTAATTCATATCTAATTACTTATATGTTTGAAATTATATCCATAGGTTTGCTTTTTTTTCTATTTATTCCTTGTGTAGCATTTTCATTTTTCTTTCTTGCCTTTTTTATTTAATATCTGTTATTATTTTGTATTTTCCATTCTATTTGCTTGTATGTTATACATACTTTTGCTATTTTTGTAGCATTACTTTGGATATTTCAACAGATATCTTTGATATATTAGTTTAGCGTAAATTGCCCCTCACACTACTTTCCAAATAACCCTGAGTTCATACAATACTTTGTTTGTATTCATTGACCCTTCACTTTTTGTATTATAATTGTCATGAATTTTAATTTTGTACAAAGTTTGCTTGATTTCTTACATATTTAGTTTGGAGATTTTCAGGTATATATAAAAGTGAAGAGAGTAGTCTAATGAACTAGATATATGCCTGACCCCATTTAGCAATCATCATTGCACAACCATATAATTTTTTCTGTATCTCTACCATTTTCTTCCTACTCCCTGGATTGTTTTACAGCAAATCCCCAGACATGTCATTTAATCTGCAAATATTTCCGTATATATATAATTTTTTAAAAAAGAAAACAGCCACAAGGTCATGATATCACCAAATGTAATTCTACAACCCTTAACATCAATCTAGTAATAATTCCTTCTTTTCAGAATTTTCTCTCTTATACTTCTTTTTATTGATTTATTTGAATTGGAATCCAAATGAGAGACCGAGACTGGGATTCATTGTTATATCCCTAAGGCTCTTAATTTATAACCTCTCCTAATATATTCCCCACCTCCATTTGCATTTTATATGTTGAAAAACATTGGATCATTTGTCCTATAATGTTTCGCAGTTCTGCAATTTGGTGATTGCACCCTGTGGTATCATTTAACATGCTTCTCTGTTCCTTGTATTTCCTGAAATTTTTTAATTATATCTAGAACCTTGGTCAAATTTAGGTGGAAATGTTTAAAGATTTCTTCATGGGTGACTCTGTGCATGTCCATCAAAAAGTACTGTCTTGTTTTCTTTTGTGATGCTAACAGCTACTGAATATATATCGATAGGTACGTAGATAGATATGATGATTTTGGTAATCTGCTTCCTATCCTTTGTTTTCTTTGCTTATCAGCTGGAATTATTCTAAAAGAGAATTTTCTTTCATTATGTATTTGGTTATGCTGAGTTACTATTGTATGGAAAGAAATAGGATAACTCGTTGATTCTTTCCCTTTATATGAGTATTCAAAAGAGTAAAGTGATTCCCTAGCATTCTCTAAATGTTAAAATTAGTTAAAACATTTTTTTAGTAAGCACTATACCCAGTGTGGGGCTAAAACTCACATCCCCGATAATAAGAGTCACATATTCTACTGACTGAGCCAGTCAGGCACCCCTAAAATTTTTTTAATAATTTGATGAGCTCAAGAATTGAGCGTCGCTATTAATTTGCCAGTCCCTTTCAGTTGTTACCTTCATTAATGATCAAATTATCCCGACTTTGCCTTGTGACACCACTATATTCACATTGTTTCCTGGGTCATTTTTATATAACTCGATTAGTCTTTGATATCTTCCTGTATTCTGATAATAAAATGCTCCAGGATCATAATTCCCTGCCCCAAACTGGGAATCAGCCAGTCTCCAAAGAGCTTTATAGTATCTTGGAAAAAGCTACTTCATTCCAACATTCTGGGTGCTACAGAGCCTCAATGCTACTGAATTGTTATTGTTTCTCAGTTGTTTCAGGAGTCAGAGCTAGGAGATGCACACACACAGACACACACATACAAATACATAAACACACACACAGAAACATATACATAGACATTAAAGAAAAAAACATTTCACATTTATAGTTATACTTCCTATTTAAAATCAAGACTATAGGAATTTTAGTTAACCTCATCAGTCTTATATCTACATCTCCTTCAGCATTGCCAGAAATCTCACATCTTAACAACATTTTATAATAACTTATCTGATTATCCCTCAATATACATAAAAGAATCTCATAAAATCAGTACCACCAACACCAACATTATTATGATTTCCAAAAACAGTTTAATATTTTATTATTTATTTTATTTTATTTATTTATTTATTTTTTTATGAAATTTATTGACAAATTGGTTTCCATACAACACCCAGTGCTCATCCCAAAAGGTGCCCTCCTCAATACCCATCACCCACCCTCTCCTCCCTCCCACCCCCCATCAACCCTCAGTTTGTTCTCAGTTTTTAACAGTCTCTTATGCTTTGGCTCTCTCCCATTCTAACCTCTTTTTTTTTTTTCCCTTCCCCTCCCCCATGGGTTCCTGTTAAGTTTCTCAGGATCCACATAAGAGTGAAACCATATGGTATCTGTCTTTCTCTGTATGGCTTATTTCACTTAGCATCACACTCTCCAGTTCCATCCATGTTGCTACAAAAGGCCATATTTCATTTTTTCTCATTGCCACGTAATATTCCATTGTGTATATAAACCACAATTTCTTTATCCATTCATCAGTTGATGGACATTTAGGCTCTTTCCATAATTTGGCTATTGTTGAGAGTGCTGCTATGAACATTGGGGTACAAGTGGCCCTATGCATCAGTACTCCTGTATCCCTTGGATAAATTCCTAGCAGTGCTATTGCTGGGTCATAGGGTAGGTCTATTTTCAATTTTCTGAGGAACCTCCACACTGCTTTCCAGAGCGGCTGCACCAATTTGCATTCCCACCAACAGTGCAAGAGGGTTCCCGTTTCTCCACATCCTCTCCAGCATCTATAGTCTCCTGATTTGTTCATTTTGGCCACTCTGACTGGCGTGAGGTGATACCTGAGTGTGGTTTTGATTTGTATCTCCCTGATAAGGAGCGACACTGAACATCTTTTCATGTGCCTGTTGGCCATCCAGATGTCTTCTTTAGAGAAGTGTCTATTCATGTTTTCTGCCCATTTCTTCACTGGGTTATTTGTTTTTCGGGTGTGGAGTTTGGTGAGCTCTTTATAGATTTTGGATACTAGCCCTTTGTCCGATATGTCATTTGCGAATATCTTTTCCCATTCCGTTGGTTGCCTTTTAGTTTTGTTGGTTGTTTCCTTTGCTGTGCAGAAGCTTTTTATGTTCATAAGGTCCCAGTAATTCACTTTTGCTTTTAATTCCCTTGCCTTTGGGGATGTGTCGAGTAAGAGATTGCTACGGCTGAGGTCAGAGAGGTCTTTTCCTGCTTTCTCCTCTAAGGTTTTGATGGTTTCCTGTCTCACATTTAGGTCCTTTATCCATTTTGAGTTTATTTTTGTGAATGGTGTGAGAAAGTGGTCTAGTTTCAACCTTCTGCATGTTGCTGTCCAGTTCTCCCAGCACCATTTGTTAAAGAGGCTGTCTTTTTTCCATTGGATGTTCTTTCCTGCTTTGTCAAAGATGAGTTGGCCATATGTTTGTGGGTCTAGTTCTGGGGTTTCTATTCTATTCCATTGGTCTATGTGTCTGTTTTGGTGCCAATACCATGCTGTCTTGATGATGACATTTGTAGTAGAGGCTAAAGTCTGGGATTGTGATGCCTCCTGCTTTGGTCTTCTTCTTCAAAATTCCTTTGGCTATTCGGGGCCTTTTGTGGTTCCATATGAATTTTAGGATTGCTTGTTCTAGTTTCGAGAAGAATGCTGGTGCCATTTTGATTGGGATTGCATTGAATGTGTAGATAGCTTTGGGTAGTATTGACATTTTGACAGTATTTATTTTTCCAATCCATGAGCAGGGAATGTCTTTGCATTTCTTTAAATCTTCTTCAATTTCCTTCATAAGCTTTCTATAGTTTTCAGCATACAGATCCTTTACATCTTTGGTTAGATTTATTCCTAGGTATTTTATGCTTCTTGGTGCAATTGTGAATGGGATCAGTTTCTTTATTTGTCTTTCTGTTGCTTCATTGTTAGTGTATAAGAATGCAACTGATTTCTGTACATTGATTTTGTATCCTGCAACTTTGCTGAATTCATGTATCAGTTCTAGCAGACTTTTGCTGGAGTCTATTGGATTTTCCATGTATAATATCATGTCATCTGCAAAAAGCGAAAGCTTGACTTCATCTTTGCCAATTTTGATGCCTTTGATTTCCTTTTGTTGTCTGATTGCTGATGCTAGAACTTCCAGCACTATGTTAAACAGCAGCGGTGAGAGTGGGCATCCCTGTCGTGTTCCTGATCTCAGGGAAAAAGCTCTCAGTTTTTCCCCTTTGAGGATGATGTTAGCTGTGGGCTTTTCATAAATGGCTTTTATGATCTTTAAGTATGTTCCTTCTATCCTGACTTTCTCAAGGGTTTTTATTAAGAAATGGTGCTGGATTTTGTCAAAGGCCTTTTCTGCATCGATTGACAGGATCATATGGTTCTTCTCTTTTTTTTTGTTAATGTGATGTATCACGTTGATTGATTTGCGAATGTTGAACCAGCCCTGCATCCCAGGAATGAATCCCACTTGATCATGGTGAATAGTTCTTTTTATATGCCATTGAATTTGATTTGCTAGTATCTTATTGAGAATTTTTGCATCCATATTCATCAGGGATATTGGCCTGTAGTTCTCTTTTTTTACTGGGTCTCTGTCTTTTTTAATGGTTTTCCCATGAAGAATATTCTACTAGGTAATCGCAAAAAACTTTTTTTTTAAATTTTTTTTTCAACGTTTATTTATTTTTTTGGGGACAGAGAGAGACAGAGCATGAACGGGGGAGGGGCAGACAGAGAGGGAGACACAGAATCGGAAACAGGCTCCAGGCTCTGAGCCATCAGCCCAGAGCCTGACGCGGGGCTCAAACTCCCGGACCGCGAGATCGTGACCTGGCTGAAGTCGGACGCTTAACCGACTGCGTCACCCAGGCGCCCCGGTAATCACAAAAAACTTTTAAAGTCACTTGGAGTCATTCTTCTCTGTGAGGTTGTCACCAAATAGATACTCAGTTACAATGTTTGACAATTAAGAATTGCTTTTATTTTTTTATTTTAGTTTTTATTAAGGTATGATTGATACACAAAAAATTTCCCGTATATAATGAATACATCTTGGTGAGTTTGGACATATGCATATACCTGTGAAATCATCACCACAATCAGGATGGTAACTATCCATCACCTCCACCAATTACCTATATTTTTTGTGATATTTTTCTTTTCTTTTTCCTCTTCTCTTCTCTTCTCTTCTCTTCCCTTCCCTTCCCTTCCCTTCCCTTCCCTTTTCTTCCCTTCCCTTCCCTTCCCTTATAAGAATACTTAAGATGAGATCTGTTTTCTTAAAGATTTTAAAGTGCACAATACCATACTGCTAATTATTAGTACTACTGCACTGCAGATCTCTAGAACTTCTTTGTTTTGCATACCAGAGACTTCACACCCATTGAGCAACAATTCCCCGTTTCCCTATTCCCCTGCATTTGGCGACCACCATGCTACTCTTCACTGCTCTGGGTCTGACCATTTTAGATACTTCATATAAGTGGACTCATGCAGTATTTGTACTTCTGTGCCTGGCTTATTTCACTTAGCCTAGTGTCTTCAGGGTTCATCTATATCAAACTAAAAAGCTTCTGCACAACAAAAGAAACAATCCAAGGAGGTGAAAAAGCACCCTGTGGAATTGGGGAATGTGCTTGCAAACCATCTACCTGATAAGGGGTTAATATCAAAAACGTGTAAGAATCTCTAGTAACTCGTTAGCAAAAAGACAAATCATGGACAAAGGATTAGAATAGATATTTCTTCAAAAAAAAACCCTATATTTATGGCCACTAGGTATATGAAAAAGTACTCAACATCACTAATTATCAGTGAAATGCAGGTAAAAGCCACAATGAGGTATCATCTCACAGTTGTTAAGATGGCTATTATAAAAAATAATCTAGGCAAGCAAAAAGTAACAAATGTTGGCAAAGATGTGGAAAAATTCGAACCCTCCTATACCGTTGGTGGGAGTGTAAAATGGTGCAGTCACTATAGAAAACGTGTGGAGGTCCCTCAAAAATTTAAAAATAGAATTACCATGCAGTCTGGCAATCCCACTCCTGAGTATTTATCTGAAAAAATTTAAATCAGGATCTCAAAGAGATATTTGTTCACTAGGTTCACTGAAACATTATTTCTGATAGCCAAGATACAGAAAGAACCCAATACCCATCCATAGATGACTAGATAAAGAAAATGGATAAAGAAAACGAGCCTGGGTGGCTCGGTCTGTTAAGCGTCCAACTTCAGCTCAGGTCATGATCTCATGGTTTGTGAGTTCGAGCCCTGCATCGGGCTCTGTGCTGACAGCCCAGAGCCTAGAGCCTGCTTTGGATTCTGTGTGTCTGTCACTCTCTGCCCCTCCCCCACTCATGCTCTGTATCTTTCTCAAAAATAAATGAACATTTATATATTTTTTAAATGTGGTATGTGTATATATATATATATATATATATAATACCATTACCAATAATTTATTGTACATGTGGTATTTGGATTTGTGCTTTCATCTAGTTGCTCTGGTCCTCTTTAATGGAAGTGTTTGTGGAGACCAAAAACTCATGCTGCCACCACCATACACCCAGAATACATTTTCTGTGTATATTTTAAGAATCATTAAATTTTATTTGTATTGTTCTGTATAGCCAGTAACGATTGATAATTACCTGAATATTTACCCTTCTTACTACTCCTCTTTCCTTCCTTCTTTCCCATGTTTCTCTCTGAGGAATTCTTTTTAATATTCCATTAATATTGGTCTGATAGTAAAAATTTATCTCAACTTTTGTCTATTTGACAATAAATTTTTTCTCCTGCCCCCTTTTTCTTCTGCTTCACATTTGAAGGTTATTTTCACAAGTTATAAAAACCAGGTGGGCAGTTCATTTCTTTCAGTACTAAAGATGCCAATGAAGAATTGCAGGAAATAATAAAGATATTTTCTAAAAGTTGAACAGTCCTGGTAACATAGCAGTTAGAGTTTAATCAAGATATATGGACAAAATTATTTGCTTCCATAATATCGAAGATATTTATAGGCAGATTTCAAATAGTATCACACCATTCTTGTTGAACCACTTTATCATGAAAAATTAACTTAAAAACTTGCTTATATAGGGGTGCCTGAGTGGCTCAGTCGGTTAAGCATCAGACCTCGGCTCAGATCATGAACTCATGGCTTGTGAATTCAAGCCCCATGTTGGGCTCTGTGCTGACTGCTGAGAGCCTAGAGTCTGCTTCGGATTCTGTGTCCCTCTCTCGTCTGCCCCTCCCTTGCTCACACTCTGTCTCTCTCTCAAGAATAAATAAAAACAGTAAAAACATTTTTTTAAATACTTGTTTATGTAGACTTAGTTCAAATGTTTATTTTTTTAATATATAAACTTCATTTATCATACGTTTTCTACCATACTTTGTAAAAGAAAAAGTGGGTTTATATTATAACAGTAATGACTCCTTTAGAAACTCATAAAGTAGTCATTATTTTCGAAGTATAAAAATTATAAACAGAGTTTCTAGAAATACTATTATTCTAAAAGTTTTCTTCAATATTAAAAATAAAGTTTACTGTGACACCTGGGTGACTCAGACCATGATCTCAGGGTCCTGGGATCAAGCCTTGCATCATGCTCTGGGCTGAGCATGGAGCTTGATTAAGATTCTTTCTCTCCCTCTGCACCCCATCCTTTGCTTGCTTTCTCTCTCTCCCTCTTACTCTATTAAAAAAAAACAAAAGTTTACTACAAAATTAAAGGCTTTATAAATTTCGTAGTGAACTTTAATCTTTTTTGTTTAATAACTATAAAATATAAAAACATAGAAACAAAAACTTTTCCCAGGTAAGAAAATAATTGTACCATTGCAATGGAATCTTAGTTCTATAACTATCACTCATGATATAAGTATAGCCTAATACCCAAAAGGAAAACAAGGAAAGTGGAACACAGACAAGAATTTTCAAAGCTATTGACTTTTAGACACAAACCCAGGGTGACGCTATCAAGAGAATATGGCAGTTTTTGCAGCAAATCACTCAAATTTTTATTGAAATGAAAGTTCTATTAAAATTTAAGGTATATTGGGGCGCCTGGGTGGCGCAGTCGGTTAAGCGTCGGACTTCAGCCAGGTCACGATCTCACGGTCCAGGAGTTCGAGCCCCGCGTCAGGCTCTGGGCTGATGGCTCAGAGCCTGGAGCCTGTTTCTGATTCTGTGTCTCCCTCTCTCTCTGCCCCTCCCCCGTTCATGCTCTGTCTCTCTCTGTCCCAAAAATAAATAAACGTTGAAAAAAAAATGTTTCTAAAATTTAATGTATATTATATATTATTTATTATATATGTTAATCTATATTATAGAATTATAAGTTATATAATTTAATTTATAATATAAATTTAATTTATATTATATATATTAATTTATATTATATATAATTATAAATTATATTGTAGTTTCCTCTTTTGTTTTCTTATTGGAATTTAGATTGATACCAGAGAAAGCCTAGTGGAGAATATAAATGGCACATTAAATCAGCTTTTTTGAAATAATTATAACAAAAATATTAAGCTTTTTTTGACATAAAGCTATTTGACAAAATAACTATTTCTTAAAGGTTTTTATTTTTAGTGGTTAGGATAGTTGTCTCTGGCTTGATGATGAGAATGATATAAGGCATAATTTCTACCTCAGAATCGTTTAACTCCAGATCTAGCTCAAATTCTGGGATGAATAGATTATTTGTATAAACATTTTGGGTAAGCATGGTATAAGTAAGAGAAGAAATTGAGGTGGGGTTAATCAAGTAAGGCCTTTCCTCTCTAAAAGATGACTTTTGAGTTAAAATGTTAAGTAATTAATGACTTGGTAGAGTTGTACGTAAGAACATTTTAGTTAAGAGAAATAGCTTGAGCAAGAAAGAGCTGTACGGAAAAATTCAGAAATGGATAATACATAGAGGTACATCATAGCAGTGAATGATTACCTTGGAGAGCAAGGAAAGATAATTATAGAAAGATAGAAGGAAAAGTGTTGGGGACAGAGGACCACGTCTAGGTTGTTTAGGTTGTATCCCCATGTCTTAGGCTCATGCACAGTCCTGAATAAATATTTGTTAAAATAAACCCATGTCATTTCTTCCACGGTTGGACCAAAATAGTAACTGTGTAAATGAAAAGGAATCATTTAATCATTCATTTATCCTCAACTCTGCTTCCAATGCCAACCACAAAGGGAATAAAACATTGCCTTGGTACTACAGGTCTTCACATTTTTTCCGGAGGCTACAGAATGACAGAAATATATATAATTTTAGTGTATTTTGATGAGTTCAAAAGTAGAGTGTTGAATAAAGTAGAAGGAGTAACTCTGCCAGAAACTTTTAGGAGAAGAAGTTCTATGACTTGGTTATTAGATACAGAAAATGAAAAAAAGTTAGAGAAAGCTAGTTTGAAACTCACTCCAGTGTTGCACAGAACTGGAGCAATGTGGTTTCCGAAACGTTCTGGGAAATAGAAATAAAATGGTTCTACCTAACAATTAAATTTAGAACGTTTTTTGGTTGTGTTTCTTATGTAAACTACAGTGAGATCTGTATTTCTCTAGTTGAGGCATGGGGATGCAGCAGTGGTAGCTCTTCAAAAATGGGGTCATTGTTGCAGATTAACTAGTGCATCTATCTCCCAGTTTGGTCCTACCCATATACATGCCCTGCTCTTATAAGCAAACTAGCCCAGTTTTACCGATGAGAATAACACTGATTATAAGCAAATGCAAACAGTCATGTTCTGATGTCTATAGTTCCTTTCTTAACACTACTTGGTCTTACAATCCTGGCTGTTGTTCTAACCTGCTACTCTGATTTTGGATCTTTGTTTCGACTTCAGCTTCCAAGTAGACCCACTTGATTCTTCATATTCCAACTGTTGACATTTCGTTGCAGCTTCATGGAATGGAGTGCTCATGTTGATTCAATGCAATTCAGCAGCTTCATGTTTAAAATACTTCTATCAAATCATTATATGTAAGAAGTACCTTTTGAAGTAAGCAAATTATTATATTCAGAGTCTTCAACATAACAGACTGGTAACAGAGAAGTGGCTAATGAATAAAGTGGTTAAAGATAATGAGGTAGGGGTGTGGAGGCATGAGGCAGAAAAGAGTTCATACACATATACATCGTCACACAGACAAACATACGTCCACAGACACGCACACATACATAAATGAACTGGATGAGGAAATATATGCTAGTGCTTTTACAAAATTTAAATGTTAAAACACACAAATTCTAAACAATTTCAGGAAAAGCAAGCAAATCTGAAATAATTCACTGAGATAAAGACAGCTCTACTTGCTGCCAAGCGTGGAAGAAAGGCCAATGGCATGTACTTGTGCTAAGAAGTTTCTTGAAGATCTCAACAATGAGCCTCACTTTACTCCTTAAGTGAGGTGTGTTTTGGGTACTGGGCTATGTACTTCACATTGTTTCAAGGTTGAAATAGCACAACTGTGCATGAGAAGTCTTCCTGAAAAAGTATATAATAAATTATTTAGTAATCTCTGAAAGGAGTGAAAAGTAACCTTTTTGAGATAATTCACAACACCATGAAAATTAGTAGTTTCCTGGCCCCTGTGCCTTGAAAAAAAAATGAATGAGAATTTAATGAAAATCAGGTCATAAACCCAAGTAAAATCCAGCTATAGGTGACAGTGGACCTTTAAGAAAATTAATGTTCTTGGCCTTTCCTGCCTATTTCTTTTTCTATACATGTATCTGTGTTAGTAGATATCTATATATTATTAGCCTAGCGATATGAACTGGGAAAAATAACTATTATGGAAACATTTGCTGTGAGAGGAATCATCTCCATATACAAACTATTTTAAAATACTTTAGAATACTGAATTAAACTCTAAAAAAAGCCTTTAAAGCAAAGAATTAATGTGACATAATCACATTCTTAATAGAGTTTTATTTTCTCCTGTTTCTTTATTCTCTTACTGAATTGAAACTTAATAGATTTCTTTTAGAAACTTGATTATCATGATGCAATAGTAGTTTTATAATAACAAAGTTCCTTGCAAAATTAAGTAATCATGGCTGAAATACATTTGTTTGTGTTTGTAGGCAACAATGTCTTATCATTAGCTGAAATCATCTCAGTATTTTTCACTTTAGGTTAATTAGCCTATCACACATTTAAGAAACTGGAAATGTAACAATTTATTGCAATTTCTGGAAGTTGATTGTGTTTTGCTTTACAGCCAGAATGCATTCACTCAAATGGGAGTGTACATCTTCTGAAAAGCAAGTAATATCAAGGTGACCGCATTAATTGTTGTCCTGTGTTTCTGTTATAAGTTAATAAAAAATATTACAAGCCCAGGTAACAAGTGTCTTTATCTGTGCAAATAAATACAATCTAAACAATCCAAAATATAAAGCTTTCCAAATTATATTGTAATTATTATTGGTGGCCATCAACAAATGTCAGAGAGATTCCAGACACATAGTTCCAGTTATAACTTATAAGCCCTCTGACCTGTCGTTTTCTTCAGCACCTGCTAGTTTGGGGGAGTCTTGCTCTTCTGTCTCAGAAGAGCCCTTTTACCCACAACATATTCCATTTCCTTATCAAAAACTCCATCACAATCATCTTCACCCCTATTTTATTAACTCCTTTGCAACAGGTCTTCATATACAACAGTACCTTGTTTCCCTAGGATAAATAATTCTAGATAAATCCAAGTAAATAAAAAGTAAATGTCAAAAGTGTTCTTTAGGCCCACTGTAGAATTTTTGATAAATTATTAGTTACAAAAAGTCAAGTATGGTGATGTGTTATCCTTCATAATGTGAGTCCTATATTTTTGGTCTGTTTAAGGAAGTTTTCAAGGATGATTTTGAGTCAATACCATTTTTTGCCTTTATATGCTATCTCTGGATCCTAACTTTATACAATATGTTTATTCCCCTGTAATTATTTATCACTTCTAATGTCTGCTGTATATACAAAGCCATCCCTGATGCTAAGTAAATAGCCCATTGTGCGTACGTGTTCATTAGTTGGACTCTTGATGGATTTATGGAACATCAGTAGGTTGTTCCACGCCACAAATTCATCGGAGGAGAGACATTTCCCTTCTCTTTCACTAACTGGTAATGGTTAGTACCATTTTCCTAATCAATAAACATATAAATGAATAAAAGTAATACTAAGATTTTGGTTAGAAATTTTCATTCAATAATATGTTCTAAGCTTTCTTTTAGTTTTCTTGGAAATAGTTTTGGCTTCTAAAATGTGACCTCTTGAGGCACCTGGGTGGCTCAGTCGCTTAAGCATCCCACTCCCGATTTCTGCTCTAGTAATGATCCCTCGATTCATGAGTTTGAGCCCCACATAGGGTTCTGAACTGATGGTGCAGAGCCTGCTTGGGATTCTCTCTCTCTCTGCCCCTCTGCTCCTTGTGCACCCATTCTCTCTAGCTCTCAAAATAAATAAATAAATAAACTTAAAAGAAAAAATGTGGCCACTTATCTTTGGGAAACAGCCCCAGACTAAACATGTAGATCCTCCCATAAGTATATGAGGATCATTGTAGCTTATGTAACACTTTCTTCATTTAGATATCCCACCAGTATATTCATAACAATCAAGCTACTGGCTAACAGTTTAGAGTGAAATATAATGACATGTAGTGACTTGAACTAGAAAGAATAGGTTAAGGATGGTGTTTATAATCTTCACTGTTTTGGATAATTTGCTTTTGTAAAAAATCATGAACATTAGAAAGACCATCAGAACTTAAAATGACCTATTCACTTAGACTTGCCTCTACAGCATGTTTTTTTTATGGAATTTTTCACTCCCTTCCCGGATTAATTGCTTTCAGATCTTATGTATTCACAGGGACAATGTGACAAATGATAAAAACAAAATAAGGTCATTTTATTTGATTAAGGACAAAAGTGATTTATGCAAAATAGTATTTAAAATGACTATTTAAATTGTACATTGCCTGTACTTTTCAGAATTAAAGCAAAGTGCTATGATGTGTAGAGATGATGGATGAGGGAGAGATGGAAATCATATTAATGTATAAGTAGTTCAAAACTTTTAAAAGGATATTCAAGATTTGTACATTAAGTACCTCATTAAATACCTAGAATAAATCTGTGAGACAGATATAATTAATTTTTTCAGATGGGAAAACTGAGGCAGAGAGGGTTTACTCAAAACCAAAACTTATGAGCATCATGTTTAGAGTCTTGTCAAGTTTGTTTGACTAGAAGACTGAGCTTCTGACCACCATGAGAGACTTATAAAAGACAAGAAAATATCTTGAATGTTTAATCACATTCCTAACAAATTATTTACATCTGTAATTTTTGTAACGTTGGTCTCAAGTTTTGACTCCTTCCACACCCTGTTATGAAGCCTCTGGAGGTAGAGTATTTCTATACCCTGTTGTCAGGATTGCTGATAAAATTTGCTTTGACTCCTTAGAACATAAGGGGACATGGTACTTCTAAAGAGAAACCTTAAATGCACTCACATAGTTTGATTTTGCTGCTTCCATTCCTGCACTTTAAGACAAGAGCATGTCAGGGCGCGTGGGTGGGTCAATTGGTTAAGCATCCGACTATTGAATTAGGCTCAGTTCACGGTCTCACAGTCCGTGAGATCCAGCCCTTATCCCCGCCTCCTCCTCCGTGGGTCTCTGCACTGGCAGCAATGTGGAGCCTGTTTGTGATTCTCTCTCCACCCCTACCTGCTCAGGCACGCATGCACTCTTTCTCTAAACAAACAAACAAACAAACATTAAGGGAAAAAAAGGCAACAGCATGCCTTGGGGCCAGCTGTTCCTTCACTGAGAAGGCATTAGGGCAGACCCACCCTCTGTGGCAGCCTGAAACATGCAGGGCAGCAGAATGCTCACCACTGGCATAAGATTTGAATGGGAACTAAATATTAAAGCCAATGATATTTGGGTATTAGTTGATATGCAGCATAATTTAGAGAAAGCAGACATTCATTTACCAAACATCTAGGAAATAGTCTCAGGTCTAAATTGATAATTGGTAGCATTTTTATAATTAAAAAAAAAAACTAACTTGTCAAAGCTCTTTTTAATGTATATGGAAAGCAGAAAGTTGTTCTAAACATATTTTTTCATCTTACATAGAATAGTTTTTTTCAGCATAGTTTGATTGTCCAGATGCCAGAAAAGGGCTTCTATGAAAATATATATCCTCACTATGGTATTAGGTGACAGAAATGCATTCATTTTGTTTAAGCATTGCTTTCTCTGTGTAGGCAGTTTTTATAAATATTACTGGGAGTAGTTACTCATGATGTGAGCAAAGTTCTCCCATGCATGTGTTTATCAAGGTAAATTTCTCCATGATTGTACAGGCCTGGGGTGGACCCAGAGCAATCGGTACTTACCAGATAGAAGGATAGGAGTCTGAAAGCAGAGGGGGAAAGTGGCAAGGCTGAGGAATAAAAGGACTCTTGTGACTTCTTTTGTATCACTGTGATCACTTTACATCACAATCTATAATTAGTAAATATATTCTTAGAGTGTATGCATTTTCTGTGTGAATAAGAATGATACATGCCTACACTGGATCATATCGTTAACCATATAATTACAACCTCCTCTTCTCCCTGGAATAGTGCAGGTTGTTACTGGAATACTTGAGCATTTTTGTGAATAAAATACCCCAGACTCTTGGTGTATTCATTTTAAACCGTTTTTCAAAATGATACTAGATACAGAAATTTCATGCATAGAAATCTCTTTCTTGAAATTAATCCAGCCAATGCACCTGTGTTCCTGGCCAAATCCCCTTTGGTTGCAAATGATCCAAACCTTTTTCTATTGAAAAAATGCGTCAAATCCTTTTTCTCTTCTTTCAACTGACCTTTATGATTCATTTGAGGCTGTTGTTTCCTTGTGAAAAGATATGGACTCTGCAAAACTGACATTTAAAAGGTGAAAAGTCACTAATTGTGAACTGATCTTGTTATTTTGTTTATGGGCTTTTCTTTTAGTGGTAGATTAGAGCATTTCTTGTATTACATTTAAGAAAGTTTTTAAACATTTGTTTTGGAATGATAGTTGCTATTTCTATTAGCCTGACTTCTGCACTATTTCTGTTGGCTGAAATCACTTCTATGAGTTTAATTTATTTCCCAGTTTTGCAATTATCAGGTTTTTTTTTTCCTGGGTTTATGTTGACCTATATATACTAAAATTTGAATTTAAAATTTCTGGTCGCTGGAGATGAAAGTTCTCCTACAGAGATAATTAGGTACTATGGATATAGTTTTTCAACCTGTGCTGTAAATTTCAGTGAGGATTGTCCTCTATAATTACTTTTAGCACTTTCTGATTTTTGCCCTTGGTGTACTATGCTTTGAGTTCAGTGCCCCTGAAACACATCATTCTCTTCCCTTTGAAGGTCACTAAGCTTAACCCTCTGCATTGTAGACTAACACTGTGAAGGAACACAATAGCAATCAACAGTAACTTTAGGCCCTAAGTAACATAATAAAATCCCACTAAACATTAATCACATTTCCACATAATTATCATCTTTTTTTCCTGAAAAATAATTTAATGTTCATTAACAGAGACCCAGAATAGCACTTTGTACTCATTCCTGTAGTTCTTCATCTAACATTTTTGTTGGAATTACTGAGCCATATTTTTTATATTTGGTGAAAAGATGATAAAACAGTATTTTTTAATTTTCATATTAGTAATTTGCATGAAGTGTTTTTGTAGCAAGTTTATAAGTATTTAATGTAAGAATTATTTTGAAATCAAACAAATGCACAATATAAAGACATATAGGAACAATTGTACTTATGGAAGTAGGCATGGAGTTTTTTTAGAAGCAAATAAGAATTTTATTGAACCTCCTTATACAACCATGACATTTATCTAAGGATAATCTCAAAAGGCAGACATGAGACTCTTTTTGTCCTTTATTTATTTTTAAAATTACGAAGCCATTAACCTAGCCTTTGTTATAACCCATCAGCAGTTTGGAAAATACTTATTTCTGATGGAATTAAATTTGCTGTTCATGCTGATTCATTTTTCATGTAAATGATTTTGACGTTAGCTTATTAGATTAAACTATTGGTAATAATGAGAGCATTAAGAGTAATATAATAGAATGGGAAAACTTAGTATATAATTACTGAATAAAGAGTAATAAGGCAAATATCTGGCTGATAAAAATACTGTTAATGATAATGACATCTTATTTCAGAATATAAGGTAGGGAAAAAGTTAGGTATTTCAGGATGTGACCAGACTGAGGTCAAGATTTAAAATAGATAAAATCAGGTCAGGACAGGGAGCTAACACAGATCAGCTATGAAGGGGCAAGAAGTTGGGGACGAGGAGAAGGAGACAGCGGGGAGACAAACAGCGGTGGGTGGTAAGTTTAAAGGGAGCTGTAGAGGCATAATGAGAACACTGAACTCCAGTCACATGTGAGCAAGGTATTTGGGTTTTTTAAGTTGCCAGAAAGAAATATAACTAACTTAAGCAAAAATAGACTTTATTGAACAGCTATGTGAGTGCTTACTGCAACCATGAAAGGATTGGACGACCAGGCATGGAAAATGATAAACCCAAAATGGCTCCAAAGTGTAAAAAGTATCACTGCTTTCTAGACTCATGGGGGCACATTTGCAGTTTTCATTCTTATGCACAGTTCAGGTTCTAAAGAGAGAGTGTCCACATGCTAAGTTTTGTTACTCCTCTACCTCCGGGTAGAGAAGGGCAGTACACCTTGAATAAAGCTACCGCTGAGCTACAAACAAGAGGAGAAGAGGCAATTTCTCAAAAGAAGAAATTACCAAAAGAAGGTAAAACAGATGCTGAATAATAGCAAGCAACAACAACAAATAATAATAACAATAATAATAACAGCAACAAAAGGCACACACTGTCTAGTGCCATAGATAAATTTATAGATACATAGCAGATTCTGAAGGAATGATACAACAACAGCAGCACCAGAGCATGGGGTATAATGATACTTTTATTAAGGAATCCATCATCACCATTCATTCCTTTCTTCATTGCTATTTCAGTTTCTTAATTATAATTAGTGTTTGTAGCAATGCTTTTCTTCCCCTGAATGTAGTGTGTTTCTTTGACAGAGAGTTATCTTCTCCTGAGAGACTCCCTGCTTACTCAACACTCAAAAAAATTTTGGTTCAGTTCATTCGGATTAGGGTAAATATTGTATTTGTGGCAACTGAGACTGGAGGGCGGATTTCAAAGTCAAGAAGAGAAGAGATCATAGGCACAGATGCCTAGGGGTTCTGTTACAGAGAAGCAGTCCAGCCCCCTGCTTGTCTGATTGGGGAAAGACATTCTAAGAGCGGGTTTCGACTCAGTCTGAAAACTTTTAGATTCAAAACTGTTGGTTTTTATCAGTTAGCTGTTCTCGTTCTCCGGATCTCTGTATTACTAAATCCTTCCTGCCACAGTTTGTGCCTGTAAAGCAAAGGTATCATCTCTTGGTTTAAGTGCGATAGCAAGTTTTTCTGTATTTTTCAGAAGATTCTGCCTTTCTTTTTGTAGTAAGTCTTTATTGAACACCTAGATCAGTAAGTAGATCAAGAATTGTGTCAATTAATGTCAATCTCTGGAAATCTAATCCTTCTTAAACCAAGGACCTGACCGTAGCAGGATTTAAGACTGCATGCTATTGCATTTTTTCTTCGGTAAATGGCAGTGCTGTGAAAAATATAATGAAAACCTCTCACTGAAAATACCAGAGTTAAAGATAAATGAGTGTCAGCTAATCTAATTTTTAAAACAGAACCAGGTGTGTATGAGTAGTTAAAGAATATGGAAAGAATAATGTCTAGGTAATGGGCTCTAGTAAAGAAACGACATTAGCAAATATAAATTGTGTTTCGTTCTGTGTTTCTCTTTGCAAAGCTCATGGCTAAAGGAACTATGTTGTTAAGGTCATTAGAAAATCCTCCAAGTACTTTGAAGTATTGAAGCCTGTATCTATGAAATATTTTCTACTAGGCCTTTCAGATTTTCCCCCAACAGTGGTTCTCTGATTTCAGTATGTAAGGTGGTTTTGTCTACTGACATTTCACAGAGACCCACAGCTATGCCAAGCTTCAGAGGCTACAGTCCAATATAACTTGCAAGTATTTGTTAATCTACTCTGCTTACATTAGTGATTAAATGTGTAAACTCAGTAGCCACACCTGAATCCCTGTTGGATTAAAATCTTGACCACACCACTTACTAGTTATGTGACTTCATGAACCGTATGCCTCTAAGTCTGCTTCCTTGTATATGCAAAATGGTGAATCTAAAAATTGCCTGTCATGCGCATGTAAAACAGTTAGCTAGGTACTGGTGCATACTGAGCATTCAAAAAGTATTAGCTATTTCTGCATCATTGTTCAGTTCAATAGGCTTCTTTTCTTACAAAGTCATCCTAGAAGAGTTCCATTTGAGTGACCCTTGTTTAGGTTTTGATCAATTGGGCAATTTTAGAAAACTGATATAACTTGTTATTTAATGTTCAGGAGAAGTCCTGTAGAAGATTGCTCATGGTCATTTCCTTAGCTTTGTTTGCATTTTGACCTACTAGTCCTATTTTTTTATTGTCTCCTATTATTTGATTATTAGAAATCAAATCATGCAGTATGAAAGAATAGTATCATTTTATATATTTTCTGGTGTTGGCTTTACATATTGCATTCCTGGTGCAGGTATAATGTAATTTTGACATCCTTTAGACCTAGCAATAACTCAGGTGTTTACAATATGGATGTCTAAAGACATCGTATAAGTTTTAGACTGTAAGCTTCACAATGACATACACCAGTGATTCTCTGACTTACATGTTATGGCCCCGCCCCAAATGGCTTGACCCGCAAAGGCAAAGGCAAGGAGAACAGTAAAAAACTACTCCTGGCACCGTTGTCTGTGACTCCCACCAACTCAGAAAAGCCACCAAGGGAATGAGCTGTATGTACCATCTCTCAGCAGCAGAGTTCAGTAATATAGCAGAGCAGAAAGACAGAACAAGGAAGGCCATTCTGACATATTTGGTTTGTGCCTCCACAACTTTACCTACAGGACACATCGCAGGCACATATGGTGCTCAAGAGGCTCTGCAAGTCCCAAGTCCTCGGCAGCACCAATGTTTACCCGCTGTGCCTTCTCCTAAGGCCCCTTTTCAGGTCCCCCAAATTTGCCCATTTCCTTCCACCAGAGGAAAGTTCACCAGCTATTATGGTAGACATTTATTTTACTTGCCTGTGGTTTTACTCATTGCGGTGTCACTCGTATAAAGAGAGTTTGCTGTAGCTGACCATCAGGGTTAAAACTTGCTCAGCCTTTTCTGCCCCCCTGTAATTATCTTCAGCACTCACATTGACGTGCTCCATTTTTAACGGCATCAAAAACAGAAGTAAAACCTATTTCATCCACATATGACCAGCACATATACTCCAGATTCACCAATTTACTATTTCTACTAATACACTTATACTAATGTAATCTACAAATCATTCCAAAGCAGAAAGAATTATGCAATTTCTTTACGTGCTCTTTAACAAAATCTATTTATATGCATATTATATAATTGAGTGAATTCTGTTAATCTGGTAAAATACATTTCTGAATCTCTCTAATCAATACTGACTATTAAGACTATTGCTAGCTGGGGCACCTGGAAGGCTCAGTCGGTTGAGCGTCCGACTTCAGCTCATCATGATCTCACAGTTGGTGGGTTCAAGTGCTGCATCAGGCTCTGAGCTGACCGCTTGCTCAGAGCCTGCAGCCTGCTTCAGGTTGTGTGTCTCCTTCTCTCTCTGCCCCTCCCCTGCTCATGCTTTGTCTCACTCTGTTTCTCAAAAATAAATAAATGTAAAAAAAAAAAAGGCTATTGCTAGCAATGCCTGTCTTGCTGACTGTTAAATCATAATCACTTTGTAGAGTACTTGACACATATTTCCAGTATACATTTGTTGATGAAAGGAATCAAACTATTTGTTCTAGAATGTGAGAACATTCTAGGCTTTGGGATATAGCAATATTTAGAGGATAAATAGCATTGATTATCAGCTATTTAGTTTTGTAACACTTTTTGTTTTAAAAAACAAGCAGGTAAATACTTGAGGCGTCCATGTTGATCATCTTACTTGAAATGTCCACGGCAGCACCAGCATGCTAAGTCAACTTACTGTTTTATATTAAGATGTGGCCCAAACAATCAGGACAGGTTATGCAAATTTGTAGAGGTCAGTACCTAGAACTGCAGTGGAGAATGGAGTTGAAGAAGCCAAGAATAATATCAAAATGTTATGGAGAAAAACAAAAAAAAGAATCCCAACCTGTTGTAATTAGGGATCTGGCAAGTGGGTGAATGGTGGTTAACAGGAAATTCATAGGCAAGGTTCTCAGGTATTCAGCTTTGATATTGACCACCATGCACCTGTGAGCAAGACTTGTGACCCAGAGACCTTACTCCTTGTGGAAGGACACAGGCAGGCAGGGCACTTAAAGAGTTGCAGAAGGAAACTTAGGAAGAAGGTAGAGACAAAGTAGAGACCTCCTTTCCACTTTTCTCTTTATAAATCACTACTAATTACTTTAACTTAACTCCTTGTTATACATGTGGTCTGCAGACCAGAAGCATCTACCTTACCTGGGAGACACCTACTGAATCAGAATCTGTATTTTAATAAAATCTCTGGGTAATTTTTGTGCACATTGTAGTTAGAGAAGCATTATGCTAATCTCTTGAGGTGACCAGACACTGGGGATACCCTGCAGAGAAGCCTTGGACACAGGCCGTAATCACCATATGTGCAAAATAGGAACCTGTGGTTTATGGCAGAGTCCTTGGGATGTGAGAGTCTGAATGCCTGCCTGGAAAGAGTTTGGCGCACTGAGAAGTGTAGCCTCTGGAATGGAATTGCAGTCACTGGTCCGTGGGTAATCCTAGGAGTACCTACCCGATGATGCATTTATAACAGATGAACTACACAGGGGAGCTGGATCTCTCCTGGTTCCAAGGACAGGATAACAGCGACCTTGTAGCCAAGAAACTTCCTAATGCCTTCAGTAGGGGACTAGTACCTTGCCAGCTGGTACATTATTAGAACATGGGAACAGAAAGTGCAGATTATTTCTATAGCATCTTGACTTGATTCTCTCATAAGAAAATAGGCTCAGGTCACCTGCATGGCTCAGTCGGTTAAGCGTCCGACTTCAGCTCAAGTCATGATTTCGCAGTCCATAGGTTTGAGCCCTGCATCAGGCTCTGTGTTGACAGCTCAGAGCCTGGAGCCTGCTTCAGATTCTGTCTCCCTCTCTTTCTGCCCCTTCCCTACTCGTGCTCTGTCTCTCTCACTCTCAAAAATGAATAAATGTTAAAAAAAAGATTTTGTTTTTAAATAAAAAAAAGAAAAACAAAAAAGAAAATAGGCTCACAAGAAAAACAAACAATCAAACAAATGCCCCCAAGAGCAGCAGGTAAAAATTCAATTATCCTGAGTAGGACAGAAATATCACACAGGAAGGTTTAATTTCAAGAGTCAGAGGGTTGTGTTAGAGTTACTTAAATTTCTTCTACATTGACAGTAGAGGCGAATGTTTAGCATCAATGTTACTATCAGTGCCATTTAATATTTAATAATCACATCTTCTAAATTATAAAACTATGAATTCATGATGAACATTGTTTTCACTATATTTTTACAGCTTGTCTGGTAATTTGGGGTTTCTTATTGTTTGGCTTCTGGAGCAGAAGCAAATATTTTCATCAGTCATCGTTAATATGAAAAAGAAAATAAAAAATTCCTATTTTTAGAAGTGCAAGTTATCAGATGACTTGTCTGCAAAAGATAATTTCTCATATTTGTAGCTGGAATCTTTGAATATACATTGGAAAGTTTACTTTGAGCACATCTGAAAAATGATCCTAAATTTTTCATGGACTTATTCAAATTTTCTTTTCAAATGGTAGCCTGTGATGTGCTTGGCTGGCTGAGTCAGTAGAGCAAGCGACTCTTGATCTCAGGGCTGTAGGTTCAAGCCCCATGTTGTATGTAGAGATTACTTAAAAGTAAAATCTTAAAAAATGGTAGCTTGCTATTCTATGTGGTTGTTAATATTCTAGATATAAGTCTTCTAAGGTTTACTTGGCTAGTTAACAGACTACATTTAACTCATAAAAGAGGTTCTCAGGAAATAGACTATGCATGCCAATGTGATGTAACAATAGATGATCAGTTTCCTCATATACGCCTCAATTTCCTCAGCTATAAAATGGGAATCATGGTTTAATGGTGAATGATCTGAGTCAGTCTGCATCCTCAAGTCTGAGTTTCTGCTCCTTCCAGCTGCTTAGTCAGTTTCTCCAAGGCCACAGTCCCAAAAGGATAGGAAATTCCTCTGGCAGAATTGTGTCAAGGTCACATCATGTCTTGGCACTAGTCCACTTCAGGAGATGCACATCTCAAAAAACAGACAAGAAGGGGCGTCTGGGTGGCTCAGTTTGTTAAGCTTCCAACTCTTGATTTCAGCTTCGGTCATGATCTTAGGGTTTGTGGCTTCAAGCTCCGTGTCAGGCTCTGCACTGACAGAGTAGACCCCACTCAGGACTCTCTTTCTGCCCCTCCCTTACTCATGTAGGCACACACATCTCTCTCTCTCTCTCAAAAAAATAAACTTAAAAAAAAAAAACACAAGAAGAGATGTCTTTATTGGAGAAAACCTAACAACGTTGAACATATCTATTGACCCACAAATTTGCAATAGATCACCTAACCACATGGAAGGATTTGGGGGTAAGAATGGGGCCTAGTGGATAAACAGAAAGCTTTCCCTGCTCCGTTGTTATCATAATTATGACAGCAACTTTATCTAGCAACCCCACACAGTTATTAACAAACTTGAATGACTTAAAATGTAAAACTTAAGTATAATCTCATAGAAATGGATATTAGAAATGAAAAATAATTACATATGATTAATATAATTATGCATTTAATTTGATATCTTTTAAATAGTTAAGCTTATGGATGAGTATACTCTTTCTGTATTTAATCCAACTTTCTTGGAACAATTTTGTGCAGAGGAACCTAAGGGAAAACTATGTGCTTTATCTTAGAAACACCAGTAGTTTGGGACAGATTTAAAGCATTTAGTGTAAGCAAAACCTGAGTGATTAAATTGAGTAATTTTTTTTTCTCCTAATTCCCAGCGGTCAATATGTTGTGGTGAACTTAGATCTTTTCTGTGTTGTTTTTATGTACAGGAAATTGCTTTGCTAGAAATAAAGCTTTTCCTCAAACTGTGGTTAAAGATAATAATTTAAAGGGATGCTTCTCTATTATTTCATTTTCAAGGCTTATGATATTATAAATCTGTTGCTTATTTTAATAGCATGATTCTATATATATTTGGGAGATATACTTTACTATAGATTTTGCCAAATGTTATGTTAATTGCTTGTTTTTTTTTTTTACGTTGAAGGCCATAAGTTTAACAATATAAAAAGATTTAAGTATGAATTCAGAAGTTCCTAGATTTTGACATGTATGTGCAAGTGTTTTTGAAAATTTTCCTGGAATGGGGCACCTGGGTGGCGCAGTCGGTTAAGCGTCCGACTTCAGCCAGGTCACGATCTCGCGGTCCCTGAGTTCGAGCCCCGCGTCGGGCTCTGGGCTGATGGCTCAGAGCCTGGAGCCTGTTTCCGATTCTGTGTCTCCCTCTCTCTCTGACCCTCCCCGGTTCATGCTCTGTCTCTCTCTGTCCCAAAAATAAATAAAACGTTGAAAATTTTCCTGGAAAAGTTGAAGATACATCTATATGAAACAAAAAGAAAAATGTCATTACATAAACTAATTTCAGGTGACTGGGCATTATTTTACAGTTGTCTTACCTCTGTCAGATTTAAGTCTTCTAACCATGTTTGTTCTATCAATTCCAGCCTTAAGGTCAATATATTTGATGAAAAAAGTGGTCCAAAGATATAAGTTAAGTAGTTCTGCCTTTCTCTATCATCTCTTGCTATAAATCTCCTTTTAGCAGGTGCTCTATGTACTCAGAATAATGAATCTTAGAAAGCAAGAGGCCATAGATATCCACAGCCCAATCTTATACCCATTATACAAATACAAATGCCCCTTTATAGTATCTGTTACAAATGGTAATTTGGCTTCTTTTGAACACTTGCAAGAGTGACTATTATTATTGTGGAATATATCTTTGGACAAACTTAATTCTGTATTTTTGTGATGTTTACTACAGTCCCAAACTCACCATCTGCATCTTTAGAGAAGCCTAACACTTTATCCATTTAATGTCCATCCAAATGGATGAACACTGCTGTCATTCTCCCAGCTGTTTTTGCTTGTTTGTTTGTTTGTTTGTTTTTCTCTGCTAATACTCCAAGCCCTTCGACATTTTTCTCTTGAATGGTTTTTAAACCTTTTATTGTTTCCTTTCTTGTCCTTGCCTGGTTTCTCCTCAAATTTTTGGTTACTTTTATAAACAGTGAGGACTTTAAATATATAGACTTTTTCAATTATTGTCTGAACTTAGAAGGGAAGGTGTTCCTAGGACCTAAACCTTTCAACCTGTAATTTATCACATTTATATTAATGCAATCCAAGTTTAATGGATGTCTTACTTAGGAGTGCTTTTATTTTACATTGTAATGATTTTTCGATCAAAAAATATTAAAGTGTTTTTCATATAAAATACAATTAGGCAAGTGCTCTTTCATACTGTGTTAATGCAATTTACTTATCTGAATGTAAAATCAAGGCTTTATATTTTATCACTGCTGATGTTCATTTTGTTAGTTTTGTTCTATGATCTCTCTTTAAAAATGTCTTTTAAAATTTTTATTCTATTTTCTATTAGCAACGTCTCCCAGACTCCAGCCCCCTATCTTCTGGTGACTAATGAATGGGACAGTGTTAAGTTATATCCTAGAAGATCTCTCTCCAGGCCTATATAAATTATATATGTAGATGATGATAAAATAATTAATACTGCTTGAGTGCAGAATTTCAAAGACTTGTAAATCCACCAACCTGTAAGTTTATATAGCCAAATTTCTCTAAGTTGCCTATGTGGCTGGCATAGGAAAGTTTATGAAATACCTTGCCAAAATAAAGAATTGTAAGATCAGTATCATTTAACTTATGTACCATGTCTAGTATCAAAACAAGAAATATTTATTTTAGTGTTATTTAGTCTTACTAAACTCATGCTAGTTTCTTTTTCTCCTTGTTGTTTTTTTTTTAGAGGGGGAGGGGCAGAGGGAAAGAGAGAGAATCTTAAGCAGGCTCCACATTCAGGGCTCAATCTCACAACCACAACATCATCACCTGAGCTGAAATCAAGAGTCAGATGCTTAGTCGACTGACCCACCTAGACACCCCAACTCCTGATAGTTTCTAAAGAAGTTTCCTATGATTAAGTAAGATTAGGCTGTATACAAAAACATTTTATAAATGTTACAAATACAAATGCATTATAAGAGATTATTAAGGGTTGAAGAAAGATCTGCTTAATAATAATCTGTTCTAAAATTTTTATTGAACACATTAAACATTCTGGTAAGTTGTTAGAATCTTTAACAACTCCCAGAAAAAGAACTAGTAAATTATAAATCTCAATAAATATGTATGCAATTAATGCATGAGTGAATGCCTGTAGTTGATTGTGATGGGCCTTGGGAGCCCATGTGGAACTGCATGCGGCCAATCTGACTGTGAGGATGACTGCAAGGATTGTGGTGTGGGATGGGTTCTTTTGAGTGTACTTGAGAAATAGCAAAGAGAAAATGACAAGCTCAGACCTGTTAACTCTCAACTTAAATCACTATCTGAGAATCAGAGAGGTTCCATATAGCCCTAAACTAAGATCTTATTTCTGGAAACTGCAGGGTTGATATTGCTGAAAATCTGTATTACAATGCTCACTGAATTCAGTCTCAGCAGATTTGTCGTATGAAAGGGAGGGCATTAACTGATCAAGAATGGGACTCTGAATATTGGGATGGGTACGTGTGTTGTTGAATGCTGATGACACTGACACTCTTGAGCCTCCAGATCACTTTGAGACTCCCATCCCATTAGAAGTAGCTTTCCTTCCAGTATCTTAGACTAGCCTTCTGCTTGATAATCTTATGATAACCTTATCTGGGGTGAACATGTGGAAGGAGGATGTCAAAACTTCCTATAACTGTAACTAAGATCAAATCTCATCATGTTCCAAGAGGGATGGGTACATAAAAATTACCCGGGAAGAAATAGCTTACACATGAAAGAATTCCAAGTCTTTGCAAATATGTTGACTGAAACCTAAGGAATGATTGGGAAAGGAGTCTATGGATGTTAGACCAAAGCAAATGAAATAAAAACCCAAATCTAGCTGAATTCATTGATAAGGGTATATTTGCTGGAGACTCAGGGTTGGGGAGGTAATTAAATTTTTCTTTTAATATTTTTATTGAAATATAGTTGACATATAACATTGTATAACTTTAAGGTGTAAAACATTGACTTGTTACATGCAATATGATACTCACATTGTGTTAGGTAACATATCTATTACATCACATGATAGCATTTATTTTTTGTCATGGGAGCAATTAAGGAGATTCTGTTTTTAAATGGACTAGCTGGTGCAGTAGGAGATGGTTCTGAAGGATTATGTGGTTCATTGGCTTAAAGTTAGACTCCATGACAGTAGCCTATAGTTAACGAAGCTGACATGCTACTTCAGTATGATATGGAGGAAGGAAACCAAAGACTTAGAAATTTAGTAATGTGGGACTGGGGGGCGCCTGGGTGGCTCAGTCGGTTGAGCATCCGACTTTAGTTCAGGTCATGATCTCACAGCTCATGAGTTCGAGCCCTGTGTCAGGTTCTGTGCTGATAGCTCGGAGCCTGGAGCCTGCTTCAGATTCTGTGTCTCCCTCTCTCTCTGCCCCTAACCCACTCACATTCTATCTCAAAAATAAATAAACATTAAAAAAAAGAAGAAGAAGAAACATTGGACTGGATTTATTGTGTGCAACTATGCTTCATGAGAAGGTCTGAAAGACATTGCCCTCAGTGAGGCATTGAAAAATATATTAGTGAGGGAACACCTACATTCTTGAAAAACTTAGTGGTTACTTGCCTTTCACGGTCATGCATGATGCAGGGCAGGAATTTTTAATCTAGTACTATTGACATTTTGGAGAGGATAATTCTTTGTTTTGAGGGACTTTTCTGTGAATTGCAGGATGAACTGATCTCTACCATCCAGATGCCAGTATTACCCTCCCCTGAATCATGACAATCAAAAATGCCTCCAGATATTGCTGATTGTTCCCTAGAGGGAACAAAATTAATCCTGGTTGAGAAGCACTATTTTATAGGGTGATATCTGTATTAGTTTACCATTGCTGCTGTAACAAATTGTCAGAGATTTAGTAATTTAAAACAACATAAATTTATTCTACTGTATTTCTGGAAGTCAGAAGTCTGAAATAAGTCTCACAGAGCTAAATCCAGGATGTTGGCAGGGCTGCTTCCTTTTTCCAGAAGAAAATATACTTCTTGTCTCTTTCAGCTTCTAGAGACAGCTCATGGTCCCTTTCTTTATATTCAACACACAGTGTAGTATCTCTTTCCTCTGACCTCCTGTCTATGTCTTAAAAAGACCCTTATGATTACATTGGACCTACCCAGACAATCCAGGATAATCTGTCCATCTCAAGATCCTTAACTATATCTACAAGGTCTATTTTACTATGTAATGTAATATATTCACAGATTTCTGATATTAAGATGTGGACATCTTTGCAGGGAGGAAGGGAAGACATTATGCAACCTAGCACACTACTGTTAAAATGGGTACCGTGATCTCAGTGGGCATTATAGGATCTCAGAGTAGCAGGATCCTGTGGCAGCATTTAATTGCAAAGACAAGTAGAAACATCTATTTTAAAGGGCAGCAGAGACCCACAGGCCATCAGAATACCTTCGCCCCTGGAGATCTTTGGAGGTAGATTATCATGTCCCTAGCAAAATAAATGGGCAGACTAGGAGAATATCACTTGGTCTGTGTAACTGAAAAAGCTCTAGGTCTGGTAGCCATAAACCTGACTCAAGTCTCCACAATGGTGAGCCATGGCTTCTCACTCCATTTCCAGACCTATCTCAATTCACAGATCCAGAGTTCCTTGATTAAAGGGGAGGCCAAGTCCCCTTGAGGAAGAAATAAAGTACCCATCAAAAATCTCCCTCTACTCCCTTTTCAAAAGGGTGTGGACCATTTACATACACCACATTTGTGTAATCTTGACCCATTTACAAAGTGACAGGCTGCTAGTGTTGAGTGGGGACCAGAAAAAGAGAAGGCTCCACAGCAAGTTCAGGGTGCAGTTTAAATTTCCCTGCCACAAAGAGCTCATGATGTAGCAGATCCAATAATGATACTTCAAGTGTCCATGGCAAAGAGGATTGCTGAATGGAACTTTAGCAAGTGGACCTCTAGGTTTTGGACTATATATGTGTTCCATCTTCTAAAAATAATTACACTCCTTTTAACAAACATCTCTGGTTTGCTATGGGACGTTGCTAGAGACTGAATTCTAACCATAGGTATCATGTCTACAGGCAGCCTGAGCTTCCCAGCATGAAATGGGCATTGTCTGACTCAGCCAGAAGGTTGGGCATAGGCAGCAGTAATCTGTCAGGAACTGCAAATGCTATAAAAGAGATCAAGTTTGGGCAGATTCAGGAAGTTCTGGAAGGTAAAGTGATTTGCAGGAGCAGGTATTTTGGGCTCCATTGACACAAACCATGCAGTGATTATGACTAGGTGTTTTTTTTTTTTAATACCCAGAAAATACTTAGAAAATATCACAGCTACTTCTAAGGACAAATTACTGAATTTTCCTGAAGTTACTATTGAGTAGGCCTTATTTCCAGATTGTGCACTGAAATGATTAAGAGTCACATTAATTTGGATTCAAAGTTTAACTTTGCTATTTATTCATACTGAATGTTGAACGATTTACATAACCATTCTGAGCTGCCTCAATTTCCTCATCTGTAAAATGTGGTAGTACCACTTACCTCAAAGGATTATTAAGATTAAATAAAATAATTTGTATAAAGTAAATATAGCAGCACAAAATTGTTAGTTTCCTTCTTTTCTTTATCCCATCCCCCCCTCCAGTAACTTAAGAAGAAAGGGATTAATTGCCTTGTGCTTTAATATGTTGAACACAAAACCAATTCGTTTGAATTAGGTCAAGCAAAAGTTCAGTCATTTGGCTACTAGCATCCATCCATAATGGAAGTATTATGGTGTGTATTTTTTCCTAGAGGCCATTAGACTGTAGGCCATTCGGATGTCTTTAGAAGAAAGAATGATGATCTTGAATTGCATAGAAAATTTCATACTTTCTCATTCTATACACTTTATTCTTTACCTTTTTCAGAGAAAGTGCTTCTGCAACAAGAGAACTTTTAAACTATGTCCTGATGATATTTCGCTGCATTGGAACAAAAAACTGACAAACTCCCAAAAATATTTACACTGTGAAAAAGTGATGGGGCAGGGTATGGAATACAAAAAAACACAAACAATCTCAAAGAGTAAGATATGTTCCCAAATTAGAAACTGAATTTAAACAGTGAATGGTTAAAGATTGTAGAAAGCTATGGCAAAACCAAAGATTTTAAAAATTTCTTTATGTATGTTAGAGCTATTTACTTCTTGGTTTCATGTACATCATATGTATTATATAGCAGTAGGCACTTTTGCTTTCCCTATCCATTTTATTCATGTACTATAAAAGCATATTTTGACCCTCTGGATGTCTATTCAGAAATAATGTAACTAAATGAGATTTCATACTCATATGATTTTTTTCAGATGGTCGCAGACTTTTAAGGTTCAATTATCCAAGTTATTGAAGGGGCAGACTTGGACAGTACATCCTAAGAGTAAATAATCCAAACTTTACTGGGTAATATGGGATTAAAAATAAACTGAGGGGTGCCTGGGTAGCTCAGCTGATTAAGCATCCAACTCTTGATTTCAACTTAAGTCATGATCTCCTGGTTCATGAGATAGAGCCCCAGGTCAGGCTCTGTGCTGGCAGCATGGAGGCTGCTTGGGATTCTCTCTCTCCCTCTCTCTCTGTTGCTACCCCACTCAGCTGTCACTCTCTCTCAAAATAAATGAATAAACGTTGAAAAAAAACTGAAATAAGAGCCAGGCAACAAAATAATTTTTTTCTAGAACCAAGAATTATTATTTTTTGGATGAGTTATTTAAATTATTGAAACTCACTAGGCCTCAGTTTCCCCATCTCTTTACAAGAAGAGAGTTAATGGGGCACCTGGGTGGCTCAGTTGGTTGAGCATCTGACTTTGGTTCAGGTCATGATCTAACAGTTTGTGAGTTCAAGCTCTGTATTGGGCTCTGTGCTGACAGCTCAGAGCCTGGAGCCTATTTCAGATTCTGTGTCTCCCTCTCTCTCTCTCTGTCCCTCCCCCACTCATTCTGTTTCTCAAAAAAATGAATAAATGTTAAAAAAGTAAAAAAAAATAAATAAAATAAGAGAGAGCTGAGAATGGGAGAAGAGCGGAGCATCTAAGAGTAGACCCAGCCTCCTCTTCTCGCCACACCTCACTCTCGCAGCCCACCCGCCCTGCTGCCTGCTCGCAGCCCAGAACAGCTTCCACCATGGCCACCTCTGCGAGTCCCCACATGAACAAAGGCATCAAGCAGGTGTACATGTCCCTGCCTCAGGGCAAGAAAGTCCAAGCTATGTACATTTGGATTGATGGTGCTGGAGAAGGGCTGCGCTCCAAGACCCGGACCTTGGAAACTGAACCCAAGTATATAGAAGAGTTGCCTCAGTGGAGTTTTGATGGCTTTAGTACTTTTCAGTTTGAAGTCTCCAACACTGACATGTATCTTGTTCCTGCTGCCATATTCCGGGACCCTTTCTGCAAGGACCCCAAACAGCTGGTGTTCTGTGAAGTCTTCAAGTACAACCGAAAGCCTGCAGAGACCAATTTAAGGCATACCTGTAAACAGATATTGGACACGGTGAGCAATCAGCACACCTGGTTTGGAATGGAGCAGGAATATACTTTCATAGGCACAGGTGGGCCCCCTTTTGGTTGGGCTTCCAACAGCTTCCCTGGGCCCCAAGGTCCATACACTACTGTGGCATGGGACATTGTGGAGGCTCACTACCAGGCCTGCTTGTACACCAGCATCAAGATTGGTGGGACAAATGCTGAGGTCATGCCTGCCCAGTGGGATTCAAGATAGGACACTGTGAAGGAACCGACGTGGGAGATCATCTCTGGATGGCCTGTTTCATCTTGCATCATGTATGTGAAGACTTCGGAGTGATAGCAACCTTCGATCTTAAGTGCATTCCTGGGAATTGCAATGGTGCCGGCTGCCACACCGACTTCAGCACCAAGGCCATGCGAGAGGAGAATGGTCTGAAGTACATTGAGGAGTCCATCGAGAAACTGAGCAAGTGGCACCAGTACCACATCTAAGCCTATGATCCCAAGGGGGGCCTGGATAATGCCCAGCGCCTAACGGGATTCCACAAAACCTCCAACATTAATGACTTTTCTGCCAACGTGTCAAACCGAGGTGCTAGCATCCACATTCCGTGGACTGTCGGCCAGGAGAAAGGTTAATTTGAAGACCATCTCCCCTCTGCCAACTGTGACCTCTTTTTGGTGACAGGAGCCCTCATCCGCATGTGTCTTCTCGTTGAAACTGGCAATGAACACTTCCCGTACAAAAACTTAGTGGACTAGACTTGCAGCCATCAAACCCCTAATTCTCCATCCTGCCTCCGTGTTTGCCCCTCTCTTGACTGTCCTAATAGCTGTAACTCAAAGGTCAGAATATCAAGGTCTTTTTTTATTCCTCATGCCCAGTTAACATCTCTTGCTTTCTTTTGACCAGGATAGAAGGGTCAAGTTCTTAATCTTTTTACATCCCCCCCTTTTTTCCCTGTTACTGAAGCTGTCTAGTACATTAGTGAGGAGGGGGTGGGGAGACATAACCACTGTTTCCTTTTAATCAGGTGTGTTTGTCCAATAGGCATAGCTATCTGGACAGAGCATAGTATTTGTGAAGGGAGGGGGAGAGCTTTTTCTTTGAGGTAGCTGAGTTCTGGAGTGGGGGGATGGGTTACTTACTCTGGGATTAGGTTAGGATTTCCTCTCTTGGTGGGAAGTTCCATTTCGTATAAAGTTATAACCAGCTTTCTACTGAAAGTGAGACTTAGGAGAGAACCAAGCAGGAAAATGCCCCTGTCCTCCTGGTACAGTGCTTCCCTTACCCGGGACTAAATGCCCTCACCTGAAGACAAGCTCAGCAGAAGGATGGATTGACCTACCTTAGAAGAAAAAGTTCTTATTGCTTGGTCCTCCATTTATAACACAAAGCAGAATAGTATTTTTATATTTAAATGTAAAAAAAAGTATATATGTGTGTGTGTGTGTGTGTGTGTGTGTGTGTGTGTGTGGATATGTGTGTTTATTTGTTTTGTTTTGTTTTCCTAAAGTAGGAAAAACATTCTGGTCAGTGGGAGCCAAAATTTGAGGTGAATACTCTGGTTAGAAATAAGGATCTCCTTTTGAGCAGGGGTGAGGGAGGTGTGCTTGAAAAAGTTGGCTATCTGGGGCTGTCTGTTTTTCCCTCACCACCACTGCAGGGCTTCTGTGCCCTGGCCACTCTTGGGAACAGATGGACACCACTTGGGTAACCTGAGGATGCACAATGTGGAAGGAGCAATCACCTGAGCCCCTTGGCTTCAATTTAAAAGACACACGCAAACACACAGAAGTTTAGAAATAAGAGTTGGCTGGTCAACTTGAGCATGTTCCTGATGGGTTATTGGGATTATTTTAAGGTGGCACTAGCATGTCGTTAAAGCAGGTCTTTTGATATATTAAACAATTTTTAAAAGTAAAGTAAAATAAAACAAAATAAAATAAAATAAAATAAAATAAAATAAAATAAGAGAGTTAATGCTGTTTTACATAACCAACATACTCTTAAGTCTGTGATTATGTTAGGTTTTTCAAAGTGACTATGTTCATATATCTGAATATGACTGTCTTATTTACAGTTCCTTTTTAAATTTCTCCCGTCTCATAGAACAACTTCTTTCCATTCTTCATTTTCATTGAATATGGATATAATCACATCTTAGAGTAATTCAAATTATCAGCATAAGAAATGAACTACAGTATTACTTGCCCTCACTTTTTTCTTCATGACTTCCATAGGACTGAGAGGCCTGTTAGTGGTTTAGTTAAAAAGGCCTTCCAAGATCTTTACTGTGTACTGGGCTACACAGTATATTAGAAAGAAAAACTTAGGCCATAAGGATCCCTTGAAAGCCTTGTAGCGGTAAAGTGTGTTAATTTTTGCACAAGATGTTTACATTGGTGTTTGCTATTGGTTTAATAATTGAAAGGGTTTTTTTTTTACAATAGAGGATTCTCAAAATTTGAGTTGTTTCAAATAATATGTTAAATTTTTAAAGGCCTAAGTCCTGCCCCAGATTTACTAGGATTGGGGAGAGTGTTGAGGGAGGGGAGACAGCTCTATTTTTAACAGGCTCCCTAGAAGATTCTCAAGCATCAGATTTACCTATTGCTCTAAACCAGTATTTATGACATAATTATTGGCACATTGTCTCACTTCATTAGAGATATCATATAATATATTCTCTAAAAACTAGGGCTCCTTTGAGAGTGAAAGAGTGTTCTCATCAATAATTATGTCAGTATGAAAGGCATAAAACAGGACTTCTCGGACAAAGCAGGACCAACACTTAACATATAACCTATCTTTGTAGGACCACCAAAAATCTACCTTCAAATCTCACTATGTCGCTTATTGCCCTTATTAGCTATTTTTTAATGTTACACTTTACATATATTATTAACTCATTATATATTAGTAATATTTTTGTTTTAAATGTTTTGCTTTGCACAATTAAGAAATTTAAAAATTGGCAAATATCTTGTATTTATCCACATATTTACCATTTCCAGTGTTCTTTGTTTCCATATGTAGACCCAGGTTTCCTTCTGGTGACCTTTTCTTTCTACTGAAAATCATCATACAGATACGCTGGCAATAAATCTCTTGGCTGCTGGTTGTCTGAATACTTTGTCTTTATTCTTGAAGGACAATTTTGCTGGATATAGAATTTTTAGCTTGACAGGTTTTTTACTGCTCTTTCAAAATGTCATTCCATTGGGGCGCCTGGGTGGCGCAGTCGGTTAAGCGTCCGACTTCAGCCAGGTCACGGTCTCGCGGTCTGTGAGTTCGAGCCCCGCGTCGGGCTCTGGGCTGATGGCTCAGAGCCTGGAGCCTGTTTCCGATTCTGTGTCTCCCTCTCTCTCTGCCCCTCCCCCGTTCATGCTCTGTCTCTCTCTGTCCCAAAAATAAATAAACATTGAAAAAAAAAATTTAAAAAAAAATTGTCATTCCATTGATTTCTAATTACATTTTCTGATGAAAAGTTATGATGATCTTTGCTCCTATGTGCAAATAAAACAAAAAGTCTTCTTTCATCAAGTTGCTTTTAAGAGTTTCTCTTTTTCATTGGTTTTCAGCAGTTTGATTAGGATATGCTTTGGTATGGCTATCTTTTAATTTATCTGGCTTAGGATTTTGACAGGTTTATTGGTTCCATTAAATTTAGAATATTTTCCAAATACACTTTCTGCTTTCCCCTTCTGTCTTAAACACCAATTTATGTATTTTAAACATCTTGATATTTTTATCAGGTTTCTGAAGTACTTGTAATTTTTTTTTCCATTTATTTTTCTCTGTGATTAAATTTGGCTATTTGATACTGCTGTGTCTTCCATGATCAATTTGGAGGTAGTCTCCAGTCAGCTATTAAATCCAGCCATTAAATTCTTCACTTCTGATACTGTGGTTTTTAATCCAAAGAAGTTCACTTTGGCTTTTTCATATAACTTTCATTTCCCCTTCATTATATTCATGTTTTCCTTTAAATCTTTAGCTTGTTTGTAATCTCTCTTTTGAAGTCCATCCTGAAAACAAACAACCTCATTAAAAAATGGCCAGAGACCTTAACGAACACTTCACCAAAGTCATATGTGATCATCAGGGAAATGTAAGTTGAAACAACAATGAAATACTACTACACACCCATTAGAATGGCCAACAACCTCATGCAAACCCTTTGTAGACTTCTGGATGTCTTTCTCCACAAAGCTCCATTTTCTCCAATGCTTAGATATCCCAACCACCTCCATTCTCTCCCACATACATCTCTGCTTCCTCAACTCAAAAGCCTGCTCTCTCTGCTCAGCTGCATCCTTTGCCTACCTTTCCTATGCAATGATCTAGCAAGTGCCTCCGGGCAGAAAGCCAGTTCACTTCACATTTCCTTTTCTGGGTATTCTGTCCTATGTTTTCTGCTGTTAAATGTCTGAACGTGTTTGTTTCACATACATTGTTCAGGTTTTAGGGCAAGGTAATTTTAGTAACTCTGTCATGGCTGAAAATGTGAATAAGTGATGCTTTATCTTGCATTTTTAAACCATCATCAAATCTAAATTTTTGGGTTTGTCTCCATCGTTTTGTCATCAGACTAAAGTTGCTTAAGAATTCTAATCATGGGGCCACCTGGGTGGTTCAGTCCCTTAAGCATCAGACTTTGACTGAGGTCATGATCTCGCTGTTTGTGAGTTCAAGCCCTGTGTTGGGCTCTGTGCTGACAGTTCAGCCTGCTTTGGATTCTGTGTGTGTGTGTCTCTCTCTCTGCCCCTCCCCTATTCTCTCTCTCTCTCTCCCCCTCTCTCTCTCAAGTATAAATAAACATTAAAAAAATTAAAAAAAAGAATCTCATCATATTCTTCTCTTTTGTGTCCGTAATTAAACCCTTATTTATGTGACATATAAAAGTTTCAGGAATGAAGAAAATTCTGGCCATTTTCACCCAGTATCACAATAGTCATAACAGGGTTTTTTTTTTAATTTTCATTTCACTCCCTTCATAATGTAGAGGTCTTCAACCTCAGATTTGTGCATGAAAAAGAAAAAAAATGACTGTGGTTTATAATAATGACATTATATTCTTATTTTACAATTGAAATTAAAAGTCTTTTCTATTCAAAGTATTTCTATTTATTTTGTTACTGAATCTCCCATTGAAATCTCATGTATGTCTGTTTCTTATTTATTTATAAGTCAAAATTAAATACAGGTGTCTATTGTTTGTTTATAATCAAATATAAATACAAAATATTGTATTTGAAATATATGCCTTTATATGAAACACGAAAAGTTCATTTTAAAACAACTTTATTTTTTTTTAATTTTTTTAATGTTTATTTTTATTTTTGAGAGACAGAGAGTGAGAGAGACAGACCTCGAGAGGGGAAGGGCCAGAGAGACATGGAGACACAGAATCTGAAACAGGCTCCAGGCTCTGAGCTGTCAGCACAGAGCCCGATGTGGGGCCTGAACTCACGAACTGCAAGATCATGACCTGAGCCGAAGTCGGACGCTTAACCGACTGAGCCGCCCAGGTGCCCCTTAAAACTCCTTTAAAAAGGGGATGCCTGGGCGGCTCAGTCGGTTAAGCATCTGACTCCGGCTCAGGTCATGATCTCACCAAGACTGGTGAGTTTGAGCCCCGCATCAGGCTCTATGCTGACAGCTCAGAGCTTGGAGCCTGCTTCAGATTCTGTGTCTCCATCTCTGTCTGCCCCTCCCCTACTCTCACTCTCTCTCTCAAATAAATAAATAAATAAATAAATATTTAAAAAAATATTTGAACTCCTTTAAAATGTAACTAAAGATAGTTTGAAAGGCTGGCTTCTTTCCATAGAATCCCAGAAGGGGAACAATTGTTTTTGCTTTTGTTTAGTTTGAGAATACATTGTAAAGTAAATGCAATTTACTTTACATTTTTAGACATTAGTACTGGTCAATAATTGTCTAATGCAGCATGGAAAGTATTCTTCCTCACAAGATGGGGGAGGACGGTTCAGTCAATAAAGGATCATTCTTTGGGGATTTGTCTCGCTGATACAGCAGAAACTGGGTCTAAACGCACAGGTACATCAATTTGTGCCATAATGCACACAGACTTGAACATTCCCTTCTTTATTTATTAATCAGGTCAAGATGATGGGCGAGAATTCTCTCTTGCATATCCAAGAGTCCATACTAGAAAATTAAGTGAATAAAAAAATTACGAGAAGTTATGTCAGCAACCTTGCTTCTGAGACAGCAAGTAACTGAAAGCAGCTTCAACTTTGATGACTACAGGTTTTGGAAATCAAAATACTGGATGCAAAGTAAATGATTATCCTATCACACCCTGCCTTAATTATAAAAAAAAGAATATTTCATAATAGTTTATCCAATAGTTAATATTAAAAGTAAAGTGTCACAGGCATAGATTTGATCATAAAATAACCTACCATCAGCAACAATCAGTATATTTTTTTCTTCGATCATTTATTTGTTGGTTTGAAAAAAAGACTCATTAGAACTTTCATTTTAGACTGAAGAAGAGAGAAACTTTATTTACGTAAGCCATAAAATCTTTGTTAATTTTTTCTTTACCTGAGAACTATACATAAAACACGAAATGAATTTAAAGATTAAGGAATACTGTAAAGTAGTTATAACTATAGGAAATACTTTTTAAAGCATGCATTTTGATTACTGTCAGTAAAATTTAGTTGCACAGCTAGATGTTTATGTTTATTTGAAATTACATGAGAACACATGGCTGGAATTTAGAAAAAATTGTGCCAACTTGTATTTTGCCTGTGATGGTAGATAAATCAGTAGCTGAATTGGACTGCAGATGCATTTGCTTCTTGTAATCAGAATTGAATGCCTTCAGGTAATACATTTGCTCTCCAGGTTACATAGGTGTCCCCACTCCCAAGAGCATTATGGCTTGAGATTAAGGCCACTGTCTCTGGTAGTAGACAGCTCGAAATTGAATCCCGCATTTGTTTACTGTGTGACCTTGGGCCCATTACTCAGTGCTTTAGTTTATTTATCTGTAAAATGTAGAGAATCATGGTGTCTCCCTCATAGCATTTGTGTGAAGGTTAAATGAATATATTGTATATTGCCTAACATAATACCTGGCATATAGCAAGCCAGCAACGATTTTCACAGTACTAGTAGCAGTAGTAATACAAATACGTTTTACCTGCTGGCTCCTGAAGGCACTTGAATTTGTAAATCTCAGTCAGATTTTTATACCGTTCTAGAACATGACGACTATTGGTCATTGGCAGAACTCCTGGCCAATCTGATTTCTGGTCTACCAGCATCTATTTTTCTTGTTGTAATTCCGCCTCCTTGACTGTCTTCTTGTTCACTGAACTTTTGACTGTACATGGAAGCTGACAGGTGTTTTCCCAGAGGTGACACCGACCGCTTCACACAGCTGTTATCTGACAGTGTTCAGGTCTTTCTGAGGAGAGCGCATGATGGAAAGGCCATCAGACAAGCAAGCCAACAGTTGCATTTGGCATAATTACACACTTCTCGAGGGAAGGAAACAGTCAATCTCACAGTTTTTAGTCAGGTTGACACTATCCACCTATTTTGCAAGGTACATTCACAAAGTTCAAATAGTTGATTGACTGAAGCTGAGAAGAAAAGGCTAAATGTCAGGCTTTTAAGATGAAACCCGTGGCAGCTCTCAAGCAGCCTGGCAGATAGAGTGAAGTCTGGAATTAAGAGTGACAGAGGAACGGATGGCAAGTGGTAAAGGGAAGCCCCAGTTTGCCAGAAAAAAGAAGTCAGCCTGCAGTTAGAGTGCGTGGGTTTTGACGAGGGGTAGAAAGGCTAAAATGTATACTAATTTGTATGTGCACAGCTATTTTAACATTCAAAGAAAAACTTCCACAATTTAACTAAAATCTTGAGATCTTCTTATGTTTGAAATGTTAATATGTTTTTTAACAGTGCCTAAGATATTTCGATTCCATTTCAAGATCATTTTATTTATCACATTTTTTATCACTCTGATCTCTGGTTTCAGAGATGTGAAAATCTAGGAAAATATAAATCAGTCCCATTGGTAAGAGGTCAGAGCAGAGAGAAAAGAAATTTAAAGTTAATGAGAAAATAAAACATGTGAAAAGTTTTGATTCATGCTATTTAGTGTAAAATTGAAGAATTTAAAATAATGAGAATTTTAAATAGTTACAAAGAAATAGTAAATAAAGCATCTTTGCTTTAATAAAATTTAGTATCTAATGTGACTCCATTAGCTTTACTGTGTGTTTCTAAAACCAAGTCTTTTTTGTTGTTGTTGTCCCTATTTTAGAGTGATAGCAATTAAAATTCACATATTAGTGACTTGGGTTATAGAAGTCATTAGGAAAGCCAAAATCAGTCTTCTTGCTTTTCATTATTGCAGGAAGTTATGGCAAGATGAGGACTATTAATTAGATTCTATTCTATTTCTTTATTTAGTAAGTATCTAATAGTTTAAGAAAGAATAATAGTTTAGGCTAGTTCTGTCCAATAAATATGTCACTTGAAACACAGTTAAATTTTAAATTTTCTTGGAGTCAAAGTAACAATAATAAATAAAAATACACAGGTGAAAATTACTTTGTGAGTTATTTTATTTAACCCACTAGCCAAATTTTATCATTTCAATGGGTAATCAATATAAACACTATTGAGAGAGTGTCCAAAATAGTGTTTGGGTGGTTAATCAATGTAAATTATCAATGGGTTTTTTGTTACATCTCTTTTCATAAGTTTTCAAATTGGTGTGTATTTCACATTTAGACACATCTCAATTTAATCAATAGCCACATGGGGCTAGTGACTAGCTACCATGAACAGCACAGATTTAGATCATTTTACCTTCATCCCACTCATTCATTCATTATGTGCTTGAAATCCATAAATGAAATATTAATTGATTGGCCATGTATTTTATTCTCTATATTGCACACTAAAATATATTTTCAAGTCCTTTTCAGTAATGGTCTGTTACAGTTAAAGAATCTCTGCTGTTAGAGGCATATCTTATCATTATGACTATCGTTAAAATTATTAAAAAGCATTGTTCCAGTTGCTGTTACTGTGTAACAGATTACCCCAAATTTTATCAACATAAGACAACTACTTTATTATACTCACAGATTGTGTGGTCAGTATCTAAAAGGGCAGAGCAGGAGTGATGTGTTGCTGATACACAAATTCTGCATAGCGGCTCAGTGTCTGGGAACTAGAGTCATCGGGAATCTGTTCGTTCATATATCTGGTGCCTAATTCAGGAGACTGCAAAGACAAAAACTGCCAGCCGAAGCACCTGCTTGTGGCTTCTCAGTGTCGCCTGGCCTCACAGCATGGTGACTCTGTGGTTAGACTTTTTCCATGTGCGCTCAAGGCTCCAAGGGCAGGTGTTTCAGCAAGTAGGACCCAAGTTGCGCTGCCTTATAGGGATTAGCCTTAGAAAGACCACAGTGTCGTTTCCTCTCCTTTCTATTAGTTCCAGACAAGCCAAATTCAAAAGGAGTTGATAGAGACCTCACCTTTCCATTTGAGTGTCAGAGAACTTGAGAACATGTTTTAAAACCACTATATAGTTTTGCTTTCTGATGATTTGTTTCCCCATATCCATAGTTATGTGTGATATATGAAATATGTTTGGTCTCTATCTATTCTAACTCCAGATGTTCACTCACTGTACACAGAGATTCACCAGAGATTTAATTTCTGTATGCCCAGAGTCTGACATAATACCACCTTGTTGCACATATAATTTATAGAGTAGTGAGAACTGCATTAACCGATAACATGGTAAGTATTCTGCAGAGGCTTGGCACACTATGTGTTCAGTAACTGTTAGGTTTAAATGTCTTAGGAAGCTATTAATATAATGATGAATCTTTGTTTAAGTTCCAGCTCCAAATCTCGCTTTAATTAAGTTACTAGAGGGGCAGTGGGTGGGGGGATGGGCTAACTGGGTGATAGGCATTAAGGAGGACACTACTTGGGATGAGCACTGGGTGTTATATGTAAATGATGAATCACTGAAACCAATACTACACTTTATGTTAACTAACTTGAATTTAAATAAATAAATACATAAATAAATAATAAGATGATTTATTGTATACAAAGAAAAGTTACTGGAATTCTCTAAACATCTATTTCCCTTTTGTTATTAAAGATAATATTAGCCCATTTTATAGGATATCAGTAGTATTAAATGGAATAATCCATGAAAAATGCTTATTATAGTATCTGGTATACAGTAAGCAATGTATTTTATGAAAATTTGTCCAGAAATTGTCATTATGACAAATTTCTCAATGGATTATTCCACAGAGAAAAGACTTTTAATCAACACTATGGAGTAGTTATCTATCCCAATCAATAGAGGACATTCTGTAACAGTTTAATTATGATATATTTTATTGCATAATATTATTTGTGTTCTTGAAATAGTCTACAACTAATCAGACCAAGTAAATTTCCAGATTGATATAATCACCAGGCAGCCACTTAAAGCATTTATAATCAATTATATAAAATTAGGATAATGAGGTGTCTTTTTTTTTTACTGATACTTATTTATTGTAAAACAGAAGAAAAGAGTTCCACACAAAGCTTCACTGTGATTTCCCTATCTATAAACTTCAGTGTATCTGAGTCCTTCCTAAGTGGCTAATAAATTGCCGGTGATTTGCTGTTCATATATGGTTAACCATAACTTCATACTCCAACAGTGCTATCACACTGTGGTATCACAGTGATTATCACTGGTTAATGTTAACCAATAAATATGAACGAATGCTTAAATCATGATAACTACTGTTACAGCAAATGTAACTTCGCCTTTTGTTCAAATTATACTTTTATTTTCTGAAGAGTGTAAAGGCATAAATCCGCAAAGAATCATACTATCTTGGTAATGATATATCAGGCTGGCATGTGAACCACAGTTCTTTCCCCATTCTATAATGTAACTGAAACCAAGTGCACTTACTTGTTAAAGGCTCTCTAGGCTGTCAGTTCTTCACATGACCCATGTGATTTGTGCTGCTAAAAATATTGAATATTTTCCAGAACATTGCTATTATCCTCCTATTTATAGTTCACAGATGATGGTAAGAAAACTATTTAAAAATCTAGATGGTGTTCAGTGAAAACACCAGGTAGATACGAGGAAAGCTGTGTTCTAGTCCTCTCAGCTGCTAACAAAGTAACTGACTTTGAACTTGTCCTCAACCCCTCCATAAGGGGTTAGTGTGGTCTAGAACCTATTAGGGCAATTACCTACAAATAAGTTCATAAAATATGCTATAGATTTATGCCTCATTGTAATTACCAATATTAAATATATACTTTTTATAACTAAATGATACCTGTAGTTTGGGATGCTATGAGACACTAATTTAAATTTCCTTTACTCCTAAGTAATTGATTACATTCTTGATTTATTTCTTGACTCCATCTATCTGCACACTAAGACACTGAGCTGCCTTAGTAACAGAATCAATGGTAGTGATTTGGTCTTTGATTTCCTTGTCCCTGTGTTCTGCTTATCTGGTGAAACTGGTCCAACATTTTCTTGGTCTTCTAACAAATAACAATGCTTTCTTTATGAAATAAAATAACATTATTGACTTCTTGCTCTTCATTTTACATGTGTTCTTACTGAAATCAGAATTGTGGGTGGCTAGGTTAAGAATGCTTCCAGATTGTTGACTTGGAAGGTTTTCCAAACTAATTGTTGATTTCCTGAATATGAGTAATAAAATCAGTTGATGAAAGCTCTATCTTTCAGCTGTAGTAAACTTTCGTCCTGTTTACTTTCAGATCTTATGATGAAATTGTTTTACAATTCTGGTAGAGTGAAGGAAACATCCCTGAATAATTATACAACTTACTAAATAAAACCAACATTTTTGATGAAATAGTATGTATTGGATGCCAAGCATTGATTGGAGGCTAAAATCTCTTGTATTACTAAATCCTTGCAAAAACTTGTGATATAAGTTATTACTAAAGAGTCAAGAAAACAGGCTTAGAATGGTAAACTTACTAGCTGTAGTTATTCAGTGAGAAAGATTCAGAGTCTGACTATAACCCATGATTGCAAAGTCAAGCTTACTCACATATTCAGTGATAGTGGATATATTGTTAATTACAAAAAAAAAATCTGGATGATATGAAAACAGGTTATATGGAAGAACATATACAGAGGAATATATGGAAACAAATGTAGTACAGTCATATAATTTTTTTTACCTTTCTTAAATATCTTTCAAGGGGCGCTTGGGTGGCTCAGTCAGTTAAACATCTGACTTCAGCTCAGGTCATGATCTCACAGTTCATGGGTTCGAGCCCCGCATCGGGCTCTGGGCTGACAGCTCAGAGCCTGGAGCCTGCTTCAGATTCTGTACCTCCCTCTCTCTCTGCCCTTCTTCCGCTTGTGCTCTGTCTCTCTGTCTCTCTCTCAAAAATAAATAAAATTAAAAAATATATATCTTTCTAGATTTAAAATTTAATAAATATATTTAGGGATGTATTTAATTTAATAGAGATTTAATAATTTTGGTTATTTATTATTTTTAAAAGTTATTAATATTTAAATGTAATTTCTTTCAAGTTTCTTTTCCCATGAAATAATATCATTTTGTAATCACTGAGATATGCAGAAGCAAAAGAAACTTGATTAAAGCTTGTGTTAAAGATTCATGAGTTAAAAAGAAAGGAAATAATGATCACAGAGAGATAATAGACCCACTAAAACACATGTCTTTCCATCTCCTATATCTTCTTAGGATCATAAAGACACTGCTAGAAAGGTGATTTTTCACTTCCATTTAAAGCCTTTTATGAATAGCTATCCCCGGAGCAACTCTGTTCTCTGCCATGTTACTCAGAATCTAGGATAATGCAGCCCTTGTTTCTGCCTTACTAGTTGTTCAGTGATGAATGTATTCAGGGTCCTTCCTTGACTTGAGACATTTGTGTCAACCTTCTCCCAGAATGTGTGCTTGAGTCCTGATGGCTGTTACAGGTATTTTTTTAATAATGGTGATGAAATTGCATTAAGCAATTTAGAATCTTTCACTTTCCTTTTAAGTATTAGGTATTGATGTATATGCCATGATGTCACTCATTCTTTCCCTGAATGCATTAACCTTCATTCTCTATGTTTGTGTCTGGTCTGTCTGTCTAATTTAGAATAAAAGCCCTGTGGGAAAAGTCTAATTTGGTGCTGTGTACATTCTAAAGTCATTGCATGAGCTCAGTAAATGTTTATTAATGAATATAATTGTCAACATTATTAGTGGATAGTATTGATTCGTAGTAGTGATGATAATCTGCATTTAGTATCACTGGAAGGAGGTGCTAGACCTAAGTTTTTTAATGAGGGAAATACAAGTAATGTGTGTGTCTGCATTAAGTGTAAATACATACACACACACATATTGCATATACATATATGTGTATATATATTGAACAACTATTTCTTTTCATGTCCACACTGTAGTATAAAATATTTTCAGATGAACGTTTTATGCTTCATTTAAATATACTTTAATAATCATGAAAATAAACAAAACACATCTAAATGTTTGCATTGTCACATGACTTAATTCAGAAAATTCTTACTATTTTTATATTACCATATGCCAAATGCACCTATTAATCTGCTGTATATTGGAAACAAAGGAGGAACAACAAATGGTCCCTATCTTCAAGATACCCATCATGCAAAGTACACATAAGTAAGTAGGTACTTGCAGTCCAGGATGCTGAATGCTGAGATATAGTGTCAGGTTGGAAAAAGGAAAGGTATGGAATCCCTTAGCACGTGTGCTTTTTAGAATACTTTCCTGATTCCAATAGGGCACCAGCCTTGTTTTGAGAACTACCATGTGCTAGCCAAATTTAAGCTTTTAAGAACCTAGAGGTGTTCGATTTCCATTTTCACGTGAGAAAACCAACTTAAAAGAATTTGTGATGAACAACGAAGATGACAGAGCAGAAGTTTAAATCCAGTTCTGACATAATCAAGGCCTAAATTCTGTCTCCTTAATAATTCCCTAAATAAAGCCTTAAGATCCAATCTGTTAGAAAATTAGGAAGCTTTCCCTCATTTGATGTATTGATAAATGTATAATGAACCTATAATTTGAATTACAGATGGTTATTATCCAGAGAAGCAACTATTTAAATGCTTGGTCTTAAGCTAATATGGCAAAGTTGAGCTAGAAAATAATACTAAATAATGTTTTCTTTTCTTTAAAAAACTGTCCACTGCAGGTTTCTGGTGGTCCTAGGGCTAAAGGTTAATCTCATATTCTTATTTTTTATAAGCATATTTCATGGCCTGATAATGCTCTGGACTTATTGAAGAGGCATGTTCTTTCCTATGTTTTGACCCAGTATTGTTAGAGTCCCACATAATATATTTTTGTGATTCTTACATCGCTGTAAGAAAATTATATGACTCATTTTGGTTCACTTTGTCTGGATTAAGGAGCAACATTGGTGTCTCAGCTGTCCAAGCCTGAAAAATGGATTGCCACTAAACGTATCATTAAGCACAACAATCAGTAACTTCAGCAAAGGCTTCAAGTAGCAATGCTCGTGCTTAAGGAGGAAAAAAGTAGGGATGTAGCCCAGTTAAATACAAATTTATTTGTACTTGATGTTGCATTTTATCTGTTCATAGAACATAGGGTCATAGAATAAATATACATTAAAAGTGGATCTTTTCTTCATTCATTCTAATGGCAAAACTGAAATACAGCCTTTTCAGCTAAATGTTAGAGTATCAGAGTAGATTTTCTGTTAATTCCTACATTTACTTGAAGTTGCAAGCTTCTTTGAGATGGAGTGGCAAGATAATAAGTCCTAGAGAACCACTCATGTTTTAAGGCTTTGATAACTGACTTTAACCTACAATTCATTTTGTCTTCAAAGTGATCACATTGAATGTCAGAAGTATTATATTACTTTTTAAATGTTATTTTTAAATACTTGTTCCTCAGATGGTGTTCTAGCAGTACTTATTCCATAAGATATAATAAATAAAAATAAGTAGCTTATATTAAAAAAATGTGTAAATAAAATTAAATAAGTATATATTTTTTCTATAGCGCTTTTCGGAATTTTTTTACCTCCCAGGAAAGAGATATAGTATGCAGCATTTCCAAACTTATTCCAGTAGGAGAACTTTTATGATTAAGAATCAAAATGAAGGATATTCTAGGGAAAAGACTGTAACATGATGTAGTTATTAACTGAAATTTTAAATTAAGTACTTATATGAAATATAAGGACCAATTGAATGGGACCTTCTAGATGTCTCAGATTATTGCTGAAACTCCAATAATCAAACAACAGATGATGAATAGTCTACAGTCTACTAAGAATGTCTAAACACATTCATAATAACTGACAACAGATGTGCTCAGTAGCTTTTAACTCTCCTTCCACCCATATAAGAGAGGGCCAGAAATTCAAAAGAATGGTGGCATGGAAAGCCATGGAAGTAGAGTTGTCAGCTTCATGGAGAATATTGTGTGATTTCATATGCCCACCTCTATTTCTATTGATGCCACCCCACTTTCTCCACCCCCCCCCCACAGGAGGATACTGATACTTTCTCCTCTAAGCCAAGGGAATACTTTTAAAATTTTGGGGTCTTCTGGAAGGTCCAGGCTAGTATTATTCTCCTCAGTTGATGAAGTACTCAGCTACAGCAATGTGTAGAACTAACATTGCATTTGAGGGATACTCAGTAAGATAATTCTTGAAAGAGCTTGGCTCAGGTCATGACATTAAGGAATGTACATGAACATAGTGACTATTACCTGATTCCCATGCCTTGGTTTTGTTCCAAGCTTGGTTTTGTTTAAAAAAAAAAAGAGGGGGCAGGGGGCAGGATAAGGGAAAAGGTCTGTATTTCTGCATTTGCAGAATATGTACAATGTAGGGGCACCTGGATGGCTCAGTCAGTTAGCTTCCTACTTCGGCTCAGGTCATGATTTCATAGTTTGTGAGTTTGAGCCCTGCATCAGGCTCTGGGTGGACAGCTCAGAGCCCGGAGCCTGCTTCGGAGTTTGTGTCTCCCTCTCTCTGCCCCTTCCTGCTCACGCTCTGTCTCTCTGTCTCTCTCTGTCTCTAAAATAAATAAACATGTTTTTAAAAAACATTAAAAAAAGAATATGTACAACGTATAAGTTTGCAGTGGGTGAAATGATTCAAGTGATCACCATGACTTGAACATAAGAGCTACTAGATGAGGCAGAAAGAAGCTGTAAGGTGTGCCACTGGGAGAGGTTGCTGGGATGGGTGGGGTGTTAGAGCACACATAGCACATTTGAGGGACTGTGCAGTCCTATGCAAAGGGAATATGTTCTGGGCAGTGTCTCTGAAGAAGGCACAAATGTGCCCTATGCAAAGGCTGGCGTTTTTAGATGTGCCATAGTGGAGGGCATGGCGTGATGGTCAACAAGCATTAGCCAAGTGAGAACTACAGAGAAATTAGTACAAAGGCTTTTTGCACATCTGCCTTAAATTGCCTTTCCTTGCACTGACCCTGGAAAATACAGAGTTGGAGAGCTAAAGACTAAGTCCCACTTCCTTCCCCACTGGGGGTTCCAGACCCAAAGTTCAACCCCAAAATGAAGGGGGAAGAGTACAGTTAACTGGATGTAAATGTGAAATTTATATTTACTTAGGACTGGAGTTATTAATAATTGTTTGAGTTGTTTTTGTTTTTGTCCTTTTCCCCACTCTCCAGTATAGGACTCATTCTAATCATTGACAATGACTACAAAGCTACAAAATCTCATGGAGGTGTTTCAAGTGATCTGAAAGGGAATCCCCAAAAGCATATTGAACATATGGGTTTGAAAAAATAAAGCTTTTTTTCTAATTGTATCCTATTAGATTCAGCCTGTCCAATATGCCAGTTATAGACATTATGTTTAATTTCCATGTCACTAATTTTATGTTAAATTAGCAGGTTATTGTATTATTTAGTTAAAATAATACAAGTTTACTAACTTCAGATGAGATTAATTCTACAACAAACTTAGAAATGGCATATATTTTATATACAGGTGCATAATTTATATATAATGGTTTATGAAATATTAATGAACATAATTGTGAAAAAATATATTTTAGAACATCAGATTAGGTTCAGGAAAATACTTTTAAACAGATGCTATATATTTTATTATTTTAATTCATAGCTAAAAGCCCAATTATTATATTAATCATATTCTGCTGATAATATCTGGTAATGTCAGAACCCAAGAGCTAATGGAAACTTAAATTAACAATCTATGTCAAATTTTAGGAGAGGAACAATAAGAATGCCAAAAGGGAAAAGAAACATATGAATATAAAATAAATTCAGACACTCTGTTTTAGAAAATTATTAAAAATTCGTATATAATATTTCTATATCGTGTAGCTGGTGGCAAAGACATCAATCATCATATTATCTGTACATTGAACATGATAAATTGATTGTGTTCTAATGAAAGGATCTAATTACTTAGAGAAATGAAGGGAACATATGAAAGCTTCTTAGCTCCAGTGGCCATACATTATCATTAATAACACTGAACACTATGTGGTTTAATTCCTCTGCTCTGAACATTTTGCAACACACAATCTTCCTAGTTCATTTCCCTAAAGAGAGGTCAGATAATTAATCTATCATCCTCCTAAAAATAGCAAGGGGAAATATCACATGAAACCCCTTCAATGGTGTTCAGAGGTTTTGTACTTCAATTTTTTTTCTCTTTGCTGAACTTCATAGGTAACAAACATTAGGCCTATGCATAATCATTGGTTCAATATATAATTGCAAAGCTCTTTCAGTAATTTTTGTACTTACGTCCTATTATCATTAAAATTACGTTGTAGCCTTGCTATAGCCATAACACAGAATCAAGATTCAAAATTATTTCAATAGGATGGAATTCAAGGTTGATATCAGTAAAGTAGAATTTAACAGAAGATATGAAAACTTGTGTATCTGGGCTTAAATGATCGTTTGTGCAAATGTCGCAGAGGGAGACATATACTGAGAAACGAATGGCTGAATAAGAGCCCAATTGAGAGTGAGAATATTACACAGCATTTGAAGGAGGCTTCTGCAGAAGGAAGATTAGAGCTGTAGGCAGATGAGGCTGTGGAATTTCTCCTTAGGCAGTTTTTAATTCAAGAAATAATGTGTTAACAACCACAGCTATCAAATATGGAAATGAGTGTTTTGCAAGGTGGTGAGTGCCTTCTCTTTGGTGTTCTTGGATACTTCCAAACATTGACTGTATATGCCATGAAAGTAGACTATATAAAAGGCATATCTGCAATCAAATCTGGAAGAAATCATTAACTCTACAGTTCCTGGATTGTACTTTTTTCTCACTTATATGACCCATCGACTCTCTCATTGGCATGTATATTCTGTCTTATTAAGTATAGGTATTTATGTAGGTGTGTAGCTCATTTCTAGATTTTTTTCTTATGCAGCAAGTTCTGTAATGTTAGTAACCGAATTTTACTTGTATCCTTATCTCCTGTAGGAGGTCTAGAAGCCTTGAACTAGAAGCACACCAAAAATATTTGGGCATATTATGAAATTAACGTATAATAGGACTTTCTTGAACAACATACAAGAGCAATATTTACCACAGTGTTAAAATGATATTTTAATGAGAGATACCATTCAAGAATTGTGAAGAGTCTGAGGTTTTACCTAGCTTGCATGCTAACAAGTTAGCCTATCTCAGCTTTATGGATGCTATCCGAACACCCAAGATTCTTGGTCAGAGGATATCACAATTTCATGAATGTTGACAGAAGACCCAAGACTCCTGGATTAGAGTCAGAGGATTTTATTACTCACAGTATAGCAAAGAACATGAGAATCAGCATATGTGAGTTCCTCAAGCTATAAGAGCACAGAGGAGTAAGGTAGATGAGCCAAGATTGTGCATGAGTGCCTGGGAGGTTGTATTACAGGACAGAAACCAGAGCTTGCTTAGGGAACCACAAATTTTTTATAATAGTTATAAGCTGGTTTTCCCCTGCTCCAGAGGAAGAAAATAGGATCCTGTCTTCCTAGGCTGTTTGCTATATGCAAAGGTCTTTGAAAAGATAGTTCAAAGAAAGTTCAGTTAGTACCTCTCGTAAGACACACAGAAACACAAGAAACCCATGGAGAATTGCCTCCCAACAATATCATTCACAGAATGCTTCTACATTGTGAGTTAAAGAGGACACTATTTAAGCCACACTGTAGCACTGTGTGATAATGATGAGAAAAAGAACGTGAAAAAAATCATGGAAACTGAAATTTACAGATCAAGTGTGTCAGAAGTGACCTCAAGACTATGAATTATCGTTAAATAATTTGAAGCTAGAATCTGTCATGACTACCTCTTGAATTTCATGATTTTTGTGGCTTTTATTTATTGTTAGGACCCTTCTGATTATACCTTCACAATGGTTTATTTCTCCTTTGTTGTTCAGTTGTTACTTTTGTACCTTTGTTCATCTGTGTTCTGGCTTTTATTTTACTGGTTAGCAGCTAACCAGAGTATTTGTAGGGGAGGGTGTCTGGTGATTCTACCCAAGATGGGAGACTTAAAAAAAAAGAAAAGAAAAGAGGAAAAAGCACTATCTATAAAACTCAGGTCCTCTGTAAACATTCCTGTAATTTACTTGGTTTCCATACTTCAAAACAGCAATTTTATTTAAAAGCCATAGGAAGCTGATAGTAGATAATATCATGAAAACACACAGGGACAGAACTCTTTTTAACTTTTAAAGTTTTGGAGATAGCAAGTTTCTTTTTAAAAATACCAGTGTTTACTCAGAAATAACCAAGGCTTTCATTCTCTTTGTGTGTCTTTCTTTCTCTGTATATAGATGCAGTTTGCAAATTGATACAGAGATGACTATTCACGATATCTAAAATGTATGGTTTAAATTTCTTTAAACTCCGTTGAACTTTTTGCTATAAACAATCACTAATTTTAATGTCACTGAATCTTTTGTCATCATCAACATCAAACCTCATTAATGAAATTCTTAATTGAATGTGGGCCTTTAAATACTATTGAACAAAGATAATTAGTGATCCCCAAATCAAATATGTGATTATAACAGGTTATGTTATCCCACAATAGCATCTGGAACAGAGGAAAGAGCCAATAACTTTAGTTGAACTGAGCTTACTGTGTTTATCAGGACAAAGTATTAAAATTATAATTTTCATAAAATGTTTCAGTAATCATAAGGAGAATAGAATATATTTTTGTTATTAAATTTATTTCTGCCTTTATCACTCTCTGATTTACAAAAAAGAATAAAGATATTGTCCAATAATAGATAAGCATTGCCTTATATCATATACACATTTTTAGCCTATAGTATATTTGAGAAACACGGAGACATGCTTTTTGGGTAAATGTGCTTTGTTAGTGATCTCTAAAACTACAGGAAGAGCACTGACATTAGACTCCACATTGCATCATCATATGTGACTGCTTTTACACTTCATCTGCTTACAATAAATTTTTAAATGTACTTAAAAATACATACATACATACATGTATGTACCCTTTTAATTTCAAGTAAGAATAATGAAATGAATATCCATTTCAGAAAAGTTAAAAGGGTATATTTCAAGGTTAGACTGAGGTTCCAGAAACCTACAGACTGGCCTTTATTCTTTCAGTGTAACAAGTCAATGCTAAGCACAGGCATTGGTGAAAAGAGAGGTGGGTGGAATTCTGAGTCTACCCCTAATTCTTTGTGCTGATTACAGGTGGTTACTTAATCATTCCAGTTTGGTCCTCCCCATTTCCTCCTGTTAATGGGGACGACACCTATGGTTATGCATATCAAATGATATGATATATACAAAGGACTGAACACAGCTTCTTGCACATATTGCACCATATGATTTCAGCTTTCCTGGGTCTTGATTTCCTCACCTCTAAAAATAGGATTAGACTATATGCTCTCTAATGATTTTCCAGCTTTAACTTTATATGGAGTTTTATTCAGGTTCCTCATTTGCTATTGCCTGTGGTTCTGCTCAGTTTTGCTATCTTCCTAATGCATTTTTTTTAACCAACTGAGTAAGATATAGGGACTAGAACACAAATATATGATTATGAATGTATTCAATATTATCATGACAGATATCTAATATCCAGACATGGTATATGAGCATTTTTCATGCATAATCTTGGCTACACTTCTGGCTCTAGTTTACCTTTGATAACTAAATCATTGATGAGGACCAGAGAGAAAGGGAGTGACAGAGAGAGAGGGAGGTAGGGACGATGGCAGGGAGGGGGTTGAAACTGAACATTTTAAGGATTCCCACAGCCTGAATACTCTGAGATTTTGATTATGGTTAAAGAACTGGCATATGGTATGACAGAGACTATAGACATCAAACAGAATTAGAGTTCTGGAATGCAGATTCTGTTTTTGCTGAGAACAGCTCTTGACATGCAGAAATGAGCCCCACATTTGTAAAGGCCAATTGACCCAATGTTAATAGATAGTAAACACAATTGTCTCCTAAAGTCTAGACATATCTGATACTACCTTAGACACTTAATGTAGTTTAGAAAGTCTTTTTCAGCATGAAAGATAGCAATAGCAGTGTCTGTCATACCTTTAATAAGAAAGTTACCAGAGAGGTAATTTAGAATTTATATGAGGGATATATTTTTCAATAATTACCTATTTTAACAAAAAGTACATCCATCTTTTGAGGTTGTAACTGTAGATGTTTTGATTTTAGGTGGGTATAGATGTTTTATATGTATGTGTGTACACATGCATATAAATAATTAATGACCTTGTGGCGAATATACTATACAGAAGCTCAGATGGCTTCTTTTGCATGCCAATGTAGTTACAAATGTGGGACTTATGTTATTAGATCATTGATGATACATATCTGATATATCCCATTCCTTTCCCTAAATTACTAGTAGCTAGAGGACTATATTTTAGTCAATGATACAACATCTATGCCAGTGAATAAGTGTGTGCTGAAACAAAACGAAGTCGGTCTCTTGATTTTCTCTGTTATCTAAAAATTTCAAAAGTTATATTCATCTCTTAAATGAATACCTTAGTGTCTTTTAAAATATTTCTGTAAATTTTACCTACTTTCATTAATAAAAACTCGTTCTTGCTCTGAAGGTTCTTCAGGGTTTTCCTAAGTTGGGACCCATGGGGTGCATTTGAATAGCATCAGAGGTTTTTTCTTGGCTTTAATCAAAATACTCTCCTATCTCAGCCGCTCAGGGTTATATGAAAAATAAGTTGGTCTGTTTCTCTTCTTCGAGACATAGCGAATGCACCTTTCTTCTTTAAGAGCTTTATAAAATGTCCTTTTCTTTAGGTTTGTCTTGAAATTCTCAACACTATTAGCTTAAATGTCCTCTTTACTAACAGTATTTTGTAAATGCTTTGCTATATCAGTCATCATTTTGTGTTATAGCCTCTTATCTTTGTTTTTGTCTCCTTTGTTAAACTGTGGATTATGTCATTCCACCAACAGCCATGACTCTTGGTAGTGTCAGAGTGAGGATGTCCTCCTTGATTCCCATACATTGAGCAGATTACTTGGAGTACAAAGGACGAACAAACCACGAGCTTTCTCATGCTACTTGCATCCAGCCCATATGGTAATGAACAGAATGGAGTACTTTAAGAATTATGACTTACAAAATATTATTTCCAAAGAACCATCAGCTGTGTTAACATTACCCTATATTATTCCCAAAGGAAAAAAAATAATTCTGCTCTTCTTAGAACTGGCTGATTGTTACTACCATGAGGTTGTAGAAAACATCTGCTTCTAAAAATATCTTTTGTTTACCAAACCACGTAAATAAAAATTTGTCTCTGAATCTTAAATGATTTGTATGATAAGGACAGGGGGAGCATATACCCCCTATTTAATTTGTAAACAAATTATAAAAAGTTTATAATTTTTTTTTACTTTGTTACTTTCAAATGTTCGCATAAGTGACAATTATACAATAAAAACCTTTCCCTGTGCTATCTTTACTAAATCTCCAGGTTCCCAGGTGAAATTGGTTCCCTTAAAAAGAAGTTGAGGCCACAGTGGATTTGTTTTATATATAGGATGTGTCACATGTGGGCACTGTATAATAAGACAATAGTCCTAGGGCTGCTGTGACAAAGTACCACAAACTGGATGGCTTAAAAGAATAAAAATTTACTTCCTAAAAGTTCTGGAGGTTGGAAGTCTGACGTTAAGGTGTCAACAATATTGGTTCATTCTGAGCCTCTGGTGACAGCCAGCAAACCTTGGTGTTCCTTGGCTTGTAGATGAATCGCTACACCCTCTGCCTTATTGTCACAGGGCATGTTCCCTGTGTGCCTGTGTCTCTTCTTATAAGGCAACCAGTCATGTTGGATTAGGGCTCCCTCTAATGACTTTATTTTCACCTAATCACATCAGCAAAATCCCTGTTTCCAAATAGGTACGAGGGGTTAAGACTTCAGCTGGTTTATTTGTATCAAATACAAATGTGTTCAGAACATATGTGTTTCGCAGACACAGTTCAGCCCCTCACAGGTATCGCTTGAAGGCTTGAAGGTTGAATCAGGGTTTGTAATTCCAGGACCAGAAAAAACAAAGACAGACTGTTTGAAATTCATAGCTTTAACTGTATTAACAAGCACTGCTGTGTGTTTCAAGGTCTTTCGTGTATGTGCACTGGTATATCAGTTTTCTATTAGGAGAGAGACTGGGCCCAGCACATGTCATAAACACAAGAAAAATTGCCTCCAATTAATTAATAGGTTTTAGAGAAAGATCGCTTGATTTTGTAGTAGATGCCATTGACAGTATGAATATTGAAACTTAGCCTAGTCTCTTAACCCTTTCTATGGATGTTCAAATTTTAATTGGTTAAGGAATAAGGCCAGAAAGATACCTATAGTACATATCGAGCACATTGATTGTTTTTAAGTAAATTTTTAAAATTATATAAAAATAAGAAAATCTTCACTGGAACCAGGTTGTCCCCCCAGATAATCCTATATTTTCTGCTAAACATTCACTGCTAACACCCAAGAGAGGACTGGTTTCTGCTCCTTTGACTTTGGGATCTTCCTTTTAATTTTTATTAACGATCTTTCTGCATAATGGCACAGCTTCATGACACACACTAAGACAGTGTAGACTGTGAAATTGCAGACATCTTCAGGTAAGAACTCTGTTAGGGTGTTATAAATTCATATAGTAGAGACAAACTTATGTGATAATAAGGATGACTTCTTGTAATGGAAAATGTGGAAATGAGGAAGATAGGTACCTTGTATTACACAGCCAGAGTTCAAGGGAAGGGCACGGCTATAATTTGTGGACACTAAAAAGTCATTAAGAGACTGATGGGATCCAGCTTTTTTTTTTGTAACATTTTTGGAGATATAATTCACATGCCATACTATTCATTTGTTTAACATATACAGTTCAATTATTTTTTTAATATTCACAGAGTTGTGAAACTGTCACCATAATCAACTTTAGAACATTTTCGTCACCCAAATAAAGAGATCCCCAGGCCTTTAGCAGTGACCCCCTCCCCATTCCACCTCCATCCCCTCTGTTCTAAGCATCAGCTAATCTACTTTCTGGCTGTATTTATTTGCCTATTCTGGACATTCCATATAATTGAAATCATATAACGTGTAGTCTTTTATAATGGGTTTCTTTCCCTTAGCATAATATTTTAAAGTTTCATACGAGATACAGCATGGGGATGTACAACATTTTATTTATTCATTCATCAGTTGATTTACATTTTGGTTTTTCTGCTATTTGACTATTATGAATAATGTTGCTATGAACATATATGTACAAATTTTTTGCGCACATTGCTTTTCATTTCTCTTGGATACACACTTAGAAATGGAATTGCTGAGGGGCACCTGGGTGGCTCAGTCGGTTTAGGATCTGACTTTGGCTCAGGTCATGATCTCACAGTTCATGAGTTCGAGCCCCACATCAGGCTCTGTGCTGACAGCTCAGAGCCTGCAGCCTGCTTCTGATTCTGTATCTCCCTCTCTCTGCCCCTCCCCCACTCACACTGCCTCTCTCTCTCTCTCTCTCTCTCTCTCTCTCTCTCTCTCTCTTTCTCTCTCTGAAAAATAAACGTAAAAAAAATGGAATGAGGGGTGCCTGGGTGGTTCAGTCAGTTAGGTGTCCCACTCTTGCCTTTGGCCCAGGTCATGGTCTTATGGTTCGTAGGTTTGAGCATGCAACGGGCTCTGTGCTGACAATTCAGAGCCTGGAGCTTGCTTCGGATTGCTTGTGTCTCCCTCTCTGCCCCTCCCCTGCTCATTCTCTCTCTCTCTCTGTCTCTCTCTCTCTCTCTCACTCTGTCTCAAAACTAAATAAACATTAAAAAAAAAGAAATGGAATTGCTGAGTCATATGGTAACTTTATGTTTAACCTTTGAAGGAATAGTAAGACTGTTTTCCAAGGTGGCACCATTTTCAATGTTCACCAGTAATTTATAAGTGTTCTAATTTCTCCACATCCTGGTCAACATTTATTATTATCTGCCTGTGATTATAGCCAACCTAGTAGACGAAAAGCCTTATCTCATTAATATTTCAATTTGTGTTTCTCTGAAGGCTGATAATGATATGAGCATTTTTTAATGCACTTATTGACTATTTGCAGATCTTCTTTGGAGAAATACCTACTTTAATCAGATATGTGATTTATAAATATTTTCCCCCATTCTGTGACTCGGCTTTTCATTTCCTTGATGGTGTCCTTCAAAGCACAAAATTTTTAAATTTTGATGAATTTCAATGTATCTATTTTTTTTTTTTGGTTACTTGTACTTTAGGTGTCATATTTAATGAAACATTGTCTAATCCAGGATCATGAAGATTTACATCTATGTTTTCTTCTAAGAGTTTAAACTTTTCATTCTTATGGTTAGGTCTTTATTCCATTTTCAGTTAATTTTTGTATATGGTATGAGGTAAGGGTCCAAATTTGTTCTTTCTGCCTCTATAATTCTTACTTTATCAACAACTTAATTCAGACTGTCCTCTGTATATCTGATTTTCTCTACCTCATGAATGCTGCTCATTCATAACTTCTGATTGATAATAGTTTTTGCAACACAAACTGTCAGCGTTTAATGTTATCTGTGTTGTGTCTTAAAGACCGTGGCTTTTGATCTACCAACCAATAAACTTTCTCCATGCATCTCCAATCTCCAGATGAGAGTCCTGCAGGAGAAACTGTGGCTGCCACTAAACACCATGCTCTCTGTTTGGACAGAGCTTTTGAAAGATCTATGGTAGCTTATCAGTTGGCTTTTCTCTAGTAAAGGCACACGCTTTTTGTATTTACCCTCTAATAGAAGATCATAGGAAACAGAATATGGACATTTAACCTATTTAATAATGTGTAGCCATGCACCTTCTCACAGAGCAGAAATCATGGACCTGTTAGAAGGTAAGCTTCAGATCTATCAGCCATTTGTGGTTTTATGTATCCAATGTAAACCTCTATGCACAGACCATTTATAATTTCACAGATAGCATTTTTTCATCTCCAAATTGATTCATTTAAAGCAGAGACCTCAGGACGCCTGGGTGATTCAGTTGGTTGAGTGTCTGACTTTTGATTTCAGTTGAGGTCATGACCTCCTAGTCATGGGATCAAGCCTCCCATGGGCTCTACACGGGCATGGAGCCTGCTTGGGATTCTCTCTCTTTTTCCCTCTGCACCTCTCCCACTCACACATGTGTACACACTCTCTCTCAAAAAGTAAATAAATAGGAGCATCTGGGTGGCTCAGTCAGTTAAGCATCTGGCTGTTGGTTTCAGCTCAAGTCATGATCTCACAATTCCCGAGTTCAAGCCCAGCATCAGGGTTCTCTCTCTCCTGCCTCTCTCGGCCCCTACCTTGCTCATGCTCTCTCTCTCTCTCTCTCTCAAAATAAATAAACTTAAAAAAAAATAAAACAAAAACAAATAAATAATGTTTTAAAAAGTTAAGAAAAAATAAAGCAGAGGCCACAACGGCTTATTCATTCTTCATCTGAGACCTTGAGGAACACCACGTATATATTTTGCTTTGGTTTGAGATTAATCTTTCCATTGCAAAGTGAGCATCTTCCTTCAAAGCTGCCTAAATTCAGGTCCAGTCTCCCATTTCTGATTGAACACACCATTATATGCACAGTTCTTTCTTAGAACTTCCCTGTCTCCTTGTTTCTATTCAGTTTCCATGGGACTGTGCCTCAAAGCTCACTGTTGTTTGTTTGTTTGTTTGTTTGTTTTGTCACCATCTCATTAATGGTAGCATTTGGGCCCATTTTAATGCCTTTTGTAGCTCTTTCTACATCAACTCCCACAATGTCTTCTTACAGATCTCCACATTTTTTACTTAGCTTCTTTTACATCCATAGTTTGACCCCAATCCTCATTAGGTTTATGTACCTGGCTTCTATTTTCCAGCCCACATTCAGTATCATCTGTCAATCAATCTGATACCTAAAAAGCATTAACATCTCTGAGATACTTATTCTCATTTAATAACTTTTTTTCAGAAATGGAAAAATTCATGAGACAGTCTACAATAAATTAGACAAAATAGGATAGTTTGAGCAGTATAGTCATGTTGCCTAATGTTTATTGATGTACTAAAAAAACTAAGTTATAAAATTAAGACAAAAAAAAGTTCTTTTTTCGTCCTGAGTGAAAACTTTAAAAGGTTTGTTATATAAACAAGATTATATTAAAATCCAGTTATAAGTATTAGGAATATAATTTGGTAAAAACATTTTCAGTATTCAGAATATTTATATTGCTATTAATAACTTTGGGGAGCAAATAGCTGAAGCATTCTACTTTACTTAAAAATATGTACTAACAACAAAAAACCTGAAAATTTTAAGAGAATAAATTTTACTATAATAGCACAAATCATTATTTCTTGTGTCTGCCACAATCATTACTTCAGATAAAACCAAATGTGCTTTTGGCTAACATAAAAGACGAGACATTTTCATGTTAACAGTTGTGAGACTTTTTTTGTAACCTAAATGATTCCAACTATTGATCCTAGATTGAAATCTTCAAATAAAACTGATTTATTTCGTTAATGGAATATTTAAACTAGGGAAGTCTATCAAGTTGGGGTTTCAGCCTGAATGAACCACCTCCATTTAGAAAATTGATCTTCCAGTCATACCTTTATTAACCTTGAGTTTTTAGAGCATGGTTGCTTTTAAAGAGAGAGAGAAAAAGAAATGGTCTCCAGTAACATTTTATAGCATTGACAAGTTAGAGTATGGACATTAGAGCTAACTGGCTTTGTGGTATATAACCTCCCCACACACAAGCAAAATGAACAGTGCACATATTTAAATATGCAAACTAGAGCACTAAGTAGGAAGTAAGCCCTATTGAATTGGTACTGGGACACCAGTGCATTCTACTAACTCTGATAAAGGAAAAAACTCCAGGAGAAATGATAATTCCCCAAAGATTACTTTTAATCACCAAATTATGATATTTCCAAGTTCATAAATTACTCAACCATGTTGATGAAGATTTGAAAATGTCCTTGAACAAGCGGGTCAATGTCTTACCTCTTGACTCATTATGAGAAGGGCATTGTTGGGATCTGATTTACAGAGTTTGGTGCCCAGATTTAACTGGACACAGGACGAGCAGCTCACAAAGCACTAGAGCGCCTACCAGAAAGCTATGTGATTGGCTTACAGTGGGACTACTGGGTAGAGTAACTGGAATGCAGCTTTAGAGCTCAGTAGAACTAGGTTTGAATCCTGGAAGCAGCTCATAAAGTTTTGTGTCTTTGGATAAGTTTCTTAACCTCCGTAAGCCCTTCAAAGTGTGGATAACATGCACTTACATGGGTGTGAATGTTAGACAAAGTGTTTGTAATTGTGCTTTCTAAAAAGGAGCCACTGTGTAAATGGTGACAATTAATAGGAAACATACCTGCAAGAGCCATGAAAAATCCCATCTTTTGGCAACAGTTTTTCCCCCCTGCTAGAAAATCACAGGGAACAAAATTAAAATCATAAGTTTTAGGATTGCCTGGGTGGCTCAGTCGGTTAAGCATTCAACTTTGACTCAGGTCATGATCTTACAGTTTGTGAGTTTGAGCCCTGCATCAGCCTCTGTGCTGACAGCTCAAAGCTTGGAGCCTGCTTTGGATTCTGTGTCTCCCTCTCTCTCTGCCCCTCCCCTGCTCACGTTCTGTCTCTCTCTCTCTCTGAAATAATATAACCATTAAAAATTTTTTAAGTTTTATTTTTGTGGGTTTTTTTCCCCAAGAAATCAAAGCAAGAGGGATTTGTACTATGCACCTAATGCTTAAGGCATGCGCCTTCAGAATAGAAAAATTTCCATGTAAACTGAGCAGCTGGAATCTTCAGGGTCACCCTACAGGGTTGGAGAAACTCAGACATCCTTTTTCTCAAACTACTCATTCTCTTCTTCTGGTCACCAAAGTTTAAATGACACATTTCTTATACATCCCATGAGAAGTTGCTCAGCTAATAATTTCCTAGACATCCTATTAGTTCACTATCATATGGACAAAAAACCCACAAAACTATGCAAATTGTGACACCTAAGTCACAATTCTGTTTGTGTGGGCTCAGCGTAAAGACTGAGGAAAACTCAGGGTGTTTGGGTGAGCTCAAATATACTGACCCTTTCAAACAGGCCCTGCGCAATTACTGTTGTGTTCCATTGTCCATTTGTCCTCATTATTGCTGTTGGCAGTTTTGCGTTCTTTGTATTCACATCACTTACTATTTTTCAACTGATCCATATTTTAGCTCCTTCAATTGTGTTGTTATTCTCAGTGACACTGTTATTTCAAGACCATGTGTTTCCTCTCTGGCAAAGTCTCATTATGTGTGCCTCTGTGACACCTCATTCTAAATTCTCAGGAGTGTCTGGGCCAGGGCCTTTCGTTTTCCAGCATTAGGGGAAACAATCCTGCACAGAAAAAAAAAATGTTTTTTCCACTTACATTTTTGTTAATTCATGCCTTGTGCCAATTTAAGTAACCCTACATTCACCGGCCTTAATTGCTTTATTGTTTCTGATGCCCATGTGACCAGACAGTTTGGTGGGATCAAGGGTAACGGTGAAGCCAACCTAACCCACATTAAAGACACAGAAGTGGGTTATTTTCCTTCAACGTGTCTAGTTTCTCTCCAAGCTGCTCTTTGATACCTGCAGACAAATGTTTTCTGGTCCCAATTCCCCCGGATACTGCTGCATCAGCCGGTTGGGGAAATAGAGAGGAAAGGAACCCTTGAGTTTACAAGCATTTTTTTTTTATTTCATCGATTTTCTTTGATTTGCTTTTGCCTTAGCTTCTTCCCTGGGACTTGATTTGTATATAGCAACTAAAGGAACTCTTACTGGTATCAGTAGAGCAGAATGGGAGAGATTGGTAGGGTTACTTAAAGAAGCAGAATGAGAGCTGAAGGTAATATAATGATTGTAAGATAGAAAATGAGAAGCTACAGACTTAATGAGTATAAACCTCAATAGGAAAACGAACCATTGTAAAGACCAGCTTCTCTGAAATAAGAACATTTGAAAGAATGCAAGTTTCCCAGGACAGGGAAGTGCATTCATAAGTATAAAAGCAGAGAGAACGTGCTAGTGTATAGTAGTGAAACATGGCTTTAGGTCGTCCAGCGGAATGAAGTCTGATCTCCACAACTCACGTTTCTCAGACTTCTCTGGATCGATCATTGTGTGCCCTAGATTATACCCTCTTCTAATTCTCCATCATATTTGGAAATAGCACATCTATCCAGCCATTCACTTGAGAAACCTGCATGTTTTTTGTAATACTTCCTTTATGCTTATCTCTAAATTACCAAATTCTGCTGATTTATTACCCAAATATTCTTGATTTCCCCCTTTCTTTGCAATCTCTACTATAAATATCCTTTTCAGACTCACCTAGTTCGTTTTATTTTTTAAATGTTTTTAATGTTTATTTTTTGAGAGAGACAGAGCACAAGTGGGGGAGGGGGAAGGGCAGAGAGAGGAGACACAGAATCCAAAGCAGGTTCCAGGCTCCGGGCTGTCAGCGCAAAACCCGATGTGGGGCTTGAATCCACGAATTGTGAGATCATGACCCAAGCCGAAGGCAGACGCTTAACCAACTGAGCCACCCAGGTGCCCAGACTCACCTAGTTCTTATAGTGAGTGCCTAAAATAACTTCTTCATAGCTCTCTATGCTTCTAGCCTTGGTCTCATTCAAATTCATGCTCCATAGATCTGGCCAGAGTATTAGTTCTAAAGCAGGGCTGAGTGAACAACAGCTTGTAAGCCAGATCTACTTCTGGATGACCCAAAGCAAAAGATGGTTTTTACAGTTTTAAATCTTTCTTTATAATCAAAGGAGAATACTATTTTGTGACGCATGAAAATTACATAGGGGCGCCTGGGTGGCTCAGTCAGTTAAGTGACTGACTCTTGATCTTGGCTCAAGTCATGATCTCACAGTTTGTGGGTTAAAGCCCCACATCGGGCTCTGCTCTGACAATGAGGAGCCTGCTTGAGATGTTCTCTCTCCCGCTCTCTCTCTCTCTGCCCCTTCCTCCCTCTCTCTCTCAAAATAAATAAATAAATAAATAAATAAATAAATAAATAAATATTTTTTAAAACAGAAATTACGTGAAGTTCAATGTCTGTAAATTGACATGTATTGAAACACAACCACACTTCTTTGTTTGCTTATTGTCTGTGGATGTTTTTGTGCTTCAACAGCAGAGTTGAGTATTTGTAACAGGGACCAGAGCATCCACAAAGTCTAAGATATTTACTATCAGGCCCTTTGCAGACAAAGTTTGCCCACCCATGCTCTAAAGCATAAAGATGACCCCATCATTCCTCTTCTCAGAATCTTTAGGTGATACTCCATCACCTGCAAGATAAGACCAGGCTCTGGAATGTGACATACAGACCTCTGTTATCTGCACCCTGTGTTTCTCCAGCCTCAGGCTCCTTCTTAGTGTTACCTGCTGTTGTGTCATAGTGCCTTGCCTGGGTTCCTACACTTACCTCCCTGGAATGCCATACTTCTACATTTTGTAGAGTTTAATGTTTCTCATCCCTTTGGAAAGAGTACTGAGGTCATCTCCTCTAGGGAGTCTCCTTAGACTTCTCCCCCCAGGAATGATGTGTCCTCCCTAACTTCTGTTATCCTAAGTACCACATTATTTTACAGATATTGCCTTCTGCATGTGTGTAAATAGCAAGTGTGGATTACAAGCCCATTGGCTGGAGAAGGGTCTTGTTTACCTTTCTATCCCCCATGAATATCACAGTGTCTCACACTTAATATTAACTCAATTATTGTTTGTTGAGTAAATTAAAATACCTGACATATAATTAACAATTGTTAGATTTAGAACAGGACTGTATATATAATTATTAAAAATATCATCCTATAACACAATGTAGCATTAAATTATTTTAAACATTTAATTTTTATTTATGAAAAAAATGTAATTTTTGGTTTGGAAGCATTGCAGTAAGAAATACATAAGCCTGAGCTAATTTCTTTATATGCAAAAGTAACTTTCTATCATAGGGATGGATAACACATTTAATAAATATTTAAAGGACCTAGCTTGCCATTATCCCTTATTATCATGTATTGCTGACCATTAAAAATTTCATGGAGCACCTGGGTGGCTCAGTTGGTTAAGCGTCCGACTTTAGCTCAGGTCATGATCTCACAGTTCGTGGGTTCAAGCCCCACATCAGGCTCTGTGCTGACAGCTCAGAGCCTGGAGCCTGCTTCAGATTTTCTGTCTCCTTCTATCTCTGCCCCTCCTTCACTTGTGCTCTGTCTCTCTCTGTCTCTCAAAATAAATAAATGTAAAATTTTTTTAATTCATTAATGCACTATGATTATACATAGAGAATATTAAATCCTCATGTAGGTGAAATATTTTATATGTATAATCTTGACTAGAAGAAAATATTTATTATGGTAGCATTAAATTTCTAGATGATTTTTTGTATTTATTTTTTTTTCAACGTTTTATTTATTTTTGGGACAGAGAGAGACAGAGCATGAACGGGGGAGGGGCAGAGAGAGAGGGAGACACAGAATTGGAAACAGGCTCCAGGCTCTGAGCCATCAGCCCAGAGCCCGACGCGGGGCTCGAACTCATGGACTGCGAGATCGTGACCTGGCTGAAGTCGGATGCTTAACCGACTGCGCCACCCAGGCGCCCCTCTTTGTATTTATTTTTAAGTCAAGAAACTATATTGCAAAATAAACTGCTTCCTCCTGTAGAAGTTAGCCAAGTGACCTCAGCAAATATATCAATATTTAAATATTAGTGAAATGTCAGGGCACCTGGGTGGTTCAGTTGGTTAAGCGTCTGACTCTTGATTTCGTCTCAGGTCATGATGTCACAGTTCGTGAGTTTGAGCTCTGCATCAGACTCACTGCTGACAGCCTCAAGGTCTGCTTGGGATTCTCTGTCTCTCTCTCTCTCTACCCCTCCCTCGCTCATGCATGCATGCTCATTCAAAAGTAAATGAATAAATACATAAACATTAAAAAATAGATAAATATTAGTGAAATGTAATTTTTTTAATGTTTATTAATTTTTGAGAGAGAGAGAGAGAGAGATTAAGAGTGAGGAGGGGCAGAGAGAGAGGGAGACAGAATATGAAGCAGGCTCCAGGGTCTGAGCTGTGAGCAGGGCTTAGACCCACGAACCACGAGATCATGACCTGAGCCAAAGTTGGACACTTCACCAACTGAGCCACCCAAGTACCCCAGTGAAATGTCATTTTAAAAATGTAAGATGATAAGTGTATTGAACCTACTGTTGTGATTAAAATTATCTTTTAAATATTGAAATATAAAAAGGGGGGGGGGGGGTACCAGGGTGGCTCAGTTGGTTAAGCATCCAACTCTTGGTTGCAGCTCAGGTTGATCTCAGGGTCATGAGACCAAGCCCCATGCTCAGCATTTTTTCAGCTTGGGATTCTTTCTCTCCTTCTCTCTTGCTGCCCTTCCCCTGCTTGCTGTCTCTCCAAACAAATAAATAACATTTTTTTTAAAAAGAAAGAAACATAAAAAGGAATTACTTCCTTTGATATCTCTAATTAGAAAAAAATCTAATGTTTTAAATGTTTTATCGTTCATTCCTTTTATATGCCTCCCTCCCCTCAAATAAGTGTTTGGATGGATTGAATTACTTGTAAATATATGTGTATGTGTTTCTTAAACACAGGAAGCTCGGCTTCAGATATATATTAAAAAAAAAGGCTTTTCTTCAGATTAACTGTTCCAAGCACACTCTGCTTTTGTTACTAGAGTGATGTGAGAAATTGGTTTAGGGTTTAGCAGGATACACATGTATTATTTCTTCTGTCATCGGCTGTACAACCCCATTCGTTCTCATAGCCTGACCTAATTTGATGATGGGGTCACTTTCGGCTTTGAATCTAATTTTTAGGTGGCCAGTCTTCGCCAAATTGATGGGTAATATCCTAAGCACATATATTTGTGGGTTTTCACAGCGTTTTCTATCACTTTTTGACTTATTTATTCCTGAAACTTTTAATTTTAAAACTTGCTGTTACTAGTTTGCTTTAATATTGGTTTTATTATTTTGCTTGTTTCCTCTAAAAACAAAACAGCTAGTTTGCACGTTAATTATACTCTATCCCTTAAGTAGGGCTCATCCTGTATTCATCAAACGTAATACTTTTTTTTTTTTCACTCATGTGAAACAGTAACACCTCTCCAGAGGCTGAGCTGAACTGAAGCATTTGGTTCTTTTGTAGAGACAAATCATAGACTGATTGTCAGCTATGTTTCCACATTTTTGGTTTCTGCTAGACTTTTTCTCTTGGCTTGACTGACTTAGTTTATCTTATAACCATCCACTCTCTGTTATTTGCCTGCTGAGCACACGCTCTTGCTTTTGCACACTGTGTAGAAAGGGCTGCTCTTTAAGAAGTTAATAGGTAAAGAGAGGTTGGTATTTGAGGCAAAATGTTTTCCTAGGAGGATCCTCATCGCTGACATTTGCTTTCCTTTCAGATCTCACAGTCTGAATTTGCAGGCCTTTGGGGCTCCATGCACAGCCCATCTGTTGGAGCAGACCTATGCCAAGCTGATTTGGATATGTTTGAGAGGAATAAGGAGGGAATTTGAAAAAATTACTTTCATAATCTTTTTTTTAAATGCAAACCCTGATTATTGGAATGAACCTGATTCTGCTATCCTGAACAAACTGACAACATGATATTAGAAATAAACATCAAGCAGAGCCTGTTGAAAGGACCACTTATATTGGGAAAGGTGTTATATTTAATTCTGTATGTGTTTTTGTTCAACAGTTTGCATCCTGGTGCTGTTGATTATCATAGACAACTTAAACTCAGCAACAGGTTCAGAAAACATTTAGTGATGTCCTATAATATGTAAAGCAAGGTTAAATGAAATCTTAAATATGCAAAGATGTTTGAGATGTAGTTCCATCCCTGGAGAAGATTCCATACCGGGCATGGCAGAGCTAAGATGTAGTCAGAGAATAAGATAAATGCATCTGATACATACAGATAGGATCCTATTAATATTGAAACCACTTATATCTCTTTACTGTATATTATTCTCTAAAATGCATTGTATATTTTCTTTTCTAAATTTTTTAATGTTTATTTAAAAAAAATGTTTATGTTTACCTTTTAGAGAGAGATAGAGCATGAGCAGGGGAGGTCATGGGAAGAGGGAGACAGAATCCGAAGCAGGCTCCAGGCTCTGAGCTGTCAGCACTGAGCCCAGTGCAGGGCTCAAACCCATGAACCACAGGATCATGACCTGAGCCAAAGTCGGACGCTTAACTGACTGAGACACCCAGGCACTCCAGTGTTTATTTATTTTTGAGAGAGAGAGAGAGAGAGAGAGAGAGAGAGAGAGAGAGAGAGGTAGAATGCTTGTGGAAGCAGGGGAGCTGCAGACTGAGAGGGAGGCAGAGATCTGAAGCAGGCTCTGTGCTGACAGCAGAGAGCCCGATGAAGGGCTCAAACTCATGAACCATGAAAAACTGATCCGAAGTCGACGTTTAACTGACTGAGCCATCCAGGAGCCCCTGCAGTGTGTATTTTCTACACTTAATCTTATAACAAAGTGTATCTCCATTTTGCAGGGAAGGAATTAGACCTGTAGAAAGTTGTGCCCTCTGGTCTGACAGGTAGTTAGGAGTGGAGCCTGTCTGTCTTGTCCCCAAACCTATGGTATTTACCAATAAACTACATTGCCTACAGAAACAAAATACGAAGAAGAGGAAAACCAAAAATGTTTTCAGTGCTAAGGCAGATGAATATTTCCACTAGAGATGATTAGAAAAACCAAACACCCACCTCCCCAGCCTTCCTGAAGTAGTGATTTTCAGAGTTTCTGCACAGAACTCAATCTACTGATAGGATTTTAAGTAGGTCAGGTGAGGCCGACTCTGCTCTGTCTCCCGGCATTAAACACAGATGCAATGGTCACAGCGGCTGCTGCCACCTTGCAACATGAGAAGAAGAAAAACCCAAAAACAAAAACTAGAGTTCCATAGACCTCGGCTCAGGTAAATTGATGACCATCACTAGGAGCCAGTGAGAAAAATAATGCCCTGCTGGTTTAAGCAACTTGGCAACCACCATTCTTTTCGCTTGTTTCTATGAATATGTTTTTTTTTTAGATTCCACATACAAATGATATCATAGAGTATTGTCTTTCTCTGAACAATTTCATGTAGCATAATGTCTGCAGGGTCCATTCTTGTTACAAATGGCAGGATTTCCTTCCTTCTCATGACTCAATAATATTTTATTGTATATATTATATATATGCCATCGTCTGCCATATGCATATGCCATATATATATATATATATATATATATATATATATATATATACCATAACCATTTATCCACTGATGGACACTTAGGTTGCTTCCATATCTACACTAATGCTACAATAAACATGGGGTGGGGTGCAAATACCTCTCCAAGATAGTGATTTCATTGCCTTTTGATATACACATGGAAGTGGGATTTCTGAATTATGTAGTACTTCTATTCCTAATTTTTTTTGAGGTCCTAATTTTTTTTGAGGACCTCCATACCATTTCCATAATGGCTATAGCCATGTACATTCCCATCAACAGTGTACAAGAGCTCCTTTTTTGACACATCCTCACCAGTAATAGTTATCTCTTGTCTTTTTGATGATAACCATTCTGACAGGTGTGAGGTGAGCTCTCACTGTGGCTTTCGTTTGCATTTTCCTGGTAAACCTCTTTTCGTGTACTTTTTGGCCATCTGTGTGTCTTTTTCGGGAAAATGTCTATTTACTTCTTTCTTCTCCTCATTTTTTCATTGAATTGTTTGTGGTTTTGCTATTGAGTTGTATACATTCTTTATGTACTTTGGATATTAACCCTTCATCAGATATATGATTTGTAAATATTTTCCCTCACTCTGTAGGTTGGCTTTTCATTTTGATTGTTTCTTTGGCTGTGCAGAAGACTTTTAGTAGTCCTAGTTACTAAATTTCGTTTCTGTTGCTTTTATTGTTTGTGCTTCCAGTGTTATATCCAAAAAGTTGTTCCCAAGACCAGCGTCAAGGAGGTGTTTCCCTGATGTTTTCTTCTAGGAGTTTTATGGCTTTCGGTCTAATGTTTAAATTTTTAATACGTTAAAATGTTAATGTTTGTGACTGGTTTAAGAAAAGGGGTCCAATTTCATTCTTCTGCATGTGATTATCCAGTTCTCCCTGCACCATTTATTGAGAGATTTACAAATTTCTCCCCAGATTTGGGAAGGCCTGAGCCATTATTTCTTTAAATCGGTTTTCTGCGCCTTTTTTTCTCTCTTCTCCTCTGGAACTCCAGTAACTTCTACATCAGTTCTGTGAAGGTATCTGTCTCATCGATCATAGAGGCTTCTTCCTTCTTTGTTCTCCTCTGACAGGATAATTTCGAGGATCCTATCTTTTGCCTCACAGATTCATTTTCTGCTTTATCATTTTTTCTACTGATACTCTTTCTTGCATTTTTTTTTCATTCATTGCATTCTTCAGCTCCAGAATTTCTGGTTGATGCTTTTTTTTTTTTTATGATTTCTATCTCTGTTAAACTTTTCATTTTATCCATGTATTGTTTTTCTGGTTTCACTGAGTTGTCTTTCTGTGTTTTCTGATAGCTCACTAAGGCTCCTTAAAATAGCTATTTTGAATTCTTTACCAGGTATATTATGACCTCCATGTTCAGGGATCACTTTTTGGAAGATTATTGTGATCCTTTGATGGTGTCATGTGTCCTTGACTTCCCATGTTTCTTGAAGTTCGGCATTGTTGTCTTTGCATATGATGTAGCAGACACCTCTTTCAGGCGTTTGTAACTAACCGCCTTTCTGTGGGACAGAAATGCCTTTCGTCAGCCCTAGGACTAGGGCTTCTGAGGCCTTTTCTGGCTATCTGTGGATACACTTCTCTCCACACTCCTTACTCCCTCTTGTGGCAGGATCCTTAAGCTTGTGTGCCTTTTATTGATCCTGCAGTGCATCGCCAGGCTGGGTGCTGATAGCCTCCCTTTTGTTCTATGAAAGGTGAAACTAAGCTCAAGTTTGTAGTCTCTCTCTGGCTCCACAGATTCAGGCTTGTTTTGTGTGTGTGCTCACTAGCCATCTGCCAAAGCTCACTCTGTCGCCGCCATCAGAAGAGTGCACAGGGAGCCGGCTGCAGAGTATCGTGTGGGTAAAGTGCGTGGAGTGCTGGGGGTGACCGTGGGCCATTTGGGATGTGTTGCATGTGAGGTGATCCCAGTGGCTCGGGGTTGGGCTTCTTGATGAAGTCCACAATATGGTTAGTTGGATCCACATCTTTTTAATGTCTTCTGGGAGTCCTGTGTGTCACTCTCCCAGCCTTTTCCTGCCCAGTCATACAGTTCATTACTCTGGATGAGTACAGAGAGAAACGAACCTCTTTGGCAACATCCCACACCAATGGGAAGCTGGGGTCTCATTCACATGCTCTCACTTTCCCCATGAGAGAAATCACAGGCTGCAAATACCTCCCTTGGCCCTGAGCCATGCCATCTTGAGGCAGGGAGGGGAGTAGTGTGGGAGATGTGGGTAAAGTCAAGGTGCTCCTCTCACGGTCTCATATTTTTTGGTCCAATGGTATGCTGGAACTTCTTTGGAAACCAGGACTTCCACAAAAGCCCTCTCATCCATGGGTGATTGTCTAAGACAGGGGCTCCCAGACCGTAACTAAGAGGGACTAGAGCCAGTTCACAGGCCACTACAGGGTCCACACCAGAACTGAGGTCTCCATGCTTATTACCCGATGCACAGATGTGTGGGAGTCTGCCTGGATCTCTTGGCACATGTACTGGATCCCACAGCTCCCACAAGGACACTTTCGCCCATGGATGGATGCTGAACTGCTGCTGAAGGGAGACAAAAACAAGAGATGTCTTTTGCAGCCATGATGCTGATGTCACTCCCAAGGTTCTATTATTTTCTTCTAATTTTCTCACTGCATACTCTTTCTCTAAGTAAGCCCATCCTCTCCTTGTTGTCAGATAACCATGTATTGTTTCCATAAAAGTTCCTTAATGCCCTGATGTATTTGACTCCCCAGTCTATATCCTAGACCTTTCCCCCAACCTCCAGACTTAAATATATCAAAACTTCTCATTTTTCCATATAAGTATTATTTTCTTATCTACTCAACTGCCTAAGTCAAAGATCCAGAATTCCTTTTAGACTTTTTCTACATTATCCCTTTATATCAGTTACACACCTAATTCTATCCATTTGCAATAACCTTTAATATGTTTATTCCATCCTTATAGCCGCTAACTTAGCCAAGGTTTTGCAATATGTCTCACCTGAATTAATACGGCAGGCCCTTAGTGGATCTCACTGACTCTAGTCTTTCTCATTCCAATCAATTCCCCTACATCCTTGGCAGAGTGATTTTCTGTAATAAAAATGCACTGGTGCCATTTGTCTACTGAGATCCTACAAGGACTTTCCAGAGCTTTAAGATCTAGTGCAAACTTCTAACATGGGATTTTCTCATCTCTGCTTAGTTTTTTAATCTATTCTCTAGTTGTCCTAATTCTTTCACTCATTTCCAATTATCCACTACAGAAATAAATAGTTCCTAAGCACAAGATATACATGAGAACCAGTAACTTCTGGGATTACAGAATTTTCCTGACCCTCATTGCACGTACAGTGGAGTAGGGGAGACAGATAATTTAAAAAGTTGACAAAATGATATCAGCTTGTGATCAGGACATTAAAAGAGACAAATTTCTGTCATTCAGAACAATGATGGGGGAGAGTAGTTTGTATTGTGTGGTCTCAGAAGGTCTCACTGAAATGATAATATTTAAACTGGGACTTACAAGAAGAGAAGGACTCCACCACATGAAGTCTTGAGGGTAAGAATATCCTAAGCATAAAGAACATAAATTATAAATGTCTCCATGAGATAGAGTCTAGCAGGTTTTAGAAAGTGTCAGAAAGCCAATGAGGGAAGAGAAAAAGTAGTAGGAGGGATGGTATTAAAAGTAACTATCTGTAAATTCCCCCAAAAAGTGACACACTCTTGGGGCACCTGAGTGGCTCAGTCAGTTGAGCGTCTGACTTTGGCTCAGATCATGATCTCACAGTTCGTGGGTTCAAGCCCCGCATCAGGCTCTGTGCTGACAGCTCGGAGCCTGGAGCCTGCTTCAGATTCTGTCTCCCTCTCTGCCCCTCCTCTGCCTGCACTCTGTCTCTTTCTCTCCCAAAAATAAATAAACATTTAAAAAGTAATAAGTGGCACACTCTCTATTACCACTTCTTTAGATTGATGGTGATGATGATGATGATGGTGATGGTGATTATGTAAAAATCTTCCTTCTTTCCCCTGTGTCGGGTGAAATTCTACTCTTCTTTCAAATTCTTTTGGGACAGCGGGAGTAAGTACTCCTCTGTCTTCTCATCTGACACTGTGAATGACTTTGATAGTAATGATCACATCTAATGTGACTTCTTGTTTGCTTCCCGCGTCAGACTCAATTCCCTATAAAGGCTTAGAGTGGAACTCATTCATCCTTAAAACAACCATGTCCAGCAGAATCCCCTGTTTCCTTAGAACCTAACAAACACTTGTTGGACAAATGGGTGAATGAATAAAGACATTCTCCTCCTCCAACTGTATGATGGTTAAAACATATAAAAGAATTAGGAATAAAAGAGGAGAGAAGAAAGGTCTGTGCTGTTGGTGTGATGTTTCACTTGGTTCAGTCACACTGTGAGGCGAGGGCTGTCATTCTGTTCTCTAGGGCAGAGGGAACACAGGTGAGGGCGGGCAAGTCACCCAAATCGCCCTGGATGACGTTGTGGAGCTGGGATGTGACCGGGAACTTGGCTGCCTGAAAGGCCAGTGAGGCTCCTGTCTTGCAAAGTGGACTTGGAAATAAGAAGTAACACTTTCTGACATACTTGGGCATTCACACATACAGGCTACAGATATGTTCTTGGTGTTAGGATTTGATTAAATCCAGTGTCTCTGTGGCTCATTGTCACCTCATTCAGGTGTCTGCTAAAATGTCCCTTTGTGGAAAATGCCTCATGCCCTGAGCCCAGGTTAAGGGAAACCTCACCATCCTTCTCTAGACCCTCGTTCCCAGGCTTTTTAAAATAACAGCTGTGCCCATCTGGCATTTTCTATTCATTTGCCTGCTCTTTATAATAGCAGAGCCTGGAACCCAGTACCTTTATGGAGCCCGTGATTTGGATGAGAGGGCTAATACATAGCTCCTTCGTCCTTCACCAAGTTTTCTCCGACCAATTAGAAATACGATGGATGTTTTTCTCCTTTTATAAAACATAGTCCCCGTCTCCTAATAGCACGACTCTAATCTATTTGAACCTCTAACAATGAATAATGAGTTTCCATATCCTGCTCATTCAAATATTTTATTTGGGGTTGCTTGTAAGGTGTGGAAGTTGGAAAAATACACTAAGTGAGATGAGGTCAATGCAGGGTATCCATTTTGGCTGCCTTTTTGTTTTGTCAACTACTTTTATGTTAAATCTTTTCTACCTACATGAAGGACACATGTTAACACACAGTACGATAGATCCGAGTGCCTTACGTGCAAATTGATAGTTGATGTGAGATTGATGCGAAATACACTGAGATTGTCTGTACCCTAGCACCAAAAACATAATTCCATTTTACTGTATCTGCTAGGGGAGTGTACTGTACTTCCTTGAAAGAATTCCTGCATATTTCTAATTTGAATTTCTGCAAAGCACTCAAGGTGTTTCCACATGTGTATTTCAAATACAAGGAGACTTACCACACACTCTTTAAGAGGTTATTGTCTCTGAAATTGCAGCACATCTTAATAGGGTTGTTTTCCATCTATTCTTATTCCTTACCTTAACCTCACATCCATTTGAAATCCGTCGATGTGTCACATTCGGGATTTGTTACCAAGAGAAACTTAACTGTCAGGTTTCCTGTTCGCTTTTAGAGGATAAAGAATGCTGTGTAGCTTTTACTTATTATATGTGATAGATGAAGGAAAACAGCAAATGCAAGAAATGTATAAAGAGAGGTAAATCTTTGGAAGGCGCTTTGGTGCCACCATGTGGTGAAAATGTGGTACTACCAAAAATATCTTGGGACAATTGGATTCTTCAAACATTCTACCTGCATACACAATTTTTGTTCCATTACCTTCCTAAGATCTAGCTCTCCCATTATCCTTGAAAAGGTGAATTTTTATTATAAAGTAAATCAAGGGAAGTCTCAGAAATTGATTTGGAGAACATTTAACTTTTCAGCCTAAGTGCATGCTCTCTCTCTCTCTCTCTCTCCTCCCTTTGAATGCTAAATAGAGGGAAAGTCCTACCTTACAAGTTTCACTTAAGTATTTTCAATAAAAGAACATTATCTTTGAACTAAATCAATACCTCTTACTTGGATTTCCATCTTAGTACACAACTTCAGGCATGTGTATCTCTACGTTCTAATCAAAGACCATCATCTCTCTGTTTTTATTTACAAACATTAATATGGCTACGAACTGGGCACTATTCTAAGGAATCCACAAAAGTAACATTTAATCCTCTTGACAACGCTTTTTGGTAGGGACTATCACCGCAACCATCGCCATCTTAACACAGATTCCACTTACCCCCTACTCTGCTCCCTCTCCTATAGTAGATCCCCTCTCTTCACTGCACCTTATCATAGTTAACCTGCCCCTCAATCCTATCATTCTCTACCTTCTGCAGATTCTCTCACAGCTAATGTTCCCAGTGTACAGGCTCAGCCCTGTTTAGTTGTTTAGGTGATTCCAACCAGGGTAGGTGGGTCCGTGTCAGTAGCCACAGTATCATTCAGTACATTGGATCCATTATTAGTCATTTTGCTCCAAACCTAGATCCTGTTGTGCTAGGGACAAGCCCTGTAAATACTCAGATCATGTGGTGGTCTTATTCTCATTCCCTAATCTGTTGGCCCAGCCAGCATGAAGTCCTGCCTCAGTAACCTAGCACACTGTGTCCCCAGTGGGGAAGAACACCACCCTGGATTCTGACCTCCTCTAAAACACTGAACTATGATGCTTATGGCCAGTTGACATCAACCTTTCTCCTGAAATGCCCCAACTGCCAGGTTAAACCTACCGGAGTGAAGCTTAGGTAGCCAGAGCTTTTTTGTGGAGTTAATTCCTCTGAAAGTAGTTCCTGTATAAGCTGGCCTCACACTTGTGTCCATTTTATCTCCTGACCCTCTCCTAACTCCTCCGCAGTACATATTAGGTTATTACGATTTCAGTAGCTTTTGCAAACAAATTTGCCCACGTCTTCTGCATTGCTCTCTGCTGTTCATCACCCTCACTTGTTTTGGGTGCTTCCCTATCCCCATCGTGCTCCTGCACCCTCACACACGTGTCAGATAGCCTCCTTTTCTTTAAAACACTTCTGCTACTTTCCATCTTTCACAAAGATTTCTCTGCAAATTGACTTGAGTTGGAGAGTTTACATTCAGTCATAGGAAATAGAATATATCGTTGCCAGCAAAAAATCCTTCCATTATTTGAGCAGGAACATGCCATAAGTACTAATGACCTTGCTGTTGAGAACAGCTCCTACATGCAGTGTTTGGTTGCACATGTGCCTAAAAGTTTGGAATTGAGAAAGACTGAAGATGTTTTGTAATGTTGTTTTAATTAAAAAAACACAAGAACATAGCTTTGGAACCTAGTATCATTCTGTGTATACAGAAAATAACTTAATATGAAGTACTGAATAAATTAATTGAATACCATTTTAAATCGCCCTCGAAGGTACCAATATGTTTTAAGTTTTTCTGTGCAGAAGGGTCTTTCCATTACATGCACATAATTCAAATGTGGTTGCTATATGCTTCTAAATGTTTATCCAACCTAACTTTGCACAGCCAGGGATTCTTATACATGGCCCTGTGTTTTTGTACAGTTAATAGATGTTGTCTTGTGATAATGCACTTTTTTGCAAGAAGGGTATAAATATGACTAGTCACTAAAGAGCAATATACCATACGTGTGTATGTTTCAGGTCTATAACTATATAGAGGAAAAAACTCAGTGTGCTTTAGTGGAAAGATTTGCCGTCACAGAATCAAGTTCTAATTTTGCTCCTAACTGTATTAATGACTTATCAGCATTTTATTTCAATAAAAATGTTTATGGAAGCTGAGAAAGTAATGCTCTCTTTCCAGAAGTGGTGTATTTGTGCGTGTGTGTGCGTGCTCACGCATGTGTAATGATGATACATCTAAAGTATCATGCATGTGACTGCTACCTTTTAGTTCTATACTGGATTTTTAAAATTTTTATAAATTTTAATTTTTAAAATTTGGTTTCATAAAATGAAAACAGCATTTCTGTGTCTTCTTTTTTGTTCTTTCTTTTGTCTTCCCTAATTTTTCTTTTCTTCTGTTCCTCTTTTCTTCCCTCTTTTTTCTCCTAAAAAGAAGTAGAATTTGTAGAAGCAGCAATATGCGTTACCTTTTGCAGACTAACTGCTTAATTTCCTTTGACTGGCTCTGGCCAGAGTACAGATAGGAACTGCGGTAATTCAGTACTAAAATTTGGGAACGTTTATAAAGGCAATTTTGGAAGGAGAGTAATTAAATATTAATTCAGACCCTCAAACTGATGTTTAAATTGCAGAAATACATCTCTGATGTTCCAGGGTAAAGACAAATCAGTTATATATTGATTTAGCAAAATGACAGTTCAGGGAGAAGGAGCCTTTGAGCAGCGGAGGAAGGATGCTGGCCAGGTCAGCAGCCTGGGTGTGGTGCTGGGCGGGTCACTGACTGACCATTTGTCTCATGTTCCTGGACCGTGGAAAACTGGGTGTCCTTTTGCTCTCTCTGTTGCAGTTCTTGTGGGAATAAAAGGAGACAAATTCCGTACACCTGAACAGACTTTAGAAACTATGACGTACTCTAGCCATAGAATGATTTACGTAAGTGTTGAGAAGGGTGCAATTCAGGATCCTTTTTCTCACTATACTAAGGGAAATTAACAATTTCCTTTCCTTTTTCCCTAACACATATAACATTAAGGCCGACCTGTGATACTCTTTTATTAATGCAAAAAAATGTATCCATGGCCTCAACAGTCCCTGCTCTTAAAATGTCATTTACCAAAGATTATGAAAATATGTCTGTTTTCAGGGTTTTTTTATAAATAAAACTTATTTTGTATTTAAAAGAAACAAGCCTCCTAAGGCCACTTAACTTCTTTTTAATTTAAATATACACCTAGTTAATGAGTATCTGACTGGTAATCACCTTGTAAAAAGCATGAAAGTAATTTATGTTAAGAGACTGAAACATTGGTGACAGACCAATTTTAAGGAAATATAATTGTATACATATATATGTATATATATATATATATATATAACATCAAACCCATACAAATGGTGAAAATATGTATCTGTGATATAATTTCTAAGTCAAAATTGAATAATGTTAAATCAGCAGTTAAAGATGTGCAGCCAATAGCCAAACACACTATCCAGATTGTTCTGAAGAAGTCTAGAGATCTCTTTAAGAGGCATGACATTGTACATTTGCTGTTGTATAATTCTGGGACACTTACTAGATCCAGAACTAATGTTTTGGGGGTATCATATTAAGACCTACAGTTTGAAACCTTTTTCCTTAGTATGGTTATGGAGGAAACCAATTCATAAACACACATTTGACTAATACTATTCATTCTTTATGCTAAGACATTTTCTGATTTACAAAGGATATTTCAGTAGCCTCTATTCATTTAAAATTTGAACTCGGGTCACGTACTCAAGAGTTTTCACAAATGGGTTTCTCCATGTCCGTAGCCCATAGACAGAATCCCCCACTATGTAAGCTCCACTGTCCTCTACTCTGAAACTGTGGAAAGCAGGGCCGTTCAGTCAGCTTGGACAACTGTTTCACCTGCCCTGGATCCTGAGCTTTAGAGAGATCCACTCTGTCCTCGCTTGGCGAGGACCGTGTAGGTCCAAGGTGCGTGCCCTTACAACCTATATCCTTCTTCTCAACAGGTGTTTCCCAAATGCTGAAGAGGGAAGGGCTCATTTTTGTCCCGCACTCTGTTAAGGATAAATAATTTGATAACATACTATAAAAATAAATTCCTGCAAATTTAAAATTCATTTTAAAAGATATATAAATTGTAAGCCTTGAAGTGTTTTATTCTTAGCCTCAACAGACCTAAAATTACTCTAGCAAGTGGCCCTCAAGTTGCTAAGCTTTTACTCTTAATTTTTGTAGATATCCCCTTGAGTTCGGGAAAAGTTTACAGACAGCAACCATGCATGGATACACGTTGAATGGCACCGTTTTAAACCACAGTCACAATACTCAAGACTCCACAATTCCCTATCCAAAGGCCCCAAGCTGGCTCCAACATCCTCTCCTTCAGGTTCATTCTTCAGGTCATAACGAACCCCTCAGACTGACGGGTGGCCCAGGGACAGCTGTTGGTGGAGGCTGTGGGGTTGTGGCTGGAGCCTGGGTATGTGGGCCAAGGTGTCCTCCCGTGAAGCCTTGAGCCCTTCATGCAGGACTGTGCCGAGGATGAGAAGAGAGAGGCCCAGCACCCGGAAGCTCCTCTTTTTACTCTCTCGCCCCTCCCCCTGCAAATGTTAGGGTCAGGCTGAGTTAGCATTGCTGTTTTGTCAGCGCCCTGGGCCCCTGAGGGCTCTGCTACCACCCAATCCTGCTGTCCCTTGAGTCCAGTGTCCCTGGAGCAATCATGTCTGCTCTCCTGCCTCACCTGCCTCTCCTGCCGCCTTCCCCAGGGCTGCAGGCATTCGTATTCTAAGCAGTTGTTTCATAGTTCCACCCAGGGTCATTTCTGTTTCTTTGAGCATGATTCTGTTAGACTATGAGGAGGTTCTTAAAGGGAAATAAAGTTTGCGATATCCTAAATTCACAAGTTCCCAAGATTTTTGTAGGAATGACACAAATTTTCTGAATTCTGGCTGCTTGAACACCTCTTTGCAAAGCTGCCTCTGAAAGGTCTTTCGAAGGCTTCGACCATGGACCTCGCTCTGCCATAATTCCTCAGTTCCATTTAAGTCAGCAGAGATGGGGTTGCTTATCGGCAAGGGGGCAGGCATTTCATTGAGCGCTGGGAGTATATGCTTCCTAAGACCAAGCCCATCCACTTAAGGGGTGTACCATCTAATTGGCCTTTTTAAAACAGGTGTGGAATCTGAAGTCAGGATAGTTGAAACATTACCCCAGATCTCACAGTTAGGGTGTGAAAGGAGGAGCCTCAAACCAGGATCTCAGCTCAGAGTCCAGTGACCTTGCCTCTTATCATTCTGCCTCAAGCTAGCAAAAACTTCTCAAATGTGTCAGTCTTAGCGTACTATGTGCATTCAAGAAGTCTATGTAATTAGGATTTGTTGGAGGCATGGAGTGGTGGGAGGAGTCGGGCTCAAATTTGAACAGCATTTTCATTTACAGTTTCTCCTTAATCAGCTTAACCTCTCAACCTCAGTTTCCTTACCTGTAAAACGGCAATCATATCTACTTCATAGTATTAAAGAATTAAAGATAATGACATACGTGAAAGTTCCTATCACTGAGGCCGTGTTATATTAGGAACTTGGCAAATGAGAATTCCTTTCTGATTGTTCAGTTTTTGAAATCCAAACCCTTGAGCCCATGAGGTGTGTGAATGGTTAAGAATATTGGCTGGAGTATAGATTCACTGTAACTGGTGCCGGATTGACTACTGGATGTTTATCAATAGACTATTTTTGCAGGAATGGTTTTAGATTTACAGAAGATCGAGCAGGTACTTCAGAGTAGCCATATGATCCCAGCTCCCTCATGCACAGTTTCCCCTCTTATGAGCCTCTGATGTATTTGCTCCAATTAACGAACCAATATCGATCATTATTATTAACCAAAGTCATTCAGATTTCCTTAATTTTTACCTAATGCCTTTTTCCTATTCCAGGATGTCATCCAGGGCACCACATTACATTTTATTGCCTTATCTCTTTAGGATCCTTTTGGCCGTGACATTTTCATAGGCTTTCCTTGTTTTTGACGACCTTGATAGATTTGAAGAGTACTGATCATGTATATTGTAAGATGCCTTTCTACTGGATTTTGTCGATGTTTTTACCATAATTATAGTTTTTTTTAATTTTTTTAATGTTTCTTTTTTAGAGAGAGAGAGACAGAGTGTGAGTGGGGGGGGGGGAGGGCAGAGAAAGAGGGAGACCCAGAATCTGAAGCAGGCTCCAGGCTCCCAGCTGTCAGCACAGAGTTAGATGAAGGGTTTTAACTCACAAGCTGTGAGATCATGACCTGACCTGAAGTCAGATGCTTAACCAACTGAGCCACCCAGGCACCCATCCATGGTTATAGATTTTTGAAAGGAAGACCACAGATGTAAAATGCTATTCTCATCACATCATACAAAGCTACATACTATCAACATATTTATAACTGTTGATGCTGACCTTTATCAACTGGCTGAAGTAGTTAGTGTTTGTCAGGCTTCTTCTTGTAAAGCTACTCTCCCCCACTGCCCTGTGTTTTGTATTCTTTGGAGGGAAATCATTATGCATAGCCCACACTTAAGGAGTGAGGAGTTAGGCCCTCCCTTCTCTATTGTGAGGTATCTACCTAATGTAATTGTAGATTTTTCTCCTGAATTTATAAACTTATTCAACTGTTTATCTGTATTTGTATTGAGTCGTGGATGCTTATTTTATTTGGAGGTTATAATCCAACAGTACTTTATTTTGTTACTCACGTTGTTCCAGCTTTGACCATTGGAAACTCTTTCGTTTGGTTTCTGTGTTCTGTGACATATCCCCGTCAGTGTGTACGTGTATGTATGTGTGTTGTGTTGTGTTTGTTTCTTTTGATACCTCCTAACTCCCTGACACTCCAAGATGCTCCAGGCTCATCTTGTCTGTTACCTGCCCCAGTACTGGCGTCAGCTGTTTCTGCAAAGAGCTTTTCCTGTTAATGGAGAATGGCAGCAGAAACCATGATCTAGGTACTAGGTGCCTTGTGGCTACTGGAATGCCATTTCTTTAACGTTTATTTATTTTTGAGACAGAGAGAGACAGAGCATGAACGGGGAGGGTCAGAGAGAGAGGGAGACACAGAATCTGAAACAGGCTCCAAGCTCTGAGGAGTCTGCACAGAGCCCGATGCAGGGCTTGAACTCATGGACCGCGAGATCATGACCTGAGCCGAAGTCGGCGGCTTAACCGACTGAGCCACCCAGGCGCCCCCGGAATGCCATTTCTTATAGGCATGTGGGTTTTAATGCCCACATTTGTGGTGTTGTTTTATCACAGGTTATCCTACTTGCAGAATATGGGAAGTGATATTTTTAAGAACATACCACCGAGTGCTTTTTAGAAATATTTTATTCACATAGCGTTTTCTAGTAAATAAATATCTTGTGGTTTGATGTGTAGAAAATGCCATTAACTTCCTAGAAGTTATTATGTATATCAGAGCAGTAAAGTGATTATTTTTTAGATAATAATGCTGATATACACATTTTTTTTTCCATTTTGCCAACACTTTTTCTTCCTAGGGTGACCGCATCTTAGTTTTTCTGGGACTGAGGTAGTTTCCAGAATGTATGACTTCGTGTTTGACTGATTGAGTGATCGATTGATTGACTTTCAAATGATATGGCCTCTTTTTATTTTTATTTTTTTATTATTTTAAGTAAGGTCCATGCCCACCATGGGGCTTGAACTCACGACCCTGAGATCAAGAGTCGCATGCTCTACTGAGTGAGCCAGCCAGGCACCCCAGGTTTTGCGTTTTAAAACCAGGAAAGCCCTGAGCAAGCACTGGTGATAGGTGGGCACCCTCTACATAGCTGTTATAACAATTATCATTAGACATTAGGCATAGAGAGACATAGGCAGAAATGCATAAGTATGTGTATGTAGTAGTTCAGTATATGCATATTTTCTGTATACTGTAGATATGTTATAATGTTGAGGACAGTTTAGAGACTTTCCTGTTATAGGCACACCTTTGTCAGTTCCCATTGCCTGTAATACAAAGTACTGTCATCCTGATAGACAAAATGTGGGATTTGTATTTTTGAGCTTGAACGATTTTTCTTATGTTTTTGATTATGTGTCTTTCTTTATTTTTTATTAAATTGACTATTCCCATTTTTCAAGTTTATTTATTTAAGTGTTGACTACAACTCAACCTGAGGCTCAACCTCACAACCCTGAGATCAAGAGTCACATGTTATACCAACTGAGCAAGGAGCCTGTACTCATTCCCATTTTTTAAAAATTTGTATTTGTCCAGCTGTCTTACTAACAAGAACTCTTTTCATAATAATACTATTAGCCTGTCTTCTAGCAGACCTTGAACTTTTTTCTCCCAGATAGTGCTTTGTCTGGCTTGCCATGTAGAAGATTTTATTTGAGGAATTTTTGTTTCTTTCTAGTAGTAAAAAGAATTTAGGATTTATTTATCTATTGTCTCTGGCTTTGGTGTAATTTGTGAGACTTAAAAATAGTGTGTTGTTGTTGTTGTTGTTGTTACAAAAAACAACACCAAAAATGGCCCATGTGGTTATCCGTGTAGTACCCAAGTCATGAATACCTGGCCATATCACTTCCAGGGATGGCAAGTGTCACAGAATAACAGCAAAAAGGCATAGTTCCTGTTTCAAAGTCCCCCATTTGTAGGCTTTTTAATAGTCTGTACGGTGCTTATCTATGAGTCAGAACAAGACCACTAATGCATTTTATAAAGCCAATAAACAGCCATTACCAGCCTGGGGAGGTAGCTACAAGAAAGGAAATAGATCCAATCTATTACTCTATCTCAGAAGGGAAACATGCAGGGACTCTAAAAATTAATAGGCTTCAATATTTCTTTTTGAGAGAATATGATTCTTTTATTTGAAGTATCTCATTTTCTTTTTATGACAACAATCTACAACCTTTCAGAAAATGTATGTGTCTGTGCTCCTTGTGAGGACTGTTTTGTGTGGTTTGGTGTAAAAGGGGAAATTACAAAAATCATTTAAATGTCCTCTGAATAAACAAGGGATAAAAAGAGTGAGACCACTTTTGTTCAATATGCTTGGAATAGCATTGCTAATGTCACTTTAAAATGCATGCTTATGAATCCACAGTGACACTGTACAAAAAAAAATGTCACTGCATGCAAATTGCTTGTATTTTCCAGTAAATATAATTTAGTTACGGTAGTAAAATATACTGTGCAGAATGGATTCTGTTCACTCTTCCCTTTGAAGGTGGTTGCAAAGCATGTTTACTTGTGATCCAAGTTCATGGAGTGCGGAAGCTCTTGAAAAGATTAGGGGCTTATGAATTGCTTTAGGTAAAGAAGTTAATCAAATGCTAGAAAATATAAAATATCTGAGTAAACACATAATTTCAATATAAAAGATTTAAAGTGGGAAGAGTTATGCTTGTCTTACAGAATTATGGTGTGAAACCCTAAAGCCTCTATTTTCATAAGAACTGAAAATGAATCCTTTAAAAAAATCAATTTTAGTACAGTAAACTCTTTGTTGGAAACAGCAGAAACATAAAAGATACACTTCTTTAAAAATACATATCCCTGAACTTCTTACTTTCTATTGATTCTTTGAAGAAGTAACTGATTCTGAATGTAATCTCAAAATGTTGGCAGAAAGCTCATGTGATATTTTCTTGACTTTTGATGATAATAATCACGATAACAGCAGAACCTATTGAATACTCGCCATGTGCAAGACACTGACTCTTAAGTATCGTGCGTGTATTAATTAACTAAATCCCCGTAACAATCTCCTGAAGGAGCTATTATTATTATGGCCATTTTAGATGAGGAAATTTAGACGTGGAGACGTTAAGTAAGTTACGGGAAGTCACACAGTAACTGAAGCAGATAGCAGTTCAATGGAAGTAACTGATAACTGGTCTCAGTAAACACAACTATAGAAGTCTGGAAAATAATAAAAAAGAGAGACATGTAACTGAGCCACTGACTAGTGTGACACAAAAAAGTTATGAAAGAGTCTTCCTAACTTGTCAGTTATTGTTAGTTTTTAAGCATTGAAACTTCATTTTAATGAGCAGAGATACTCCCTAGAGCAGTGACTCCTTAACTGTGGAATGTAAAAGAATTATGGATAAAAATACTATTGAAAATTAGGTTTCCAGGGGTGCCTGGGTGGCTCAGTCGGTTAAGCATCCTGTTTCAGCTCAGGTCCGTGAGTTCGAGTCCTGTGAGTTCAAGTCCCGCATTGGGGTCTGTGCTGACAGCTCAGACCCTGGAGCCTGTTTCAGATTCTGTGTCTTCCTCTCTATCTGACTCTCCCCTACTCATGCTCATGCTCATGCTCGCTCTCTCTCTCTCTCTCTCTCAAAAATAAATAAACATCAAAAAATTTTTTTTTAAAAATTAGGTTTCCACAGGACATCTCGGAAAGACACTTGAGTTCTGCATAACTAACAATAAGAGAACTACCGGCTCTGTAAATTATGGAAAATTGACCCTGGAAGAAAATGCAGACAACATCGTAAGCCCATTCCTCATTTTCCAGATCAGGAACTGACTATAAAAGAAGAGAAATAATTGGCTCACAGCCACAGAGGGCTCATTGGTAGATGGACCTAGGTCCAGACTTAGATCACTGCCTTGAAAATTAGACTCTTCTCTCTCCCCTCTCCCCTTCAAAAAAAAAAAAAAAATAAGTAAATAAAAATAAATAAGAAATAAATAAAAATCAGAAGCAAGCCTGAGATGTCAGGTGAGATTTACCCTGGAGAAGGCACAGAAGATTTTACCCGATCCTCCTGAGAGCTTTTCAGAGACCAGGTCACCCTACACTGAGCAGCAGACATCCAGCACTCTGAGCTTCAAGGCCCTCACACCGTTCATCACTCCCTCACTCCCTTCTGAATCACTTTCCAGACCTACACTGAACTCTCCTCCCTGACAGGCTGTATATATTGTTTCTGTCTCTGAGCTCAGGGTCCATTTTTCTCCCATTTATGGCCCTGCTTTACCCTTTGGCAGAGCTTCTCACACTTTGCCTGTCCCAACCCGTGCTAGAAGCAAAAAAGCAAAAGAAGCATCATTAGCAAAAACAAAAATGAAAAATAAATAATAAGCTTCCAAGGCTGTAGTCTTCAAGATCCCGAGTTAGTTGGCCCAGATGGAATTACCCACACTCTCAGGTGGGTTTGTTGTAAGCAAGACTGGGCAGCCTTTGTTTCCAGGGGTCTGCTGTCAGAGAGAACTCATGCCTTGTGGAGAAATCAGGGAAATTGCTTACAACCCATCTCAAAATGAAAAAGGGATCTACCTTACTAAAAGACGTGAGAAGAAACTCATTTGTAAATACAGCTAGCATTAGACAAACAATATTCGTCAAAGTGGCAATGCATTTGAGAGCAAGTTAGGCAATATTTTAAGCCCCTGAATATCTTTTCTTACTGTTTATTTACTTTTGAGAAAGAGAGAGACAGAGACAGAGAGAGAGAGAGAAAGAGCACAAAGGAGAGGGGGAAAGAGAGAGGGAGACAGAGGATCGATCCCAAGCTGTGCTGACAGCAGAGAGCCCGATGTGGGGCTTGAACTCACAAACCATGAGATCATGACCTGAGCTGAAGTGGAACACTTAACCGCCACCCAGGCGCCCCTGAATATCTTTGCCAATACTTACAGAAGCGGCAAAGTAGAAGCAATGAAGCCGTAACGTAATAATAATGGCACTGCTAAGCTAAAATTTACCATAACTTCCACGTGCCTGTCACTGCACTGAGTATCTTGCTGTATTATTTAATTTAGCAACTGTTATTTTCTCGATCTTGCAAGTGAAGATTCTGAGACTTAGAGAAGGCCCGTGACCTGCTCAGACTCACAAAATAATGGACAAAGGGAAGATGTAGACCAGTTGCCATCTACCCGAGAACTTCTGGTTTGTATTAGGGCTTGTCAAAACTTGTGTGCACAGCAGCCACCTGGGGATCTTGTTACAGTGCAGATTCCCATTCAGGAGGTCTGGGTGGAGCCTGAACATCTGGTTTCTGCAAACCCGTCAAGCAATGCCAATGCTTTTGGTCAGAGCCAACTACATAATTTGCAGGGTCCTGTGCAAAATGAAAGTGTGGGGCCCCTGGTTAGTCATTTCTGAACTGCAGAGCATTTAATCAAGTCTTTCTTAGCATAATGTCTGTGGCACTGCCCAGGTTATAGGACCTTGGCACCCACCCTCCACACTGGGAGCAGCAGTGCAGAAATCACTCTGACTTGTAAGTCTGTCTTGTTCCTGGATCTAGCTACCGCTCTTCATAAATGCTTGGCAGTAGTGGGAGGTGAGCAAATATCTTTTATAAATGAATTTTGTTTTAATTTTAGCGATACATTATAAATAAATGATTTCCATGCTTATCTCTCGCATGAGATTTTTCTCAAGTTCACGCACCTACTGTGCTTGGCTCATAGAATTTACTTGACCTAATTTAGATTCTTCTTTCTTTTGAGATCTTCCTTAACCTCTTTAGCTTCATTTTCTTAATTTTATCATATTTGTGGTATCCGTTCTTACAACTTACAGAATTCTGGTTGACCCCGTACGATAACATACAGGAAAGAAAGCCTTTTAAAAACTTACAATGCCTTACACAAGCAAAATATTAGTATCATTATAGGTTTTACGGTCTCTCAAATATTTTCCTAATTTACGCAGAATCATTTGGAGGTCAGAAGTCTCTGCAGGTTTTACTTAGAATAATTTGCTTCAGGACCCTTGAGAGATGCCATATATAAAGTTTGCTATTTCTACTATAACAGCTCCGGAATTTGAGGCCGACCAGGTAACTTCCGTCTTTGGACTACATTGTATAGGATCTTGAGTGAAGAAGTCTTCCCTTTCAAGTTAATAGCTCTACAGTTTACCAACTCTTGTAAGCTAACTTGGTTGTTAAGCCTCAGCGTTCTCATATGTAAAAATGAGATCCATTAATGGAGCACCTCCCACATAGAATCGATATAATAAGCATTATTGTTTGTTAGAGTGAATTTTCCAAGATAATAAATTTAAAATACTCTCTCTGTGCCGGGCACACAATAAGGACTCAGTTGTGGCTGTTGCTGTTAATATTAGTATTAGCGTTACCGTCCATGTAGGTATTAATGTTGGTGTCAGAATTGATCTTACAAGAACATAGAAAAAGTCTGTCTACTCTCAAATTTTGTGCTAAAATTATAGCAATAAAATCACAAAGGCCACCAGGCAACACAGATCTTCCCTGACTTGAGACTGGTTTGCAGAATCTGGAAAACATGTAGAGATGGAATCAGGCACGTAATGGTCCCTGTTCTTTCCATCTTCCCCATCTCTCCAGGTAGACACTGGTGCTACCTCTTCCATCTTCCTCAAGAATGGTTTTCTTAGCTTACCACTAGAATTGTTTATAGATTCTTAGATGTTTAAATCTGGAAGGGACCTCGGATGCCTTTAATTTGACTTCTTATTTCTGCATATGGCTGTAAACTCAGAGTGGGCAAGCTTTAGTAAAAGAGGGAGGTCCATGGCCAGATTTTTCTTCCCTTCTTTCCTTTTATCATTTTCTTTCTTTCTTTCTTTCTTTCTTTCTTTTTTTTTTTTTTGAAAACACTTATATATTTTAGAGGGTAAGGAGCAGGCTAAGTATGTGCTGCACATGGTATTTCCTGGCCGTGGTAAAATAGCATCTCTGTGATGCCTGCCCTTGAAGAATGACAGCATAAATTACTATACGATCAGTAGAGGCAGAAGCCACAATGCCTTTCCTTGTGTGCTATGATATTTTCAGTCTTCCTCACAGAGCCTGGAAGCTAATAGGTGTTTCAAAAATCTTATTAAATAAATATAATCACATTTCCTTTTTACGTAGAACCATCTTATGAAGTTCTACTTTAAGATACTTTGTAATATTTTGTGGAAATTTTCTAAGATTGACTATTATTCTTTTCCTATACTCTTTTATTAAACTGAGTTCACTTCACTTGATTTAACTAGTCCTGGAGAACTGTTACGGATTCTTTTTCACTTATTTGCTTTTATTTTCCAACTGCATCAGCTTTCAACTGCCTCTTTCTCTGCTGTCATATTTTTAAACATGTTTTAGAAAAATAAAAAGAGGGGCACCTGGGTGGCTCAGTCGGTTAAGGATCCGACTTTGGCTCAGGTCATGATTTCACAGTTCGTGGGTTTGAGCCCCGCATCGGGCTCTGTGCTGACAGCTCGGAGCCTGGAGCCTGCTTCTGATTCTGTGTCTCCCTCCTGCTCTGCCCCTCCCCTGCTCGTACTGTCTGTCTGTCTCTCTCTCTTTCTCTCTCTCTCAAAAATAAATAAATGTAAAAAAATTTAAAAGAAAAAAGAAAAAGAGAAAGAGAAAAGTAAAGGAAAACCAGAGAGGCGGTTAGTGGTTAGCGTGGGCTTTTGCACAAGTAGCTTGTCAATGTCAGTATAAATTTATATGCTACTTTGTTCCAGAAAAGAACACTAACTGCTTACACTCTCACTAAAAGTTTTGTAAACTTAAATTAAGTTGTAGTAGCTAGCTTAAACAATCTACAACTACTTGGAAGTCAATAGATTCTACCAGAAACTGACTGTAGAACTTTCATAAAGCACACAAATTTGTAAAACCAATTTCACTGCTAAAGCAAAGGGTTTTTAATTACGTCACTGTTTGCTGTACTAATTTAGATGATAGTGGGCAGTAACCCTAAGGAAGCCAAGAGGATTACTGGAAAGCGTGGGTTCTAAATCCCGCCCCCACCAAGGCATGACTATTACAGGTACATGTAATGTCAACCCTGTGTAAATCCCTAAAGCTCTGAGCGCTAATTCAACCATTATTTTCAGGTTCTTTTTCTGTGAAATTAATCATCTTTGGTCCCTTGGCAAAAGCTTCTCTAGTCACAGCAATTTACTATTCCTGAAGGTATATCTGCATAATTATTGTTAATAACATCAATAAGTTCATTTAAATGTTTGAGTTAGAACCTTAAATTCATAGGATTAATCAGAAGAGGCCATGGTGAATTAATATTATTGCATCAGTAGTAGAATTTGGAGAGAAGAATCCAAGGTAAAAGTAGTAATGTGTGAAAATTGGCGCTTTGTTGCTATCAGAATGAAAGGAACAATGTGTTTGATGCCATGAAGCAGAGAGAGCAGTGGGTGGCAATCCTAGAGGAAGCAAGGGAAAAGCTTAAGTTATATTTTAGCGTGAAAGACTTGTTCAAAATTTATTCTAGGAAGAATATAGAAGTGTTTGCTTTATTGGTAATGTCAAATAAATCTCAAGAGTGATTTTCCTTGAGCCCAGAATTCAGTCTCAGACGTGAACATTCATTATTTTGGGGGGCCAGACTATGTTCAGACTTTGGAAATTTTAGAACTTAATCAGGGCCATGGACCTCTGAGCTGATTTTTACAGGGTTGTCATCATTTCCTAGGAGAAAAAAATGGCAGCAACAGATGTGGGAGAGGAAGAATGTCCTTAGAGTTAATGTGTCCAGGGGTCAGGTCATATGCTCAACACAATCTCATGTGCATTAGTATAATTTTTCTAGAAAAATCCCTTCTAAAGTTCATAAAATAAGTCCCTGTCTAATTTCCTTACTGTCCTATGGGAAAGATCAAAACACCAATATGGATGGACTCTCCCAACATAAAGTCCTGTGGGTCATGAAAAGTCCATGTAGAAAATAATGGGGAAAAAAGGAAGCAGAAATACTTTTTCATTTGAAAAATAGACATCCATGTTTCAAGTAATAAGATTTGAGGTTTACATCCCAAGTTGTGACCTGTGGAAAAAACTTTAAGTGGATTGATTTGTTTGTATGAGATCTGAAGTCTTATGAAAAATAAGAATTAGACACTTCGCTTTATGACATAATCAGGGTAAAATTTTAAATAGATTTGTCTTTTTAAAGGAGAGTACACATCACAATGCTTAAAAATTCAAGTTACTGGGGCACCTGGGTGGCTCAGTTGGTTGAGCGTCTGACTTTGGCTCAGGTCATGATCTCACAGTTTGTGAGTTCAAGCCCCATGTTGGGCTCTGTGCTGACAGGTCAGAGCTCAGAGCCTGGAGTCTGCTTTGGATTCTGTGTCTCCCTCTCTCTTTGCCCCTCCCCTGCTTGTGCTCTCTCTCTCTCTCTCTCTCTCTCTCTCTGTCTCAAAAATAAACATTAATATTTTTTTAATTCAAGTTACTTATGGCTAACTAAAAGTCAATTACAATATGCACAGTTCTCAACAAGCAAATGCTAATAATGGTGATAGCTCTAACAGAAATTTAAGTGTGTCTTTGAAGAAAGAACTGCTCTTACTTTTATTCTGTCTTCAAATATTAAGTTTCATTCCTCAACTACTGACATGGTGTTAGATTTGTTCTTTTATTTATTGTTTAAATCTTCAATGGTAGCAAGTTGTTCATTAGGAAAAGCATTAATGCACCAGATTATATTATTCTAGAGGTATGAAACATCATTTTGAGCTAGCTATTATTTCACCACATGAAATAATAATTATTACCCATATTCAACTTTATTATTTTTTTTAATTTTTTTTGCAACATTTATTTATTTTTGGGACAGAGAGAGACAGAGCATGAACGGGGGAGGGGCAGAGAGAGAGAGGGAGACACAGAATCGGAAACAGGCTCCAGGCTCCGAGCCATCAACCCAGAGCCTGACGCGGGGCTCGAACTCATGGACCGCGAGATTGTGACCTGGCTGAAGTCGGACGCTTAACCGACTGCGCCACCCAGGCGCCCCAACCCATATTCAACTTTAAAAGGCATTCCTTGCTATGGATGGGAGGTTTGGTGGTGAGGATAGATGTGTTTGTGAAATTAATAAACCCTTAAATTAGTATTTTGAAAAAGATTTTACTCGTGGGGTCTCCCTATTGCCCAGTGGTAAGTCACCAATAGCAAGCAGAATTCAGTTCTCTTAATATTGAGATCATTACTGACCTTGATAGTTCTTTTAGAAAAGTATGGGGAGAGTATTCTCAACTTGAGTGCATTAAGGAGAGAGTGAGAACATGGGATCAAGAGGTGAGAACGTGGAATCAAGGAATACAAACAGCTCTTGGAAGGATTTTTGTCATTCACTTCAGTTAGCGCATGAGGACAGAACGTAAGTTGTTGTTGGACATACTGACTTAGAGCTGCGTGGGGAAATTCCAAGCTGCCACCAGGTAGCTATATCTGTGTGCCTACATTGTGTAAATTCTGCCTTGTTTTACCCTCTGAATGATTAGCCAGCAAAATTCCGTCCCTCTAAGGAACACAGAAAATGGACTTCCGTTCTCTACCGCTGCTGTATTATTAGTTTCTGGCCACACGATGGAGCCCTTTCTTCACATTTCCTCATTCTGATGTTTCTGTTAAAATTTATCCAAGTAAATATTAGATGTAATAAAAGACCTTTAAACTACTAGAATATTCCTCTAAAAATTTAGGATCTGTTTGACAAGGAAAATGAAATTCAGTGAGTATTCATGCCAGCCACAGAGTATTTCAGATGAAATTTGAGATTGCTATAAAATATTAATTCAGGAATATTGATTTTAATAATTCCTTAAAAAGACACTGAAAAAGCATAAATATATAACTCCCTGAGAACATAGTGCTGTTTAATAATGATTAATTTAATACAAACTCTGCAAGTCTGGATTAAGTTTTGAATGTAGTTAAAATAGGAGAATGATTGTACACATATTATCAAGTTATTATATATATGTTTCTGCCAAGGTTTTACATTTTTTAAATGTTTATTTATTTTTGAGAGAGAGCGCAAGTCAGGGAAGGGAAGAGAGAGAGAGAGAGAGAGAGAGAGAGAGAATCTAAAGCAGGCTCCAGGCTCTGAGCTGTCAGCACAGAGCCTGACACAGGGCTTGCACCCAAGGACGCTAGTTCATGACTTGAGCTGAAGTCGGACGCTGACTGACTGAGCCACCCAGGCAACCCCGCCAGTTTTAATATATATTATCAGAGTTTATCAGCCTTTGACCTGTTATCAGTAATGTTTTAGAATAAAATAATACCTTAGCTACTGGTATTGGTGAGCACCTTACAGTTTGCTATGTTTTCATAAGCTTTATTTCATGGGATGCTGAAGGACCAACCAAATCCCTATTCCAGGGAAAATTTAAACACCTGACTGATTCTGGACAAAGTAAAAAATCAGTATCATTACCTCTTTTCACCTTCCTATTTACATTACCCTTGTTTTTTAACAATGTATCTCTATATTATATCCTAAGTATGTTGCAATGCTTTTAAATTATTGCAGCAATAGAAGGATGGTTCTTGCATTTCTGGACTGGGTTGAATGACCTAAAAAGGGCTTCTGAAATCTTAAAATTTAGCATTCCTCTCTCCGGTCGAAAGTTCCCCTTTTTGTTTTTTAGGTGGAACAATTCTTTGGGAATAATCCCTCTCCTAGACTGGGATACTTTTCCAGTTTTCAGAATTTGGGTCTCTGATTCTCCTCTTGTAAGTGACATTTGAGGAAGCCTCAGTGGTAATGCATTCATTCTTAACTCATTGTCACCTAAGGTCCTTCCCTTGCTCTCGGTTGCGGGGTGGGGGTGGGGGGTGGGGGGTGGGGTGATGGTGGGAAAGCCTTGTTGAATTCACCCACTGGCCAGATTGACAGTTTAGTGAATAATTTTTAGTTTTTCCTCATAGAATCTCTCACTGATACAGATAACGTTTCTTTCTTCCTGAAACATTGTCTTCTCCGAGGTTTCCTACTACATTTCAGGCCACTCTTTCTCAGGTCCCTTTCCCTGTCTCCTTCACTTCGGACTTTGTATTCTCATAAGTAACAGTTTTATTTCCCTAACTCAGACCTCTTCTCTAAGCTCATAATATTACAGCTGAAATTGAATCATGGTACCATCATCCATCCTCTCATTTGTTCAAGTCAGAAAGCTGATTCCCCTTTCTCTTGAACACCACACCCTCTCCAGTCCATTAGCATACCTTGTCAGTCCTGTTTCAAATTATACAACCACTAAATTAACTTCTTTCTGTGTCCATTGCCAGCAATTGATCCACTTAGGACTACACTGTTAACCTCCTATTTAGTGCAGAGTCTTTCTCTCTTCCCCATATTTTCACTCCATTCTCTAGAAGCTCAAAGTAATTTTATAAAAGTATAAACATGAAGCCACCTAATGAGCAAAAACCCTTCAATGGCTTTTGGATACAGAACAAAATCCTCACTGCTAACCGGTTAGTGTGGTATAAATGGTACTTACCTCTTCTCCTTTATCTCACGTCGATGTTCCTCTTCTCATTATTTTACAGCCACCAGCCTTGATGCATCTCCTCAGCTCACAGAACATTTCCTTCCAGCACAGGATGTACTAAGATGCATTCCCTGTGGCTCTTTCTCATCCTTCAAGTTGCAAATTAAGTAATACCTCTTTAGAACAGCCTTCCTGAGTACCCACTGCGATTTCCACTTGACACAATTGTTTGTTTTCTTTATAGTACTTCCTGCTTTTGTTGGCACTTGTCTTCTTCCCTAGTTATAGTATAAATGCCTTTGAAGATAGACCAACGGCTTTTGCTCACTACCACATTTAAATCCTACATAATAGGTCATTATTAATGTTCACTGAAAGAGTAAGTAGGTGTTCTTTCGTGTGTATATACATATATGTATACTATACATATATGTATACACGTATACATATATACACGTATACATATATACACACATACACGTATACATATATACACGTATACATATATATATACATATATATGCATACGTGTATATATGTATACGTGTATGTGTGTATATGTATACATGTATGTATATACGTATATATACATATACACATATATGTACATATACACATATACACATATATATATATATATATACATATATACATATATATGCCAGCCCACATGGCAGTTAAATTCTGAAGAAATCACTATGGAAAACGACAAGCAAGATAATGAAGTTTTATTGACAAACACGTTGAAAGAGTCAGCTGCAGATGGGAAGGATCAGTTAGCTCGGAGATGCCAAAGAAAACCCCAAGTGTGAAGAGAGGGGGGGAGAGAGAGACACCTAATGGAAAAGACATAGCATTTTACATGACAGCACACAATCTTAGATTGAAAGATGAAGGACATTTGGCAAAAGTAGAGAGAAGAACAAAAATATGAATGGTGAAGGTTCCCATTTCAGTGGACTGGCCAGTAAGAGAAATATGGAAGGTAATTTTCTGAGATCAGGGAACCGGTATATAATTGCAATTATTGACATCTTGATTACCCCAATTCCTGATTGACTCGGCAAAAAGCAGGGCACTTGATGATGTGTAGGACTTTAGCTCAGAATGATAATCTACTGGAGATGACTGCACAAAGAATCTAGTCTGTTACTGTTACTTCTTAATCCCTTCCCTGGTTTTTCTCAGTGGCGCATACCATCTTCTAATACTAGGTAACATTTGTTTTACCATCGTCTGTCATGCTCTATTAGTGCGTGTGCTCTAATAAGGCGGGAATTTTTGTCTATTTCGTTCAGCCCTATATCTCCTGTATCTAGAGAGTAGATGCTGAATAAACATTTGCTGAGTGGCTGGAAATAAAAATGAGCTCCAGTATTTTACCTCCGTGTTGGAAAATATTAAAGAGGAAATAATTAAGAGAGTGTGGGAAAAATACTTCAAAAATGTGCATACACTTAGGCTTGGAAACTATTTCTGGGTGTCCATCCTAGGGAAAAAAGCAAGCATACAAGGATGTTCATTGAAATGTTTTTATAATATAATAAATGAGACCTAGCAATGCTCAATAATAGCAAATTCCTTTTTTTTTTCCTGTTGAAGAAAAATCCATTTAATGAAAGAATTCACCCAAAATTGTAGGCTCTGTTTGGTACTTAACAGTATTTAATTTACAAGTTTTACTAAATTCTATTTTGTTAACTTTACCTATCATCATAAATGTGACCTTAGAACTGATATACATTATCCCATGGCAGTTTGAAGGGCCTGTGGTCACCAACACGCTTGGACCTCTAACATCTGAGTATTAGCCAGTCATAAAATGTTTCCACGCTTTATTTTTTTTAATTTTTTTTAACATTTATTCATTTTTGAGAGACAGAGCATGAGCGGGGAAAGGGCAGAGAGAGAGAGACACAAAGTCCGAAGCATGCTCCAGGCTCTGAGCGGTCAGCACAGAGCCCAGCGCAGGGCTCGAACCCACAAACTGTGTGATCATGACCTGAGCCGAAGTCTGACGCTTCACCGACTGAACCACCCAGGTGCCCCTCCATGCTTTACTTTTTGAATAGTTCAAATTTTCCACTTTAAGTTACTGAGTTAAGAGCTACTCCATGTCAAGTCAAGGGACTGCTAAACGGGAACATTGAACATTTTGGGGTTTCCAAAATACCTTTCATAGATGGTGCGGCGGGGAAAATGACTCCATAACATGTCTACATCCTAGTTTCCAGAACCTGTGAATCAGTTACTGTGAACCCTGGCAAAGGGTCTTTGCTGATGTAATTTAAGTTAGAGACCTTAAGATAAGGAGATTACCCTGGAATATCCTCATGGGTCCCCTTTAATTACATGAGCTGTTAAAAGCAGAGAACTCTCTGGGGGCACCTGGGTGGCTCAATCTGTTGAGTGTATGACTTCGGCTCAGGTCGTGATTTCATGCTTCGTGAGGTTGAGCCCTGCATCAGTCTCTGTGCTGACAGCTTGGAGCCTGGAACCTGCTCCGGATCCTGTCTCCCTCTCTCTCTGCCTCTCCCCCGCTCACGCCCTGTGTCATTCTCTCTCTCTGAAAACTGAATAAACATAAAAAAATTTTTTGAAAACAGCAGAAAAGTCTCTCTGGATGGAGGAAGAACTGATGTAACAGAAGGGGAGGTCAGAGACATCTGAAATGGGGGAAGGACTCCAGGCACCATTGCTGGTTTAAATATAAGAGATGAAAATGAGGGATGCAGGAGGCTTTGAGCAGCTGAGAGAGGCTTCTAGCTGACACCCAGCAAGGAATGGAAGGAACCTCAATCCTATAAATACAAGCAACTGGATTCTGGTAACCATCTGGATGAGCCTGGTAGCAGGTTTGACCCCTGAGCCTAGGCCAGCTGACACCCTGATTTTAGCCTTGTGAAACCTGGAGCAGAGGAGCAAGGCTGGCTCACATGGACTTCTGACCTACAGAAGTGTGAGACACTTAGGTCTGCATTGTTTTAAAGCGCCAGAGTTTTGGCAATTTGTTATTGTGGCAATAAAAAATAAATCCATAGATTAAATTATTTTCTCATATATACTAAATCAAAAGAAGAAAAGATACCGCCACAAGTAATGTAAGAGGGCAGATGTATGATTGTCCTTTTTTTAGGTTCTTGGACTTACTGTTTCCCCATCAAGTCATGAAGTAGCATTGGCCCAAGAAGCATAGTTGGTGTCAGGAAATGAAGAATAGTTCCCGTTGACTAGTTAACCTCAGTTAAAAGTCAGGAACAGGCATTGTTTCCAGAAAGATCATCTTTTAAGGTGTGACTACTTGTTCTTGGTTTGTCCCTGATAGTTGCGCAATCACTGCCAGAGCACCAAACACAGCATCCTCATCCAGAAGCACGCAAAGGAAGACACAGGCAATAGCACCTCTTGAGGAGAGGCGTAGATCCAACCTCACAAAATAAACAGGCTAGAAACATTTCCTCAATCTAATCCGGCAGTGTTTAAAACAACAACAACAACAACACTATGTCAAAGAAGAATATTTGATACTTTTCCTAGTCCATTCCCATGGTCCTCCCCCCCCCTTCATTTGATCACCCGATTTATAACATTCAAAGCTAAAGTCCAGCAATGTACTAAATAAAAGTGGGGGGAGATATAGAATAAATATCTGACACAAAGGGACATTAATAGCAAATTTCTTAAACAAATTCTGGAACATTCATACAGTGTAAACCTAAAGCAAACAAAAAAAATGTCATTGGGATGTAAAAATGTTTTGCTTATATTTCTTGGTGAAAACGAGGTTCAGATGATGGAACAGTATTATGCATAATAATAAACTGGGAAGTGTTGAGAGTGATAATTACCATAGTCCTAGTTCCTAGCTCAATGACTATTGCAGCATAGACATGACACACATTTATAAAGGAGAGCAGAGCTACAAATATTATCAGAAAAAAAGTAAATATGTTAGTAAATCTATCTGCATTTCCAAAGAATTAAATGCTGTAATACAGGAAGAAAAACTTGCACATGAGATTAGACTTTTTTTTTTAAATCAAGGAGTTTTGGATAGAATTAGAAGTCTGAAACATATAAATGTTTGTATTATCAATAGCTCAAATGAAAATTGATTGCATACTGTTTCAATTGCTGTAGCTTTATAATACATTTTGAAATAAGGAACTCTCTTCTTTCTCCAGACTGTTTTAGCTATTTGGGGTCCCTTGTGGTTCCAGAAGAATTTTAGAATTATTTTCTCTATTTGTGTAAAAAATGTCATTGGAATTATAGTAAGATGCCTTGCATTTGTACATTGCTTTGGGCAGTATGGACATTTTGACAATTTTAAGTCTTCCAATCCATGAACATAGAATGTCTTTCCATTTACTTTTGTCTCCTTTAATTTCTTTCATCAATGTTTTGCAGTCTTCAGTGTGTAGGTCTTTCACTGTTTCACAAGTTTATTCCTACGCATTTGTTATTTTTGACATTTTGCAAATGGGATTGCTTTCTTCATTTCTTTTTTAGATAGTTTCTTGTTAGGGTATAGAAATGCTACTGGAAGGAAGACAGGCATACAAACCAATGGTACAGAATAGAGAATCTAGACATAAACCCACACATATACAGTCAACTCATCTTTAACAAGAGTTCCAAGAAAACACAATTGGAAAAGAATAGTCCGTGTCTTCAACAAACAGTGTTGGGAAAATTGGATATCCATATGCAAATGAATGAATTTGGATCCTTATTTGATACCATACACAAAATGGAACTCAAAATGGATCAAAAACTTAAACATAAGACCTGAAACTGTAAAACTCTTAGAGGAAAACATAAGAAGCTTCGTGACATTGGTCTTGGTAAGGATCTCCTGGCTGAGACACCAATAACACAGGCAAGAACAGCAAAAATAAGCAAGTATGCATCAAATTTAAAAGCTTCTGTACAGCAAAGGGAATAATCAACATAGTAAAAAGGCAACCTAAATAATGAGGGAAAATATTTATAAATCATGGATGTTATAAGGGCTAATATCGAAAATATATAAGGAATTCCTTCAAATCAAGAACAGCAACAGTGACAAAAAAATAATGAAAAACAACCAATAAACAAATAATCAAAAATAGGCAAAGGACCTAAATAAACAGTTCTCCATAGAAGACATACAAATGACCAACATGTATATGAAGGGGTACTCAACTCATAAGTCAGGAAAATGGCAAACTAAAGCCACAATGAGATATCACCTCACATCTGTTAGGATGGGTGTTATCAAACAAACAAAATGTAACAAGTGTAGGTAAATATGTGGAGAAATTGGAACCCTGACACATCGTTGGTGGGAATGTAAAATGGTACAGCCACTGTTAAAAACATATGGAGGTTCCTTAAAGAATTAAAAACAGAACTATCATATGATTTGGCATCCCATTCTTGGGTGTTTATCCAAAAGAAGTTAAATCCAGATCTCAAAGAGATGTTTAAATTCCCATGTTGATTGCAGCATTATTCATGATAGTCTAGATGTGGCAATAACTTAAACATCCATTGATGGATGAATCCATGAAGAAAATCGGGCATACACATGCAATGGGACATTATTCAGCTTTAAAAAAAGACATCCTGCCATATATGGCCACATGGATGAACCTGTAGGACATTATGCTAAGTGAAATAAATCATCCATAGAGGTAAAATACTGAAAAATTGTACTAAGATGAAGAATTTAAAATAGCTAAACAGATTGAAGTAGAGGGTAGAATGGCTGTTGCTAGGGGTTAAAGGAAGGGGAAGGTGGGAGTTTCTATTCAGTGGGATAAAGAGTTAGTTACACAAGATGATTAAGCTCTAGAGATCTGCTGTTCTATGTTGTGCTTATAATTAACCACACTATATTGCACACTTAAAAATTTGTTGAGGATTAATCTCATGTGTTCTTACTGGAATAAAAAATTATTGTATAAACACCAGACTGATGAACTTGACACTAATCCCAAGTAAAATTCTAAAAGACATAGAAGGTTTTAGGAACATTCTAGAAGAAAAGTGGTGACCATAAGACGATGAGATCACAGTTCTCACACCGCATTTCCTTTTCTGATAGCATCCCTAAGTTGACAAATTAGATTAACATATTTTTAACATCTCTGCATTTCAACAATATCCAAATGATTTTCTTTTTTGATTACTGAAAATACAATAGGATTCATATTTATTTACATCTATCACATAATATTTATATTATATAATAATATAAAGATACACACACAATCTACCCTTTATCTTTCTGTCTGAACTTGACATTTAGTATATTCCAGTATAGTAGTGACCTTGACTTACTCTAGCTAAAAGCAATGTTAAATGCTATTATTTTGTAAAGTACTGCACAGAGACTATTTAGAAGATAGTTTGTGGAAAGCCTTATGAATATCTCCAAACAAGCATTATTTTGAATAAGAATGAAGGAAAGCTTTTCCCAGAGGAACACACAGTGTTTTCATCTCAGTGACATTGAATTCCCACTACACATACTCCTGTAGCCTTAATTAAGTAACTGACTCAATATGGTACTATTTTGGGAGCAAAACTCTGTAATGTCTTGATGCCATGTGTATCACATTTCCATTCAAAATGGAATAGATTTCAGTGTAAATATCTATATCACAAATGTTTATGATAGTAACACTAAATGGATGCACTTCCTCTGGTCATAAAATTGTGGAGAGTTTACGCATAGACTTAGATAGCATAAATTAATATCTTCACTACAACTGACAGAACTGGACTTCTTTTCCCTGAATACTAAGTGTGGTTGTTAGAATCCTAGAGACTGGGCTTGGAATGAATCTCCTTTTAATGCACTTTTCTAGACATATGCTATAAACTATATTTGCATCACTTCAAAATATTCTGTTTTAGAAATAAAATTCATAGCTAGATAAATCACAAACTGATGACCCCTAGAGTTTGGATGTTAGAGGATGACTATCAGGCAAATAAAGTAGAGACTGAATCTTTCTTTCTTTGGTTGTTTTTCCTTGTTCTTTATTTTTAGCTGCACAATTTGAAATACAAAAATAGCTGTTTCAATAAAAAATTATATTTTATTTTATTACTATTTTTATTTTAGAGAGAAATGTGGAGGGAAGGGCAGGGGGAAAGAGAAAATATTAAACAGGCTTCATGCTCAGCTTGGAGCCTGGCACCGGGCTCTATCCCACAATGCCAGGATTAAGATCTAAGCCAAAATCAGCAGTAGGACGCTCAACTGACTGAGCCACCCAGGCACCCCAAAAATCACATTTTAAAATATACTTGAGTGGCTCCAGGATGGCTCAGTTAAGCATCCAAATCTTGATTTTAGCTCAGGTCATGATCCCATGGTCATGAGATCAAGCCCTGCATCAATCTCTGTGCTGACAGTACAGACAGAGCCTGCTTGGGATTCTCTCTCCCTCTCTGCCTCTCTCTCAATTTCTCTGTCTCTGTCTCTGTCTCTCTCTCCCCCCCCCAGTCCTTCCCCACTCACATATGTGCACTCTCATAATAAATAAACATTTTAAAAATAAAATAAATAAATGTATTTGATGTTTGATTGAAATACAGTAACTTTACAAAACAAGGCCTTGATCAATTTCATAGATAAAATTTGGGGGGGCGTAAAAATATTTGCTTTTAAGATAAGAGAGGATAGTAATACATCATGGATACCAACAAGAACAATGACAACTTAAAAACAGGCTATGAGTCAATACTAGCTAAAGATTAAATTTCAAGTGATGTTTGGGAAATGAATAGCAAACAGCTTATTTTTGCAAAAATGCTAGCTTTACTGATCAAATCATTCCAAATTAAGGCAGATGAGTATGTGTGTGTCTCACACTGTTTTTACTGTTAATACAGAGGCATCGTGGTGTTTGTTACAATAAGAACTGTCAGAGACAGCCCCCACTTACAATTGTTTGGATTTGGAGCAAGTTACTTAACTATTTTATTTTTTATTTTTTTATTTTTTTTTAATGTTTATTTATTTTTGAGAGAGACAGAGACAGAATGAGAGTGGGTTAGGGGCAGAGAAAGAGAGGGAGACACAGAAGCAGAGGCAGGCTCCAGGCTCTGAGCTGTCAGCACGGAGCCTCACGTGGCACCTGAACCCATGAACTGTGAGATCATGACCTGAACCGAAGTCGGATGCTCAACCGACTGAGCCATCCAGGCACCCCAATTACTTAACTATTTTAAGCCTCATCTTCAAAATAATTCTAAGAAGTGTTGACCCACGGTCAAATGATATAATGAATATAAATCACTTAACACAGTTCCTACCAAAATACCTCATTAGTCAGTGGCATCATCATAGTTGTAGTCGGAAAGATTGCAGATGAGATGAAGATCCAGCATACTGTCAGCTTTTAATCTGACACAAGATTAGGTTAGATTAGAATTTGTTATTATTAGATCTTTTTTTGTGCATGATTTTCAAATAGAAATGAGAAGTGCATATATAAATAATATAACATCCTCTAGTCACATAGATTTATGTGCTGCCCCTAAACATATCCCCTTCATTTGTTTCTCTTTCTCCATGCTTTCGACCAACATCCTCTGTCTGCCAGCCGTATCTCCCCCTCTCTTCATATCTGCCTTCCTAAGGCTGTAATGTATTGATGAAAACCCAGCTGGCCCACTATACCTTCCATGAAGCCTTTTCAGATATCACAGTTTAAATAAATCTGTCCCTCTCTGTCATTCTTCAGGATTTGTCATTTATTTAATTTTTATAGCTGTTTATGAAATGTTTGTCTGCCCCATAACACTGTGAGCTGTTGGAGCCAAAATACTACATGTACTCAATTTTATATTCTCCATGGCTCTTAACACAACCTGCCATACTCAATACATGTATTCATTGACCACAAAATTTTCTAGCACTTTCTGTGTGCAAGCACTGAGGATACAACAATAAACAAGACATCTGTAATAATAGGTAATAATAACAAACAAATGCACTAAAGATTTTACTTCTCTAGTTGTCACATTTCCAGCAGCCTCTACCATGAGGAACATAACTGTGAACCTGCAAAAAGGGGAAAGTCTCTAAATACCATTGAAAACAATTCTCATAAAGACCATGACTTACTCTGTAAGAAGCTCAGTACTCAGGTCAGAGTGTACTGACTTACTTAGTAATAGATTTAAAAATATGTTAAGGGATTAAATAATTAGTCATCTGGTTTCTCCTGGCAACCATCAGTTCTTTCTAGTTCCAAGGACCATAAATTATACCCAGAGTGAGTGGGAACCACTTGGAACAGACCCAATGAGAATATTCTAAAGTGTCAGTAGTTAGGGATGATATAGAATAAATAATAGTAAGAATGGCAAGCTGGGCCTTTCACTGGGCCTTTCGACTATCTCCTTCCATGTCAATAAACTCTAAAGGGTTCATGTTGAATAGAAATAAACATCACCAAGGATGAGCATGGCTTGAACAAAGGGTCCTTTGTATCTATAAAATTATTCAGCATCAGCTAAGATGAATGCAGTACCACGACAAACAGCTATAGAAAGAAGTGACCACAAACAGTGACAGCGAACCACAGGGTTTCTACAAGGGCCAAGAACCACCTCCGAGTTGAGAACACTCTCAAATGTGTTTGTAAGGTCTCTTTACCAAAATAAGAATCCTATAACTACCTAGAAAGGATTTGAGGCGGGGGGGGGGGGGGGTAAAGATAAAAATAGTCCTATAACTACCTGGAAAGGATTTGGGGGGGGGGGTAAAGATAAAAATTTACTGAATATGGTTTTATAAATAATTAAAAGACATGTTCTATAATGTTGGGGAAATTCAGCCATCAAGACCGAGGCTGATTGAAAAACATCAGTTGGAGTAATAATAATAGAATTCAGTTATGCGTTCAGCAAGAACAGTGAGAATAGCAATACTTAGGAATAATTCCAAAATGCATTCTAATTTGAGATAGTATTGTTTGTTGAGCCTGGAATTGGGATTATGGCATAAAATGGGAAGAGGATGACCAACCATATGCCTGGCTTCCTGTAAGTACTTAACAGGACCTAGAAGGTATTTGCTTTAGATTAATAATGGTCAAACAATATTCCAGTACATACTACGTACTGTCTACTACAAATTTAGCAAATGGTTAGACATTTAGTTCATCAACTTGAGATGTAGTTTTTGGAGTCATCACAAGTAAATTATGGTTGAATACATAGAATTAGATACAGGCATCACCAGATAGAGTGAATATAAAATGCAAAAACAGGGAACCTCCTAGGAATTAAGTTTAAACAATGTGAACAATTCACTAAAAACTTTGGAAGGAAAGGTCAAAGAGATAGGAGGGAAACCATAGTGGAGTATATTACAGGTTGAGAAGAGAACTCCAAGGATTTGGGGGAGGTCAACATATTACATTTGATAACTACTCCAATTTCTTTGAATTTGTTCTAATGATACCCAAATGGTGGGAAAATGGTATACCACTATGTTCCTTTAGCTTGGTTCTACTACACTTATTGAGTTGAAGCTTTTAACCCTATAAATTATAATTACAGTTTTATTTTTGACCCTGAAAAGTCCAGATGTATATATTAATTATGTAACTAGAGAGAAGCTACTGTTTGGCAGATAATGATGGTGTAAAGGTATGGGAAGTAGTCATGATTCCTTATTTCTGCCATTTTGAAGTATACATCCTATTTACTGAGATTGGTGTTTTTTGAACATTAGTAATGAGCTAAGTAATAAGTGAAATGTTTTACATATGTTTTCTCATTTAATTCTTACAATAATTCTATGAGGAAGTATGTTATATTATTACCCATATTTACTGAAGACAAAGTAAAACATGAAAGAATATTTCATTGATATGCTATTCTGGGTGAAGATAAAATAAATCCAATTATCTTATGCTTTACATCCTTTCCAATTTTTTTTTCTAGTGGCTGTCATGCCCTCTAAGTACTATTTTTACAGAAAAGCTATTCCTTTCATGACAGAGTTTTCAGGCTTTTTGTTTTCCTGGATAATTTTATCAGGATATGCTGTATGTGCACAATGATCTCTTATTAGCCATTTCTTGGTATAGTGTGTCAAGCACAATAATCACCTCTCTTATTGTGGAAACCCCAGTTCTACTGACATTGTATTCAGCTTTTTAGCAATTACATACACTGTTGAGAGATTTATATAAAGGTCATAAAAGCCTGTATGTCTTTTCGTATAAAGTGAAATTATGTCACCTTGTCCTTAGATGTGAATAATTTGGGGGTCATTTGATATTTTTTTAGATCTACAAGATATAATAAAATGGCATGGTAAATATAGGATAGACCTTATTCAACATAAGGCTTTTAGCATGGTACCTGAAATATAGGTATTCAATAAATTAGCTTCTGTTACTATTAGTTTTCTGTTCTAGAGATGAAGAAGTGGGATAATACAGTTTCCTCACTCTCAACAGTTAACTTCATGCCATATGACCCCATCTGTGGATTTATTGCATCTCTGGCTTTGTTAGTCTGAACATGATTAAAACCACCTCTTGGCTTTCAGATAACCATTTTTTTTTCAATTCTTTCATCCCATCCCATTCTTCCCAGTTTATTTGACCTCTTTTTATAATATAGAGTGTACTTTTCCAACAGGAGTCGATTTGAGAGTCCTGTAGTATCACACGCCTTCTTAAGAACGTCTGTTTTTTCTTTCTTACTGATTAAGATTATCTGATCATGTTACTAAAATTTACTTTTGCACACGTCCACCAAGAAACACCTTCCTTTTTAGTAGTATTGTCTAAAGGGATTATTCTGATATTTGCTCTGAAATTTCTGTAAGGTGCTCTCCTAAATTTAGAATTATGACTATTATCAGTGACTCCTTTCAAGATCATATAGATTCAAAGTGGAAACACGTTTCTCCTCTAGTCAGTTAAGTGCAAGCAAGTTGCTTTAGTACCTGCTTAAGATTCTGTCTCTCTCTGCCTCTGCCCCTCTCCCACACTCACGTGCTCTCTCGCTTTCTCTAAAATTAAAAAAGAAAATACACACTTTTCATCTGTAAGTGTCCAGGTATCCAGAAGAAACCCTAACAGAGCTCTCTTGTGGCACCTTGGTTTTGTCAGTTGGGTGCCCTGTGGCAGCACAGCACCACCATGTGCTCTGTCCATCTGACCAGCCTGTATGTGTAACATTCCCACAAGAATAGCACCTCACTTCCTCCTTTCATTGTCACCGAAATGTTCCTCTCCTTTTTCCACCCATTGATTCTTGGATCTTTTAGAAGTATTTATCTTGTTGACAAATGGTGCTATTCCACATTTTCTTTTTCAATTGGTTTCTTTTGCACAAAGAAAATCCTTCAGCCAGAGTGGCATGTATTTTTTTTAGACTGTGTGGAGAAGAAAAAAATATATAGCAGTATTAAAGTGCATCTTCAAATCTATTTAAGGATAAGATAATATCTGTGTTCCTTGAAGAAAAACATCCTCACAGCTTCTTCCTCACCTTTTCACCTGAACAGAATGGCTTATTGTCCTAACTTTCTAACTATTCCGCTATTTCTTATCTTCATCCATGTGGAGCTTGAGTTTAGTGTCATATATGAAAATTAAAATAGGAATACAGTCAACCTGCTTTACCCCCCAAATATACATAGAGCTATGGATATATTTGGTAAAAGTTGAATTATAATATTGATGGTTTCTGTACTTCAAGTTCCAGAATTCTATGAGTCTGTGATTCTCCCCTGTGAGACAAAGTATTCTTTCACTTGTTATTTTAGTTATCACTAATTCACGTCACTGAAGGTCCTAAATGTACTGACACACCTAAACATGCTGAAATGTTATATACTTCTACTCTTCCATAGACGTACACACAATGAAAATAAGGAAATGCGTGAGGCGAAAGGAGAACTGTAAGGCTCAGTATTGGTCACTAATATTTTTTAGGGTTGCTTACCACATATGTGTTCTTATATTAATTCATTACTTTAATTTACGATGAGTTGGTAAATGAAAGGCAGGAATAGAAGTATGATGTATACCATGGTAACTAAAACTCTATTGAGAGAGATGCGTTTATTCCTTTCTTAAATTTTACTACTACTCAATATAACAGTGTTTCTAACAATGAGGAATGGATGTCATTAGAGAAAACTGGAGCACCAAATTGTAGACATTTCATATAAACAACCACAATCAGATAGGACTATCAATTCAGTTTTTATTTTCTCTAGAATAGTTTTGCTTTTTTCAAACCAATATTCCTAAGTACTTAAGAACATCAAAAGTTATATTTGACACTATTATTATTATTTATTGATATTATTATTGTTATTATTATTATTTACTATTACTAAATGTACACAAATATCAAGTGACTCTTTGCTGGAAGATATGCATTTTCTTCTGTTCTTACATGTGGCCTGCAAGGGCATATTATTCCCATTACACAGGTGAGAAATACCGATTAGATTTATTCATTCATTTAACAACTATTTATTGAGCATTTACTGTGTATTAGGCTTTATTCTAAAAGTTTGACATATACAAATTAAAAATACAGCTAGAATTCTTTTCCTCATGGGCTGACATATAGTCGTAAATTTACTCAGTTATTAATAAGTATAATAACTGAGTAAATTATATATTAGAAGTTCATACGTTCTTTGGAAAAAAGAAAAAGTAGGTCAGTTGTAAGGAGATCTGCATTGCTGGAGTGATAGCAGGGTAATTTCAGCACTATGAAGTTTATTCTTTCCTCAATGTTTTTGACTTAAATTGAACTTCATCAGGCATCAGGGTACAATGTCTGCATTCTTGGGTTTCATCCTGTCTTACACATTCCTTTGGTTTTTAGCCTCTGAATCACTAGATTTCAGGTTTATCTCTTGTATATAGCATAGAGTTTGGCTCTGCTTATCAGTCAATTTGAAAAATCCATTTTTGAAATTAAATGGGTATGCTCTAATCAAATTTATTGACATTACTAATATGGTGGATCTCAATTCTGTCATACTATCCTTTGCTGTAGTTACTATATATATATAATATATGTATATTATATATATAAAATGTTACCTTATTTTTACTGTATTTTGTTCTCTGTGTTGTGTGTCCTTTCTCTTTGATATTGTTTGTTTCTTTGATTTGCTTCTACTATATTTTATAATTGGTAAATATTTCTGTTTTAATGCTGGTGGTTACCTTTGTTTTAATACTTGTACAGTGATCTTAGTTCCTTTTTTAAAGTCTTTTTTAAAATGTTTAGTATCTCTTCTGTCAGTTTTGGTATCTTTTGACTCCTACCTAATACAGGTGAGATACAATAGCCAATGAACCAATTCTACTTTCTTCTCTCCTCCATTTTCTGTTTCTTTCTTTTGTTTGTCAGAGCATAATCATGTTTCCATATTATTTTTCTACCTATGACTAAGACTTTTAGTTTAAGAACTAAGTTATGTAAATCTATAGAAACAAGTCTTGTCTTAGTTCTGTAATTTTTTTTTTATTTGAGAGAGAGAGATAAGTGAGAGCAAGTGGGGGAGAGGGCAAGAGGGGAGAGAGACGGAATCCTAAGCAGACTCCACCCTTGGCATGGAGCCTGATGGGAGTTCGGTCCCATGACTCTGGGATCGTGACTTGAGCCAAAATCAAGAGCTGGATGCTCAAACAACTGGGCCATGCAGGCACCCCATTAGCCCTATAATTAAAAATGCAAGATACCATCAATCCTTATGCAAGGGTTCTCTAGTCAAGGCTTGATTGTATGAAAAGCATCCTCTACTAGATTCCTTTAGAAGGGCATATGTATTCTCTGGGTTTTTGAACATTCAAAACTGCTTTTCTATTGCTCTGATACTTGAAGAACTTAGCTGGTGTCAGAATTTCTTTGTTTCTTGAAAATATCACTTCATATTGCCTTGCTTTATATGTCATTTTTGAGAAGTCTGGTTGCCTGTCTACTTCTCATGCCTTTGTACTTGGCCATCTCTTGGCCTGGAGGTACTGAGGATGTGTTATTTTTCTTTAAAGTCTAATAGTTTTACTCAGATAGGTCTTGAAGTTGCTTGTCTGAATTTGATTTTTCTTTATACTTACTTGGCCCTTTCAATATGCAGATTCAGGTTTTATTTCATTTTCTGGCAAGTTTTCTTGGACTATGGTTTTAAACATGAGTTCTATTCTATGGTTTTGATTTTCATAGTCAAGGACACCATATATACAAATGTTGGACATCCTTTGTTCCTCTTCCATTTCACTTTCTGACCCTTTGCATTTTCCTTTTTTATATCATTTTCATTCTTTCTGGTTGATTATCTCTTTCATCAAGACCCTTGATAAATTTTCATTAGAATCCGTTCTCCCTTGGACATCATGTAATTTAGCCTTCATTTGTGATTATGTTTCTTGTTTATTTTCTGGGTTCAGTTAATTGTCATTTTATTTCTTCATCTTTTTATCCATTTCTGCTCCCAATTTTGTAATTCTAACTCAAAATATCCTTTAAAATTTTCCAACGTGTTGTTTGGGGATATTTAATTCAGTTTCGTGTATTGTGTTACAGTTATTGTTTTTTTAGTTTTGTGGGGAGAGTTTTCATCAACTGAAATTCTTTGATGCATGTTTTATATGGATATAGTTTGCTCTTTTCTATTCCTGTATCCCTCATATGTAAGGATGCCCACTTGTCCTAGTTCTTCCCTAATCTGTGCAACTTGTTTTATGAATCATGTTTTTGATGGCAGTGTGGTGAGTAGAGAGATTGATGGGTTTTTTTTGTTTGTTTGTTTCTTTAAGTTTCCCCTTGTTTCCTTCTTTTCCTGCATGTCCATATATACTAGTTATGACTCCTCTCTTAATTCATCACACTCCTCCCTTCTCCCCAGAAGCAATGATGCCCTGTATTTGCCACTTGCATTACCACTCATTTTTCCTTAGCCCAGTGCTAATAACTTCAAGTCCCGACCTGTGTTCAGTATTTTGGCATTTGATATTGAACTTTGTCTCTTTACTGATGGTTTCATTTGCATTTTATCTCAGTCATCTTCACTCCTATCCTCTTTTTAGCTGAGTCTTTTAAGCCTCTTCTCTCTTCCTCTCTACACCCATGGGCTTGCAAGGCAGGCAGTGGAAATGCCTGAAATCGAATTTTATTCTTCTACTTACAATGTAAAGGTTATTATTGCATTTTCTATTTCCTACTGCTGCTGAAAGTGTGGATCATCTGTGGTTTTATTTGCTTTCCTTGTTGGTTTTATAGGTTCTGAGGGGAAGGTAGGTGGAGAGATTTTAATTCAGGCAGCCATTGTCTTCCAAACCCCTAGATCTTCAAGATCTGAAATAGAGTCAGGAGAGGAGATTTTAATGAGTAAGTTATAATAAAGACTTAAAGGAGATTAGGAAGTTATTCATAGGGATTTGGGGACAGAAATATTTCAGGTAGAGGAAAGAGCATAGGTCCTGAAGTGTGAGCATGTCTGGCATGTTTGAAGAATAGAAATGAGGGGGATTGGAGTGGACCATGGATATGGATAGGGATGTGGGGGGAAAGAGTAATAAGGGATGGACATGTTTGTAAGGACTGAATTTTCTTGCCCCAAGGATTACAGTTGAGGGGGTGGTATTCAAATCTAAATCTGTCTCCATGCCTTGTGTCCTTTGCACACTACAATGCTAGTATTCATAAGGAGTTTTATGAAATTGATCCATAATAAAACTATAAGCCAAAATCTCCAATTTTGTGTTGGCAAAATAATCCAGTATGGCAGCGGTATAGACTTTTGGACACAGCTTCTGTTGTAGTCACCTTTCCCTTGAACCCATCATGTGTTTCCACTATCATCGCAACCAAACTTCTAGGGAAGTACTGAACCCTTTTAATATGGAATTCAAAACAAATAGACAATCCTTTACCTAAGGGATATCTTAAAAATATAGCAATACAACAGCTAAACCAAAGATTTATTTCAAGCAAAGAGGAAACTATGAAATACATACTGCTAAAAACCATAACACTAACATTATATAGTGCAGTGTGTGCTGAATCTGATGTCAGTGCTTTACCCATATTAAATCATTAAGTTCTTAGCAACCCTGAGAACTAGATGTGATATCATTAATCCTCCTTTAAAGATGAAGATAGGGGCATCTGGCTGGCTCAGTCAAAGGAACGTGCAACTCGATCTTGGGGTTGTGAGTTCGAGCCCCATGTTGGGTGTAGATATTATTTAAATAAATAAAACTTTTTTGAATTAAAAAAAAATAGAGATGAAGCTATTGAGGTGCAGTTAAGCAAATTCCCCAAGGCTGTCTAGGCATGTAGATCATCTGAGTTATGGAATAAAGATTACCTGTCCTCAGGACTCCCCTTCCTGAATCCAGACCTTCATTCAAGTGAAGTGTAGATATGTTATCTCTACAAAATCTATTGGGCCCTTAGAAGTAGGCTAAGCCCTTTCTTCTAGCTGTTTTTCCTCTACCTAAATATTTGCCTTTGGTCTTCACTCTCTGATAACTGACACTAGGATAGATTCTTCTTTCTCATATGATACCGTGTCCTTAGCAAAGGGATATGTTCTTCCCTTTCATCCACAGTGAAATAAATTTTGTAGCATTCTTGCTGGAAATAAACTGGGTAATGGTGTGGGTTTCTTTAAAGTGACGTAGCAGAGATTGTAAAATTTGTCTTCTTGTGTTTTCAGTTTCTTTTTTCTCATATCTTTGCTTCTAATTAGTCACTATATTCATTGAAAAAGATAGAAAACTTTTCTCTCTCTTATTTTGTCTTGTAGTTCATTAGGTACATGCTTTCTCATCATGAGCACCTGGGAGGATCTGGGGAAAAAAAAAAGATGAGTGAAGGAATCTTTTTTTAGAATGATACTCCATTTAAGTCCTCATCATTGGGCTGTGGATCTCCTTCCTTGTATCCTGCAAGAATGTAGTATAGAGAGGTGCCAAAAGATTCAGATATTTATATAGTGACACATACACATATAAACTGAACGCCAAAAAGAGAGGGAGCTTTTCCTAGCATATGCTTAGTACATAAAGCAATGAAAGAAATGTTATTGAAAATTGGAGAAGTGAGTGGTCATGGAGAAACACTTTAAATGTTTCCTTGTTCTGGTTAATTCATAAAAAGTGGAAAGAAAAGACAACATTGTTCTATTCTTGGCTTAAGTGAATATGAGATATTGGAGATATTTTTGTTTTGCAAACAATTAAAGTGTCATAGCTTGTGACAATAAGAAGAGCTCGTAGAGAGTCCTGGATTCAATTCCTAGTTTCACCACTGACTAGTTATTCATTCATTTACTCTTTCATTCATTAATGAATGTTTATTAAGTGTCTACTCTTGCCAGCACTGTTCTGGTGCTAGGATGATAGTCATGAGCAAAACAGCTAAAATTTCGGTATCATGCAGTTAACATCCTGTGGAGAGAGAAGGGCAAGAAACAAGATATGTAAGTAAAATATATTATAGTGATAATTACTAAACAGTGAAAGAGGATAAGAAGTGTCCTCTTTAATGTGTCCTCATTAAATTTTAGGCAAGAAAGCTAGGGAAAGACTAAAAAAATGACATTTGAATTAAAAACCTGAAAAATGTTGAGGGCCTAATTCAAGATGTTTAATCTTTCTGCACTGAGTTTCCTCATCTGTAATTTGGAAATGGATATTATTTATGATATTAAATTGAATGATCCGTGTCCAAATATCTAACTAAAGAGTAACACCTCACTGGTCTTCTTCACACAGCTGTCTTTTAAATGCCCAGGCTCAAAGCCAGCACCACAGACGATTGTGTCTGTGGTTCTCCAGCTTTATTATAATGCTTAGAAGAAAAAGACAGAGAGAGATTTGACAGACTCATTTAATCCTGGAGAAGATTATTTTGGCCTCTGATTAGACATTTCAGCATGAATATCACCTGTGGAGGTGGGCACCTGTGGAGGTGGACTCCTGCAGACACATTAAAGCAAGTTTTCATTAGTGGTGAGAAGGCACGATCAGATTCCAAGGGCGCAGCATGAAATTTACTGACATATCTGAATGCATCAACTACTGTCAGTGGCGATGGCTCAGGCTACTCATCAGTAATGAAAAATGAGGAAGAAAAGTTATGTTTTATTCATTCACCACAGATTTGCATGTGGTTTGATGAGAAAGGAAAGCAATGCAGTCAATAGATGGTGCCAGAGGGTAGGTTCTCACTGCAAAGCTAAACATGAGTTTGTTGGAGATAATCTTTTGTGTGAGGATTCTTCTTTTCTCTGACCATATTACACATTTCTCATACTTGATGAATTATTAACATAAGGAAAATCTAAAACTTTATGTTAGTTTCACAGTACCATAGAAGAAATGGATACTTAAAATCTCTTCAAGAAGCATTTCAGTATATAAAGTTCAAATGAGTTAGAAAGGAGAAAAAAATAATTCCAGTGTTTTATAATCATACGGTAAGCATCATCGCTCATTTAGTAAAAAATATTACATGCGTTATTTGAGATGTATCTAATGTAGTTAATTGGGTTTTAAATATATTTGTGTATACTTGTGTGCAAGATAGTTAAAAATAGAAATAGATATTTCAGTACTAAAATGAAATAAAGGTAACCACTGAAGTAGATTCAGGGAGCAAAGTAGGATTGAGCCAATTGTAGTTGGGATGGAGCATGTCAAATTCTGTGGGAAAAGCTTGTGAAATAAAAGCAAGCAGATTGGATAAGGGAATTTGAAAGAGTAGAGAAAGGGTCTGGATATCTTTAATTTCAGAAAATGAGACTATTTCGATGTCTTTGTATAGAAAGCATCTTAGAATCTTTTGCTGGTACCCTAAAATTTGTATTTCACATGAAAATTGAACATGTCATTATATCTCAAGAGCCTAGAGTGTCCCATAAAGATTCCAGTCTCCTGTGATTACCCATAGGAATCTGAAGTATAAGACAGTTTGGTGTCAAATGTGTTTCCGCAAGTAGATACAGTATTGTATTATAATTTTAAGAGGAGGGGAAATTTTTAAATATTTGCCAAAGAAACTTTTGTTATCAAAACTTATCACTTTAAATAAATCTGCTACCTGGAAACTTAAAAATTATTTTCTGTGATGAGGTTCATTGTTCATAGTAGTACAACTATGGATACTCTATTTCATGATTCCATCACTTCAATTTTGGTAAAAGAAATAAGGACTGTACTATTACATATGCCAGAGGGTGCTCAGAGCCACCGCTGGTTACACTGATGGTCACTGAGTAATGATAGTTCTGTACTGCTATGGCCTTAGGGTAACTTAGCCCAATGAAGTTCTATAATAATCCCCTTTCAATGGTTTCTATAATAATTGAACACAATTCTTCCTACCTCCCTTGTTTGCTTAGATCCCATTCCTCTAATGGCTCTGTACTGGACCTGCTTGTGTTTTCATCTGAATAAATCCTCCCAAGCAACACTGGGCTGGGATTTATAACTCCGCATTATGGGTCTAAGACAGCCTACGGAGTGTGTTTCAATCTACAAAGGGAGTGATTCAATTCTAGATCTGCTTAACTCTACAACTGTTGTTCGATCTGTCTCTGGGACCCATATATTCTGGTTGTTTGGGACAGTTCAGATTTATGCCCTTCCAATTTAGCATTTGCCCTCCACCAAAGTGTCCTATTTTAGATGATAAATTATATGGCCACTCTAGATCACACCAAGAAACCAGGATTATTTAATCAGAATTCAGACATTGCATCGATTCACTGGAAAGCAAGAAACGTGGTTTCTACTACCAGTGCCATAAAAAGGAAAATCTGAACATCTGCGCAAGTTAGTGTCTACAGCGCATTTGCATAAATATCACTGGGTACACCAGTTAGTCCAATGCTAAAAACAAGCAGGGTATGAAACTTGTGGGTGGGTTCCAGAGGTTAATACTAGAAATTTTTGCATTCTGAAAACAAGTTTTCTTTAGAAAAAAAATGTGTCCCTGGGTAAAATTTATTAATGCAGGATACTCTTTTTTCAGGTGCTTTTACTCCCTGTCGCTGTTTTTTAATGATATAGAGCAAAAGAGTTTATTTTTTTAGCCAACAGAGTTCTAAGAATATTGTCATCTAAATCATTATCTATACATAGATATAAGCACACTGGGTATGAAACCAAAGTCCTTAAATGTCCTCTAGCCACACACACACACCCCCATCCCAGACCTCATCTCATTCTGCTCTCTCTTTTGCTCCTTCTGCTCCAGCCATGTTTAGCATTCTTGCTCTCCTGGAAACTCTCTTTTCCACAGAACCTTTGCAACTGCCATTCCCTTTACTTGGACTGCTTTTCCTTCTGAAATCCTCATGGCTTGCTTCCTCTTCTAATTCAGGTCTTTGCACAAATGGCATTTCCTAGTAGAGACCTGTTTAATAAAATTAAAATAGTGACTGCCCCATTTTCGCATACCTTATATTTCCCCCCTACGTTAATCTTCATAGAACTTGCACTTTCTAGCATACTGCATAGCTTACTTATTTATTATCCTTATTCTTTATCTTCCCCCTCTAAAAGATAAGCCCATCAAGAGTAGGTTTTTATTTTGTTTCATTTCAGGGGGTCTATGTTTTTCACCACTATTACTACAGTATGTAGAATAGCATCTGGCATATTGTAGACCCTCAATAAATATTTTTTGACAAAGAGAATGAAGAAATAGATTATGAATGTCCTGAATTTCAGCTTGGATAAGGTGATGCTGGAATTATTTTTCAGAGATTAGCAGTATGATCTACTGGAAGAACGTCCCTTTTTGGTTATTCTTACGGTATTAGCCATCACTGAGAGCCAGCAATGGTTAGCACTTTATGTGCATATATATTACCCAATCTCACGTGATGCTACAAGCTGGATATGATGTTAAATCATTTGCCTCTTTCTCACAGTTGCCAAAGTTGGGTGGGGGGGGTGAGTTAAAAACCAAAGTCAGGTGTTTTTTCTTTGTTTTGTTTTGCTCGTCTTATTGCAATGAGACGTATTTGCTATGTAACCAAATATAAAGGGGCAAGATTGGTTTTCACTGTGTTGTGGACCCAGCCTCATATCCTTTTAATTACACCGTATGCCCTTAAAGAGTTGCTATCCAGGAGCCCAAGACAGCTTTCTTTCTGATATTATTGAGGTTCTCATTTGACAGGCAGTATTAATCAGTGACTCTGCGGGCACCCTTGAAAAATAGTTGTTTCCTTGAAATAGATTTTTCAATTCATAGGAATATGATCAATCTCATTTCAATTAATCCATGAAGATGGGAATGTGAAGGTAAATAATATCATTGATTGGATACTGTGTGTTAAACACACTCAGTCCTCATTTGGACCCTAAGAGAAGAGATATTAGTATTCTGATTTCATAGCAAGAAAACCAGCAGTCTAGAAAATAGCTTCACAGTGCTTGGTAACTAGTAAGCATTCACAAAGTGTCAGTGCCTTTATTTCCTTCACCACCCCTTAAAGCCCCAACATTCTATTATTATACTTGAAAAATGAATGTAAACAATAAACGTATCTAAAATTGAGTGTGGATTTCCCATAAATAGGAAAATGGTGACAATTAAAGAAAGCATTATCTGTGTATTTTTAAATATGCTTTAAATGCATTTAAAATGAGTAAAACTCATTATGTCTTAAAATGCATTGGGTTTAAGGAACCATGTGAGATGAATCAATGGACTATTTTCTCATTTAATATCTGAAGTAGCCTGGAAGGTTTCTTGCCCATTTTGCTTGCCTCTGATTATAATTTTATAGCTGAACTTATTCTAAAATACATAGGACAATGGAAATGGAAATGGAATGGAAAAATGTTTTATGTGGCAAACACGAGTTCACTTTAAGCTGCTGATTCAGATTTTACATAATGTTAAAAATTATTTCTTTTTTTTAATGTTTATTCATTTTTGAGAGAGAGACAGAGCATGAGCAGGGGAGGGGCAGAGAGAGAGGGAGACACAAAATCCAAGCAGGCTCCCGGCTCTGAGCTGTCAGCACAGAGCCCAGTGTGGGGCTCAAACCCACGAATTGTGAGATCATGACCTAACGCTTAACCAACTGAGCCATCCAGATGCCCCTATAAAAATTATTTCTGAGACCACATGATGACAGCGCAAGAAATTTCAGCTGCTGAAAATAAAGATTGTTTTCACTATACTTTTAAAGCATACTAAAAATCTATAGGCTTCAACAGACATCTAGCATATAGTGACAAATCCACAGACCGCTCTGCTGTTTCAGTGGCAAGTTCTTTTTTGAATTGTATAATTGATGTTGAATTTCGCTCCATCTCTTGTAACCTCAAAAACCATCTAGAGCAGTGCACAGTACAGAGTAGTTGCTTATTAAATGTGTTACCATTTGTCAAATTCGTTTTCTTTTACTGAAAAGCAAAAGAATGTGCTGTCACAGGAAAAATTTCCAACAACTCAGAAAGAACTGGGTCCCCAGACAGCTCTTTCATCCTCTTTGTGAGGATTCAATAAAAAGTCAACAGTCTGCAGCTCACAAGAGAGTTCTCACCAGAACCGACCATCCTGGTACCCTGATCTCAGACTTTCAGCTTCCAGAACTATAAGAATTACATTTCTGTTGTTTATAAGTATGGCATTTTGTTATAGCAGTCCAAACCAAGTAAGAGAAATAGAAAACTGAAATTAACGGATATCCTGTGTCAAGGGTTGTTCAGACATGGTACTGAAAAGGGGCGGCACTGGGAGAAGAGTGCACTGGGGCAGGACAAAAAAAGCAGACTGTGTCTCAGTCTTGTATGAACCAAATTCTCCTTTCGACTTTATGCCTCCTTCACAGCAGGATGTGGCCTCCCTCAAGAGATAAGCGCTGTCCAGTAGGAAAAGAGTGAAGGGAGGTCTTACTACGCCGTCTCAGACTTGTTTCTAGGGAAGACCATTTACTACAAGTGGGATGACTGAGAATTGGCACCTGGAGAACTTCCTTTTAGGGCTAGTGGTTTTAGGTTGTCCCGGCATCCTTTTTGTTGGCATGATCTCCAGGTTCCTGGCCAAGGTGCCAGTCACGTGAAAACAGCAGGTTGAGTTCTTGGGGAAGTGGACTCTGAGATGCAAGTTAGCATGTGAGATGTTTATTGAGGACTGCTGTTGGGATCAACACCTTTCAAAAGGGTTGGAGGGAGCAGGACTGGGTTGAGTGAGAGGGAAACTCTGACTGAATTGTTCTCTACTGGGCCACAAATGGGAAATCTTTTATTCTATTGCCTGGATCAGTCATGTGCGGGGCGCCAGCCCAGCAGGGTGTGGCGATGGTCATCGCTGCTGTCTGCACATGAGACAATCTGATGAGGGCTGTCCACTGAGGAAAGGCAGCACTTGCTGTTCACATTTCCAGCTGCTGAGGCAAGTTCTTCCTTACAGGTGACCTAAGCAGTGTCACAATATGCTTGAGATATCAGAAGAACTTGACACGGACAGAGGTTGCTAATCCAAGAACAAGAAAAAAGGCCTATAAAGTCTTCAAGAATGGTGTAGGAGGAGGTGGGAGGTCAAGGCAAACTTTGCCAGAAAGGAAATACAGTTAGCCATTTGGCTTAACGTTGTCACGATAATATAAACATTATTTATTGCTTTTACCTTTTATATCAAACATGTTGAAATTCAGAAGATTGATGGTCATAAGATCAAATGCATTTGCTTTCTGCACCAACAGTCAAAACTTAAAATTATAGATAACTGTTTGGGAATGAAAGGTGGAGAGGAGTGACAGAGAGGGCAAGGTTGACAAGGTAACAAGGTGAAGGGGGAACATAAATACCATTGTATTAATGAGACAAGAAGTGGAGAAATAAATTTTTCACATTTACCTGCTACTATAGAAAAATAAAAACAATGACATGAGTGTATCGAAAGGACATGAGAAGCAGTAATCGTATAAATGGCCTATATTGTAATATGAAAGAAGGAAATCAAAAGACATAATGGAAAGTAGCTAAATCGAGAGAAGCCATAGAATCACATGATTTAGAGAAATGCAAGGAACTACCTGGAGCACTTTCTTTTTTTGAATTTTTTGAGTACAGTTGACACACAATGTCACAGTAATTTAAGGTGTACAACTTTCATCATACTATGCACCCAGCAAGCGTAGCTACCATCTGTCACCATAAAATGCTTTTACAATACCACTGACTATGTTCCTTATGTTGTGCCTTTTATTCCTATGACTTACTGATTCCATAACTGGAAGCTTGTATCTCCCACACCCCTTGAATCATTTTGTCCACCTCCCCACCCCCTTCCCTCTGGCAACTACCACTTTGTTCTCTGTTAGTCTGATTCTGCTTTTGTTTATTCATTTGTTTTGTTTTTTTAGATTCCACACGTGAGTGAAATCACATGGTATGTGTCTCTGTCTGACGTATTTCACTTAGCATAATACTAATACCCTCAAGGTCTATCCAGATTGTCGCAAATGACAAACTTTTTTAAGCTGTTAAAAACTAATTGTCACTAAGGATCAATACCAAAAGTAGAGAGTATCATTACTTTTACTTATAAGCTTTTCATACTATTTAAATTCCTGATTTTTATATATGCAAAATATTTTCAAATATTATGTTTCTTGTGCCTGTTTCTAGAAATTGTCTATGCACAATTGTCTATACACTTTCAAGATACGTATAATCACATTGTATGTTAGTCAATTTGACAATAAATTATATTAAGAAAAATAAATAAATAGAAGGAAACTTAAAAAAAGATACATATAATCATTCTATTTGCCTACACCTCATTCTGTTATGAAGATTTTTTTTCTTTATTAACTTATTTTTATCCCAAAATATTCTGTTGAATAAAGAGTCCATAATATATTTAACTAGTACCTAATAGGGAACATGTAGACACATTGTAGGTTTTCCAAAAATGTTGAATCCATATTCATTCCCATAAAGAGTGAATGAGAATATCTGTTTCATCTTCTGTCCTTTGTTAAAAATATGTATTATAAAACTTTTTACCTTTATCAATATGATGGGTAAAAAATATATATTCTTATTGATTTGTGTTTATTTCTTTAATGTGACCATTTTATTATTTATAACGTTAAAAATCATACCTAGGAAAAACTGTGTAGTCTACATATGCAATTGCAATTACACTACTCAAACTTTGAAGATGTTTGCCTCTGTGTGTCTCATTGGGAAGCCCTTTCTTAATCTAAGATTGTGAAGAAAATATAACATGTTCCTTCTAGAGCAATTGCGATTATATTTATATTTTTATCCTTAATGTGTGGGTCACAACCCACTTGAAGATATTTTATAGTTAGAAATAAGGTATTTTTCTGTGTCAATTTAGTTGTCCCAACATGATTTATTTCAATAAAACATCTCTTCCAAACTGAAACAAAATATTACTTTCACAATATTAGTTGTATTATCTAGAAGCAATTCCTGAATTATCTCTAGCTTTTCATTTATATATATCCATATAAACACTCATATCAACTAGTTTATATATCATAGCTTTATAATGTGTTCATATGTTTTAAAATCTGATAAGACTTTTCCCACTCAATATTCTTTTTCTTTCTGCCCCCCTCCTCATTCACTCAGAATCATATTTGTACATGTTTATCTTTCCTCTTGATCTGTGGATCACCTCTCAAGTCTCCCAAAGTAATATTCAGAGTTTTATTGTTTGCTTGCTTTTGGAAGGGAGGGAGTATTATGTAGGATTTACACATGCACACAGGACAATCAGTATCCTTACAATGCCAAGTTTGTCTATCCAAGAATAAAATACATGGGGCTATTTAGTCAAATATTCATTTCAGGTTATAGTTTGGAATTTTTGCTTCAATCATCATAAGTGTGATTGACTCGTAGTTTTTACCAGGGGTGTGTGTGTGTGTGTGTGTGTGTGTGTGTGTGTGTGGTTATCTCTTTATCAGGTGTTAGTTTCAATGAGGTTTGGAGTTTTAAAGTTTTATCTAATCTTCATTAGCTCTGGATCAGTTTAAATAATAGCAGAAACATCTGTTCCATGGAAATTTGGTTGGTAGTAAATTTGAAATAATCTAAGCCCGTGTTTTTACAACTTTCTTAATTCGCTCTACTACAGTTGGCCTATCTGGGTTAAATATTTCTTCTGAAGAAAAGATGCCTGTTGTAAATTTTCCAAATTATGTACATAGAGTAATAGAGTAGAACATGGAGAATTATTTTCTTTAATTATTTCTTCATTAATATTTCTAACTTTGTGATTTCTCTTTTTGTTTCATAATTCATTTATTAAGTGTTTTATCTAATCATTTCTTTCAAAGAACCACATGCTGGAATTATGTATTAGTTATACTGTATTTGTACCTTTTAAATGTCATTAATTTCTGTCTTTATTAGTTTTTCTCATCTGTTTCATTAGGCTCATTTTATTTTAGTTTTATCTTTTTTTAGCTTACAAATTAATTCACTTAATTTATATTTTCATACTTAGATGTATAGTGTTTAAAACTAGGAATTTTCCTGTGGTGACAACTTTGACTTAGATTATAGATCCTCCCCCTCAGTGTTTTTTAATCATTCTATTTTAGATTCTATAACTGTGTTTTTTCATTTCCTTAGCTTCCAGGTTTTTATTTGACGATATTTTTTGAAGGGGATTTTGGTTTTTCATTTTTTATTTGATATTGTCACCAGAGAACCACGTATATATTATTTGTAAACTAAGGAATTCACTGGATTTATAATTGAAACTTATTATAGAACAGATTTTGAATATATCTCCCAAGAAAACTTGAAAAGAAAGTATATATTTATTTTTGGGATGTAAAGTTTAATATATTCATATACATCTAAAATGCCTTATTTATGAGCTTTATTTTATATATATAGTCTATAAATTCTTACCGTTTGGGCCATTTGGGATTAATTTCTAGACTTTATGAGTGATTTTGTTATAGGCATGGATAGGCATGGATTTCATTTATAGCAATAGTTGTTTTTTTACATATTTTCTTTAATTACATACATTTTCTAAGAAACAACAGAGAACTTCACCTAATTTTATGCTCTTATATTTCTTGACTTTGCTCTTTTTGTTCCCAGATAACCTGGGCTGGCAGCATGGAAGGAATCCTGCAAAACTTTTTTTCCCCTCTTTTCCTTGAGCTGGAGTAGCTCTATGTGGTCATGTTCAGGTTTTTATTTTGTTCTCTTCTTGTGTACCCACACTGCTTGTAGTTACCCAGATTTAAAACTTGCTTTCCTCATGATCTTACAAGACCTCCAATTTCAGTTCCCACAGAAAACAAAGAAGTTTGTGAGTTATTCAAACCCATGATTCAATATGTGATCTCTTTTCCAGCAACTTTTAGTTCCTTTCCTCTTAAATATACTCATGTCTCTCAATCCTTAAAATATTTCAGTGGTTTCTCGTTGCTTTCAGGATAGTGTGCAAACTCCTTCCTGTGTTTTATCACGCCTTTCATGATAGGAATGTGCTTTCATTTCTGAACTTCCCTCTGTAAACTGGTCTTTATGCTACAATTACACTAATATACATTTTATCTCTGTGATTAGTTTACAGATCTTATTTGGATCTTTATTTGAACAGTGTATAAAGAAAAATATTTTTGAGACCAAGAAATTTGACTACTACCTGGAAATTTGGCGATATTTAGAAATTATGCTATTAATTGTAGATGTTATGATAGATAGTATTATAGTTTTGTTTAAACAAAAAATCATATTCTTTAGTTGTGCACGCTGAAATACTTATGGAAAACATAACCTATCGATTTGTTTCAAAATAACCTGGGGTGGGACAGTAGATAAAAAAAAAAAAAGTTGTTTTGAGCTGATAATTATTTAAGCTGGATGATGGGTTTGTGGTATTCATTACACTAATCTCTTGATTTCTGCATATGTTTGAAACTTTACATAGTAAAAAATAAAAAAGAGCTCAGGTCTTGATTAAGCCATCTGATTTAAGCTATTTTTCAGCTCTCTTATAACATCAAATGAGAGATCATGCTGAAAAGAACCATCTGGTAACAAGAAATGGAAAGCAATACTGGACCAGTTTTTGCTTAATCTAGTATTTTTTGGAATGTAGATGTGTTTGGGCTTTGCACGCTGAGAACCAGCAGCCCCCTTAATGGCACACTCATCGACAGACTGGATCTGTGTGTGTTTTCTCAATAAAGCAAAGATAACAGAACTTTGATTCTGCCAACCGTGGGGGTTCTGTTCTTGCTTTAGGAATTAGCTTTAGCGCATGTATCCACCACCATAACACATTTTGCACTGCTATGAAATACCCATTTTTCTCTCTATTGGCTTCATGGCCTGTATTACTTACTTCTGAGAAGCACCAGTGTGAAGACAGTCTCTTGAAAAAGGGCTTTCATATTCATTCACATGAACAAAACATACATATGAAATGAGTGTGCATGTGTTCACACACACACAGAGAGAGAGAGAGAGAGAGAGAGAGAGAGAGAGAGAGAGAGAATGAGCGCTAACACTGTGAGCTAAGCTCTGGACTAGGATCTGAGGCTATAACAGTGAACTCTCTACTCAAAGAGATGTTAGAGTTTGAGAGAGGGTGTGATGGAAAATGCATTAAAAACAGATACAAAGCATTTCTTCATGCTGGCCCCACACCTGTATCTCCTCAAGAGTTAGAAAGAAAGAAAGAAAGAAAGAAAGAAAGAAAGAAAGAAAGAAAGAAAGAAAAAGAAAGGAAGAAAGAAATCTTATACCTAGGTCCCATCCAAAATCAAATGAATCAAAATCTCTAAAGATGTGACCAGCTGAAAGTGTTTTTAAATTTTCCCCATGTGATATTAATGTGTAGCAGGTATTGAGAATGCTGATAAAAGGTAAGCTTTGCAAACCTTTATCTGAAATCAGTGAAAACCTTTTTGTTGCCATCTTGCCTTTCCTTGGTACCTCTAGCTCCCTACTCCCAGATCAGACAAGTTGGAAAAAGGAGTTATAAAACTAAGCGAAATGGCAAGTTGATGGTGCTGGGAGTTCATTCATGTACTTATTCTGCAAACATTTATTGAGCATCTGTTCTGTGCCGTGTACTGGGCACTCTGGTAATTGGCTAGTAATACAAAATTAACAAGTCTCTGTCTCTGCTCTATTGACAGAGATGGGTAAATAATCTGATTATAAACCCTAATGCTAAGTGCTGATTTGTGAAGATAAATTTAAGTTAGTCAGGTGAAAGGGAAGAAGTGAAGTGGGTTTATTCAGAGAGATGGGGTCTCCCTCTCTTTTTTATTTAACTCATTTGTGGAAGAAAACAGGATGAATGACTGATTGAATTTTTAATTTTAATCTTCTGAGTCTTCAAAATACTTGTTCCACTACCTTTCCTGTTCCAAAGTATTTCCTGTAAACTGCTTATTAAATCTAGAGACTTGATCAGGTTCAGGTTCAAGTCTTGACAAGAATACTTTATAGTATTAGAGTACTTCCATCAACACACTAACGCTATCTGTCCCTCTTTTTGGAATTTATGGGCCATTTACAATCATTGCCTGAATCTAGTATTTCATCAAGGGCTCCAAAATGTTGATTTTGTGTTATTCATTCTTGATTTATTTGCTGTAGTATTTCTGTGAAAAGAAACTTCCTCTGATTTATGCTGCAGGGCAGTGGATATAAGAAAATCAAGATAAATGCTTGATTATCAGTTTTCAAAACAATGAGTTGGTTCTTTAGTATCATTTAAAGGTGACTAATGAAGCGTTTTACCTACTATCACTATGAACTCATGTTTTTAAATATTTAATGTTTTCAATCTATTACAGCTATTCCTTTTTTTTTCCCCTCTAACCATTCCAACTTTAATCGGTGAGAACCAGTTCAAGTTGGCTCCAACTTTAGACATGACCTGAATCATCTCTAATGGCTTCTTTGTTTGTGGTATGATAGAATGTAACTGGCCTATCTTGTACCTTTCCTGATCCACACTCAGAATCAGCCAGTCCTTCCAAGTACCTTAGTGGGCAGTGCTGTGTAAGGATCCCTTCTGAAACCTTGTACCTAGTACACTGCAGACGATGGTGGTGCTTCTCTGAGAATGAATTAGGAAGAGTGGATATTTCCACATGGGCTGTGGACTGGGTGATGCTCTGTGAAGAAACCATGCCTTGGAGACATGAATTCTTTCTTAAGATTTCTCATTACTGTTTTTAACTTTTAGGTAAATATTTGTAGGCTCTGTGTCACCTTTCTCCCATGGTTTACCTCCATAGATGAAGAAAAGGCATGTGATGCTAGCAGGCAATTATCTTATAAATTACTACCAATGCCTACCATGGAAGTCTGTGTCTGTCAATGTATACGATGATCAGAAAATGTTTAATGAATAGTCATTGTGTTAGGTGTAGGGGACTCCAACACGATTAAGACTTTATTTCACATGGTCTCTTCAGATCATTTCAATAGTGCTGAATGCTACCGTGAGAGCCCAGAGGAAGAACTAATAAGTTCTGCCTGAGTGAAAGAAAGATGTGTTTATGGTGTAAGAAGCTTTTGAGTAAAGGTCTTGAAAGGAATAAAACTCTGGGCTGTGTGTAGAGGAGGGGTGTTGGAGAAGAAGATACAGGCTGCTGTTTTAAAAAAAAAAAACAGAGCAGCAGGGGTAAAGACCCAGTGATTTCAAAGTTAAAAGGGTATTTGATCCATGTGGCTGCAGTGTCAAGTGCCAAGTTTATACAGGGCAGAAGTTCAAATATTATGCTGAGAAGACCCTTTGGGTCAGTTTGTTAAGGCAGGGAGGCCACTTTACAAAGTTATTCTCTAAACTTGGGCAATTACAGTGGGAAGTAAATAGAGAAGATTCCTGAGACACTATATGGATAAAGCAGTCATCATGGTGAATGAATATGAGGGAGAATTGAAAGATGACAAAGTCATTTTGCTTATGATGATTGATATTACAACATGGTTGATAATGGAGTGAGACCAAACCAGAGTTGGAGCTCAGGAAGGACCCGGTGAGACAGAGAACAGTATTAAAGAACTTGCAAACAAGTCAAGAAGTAAACAACAGAGAATCAGAGAGATATGCCAATAAATGAGTTATGTGGAAGGAGGATTGATTGAGGTTAAGTTATTTGTTCAACATCTCATTGATTCATTTATCTGAAGGAAAGAATCATCACATTCATGCATTCACATTCTTTCTGCCCAGAATCAGTCTTCTCAGCATAATATCCAAACTTCCACTCAGGCACTTTATAGTGCAAGCATACAGGTCAACTACCCTTTCAACTCTAAGATCACTGTGATGTTCCTAGTACCATGCTATATACAAGAAATAAAATAGAAAAACTTGGTCCTGCCTTGGAGATGTTATAATACAGTGGTAAATCAGTGTAGGTATCACCTACAGCTAGTGGTAAATAGCTGATAGGTAGGTGATAGAAAGCTGGGAATAGAAGCCAGAACTCCCAATCTAGTGTTGGTTTTGTCACACCATCCCTGCCTGTCCCATCTCACAGGGTCTGCTCCTCACTCTTGGACTCTGTATTTTAAACTGAAGGTGACATAGTACTTGCCCACTTTTGCATTATCAGTCTCTATGCTTGGGCAAAGCCGTTTGGGCTCTACCATTTGGGAACACTCATATGCTTTTGGATATGTTTATGATCAACTCTGTGTAAAATCAATGTTAGGGATTTATAAGACTCTTTCAATATAGTATGACAGTTTACATTTTACAGTCCAGGCCTCAAGTAAATGGTCTGTTTCCATCACCATTAGAGTAGGTATATCTAATTTTTTCCCCTGGCTCCATACATTAGACTAGTAAATGACAAATTCTTTTAAAAATTATGTAATTATTAAATAAGCACAACTTCATTTATTTTCCATCAAACACTGACTTTAAATATTTTACTTCTTAATGCATCTCTATAAATAGAGAGGTTGGCAAACTGAAAGCGTGCATTGAAAGTGATTCTTAGTTCTTTCATTATTTTTATATTCATCTTTCTTAATTTAGTCTCAAAACACCCCTAGGCAGTTGGTGCTGACTCTTGCTTATTTGATATCAAAATTCTTGGGAGCCTGTTCCTCCACAACAGGGTTTAATTTTCTCATTTTAAGGCATCTTCTTTAACTATTTCCTGCCGACAAAAGAAGAAAAGCCCATATTCTTCCAACTCTTGCACTGATTTGCCCCTGGGATCCTGGTTATGGACGCTCAGCTCAAGATTAGTTCCAACTTGTTTCCCCTGAGAAGACATGTAAAGGATTTGAAAGATCTTTTGTGTGGTTTTCATGCTTTTGCCATTTAAGGAATTATTCATAACTTTCTGCCTTAGCATTCAACACATTTTGAACACAATGCTTGCAAACCAATTAACAATTCTGATTGGACTCTCCCTTTAGAAGGAGCATCAAGAAGGAAACATCTGGGTTCTCATCTTTCTTAAAGAGATGACTCAAAAAATATTAATTTTAATAATATATTCTCACCAAGAAGTTCTGGTTCCTAGAAATGTATTTCTCTAATTCTGTTGGACAAATTTTCAAAGATCTTGCTTTATAAAAAGTTAACTATGGTATTAAAAAAGAATTATAGAATTTTAGGAATTGGGAGAGAACTTAGAGGTTTGACAGTTCGGGTTTCTCATTTGCAGGTGATTCCACTGAAGTACTCAGAAAGGCGGGTACTGCTGGATCATGCAGGTTTCAGAGGAGGGCTGGGTGTAGGCCTGGATTTCCTATTCCCTGCCTCTCTCTATTCCTACTATATTCTTCAACATCAGTCTAAATATTCCCTCCTCTTGTTCTCTCTGGCTCTTTGTACTTCCTCCACAGGCCAAATTGTACAGTTGGGATCATTAAACAGGAATTTGTAAGTACTAAAAAGGTTTTATCATTATATCATCAAGACTGAAAAATCCTGGTGGATCTATGTTTTTTGCATATAATGGGTACTCAATAAATATGCATTAAACAAAATGGCCCCTGTTTGCCTTTGACAAAATTCAGCATCCTTTCTTAATAAAAACCCTCAAGAAAGTCGGAATAGTAGGAACATACTTAAACATCATAAAAGCCATTTATGAAAAGCCCACTGCAAATATCATCTTCAGTGGGGAAAAACTGAGAGCTTTCTCCCTGAGATCAGGAACACGACAGGGATGTCCACTCTCACTGCTGTTGTTTAACGTAGTTTTGGAAGTTCTAGCATCAGCAATCAGACAACAAAAGGAAATCAAAGGCATCAAAATTGGCAAAGATGAAATCAAGCTCTCACTTTTTGGAGATGACATGATATTATGCATGGAAAACCCGACTGACTCCACCAAAAGTCTGCTGGAACTGATACATGAATTCAGCAAAGTCACAGGATAGAAAATTAATATACAGAAATCAGTTGCATTCTTATACACTAATAATGAAGCAACAGAAAGACAAATAAAGAAACTTATCCCATTCACAGTTGCACCAAGAATCATAAAATACCTAGGAATAAACCTGACCAAAGATGTAAAAGGATCTGTATGCTGAAAACTATAGAAAGCTTATGAAGGAAATTGAAGATGATACAAAGAAATGGAAAAACATTCCGTGCTCATGGATTGGAAGAATAAATATTGTTAAAATGTCAATATAACCCAAACCTATCTACACATTCAATGCAATCCCAATTAAAATTGCACCAACATTCTTCTCGAAGCTAAAACAAGCAATCCTAAAACTTGTATGGAACCACAAAAGACCCCGAATAGCCAAAGTAATTTTGAAGAAGACCAAAGCTGGAGGCATCACAATCCCAGACTTTAGCCTCTACTGCAAAGCTGTAATCATCAAGACAGCATGGTATTGGCACAAAAACAAGACACATAGACCAATGGAATAGAATAGAGACTCCAGAATTGGACCCACAAAAGTATGGACAACTAATCTTTGACAAAGCAGGAAAGAATATCCAATGGAAAAAAGACAATCTCTTTAACAAATGGTGCTGGGAGAACTGGATAGCAACATGCAGAAGAATGAAACTAGACCACTTTCTTACACTATTCATAAAAATAAACTCAAAATGGATAAAGGGCCTGAATGTGAGACAGGAAACCATCAAAACCCTAGAGCAGAAAGCAGGAAAAAACCTCTCTGACTTCGGCCACAGCAGTTTCTTACTTGACACATCTCTAAAGGCAAGGAAATTAAAAGCAGAAATGAACTATTGGGACCTCATCAAGATGAAACGCTTCTGCACTGCAAAGGAAACAATCAACAAAACCAACAGGCAACTGACAGAATGGGAAAAGATATTTGCAAATGACATATCAGACAAAGGGCTAGTATCCAATATCTATAAATAACTCACCAAACTCCACATCCGAAAAACAAATAATCCAGTGAAGAAATGGGCAGAAGACATGAGTAGACACTTCTCTAAAGCAGACATCCAGATGGCCAACAGGCACATGAAAAGATGCTCAACGTCACTCTTCATCAGGGAAATGCAAATCAAAACCACACTGAGATATCACCTCACACCAGAGTGGCTAAAATGAACAGATCAGGAGACTATAGATGCTGGAGAGGATGTGGAGAAACGGGAACCCTCTTGCACTGTTGGTGGGAATGCAAACTGGTGCAGCCGCTCTGGAAAACAGTGTGGAGGTTCCTCAAAAAATTAAAAGTAGATCTACCCTATGACCCAGCAATGGCACTGCTAGGAATTTACCCAAGGGATACAGGAGTGCTAATGCATAGGGGCACTTATCCCCCAATGTTTATAGCAGCATTTTCAACAATAGCCAAATTATGGAAAGAGCCTAAATGTTCATCAGTTGATGAATGGATGAAGAAGTTGTGGTTTATATACACAATGGAATACTACTTGGCAATGAGAAAGAATGAAATATGGCCTTTTGTAGCAATGCGGATGGAGCTGGAGAGTGTTATGCTAAGTGAGATAAGTCATACAGAGAATGACAGATCCCATATGTTTTCACTTTTATGTGGATCCTGAGAAACTTAACAGAAGACCATGGGGGAGGGGGAAGGGGAAAAAAAAGTTAGAGAGGGAGGGAGGCAAACCATAAGAGACTCTTAAAAACTGAGAATAAACTGAGGGCTGAGGGTTGATGGGGGGTGGGAGGGTGGGGAAAGTGGGTGATGGGCATTGAGGAGGGCACATGTTGGGATGAGCACTGGGTGTTGTATGGAATCCAATTTGACAATAAATTTCATATTAAATTTTTTTTAAAAATTAAAGTCTTATAAAAATTTAAAAAATAAATAAAATAAAAAGGTTTTATCATTATATCATCAAGACTGAATAATCCTGGTGGATATATATATTTTTTGCATATAATTGGTACTCAATAAATATGCATTAAACAAAATGACCCCTGTTTGCCTTGTTAGTGTGGTCTGTTCTTTGCTTAGTAATGCAAGGAATCTATGATTGCAGAATATTTTACAAGATGTTCTTTAAATGATATAGATTGATTGAAATATGTACCCTATATTTAAACTTACTTATTTTTACTTAAATTTTGATTATAAGAAGGTATATGCCAATTTTTTAGGGGGAAAAAAAGGAAAACAAAATTCAGTGCTACCTACTTTTTGTATTAGAATTTTCTTAATATTTATTTTTGAGAGAAAGAGACACACAGAGCACAAGCTGGGGAGGGGCAGAGAGAGAGAGAGAGAGAGGCAGACCCAGAATCTGAAGCAGGCTCCAGGCTCTGGGCTGTCAGCACAGAGCCCGGCATGGGGCTTGAACCCACAGATGAGCTGTGAGATCATGACCTGAGCTGAAGTCAGACCCTCAACCAACTTAGCCACCCAGGTGCCCCAGTTCTAGCTACTTTTAAGTAGTTTTAAGTTCTTTTTTTTTGTTTTTGAGAGACAGAGAGATTGAGAGAGAGAGAGAGAGAGAGAGAGAGAGAGACAGAGACAGAGACAGAGAATGGATTCCAAGCAGGGATTCTGTCTCACAGGGCTCTATTTCAAGACCATTTGGCTCATTTTGACAAGAGCCAAATCAAGAGTCAGCTCAACTGACTGAGCCACCCAGGTGCCCCAAGTTCTTAAAACATAAGTATGCTTCGTTGAATAATTAAAATGAAGAATTTTTATTTTTTAAGCTTATTTATTCATTTCAAGAGAGACAGAGAGAGTGAGCAGGGGAGGGACTGAGAGAGGGGGAGAGAGAGAATCCCAAGCAGACTCCACACCATCAGCCCAGAGCCTGATGCAGCCTAACCCACAAAACACAAGATCATGACCTGAACTGAGATCAAGAGTGGGACACTTAACAGATTGAGTTACCCTGGTGCCCCTAAAATGAAGAATTTTTAAAAATAAAATCTATAACAAATTTATTATAATGCCAGTTGCAAGCAGTATAAATATTCATTTCATTTGAAAGCTGACTTGCATTTTTCCATGAACCATCTTAGATATACTTGTTAAATGTTTTTATTTCTCAATTATAACTTCAGGTAATATAGGTGGCTTCAGAGAGCACATTGAGGAATTTCTTTTTTTAAAAAATGTGTATTCAAATATAACCAATTCACCAATTCTGTTGTTTTCCCACTAATGATTTTAACTAATCCATCTTGATACAGGCTTACAAAATACCCCTTAAATATAAGATATAGGGGAGTTGAATGGAACTGCCTGATTCCCCAAATATTAGTTTAAAATTCACTTCATAACTACAAAAATTACCTCCCAAAGTTTGGGGAATGTTTTCAAAACTCAACTATGAATTGAAATCTTAGAGGTTGATTTGACTTAGGGAACAAATATTTGATGATATTCATACCTCAAATACAAATATTGCCAGATTCAAACATTTCTTTTCTTTTGAAAGTCTAACTTTGTCTTTCACTGTCAAATTCCTTAATATTTCATGGTATGGACACTGAGAAAAAGTCTGTCTCCTCTAGCTCGCCACTTTCCACAGATGCTATGCTACCCATGCATTTACATTGTGGTGTATACATACTGGATGGTCTTTTCTTTATGAAACAATCGTGATAGGAGATACTATTTTTTATTGTCCTTACTTGAAAGAATATTTTCCCTTTTGGAGTCTCTCTGATCCAGAAATCCCAAAGTCAATGAATCACTGATCTGGAAATATGGATATTGAATTTGGGTTGCTTATACTGTAATATTAGAGTGCAGTCCATTTCTTCCTCCAAATTGTTTGTGAGATGTTGTAGATGTCCAAGTGGCAGAAACAGGTCTTAGTTTGTGGCTTGCATGTAAATGTGCAATGTTTAATTGTAAGCATAATGCTATTTTTTCCTATTTTTTATGCAGATGTTGCAGTCAAAACCATATCCCAAATCCCATATCCCAAATAACATTTAGTCACGTGAACAGAGTGATTTTATAGTGAATCCATGAGATACCTGAATCTCTCTCCATGGCTTTCAATGTGTTATGATTAATAGTAGATGACAGTTTAAGGTCTGCACCAGATCCTAAAACAGTGTTACAGATTATTCTAAGCTAAATAAGAGCTAGTTATGCCATAGTTAAGCTTCAACCAAATGATTATTGAGGGTTTTCTGTGCTTGGAGTCATGGGGGAACACGAAATGAATGTAGAAGTTGTAATTCTCTCAAAATATTGTCAGGTGCTTAGGCTTGATTACATATACATAGATAAGTGTCGTGCACTTTTGCATTTTGAAGGATGAAATGAGGAATTAAGGAAATGCAGAAGCAGAAAGATTTCAAGGTGGAGCCATTTAAATTCAGCCATAAAGGCTTAACTTTTTTTTCTCTAGCTGTGAATGTCCTGGATAAAATAAAATTTGATCTTCATCAGTCTTATTAAATAGACTAATAAAGATTTAAAATTGTTACATTAGTAAAATGCATTATGAATAACATGGTTCAGTTACTTTCAGAGAGTACTAAATATAGATTAGAGATGATATAAACAATTGAAACCTGGTCAAGATACTAGTAATAATCTTAAAATGAAATAAAAGGAAGTATGGTAATGGTATGTGAAAATAAGGAGAGATTACTTACTAGGAAATACTAATTTGTAGTATCAAGAATAAATAAATTGCCCATTTCTTAATGATCACAATAAATATCTAATTGAAGTATTAATTAAATTATTCATCAAGATTGCTTCTGAATGGAAAATGCTTAAAACCAGCAGTATTTATTGATATTTCATGCAATAAAAAAGAAAATAAAAGATGCAATTACTTCAGCTACCTTCTCAGTTAAAAGTTTTTAAGGAAAACATAGCAGTGGCTAACCTGGCTCCCGCATGAGATGACTTTTTTATGACATTTTCAGTGTGCCTTCAATACATGTACTTCTAGTCTAAATTATTAGCCTGAACTACTTTCCTTTTAGACACTTCAGATAGTATTTTTCAAGAAATAAACACATACAGTGCAAGTGGAAAATAAAACCACTTTCCATTTCTCCATTTATGGGAGGTTGAACTTCTTTGGACTGCTAGGGCTGTAGATTTTTCAGAATGTGTTCTTCAGAGTGAAGTCAAATGATACTACTTTTCTCTCAAATTATCAGCCAACTGAAAAACACAAAATCATTATTTCCAAATTTCAAATTTAACTATACCATAAGTTGTACAAACAAGACCACCTTGCTTTTCTCACCTTTTTTTAGAATGTGGTCTATGTGAGAATGGACACCTCCTGATTATTGTGGCCTATTGTCAGCTTTATGGGTTTCCTTCCATACGCAGACCTCCTCTGTCTTACACAATGTGTAGCATTTTTTAACACAACCAACAACAGGTATGTGATAAAGAATTTAAAAGGAGGCTACGAAAGGTCAGAAAAAGTACTTGAATCTCTTTCAACACGGAGCTATTTCTTGAGTCTTTTTTTTTGTTATTTTCACATTTCTTAAAGAAACGTAATGCTAAACTAGCATTAGTGCATACAGGAAATAATGGCAACAGAAGTCATTTATTGAATACGTATATGATATTGAGCAAAATCACTATGCGGAGCACATTTGTGTTTTTCAATAAATATTTACTGAGTACCTACTATATATCTGATAACATAGAAGGAATTAGGAAAAGGAAGGTAATCACTGCCCTCAAGGAATTTATAATCCAATATTTAAAAAGATGAAGATATGCAGCAGGAATTATGAAAGCATAGACTAGCTTGAGGCAAAGCTTTCTGAAGGAGTTGAGGATTGAGCTACTACTAAAGGATAATTGGAAGATTTGCATATACAGATGAAGAGAAATGACATTGTAAACAGAGAAGTTGTGTGAACAGAGTATCGATGAGAAAACAGTATATGACATGTGTTTAAGGAATAACAGATAATTTGGCATTTGGGAGGTTGGGCCTGGCAAGAGATTAGTCTGGGGAGGTATGTAGAGCTAAAATCATGAAAGCACTGACATGACATGTTAAGATATTTAAATTTTATCCAAGAGGCTTGTAAGCCAGTTAAGAGTTTCAAAAGTTCTGCATAGCTTATATACATATCTTATATACAATCTTATAACACGTATCAGGGTAGAGTTTGTATTTATAAGATTGTATTAGTTAGGGCTACCAAAAGAATTTACTATAGACTGGGTGGCTTAAACAAATTTATTCTCTCACAGTTCTGGAGGCTTAGAAGGCCAAAATCAAGGTGCTAGCAAAGTAGATGTCATTTTGAGGTCTCTTTCCTTGGCTTTTTGATGGACACCATGTCACTGTGTGCTTGAGCACGGAGAGGGGGGAGAGAGAGAGAGAGAGAGCTCTCTGGTGTCTCTTATTGTAGAGGCACTAATCCCATTATGAGTCCCCCACTGTCATGACCTCATCTAACCTTAATTACATCACAATGATTCTATTTCCAAATAACATCACATTGGATGTTAAAGCTTGAGCATCTGAATTTGGTGGGGGGGATCACAGACATTCAGTCTACAGCAAAAAAAGAAAAAGGCTGTTATAGTAATAAAGAGGGAGAGATAATAAAGGCTTGAGCTAGAACTGGTAAGGTACATGGACAAAAGGAATGAGAGAGTAGTTATGGGGTGAAATCAATGGATTTTGGTGATTGACTGGAGCTGAGAGAGAAAAAGCAGTCCATTTTTTCCCATCTCCAGTATCACCCGTCAACTCCAGACCACCAGGTGAGGCTAATGTCCAGTCTCTGCCCTGCACTTACCCAACTCCTACCTGTTTCCACACTGCTGCCCCTCACCTCACTACCCTACTTAGGACTTCCCAGCCATAATGATACTCAACAGCTTCTTCCAAGTACCTGATTATTTCCCAGTTTAGCACATTTACACATTATGGAGGACAAAATAGGTAAGCATGCAAATAAATGCAACCTTACACGCTAGGTACCACTGAATCAGAAGAGGAAGCAACTAACAGGAGTATAGTCAGTTCTGCTATGATGCAATGTTTGCTTTTCTAAAAATCAACACGCTATGCAAAATTGTGAAATATGAAGCTACGAGGCTAATGAGAAAATCAAGGTTTGGATTTTCAAAAATTGCGTTACTGACTTTTTTTTTAGTGGTAAGAACCTAATACATGTGGTAGCATTGTTGATATTTACTAATAGTTAAGAAATACATAAATGACACAAGGTAAAATCTGAAGTTTGCTCCGGCATCAGAAGAGTTGTGGTTGTGTTACTGTGGGGTAGAGGAAAGACGGTGACCTGAAATCCGAGGGAAGGTTGTAGCAGATGCAGATGGATGTGACTCTTAGGCCAGTGACCTGAAATAGCGTGTTTGAGGTGTGCATCAGCTCGAGTTGCTGCTTTTCGCTGCCAGTCAGCTGGCGCTGTTTTTTGCGTTCACCTCATGTTTCTCATGGGGGAAATCGCACATAAGCAATCCCAAACTGTCCCTTGGTACCAAATGCTTTGTTACAAGTTTACATTTTCAAAACAATCATTGTGACAGAACTGAGTATAATTGTGCCTAGAGCAGTTGGGAACAGCACCACAAAGGTGGTGTCGTGTGAAGTGAGTCTTAAGACATGAAAAGTGTGTACTAGCAGGAAAAGAGGGAAGGGAACTAGACAAACAGAAACGTCAGACATAGAGCGGATGAGATGTGAAAGAGAATGTCATGTTTTACAAACTGCCCGGCGTGTGATTTTCTCATATTAACCTATTTCCTGGGTTTTTAAAAAAAATATTACTTTCCTCATAGGAATTATCCTAATTTTGCCCCCCCCCCTTTTCCCACACTTGATTCTTTATTTTGTATTATTTGGGGAAAAATGATTTGCTTTCATTTGATATCTGAAATCTCCATTGTATACGTGTGCTTTTATTTTTGTATAATTCACCAGATAACATGACAACATTGTACACATTTCATGCCTTTCTTCCTAATAACTGAATATACAAATAGTCCTTTCAGGTCTAAAAATAAGCAAACATAATTCACATACTTGAAATGACTAAAATGGTAACTTTATGATTTCTAATCCTGGTATAATCATGTCTTCATTTTGTCTGTATTCTGAAATATCACAAATTTAAAGTTCATGTTAGCCAAAATTAATGTTAGAATTTTTAATTCCGCCAAGGAAGTATTGCTTCTAGGGGTGTGATTTAACATAGTTGATTACAAGTTAATAAAATATGTGTTCTTATATTACATAGATCCATCATATCAATTAAAATCACTTATTTAATACCTGCCATATGCATAATACGATCTTTGGGTCTGTGCTTCTTTTTCATTTCAGTTCATATCTTACAATTTCCAGTGCTCCCTCCTGTGTTGTATATTATGAATTTGTACTGAGAATACTCCTGAGGGACGCACACTGAATGGGAAAAAATACTTCAATGAAAAACAACAATATTATTTAATTCACTCAAATGATTGTGTTAATTGATTTCCTGATAGACACAGACCTTGTTTTTCCACATGGATGATCAAATTTATTTTAGAGTCAAATCCTTTGAGGACACTGCAATCTAAGTTTTCCATAACTTTCTGTTTTATATTGGCAAATATCTTTATTAGATGGAGCAGTCACTTGAGATAGAATGAAAAATGTGCTGCTTAATCAACAAAACCATTGAACCTATTCAAACTACATGTAGTACATTGTTTCCTTTAGGGTCCTATAAAGTGTGCTGCTGAAGTGTTCTAAATGCTGCTTTTATTTTCTGCAAAAATTCTGTAGCATTTTAGGGTCTGGGTATTTATTAGCTCTCCAATGACATCTGGAGGGCAAATGTTTCACTGAAATCTCTAAGATAGTTGTAGTGACGCTTATTCCAGAAGGATAGTTATGTAAGTCCTTTGATTCTTGTTTCCTGTTTCCATTCTCCCACTTGCCCTTTTGCGCAATTCGCTTTACTCACTTTGCACATTTTGGTACTCTAAGATGGGAACAGTATGAGAAAGACAATAAATTCGTGTAAGTAAATTCTACTGTTCTATTGGGATAAATTAAAGAACAAATTTTAAAATGGATAAATAAGACCTCTTTTTCATTTATTCAGCTTTTCCGAGTGCCCTTGATTAAATGAGCTACTTCTTTATTCCTCATAGTTTTTATCTGTTTTTTTCAAACTGTAGAAAGAATGTTTGAAGTGTAAGACGAGTTTGGATAAAACTTCTTTTATGCTTTAAATAATATGTCATGTTCGTCAATTTAGAATTTATTTGGGAGAGACCTTGAAATCCAGTTATCTGAGAAGGTTAGGGGACAAAATAACAGGGTACAGGTAAAGCCGAATATATGTCCAATGATAAGATGCAACTTATAAATTGCTAATGTAAAGAACTATTGCACTTTAAAAATATCTGCCATCATCACATTTAAATAATATGCAAGATGGAATCAGCCTAAGTTCTACAGCCACATATTAAATAATTAAAATAAATGTGGGAAAATGAAGAGAAAGAAAGTAGATGGTGAAGCCTAAAATGCTGGAGTGTGAGAACTCTGTTTTTGGAGATAGCATCTGTTATTTCATATATTTTTATGAATTTATCAGTGAAGCTAAGAGAAATGTGAATCCACAGGAGGAAAAAAATGACATAACTGCTCTTGAAGGTGTGATTGCCAAAATCCTTATCCTTATAAAAGTGATTTTTTTGAGGTTAAAAGGAAAAGAAATCTAGCATCTGTAAGCATTTTACAGTTATAACATTTTACAGACAGGTTAAAGCACTGTTGGGAGAATTTACACATGGCTGGTATTTATTAAACCTAAAAGTTAAAATTACTTTCTTCAGTTTTATTTCAATGCAAACATTTTGTATTGTTTGTCAGGATAACTTTATAAAATATGTAGAAATGGGAAATGTGCTTGTGATGATCTGTGACTGAAGGAAAACAGAAGGGACTTTGGTTTCTGTCATACATAAAGTATAGCATTCCGGATTACAAGGAGGGTTCTCTTTTTCTGCACGTCTCTCTTGAGATCAAATCTGGGACATTCTAGCCATCTCTGGTTAGCTGAAAGTATAGATTATGTTTTGGCTCTCTAAATCTTTTTGCTGGAGGAAAAATTAAATTGTGCGTTTTAGTAAGAACAGTGTATTTTCATCAAGTTTTTGCAGTGAGTGTGAATTGAGAAAGGGTACAATACGATTCAAAAATGAAAACTAAGATCTCCCAATTATCTGATTATGTCCCTAAGGAATGAAGCACAGCCCCATTTAATTCAGGAAAGATGTATGGTGCGCCTTCTAAACCACAAATACTGGCATATTCTTTTTCTGCTTATACTCTCCTGGGGAAGTGGGGAGACCTTTAACCGAGGACTGTTCCAGGTGCTATGAAAACCACAAAGGAGACTGGCTCTAACTGTCTTGGAGGAAAAGCAGGGAAGGGAGATTCCACACAGAAAAAAAAAAAAGTACATACAAAAGAAGCGATGCTAAAATCAGTGGAGTGGGAACATACAATCCAAGTTTTTCATGAGCATGAATCCAAAAATCTAAACAAGAGGAAAATATTAGCAAATCAAAGGCAGTGATCTATAGAAAGGATAACGTATAATGATCACATTGGGTTTATTCTAGAAATGCAAGTCTGGTGTAACATTTAAAAATGATAACCTGAGCCCCACTCACCTCACATCATGCAAAAATTTTTTTCAGTTATATTGGAGATCAAAGTGTGAAAATAATGAAACTTCAACGCATAATCATAGGAGCATATTTTCATTATCTTGGTGAACACAAAATTTTCTTAAAGGTAACATAAATTAATAACTACAACAGGAAAAATGAAAATATAGACCTAATTAAAAATAAGAACTTGTATTTATCAAATATATCATCTAGAGAATGAAAAGCAAGCCAAAGTATAGAAGAAATCATTTGATCTGTCTCTACCTGTATTTCTATATATCTGACAAAGAATTCCTATCCAGAATTTATAAAGGAGTCCTACAAATCAATTTAAAAGAAAACTCAACAGAGAAATGGAGGAAAACTTGAAATAGCACTTTAGAAGACAGGATATACAAATGAAAAAAAAAAACACAATAGTTTATAACCTCATTAATCACTAGGGAAATGCAAATTAAAAACTATAGTGATATCCCAGTACACACCCACCAAAATGATTAAAATAAATGTACTGACAAACGTTGGCAAGGATGTGGAACATCAAGAACTCCCTTGAATTGCTGGTGGGAGTGAAAATGGATATAAGCACTTTGGAAAATATTATATAGCTACAATAATTAAAGCAAAGTCTTGGTCACATCTATTAAGGCTGATGATACATCACCTAATGAACTAGTAATTCTACTCCTAGATATAAATATATACCCCCTAAAAACAAATACATATGTTTACCAAAAGAGTTATAAGAGTATTTTCATATGTTATTTCTAGTAGCTCCAAATTAGAAACCACCCTAAAGTCCATCAACATTAGAATGTACAAGAAAAATTGTAGTGTATTGATACAATGAAATGCTCTTAAGTAATTAAAATGAATAGAATATTCTGGTATCCATCAGCGCATTTAAATATCGCAAACATAATTTTGAGCACAAGAAGGCAAATACAAGAGTACATAGCATATGGTTCTATTTATATGAAGTTCAAAAACAACTAACTTATGATGTTATTAGTTGGTATGGTGTTTACGTGAAGAAGAGGTGACTGGGAAGAGGTAAGAGTAGGGCAGTTGCTGGATCTTGGTACTGATTACATAGTGTGTTCACTTTGTACAATGTATCAAGCTCCACATTTATCCTCTGTAAAACTTGTATGTGTTATCTTTCAATATAAATTTTACATCTAGATTATTACATCTAGAAGTACTAGTCTGGGCTTTTGGTGTCATGTTTTCAGTCATTGTCTTTCCAGCTGAAGGTGTAAACTTTTTTTATGAGCAGAGGCTAACTTGTACCTTGTGTGCAATCCATTGGTACCATCCCCATGGATTTAATTAATTTAATGGACGCTCTTAAGTATTGTAAGTGGAGAGAAACATAACAGGATTTTCATTTTTAAAATGTTATTGTTATTCATAGAAGTTTCATAATTTTTGAGTTTATGCTATTTAAGGCAAAGTAATGCATTAAATGAACATATTATGACATTTCTCATATTCCAACTCACCATAGATAATGAATACGATGACCAGGCATCTATTCCAACCTTTTCCTGGTTTTACTTGCTCTGCTTTGGAAACTGGGAAACTAAAAATGCCAAGCATGAGTCATTTATTTTGTTGATTTCTATTGTAATAGGCACAGTGTAGGTTAGGAGCGAGCTATTGTTTCCTAATCCTAAAGGCAGATTAGTTGTGACAATGGCAATGGTGGCAGGATTCTAGAGCCTACTTTGTACTCAGAAAGTGACTTCCTAAGCCAAGAGATATGGTGGCAGCTCATCTGGGTGCTCAGTTCTGCAGCGTAGCTTTGAGTGAGCTTTGATGAAAGCTCAATTTAAGTCTCTTTCTTCATCCCTTTCAGTGATCTTGTAAGCTATTTAATGCCTTATAGTAAACGCCTTTCTGTACAAAATACCTACAAGTGAATCTGTTTTCTGCAACTGATTCCTAGTTGGTAACAAAAGAGCATAGTCAGCATTCTGTACAAGGAACAAAACTTTAAACTAAATGGATAAACAATTTGTATCCTCCTCTATAATTAGAGTTTAATCTTGGCCTTCTCATCTATGATCACAGGGAATGTTAACTAAAAATAAATGTTGTCAGTTCAATTCCATCACCACTCTTGAAAACTTTAAGATACCATATTCTACTGTTATTAAATCCAGTAAGATATTCCATGTAATTATAAGCATTAGGGTCTACACGAGAAAAGAAATACGAATGTCATTGTACTACTAAATAGTGAGTCTTTGTGGTTGTAATTTACCTTTTCCCATTTGCTTATTATGCCATGTGGTTGTATTTTCCCTGTACTAGTGAATCAGTAGGTGCAGGGTTCTTCTGTCTTATTAGATTTCATTGAGTTGATTTACTCCCATACAGGAATAGAAGAGAAATATAAAAGTCATAACAGTGCATGCAAGCACACGCATACACACACGCACACACACACACAGAAATAGAGAAAGAGGAAGAGGGGGGGAATGGGAGAGGGAGAGATAAAGAGAGAAACAGAGAGAGGTGGGGGGAGAGAGAATCTGGTCTATTCCAAACATGAAGTATTGTATACCATGGCCATTTCTTTAGCTAAAGGAGTAGAGAATTATTTTCCTAAAAATCACAAAAGAGGATACTGGCGATTTATTTAGTTTTCCCTCATGGTATTAAGCCACAATAAACACTATTTTTTGCAACATAATGACTGTTAAGCAACTTTGTATATGCTTGCCTCTTGATGGATTGTTTCTCAATTTACAATTTCACAATTCATGTAACATTTTATTGAGCACCCACTAAGTACAGAGTGTTGGGCATTATAGGAGATATAAAGCTACCCATGAAACTGACTCTATTCTCATAATTAATCTTATGGGAGAGGCAGACACAAATATTTACTTTAATTATAAAACAAATCACTATAATTTGTTGTAGTAGATTGTGGTCAATATTATAAATAAATTATCATGTGAGTATAGAACAAGGAAAAACAAATTCCAAAATGAGGGTACTGGAGAAAGCTCAGGACAGATATTTTGTTTGAGTTACGTAGCAGGACCTTTCAAAAAATAAACATCATAAACAAACGCTATTAATGGACAGGTAGGTTTACAAAACAACCAAGAGCTGTTCCTTTGCCATATTATGGAGGGTGGGGGAAGCTAAGACTATAAAAGAAGAAAAGTTGAGGCCAGAGTTTGGAAGATCATAAACATCATGCTAAGAATTTTAGATGTTATTCCATTGTCATCTGGAAGCAAGGAATTAAAAATGTAAGTAAGTTAGGGCATTCTGTATTGACCAATGGAAAGATTGGAGCTGAGTGAGAGAGGTTTGAGTGGTAAAAAGTCATGATAGTAGGAATGGGGAGGGGCAACGTACATAGGAAGTGTATGTTGATTAAGGAGTAATAAGAGGACTAGTTATGAGAGAAAGATCCCTAGAATGTGGCCAAAGAAACCTGCGTATAGGGTATCATTCACTCAAAGTGTTAGACAGAATAATGTCCCCCTTAAGATGTCCATGTACCAATCCCCAGAACCTTTGAAAATGTTAACTTCTGTGGAAAAGAGACTTTGCCAATGTGGTTAAGGATCTTCAGATGGGGAGACGTTATCCTGGATTATCTGGATGGGTCCATGTAATCATGAGGGCCCTTATGAAATGGAGGCAGCATGATACAAGTGAGCGAAAGGAGATATGAAAATGGAACCAGCTGTTGAAATAATGTACTTTGAAGATGGACAAAGAGGCCATTAATTCAAGAAATGCCAGCAGCCTCTAGAAGCTAGGAGATACAAGGAAATGTGTTCCCCACATTCTACTCTGAAGCATCCAGATGGAATGCAACATGACCTACAATTTAACTTTATACTTTTGATTTACAGCCATTAAGAAAATAAATTTCTAGGTTTTTTTTCCTAATCTTTGTTACGAAAAATTTTAAATGTAGATTTTATAGTGTACATACTACAGTAAATTATTGTTACAGGGAATTCTTACATGTCCGTCATTCAGGATTTTTTAAATAATAGTGTAATTTACATAGTATATTAGTTTCAGGTGCACAACATGATTTGGGATTTGTATACACTACAAAAGTGTAAGTCACAATAGGTCTAGTGGTCCACCATCCATCACTACACAGACTTGCGCTTTTTTTCCTTAGGATTAGAACTTTCAGTATCTACTCTCTTAACTACTTTCAAATATAGAATATAATATTATTGACTACAGTCATCATGCTGTACATTACATCTCCAAGATTTATTTATTTTATAACTGAAAGTTTATACCTCTTAATACCTTTTACCATTTTGCCCACTCCCCTACACCTCTCTCCCCTGGCAACCATCAATCTGTTCTCTGTGTCTCCTGGTTTTGTTTTGTCTTGTTTTGTTTGTTCATTAAAGTTCATCTGTGTTGTCAAAAATAGCAAGATTTCATTCTTTTTCATGACTAATATTCCATTGTGTGTGTACATGTATATGTGTGTATATGCACATATGTATATGTATGTATGTGTATATATATATATATTATATATATATACATATATATATATATACACACATATATGTATATATTACATTTTCTTTATCCATTCATTCATCAGTAGACATTTAGGTTGTCTTCATATCTTGACTATTGTAAATAGTGTTGCAATAAACATTGGGGTATATATATGTTTTCAAATGAGTGTTTTCATTTCCTTTGGATAAATACCCAGGAATAGAATTAATGGATCTTATGGTAGTTTTATTTTTAACTTTTTTGAGGAACCTCCATACCATTTTCCATAGTGGCGACAATAATTTATATTCCCACCGGTAGTGAACTAGGGTTCCCTTTTCTCCAAATTCTCACCAACACTTGTTTCTTGTCTTTTTGACAGTATCCATTTTGACAAGTGTGTGGTGATATTTTATTGTGATTTTGATTTATATTTCCCTGATGATTAGTGATGTTGAGCATCTTTTCATGTACCTGTTGGCCACCTCTATGTCTTCTTTGGAAAAAGTGTCTATTCATATCCTTTGTCCATTATTTAATTAGATTCTTTGTTTTTGTTCGTTTGTTTTTTGTTACTGGGCTGTAGAAGAGCTTTATATATTTTGGATATTAATCTCTTACCAGATATATGATATGCAGATATCTTCTCCCATTAATCAGGTAGCATTTTCATTTTGTTGTTGGTTTATTCTGCTGTGAAGAAGCTTTTTCTTTGGATGTGGTCCCATTTGTTCATTTTTGGTTTTGTTGCCCTTACCTTTGGAATTAGGTTCAAAAAAATCATTGCCAAGGTCAATGTCCAGGAATTTATTGCCTGTTTTCTTCTAGTAGTTTTATGGTTTCAGGTTTGCATTTAAGTCTTTAATCCACGTTGAGTTAATTGTAAAATAGTGGTCTACTTTCATTCTTTTGCCTATGGCTATCCATTATCCCAACACCATTTATTAAAGAGACTGTCCTTTCCCCATTGCAAATTCTTGCCTTCCTTGTTGTAAATTAATTGACCATGTATTCATGGATTTATTTATGGGCTTTTTATTCTGTTCTATTGATCTTTGTGTTAAGTTTTACACCAATACTATATTGTTTTGATTACTATAGCTTAGTAATATAATTTGAAATTAGGAAGCATGATGATTTCAGCTTTGTTTTTTTCTCAAGATTGCTTTGGCTATTTGGAATCTTTTGTGGCGTCATACAAATTTTAGGATTGTTTGTTCTATTTCTGTGAAAAATGCCATTGGAATTTTGATAAGGATTGCATTGAATCTATAGATTGCTTTGAGTATTATGGACATGTTTAAAAGAATTTTTAATGTTTATTTTTGAGAGAGAGAATGAGCAGGGGAGGGACAGAGAGAAAGGGAGACACAGAATCTGAAGCAGGCTCTAGGTTCTGAGCTGTCAACACGGAGCTTGATGTGGGGCTTGAACCCACAAACTGTGAGATCATTTACCTGCACCAAAGTCGGACACTTAACTGACTGAGCCACCCAGGTGCCCCAAGTAATATAGACATGTTAACAATATTAATTCTTCCAAGCCATGAGCACAGAATATCTTTCTATTTATTTGTGTCTTCTTCAATATCTTTCATCAATGTCCTATAGTTTTAAGTGTAAAGTTCTTTCACCTCCTTGATTAAATAAATGTATTCTTTGGTATTTTATTCTTTTTGATGCAAATGTACATGAGGTTAAGTTTTTTCTCATAGTTCATTATTATTATATAAAAACACAATAGATTTTGCATATTGATTTTGTAACCTTCAATTTTTGAATTAATTTGTTAGTTCTAAAGGTTTTCTGGTGGATTGTGTAGAGTTTTCTATATGTAAAATTATACCACCCACAAACAATGATGGCTTTACTTTTTCCTCTCCAATATGGATGCCTTTTATTTCTTTTTGCTGTATAATTACTCTGGCTGGGACTTCCAATACCATGGTGAATAAAAGTGGTGAGAGTAGATATCTTTGTCTTATTCCTGAACTTAAAGGAAAAACTTTCAGCTTGTCACCATTGAATAAGATATTAGCTATGGGCTTGTCGTATATGGCCTTTATTATGTTATGGTACTTTCCATCTGTACTGACTTTGCTGAGACTTTTTATCATAAATGGATGTTGAATCTTGTCAAATGCTTTTTCTGTATTTATTGAGATTATCATTGGTTTTCATCCCTTATTTTGCTAATGTGGTGTATCATGATGATTAATTTGTAGAAGTTGAACCATCCTTGCATCCCTGGAATAATTCCCACTTGATCATTGTATTTGATCCTCTTCACATATTGTTGAATCCCATTTGCTAATATTTTGTTGAGGATTTTTGCATCTATGTTCATCAGGAATATTGGCTGTGTGTGTGTGTGTGTGTGTGTGTGTGTGTGTGCTGTCTGGTCCAGTTTTAGTATCAGGGTAACAACTAGCCTTATAAAATAAGTTTGGAGGCATTCCCATCTCTTCAGTTTTTTGGAAGAGCTTGCCAAGGTATTAAATCTTTTTTGAATGTTTGATAGGATTCACCAGTGAGGTTATCTAGTCCTGGCCTTTTGTTATTTGGGATATTTTATATTTTTGTTGTCGTATTTTATATCTTTTTATTTTATGTATCCCTTAACTAATTATTGTAGTTAGAGTTATTTTTACTATTTTTGTCTTTTAATCTTCATATTAGAAAGCTAAATTAACTCCAGTGACATTTTTACTTTCATCTATTTTCTTGTTTCTAATTAGAGACCCTTCTTTTAAGTTTAAAAATCCCTTTAACATTTCTTTTAAAGCCAGTTTAATAGTGATGAATTCTGTTAGCTTTTGTTTCTCTGGAAAGCCTTTTATCTGTCCTTCAATTCTGCATGATAACCTTGCCAGGTAGAGAATTCTTAGTCGCAAGTTTTTTGCTTTCAGTACTTTAAATATATCACCCTTCTGGCCTATGAAGTTTCTGCTGAGGAATCTGCTGATAGTCCCTGGTATGTAACAAGTTGTTTTTTTCTACCATTTAAAATTTCCTCTTTATCTTTAACTTTTGATATTTTAACTATAATGTATCTTGGTGTAAATTTGTGTTGTTTTAAGTCACTATTATTATGATAATATGCATCCTCAGGAATATGTAACAAATAAAGATTTTTTTTTTTACCTAGAAGTACGTTGTAACTGTAACAGATATCTAAAAATCAGGAAGTAGTTTTGGAATTGGGTAATGGCTAGGGGCTAGAGGAATTTTTAGTATGATCCAAAAAATTAGATTGTGCTTAACAAACTTTTAGTAGAAAATGAATGTTTAAGGATACAGAAAAAAAGTGAGGAGCAATATAGAGAAAATCTACATTGCCTCAAAGAATACGTACCTTCATACTAAGCAAACCATTGATAGAAATACATTAAATGTTTAAGTTGAGAGATACTGGTGAGGACTCAAAAGGAAATGAGGAACATGTTATTGAAAAAGGGCTTCTTTGTTATATAATGGTAGAAAGCTTGCTTAACTGTTACTACAGTTTTGTGGAAAGCAGATGAACTGTATCTGGTACATGTAATGCATTTACATGGTAAGTGATGAATTAGGATATTTAGCTCAGGAAATTTACAAGCAATGCATTGAAGGTATGACCTGATTTCTTCTTGCTATTTACTGTAAAATGTAAAGAGAAAGAGGTAAATTCAGGAAATAACTGTTAACCAAAAAGGAATCAGGATTTGATAATGTTGGGAATTCTCAGTCTATCCATACTACAAAAGATGCCAAAATAAGGATATTCACTGTCAGGAAAGCATGCTCCAGAGATGTGTGGCTGGCCAATATTTTGTTAATGCTTTGAAAGGATAGAAAGGTAAGTGTGTTCAGTCATACAGAGGGTTTTTGAAGAGATAGGCATATGTCTTATGGGTCCTCTCTGCCATGTTGGCAGGATCCAGGAATAGAGGATTCCCCCCAAAGATTATGGAGGATCTTCTGGTCTAATGGAGTGAATCCCCATGCCATATATGGGAGACCACTGGGTTCTTAAGGATGTTATACAAGCAGAAATACTGCCATCTTGATCTGAAAGGGACAAAGAAAGAACAAAATAAACAACAGCTGGGGCACCTGGGTGGCTCAGTTGGTTGAGGGACCAACTTCGACTCAGGTCATAATCTGGTGGTTTGTGAGTTTGAGCTCCACATTGGCCTTGCTGCTGTCAGCCTGTCAGTGCAGAGCTTGCTTTGGATCCCATGTCCCCCTCTCTTTGCCCCTTCCTGCTTGTGCTCTTCCAAAAATAAATAAATATTTTTTAAAAAATAAATGAAGAAATAAAAAGACTGCTGGACTCAACAAAATTCTACAGACAAGAAACAGTATGACAAAACTCCTCTACTACAAACATGCACTATTGTCAAGAAAAATTGTGGATGACTCTGAGGGCAGAGCCTAGGACCAAAAGATGGAACCATGGGCCCAAAGAGCAGAACTATGGTCCTGGAGGGAAGAACCAAGATCCATGGGGGATTATTCCCAGTCCTTGAGACATAATGGAGTTTTTCCAGTTGGATTTTGGACTTTTGAGGTAACAAGATGAGATTTTGAACTTTGAGTTTTTATTCTACTGTATTGAGACTTTTGTATATGGGATAGACACGACTCTTTCAGAGTCAGAGTGCAGACTGTGATGGAGAGAATAATGACTTTCTTAAGATACCCACATCTTAATCCCCAGAACTTGTGTGTGTGTGTGTGTGTGTGTGTGTGTGTATACACACACACACACATATATATACACATATATACATATTATTTTATATGGCAAAAGGGATTTTGATCAGTGATGATCAAATTAAGGATCTTAAAATGTGGATATTATCTTGGATTTTCTGAATGGGCCATTGGTAAGTCCAAGTATCCTTTAAGAGAGGCAAGAGGGTCAAAGGAAGAAAAAGGAGATGTGGCAATGGAACCAGTAGTTGGAGTGACATACTTTTAAGGTGGACCAGGTCATGAGCCAAGGAAGATAAGCAAACTGTGGAAGTTGGAAAAGACAAACAGATTCTCTTCTGAATTCTTCAGAAAGACTGTTGCCTGACCAATGACTTATTTTAAACTTCTTACTTTCTGAATTATAAGAATAAATTTTTGCTGTTTTAAATGACTAAGTTTGTGGTAATTTGTTGCAGTAAAACCAGAAAACTAATATGTTTCATTTATTTATAAATATTTGTAGAGCAGCTAGTATGTTTCGGACACTGAGCTGGCTGCTAGGAATATAGTGAACAAATGAAACAGATGTAGTGGATTATAGTTTTATGATATATTTTGATCTGGCCAGAAACAATGGGAAAGAAGCATATTTTTTGCACATGCTGGATTTGATATATATGGCTTTTGGACATCTACATGGATATATTTAGTAAGAACAGCTAATGCTTATGCCAATTGCTGTTCTAAGCACTGTTTATATATTCATTCATTTAATTCTTACAATAATCCTGGGAGGATGTTATATATGAGGAAACTTCTTTTTTTTTTAATGTGTATTTATTTAGTTTTGAGAGGCAGAGAGAGGGAGACAAACTACCAAGCAGGCTCTGTGCTGTCAACACAATATTGGGCTTAAACTAACACAAACCATGAAATCGTGACCTGAGTCAAAGTCAAGAGTCAGACACTTAACTGACTAAGGCACCCAGGTGCCCCTGGATGAGGAAACTTCTATAGATGAAGGAACTGTGGTATAGATATGTAAAGCAACTTGCCCAAGCTCATGCAGCTGGGTTGCAGAACTATCTAAATAAACAAGCAAGTCTGGCTGCAAATCTTGAGCTTTAAATATATTTAGCAACTTAAGAATATGAGTCTGTCATTTTACAAAGTTTGATCTACAGTTATTAATTTTGTACTTGTAAGGAAAATTTAAAAAAAAAACAGCAATAGCATAGAGCCAAGGAATAGGGTTTTCAAGAGAAAGATAATAATTAATTTTGTCAGATGTTGATTAATGTCAAGTGGAATGACAGTTGACCAGAAATGCCTTGATTTGGTGTTCTCATTATAAAATTTTTCTTATTACCATTCTCTGAAGTCATATTTGTTAACCATTATTTCTAAGAATGTGTCAGACCTTTACACATATTTTTCAGCAATTTATTTATTTCAGCTGCTTTAGGATATTTGGGCAGCTGCTATTAACACACTCAGGTCATGAGCACCAGCCCACATACCTATATCTTGGCTTACATTCCTATGATATTCTCCAGCATAGATATAATTTGCTTTGTTTCCACTGAAATTTCTCAAGATGTCTTGCCCAGTGATCTGCATGGAATTAGCTCTTGTCAGATACTTACTGACATATTACATGAGCTCCTATCACCACTCACTGCACTTCTGCAAAACTCAAATCAGCATTTAGGTATTGGTACCATATTCATTTATCCTTATTGATGTGAACAAATATTTTAACTGGTATTTTCATTAAATATTCTTTTTAAAAATCTTTGGATTCACATGATATCTATTAGTAAATAAAATTTCAGATTAAGACCATGGTTATTTTGTCTTCCTGTGCCCCCTTCTATCTTGTGTCAGTGTATACTTAATAAGTATTTGCGGAATGAAGTAATGAGGCATGCAATTCTATTAACTATTATCATCTTAATTTGAGTAATGAACAATTGTTTGGAGTGTCATTATAAATTAGTAACAAAGTTAACGTAAGAATTACTTTGTCAGGGGTGCCTGAGTGGCTCAGTCAGCTGAGTGTCCGACTCTTGATTTTGACTCAGGTCATGATCCCATGGTCATGGTATTGAGCTTTGCGTCCGGCTCTGCACTGAGAGTGGAGACTGCTTGGGATTCCCTCTCTCCCCCTCTGCCCCTCTGCCCTGCTTACGTGCTCTCTCCCTCCTTCTAAAATTAAAAAATTAAAATTAAAAAACTAAAAATAATTAAAAATAAAAAAGAATAACTTCTTCAACATTATTTTTTGAATATCAATTATGTATCGTCATCCACTTTATACAACCGCATATTTCTATAAGCTTTTCACCAACCTTGGTAGATCTCTCACCAACACCTTGTGGCCACCTGTGACTATTCTTTGAGCTCTCCTCCACAGAATCTCAGAGAAGAATGGACTGACTTCCTGTCAAGGGCTGTTTTTATACACACTGTCATAGGGCCACAAATCTACTTTTAGAGCACCTATTTTTGAACGTACAGAATATATATATATTTTTCAGAATATATTTTTTATGTTATCACTCAATGTCTTCACTAAAATAAAAACGATACAAACAGTTGTATAGCTGTATTGTCTATCTTTACTCAGCATCACTTTATCCACATGGCACAATTTGAGTATATGGATTGGATAAACAAAAAAAAATTAAAGTTAATTTAGTTTTAGTGAGGTATCATACATAGAATCCTAAATTTATAAGAAAAAAATATAATCTAATCCTGGTAGGATTAGAAACATCTGCTATTTAATCCTGGTGGAAACATAGGTATTTATGCTACTGAAAATACATACCATAATGTCTTCCAGAAAATCGTAAAAGACAATTGTTTTTTCTCATTGAGTCAAGATCAGGTTGTTATAAGCTGAAATCCCAGTTCCTTCTCTATTGCTACTTTCTTACAACATTTCTTTGAAGAGTCTTAGAAGTCGGGAACCAGGGGCGCCTGGGTGGCTTAGCTGGTTAAGCTTCCAAATTTGGCTCAGGTCATGATCTCACAGCTTGTGAGTTCAAGCCCTGGGTCGGGCTCTGTGCTGACAGCTCAGAGCCTGGAACCTGCTTTGGATTCTGTCTCCCACTTTCTCTCTGCCCTTCCCCTGCTTGTGCTCTCTCTCCCTGTCTCTCAAAAATAAATACTTTAAAAAAAAGAAGTTGGGAACCAAAGGTTTTTGAAATTGAATAATCACCTTTCACATGCTGTATTTGTGTTCATATTTTGTGAGCCCCCTAATGACTCATTTATGTATTTACTGCACAGTCCAGGTGAGTTTTCTGAAGCTTTCCAAGACATGATTTAAAGATAACTTGAGATTTAATGTTCATCAAACCAAAGGAAAGCGTTTGGAAAATAAAATTTGAAACTCCTTTTTCCATGCATAGTCCTGTTTCTGTATCTGAGGCCATTTAAGTAAACATCTAAAAATGGTTTTTATAACAGTAAGAGAATCATGAATTTCATTTACATATTTACTGTTCACATACTGCTGTGCTGGTAATGGCAAATGCAGAGTTTATTCAAATAGTTGTCTTTGAACACATATGTGAGGTCAAAGACTATCCAGGTGGTTCTGAGCCCTTTAGCAGACACAAATACACACAAAATGAGGATTGGAGCTGGATTCCTGAAATACCCTTGGGCTATGTAATGCTAAATTATACCTGAAAATTCAATCTATTCAACTCAGCAGGCTGAAGTAGCTCATCAATGTGATAATTATAGCTAAATATGAACAGGAAAGAAATTAGGAGAACAGGACTGCTGTGTATACCACTTTTGTAGACAGGCTGAAATGAACTCTATTAATATACTTAAGATATTTTATGTACATTTTACGTTGGAAATGATTAGAAATTTTGAAGTAACAATTTTGATGTTATCATTAGAAATCAATATAGGCTGAATGTGATCCATAATAGAAAGTCATGTTTAATTAGCAGGGTTTAAAAGCCCATAAACAATCGTACATCTTGGTATTGATCTTTGTCCATCTTAAATATTGTATTTTTAAATCACAAAAAAACTAGCATAATGTCTAGCCCAATATTTTCAAGGGTGTGTGTGCGTGTGTGTGTACACTGAACTTTCTGACCTAATTTTCTCTAATTTTAATTCGAAACTTTCTCCAAGTCACTCTAACCCACTTGATTCATTTTCTTGAAGAACATTCTCCAAATCCTTCCTGGATCTCAAGTTAATACAAATATATATCATATGCATTGATTAGGCTCCTCTGCTGCCTTTACATAAATATCTTTCGAATCCTTGTACATGCATCTCTAGAATCCTTTATTTGAAGTACTGGGATGGGAATCAGAATGTATTCCATATTGAAATTCTGTGAATCAAAGTTGTTCTCCCATTGTTTCACACATTAAAAGCAGGTGCATATTCCAAAAGGATAGCAGTAATTCCAGCAATTTAAACTGAATTAAAATCCTAGATGGTGGTCTCTGTTCCCTGCTTTTTCTAAATTTGGTTTTATTGCCTGACATTTCTTCATTTAATATATAAGTTAGTGGTATCATAGATTAGACATGGCTTTTGCAGTTCACAAACTTGGATACAAATTTCAGCTCTACTTTCTGCCAGCATTGTGAATTCAACCTCACTTGACCTTCAGTTTTCTTACCTGTAAAATGAGATAGCAATTCCTTTCTCGCATAGCTGTTTCAAGATTAAATAAAACAATATAAGTAAAATCTTTGGCACTAACTAATCACTTAATAATTAATTCTGTAATAAATATTACAGAAGTCAAATATGATTCCATTTGACTTCTGGAATTAATCAATGAACTGTTTTCAGTTAAAATTTCTCATAAGTATGTATATTGCCTGCATTATGAAACTAATGTTGGTCAACTGTACAGGTGATGACATAAAATTAAAATGTTTGGTCCTAACCACAATGTAGTATACTCTTCAAAGCAGAAAATCATACAGTAAAGTGCTAAATCCTGTGAGTCAGGCTTTTTTAGCATAATGTACTTATTCTCTGCCTCATACCAATAAGAATTTGAGGTGACTTACCCCTTGCCTATACTCCACTACCACATATATCCAATAAAGTATAATTTTATATAGATAAAATACAGCAGAAGAAAAAATAGAATAGAAAGATAAGGCCAGATGCTCTCGTTCAAAGGCAAGAAAGAAGAGAGGGCAAGTTTGATGGAAGAAGTTGACTGAGATAAAAATTGACTGGAAAAAGAGAAGGGCAATGCTCTGGGGAATCAAGCATTTGTGCAAGAGGGCATTTAGCACTTTATTTCTCCGTGAACATTTGCTACATTTTGCCTTCCTCTGCCTCAGGTGCCACTTGCTGGTCACCACCCTTACCCTTTATCTTCTCTGCTTCTTTTTTTTTTTATTTTAAATATTTTATTATTTTTTGAGAGACAGAGTATGAACTGGGAGGGGTAGAGAGAGAGGAAGACACAGAATCCGAGGCAGACTCCAGGCTCTGAGCTGTCAGCACAGAGCCCGACACGGGGCTCGAACCTATGAACCATGAGATCATGACCTGAGCCAAAGTCGGAAGCTTAACCAACTGAGCCACCCAGGCTCCCTTCTACTCTGCTTCTTTATAAAGATCTTTCCTAACTAGAGTCTGGCCACTGAAGTATGGTTCATCCTCTAAGCACCCTGGACACTGTTTTGCTAGGTGGCCCTACAACTTACAACTCTATGGTTTTTAAGATAGGAAGATAATGGGTAAATAGGAAATGATAGACAGATAGATGACAGATGATAGATAGATAGATAGATAGATAGATATGATAAAGCATATATAATTCTTATTTTGTAAATTCTGTTACAGTGAAATTCTACACATTATGTTCACAATCATGGGAACCATTATGATTTTAAGGATGTTTCAATGTCTCACCATTATTTCTTATTCTTTATAAACTCATAAGAATCCCTTCATCTCAGAACACAGTGAAGATGCTAGGTCTGAGACAGAGTTTTAAGCTGCTGAGGAAGTGTTTTTCATCAATAAAACACCACCAGGGACCATGGTAGGGCAATTCCTCCACACCATGCCCATGTCCCGTAAACTCTATTATTGTGTTCATAGGACTGTGAGGTAATTTGTTACAGACATATTACCCTGTATGTGGTTATCGCCCCTCTGAGACTTTGTACATTTTAGATCTAGGATTGCTACGTTTTTAGTGTGTAACAGTCAACATTTGTTAAAATATGTTGAAGTGAGATAAACTATTTACACAGGCATAAATACCTTACTTCATACTTCCAGTTACAATCCGTAGGAAGTTCAAGGTTAATTTTATTGCTTATGTTTTAGTCTTCTTAAAAAAAAATCTTTTAGTGGGGCACCTGGGTGGCTCAGTCAGTTAAGCGTCTGACTTCGGCTCAGGTCATGATCTCATGGTCTGTGAGTTCCAGCCTCGCATTGGGCTCTGCCCTGACAGCTCAGAGCCTGGAGCCTGCTTTGGATTCTGTGTTCTCTCTCTCTCTCTCTCTCTCTCTCTCTGCCTCTCACCTGCTCATGCTCTGTTTCTGTCTCTCAAAAAAATAATAATAAATAAACATTTAAAAAATTACAAAAAAATCTTTTAGTAACCATTAAATATTTGGGTCCACCCAAAGGATGTGATTAAAAAGATAGACTACCACTAGCCTGGAGAAAATGCAAATAAATTTATTCAAATATGAATGGGAAAAGAAGACCACTAAGAAGATAAAACTAAGGCTGAATAATCAGATTTAAGCTATAAGGAAAGAATGATGGAACTAAGACAAGATGGAATGGAAACTGTACACAGAAAGGGAAGTAGGCAAAAGCAAGATTCTCAAAAACAATTACCACTAAAGAGATTCAGTAAAAATAAAATCAATTGTAGGGTGAGTTATAAAAGAGAAACATTTAACTGTGTTGAATACTTTTAAGTATTAAAATACTTTTAAAATTTACTGATTTCAAAGATTTTTTTGATATTAGACCATAAGAAACTGGAGAAGGTCCAAAGAAATGGATAAAACCTTAGTAATACAATCCTATTCTAGTTTACAAAAAAATCTTAGAAAAGTCTTCTCCAGATACATAAAAAACATTTAATGAACCAAACTGAGGAATTTACAACTGACTTGTTTGTCAAGTACAAACAGGCAAGTATAAAGAAGCATCATTTTGGAAATTTTCCCATTCATTTGAACCTATATTACAAATGAAAACTTGGATGAAACATTAGGAAGTTTTATGTTTTCTCTGATTAAAAAAAAGAACAGTGATAAATCTATTAGTAAAAGGAGGTACTAGGTAAAATGACAAGAAAATTTTTTAACATGATAGCCACTCAATATTTTAATTAATAGCTATTTTTAGATTATCCGCTAACAGAAGAGCACTTGACTCTGGGCAAAGAGATATGGATCCAGTTCCAGAACATTAGGCAAGACAGCAAATCATTTGATATAGACATGTACAGAGAATGCAGATATATTTTCTTAAACTGTTGAAAAGATGGATCAGTGATTGCGCAGTGGTTGAAAATGCTTGGATGTTATCCATGAAAGTACCTGAGCAAAGGACTTTCATCAAGAATTTTTAGAGACTGTAGCAGCAAGGAGATGTCTTAATAAAGAAGGCAGAGCTCATATCTGAGGGGAGAAAAGGCAGAGTTCCCACAGGGACAGCTGATGTGTCTGAGGGACAGGTAGAGAAGATCCTCATCTGTACATTGTGCTGTAGACTGACAAGAATGACAAAAGAGAAGGTGAATTGTGGGTAACTTTCTGTGAAAACCTGAGAAACACTGACCAAAGGAAAGTTGAGGTATCACTCATATCAATTAAGGAAATACTTTCAGAGTAGGGAGTTCAGAGGGAGAAGCTCCAGGCTAACTCCGGGAGTCCTGGATTGAAGCCCCTGCTGCAAGTACAGGGTTCAAGGTGCTTGAGGTCATGCCCCTCAGTTCCCTTCGGTTTCCAGTCCGGCAAATTTGTCAGAGCGCTCTGTTTCAGACCAGACATCTGTAAATGAGGAATTCTGGCAACTTAACTTTTTACACCTCTTTGGTTTTACCATTGTATTGTTCTAGTAATTCTCCGAAATATAAATATCATGCAGTTCAAGTTAAATATTTCTGCACAGTTCACATACTAAGTCTGATAAAATTCTTAAAAGTTTTATCAAAATTAACACATATTATCATTGTTACTTATTTTTTCCTTCCAAGTTCTTATTTAAATTCCAGTTTGTTAATGCACCGTGTAATAGTAGTTTCGGGCGTAGGATTTAGTGATTCATTACTTACATACATATTGTAATTTTTAAACCAGATAAGGAAATCAGAACTCTGGAAGGGCTAATAATTTGATACTCTTGGTGTTCTTTAAATCTTCTTTCAGTGTCTTATTTGGAGGAAAGGATGAGGGCTGGGGTAGCAAGAGGAAAGGTGGGTGAGGTGACATTAGAAAGAGAAAGAGAAGAGAAAGAGAAAGTCCTGAGCAGTCCACTGTGCTTCTGAACGTGGATGTCCTTGCCAGCAGCCAAAGCCCTGCAGTTAACTGCATTCACCCCTCTGAGAATTTAAACACCACTGTTTGCTATGGAAATAGGTCTCTGTGGGTCTCCCTCCCTTGTTGCCTAAACAGCTACCAAAGGTATCCCTTCAACCTTACATGCATGGCATGTTATACTGCATTGGCTCCAGAGAAAGATCAACTAGTTCAAAGCAGGGCATTACCTCTTGTTCTCTGTGAGACTTTAGTCAGAACACTTAATCTCTCAGCCTTATCTTGCTAAACATCAAAAAGGGCAAAAACAACAACTATAATAATAATAGTAATAGGAGGAGGAGGAATCCATCCTAGGGTTGTTTTTAGTATTCAGTGAGTAATCCTGTAAAACTCTGAGAAGACAGCCTAACACCAAATGCGCACTCCCTAAATGAATGTTAGCTCTCATTAAACCACAGTGTTCATTCCGTGTGACGAGTTCCAGCAAACATCATTTTCTTGATTTCAATACACTACTAGTGACGTTATAATGACACTTCTACATAAGTCTTTTCCAGCAGCTACCCTGTGCATTGTCCCTTATTCAGTCCTAAAATCATATCTATCTTACAGTAAAATAATCTCAACACAACTACGTAAGCCATGCAGTGTCCCTGAATATTATCTGCACCTGCCCTCATCTGGGGAAGGCTTACTCGTTTCTAAAAGGAAGGGAGGGGTGGCTAAGTAATAGAATTGCAAAGATTATGAGACATGATGTGTACTCAGCACAGTGCTTTATACACAGCACATAGTACTTCTTTTCCTCATTCTAACACACCCCCCCCCACACACACACAATACACACATTTTTTCTTTTGTGTTTCCTTCCTCCCTCCCTCTCTTCTTTCCTCCCTCCCTTCCTCCCTCCCTCCCTTCTTTCCTTCCTTCCTTCTTTCCTTCTGGTTATTCCTTTATGTTAAAATGTGTCTTCCCTTACTTTGCCAGGAACTTTTATTTTTTAGATAGTTCCTTCCCTGAAAAGAAGAAAGACATTGATAGAATCGTTTGATTTTAGATGATAAATCATCCTTCCCAATTTATCAACACATTAAATTTGTATTGTAAATACGGAATATAAAGATTGAGTCCATTATAAGAAATTATGTTGCAGGGAATAGAAAGATGTTTTATAAAGCAAGCACTCCTTCTTTTGACCTCTGACATTATAGACATAAAGCTGATTTTGAAGATAAAACAACTGCATTTAGTCTGGATTCTTGAAGAGTGTAGGAAAGAAAGAATGAGATGCCTGGACCTGTCTTCTCTCTTTAACCGCTTTTTTTTTTGTTCCGTGTGTCCACATTCCTCCTCCCTGTTCTTGTGGCTGCAAGTTTCCCAGCCAATACCTTCTCCTCTCCCTCAGCCACTTCATATTCCTACCTGTACTGCAACATGGTACTCATGAAGTTGGTCTTAATTCATCAGGAATATTTGAGGTCCCCAACTTTGATTGTTTGAAGCATGAAACACAGTGGATGGATGTCTCTGTATTCCCTGTGGTAAGAAAAGTAATGTAGGAAAAGAGTTGACAAGATGAAAATCCCTACATAGAACTAAGAAAGTCAACCCTGTTACAAGGTTGAGAGTGCAAAGGTGTACCAAACATTGATGAGTGTCAGTCAGGATTCTTCTTTTAATGTGTATCTGTGTCTGTGTGATGAGTGAAGCTGGGCCAGGAGTTGTGGTGTGTGTACATGAATTTAATTAAATTGTTACATGGTCTTTACAAAAATTGTTCAGATTGATATTAATTACAGATAACACAGAACAATGTGAAAAGAGAAAAACTACTAATTTGATTGTATAATATAATAATGTTAAAATTAATACCATTCATGTCATGATATCATTAAGCTATTTCTTCTTAATAATTACCAATGACATGTTTATTCATATCATAGATATGTATACATCTATGTCGGACAAACTTTTAATTTTGTTTGGTTATAAGAGATTTTTATGGTTTATTGGCCAGATGGCATGAATAATTTTTATAAAGGAGAACTTGCTTCGTGGTTGTGACTTTGTTTCATAAATTTATAATTTATCTTCACATCTCTAAGTATATACAATTTCATTCAAAACAGTGAACTCAGGACCAAAAGATAGACATGAAATGACTAGTATTTGCATTAAGTAAGAAAGTAACTTTAGTCAATTAGCATGAATTTGACTTTTGTTCAAATTTACTGGAAAGTAATCTATAGTTGTATTGTATTTATTATTTAAATTAGTTTATACAGAGCCCTTTATTCAGCAAGTATTTACCGAAAGCCTACTTTATATCAGGCACTGATATGCCCTGTGGATATATATCTCTGAAAAAAGAAAGCCCTGTTCTCTGAAAGCTAATGTTCTAATAGGCAGAGACAGAAAAACAAGTAAATACAGACTATATCAGGTGATTATAAAGTGCTATGGAGAGAAGCAGGTAAAGGCTGTGGAATATAAGGTGTATTATATCTCAATAAGAAAAGTCCTATTTATTGAAAATTTTAATATCACTATTAGAGAAAACACAAGGAAAATCCTCCTGGTGTTCCATAACTGACCATTTCTTATATGAAGATACAACCGTAGTGGTCTTTGACAAAGAATCTTACTAAATACTGCAGCTTGTTAGTCAAAAGTCAAGAAACTGGACAGGAATACTATTTTAAAAAAAAACTGCTTAAATGATATTCTTGATATCTGTGATCATGAAATATAGTAATCACTTAAATATAAAAATATTCTTGACATTGAAACAATCCTTCTACTAAGAATTATGGAGTTGATATCTCCTCCTATCAATAAGTAGACTGAGTTTGTTAACACTGGAAAAGAATTTTGGCAGTTGAAAATGTCTTCTGCTTTTAGCTGGAGGATGAAGCTTAATGTATAATCAGGAAGTCTTATTACATAGAAATTATTCACTGGTGGATAAATCGTCTGTATTCTAAATAAATCTGCTTTTCAAACACCCTAATTAGCACATGGAGGAGATTTGAAATCATACACAATTTTGGAGTGGTTGGGAGAGGTCGCACTCCTGAGTTTCTGCTGGGTGCCAGGCAGTGCTCAGCACAGAGAGTACAAGGTGTATGAAGACAAAGCTTCCATGCTTCCCAGTTGACAGTGTGCAATGTGTTCAGATAAGGATATGCCCACAATACTGTGAAAATAGAGGTCTGAGGACAAAAATGAGGCAGGAAGGATGAAGGCGGGGGAAAGATTCGTCAAAAGCTCCTTTCAGGAGGGGACACATAGCACATAGGGGATACCTAGCACATAGTAGGCACTCACTGAGCCTGAGACCCTATTGAGTGCCCCTTCAATTCTAGGCCTGGGGAAATAATGTAAAAATGTTACAACTCTTGCACTGCCTGAGACGCAGTCTGGAGAAATAGACCAAACTAAAAGTGATAATTGCTTTAATAATTGAACATGCAAAGTGCATTGAGAGCTGAGAGAAAGAATTTAGTAGAGTTTCAAAAATAAAATACACATCTAAGCACTATAGGGTGGCTGAAAGACATATGAACCCAAAGGATAGTTTTTGCTTTCTATAAATATCAAACATGGGTTTTTATATTTCCTATTTATATTTTCAGTTTTACTGTTCTTGCTAAATACACGAATCTGTTCTTAATTCAACATTGCTTCCAGCACAGCACTTTAATAGTGCAGATTTTATTAGAGAACTTAACTGATACCAGTTGGGGGGAGGTGAAGGAAATACAATTTCCTCTAGAAGATTTGCATTAGATAGAGTAGTTACAGGCTGTAGCATCTCCCCTGTAATTTTATGAGAATGGTATTACCCTGGCTTTCACTGTGTGATTGCTGGTTACCTTCTGTCAGTGAGCAACAGTCTTACTGCAAAGCAGGAGCCCAACCGGTCTCTTTGTCTCCGTGGTCAAAGCAATTACTTCTTAGAAAGTCGGATTTTTTCAGAATGACCATGTACAGAAGCAAACGCAGACATCAGAGATGTAAGTAAATTCTGACCCAACTTTTTCATATGACTGTAGTGGGAGAAACATACTTGATTCCTTAAAAGACTAATCATGACTTCTTCAGATCTATCCTGGTAGTAGAAAAAATATTGTAGCTTTTTTCTCTCTAACCTTTATCTATCCCTGTTACATGCTTGGAAAATGTTGGGGGGAGAGGGGATAATTCACTTGTTACTATGGAAACCTTTGGAAAGGTTTACAAAATCAACAGAGAAACAGATCAAATGGAATTTCAGTCTAGCTCAGCAGCCTTCATTCAGGCATGATCACTGGATAGTTCTCTCTCTTTCTTTTTTCTTTTCTTTTCCTTTCCAGAAGTGGTAGATTTCCTTTCCTAGAAGTCTATTGAAAGGTTTGGGAAGCTAGCCTAAAACTTCTATTTATTTATCCAATTTCAATTATAACTCTTGGGAGAAATAGAACAGTTCAGAACAGAGGGAGAGAGTTAATTGTGAATGACAAGCTGAATATGTAACAGGGTATTCATTGCCAAACTTCTTGGTCCGGAGCACATTTGGAACATAATTCGCTACAGGCACCACTTTAAAGGGTTAAAAGGAGTCGTTTGTAATCTACCCCAAAGGAATTGATTCTGACTGAAAAGGAGCAGCACAGTTACCCTGGCCTAAAGTCCAGAACAAAGATGATTATGTTACTGAAAGCCATTAGGTCTAGCTAAAAACCAAAGTCTTATAATAAAACTGTGTTTTATGGTAAAGCAATATGCCTGCCATGAAAAGCTTTCCAATCACCTCTCTTTCTAGTAAGCTCAGTTCATTACCACTTCATCTTCCCTATTGTCTAAAGTAAATTTTCCCGTATTCAGCCCAGTGTTTCTGATCACTGACTCTGTTTACCACCTTAGGTAACTACAACTTGTTCTTTAGTCGAAGTCTGTACTTTTTCATTATTCCTTATGATGTCTTTAGACGTTATGAAATATTATAAAATACAGAAAGACTATCGACAACACTTACTCTATCAAAAGGTCAAAATGTGATAGAAATGTAATATTTTTTTAGTGTGATAATGTTTTGGGTCTATTTCCACCTGAGCCCGGAACACTAACATTTCTCTTGTTCAAAGAAGTTTTATGCACCACAGAAAGCTCGGAGGGCCGGGACTGCCAGTTTGATTTTCTGTGCCTGATTGCCTTTTGATGCCTCTCTTCCTTGTGACTGAGAAATAACATAGGATAACTGTTACTTGTTTCTTACAAAAATGATTGGTGCAAAGTCTACAAATACATTGCTGATTAATTTCCTTGTGATTTCCTCCCACAAGAATGAATCTAAATTATGCATGTACTTTAAAACCGTCCTGTGCCTTTACTCCTGTATCTTTTATACACCCCCTCATTTTTTTCCATGTAGGCAATCATCACCTTAATGCACATGGCAAATAAAAGATTATAGACAAATTGTACTGAGTCTCTCCTTTAAGATGTGCTTGCTGAAGTCTGCGATTAAGCAGCAGGAAGAAATTGTGAATTACATGAGACAAGTCAGAAGATGTATAATTATACAGGGATGAACACAGTAGGGTGTACTAAATGGTTTACTTAAAAAAACATCGAATGTATTACTTATGTTTAATTGTATCTGTTAGCTATATTATACTGCATTAACTGTTTCTATATTCTAATCATATAAAATATTGGAGAGCAGGAATATAATAAAATTAAAGTATATAGAAAGGTTAGCAATAAAAGCAAATAGAATCCTTAAATGAATTTCTATCTTACACTAATAATATTTGCAAAAATGGAAAGTAATGCAATTGTTTGCTATCCAATGGGTATATAAAAATATTGAATTATCCCTTCATCAAAATCCTGTGCATTTCCATTTTCAATCATATCTTTTATGTGTGTGTGTTTGATGATGTAAAAGGCATAAACTAGCCTCAAGGCAATTGTAATCCAATTAAGGCAATAATTGCACACTTAACAAAATCTCAATGTGTGCCAAAGAAGGCAAGTGTTCTTATGATTTTCTTTAAAATTGAAAAAGTACATAAATAAACTTTATAATTTCCTTGTTCCCTAAAGACCTACTGTACTATCCTTTAGTGGAAATAATACAACTTTCTTTTAGAGGACCTGGTGAGAGGAATAGGCGAGGTGCATGTGGCTGTGCTAGGGGTTTGAAGAGAGGGAGTGAGCGAGCCAGAATATTGGTAAAAGATATTTTAAAGTGTAAATGACACTAAGCCTTTGAAAATTCATGTGGGACTTTGCAATCCATTCCTCACTCATGTCTAAATTGGTTATTTATAATTCCCTACAGAGGTGAAGGAAAGGGAGGGAAGGGTACTCTTTTCCTTGCTTCTGGTGAAGCAGTAACTGTGGAAAATGGAACAGCTTCAGTGCTCATTCAGGTAGCAGGTCTTACCTGTGCACAACTGCATAATGACTTTCAATTAGATACAGAATTTGTTGCGTGGTAATAAAAAAATGTTCGCATATCTCGAACGTTGATTTTGCCAGAGCCAGACAGGTAGAAACCACTTTAAGGGACTCTAATATATGTAAACCTGTTTTTACACATTAGGTGGAGGAAAGAATCATTATTAGTGTAAATAACTTTGTTCTTTAGTGTTTAGACATAGAATTTTTTTCATGCATACTATATCAATCTTGAGGTGTGCAGTTTATGTTTAAATTTTCAAAATGTTATAGTATGTATAAAATAATGTATACTTACGACCTCCCTTGTCAAAGTTCCAAATGACCTTGAGCAAACATATTGTTTTAGTTTTTGAAAGAGACGTAGAGATAAATTCTTGAAGATGAATATGTTTTTTAAATACAGACTCAGAGAAAAACTAGAGTAGGATCCATATGCTATTAGACACTGAATTTTGAAAATACCACAACCCCCATACCACAGCAAAGAGAACAGTGTACATCTGATTTTAAGTGTGTAACATTTCATCTTATTTTACCAAATAGGAACAGATGTTCATTTTTGATTACTAGTGATATTTTTGGGTGCTTATCCATCTTATCCATCCCATTATGGAAATGCTTAATGAGATCACTTCAGGAACCTGAATACTAGCCATAGTCCTCTACCTGTAATCTTGGCCAATATCTATTATCTCTATGGGTTGCAATTTCTTTTTCTATAACGTTAGCAGACTGTGCACAGAAGATGTTTTCTGAGGTATCTTCAATCTCTAACCCTCAGAGTTTCCACAACATAGACCTCATCATGTAATTCTCCTACTCATTTTATGGGTTCTTGTTGCCTAGACTGTGGCTCTGGGCTCATGTGCTCCAAATCCATGTGGCCATGGATTTACTACAAGAGGCCCTAAAATCCATATAAATATTAACCATTGCCTGTATAATGGTGATAAAAAGTGTATATATATATATATATATATATATATATATATATACATCTATGTGTATATCTCCCATGTATGTTTTTACAACATATATACACACATACAATTTTTTTTTGCTTTTAAAGTGACATGTTTAATTAAATAAAATGCATTGAAAAGATGGTACTAAATTTGTAATGGCTTTTAATGCCATATATTTTATATGATTTTTCAACCAATTATATCACATAGGGATTTTGTTATGTTTCAATGTTTTGAAGAAGTGTTTTCATATTCCCAAATGTTAGGAATCACCGAACCGGTAAATGAAATACAAACATGACCTTATAAACACATATTTACATCACTGTCACTCACTGCCTACTTTTACTTGATAGCATTTTGTTCTAGCCTTTATCAGGCTACTGAATCATCCACAAAATTCACTATAGATTCTCTTATCTCTGTGTTTTTGCCCATACATCTTCCTGTTGATGGATAGTCCTCACCAGCATCTTCATGTGTAGAAATCATCTCTAGTCAAGGGTTCACTCAAATGTCAAATCCTTCATGAAGGTCTCTTCAGTTTCCACATCAAATTTATCCTTTTCTTCTCTCTTTTCAGATGCTATTTTATAATTTTATTTGTACTTCCTATGTTCTATCTGAGGTTTTTTCTTGTAAGGTACCTTTAGTTCTTGTTGAAGTATTCTCAGAGCATGATGCAATGCTTTGTCCATAACAATGCATAGCCATCGTGTGAAACTCATTCATTTAAAGAAATATTTATTGATCACCCGTTATATTACTTTCTAGACACTGCTCTAGTACTATGGCTGTAGTAATGTCAAAACAAAGTTCAAGACAAAGGTGACAAACAAAAAAATACATAATATGCTGTGTGATGCTAAGCACTATAGTGAAAAATAATGCAAGCAAAGGGGAAGGGGAGTTTTTGAAGGTAGGTTGGAGAACTGCTATTTTCTATAGGGTAGTCAGGAAAAGCCACTGTGATTAAGATGACATTTACTCAGACACCTGAAGGAAAAGAGGGAACAAACTCTGCTTCTTCCTGGAGAGTTCCAGAAAGAAATAACATGTGCAAATTCTCTGGGGTAGCTGGGATATTAGAGGACCACAAAGGAGGCAATAGAGAGTTCATGAAAAGATAGGAGATCCAAAAAGCATTGAGGCATTGGATGGATGGAGTAAGACACAGAATTAAACAATATTTTTTATTTGTAACTGAATTTGTATATAATGCATGTTAACTTTTAGAAACACTATCCATACTTCTAAGTGACTCTTGCATTGCTTTTATTAAAATGAAAATGATAAAAAAAAGTTATTTTAAAAAGCATTACATTTCATACTAGGCAAGACATCCAGTTGTTAATTGAAGGAGAATCAAATTGTGGTCATATAGACATCAGAAAAATTATTTGAACAAGAATATCTGATTTATCTTCCTGTAAATATCCTTCGATTATTAATTCTCTATATCTTTAAAATCATGCTATGAGAAAAAATAAATTCATAGTTTCATAGAATTGTAAGGCTTTTTAAAGTAGTTGCAGGAAAAAATAAGACTGCTGGCAGGTTTTTTTTTTTAAGTTTATTTATTTATTTTGAGAGAGGGCCAGAGAGCGAGCAGGGAAGGGGCAGAGAGAGGGAGAGACAGAATCCAAGCAGGCTGTCCACTGTCAGCACAGATCCTGATGCGGGGCTCGAGCTCAAACCGTGAGATCATGGCCTGAGCCAAGATCAAGAGTCAGATGCTTAACTGACTGAACCACCCAGGCGCCCCTGCCAGTCTTAACTGATGTAGAATTGGCATCTCAGTGGTCAAGATGGATAATAGGTTTGATGTTCGATTATTGGAACATGAGTTGTCTTAGCTGTTGAATACATCTTTATTACTACATTTTATCTCATACAAATCTTTAAGTATTTTTTGAAATTCTTTATTACCAACTGGATATCAAAGATAAAAATGGAGTCTTATTTAAAACAAATATTATATTGATACCTTATATAACTGTGAAGATAAAATTAATCATGACTCTTAATTCACAAATGATGACATTATTTATTACAGAATCATTTGAAGATTCATGTGATCTACGTTTCAAAAAATTCTTTCGGTTTACACTAAGAGTAAATAAATAAATAAATTGTGCTTGATAAGTAAAGCTCTCTGGAGGACACTATTAAGTTCAATCCTTTTTTCTCTATTGTTGATGCTTTTTGGAATTCTGGTCCGACATCTGAAATTTCTCCAGTCTTTTTTCTCTCAAGTTTCTAATATGAATTCTGTAACTGATATGGATTGAGAACTTGTAACTTTATACATTCCTCGTGGAATCATGTCTGCATGGATAGATTCAGGATTCTCTGATTCTGCATGCCGAATGGGACCATAGTTACCAGTTTAAGATCAGAGATGTACAAAAGCTGACTAATAACACCCCTGATACTGATTGACCTTATATACAAATACATATTGGTCTGTCTCACATCCTTAATAATTTGCTTTGCTTTTACAGGCTCCAGCCTGTGACTGGTTCCACCTGGAGGAATACTTACTCACTCTCTCCCTCTCCCTCCCTCTCTTCCTTTCTCTCTCTGTCTCTGTCTCTGTCTCTCTCTCTCTCTCTGGTCCATGTGTTTTGTGTTTTGCAATGCTCCACAAAGTCAGAGGTCACTTTTGTAGAGGGTGATCATTTGTACATTTTCTTTAACTTCTCTACTTTCAGAAAACAACTTGGCTATCCTACCTCCCCTACTCTTTTAGCTTCTCTCTTCTGAGAAGCTCTGCTGCATTTATATCTAGACCTACAAAAGAGCCATGACATTGACTCTGTCCCCAGTTGTTCACGTAAATGTTCTCTACTGAATGGCTTTGAAGATCATCAGAATTTTAGAAATTGCCTACCTCCTACCAAACATAAAATGTTTATTAAAAAAATTTGAGTTCTAACTTCATATGATTTTATGATTAGAATTTTGCTTATATCCAAGTAGAAAATGGGACAGCAGAAATGAATTAATAATACTATCAAAAACAATAAAAATAACATTTGACATCTATTTTATTTTTACTATATAGCCAGGTACTGTTTTAAACATTTTGTTACACATGACTAATATAATTTATGTAGTAGAGCTATAACTGAACATGTAAAAGCAATAATCTAGTAATCTATGGCACTTTTAATTTCCATTCCAATTTCAAATATTATTTATAATTTTGATACTAATCTCTAGGAAATTGAACACAAGAAGTTAAATTGAAATATGTGTGTTGACCAGGGTGAAAGAATAAACCTATATGTCCCTTGAGGAAACAAAGAAATTAACTTCATAAAGCAAAATATATTGTTTGACCAATATTCCTGTTTTTTGAGTCCTATAAAAGCAGAAAAAAAATATCCTGAGGAGAAGTTTTACATATATATGCAAATGAAATATTCACATATGAATGAATTTGCCGTCTTTTCCGCAAAAGAAAAAAAGGTTTCCAGAACTTAGAAAATCGAAGTGCTCTGCAGTGATTTAGTAATTCACTGTGAGTAGTTACACACTTTTTGGTCTAGAACAGCTAAATTGTTTGGCATAACCTTTTGATTCATTTTCCTTTTTGTAGTTATTGATCTTCTTGGCATTATTTACTGAATTGCACTCCCATTCTGATTATGGACTTTCTGACACCTTTACTTATATAAGGCTACATTATATATGTGTTAATATTGACTCAAGGTCTTAATAGTCTTTTATCATTGACTTTATATTATCTTGAGAATTTCATTTATATTTAAAATAAAGATAAAATCCACATCTATTTTGTGAAACTCCTTATAGAGAGTGTGGCATATATATTTGTAATGTTTCATGCCCTCGGCTGCTTATCATTGGGAAGTGTTATATTTTATATTATATGATTCTTTTGACCCCTAGTGAACTTGAAACTGCCTTAGAGGAACAGTTGGATGTATTTCCTTAAATAAACACACATTGTTCTTCAAATTGCTAGTATCTGTCTTCTTAATAGGCTCCACAGGCAATGGGAATCTTGACTTTGAAGTCACCTCTACTGGGTTCATGTAGGTATCTGACTATTTCATACCTTTTTTCCCTCTCATACTTGAATAGTATCTTTCAACTCAAGTTTGTCTTGAAATGTGCAGCATATAGCCATAACTTATCATTTACCTATACTCTGCGATTATAATATTTTTGATATTTTACTTTATATAATAACAATGCAATATAAAATAAAATATCAAAAATATACAGCACCTGTAAACGCATTACAGACTACCTGGAACATTTAATTCTATCTAATTTATAGTGTCAGTAATTAATGAGAGGTTGGCTCACAAATAAAAATTCACTCACACAAAATCAGAAACAATTTACTTTTAATTAGAATGCAAGGAAAAATTCATTTGCTTTTTCACTTCTGGTTTTGCTAAGGTAGCAAGGGGAAAATGGCCACTCAAATTTTAAGTGGTCAAAAAATTTTTCTTAGCACTGAATTTGTCCTCCCAGAACTATTTTTACAAATCTAGCCTTTTTCAAATGATCATTTCTAGCAAAGATAATACCCCCAAATTTGACTAATGGGTACAGAATCTCCCAAAGAAGCTTTAGCAATGATACTACATGAAGTTTTCTAGAATTTGTTTGTTGATTCACTATTTAGAGAGAAATACTTTTCAGATTAACAGACCAGTTTTCCAAACCAAGCTAGATTTTGAGAGAAGATTTGACTTGAATGAATGGAACAATTTATTTGAAATTGAAAGAAAAACAAATCATTTAAAATTATACTTTAAAAATATTCTTTGTTACTTGGATATTTAAGAAAGGAGTAAGCAAGCACAGGAACAAGATATTAAGACGTTGTGTCATGAAGTTCATAAATATGTTTGTTGCTGAGATTTTCTTTTACGTTTGTGGAAATGGGTCTCTGGAAATTGGAATCATGCTAAGTTAACGAGTTCATTTATACTGAAAACAGTTGTCCATCAGGTTAAAATCAGTTGGAGTTGCTTTTGTCCTATGGAAACAGCCATCTAACATATTTAGTTGTTTGGGGAAGCTACAAATCGTTAGTAATACCATTTCTCCTAGATTACTACTGACAGTAATTAAATCAACAGTTGTACGAATTTACCATATATCTCAAGCCCAATTAAGTAAGAATTGCCTTGCTTATCTGGCTGTTAAAGGATGAAGGGGCTTGGGATCCAGAATTCTCAGTAAGTTGCCTGCATTATTCATTTTTGCCAATGTTGACTTAGGTTGCAGAGTATAATCAATATCTGTTGTAGGGTCCTCCAAGATGGTGGCATAAGAAATATCCTGAACTTCCCTCCTCTCACAGACATACCCACACCTACAGCTACATATGGATCATTTCCTTCTGGAAAAGATTGTAAAACTAGATCAATGCCCTCCACAACAAAGAATAAAAGGACAGCATCGATACTGGTAGTGAGGCAGAGACATGGCCTTACAAAACCCCACCTCCAGCACAGCAATACACAATAGGGAGAGATCTCACCAGACAGGCAGGCACTTCTCCCAGAGAAGCAATGTTTTGGTGCCCAATGTGTGACTTATATCAGAAAGATCTATACCGTCCCATGGGATCTATACCAGAAAGATGAGCTCCTGACCATCTGCCTTGGATAAGCAGTGGAACCAATGTCTGAGCATCCCCAAATGCTATAGGAAACTGAGATTTCTTGTGGAGAGCTTACATGTTGTCCTGTTTTCCCTGATACCCAAGGGGGGAAAAACCCAGCAGTTTGAAAAACACCTAAATTATATGTGAGGGAGATTCATTTGCTGGATCTGATATAGAGGCATCAGCTGGGCATGGGGCGGGGGGAGGGTGGACAATTGAGGTGCTCTCCAGAGATGGAGGTGTTAGTGGATGCCATTGTTGCACTCCCCACATAGCTTAGTAGCATAAGTAGGTGAGAATGGCCATATCACCCTCCCACCACCTTGCTAGAACAGGTGAGGTGAGTGGTCATGGCACTTGCTGAGGCTGGAGAGCATGGAGACAGGTGCTTGGGACACTTCCCCACCACCTTGCTAAGACACATGGTGCAAGGAGTCAGATCATCCTTCCATTCATAACCTAAAACCAGCATATACACAGACAGGGCTGTTCCTTGCCACATTGCTGTAGCCTGTGAGCACATGAAGACAAGACATTTTCCCACTGGCTTTAGGAAGGCTTCAGGAATGTGCCTGGCCCACTACACTTTCCAGCTGCCTCACTAAAGCCAGCAGGTATGTGTGGTCTACACAGAGAATACCCCTGGATCACCTGGCCCTGGTGGTGAAGAGGGCTGGTGTCCCAGAGCCCTACAGGACTATAACAATCTGAAAGATAGCTCTTGGCAGGCCACCAATTCCATGGCACTGCACAGACAGCAGACTGAAACAAGCTGTCTTCCTCTGAAAATGGCCTGTTTATTTAGTCTGGAGCTTCAGCCTGAGGGACAGGCTTCAAGTTTCCCACACATCTAGAGGCTAAGGAGGCAACCACAGGGAACATAAGCAGGAAGACACCATCCTTGCACATACCCTTGGCCTGCTACAACCCAATGAGACTTCTCAGAAAGGAGCTTACATACTCACCTGGAGCCCTGATTTTGACAACTGTCACCCTGGAAACATCCAGATCTCCTGGTGTGGAGGCCTACAGGTATTACAATTGCAGATCCACAGGACTATAAATATTTTCATATCTTAAAAGCTGCTGCCTGAGGGCTTGGCTTCCAGTCAGCCTGAAATTAGGTACATAATGAAATTCCTCCCCTTGACTTAGTAACAAGTCTTGGCACACCATCAATAATGAGGGTATATCAAGAATGAATCAGGCAGTTTAGACAATCACAAAGGTTCCCATGAGCTAGGGCAGGGTTGTGTGAGAAGGGTCATCATCTATACAAGGTCATGCCTTCAAGACTAAGAGAGATAACTGTTTCATTTAATACATGGAAACAGTCAAGCAAAATGAGGAAACAGAAAAATATGTTCCAAACAAAAGAAGAAATCTTCAGAAAAAGATCCAAATGATATGGAGATAAGTAATCTACCTAGTAAAGAATTCAAAGTCATGTTCATAAAGAAGCTCACCAAACTCAGCAGAAGAATAGAGGAACACAGTGATGACATCAACAAAGAGATGGAAAACATAACAAAGTCACAGAGTTGAAGAATACAATAACTGAACTGAAAAATGCACTGGAGGGGTTCAGCAGCAGACTAGATGAAATAGAAGTAGGGATTTGTGAGCTGGAAGATAAAGCAACGGAACTCATCCAGACCCAGCAGCATGAAGAAGAAATCATTTTTTTAAGTTTATTTATTTTGAGAGAAAGAGAAAGAGAGAGCACGAGTGGGGATGGGCAGAGAGAGAGGGAGGGAAAGAATCCCAAGAAGGCTCTGCACTGTCAGTGCAGAACCCAGTGCAGGGCTTGAAATCAAACCACAAGATCATGACTTGAGCTGAAATCAAGTGTCAGCACTTAACCAACTCAGCCACCAGACACCCCCAAAAAAGAACTTTAAAAAATTGAAGATAACTAAAACAACATCAAGTGAAATAACATTCTCATTACAAGGATCCCAGAAGGAAAAGAAAGGGAAGAGGGGGCAGAAAAAATATTTGAAGACATAATGTCTGAAAACTCTTAGAACCTAAGGAAGGAAACAGACATCCAGGGCCAGGAACACATAAATTTGGGTTCAGGAACCCAAAGAGAGCCACACCAAGACACATTACAATTAAGACATCCAAAGTTAGGGGCACTTGGGTGGCTCAATTAGTTAAGCATCTGACTTCAGCTCAGGTCATGATCTCACGGTTTGTGAGTTTGAGCCCCATGTCAGGCTCTGTACTGACAGATCAGAGCCTGGAGTCTGCTTCAGATTCTGTGCCTCCCTCTCTTTCAGCCCATCCCCGACTCACAGTATGTCTCTCTCTCAAGAATGAGTAAGCTAAATGGGGTGCTCTCCATTGTCGTTGTGATTTCTGGAGTGACAGGGGAAAAAGGGAAGGGAAGCATTCTCACCAGTCAGACCCAGAATTGTACTTCTTTGTCTGTCTTAGTCAAGGCATGCAACCTCATAACTCCAGTTGCCAACATTTTGCCAATATTATAAAAATAATAATAAAATAACACCACAAAAGTTAAAGATAGAATCTTAAAAGCAGCAAGAGAAAAACAGTGTTAAGTGCAAAGGAAGTCCCATGAGGCTAACAGCAGATTTCTCAGCAGAAATGTTGCCATCCAGAAGGGAGTAGTAGCATGACATATTGAAAGTGCTGAAAAAAAAAATCTTCTAATCAAGAATATGCTACCCAGCAAGGTGATCATTCAGAATTGAAGGAGTGTTAAGAGTTTTTCAGACAAGTAAGAGCTAAAAGAGTTTATCACTCTTAAACCAGCCTTATAAAAAACACTAGGAGACTTCTTTAAGCTGAAAACAAATGGCAGTAAATAATTACAAGAAAGCATATGAAAGTAAAAGCCTCACTAAAAAAAAGGTAAATATATAGTAAAAGTGGTGGATTAATCACTTATAAAGCTACTAAGAAGATTAAAAGATGAAAGTAGGAAAAATAACTATAACTACAATAGTTAGTTAAGGGAAACCTAAAACAAAAAGAGGTAAAAATGTGACGTCAAAAACTTAAGGTGTGGGAGGAGGGGAGAATACAGAGTTTGGAATGTGTTCAAATTTAAGTTGCTATCAACTTAAAATAGACCATTGTGTGCAGAGGATGATATATGTGAACCTCACGGTAACCACAAAGCAAAAAGTTACAGTAAATTCACACAAGAAAATGAGAAAGGAATCTAAGCATAGCACCAAAGAAGGTCATGAAGCCACTAGGGAAGAAATAAAAGAGAGGAGCTACAAAATCGGCCAGAAAACAACTAACAAAATGGCAAATAAGTACATACCTATTCCCTAACCTAGAAAAAAAAAAAATCAATAGAGTAGAAAGTTTAATGAAGGGGCGCCTGGGTGGCTCAGGTCATGATCTCACGGTCCGTGAGTTCGAGCCCCGCGTCGGGCTCTGTGCTGACAGCTCGGAGCCTGGAGCCTGTTTCAGATTCTGTGTCTCCCCATCTCTGACCCTCCCCTGTTCGTGCTCTGTCTCTCCCTGTCTCAAAAATAAATAAAACGTTAAAAAAAATTTAAAAAAAAGAAAGTTTAATGAAAAAAATGTGGCAGTGACTAAATAATCATTCACTCCTTCTTGCACAATAGAATCATCAATAATTACCTGGGATGGTAGCCACATTTCTCTGCCTTCTGGTGGCCAGGTAACTGCTGAGCTGTGAAGTGTGAAAAAGGATGTGTGCAACATCTTGGGCAATATCTCTAAAAGGAAGCAGTTGTATCTATAGAACCTTACCATGTCCTCAGTCTTGCTCTGGGAGCAATAATGATAGTCATAGCTCACCTTGGACCCTGAGGTTCAAAACCAAGCCCTCAGAATGGCTGAGCAGGTGACCTGGAGAGCCTGGTTTGGGAAGGAGCAAAGAGCCATTACACTGCCCTAAAGTGCCTTCATCCAGACTTTTACATCAGAGGGAAAGAAACTTTGATCCCCCTTAAGCCCTTTATTTGGGGTCTCCTTTACACAAACAGCCAAATAATTCCTCCCTAATATAAGAAATTCTGCAATGTTATACAGGTCCAGATGGGAACACATCCAAAACCTTGACATATCAGTGAGGAGTAGGACATATTCCACAGGTGAGAGAAAATCTGAAGCCTGGAGCTGCTCAGAGATCCACTGAGAGTCACACAGGTAGTGGCAGGGCACTCCAGACCCAGGGTCCAGGATTCTTACTTCTGGACTAGTGCCTGGCCCTGAGCTGTTCTGCCTTGAGTTCCAGCTGTAGGACCTCCCTGGAATTGAGGGCTCATGACCTCAGGAATGCCTGGGGGCCAAGGAAAGGCTCTGCGAGAGAAACAGTTCTGGGTATAAATGACTGCTCTGTCTTGCCAATTTGAGTCCAGATTGTACTACAACTATTTTGTGCTTCAGTTCCCTTGCTTCTTTGGACAGAGCTAAGCATTTTACCAGCAGTTCAATGCTTTGACCTCTGATAAGACTTTCTGGAAGGAAAGGCAGTCCTTTTGGCTGTAATTCACCGCTGCCATGGTTAAGACATGGATCCTCTTCCAGGAAAAAGTACTGACTGGGGTGCTGGAGGGAGAATTGTTGCTCTCTGCTCAAAAGCGACAGCTTGGGGTGCTCTCCACTGTCTTTGTGGTTTCTGGAGTGACAGGGGAATAAGAGAAGGGAAGCATTCTCCTCATCAGTCAGACCCAGAATTGTGCTTCTTTGCCTGTCTCAGTCAAGGCATGCTACCTCATAACTTCAGTTGCCAACATTTTCTGACTGATTTGGGTTTCGTGTGTAACTCCCGAGTGCTCTGGAAAGAATCTGATTAACCCAATGCCATTTGGTGCCCTCGGGATCCTATATCCACCTGATGTGGACAGTGGGGATGTTCTTTGAGGGCTTTCCAAGGATAGAAAGACAGAACGTTAAATTCTACTAAGGTAGGCAGCCCAAAACCGGAACACTGTTTCCCTATGGCTCCACATGAAAACAACAAACTTGCCTTTCCCTCTTCTGTTACCACCGGCAGCTTCACAGAGGGTACCTGGATGGCAAAATGGGGTTTAAGTCTGCCTTTCCGGCATAGAATAAAAGTTTGATAATTTGTATCTAAAAACAAATTAGACTGTAATACTCTTTTTTCCAAAAACATGTTCTAAATATTGTTATTCAGTGTAACCACATCAGTTACGATAATATAACTTCAATTTGGGACCAGATCATTAAATCTGGAAATATGTAACGTATGTTACAATGATGAATATATCCCATTAATCTTTGGAGCTAGCATTCCAATCATTGGTATAGAACAATGCTTAAAATATGACCGAAAAACAATTCTTTGTCCTTGAAGATTTTCTAGTGGACATTTTATACCTTGCTATATAGCTTTTCATGTACTTATTAACAGTATAGCTTCATAACAAATACCATCGCCATACTTATGTGGCAATAAAGTTAGTTTAAGTTACTTTTTATGAAGTCATTTATAGCTTTCAGTCATTATTGAGTTTTTTATGACTATTATAAAATGATATGACTTAAGAGAAATTATGAACTTCTCCCTATGGTTATTTGTCATGACTAGCATTTATAGAATTCTATTGGTTGTAATGTCTGGGATATTTTATTGTCTTCCTTCTAGACAAGTAAAATAATAGAGATATCCAGGAAAGTAGTTATGAAGTTAAGATTTTGTTGTATGTATTGTATATATCCCCATGACCTGTTCTCCTTTTAATAAACTTTGCCAAATTTCCTGAAAAACCAAGTAAGTCTAGAGGTAACTTCAGTTGGCAAGTAAGCATCATCACTTTGTGTTATAAACTAAAATTTTTACTGGTTTTCCTTTCAGTTATTCTGGGTCAGTTTTTACATGAGTATTAAGTGAAAGTCTTAATATTATTTTCCCATATAAACTTTATTATAGGAAAGATATGTTTCTATCATTGCATAAAAACATATGTTTAAAAAGCATTATTTAATTTTTTATTTAAAAAAAACTTACGAGGCATTTCTTGCAGGTACCATCTTTGTAGATTCATTTCTTGCCATCCCACTTTGCAGGTGATACTGAATTTTCTTTCTGATGTCTGAGGAATTCTTTTCATCAGTAGCTCCTTATGTTGCTTTTTCTGTTTAGAGCACTCTCCCCTCCTTTCTTAGTTAACTACTTCTCCTTCAGGTTCCAGCTTAGATAGTCACCTGCTACTGATTCATTTTTCTAACTCCTTGTGTAGGAGTAGAGGCCAGTAGAGGCTACTAGAATTGATCTTTTTATGTTTTCCTTTATACCCTACATGTGCCCTGTGTATAAACTGTAATGTACCCAGTCATTTGGCCTTAGCTCTTGAAGACAGAAACCAGACCTCTTTGTTCACTGCTGTATCCCCAGCATGGTCTGGCACTAGAAAGCCTTCAGTCAATAGTTGTTGAAGGATGAAAGGAATAGATAGCCTTCCTTATGTACCTGTTTTAGCAAGTAGAAATTGTAGTCATTTGCCCCAAAATAAATCACTATGATATTTCTGTTGATGAAATATTGTTTGCCTTTTCATATTCATAAGTGTCCATGGATGATGTTCCTGTGCTAAGGCCTTTTTGGTGTCAGATTTTAGAGGGTTTTGTTTTTGTTTTTGTTTTGTTTTTGTCTACTCACCACTCTATTTTACTCATTTGTTAAGGAGTATTAAAAGGAATCAAAAACACTTTAAGTCTTGGCTAATTTAACAGTGTTTCCCCCCAAATTTAAGGCACATTTGGAAATGACATGAAATCTCAAGCATTTCTATTGCAACTATACTAGTTGTTAGTTAATATAAAATGTCCAGAGGGGCGCCTGGGTGGCTCAGTTGGTTGAGCGTCCGACTTCGGCTCAGGTCATGATCTCGTGGTCTGTGAGTTCGAGCCCCACGTCGGGCTCTGTGCTGACAGCTCAGAGCCTGGAGCCTGTTTCGGATTCTGTGTGTGTGTCTCTCTCTCTGCCCCTCCCCACTCATGCTCTGTCTGTCTGTGTCTCTGTCAAAAATAAATAAACATTAAAAAAATTTTAAAAACTTCCAGATTGTATTATATCATTATGTTTTGAGAACTCAAGACTTATGGCTGATAACACATTCAGAATTAAAACTTGTTTCTCTACCTTCTCATTTTTCCTTCTAGCCAGGTTTGGCTCTGCTGCTAGGTTTCATTATTTCTTAAATCAATTTTGCACCACTTAGAGGAACAATTTGTTTGTTTCTCCTCAGATTTGTAGCTATTAATCTCAGCAGTAAGTCAGTGATTGATTTTTTTCCAGACCCTCAACATTACAAAGACGTAGACTATAAGGAGTAACTTGAACCAAATCCAAGATATACTGGCTGAAAATATGCAAGTTAAGACTTCATGTCCTATGTAATAAATCTGTGTCACTAATTTGTTACACCACTTTAAAATTTGGGAATATAATTAGAATGGTCATATAAAGTCATTTCACTGCCTACTTTAAAATTCCCTTCTTTCTTGTCCTCTCCATAATTCTTTCTACTCAGTAGTTGTATCAACTAGACATTCTTGAATTGTAACTAAAAGTGACCTCGTTTCCAAAGCATTTAAAGTGACTGTGGGTGAAAGCCCTCTCAAGGGCTTTCAGTGCTTAAAATGTGGATATACAATCTGTGTCAATAATGAATACTGAACATTAAATTGACCTGAATAGTTAGAGCACAAACTTTTTCCTCAGCGTTGGCAAATTTCTGACATGAAAGCTTAGAATAGGACATTTGAAGAGAAGCTATTAGGATAATGCAGGGACTCTGAAAGGATCTCCATGCTATACATTTTTTTTTTCCCTTTCTGAGTATAACTGAGATTTCCAAGAATTTTTACTGAGGAGCCATTTTACCTTCTGGACTTGGTAATTGAAAAAAAGATAAAATTATTAAGGGAGCAATATAAAATTCAATAAAAAATTGAAGGCAAAATATCATGTGCTTGATAAATTTATTTCAAGCTTTTACCTGAGTTGTTTAGCGTGCCAGGCTAATGAGTCCAAGGTCAGAGATTTGAGCTTTCGGTGGTGTGGATGGTTTCTCTCTGGATCACAGACCACTGTTGTCACCCTGCCCAACCATCCTTCAAAGAAAGAACTGGTTCCAAGAAAACACTGTGAAAGAGGGAAGACAGATCAGGCTAAAGCCATTATACAGCCATCAGAACTGCAATGTCTCAAAGTGGATATATCACTCACTTTACATATCTATGTATATGTTATATATATGTATAATTTGTGTGATATTGCTTGTGACACCTTTGTATACAAAAGAGAACACATCTGTGTTTGAACAAGCATGATTTGTTTTCATTTTCATTTATGAAGGCAGTAAAATTAAATCAGCTTTTTAAAAATTAAATGTCAAGTTCATACCCTTGGAATTTCACAGAATACAAAATATCTACGATTTCAAAAAAGGCTCGCTTCACAGCGGGATATGAAGTTAGTCTCAATATTTTTCCCTATAGCATTTTCGTTTTATCAGGCATGTTAAATTTTAGATAATTTAAAAAACATTGAAATAATAAAATATGCTGTTGTCTTCTCTCTCAAGGCATCAGTACGAGTGAGACTAGATTTCTCTAAAAAAACTTTTGATTACCATGGAAGAATCTAAGAATCTAAGATTTCTTTTCATTGAGAAAGACTGAGGATAGTTTCAGGTACCGCTATGAGTAGAATTAGTAGGGAATTTTCCAGTTTTACCTAGTTATGATGACAGTATGCCATGGCATCTGTTTTGTTTTGTTTTGTTCTGTTTGTTTTGTTTTGTTTTGTTTTTAATAAGCATGTATCTTATACCTCCACTAAAAGTGCAGGCCACTAACTACTGATTTACTTCCAATTCGAAATAAAGTTGTCATGCACATCACGGTCACAGTGGTTCATAGACCTGGATCAGGTCGGACAGAATTATCAGGACTTTCATATTATTTTATGCTCCATTTTTTAATAAATGGAACCCACTAATGACATAGAATCAAGCAAAAAAGATGGGATGTCTGGGTGGCTCAGTCGGTTAAGCATCCAACTTTGGCTCTGGTCATGATCTTGGTTTGTGGATTCCAGCCTGCATGGGGCTCTGGGCTGTCAGCAGGTCTGGAGCCTGCTTCAGATTCTGTCTCCCTCTCACTCTGCCCCTCTCCTGCTTGCTTGCTCTCGCTCTCTCTCTGTCTCTTTCCCCCCAAAAATAGACATTAAAAAAAAATTTTTAATAACAAAAACAAAAAGAATCAAGCAAAAAGACTGTGGAGTTACCTAGCCTAACTTTCTCATTTCGTAGAGGAGGAATGGGTTTATTTTATTGCCCATTAGAAATGATGACCAATAAATGTGCCTCCCCACTTTCTTTGGAAGAGTAGGAGCTTATTCAGCACTAGTTAATTCATTAAAAAAAAATAGTCATTACTGAAAAGTTAAGTTTTAATGGCAATACACACGACAATATTCTTCTCTTATATTTAACATAAATTTTCAAGTAGTTCTTTTTATTATTGCAACAGTCCCTCTTCCTATTTACAGCTACTTTTTCTGTACTCACCATTCTCATAACTTTTTCTTAGATGCTTTCTCATCATCCTTTATTTTCTTTATTAAAGTAATTACCATCTTGTAAATTATATTTCTTCTTTGTTTAGCTTATTCCAGTAAACTATGATAACTAAATAGATTTTTTTTTTAATCTTTGATTCACCTTCCCTGGCTCTGTACTCAATTCATGCTAGGATCTCAGTGAGCACTTAACGAACGAATAAATCAATGTATTCATTAATATTTTGCAGTCCTTGGTTTTACTTTTTATCTTATATTTTATTATATTTGACTTATTTTGCTTACACTTAGTAACATAGATAAACCAGAACACTTTTATTTACCTTTCTAATAAAATTGTACGTGATGGAACCATAATATTCTTTGCAGTTTCTAAAAATGTGCATGGCTACAAAGGTTAAACTTGAACTCCTCTTTATGGTTATTAATCTAATAATGATTCCAGATTCATAATTTAAAAACTTTACATGGTCTATTGTTAAATAAAATTTAGGCTTTGTATTTAAATTAGAAATAATTCATCATTATATATCCACTTCAGAGTGCTAAGCACATTTGTTCAAGATTTCAGTTAGTCATCTATTTATCTGTGTTAGAGGAAAAATGTCCAAGGCCCTTGACCTACTACTCCAATTTCTGGCAAACTTAAGAAGTTCCATCTTTGACATTCATTTAGAATTCATCTTTTATCTCTTTTGGCCCAGAGCCACAGGCTTTGATTGAGAACTTCTAAAGCAACTTGTTTTGGCCTCTACTCTGTTACTTGACAAATCATTCTAAAACTGAGGAAAAAAATAATCCTCCTCCACATTTTATCAATGTAATAACCAAAATTCTCAAGTATCCCTTTGTACCTTATTCCATCATTTCCCCCCACACTATGCGCATTATGTTGTTTAAGATTTTATAGGCAAGTTCCTCATTTCCCTGGAATTTGTGCTTGGAACTTCACCAGGTAGCTATCAAATCAATAGTCCATAATTAAACTCGGAGAAGTACTCCGTATATTTCACAATGTTTAATTAATCTTCCCCAGTGGAACACTTTACTGCTATTTTCATAATGGGAATAGTATTATGAGCTCTGAGAATATTTCATTTTGCAATCATCTATTAATTATGAAACATAGTTTAATTCATTTTTTTACTTGATATGTGATCAACCTGCTCTTTATCATGGTCTAAGTTTCATGGCAAATAAGGTTGTTATGTATATACTTTAATTGTATGTATTTAATGAGTATCTATAAATTTCCCACTGCCTACGCCAGTACTATTTGTTAATCATGTGAGTACCAATGTTATTCAATTGTGTTGTATTAAAAATGTCACTTTCATCTTTCAGGAGGTGGCTTAAGCACAGTTGTTTTTTTTTTCTTTCTAGATATAATATAATTGCCAAAGTCATTAAATAATATAGGAAGATACATTGTCATGACAAAAGACCAGCCAAGAATGGATATAGGCCACACTTGTTTCTTTTCCCATTACAGTAGAAATTAGATTTGTGATAATGGTAGTTAATTACTTTGGACAATGAATCCAATCAATCTAGTCAGTTTACCAAGGAAAAAAGATAGTATTCAACAAGAACTCTGATAAGACTGGAATGGACCACTCAAGTAGATTAATTAGTTCGATGCATGCTTTAATCAAAGCAGTGTTGTCATGTCCTTTAGTAGATAATACATCTGTTCACACATAAAAGAATGATGGTTCTTTAAAAAACTTAATTTCCAGTTCTTTTAATAACAGTAATTTTTACATTCACCGTGTTCTAGTTGAGTGTGAACATTATGTAATATATGTCTGTGAGTCCTTCAATTTAGAAATATGAGTTACTGTGAGAGATAATAAAACTGCCAGAACCCAGATACGTGAAGCTCATAATGAATGATACAGATTCCTATATACTCTGCTCATAAACATTAGAAATGATGAAAAGCTTAATCTAGTTGTAAACAACCTGCATAAATATATTTTATGTTTTTTTTTTCCTGGATGCATATAGGAGTAGCAAACACATTTAATAGTATTGAGCAATCTTAGTTTGAAATCATCAGTTTCTTTTAAATTTAAAATGAGGATTATGAAAATAATTATGCTTTATAAGCAAGTAGGTTTATATTCTCATTGGATATAAAACAATAAAATATTACCATTTCACAAAATTTTAATACAACCAAAGTAGTTCTTTATTGTAAAACTAAATCCAGATACATAAAATGGTCTTAAGGCAACTTGAATATATAAAATCAAGAAATCCTTAAATAACCATTATTTTGAATAACTACATACATAGACAAACCTGCTCACTGGTAACATAATTGATCCATATTCCACCTATATAAGTTTTCCTTTTGGAAGTATAGTCCTATGTAATGTCTCTTTTACAGATAATCACTGAAAAATCAGGGAAATTCCAAAACAGGTGTTTTAGTTACTACTTAACAGGTCACTTGACATTTTGTGGACTGTATAACTCTACATATATGATTTAAACTCTATTTGGAGTTTAAAAAGACAGAAATAAGACAGCACTATGCCATTTCTAACAGCAATGTTTATGAAAGAGAAATCGGCTTAAATCCATATTTAGAAACAAAATATACAATGCCATATAGAATATCCAAAATACATGTATATGATGCAGAAAAAAATCTATTTTTTGCCCATGGTATAAGAGAGCCAATTTCCAAGGATTTGCTCAATTTTTTCATGTTCATGTCATATTTACCAAGTCTTTTTCATGGCTCCTGCCCAAGTTACTTTCAGCTTTTAAGTGATAAGCATTGAATCCATTCACATATTTAGCAAACATTTATTCAATGAAAAATGCACTCTGCTAGGCCTTATAGGGGTTGTAAGTGTACATGAGGAAGTCTTTATTCTCAGGAAGTTCACACAAACACAACACAAAGTAGTGTACAAAATTCCATTTCAGTCTTGAGAAAACAAGATGATTCTGTCATGGTATTTAAACCTTGAAGGACAGGTAGACTGTGGGTAATTAGAAGTAGGGAGAAAGGTATAGAATGAAACAGAAAAGGAGACTTGGAAGGTAGTAAGTGTGTTTTGAGAATGAAGAGGGGTTACATTTATTTCTCAAGATAGAATTCCTGTTGAATGGCTCTGCTGGGAAGAGGGTTATCAGATGTAAATATAAACAGACATCAGATGGGAAGACTTTGAGTTGTATGCTTAAAGTATGACATTCATTCCATAATGATAATGATACCAACTACTGAGTGTGTCCTAAGATGTATGAGGCTTGGCTCTAAGCATCTGACTGCATTATCTCAGCTGATCTTCAAAGCCTGTAGGGCATTATTATCTCCACTTTACAGAAGAGGACTTCAAGCCTTAGAGACATACAGGAAGTGCCTCCTAGATTGGTGAGTGCCTGAACCAAAATAAATAAATAAATAAATAAACAAACAAAACACAGCTTCTGACTCCAAAGGCCCAACTCCTCACTATATTTCCATTCCACACGCCAACAGTGAGGAGCTCTGAAAGGTTCTGAGCAAGACCATGGGACATGATGTAAAATAGCAGTTAAGGAACATTCATCTGACAGGGGTGTATCACATGATTTGAAGTGGCAAGACTGGAAGCAATGACACAGTTCATTAGTTAGTAGAGGAATAAAGTAATAAAGGCCAATAGTTGGTGGTGGTAATGGGAATAGAAATGGGAATGGGAAATGGGAATGGGAACAGGAGGGAATGAAAAAAAAATCATTGAGATAAATGAAGGAGTGTATTAACGAATAAGAAGAGGGAAAAGGAGAAGGGTGTTAATGATAGTGGGTGGGTGGAGAAAGAGGTGGAGAAAATGGAGATGGTACAGGAGGAGCCCGTACAGAAGAAACGGGCAGAAGAGAAGAGGAAGAGAGAGGGAGGAGCAGGAGCATTTTTATTGGTTGAAAACTCTCATTTGACAAAAAGTAAGCAAGTAAGCCACATGGAATATGTGATTTACTTTTTATGACAACCCTATGTGTTAGATACTATTATCGTCTTTAATTTGTAGAAGGGGACATGAAAACTTGGAAAATCTGACTTGCCTGTGACCACAGAGCCTGTAGGATATGAAGCTGAAACCTGCACCCACACTGTTGGATGGCAGAGCTCATGCTTACTTGGCCTTCTCAATAACTGTGTGGTGAGCAGAATGGGGTTGTTAATCCTCTTTTAAGGATAAGGCTCAGGAAGTATTTTAGCTGAGAGCATAGAGTATGGTATTCTGCTTTAAAAAAAATCTCTCTTTTGGAGTACAGGGAAACAGCATACATACGGATTATGCAAACAGTATATCCTCCTGAGATCTCTTACTCCTGTATCTTCCGTCTTTTTAAATTGTTTTCATGTTTATTTATTTATTTTGAGAGACAGACAGAGAGAGAGAATAAGCACAAGTGGGGGAAGGGGCAGAGAGAGGGGGAGAGAGAGACCCCCAAGCAGGCTCCACTCTGTAAGCACAGAGGCCATTTCAGGGCTCAAAATCACGAATCGTGAGATCATGGCCTGAGCCGAAACCAAGAGTTGGATGCTTAACCAACTGAGCCCTGCAGGCGCCTCCTGTACCCTCCATCTTTCATCTCATTGTTTTTGTCTCTTAAATTGTTCTGTAACCCATCCACTTCTCTCCACCTTCACAGTGACCTACCTACTGCAAAAATTTAATGCTTTGTATTTGGCCTACTGAAATAGCCTTCCAAACAGTGCTTCCCATATCCATTCTTTCCAGGATACCATTTGCTTTTTAATACTCTAGCCAGGGTGATATTTTTAAAATGCAAATATAGTCTTCATGTTCAGCTATAAATAAATAAATAAATAAATAAATAAATAAATAAATAAAAGATACCTTTAATGGCTTTCTATTACCCTTAGAAAAAAGAGCAAAGTCCTTCAATGATCTAGAAGGTATTTTATGGGCAGGCATGTCCACCTCTGATTGTCAGCCTATTTTCCATGTAGCTCTTGTGCCTCAGCCACATTGATGTCATTTCCTCCCATCCTTCAATAAGCTAGGACTTCATTCACCTCTTCCCTTTCATAAGATACTCCTAAATCCCCAACAACCCACCGCATCCTTTCCTTATTTAACACCGTGTCTTTCAGACCTCAGGTCAAATGTAACTTCTTCAGAAGTTGTCCTTGATGCCCAGAATAGAGAAGACTTCCATTGTAGAGGCTTTCATAGCTCTCTCTGCTTTTCCTATGTAATCCTCCCCTCTGTTGGTAAATACGTACTCACAAGTGTGTTTTTGTTGAGTTTCTGTTCATCCTGTTTGTCTAGAAGTGGCATGAGAAAGGAATCACATGTTTTGTTCAAGGTTTTATCCCTAAAACTGGTACCCGAGATGAAGTGGGAGTTCAGTAAATATTTGCTGAATGAACCATGAATGATTAATAACCCTGTCTGTGTTTAAATACTAGCCTCTCCATTTACTAAATGGATAACTTTCTTAAACTCCATAAGCTTTGCTTTCTCCATGGGGGCAAAAAAAGGATAGTTACAATCTAATGAGTAAGATTATTCATGTAGGGCCCTTAACATCTAGGAAGTACTGAAAACAAAACAAAACAAAACAAAAAACTGTTATACTGCAAAAACATAAGAGATCCTAAAACGAACATTTATTGAGGGGGAATGTCTTTTAGTATAAATAAATCAAAATAAAATACATTTAATGTTTCGGTAATGCCTAAAAGGATGTGACATGTATAATTTACTTGACAAAGCCAATTTTATAATCCTGACTTTTAAATGCTTATTTTGAAAAATTGATACACTTGTCATTCTGGTCATTTTGGGGGCCTAGATTTAGATATGTTTTGGGGAAAGTCAGAAAAACCAACAAAAATGGAAACAGTGGCCCACTATTTTATTAAGTTTTCTTTGGGGCATGCTGATGCTTCCTGCTATCAGGCAAAAGGATATTTTGAAGAACATTCAAATGAACCACTAGTTTATGTCTCAGGAAGCAAACATAGGGCAACAGACCTAGTGTTATACTCAGCTTTCATCCTGTCATCTGTCATCTAAAACTTTATATTTTTTTAAAGATTTTCTTTCTAAGTAATCTCTACACCCAACGTGGAGCTCAAACTTACAACCCCAAGGTCAAGAGACACATGCTTTACTGACTGAGCCTGCCAGGTACCCCTGTCATCTGTCATCTATAGGTTTCAGATCCCCAGGATATATTTTCTCATTCACCTAGACCATACAAAAAATTTCTTCATGTTATCAAACCAAGAAATTAAACTAACAGTGAAAGAGGGTTCCCCTTTCTCTGCATCCTTGCCAACACCTGTTGTCTCTTGCACTGCTGGAGAGGATGCCAGAAAACTGGTGCAGTCACTCTGGAAAATAGTATGGAGGTTCCTGGAAAAGTTAAAAAATAGAACTACCCTACGATCCAGCAATTGCAGTACTAGGTATTTATCCAAGAGATTCAAAAGTACTGACTTGAAGTGATACGTGTACCTTGATGTTTATAGCAGCATTATCAACAATAGTCAAATTACAGAAAGAGCCTAAATTTCCACCAACTGATGAATGGATGAAGAAGTGGCATGTTGTAGACTCTGGGTCTAAAGTTCTCTTTTGTCTAGCAAAAGAGCGGGATGCAGGATTGAAAGCGAGCAATGGCTAATGTCCGGGAAAAGACAGCCCAGAATAAGGGTCCTTGCCCCATTTTTATTTCAATCAGAAGACTTACAAACGTGGCGATGGACGTGCACAAAGAGACAATGAATCTGTGAACATTAACTTGTGGATGTGTGGGAAAGGGGGTCCAGAAGATATTTGGGGTTAGGGGTTTGGGTTAATACAAAACAAAATCCAGGCACCGGACAGTTGGGAGGAGGGTTGTTTACAGTGGACATGAGGCAGCACCTCTGTTTATCTTAGCTAGCCTAAGGGATGAGACAGGTAGGGGACATAACCTCAGGGTTGACAAGGCACCTTTCCTTTTGTTAACCATCTCCGCTCTGGGCTGCTCTGCCTGCAGCGCAGTGGTCCAGAGTCCAATTCACCAATTTACCTAAATTGGCCCTATCCTCCTGTGAAAGCAACTTTTCTGCCAGAGGACTAAATTGAGGGTGCCTCCACCCTGAATATCTAATCTTGTTTATTTCATATACTGATGTATTGGGCACCTTTGGGGCTGTTCCTATTTTAGGGCTTTGCCTCTCCTTCTCTATTCTGGGGGCTCTGCACCCCCTCTCTGTTTTGGGGTGCCTTTGCACCCCCCTATTCTTGGGGTGCCAATCTGGTTTACCCAAACTCGGGTGTGAGCATTTTATGGCTTTGTACTTCTTTATGCCTTGTTAACCCATTGGTGTAAGCCCAAGGGATTCCTAAGCTTATTCCCCACAGTGGCGTATATATATATATATATATATATATATATATATGTATATATATATATGATATATATATATGTAAATTCCATTATGTCATTATATATTATATTAATTAAGTATATTAATTCCATTATATATTACATATAATGGAATATTACTCGGCCATAAAAAAGAATGAAATCTTTCTTTGTGCAATGACATGGATAGAGCTAGAGAATATTATGCTAAGCGAAATAAGTCAGTCAGAGAAAGACAAATCCCATATGATGTCACTCATATGTGGAATTTAAGAAACAAAAGAGATGAACAAGGGGAGGGGGGACAGAGCAACAAACCATAAAATAGACTCTTAACTACAGAGAACAAACTGGGTTGCTGGAAGGGAGGTGGGTGGTGGGATGGGCTAGGTGGGTGATTGGCATTAAGGAGGGCACCTGTTGTATTGAGCACTGGGTATTATATGTAAGTGCTGAGTCACTACATTCTACACCTGAAATTAATATTATACTGTATATTAACTAACTGGAATTTAAAGAAAAGCTTGAAAAAGAAAAAAAGAAATTAAACTAGGCTAAAACTATAGGATTCCTTTCCATTCTGACACTCCATGGTTTTATCCCTAATCTATCTGCCTTATCAAGTAGAGTTTATCTGCATAATACTTTATGTGAGGACATACAATAAAAAGTATACAATATTAGTGGTAGCACTGGAGGCAGAAAGATGAAGTTAATCCTAAAGATGGAGAGAGTGGAAAAATAATACCGTGTTATTTATTTAAAAAAAAAAAACCTAAATTTTAGTGTGAGCTTTTAAGTGCTAGTCTTGGAATCAAGTGGGCCAAAGTTAGAATCCCTCCCTGTCCCCACAAGCCTGTTTGTTCATCTATATATTAGGAATGATGACAGCATTTATATCATATGGTTATTTTGTTAGATAGGAAAATATCTGTAAAATCCTTTCCTAGCCTTGTGCATCGGCCACAATGAGCGCTTGATAGAATAGTAGTCAGCATTGAAACCACTCACCCAGCACAAACAGACAAGTCCAGAGATGCGAATGATGTGTCTGTACATAGGGTGTCACCTGTCTCTGGATTAAATGTTCAAAGGAGACTAACAAAAATATTTAAAAGGCAGAATGAATTTTTGCTATTGATGTAAAATAAATGTGAGTTTTGGCCTACATACAAAGTAAATTTTTTGTTGGAAAATATACACAATAATTTTATTTGGGATTATTGTTACAAATAAATCTTATTCTTTGTTTATGAACTGCATGATTTATGCACACAGATTGTAACATACAAATTCTGCATAGTCTATTTGAATCGGCAAATGGGCAGACAGATTTATCTCTGCTTACCCTTGAATAGCTTTCATTGTTAATTCCATTTTCTATTCCTATTGTGCATATCACCACTTAATTTTAATCTCTGACAAACCAATTTACTAAATGGAATAGTTTTTAGAGTGAAAAAAAAAGAGATCTTTATTCATCTTTTAAAAATACTAAAATTGGCTAAAACAATACATTTGGCTATAGTTTCTGTATTTATTAGTTTTACCTTGAAAGAATATGCCAAAGATAAATTTGCCTTTCATTTTTAAGGTATAGCCTTATAAAAATTTGTCATTTTCTATTCCCTTATGTTAAGATTGCATAGTATAACAGAGTTATACTTTGGGCATTATGGATAAAAATATCCAGCCGCAAGAGCAAAAAGGTTTATGTCATTCAATATGTATATATAAATAGAATTGTAGAAGCAATATATTTAGTCCTAGAATGCCAAAATGCATTCGGTTGTTTTGTGATATTCTGTTCTTGTCAGTCACTAAAGACATGTTGATTATTCTCATAAGAAGTGTCTGATCTAAGTCCCTGCATCTTGTCTCTTCTAAATGAAAACAGCACTATCCATGAAATAGGGGAAAATGATGCATGAGGAATTCATTGTGTGAATGCTGAAGGTACAGATAAATGTAAAAACATGGGTAGCATGGGAAGTATTACAGTAAAGTAATTATGATAAGTTACACCAAATATCTAGCAAGAAAAATGGAAAAAACCAACATTAAATAAATTAATTTCAAATTAAACACATTGGAGAAGACTAGTATAAAAATGCTGTTGTAAGTTATGACTGATAAGACAATATAATATACAAATATTACATATATCATATATATTATATGTATATCTATAAACATGAAAATTATGTAAGAATGGCTTAGGCATTTGAGGCATAAAATTTGTGAAATGTCTCATCAAATATCATATTGTCATATATGAGTTTGTTAGGTAAACATTTCCATTTTCATTGAACTAGAATTCCTCCAACCAACATGCTTAGTGGTCAATTCTCATGTAACTAACAATTGAATTTGATTATTGATTCTGAATTAAATATCCTCTAAGAAAATATTCAACCACCTCGATTGTCTTTGAGTTTCCAGAGTTGCTTGCTCTATCTAAAGCCCTTTTACCTGACCTTTAAAATAATTATTGTTCAGAGGCACCTGGGTGGCTCAGTCAGTTAAACGTCTGACTTCAGCTCAGGTCAGGATCTCGTGGTCCATGAGTTCAAGCCCCATGTCAGGCTCCGTGCTAAAGCTGACAGCTCAGAGCCTGGAACCTGCTTCAGATCCTGTGTCTCCCTCTCTCCTTGACCCTCCCGTGCTCGCTTTTTGTTTCTGTCTCTCTCTCAAAAATAAACATTAAAAAATCTTTAAATAATTATTGTTCTTATTGTTATCTCTTTCATGATAGATATCATGTTATCCATTCACCAACCCCTACAAAAACATTTTTAAAAGGAATATTTCATGTGTTTCTTTTTATAAATCCTATTCAGCCCTACTGCAAATTTTGAAAGAAAGACCCTAATATTACTACTAAAATAGTGCTACATTTATAGAGTTCTTACTTGACATGTTCTATACTAGGCCTTTCATATTTTACAAATGAGGATACTATGGCTTAAAGATGTTAAGTAGCTTAAAGGTAATAGTGAGAAAGCCAAGACATGAAATTTCTGTCTGGTTCCAAATACTGTGGTCTAAATGACTACACATTCAGGTGGAACCATATTTAAAATTCAGAATCACTGAAAAACTATTTCAGTTCCTACTAGCAGTTATACTTAACTTTTCATTGCAGTAAATTAAAGGTAAATAAATGCTTAATTTAATCTTAACTCATAAGGTTTGTAAACAAAATATTTATTGACATATATTTACCTTTATACAACACTGTTCAACATTAGCCAATGTACCATTAATAGTCAGACTTTTAAGGAAGATATCTTATGACATTTTTTTCTCCCTTTCAACCCAAATCATCTACATCTGGCAGATCTCCCTATAGAACTAACAGTTATTTCACACTTTTATATAATATACATAGACTTTACACATATCAAGTAAAGAACATATCCATATGAAATGCTTGGGTGTAATTCCAAGAAAACTAGACTAAAATTTTCAGATCTAGTTTGTACAAATAGATTACATATTTTCATTGAAAACATATATTGATTGCTTACTCTATGTCAGACATTGTGCCAGGTGTTGATACGTGGTCAAATTAGACATGGTTCCTTCTCTTGATGAACTCGTAGCCAATAAAATATTCATATAAGTATAACAATGATTGTACTAAGTGCCATAGTGCTTAGGAAAGAGCAGTTAGAAAAAGTGTCTAGTGGAGAAAGATACCCAGCTTAGTTTTTTCTATATTATACTTTAGACATGCTTAATGTCCCTCTGGAAACATAAGCCTTCAAAAGCTGAGTGAAAGATTTTGAAAGATGTAGATTCATCTGCGGGAAGACTGTTTTGAAACTTGGAGAGTTAGTTACTCTTTGCAGGATGAAGCTCTGAGAAAGAAGGACAAAAGACTGAGTACCGAGGGTTATTGTAAGGTCAGAAGAAGAAAAGAGGAGCAAAGTTCTCTCTTCACTGGCTGCAGAGCAAAAGCAACAGAGGATAATTTATGCTAAAAAGAAACTCTGTAATTTAAAGGGGACATTTTAAGGTTTCATTTCTATCCACCAAACACATCAATACATTTATGAACTTGCATTAAAACTCCAGAGCTTAAAAAAAATGAATCACAAAAATGAATTGTATAGTGTGTAAGGTTGATGGCTCTCCCCAAATGGCTGAGAAGTTTCTGTATTATTCTGGCACAAGCTTTCAGTAATTGAAAGCTATCCTAGTCTAAGCTAGATGGTTCAGTGATGACAAGTACCTGGAAATGCATATGTAATGAGAGGATTATGTTCCTAATGTAACTGAAGTGCCAGATGACACCTATTTGGGCTACTAACATAATTATACACTAATATATTACGTCCTCTGAGGCCTGAAGAGTCTTGCAAAAAAAAAAAAAAAATGAAGGAAGAAGGGAGAGAAATAAGGAAGGAGGGAGGATTTTTTTTGTTAGGGGGCCATCAGAAAAGAAGTTATAGGGTTCCTGGGTGGCTCAGTAGGTTAAGCATCCAACTTTGGCTCAGGTCATGATCTCACTGTTTGTGTGTTCAAGAGCCCCATGTTGGTTCCAGGCTCAGAGGTTCAAGCCCCTCTGACAACTCAGAGCCTGGAGCCTGCTTCGAATTCTGTGTCTCCCTCTCTCTCTACCCCTCCCCTGCTCATACACTATCTCTCTCTATCTCTCAAAAATAAATAAAAAAATGTTTTAAAAAAATAAAGAAAAGGAAAGAAGTTATGGTTTACCAAGTCATAGTGTCCAAAATGGATGTGAGAGAATGGTTATTTTAAAGGGATCTGACTCCCCTGCCATGTACTACTTGAGTAACCATACCCTGGATGAGACTCAAAAAAAAGACCTGGAAAAGGAAAGACCTCATGTCTTGTGTAGTAGGTGGAAAGGACATTGGTGACAGCACTGTTAGCCCCTCTGGGGCACTGCCTGTTGTAGCTTCCTCCAGGGGCATGTTCCCCAGAATGCCTCTGTAACCACAGAAGAAAATGTCACTTTAAAAAGAAAGAGAATTTGCACCACAGCATATAAGCCTTCCCATAGTCCCTCATTATCAGAAGAAAATATTTAGTTTAACAAGGTTTAATTTTTACAGCCTTCCACACTGCATATGTTTTTAGTCACTAACAGACTAAAAATGTGGGCCGATATTATCCAAGTTTTGGGAATTAGACTAACCTATTATATCTAAGCCATACTTTCAGGTTCAAGGGAAAGAGAACCAAAAGAGGAATCTATGAAGGTAGATGGGGAATGGGGGAGGGGTTAAAGATGAAAGAAGGTAAAGAAAAATGGAAAAGATACAAACTAGAATTTAATTGTTATATAAAGATTACTTTTTTAAAAAGCTCAAATGTGCTTGATAACCTTATCCATTCCAAGTTTAGATAGAGAAACACTGACAAGGCTCTAAACAGGCATTAGTCTACAGCCTTATGAATTTCATGGATAAAATCCAATACAACATCAATACACTCACAGACTATAGGTTAGCATTTATATATATAATAGCAACAGTTTTTGCTGACAGAAGAAGTCAGCGTTCAAATAACACAGTGCTTTAAATTTTTTTGACACATTTCAAACTATTATTAAATTGTTTGATTTTTTTTTTTCTGCAGAGATGTCCTTAGCAAAAAGTATGCACTTATGAACATGAGATACATGATCAATAAATGAAAAAAATTGTTAATATTAGTATAGTATAGTATAGTTAATATTAGTATAGTATAGTATAGTATAGTTAATTGGAACAGAAGTATTTTTTAAAAGGCTAACCCTAAGAAGTTAACTATATGCAAAAAAAGGGGGGGAAGGAATGCATCCAAATAATTGATTACCTCCTTTTTCGGGTTCTTTCAGCTCCCTGCCTTCAGTTGCTTGTGTCCTAACTGTGGCTTCAGGGAGTGAGAAAGATCTGGAGAAAATTGAGAGACGTAGACACCAATTCCTACAGGTCAATGATTTTGATGTGTACCAAGCATTAAAAGCAAGGAAATGCAGGTGTAATGGAACATCCCCCAAGGGAAAATAATATCTTTGCTGGGATAATCCATTACACCTTGGTCCTGGTGAAGTGTTACAGACAATCAGTCTGTCCTTCAGCAGTCGGATTAGGTTATCCATCAGGCTGACTTGTGCACATATAGTTTAAATCAGGAAAGAACAGATAGTTGTCCTCAATTCTATGTGCTCCTAAAGGAAAAAATAATTGAAAGCAGAAGTTGATGCTACTTATTGACCAAGCAAGATCATTGAATAGCATTAAGCTTGGCATTATTGAATTTACCCATCCCTCTTTTGGTGCCTGATGGAGTTCTTTCTTTTCTGCTCTTTCCTGGCAATCCTACGAAAATAAATTACAGTCACAGTATCTACTAGTTTTAAAAATGTATTCAATTATTTTTGTAGCACTTTTGATGGCTGTAACACTTGCTAACTTCAGGCAAATTGGCTGCAGGATTAATGTAGTCATTTCTATAGAAAGCATTTCAAAGCTTTAAAATGACAGCATTCTAAAATAAGATAGTGATTCCTTGACACAGGATGAAGCTAAATGGAGAAGTTTTTTACTCCGTATTCTTTCCTCTGTTTCAGAGGTCACTTTGCATTTGAGTTCTCCTTATTCCTCCATTTGAAACAGAACCTGACCACAATGAGCCTCCGAATATAAAAGGAAATTCAGTTTAGCATTCTTGCTGATTGTCTTCCCCTGCCAAGCTCCTACAAGTGCCTCCAGTGCAAACACTGTCAATTTATGCTCAATATTTGAGGATATATTGGTCTAAGAAAAGGGTTCCAACATTTTAGTCACCAATTTTATTCATAGCTGGAGAGTTACTGAATAGATCTTAGTGCCAGAGAATCTGGAGCACTTCATCTGACCAAGAAAAGCCTGAGGGGTAACTGAATAGCTTGATGCTTATTAGAACAACCAAATACACACGTATCCTAAACGCTGCAACAAAATGACCAGGACATAGGATATTCAGAAATAAATATGTAGTTTTTTGGTCAACACCAAAGGAAATTAGAAAGGGAAATATTATTCTGTCCTAAAAAAGGAAAGAAATTCTGACACATGCTCCTAAATGGGTGAACCTTGAAGACATAAGCTAAGTGAAATAAACCAGTCACAACAGGATAAATATTGTATGATTCCACTTATCTGAGGTACTTATGGTCAAACTCCTAGAAACAAACATAGGATGATGGTTGTCAGAGGATGGCCCAAGGGGGGAATGGGGAGTTGCCTTTTAATGCATATAGAGTTTAAGTTTGGGGAGACAAAAAAGTTTTGGAGATGGATGGTGGTGATTTGAGTACATCAGTGTGAATGTACTTAATACCAATATCCATAACTCTAAGCTCAAAGCTCCCCAATCACCCTGATTCCAAAGATTCTTGTCCCTACTCTGGCCAGGGAGGTAGTCTCAACCCCACTCTGTGATCCCCACAAATGAACAAGGTGCTCCTTGTTTTTGCCTAAAAGTGCTGCTGGATTGAGGCAGACACTCTCCTGCCATCGATTTTCTCTCTTTAGGTCCCATTCAAGTAAAATAGGAAGCCACACTTCAAAGGGACAAATTTGAACTTACCCTTGTGCACCCAGAGCACCAACTGCCTGATCTTTGTGGGAAAAGAAACTAGATTCCATTTCATTGTACAACAGTCTCATTAAAAATACAACTCAGGAGGCACCTGGGTGGCTCAGTCAGTTAAGCGTCTTACTCTTGATGGTCATGATCTCACAGTTCATGAGATCGCGCTCCATGTTGGGCTCAGCACTGACAGTGCAGAGCTTGCTTGGAATTCTCTCTCCCTTCTCTCTGCCCCTTCCCCCCTCATGCACTGTTCCTCTCTCCCTCTCAAAATAAATGAATGCACTTAAAAAACATACACACATGCAGTTCAGTGTGTATATCAGCCAAGTATTATTTGTGACCCACACTTTGAAAATTGCCAATCTAAACTAATCAAAAAACAGGGCACCTGGTGGCTCAGTGGGTTAAGCATCTGACTCTTGATTTTGGCTCCAGTCATGATCTCATAGTTTGTGAATTCGAGCCCTGCATCAAGCTCTGTGCTAATAGCACAGAGCCTGCTTGGGATTCTCTCTCTCTCCCTCTCTCTGCCCCTCTTGCTCTCCCTCTATCTCTCAAAATAAATAAGTAAACTTAAAAAAAATACTCTCAAAAAGATCAAGGTATTCAAGGTTTTTTAAAGGAGAGTCACTGTTTCAGAATCGCCTTTTATTTTTGTGATACTCATTGCAGTGAATCAGTTCAGTTGGAGAAGCAGAGATCTAGGATGGCACTCCTGATTTAGAACTTTTCCAAACCTGAGAGATGACGAATGACAGATCACGATATAAAAACCTTAAGGTACAGGCAATTCTACTATAGTGCTTGTTTGAAAGTGTGAATGTATTCCAAAGTAATGGATATACTAAGGACTAATTTAAGCATAGTGCAAATTTTCTGTTTGCCTATACATAAGTTCATCTAGGAAAAACAATTAAGTGTAGAAAACACCCAGCTGAACGTAACCACGTAGGAGTATGCACACACACCCTGAAACACATACACATATACCACATACATGCACACACACACACACACACACACACACACACACGCACACACACCTGAAACATCTACCAAGTGTCTCAGTTCACCAGTCACCTTACTCCATCCATATCTGATGTACAACCTTCCTTATGACTTCAGATCCCTCTCCTCCCTCCACTTCACATTAACACACAAGCTGCAACCTTTCCAAGGACCACTTGCACAAGCAAATGTCTTTTTTCAAGATAAAGTGCCATGTTTACTGTAATGCTTATGGATTTCTTAATGGTTCAGCAAGTGTAAAACTGTGCTTTCGTTTTTATTATGATTTTTTTATTTTATTACTGTTTTATACTTTTTTTAATGTATCACTGATGAATTTTTTGAGTGCTGTGTATCAACCTGAAATTTCCCAGAAACCGTGTAGTTTTTATTGTGCAATGTGGCATAGTCCAGTGGTTTCTAAGAACATATATGTGTTATAAGAGAAGTGACTGTATTATGTGAATTATATTATAAGTAAGTTGCAAGATTTACTGTCTGCTGCTCACTAGTGCAAAGAAAATGGAGCTTCTTTAATTTTCTACAACTATCCAATTTTCTTCATGAGGCTCCCACTTGCTAGGTGGCACACAGAATTTTCCTCACATTAGGCATCTCTTATTTACGCAAATAATACCCTTCTGGGGCCTCTCCTTCCAGAATCGCAAACCAAAACTAGGCAAAACCCCTGTAATTTTGTTTTCTTCTTCAACCAGTTATTGGACTTCTGATGTACGTATCTCATTGCCTACCTCCTGCTTCTATCCCTGTCTTCTTCCCATGTTCCATGGGGCTAAAAGCACATGGTCTCCACATCTGTGTTTTCTTGGCTTGGACGTCTTATACATGTTATTCCTCTTCCAGAGGCAACAAGTCTCATAGTTCAAGCAGGTTAGTGGAAGCAGTCACCACTCCAGGCTATGGAAGACCCTAAGATTGAGCCTGCAAGGTGTCTCAATTTAACTAAGAAAGAGTAAAAGCACAGAGAAAATCCTTTTATCTCTCAACAAAAGCCAGACTTTCAAGATTATTTTCTAGCTGCAATACCAAAAATCTTACTCTGGATACCAAAATTTAAAAGTTGGCTCTTTTTCCCCTTGCATATCTGCAATAACAGTTTGAATCCTCTCCAAACGCAATAGTCACCTCTCATAGGATGTGGGAAGTCACTCAAATAATACAATAATAATCATCATAATAATACATTTTTTGAACAAATACTAGTGCTATCACAAGCGTATGACTATTTGAGTTGGCATAGGTACAGTACTTTATATCAGGTAGAAAAATTCTGAATATTAAAAAATACAGAGAACTGAAATTTTAGTGAAGCTTTGAGCATATCGAGACACGGTCTAAGATCACGATATAAACATTTATTTCTTCATCACATATTTAAGACCAAAAAGAAACCTTGGACCCTACATTCTTTCAGGTTTAAACCGGTTACACCTTGAAACTCTTCTTAAAGTTGAATTCCCTATGATTGGTTAAAAAGAAAACCCAAGCGCACATATTTCAGGTGAGAATGAGTTTTGCAACTTAGTGAATCACTTGTTCTCTCATTTTGTCTTATTCCCTTTAAACTCTTTTTAGCTGATTGGGTAGGAAGGTCTAATTCTGTAACCCTACTTTTCATCTAATCTTCTTATTGTCTGGAAGGATTCTGTATTCTTTTCATACATTTTTTTCCCTAACCCTTGGCCACAATGCAATGACGTTTATTAACACAAGTGTTTATTTACACGTGAAAACAGTAGGTCTGATGTAGGAATGTTAAGCTCAGTTTACCTAATTGTCAAATAAAATGTGAGGTTTTTCAGTCATCATGGTAGAGCTTGAATAGTTGTTGGGTGATATGGATATAAAATGAGAAAGACAGGAGAAGAGCAGCTCAGATGAAAAGGGAGAAGATCTAGTTCTAACCGGCTTTTATTATTTACTCTTTGAAAAATCTCTAGAGTCAAGATGGTCTATTATAATCCTACCCCATGTTCCTACATCTGAAATTCTTTGAGTTACTTAAAAAACAAAGGGAGAAATATATTGTCTCAAAAGTTTTTGAAGCCAGTAGCTACTACAGGAAAAAAAAAAGTAGCTTACAGGAAAACATCTCTTTCTTGTGTTAGCATTCTACATGAATGGATCACTTCAAATACATCATCTTTGCATCTTGACTTCAAACTATGCTAATGTTTAATCCTGTGATCAGAATCTGGAATCTGCTTCTGCTTGAATGCAAATGTTTAATAGTTGATTAATACCACCGAAGTATGTAACCATATTCAAAAATCCCCAAACATTGCTCTTAACACAAGACGTTAGTATTTACCCTATTGATTGTGATTTGACGTAGGTCTTGATCCAAGGCAAAATATCAGTAAGCAGGCATTTCCCCCAGTTTTCCTTTCTGTCCTTTACGTCCTTCATCTTCTTTCTACTTTCTTTGGCAATCCTCAGTTGCCCTAACATCTGCTTCTCTGCAATTAACTTGATCATTTTTGTTTTTGCTACTTTCTGAAAAGAGAATTCTCTGTAATGGCAGCAAGGATGCTCTGAGGATTGAACTGCACAATAAGTTAACCTCCCCATTGTCTAATAACTAGTTAAGTGAGGCAGTGAAGTTAAAAAAAAATTATATGCCAAATGTTCAAAGAAATGCAGAATGAAATCTAGACAGAATTCTTCAGTAACTGATAATAGAAATTGTACAAAAGTAAGTATTATTACCTTTTTGCAGTGTTTCTCACCCTAGACATCACCATTGTTTATAGCCTTTTTACTTTTTCATACATGTTGTTTTAATAGTGTCTTAACAGGTCTTGCTGTCTGATGCATGTGCTTATAACAAATGCAGATTTGTGGCCATCTCACATTGCCTTAAATGCAATTCTGCATCCGTTATCCTTCTTCTGAATCATGTGTTAATTTATTTTACACACCATTTTTGAGCACCTACTATGTGCTGACAAACTCTTAGGCACAGTCTCTTAGGCAAACTTAACAGTAAGTATCGTGCTGTATACAGTATGAAACAGGTAAGGCCAAATAACATAGACAAAGGATCTTTACCAGGAAGTCAGGAGAAAAGTGCCCACAAGAAGTGATAGTTAAATTGAGTTTTGACTTAGGCAAAAATTCACAGGATGTAAATTAGAAAAGACAAGGCATTTGGAGACAATCACATAGCATCTACAATATAGTAAAAGCCTTTTTAGTCAACATGCTTAAGATAAGCTGTTGGTTAAATAGTTAAAGAGAAGACTCATTTTTAAATTTTTTTACTGTTTATTTATTTTTGGGAGAGAGCAGGGAGGGGAAGAGAGAGGTGGAAACAGAGAATCCCAAGTAGGCTCTGCACTGTCAGCACAGAGCCCCATATGGGGCTTGAACTCATGAACCATGAGATCATGACCTGTGCCGAAATCAAGAGTCAAATGTTTAACTGACTGAGCCACCCAGGGAACCCCATTTTAAAAATTTGTTTGAGAAGGCTTATTTTTAAAAATACATTATCAATACTATATTAGGTAGAGATCAGGCAACTATAACAAAATGCAGTGGTTTTAACAAGATAGAAATTACTTTCACACGTTGAAGTCTGAACACATCTATCCAGGACTGATGTGGTGGCCTTTGTAGGGACAGAGGCACTTTCGTTTTTACTATGTTACCCCTAGAATGATGCCCTTGTACTCACGGTTGAAAATGGTCAACCAGCCATTCCAGCCGGTGGGGGGTGGGGGGAGCTGTGATCCACCTGCTTTGATGTCCCCGCTTTCTTTCCTGCACTTACTTTACTCATGTGGAGAGGAGACAAAAGGACCCTAGACATTGTCTTCTTACATATGTGACCTTAGAAAAGTGTTAGTCCTTTTGTGGCCACAGTATTCTTCTTTTTAGCCTATTTTATGTGATTATGATAAGTATGGTAACAGGCACTCTTGACAAAAAGTTTGGTTTCTGATGAGACCAGGTCTTTGGTCTAATACCCCATTAGTAGAATCACTCCATAATGTTCTGATGTATGCATCTTTTTGCCCCCATGTTGAGGCAGTTTTACCCAAACCTATATCAATAAATACCAACCACTCATGATGGATAACTCATACGTGTTGGTGAGCCCAAGCAGAATCTGGATTTGATTGTGTATTTGAATAGGTGATTGTTGCCCCTTTCTACTTGACTGTCCCACTCTACCTTCTCCCCAGTTTCCTTTCCCCTCTGCGGGTAGTCCCAACAAAATCAAACAAGCTTAGTGATTAATTAGATATCCAATGGTGAAGCTGAATACCATTCTTCCTTTCATGTCAAAATCCTCATGCTTTATAAGTGATTTTCTGAGGATGGCTCAGTCACTTGAGTGTCAGACTCTTGATATTGGCTCAGGCTATGGTCTCATGGTCATGGGATTGAGCCCTGCATCAGGCTCCACACTGAGCATGGAGTCTGCTTAGGATTCTCATTCTCTCCCTCTCTCTCTGCCCCTGCCCCATTTGCACTCTCTCTCTCTTTCTCTCAAAATAAATAAGTAAACATTAAAAAAAATGATTTTCTTAAGATCTCCTGTCCTTGGCTTCAGAGATGTTCTCCGATTAGGTATATCTGTCCCCCTTTTCAGTGTGATGATGAAAGGAAAGGAAAGTGCACATAATTCACAAGTAATATGAATTCCAGAAGTCAACACTTCCCATCCTAACAAGTCCTCTTTAATTGAATGAGGGACAGAGAGATCAGGAGTGACGAAGACAGATGGCACCATCCAGTAAGCATAGAAAGGTGGATGACAATAATGGTAAGAACAAGAAGGAGGAGAAGGACAAGAAGGAGAAGAAGAGGAAGAGAAGGAAGGAGAGGAAGGTTTAAAATAATAATAACCACAACAGCCTATCAGTGATTACATTACATGCCAGGCTCTCTCCAAATGTTTTATGTGTATTAATTCACTTAATTACTCCCCAAAGCACTATGAAGTAGTACATTTTTTTTTTGGTGGATTAGGTTAGGTAATTTTTCCAAGTTTCCAATCTATTGAGTATTAGAGGTAGAATTTGATCCCAGGCACGTAGCTCCAGAACCTGGTGCTAGAGCAGCTATGAATATATTGATGCTTAGGCACCATGGGACATTGAAGTTTAATTGTCAAGATGACATAGGGTAGATGTGCAATTTGAAGGAGCTGTTGGAACATGGCAGAACTACCTAAGTATGCTATAAAGTTACCAGAGAAGGGATGGATCAGAATAAAATATTGGTGTGGCCCAACAAATAAAGAAGCAGCCATATCTCCTATGAACAAATGCTGTGTCTCTCAAAACAAGTAACAGTATTTTTTATAGACATATCTGAAAATCATCGTTGACCCCATATCAGTCTTTTCTGACCCAAGTACACACATGAATTACATGCTGTCAACAGAAGCACCTTCTCAAGGTGTGGAGGACACTGTTGTATGTAGCAAGGACTTTAAATCTTAAATGTCCCTCCTTTATATTTAGTCTATCACTGTGTACACATGTCTAACAAATGCCATAACCATAAATAAACTGGACTTCAATTCAGTCTTGTGACGTCAAACTAAAATGTTTAAATATTTTCTTGATAGAATTGGCAAACAATTGTTTCTACTGAATTGGTAGATTTTGCAACACGGTTGAATTAGAGTATGAGTGTATGAGTATTGTGTCTATATAAAATTGCCTCTGTAAGATATGAAAAGTAATCTGTCAGTCTTATGTTGTTTTATAATATTGAACCACAAGTGTTGTAAATATTATTACAAAGGTAATAATAGAACTGTGTGGCCACAGTAGAAATCCAAGAAGATTCTAGTTCTACAATATTGTGACTGAATTTGTAATCCACTTAGTTTAATCATTCTTCACTGCAAATGTTTTATGACTTGACAGCTATTATAAAAAAAGGTAAAATATAGCATATTGTAAAAAAAAAAGCCTCTTACTGAATGTGCTTGACATTTGACAATGCCATTAAGCTAAAAGTATTGAAGACAGAGTTCTAAATCATGTGAGCTGTGGTTAAGTTGGGCTTTTCCAAAAAGGTTTACAGAAAATGTGTTATGATTTGTTGCGATAAACAAATAGAGGCAACCTACATTTTTCTGAATTTTTGAGATCAGTAGTATACCCATAAAGAATCAGGAATATACATTATCTGGACTAATATACCATGGATTTTATTACCCCTGAAGCTTCCACAATCTACCCCCCAAAAGACAATAGGAATATTTGAAATATGAAGTTATAAAATGTTTTCAAGTGCCTCTTATTCTTTTCTAATTAGAAAAGAAACAGAGTAAAGCAAAGAAGAGGGATTTTAGGTAAGGAGATAGAATTTATTGATAAGCAACTCTCAAAATGAAAGGAAAAGATGAGATCAGTACATACAATTATGGAGACTAATTCAGTAGAATCCTGTAACGCACATAACAGCCCCTCAGTGGCAGTCCCCTACCCTTTCGCATAGAAGCTAAAACATGCTTAAAACATTCTGATGAGAGTGAAATCCTAGTTACAAACCACACCCATAATTAAGAAATGTTTGCCTTGCCAGCATTAGAATTGTCACTTTCTTAATAAATATTGATGGTGTAATGCCGTTATATTTATGTGTATATTTTAGGAGCTCACTAGTAACACATGTCTAGCCTCCCGACAACTGGACTATTAATATAATAATTTATACGGTGTCATCTGCTAATCCTAGGGCCCCAATCTGAGGAAAGAAGTAGTTGTGCATAATTAATTATATTCATATTTTAATATTCATATTGCTGATGATGCTTTTTTGTGATTTATTATCTAATAAGCTTCACATATGAGGCCAAGACATTTGAATAGATATATTTTAAAAGGCTGTTCTATTTTTTCATTAGCAGAACTAATGGATTTGTAGACGAGCACATTTTCCTTTACATAATGGAAGAATATTTTGATAACTCTGAAATGAAATGAATTGAAATGAATGTGATTTCTAAATGAAATCACAATTATTGTTCTCTTTTTAAAATGTACAAAAATTATTTTTCTTCTTTACCAATTTTTCACTTGATTTAGGGACAATGAGTATGAACTCAAACATTCTATATTTTTTAAGTTTTTATTTAAATTCAGTTAGTTAACATACAGTGTAATATTAATTTCTGGCATACAATATGGTGGTGATTCGACACTTATAAACAACACCCAGTGCTCACCACAAGTGCTGTGCTTAATCTCCATCACCTATGTAACCTATCCCCCACTCACCTCCTTTCTGGTGACCATCGGTTTGTTCACCATAGTTAAGAGACTGCCTTTTGGTTTGCTTCCCTCTCTCACTTTCTTTCTTTTTTTTTTCCTTTGCTCATTTGTTTTTGAACTCAACCATTCTTATTTGAAATTTCCAGTGATGCTATATCTCATCCCCTTTTAATTAAGCAGTGATGATACATGTCTTGACACACTAACAAGGAGAATTTAAATTAAGGAGGAAAGGGGTTTTATATCCTTTAGGTAGAAATATAGACCTAATCTGTGATTGCTGAATAAGAATAAAATTTGGAAATACTTTTGATAACATAATTCTTGGATGATACACTGGTAATTAAACTCAGATCAGGTGTGGTATAAAATATTACTGGAGCAATGGAGGCCATCACAAAATAAAAGCACATAATCTCTATCCACTAGACATTTCCTTAGGAATTAGCTTCAAGAAGGTAAAACTAGTTCCGATTTCACAGAGAAAATAAAAACAGACACTGATTTATTTAAAAGTACTATTTTCCCTACTGTAACATTTAAGTAAGGAAATTCATTCAGCCTCATGGAAAAAAAAAATCTCCAGTGTGCAGTTTGTGTATCTCTTTTATATTCATACATGGAAATGATTTATACACTAGTCGATATTTAAGCTGGATATGGGGAATTATATTTTAGCAGTGCAAGAGCAATGGATTTGATTGACCAACACTTCCATTTAAAAGACGCTGTGAGTACAGAATTTGTTATCCGAATGTTAGCAAAATTTAAAGAGGATGGGAAGACAACCTGGCTACTTGTCATGTAGTAAGGTTAGCCTGGCTAGTATATATATTTGGCTAGCTAAGACAAATTACACTCATAAAGGGGGAAAAAAGCTCCATTTTAATAATAATATTCTATCTGAAATTCAACATAAAAGCATCACAAAGTAAATTGTTATTTTCTTTGTTTAATGGATATATATGTGTGTGTACACACATACACACATGCATATATTTACTTGGAAGTTATTGAACTTTGTAAATTGCAGTCTAGAGAATATTTCTATATAGCAAAGTAAGACAGCCCATTAATTATGGCCTGCTTTGTTCCATTAGGTATAGACTAATAGATCAGGGAAAAGCAAAACAGAAGAAAGAACAGAGGAAAAAAATTAGAGGTTAATTGCCTTTGTTGGTCTGAGTAGTTCTGACAGCTCTAATCCACTAAAATATGTGTAAAAGTGGATGGATGTATTCTTAATAAAATGTTTTGAGAAATTTCATTCTCAACGTTGAGGTTTTAATTTGATTTATAATCTGAATAAAAGTTGACTAAATTATATTTATAGAAATGCCAGATTTTATGTGTGTACATTGTTATGCTAAAAGCATTGGATGACTTTCTCACAACTTTCCAATGAAATATGTGCATTCACATGAGAGTTTCTTTATCGAAAGAGCGATACTCACCTAATTAGCATTTTTTTCTTTTCTATTTATTTCTTCACTTTTGATAGGTAAATACAAACTTTAGAGTAATTATATTAGTTATCTATGACTAGATAACAAGTTCCCAAAGCTTCATAGCCTAAAATAACAAATATTTATTATTGTACCCTTTCTGTGGGTCAGGAAATCTTAGCATAGCTTCCCTGGGTGATTCTGGGTTAGAGTCTCACACAAGGCTCTTATCAAGTTGCAGTTAGGGCTACAACTGCCTAAAGGTTTGACTGGGTAAGGATACTCTTCCAAGTTCACCAATGTGATTGTTGGCAGGGCTTGGCTCTTCTACTATGTGGCCTCTCCACAGGGTGCCTGATGACATGGCACCCAGGTCCTTCAGAATGAGGAAGAAGTCCCAGAGAAAGGGAGGGTGTACCCGAAGTGGAAGATAGTCTTTTTGTAACCTAATCTAGAAAATTATACACCATTTTCTGCCACGTTCTGTTCTTTAGAAGGGAGTCACACATTCTATTGATTAGAAGCAAGTCCAGCCCACACTCAAGCAGAGGTGTATTACATTCTACTTCTTGAAGGAGAGGGTGTTGTGTTAGTTTTCTATTGCTGTTGTAACAAATTACCATAAACTTAGTGGATTAAAACAATACAAATTTAGTATCTTAGAGTTCTGCAGTTCAGAAGTCCAACATAGGTCTCTCTCGGTAAAAGTAAAGGAGTCAGTTGGGCAGTGTTCCTTTCTGAGGACACTTGGGGAGAATCTGTTCCCTTGTCCTGCCTAGCTTTTAAAGGCTTCCCACATGCCTTTTCCTATGGCTCCCTTCTTCCAACTCTGAAGTCAACACTGGTGAACTGAGTCCTTCTCACATTGTGTCACTCTGACCTTCTCTTCTTCCTACCACTTCTGAATTTAAAGACCACTGTGATTACACTGCGCCCACCTGGATAACCTTGGCTAATCTCCCTATTTTAAAACTACTTTATTTTATCTTTGTCATGTAACGTAATATATGCACAGGTTCTGGGAATTAGGCTCTGTGTGTCTTTGGGGGACTATTATTCTGCTTCCTACATGTATGAAGGAATGTGTAGACATATTTTCTAAACTACCTTAGTAATCAATCACTATTAAATAATGCTCCTAGGATCTGCCTTTTCCCCAAATACAACACATTCAAGATCCTATCTCTTCAGAATATTCATCAAAAGCTAATAAGCACTAACCCAAGTGGCAAACTGCCTGCAGTAGTCATTCAATATGCAATGGAGATAAACATCTCTATCTTTCTTTTTCTTAGGCATTTCTGGTTGCCAAGAGCAATAGGATAAATTTTCTACCCTTGAAGCGGGAGAAGGTAATTGGGTAGCTTGAGTAGTTTGAGGAAGGTACCTCTGGAGTCACAAAGAATCTAGTTTGAACGTGAGTTCTGCCAGAATACTGGCCTCATGGCCTTATGCAAGTTATTCATATCTCTTGCCTAAAGTTTTACTCTCTGTAAAACGGGTAAAGCAGTTTTGATATTGCATAGATATTGTGCAGATTAGCTTATAGTTCAGAAATTTGTACTTCAGGAAAAATCTAGTATATTTTAACTAAGTGCCACTACATATCTGTGATATTAATATTTTCTTTTAATGCTCATAAATCACCAATAAGCAATAGGTCTCTAAAATTATATTCTAGACCCTCCACAAGTGATTTGTACCTCTGAGCCCCTGAGCCAGGTGTCTAACTCAGACATCAAGAATTTCTTTTGAGATAAAAATCAAGGGGCACCTGGGTGGCTTTGTCAGGTATCTGACTCTTGACTTTGGCTTAGGTCATGATCTCATGGTTCAGGGACTAGAGTGTTGCTTAGGGCTCTGCCCTGAGTGTGGAGACTACTTAAGATTCTCTCTCTCTCTCTCTCTCTCTCTCTCTCTCTCTCTCTCCTTCTGCCCCACTCCCCCACTCATGTTGTCTCTCTCTCTGTCTCTAAAATAAAATTAAAAACAAAAAGGAAGGAAATCCTGCTATTTGTTAATAACATGGATGGAACTTGAGGCCATTATGCTTAGTGAAATAAGTCAGACAGAAAATGACAAATACTATATGATACCACATATATGTAGGATCTAAAAACACAAACAAACAACCAAACAAAAAACACAACTCAACAACCAAGCTCATAGATACAGAAAACAGATTGATGGTTGGTTGCCAGAAGCAGGATGGCATACAGGGTGAGTGAATTGAACCAAAGTGGTCAAAGGTACAAACTTCTAATTATAAAATAAATAAGTCATGAAGATGTAAATGTACAGCTTGACAATTAGAAATAATAGTACTGTATTTTATATTTAAAAGTTGCTAAGAGAATAAATCTTAGAAATTCTCATCTCAAGAAAATAATTATAAAAATGTGTGGTGACAGATGTTAACTAGACCTATTGTCATGATCATTTTATAATATATGCATATATTAAATCAACATGGTGTACATCTGTAACTAATATAATGCTATATGTTAATTATATCTCAATAAAAAATAAATAAAAATTTCAGAAAGAAACTACTTTCAAAAATTTTGAAACTTCTTTCAAAATTCTTTTTGAAAGTCACATTGTACTGGCTTCCCACCTTATGGGCAATTTCTAGCCATAATAATTATTCCAAAAGCCTTTTAATAACAATGATTAATTACTTTTTCATAAATTTTAATAGGCCATAAGCTAATTTACTGGTGTCTTTAAATGTTTATTTTAGAATTAAAACCCTTATTGTTGACTGTTAAATGAAACCTATAAATTGATGACATTATTTGTGAATGGTATTGTAAATGTAAATTTAAAAATTCAACATTGAAAATAAAATTATGTGATTTTTTCAGTAATAATATGAAACAAATTTTAGTAGAACACAACATGGTAGGAAAAATAACGTTCTTAGTAAATTATGAAAGCTGTGGAGCAGAAATGTACTTGGAATTGGTTATTGTATATAAATAATTCATAATTGCATCAAACAAGCTATGATATTCTACTGGTTTATACAGACTGACCTGTAAGTATCACATTTTATAAATATTTTTATGTCTATACAGTCAGAACTACAAAAATGTTGGTGATAAATCTTATTTTGAACTAAGAATATTGGCATATTATTACAAAATCTCTATCTGCTACCTCTCATTGATTGAATTTCAGATGTTTGAGCCTTTGAGGAACTACTTTGTAAATACTCTAAATTTTCTTACATTTGTTTCAAAATTAGTTGGAAATCTCTAATCAAAATGTTCAGCAAGATTCAAATTTGGAAGTTAATAAAGAATTTTGATTATTATTTTTTTTTTTAATTTATTTTTGGGACAGAGAGAGACAGAGCATGAACGGGGGAGGGGCAGAGAGAGAGAGGGAGACACAGAATCGGAAACAGGCTCCAGGCTCTGAGCCATCAGCCCAGAGCCTGATGCGGGGCTCGAACTCACGGACCGCGAGATCGTGACCTGGCTGAAATCGGACGCTTAACCAACTGCGCCACCCAGGCGCCCCAAGAATTTTGATTATTAAAAGCAAATCTCATAAATGAAGGGACAAATTAATTCTTACAGAAACAATGAATGGTGTAAATAAATTACAGTGACAGCTCTAGAGATATACAAGATTTAATTTTAATTTTTCTGCTAAAATTCTTTGAAACATCGCAACTTAAGGGAAAAGTCTTTTTACCTTTTATGAAGTCCTATTTATAATTAGGCAGTTTTATTTTATACGAAAATGAAATGACATTGAGAATACCCATGGTTGTACGGCATCTACCTTTGCTGAGACATTCAAAAGAATATTAAGACATTTCTGACAATTTTTATCTAATAAAAATGTGTCAAGAAAAGTCATCTGTAAATGGAAGTAAAAAGACAGTACCTATGAAAATATTTGGGCTGATAAAGTTGCTCATATCAGCATAAAAATAGAATTAAGAATATTTTCCACTTATATTCCTGAGCACCTATAGAAACATTTTCTCAATTAAAATTATTATATTTACAAAGTGGAATAATTTGAATAAACTTAATAATAAAATGCACCTTTGAAGAAGACTTGTGAAATTTTATGAAAAATTTAAAATAAGATGATTGAAAATAAATTTTACAGAAAATGTGACAGTATAAACTGATCAAAGCACCATGAAAAATTATTCAGTTTATATTATGTTTAATATTCAGATAGTCAACCTAAATTTGTTTTAATTTTGCTTTATTTAAAAAAAATCAAGGGGCACCTGGGTGGCGCAGTCGGTTAAGCGTCCGACTTCAGCCAGGTCACGATCTCGCGGTCCGTGAGTTCGAGCCCCGCGTCAGGCTCTGGGCTGATGGCTCGGAGCCTGGAGCCTGTTTCTGATTCTGTGTCTCCCTCTCTCTCTGCCCCTCCCCCGTTCATGCTCTGTCTCTCTCTGTCCCAAAAATAAATAAACGTTGAAAAAAAAAATTAAAAAAAAAAAAATCAAGCACTGGGTGTTGTATGTAAGTGATGAATCATGGGAATCTACCCCCGAAACCAAGATCACACTGTATAAACTATTCGTTAGCTAACTTGACAATAAATTATGTTAAAAACATTTTTTAAGTAATAGAAGATCAAGGATTTAAAAAAATCTTTTTGATTACCTCTCATTATAGAACCAGTGATATAATAAATCAGTTTGTTGATCAATTAAGTAAATTTTCAAAATAATTTTAATTTTAATAATTTTAATGCCCTATTGACACCCAAAAGTGACTCATTTAGATACTAACCTGTATGGTCACCATAACTATAACCTTATTTTTGATTCCAATTTCTACTTTTGACAGCCATGTTGAGTCATGAAAGTTCAGATAAAACATTCACTAATTCATTAAGTCATTCATGTATTCAGCAGTCACTTATTAGGTCAATCTATTAGCCAAATATTCTAGGTGCTTTGAATGTATTTGTGAACAAAACAAAGATCCCTGGCTTCATGGAGTCAACATTTTAGCATGGGGAGAAGGGCATCATCTAGCAATAAACAACAGCATAATACATAAATAGATTTATCACAAATTAGTAAGTGATAAATCCTTTGGAAAACAAAAATTCAAGCAAGGTAACAGGAATTGTGAATGTGAGAAGTGTTAAGGAAATGAAATGCTGCACATTAAATAGGTGAGAAGGTGACATTTGAGCAAAGATTTGATGGGATTAGGGGAATTAGCCTAGGAATTATCTAGGGAGAAAGGAGGCCACAAAAGGCAGAGGCACACAACTGAAATGCCTGAGAAACAGGAGACCAGGATGGTGGGAGGGGAAGAATGTGAGGGAATGTAGTAGGATATGAGGTGTGAAGGGCAAGAGAGGGAATGTGGCTGGAAAGGATATGATAGAGGCAGAGGGCGCCTGGGTGGCTCAGTTGGTTAAGCAAGCAACCAACTGTTGATTTCAAAGGAGGTTATTATCTCATGGTTTGTGAGGTTGGGCTCTGCACTGACGGGATGCTTTGTCTCCCTCTTCTTCTGCCCCTCCCCTGCTTGCACTGTGTCTCAAAAATAAATAAACATTTTTTTTAAATCCTCTATTTTTTGCATTGCAATATCTAAAAGAATTTTGATTTGATTAAATCCTGCACATTCGTGTCTTTTAGTTTGGCTTTGTTATTAAATATCAGGTAATCTCTCTCCTGCTTTTGGTAAAGGAGGTTAGGTCCTTTGTATTTCCTTGATTTCTGACTCTTCCAGGCTTCAGTTTTCAGGGAAGGAGTTCTGAAGTTTGACTTTCTCATGGGATGTTAGCAATAAGATTTAACTTAATTGTTTTCTACTTTATATGTGCTCCTGAAGACTTTGTGAAAAATTTATCTCTTTAATAAATGAAATTATGAAATATCTTAGTAATTTGCCAATGAATTTTATAAGGATTGCCAAAAGTGATAGCCTTGTTTTTAATTGAAAAGTCAAACTTCATCTATAAAACATGATGCATATTTTGAGTGGGAACCTGAACTCAGAATCTGGGCACCACTATCTATTAGCTATGCTGTCTTGTGCAAAGAACTTACACTTTCTCAACTTCAATTTGTATAAATGGGAATCCGCAATAAGACTCACATCACAAGTTTATTGTGAAAAAATTTTAAGGTATGTGAAAATGTGATCAAATGTTAAATGATATACAAATGCTGGGAACTATTATCATCATCAGAAATGACACTGAGATACCATTCGTCCATTCTAAGCCTTTTGAAAAGCATTTTTCAAGCTTCTTCCCTAAATGCTTAATTTTTTTTCTTTTTTTAAAGTTTTTTTTTTTTTTTTTTAACGTTTATTCACTTTTGAGAGTCAGAGAGAGACAGAGCACAAGCGGGGGTGGGGCAGAGAGAGAAGGAGACACAGAATCTGAAGCAGGCTCCAGGCCAGCTCAGCTGCCAGCACAGAGTCCAACGCGGGGCTTGAACTCACGAATCGTGAGATCATGACCTGAGCTGAAGTCGGACACTTAACCGACTGAGCCACCCAGACACCCCAATACTTAATTTTTTTCCGCTCACAATTTTTTAAATTTAATTTCAGCGTAGTTAACCTACAATGTTATATTAATTTCAGGTGTACAATATAGCGATTCCATCAGGATAAGTGTACTCTTAATCGCCTTCACATGTTTCAACCAATTCCCCACCTACCTCCCCTCTGGCGACCATCAGATTCTTCTCTATAGTTAAGAATCTGTTTTTTGATTTGTCTCTTTTATTTTTCATTTGTTTTGTTTCTTAAATTCCATATATGAATGAAATCATATGGTATTTGTCTTTCTCTAACTGGCTTGTTTCACTTAGCGTTATACTCTCTAGATCCATCCATGTTATTGCAAATGGCAAGATTTCATTCTTTTTTATAGCTGAGTGATACTCCATTGCATCTATACACCACCTCTTCTTTATCCACTCATCTGCCAGTGAGCACTTGGGCTGCTTCCCTAATTTAGTTATTGTAAATAATGCTGCAGTAAACACAGGGGTGCATATATCCTTTCGAATTAGTGTTTTTGTGTTCTTTAGCTAAATATCCAGCAGTAGAATTACTGGATCATAAGGTAGTTTTATTTTTAATTTTTTGAGAAACCCCCATACTTTCTTCCACAGTGACTGTACCAGTTTGCATTCCCACCGACAGTGTACAGGGGTTCCTTTTTTCCCCATCCTCACCAACACTCGTTGTTTATTGTTTTTGATTTTAGCCATTCTGACAGGTGTGAGGTAATATCTCATTTTGATTTGCATTTCCTGATGATGAGTGATGCTGTCTGCTCCAAATTCTTAATACCTTCTTTTCAAAACAGTTTAAAAAAAAGTAAAGCCCTCAATAATTAAAGGAAGGGATTTAAGCTAAATATGTTATATTCCATTGCTTCTCAAACTTGAATGTGCATAGCAGTTACCTGGCTGTCTTGTTAAAACGCAGTCTGGTTCATTAGGTCTGAGGTAGAACCTGGATTCTGCAATTCAAACGGGTTCCTACAGGATACAGATGCTGTCTGTTTGCCAACCACACTTGGAGTATCAGAGTTGTATACTAATCTCGACATAAAGTGCATTTAGCTACCTAACATTTGCTTTGGTGTTTCATTATATTTATGAATCACAAAATACTCTGAACACAGTAGCTTTGGTGTTTTAAACACTGAATTCAAGGTCAACACAAAAAAGGACCTGAGAAAATAATTTATCTACACATATATGAAAAGAGAAAGATTACAAAAGGAAGGGAGCAGAGAGAAGCAATACCCAAATCTTCAGATATGCTGTACTTCACTGATGGAAACCTGAGTGTTCTCAAAGAAACTGTTAATCCAGATCCTGTGGTTGAATTTTACTTTCCTTAAGGAACTTTCTATCCTCAAGTATGAAACTAAATAAACTCTTGGGATACAAAGAAATTAATACTGGTAAGTCCATGAACTGATAATGAACATGTGGCTAAGATTATTTTTTACCAGGTATTTGTAGTTCTTGTTATCACAACAGTTGTCTCTACTATTAATGCCAATAGGTCATTAAGTGTGTTTGTAAAATTGTTACGCAAGGTCCTAAACAAATTCATGGTGCTGCTGGTGAACATTGTCCACATTTTAGATTTGATTTATTTGGTTTCTGGAGACTTTGTCTCTTAATAAAACATATATAGTCCTTCATTTTTACCTTTGGAGAGATTTTTAGAGATATTCATAGAATATAGAAAAACTTTCCTCAAAAAATTTACTCAAGGTAATATAAGAGATAAAGTGATAGAGACAAAATGATGCAAGTTAAAAGTTTTAAGAATTAAGTAAATTCAAATTTGATTAAAAAAATTGCTTCATACCTATGTGAAAATGTGCTTGTATTCTCTGCTAAACAACATTAAACTAGACATTGATTAAACATGCACCAATGCCACAAAGTTTCCTCAGATTTCATGGCCACTTACACTTCAGGAAAATCAAAAGTATTTTAACGAGTAGCCAGTGGGAGTTTGGATGAGAAAAGCAAAATAAAACAAACAAAAGAACAGAAACAGGTCTCTACAGCTTAATGGATGGAACTGAGGCTTTCATAAGAGTTTGCTGATTGATGTGGGCCAGCGAAACAGCTAACATTATAACTGGTGTCTTTGAAGGAAACCACCTTATGCACCAAGAATGGATCCTTAAGAGCACTCTCAGCCATAGAAGGTGGGGCACCATGTTCCCAAAGCACACAGTATTCTTCTTTATTGTGGTGTTTATCGTATTTGCTGCAGTTAGCTGCTGGCTTGTCTCTCTCTGTGATATCCTAGAGAACACAGTGTTCATACACATGTACCCCATATTTGGCGCATCCTGCAGGTTTGATGACTATTTGATCAATGAAAATGAATGAGTTGTGGCATTTTCACTTTCTTCTTAATATAACTATTGAACACAATAGACAGTAAGTAAAAAAAGGCATCAACTATACATGCCCACTTCTTTCACTTCAGTTTTCATTGAGGAAAACACAGTTTGAATCTGCCTAAGTCACATATGGTGATCAGATTTACCAAGCAATTAGTAATAAGTCCAAGTTTCCACTTGTATTTGTCCTTGCAGGCAGAGCCTGGGAGCATAGAGTATTTTCTGGTAACAAATGGGAATCTGGCCAACCAGCAATCTGCGCATTAGTATTCTAATAACCAGAGGCCAGAGTGCCATAGTGCTGCATCAGAACTAATTTATGAAACCAGGTCCAAAGGCTCATTAAAATGGTCACAATTCAGTGACTACCCAGTAAAATTAGACTACAGTTTCATTCCCACAACAGTGTATATTTTAACATACTATTAAGGACATTTTTCAAGTGTTAAAACTAGCTTTGATTCCGTGAAGGGGGAAAAAAAAAAAACAAGATTAGAAACCCAGGTACTTTTGACCCTATTGGCTCCACTTTCAGCTTTCAGCTTAAAATGCTTCAAATGTCCATGTTTTAGAGCACAAGGTAGCTGTACTTGCATTTGCAAGTCTGGCGCTTTTTTTTTCCCTTAGAGTAAAAACACTTCCAGGCAGTTCCATCAAACCACAGGGTTGTGAACCTACCTGGCCAAGAAATCTCAAGCAATCAATTGGGTGGATCATGGTTCCCCCATTGCTCCCTACAGCATTCTTTTAATCATACATCCTGCACCATGATGCCAAAACTCTTGGGGACTCAGAGAATATTACTTTATGTGCTACTTTCCACAGCCAAACCAGCATTAAGTGGCATAGAAAATGTGACATCCAAAATCCGGTTAAGAGCAATGTGATAGTGGGAAAGTGCTAGACTGTGGGTCTGGTGCAGCTCTGGCTCAAGGCTGCCGCTGACTCTCAGACAGTCATCTCTCTCAGGACAGGGGCAAGGTATCAGTCGGTGCCTGGCACATGGGCCATGCTCAATAAGAGAGACAGTTGTAGTGAACTGAGCTAACGATATTATTATGAATGCCATTTAATTTCTCGGTACCTCAAACATCTATGTACATGATGTGGGAATAACGACTCCTGCTCTGCTTATTTCACAGGATTTTTTTGAGGATCTAAACTAATAAATGCAAAAACACTCGTAAATGATAGGGTGCTTATACTAGGGTAATGTATGGTTTCATGCACTCACTTGTCAAACATAACAGACTATTTTCTTTATCTCCTGAATTTTTATTCAATGGAATAGTAATGAATCCCTAAATCTTTTAAATGTGAACAATAAAAGGTTCTGAATGAGTTTTCCGAGCAGTCTATATGCCATGGCTGAATTATTTAAACTTTTATTTAAACTGGGAAAGGAAACAAAACAAAAAAATCTCAAGATTATATTACTTATAGGTAATTCTTTTAGAAAAAATATTTCTTTTATTTTTTTCCATCTAAAAAATGATATTGATGATGTATATACCTTTATTATACTATGAGTTATGCATCACTTTCATTTTTAATGGTTTTTTTTGAGAGAGAGACAGAGCATGAGTGGGGGAGGACCAGAGAGAGAGGGAGACACAGAATCAAAAGCAGGCTCTAGGCTCTGAGCTGTCAGCACAGAGCCCAACATGGGGCTCAAACTCATGAACTGTGAGATCATGAACTGAGCCAAAGTCAGGCACTCACCCAGGTGCCCCAGGAATATAAGTCAGGCATCACTTTAATGTCAATGTTAAATTCCTCTAGAAATGGCAGATGCCAACAGGGATCAATAGTGGTAGAGGTAAGTAGCAAGGGCCTATTTATTGTAGTAGTGTAAATAATATGCAGTTGAAAAGATTAAAATAAATTTTCACCTGAGGATATTCCAAATTGAAACGTGGCAAAAAAATAAATGTAAAATGTTTTCTAAATATTTCAGTGTATTTCATAAACCTGTGTTCTGGGAAGACACCGTTTTGCTGAATGTTTACACGTGTGTCATCCAAAATATACTCTGTGTTTATACACACACACACACACACACACACACACACACACTTGAGTTAAACATAACTGAATGTTTCTTTTTTTTCCAGAATCTTATCCTTTCATATGCATTCCAAATATACAAAAGAGAGATAAATTATAGCATTTTTACAAAACTTATGTTACCATGATTTATTTGTTTGGCAATATACCTGTTAACATCTTCCAAAACATAGTTCAAATAAATGTCACTTTAGGAAATGTGCTGACAGTGTGTTTGGCTAGACACACTACAACCTGTGCAAGGATATACCTTCTGGTCTGTATGAATTTAATCAACCAGTAGACAGACCCACTGAACACCTGTTGGATAAATAACACCGTGCAAGATAAAAGTCCAAAGTCAAAGAGAGGCACTCAGTAGTCTGTGCCATTGGAGCAATGTAATAACATAAAATGGGGATCGCAGTGTTTGGGTGTTGAAGTAGAGGTATCTTCCCAAGAGTCATAAAGCATGAACTAATAGAATGCTGTTACCATCATCTTTTGTCGCACACTAACAAAAATCGGTCAAAGAAATGCATTTACATGTTTTGAATATCATTTCTGAGAATGACACTTTGGAATAGTACCTGTCTCCATTTGCCTCATCTCATTTACCTCAAACCAGAATAGGTTCATCTCATTGACTTTTTCCGGTTCTCTAACTTTATAGTTGTTTCTGTCATGGTATGTTGACATCACTTATTTAGCTTCAATATAAAGAAGCAAGGAAAACTGATTAAATTTTTTAGAACATTTAATATGTTTTTAAGTAGTTTACTGTGAAAAGATATAGTTATTAGCCCAACAGGATATTTTTCAGTTTGTTTGATTCTGAGGTTAATTCTAGAAGAATAATTTTAGAGTAAGTTTTTATTTTTTCCACCTATTTTTTTCATGCTAACTTGAAATATTGAAACTTCAAAATAAATATGGGGTCTGTTCTTAGTTGGTCCTTACGTAGGCTTATAATGTCATAGGACAAAATGCAGATACCCATCTTCCCTCCGTGTGGAGGTCTCCTGTCTCCAGTCATCTCCTAACCGTAGGTAAGGCTTTCACTCCCTTCTGCTTCATCCCTATGCCTGGAAACGGTTTGGGGGAGTTCTTCCACACAGTATGATGTATATTGCACCCAAACATAAACACTTCAAGAGACCTCCTTTTAATGGTGCTTACCTAATTTTACTGACTCTCTCTACAAGAATATAATTCTAATACTCAGATAATAGAATCCACCTTCTTGATACAGAGGTACCTTTATAGATACTTCTGTAAAACAAGTAGGAATTTAACTAGGATATTTTGGATGATCTCAAAAAAAATTTGTTGAGAATGATTAAACCCATATCCCTTCTTGAAGACAATATGGGATTTCTAAATATTAGTATTTGGTATGACTCTTTCTAAATTTGGGAATTTAAGAAATAACACTTTATTTTCTGTACCTCAGTATTTTACTCCAAAGCCCCTATCTTTATAAGAATGGCAGAAAGTTGAATCTCGGTCATTTTTCCTCTAGTCCTACCTATGGGAAACTTACACAATGTGTGACAATTAGAGAAGAAAACCTCAGGATGTCTCTCCATCATTGACCACAGATTTTACTGCTACGGTGTCATTTGCCTTATTTACATGGTCCCTTCAAGGCCAGCAGCTCTTGAGTCATGAGTACCTGAGCCTTGGCTTCCAAATAAGCCATGTTGGCCTGAAGACACAATTAAATCTTGTATTTAAAAGTTGAGTACAACGGAAATGCTCATTCATCCAGAGCTTTGCCAAATTTTCTATTTGGTGGTTTGACTCATATAAATGAGTCTTTATGTATTCCAGAAACAAATACTTTGTCAAGGATTTCTTCATCTAGTTTGTGGCCTTTTTTTGCATTGTCTTTTTCTGCCTTTTACTGAGCAGAAATTCTTTTTATTTTACTGTAATGTAGTAGAGTTTATCAATCTTGTATTTTAAGGCTAGTGCTTTTTATGTCTGGTTTAGGATTATCCTTTCATACTCTGATCTCATAAGGATATTTTACTATATTTCTTCTTAAAAGTTATATATTTTGGAGGGGGGAGGGCGCCTGGGTGGCTCAGTCAGTTAGGCTTCCAACTTCAGCCCAGGTCATGATCTCACTGCTCATGAATTCGAGCCCCACATTGGGCTCTGTGCTAACAGCTCAGAGCCTGGAACCTGCTTCAGATTCTGTCTCCATCTCTCTGCCCCTTCCCTGCTGATGTGCTCTCTCTCTCTCTCTTTCTCTCTCTCTCTCTCTCTCAAATACGAAAAATAAAACTTAAAAAAAATTTAATAAAAAAAGGTATGTATTTTTGCCTGTCACATTTAGGGTTTTAATCTGATAGTAATTAATTATTTTTCCGTACAGTGTAGAGGTTCAAGTTCATATTTATCCTCGCAGTAATGTAATCAGTTGTTACAGCCTCAGAAGCCTATCTTTAATCCCGGATCAGCTATGTTATTTCTGTCATAATTCAGACATTCATATATGCGTGTTTCAGTTTGGGAGTTTTCTACTCTGTTGCAATGTTTCATTTTCTATCTTTGCACAAATACTATAGTCTTAATTATTGTAGCTTAAAATAAGTCTGCATAAGGCAAGTTTGCCACCTTTGGGTTTTTTTCCAAGTGGTTATTTTGACCTTTTACTCTGTCATGTAAGTCTCAGAATTAACTTACCAACTCCACACAGATATAAAAAGAATGTTTGGTGATATTATTGACATTATATGGAATCAATAAATCAACTTCAGGAGAATTGAAATGTTTGTTAAATATCAAGTTTTCTAATTTCTCTATTTATGTGAGGCAACCATAAAATCTTCCAATATAGTTATATAATTTTCCTTATAAACAACTTTAAAATTTTATAATGCATTTATCCCTAGGTACTTTACTTTTATACTATGTAAATTACATCTTTTCGAATTATATTTTTAAACACGTATTGCTGTGTAGAGATATGAATTTGAATTGTGTATATTGGCATTGAACCCAAGAAGTTTATTAAACTCTTTTATTAATTGTAATAGTCAATGGATATTTTGGAATTTTTATGTGGACCCAGTTATTATCAACAGTTATGACAGTTTAATTTCTTCCTTCCCATTTCTGGTACCGTTTTCCTGTCTTACTTCATGCACTATGAAATCCAGAATTGGTACTAGTGAATACCCTTCTAAATTTCTTGACATGAGGGGCACCTGGCTGACCCAGTTGGAAGAGCATGCGACTCTAAATCTCAGGGTCATAAGTTTGAGCCCCATGTTGGGTGTAGACATAATATAAAAATTAGCTAATTAAGTACTCAAATACCTTGATGTTAAAGAAAATGTAGCCAATATTTCACTATTAACTATGACATTTACTAGAGAATTTTTTTGTAGATATTCCTTATTAGGAAGAAGGATGAAGTTTCCTTTTCTTCTTAGTTAAAGATTTTAACCCATATGGGTATTGAATTCAGTAATTATATGGTTCATACCCTTTAATGTGGGCACTGTCCCCTGTCCCCTCTAATTCACAAGGACATAAAAGCTAAAGCTCAAGTTCTGGTTTCAGTAAGTGTCTTCAAGGACTAAGCCAGAGCCAGTCTTCCAATTCCATCTGATTTCCTTTCCTGCTTTGACTCAGACATAGGCTTCTATGAACTCCTTACTTTTTTACTAGCTCAGTGTTGTACTTTTTAAAAAAGTTTTTTTTAACATTTATTCATTTTTGAGAGACAGAGACAAAGGATGAGCAGGGGAGGGGCAGAGAGAAAGGGAGACACAGAATCTGAAGTAGGCTCCAGTCTCTGAGCTGTCAGCACAGAGCCTGAGGTGGTGTTCAAACTCACGAATGGTGAAATCATGACCTGAGCCGAAGTCAGATGCTTAACCGACTGAGCCAACCAGGCACCCCTCAATGTTGTATTTTTAAAAAAAGAGATATATTATACAGTTGACTCTTGAACAACATGGGAGTAGGGGTACTGAGCCCCTGTGCAGTCAAAAATTTACACATAATGTTTGACTCCCCCCAGAACTCAACTACTAATAGTCTACTGTTGACTGGAAACCTTACCAATAACATAAACAATAAATACATATATTGTATGTTTCATGTATTCTTGTTACTGTATTCTTACAATAGAAGTAAGCTAGAGAAAAGAGAATGTTAAGAAAATCATAAGGAAGAGAAAATACATTTACAGTACTGTACTATATTTATTGAAAAAAATCTGCATATAAATGGACCTGTGCAGTTCACACCAGTGTTGTTGAAGGGTCAGCTGTATTTTATCTAGAAATTTTGGTTGTTTTCACTGCTGGGTCACTCATTCCTCCCTAATCCAGTGTACTTAGTCCACTGTACAAGAAAGGGAAGTATTCTCCTTCTTTTCTATCAAAATAATGTCAAAAAAACCCCACATTATTTTGATATATTTGATATAGATTTTCCTTCTTATCATGATTTAGAAATTTTAACTTTATTAAAGCTTGGTTTTTATGTGATTTTCCAAACCTTTGTCACCCAACTTTCCAATCCCTTAACTGTTTCACACATTTCTTTAAGACAGAGGTTGGGCAGTTGTATGCAAATACTCTTCTGTCAGGTACTTAAGCATCTTATTGCCTTATCCCAGAGATTTTATCATGATTTTAGTTCACAAAGGCAAAAGTTGTACTCTCTTCTTCTGACTACCCAGGAACTCTATAACTGCACATTCTAGTTTATGAGTGTGTGTGTTGTATTGTTCCTTTAGTAAGCCTGGTATCCTCTAGAGTTCCACTCTTCTACACGCCTTTTCTACATAGATGAAAGATATTATCATTTAAATTAATTCCTCTTAAGAACAAAGCTCTGATCCATGCAAATGTGTATGTAAACTGAGACATTTCTGGCAAAAACCCAGTTGAGAAGGATATCTGGGGGCACCTGGGTGGCTCAGTCCATTAAGCGTCCAACGCTTGATCTCAGTTCATGGGGTCGAGCCCCACGTCGGGGTCCATGCTGACAGCATGAAACCTGCTTGGGATTCTCTCTCCTCTCTCTCTCTCTCTCTCAAAATAGATAAACATTCAAGGGGCGCCTGGGTGGCGCAGTCGGTTAAGCGTCCGACTTCAGCCAGGTCACGATCTCGCGGTCTGTGAGTTCGAGCCCCGCGTCAGGCTCTGGGCTGATGGCTCAGAGCCTGGAGCCTGTTTCCAATTCTGTGTCTCCCTCTCTCTCTGCCCCTCCCCCGTTCATGCTCTGTCTCTCTCTGTCCCCAAAATAAATAAACGTTGAAAAAAAAAATTTTTAAAAAAAAAAATAGATAAACATTCAAAAAAAGAAGGATATCTCATTCTTTCTTCATTTTACTAAGCATTCCTGATTTCTCTACCTCATTCAACATTGTCTTTTTCCATAGTAATTATTGCTTTCTAATATGTTATGAATTTTTCTGTTTGTTTTCATTGCTGTTGTTGTTGTTTGCCATCTATTTCTCCCCCCAGTAGAAGGTTAGTTTTACAAAGGCATAAATCTAACCTGTTTGGTACATGACATATCTCAAACAGTGCCTGGCCTAAAGTAGATGCTCAGCAAATATTTGTTGAATAAATGAATAGCATATAACATTTGTATAGGCAAATGGCGAAAGGAAAAAAAAATCTCATCATTTATTTTCCTCAAGTGGATTAATTTTTCCTAATCAGTGCTATATTATTTTTTGCTTTTAGATATCAACATGGCAGGAGAACCCAAACCATACAGACCAAAACCTGGAAACAAGAGGCCCCTTTCTGCACTTTATAGGTAAGTAAGCAATTTTATGATATATAGTAGTGGAAACTTCTTGCAACTTTAAAAAGCAACATAACCTTATAAGGAATCAAATGTTTTAAAGAACAATCCTTCCTGGCATAAAGTACAACAAAATGCTCACAATCAACATATAGATATGTTACCCAGGATTGGCAGGGATCTGTACACCTAACCTTCCCATCTCCACTAAAACAACCCCTCTACAAGATATTCCTCAAATAAAATCTAATAAAAATCTTTCATGACTTTACCTGCCAACGTGCTGGAAAGGACAATACCTTGTGACTACTGCATGCCATGTACTGTAGGTATTTTTCATGGTGTTTGATTTAATTTAATTTTCATAACCATCCTGCATTGTAGATACTGCTGCTCTTATCTTACAGATCAAGACCCTGATACACATTTTCTTGGGGAATTTCCCTAAGTCCCACCACTTGTAAGAATGATGGCACCAACATTCAGACTCATGCTGTCTGATGCCATACCTTGAGTTCTTTCCGCCTGATCATTTAGCCTCTTTTGTCACAAAGTATATGCTCATTTCACCCCTATTTCTCTAAAACAACAAATGTAGTCCTTCCCTTCTCCAAAGAGACCTACCTAATACCTTTAACCTTTCCTAATATACTTGGATCTGAGTCAATTTAACATTCTGGTCTTTCCCCTCTCGTTGCCCCAGTTTATCAGTGTCCACATTTATAATCTCAATGCTCGATAGATAAAGTTAAACTGTATTTAGCCTCTCTATTGTTCTGTATAAACGTCTATCATGTTAAGTAAAATTCAGTTCATTTGGATAAGAGGACAAGAGTAAGCTCACAGAACTTTTAGTTCTTTAAAAATAGCCACTTTTGGGGGGTGCCTGGGTGGCTCAGTTGGTTGAACTTCTGACTTTGGCCTGGGTCACGATCTCAGGGTTCACAAGTTTGAGCCCTGCGTCAGGCTCTGTGCTGACAGCTCAGAGCCTGAGGCCTGTGTCTCCCTCTCTCTCTACCCGTCCCCAGCTCACTCTCTGTCTCTCTTTCTGTCAAAAATAAGTAAAAACAGGGGAATCTACGTGGCTCAGTCGGTTATGTGTCTGACTTCAACTCAGATCATAATCTCGCAGTCTATGGGTTTGAGCCCAGCGTCAGACTCAGTGCCGACAACTCAGAGCCTGGAACCTGCTTCAGATTCTATGTCTCCCTCTCTCTCTGCTCTCCCCCACTCACCCTCGGTGTTTGTGTCTCTCTCTCAAAAATAAATAAACATTAAAAAATTTTAAGTAAATACATACATAAATAAAAACATTAAAATAATTTTTTTAATAGTGACTTTTGAAAACAAAAATGTTCTGTTGCTAAGTCATATGTCCCACTTCATGAACTTTTGCCATTGGTTTTTGTACTGTTAAGTGCCAATTTTGCATCTCTCTGTTAAATCCCCTTTTGTTAGACTTGGCCAATTGTTGCAAGCTATTGAGATCTCCTGTCATCCAATTTATTTCGTTGTCTCCCAGATATGTGTCTTCATTCCATCAGTATCCACATCCAAAGAACTAATATAAGTGTTGAGCAAGGCCCCCTTTTTTAACCTGATATTATTTGGATAAAGGAGAACTGAGTTCTACTTGTCAAAATTGATTATATTCTAATATAGTACAGTAAGAAGAGTACTCAAAAGATAGCTTGGAGCTGGTTTTTTTCATCTTTGTTCTCTGAGAACTAGCGTATCTCCTTCTTTCAGCCACTCACAGCCTCATTTCCCAAGCTGTGAAATAAAAAAGATCAGAATTAAATGAGTGCCAAGGTCCTATCCATGCTAATGCCCCAGGGCTCTCTAATGCATGACCATTAGAAATCATAAAATAGATATTGAAAATATGTCTTAATTGCTCATATTATTTTAGCTATGTGAGTTTACTTCATTTTAATTTAAAAATTTATATAAAAATGGAAAAGTACAGGCCTTAACAAATTTGATAAATGATCATAAGACAATATTGGTATTAAAGGTCCAAAATGAAGTCACCAGCCAAAGTGAAGTGATACTTTCTCTACCTTGTTTAAGGTAGAGGATACCTTTACAAAAAACTGAAAAAATGCAAGTTCTTTTGTGATCAGATTCATTTTTAAATGTATGTATAGAACTGCCTCTAATGTAGAACATTTCAAAAGCCGTTATTTTTAATAATTAACAAAACAAACTGTCAGTGGCTTTTTAAATTTTTTCTCATCAAAGAGTTACCACTGTGCAGTGATGTTGATTTTCTAATTTTCCCTGTTCTTGGACTGTTTTGATTTTCTTATGAGAATAGAAGCTTGTGACAAGAAACAGGTGTCTTTTTAACTATTATTTCTCTATTACTAAATTACGTTGAATTGTGAATTCAAAAGAATCAAAAGCAGAAGTTCATTTAATCTGATATATTGTATACAAATTACATCGGTGGAGAAATGCTTATTTATCCTGTTTTCATCTGTTTACTCAAATGAAGGCTGGGTTGTACTGAAATTACAAAGAGGTAACAAAGGGAACAAAAGAGAGTGGAATGCACGTCTAAGAACACCCTTTTATACACACTTTCTCATTCTTACATAAGCTTAATAATAGTAATAACTCCTTTTTATGTAGACACACTGTATTTTCAGAGTCACTATTTATCTGTTCACCACAAAAGTCCACAAGGTTTGTATTATGAGCCTTGTATTATAAATGAAAAAACTAAGTTTCCAAAACAATAAAGGACTCGCCCGAACTAAGATGACAAGATTAGGAACTGAACACTGGTTTTCAGCCTTCAATTCTAGTGATCTTGCCGCTAGATCACTGCTCCGCATATTTACTCACCTGCCCCTATCTAAGCATAGAGATTATAAAAAGCAGAGATTCCTACCCAGCAAAACTAATAATCACTTACACTGTCCATGATTACCATGACAGCAGGTGGCAAAGGAAAGACTACACTACACAGTATAAAAACCAGAGAGTTACAACCGATCTCTGTGATCATGGGGCACAAATTTTGAGCTTCAGGTTCTTTATCTCACATAATAGTTGTAGAATTTTCTTGACAGGATAAAATGAATAGTTGAGGCAAAAGCACCTAATCTTAGTGCAGGGCATATGGTGGCAGCTTGAAAAGAGGTTGTTTCTGCTTTCCTGTTCTTTGTAACTTTGGGTCTCTTATCCATGAAATGAGAAAGCTGGAATAATTTCATTTCTTCGTTTATTTGTTCATTCATTCATACAAGACATATTTATTGTGCGTCTACTATAGTTTAGGCACTGTGGTCACTGCTTTTCAAGGCAAATGACACAGCAAATGCCAAGGCCACAAGGCAAGGAGAAATCAAAATTAAATAAAAATAAATTATTTTTCGGGTTCTTGGTAACCTCTGATTTACCGTCATGCCCTAAACTGTTATGTCTCCAGATCTCTTTACCCTGTTGGGGATGTATATGATTTGCTATCAGACTTTCTCCTTCACCTGCATCCATTTCATCTCTGTCATGAACCACAAAGTAGTATTTACATGGAATACACACTGAGGGATAACCTTGTTATTTCTTTTTTATATTTTTTACATTTATTTATTTATTGAGAGACATAGAGAGACAGAGCACAAGTTGGGGAGGGGCAGAGAGAGAAGGAGACACAGAATCCAAAGCAAGCTCCAGGCTCTGAGCTGTCAGCACAGAGCCCAATGTGGGACTCGAACTCAAGAACTGCGAGATCATGACCTGAGCTGAAGTCGGACGCTTAACCCACTGAACCACCCAGGAGCCCCTAACCTTGTTACTTCTTTTAACAGGATTTTCAGTTTAGCCAGACAGCCTTCACCAAGCATTTATCATGTGCTGAATTAACATAGTATATGTGGAAGCCACAAAAAATTTTAAAAACATACTATAGCCTTAAAATATTTACTGTGGTATTCACGAGTTAAATGTACACACAAATAAAGAATATAAATGAAGTATACATACAGTTCTATAAGAAAACAAATGAGAGAGTAACTGATCCTGCCTAAGGGGAGGGGAGGTGGAAGTCTGAGTGACGTTTGATCTGACTTCTGAGCAATCAGGCATTCACTCATAGGCAAAGAGAAAGAGAGCATGCTGGCAAAAGAAAATGTGACCAGGGAATAGACACATGATTAAGAAGAGGATCTCATGGTGAGAACTAGTATAGTCTACTTGGTGAAGGCAAAGAACGGATAACTGGAATGCTATGGGGCTCAGGCTGTCAGGATCTTAATACACCTGCTTATCAGATTAAGGAGATTCAGCTTTTATTCTACAGGCAACAAGGAGCCATTTGAATATGGTGAGCAATTGGCAATGGGATGGAAGGATGAGTGAGTCACAAATATGGCCAAGATTTCCAGCTTAGACAAGTGAGGGGATGATCACATGAGTCTGATAGAAGACATAAGAAAGACATGAGAAGCCCCAGCAGGCTCAGGTGTAAGGTTGGGGAAAGGAAGGAAAAGAAATTATTTCAGTCTTCTACAGGAATTCATAAAGATAGACAATTCATTAAAATAGCACTTGTAATAAAAATGTCTCCCATTAGAGGCTATTTGTAAATGAAACGTAATTAATCATGTGTGAACATTCCATAAATATTGGACCTAGTCCTAATGGTGAATAGCAAATCCATTCTCTAGGGAAAATATTGTGACTTTTAATAAATTGCTGCTTCGAATGTGCTATGTACATTACACAGTATCTATGGTGCTCTACAATAAAATTCTCCCCCAGGAAGTGAGTTTCCCAGCATGCCAAGTCCCAATTAATGCTAAATAATAGCTAAATGAGAATAATTGTATGATGGTTTTGTTTCTGCTTATAAAGGAGACAGACCTTTCCTCTCTGATGTGAGTAAAACTGACAACCAGAGAACAAAGATACTACTTATCATAGCTGACCAAGAACAGGTTTTCATTCACCTAGAGGCAGCCCTCCCAGTCACAGGGAGCACAAGGCAGTGAGAGACATAAAACACAGTGTCATCCTATTCATTGCATGGATATTACTAGGTATCATTCCCAAATATGGCTTTATGGTTATTATACAGATGCCTTTCTTAGCAACCTTCCCACCTCACAGAGACGGCCATGGGCATCCAGATTGCCACTGCAAGTAACTTTAAGGCTCCCTTACGATTGTCTTAGGATGACCTATAGTATTACCATTTTAAGATCACCACAATTAGTGGCGATAACATGAATGCAGGTTATATTATAGGACTTTCAATGACCAAAACACTTTCAGAGTCTGGGCCAAGTAAGGTGACTCTGCAGCAAAATCTCTCTGGTGATTTGTTTACCAATTGACCTACGTGAATTCTGTTACCATCCTCATGGCCACTCTGGCACAACATAGAGAAGAGGGACCTTAAGGTGACCCAAAATGTTCCCTAGGACCTTGAAATGAAATCAAATGAAATGAAAGCAATAGAGGCTAATTTCACCCAATGCAAAATAGCAAAAAATCAATATGGAGGAAAAGCATCCTGGATATCTCCACTTCACTGACTTGCTCTGTTTGCTGAGGAATGTTTACCAGTTAGCTATTGGTTATTTTATTTATTTTCTGTCTCCTTTTATAATATCAAGGATAATACACATACATTTTCAGAAGCTTAATACTTTCAGTATCAGCGTCTCCCTTTGCACTGGTAAAGGCTTCCATTTCACCTACCTACTCCGGTGGGCCCAGGCGGAAAGCCATCTAGGAATGGACTCTGTGGTTTTTAAATGGAATGTGAGGAGGACACGGAACTGTTCCTCTCACCCCCTGTGCTGATGCCTTTGCCCTTTTAAAATGGACACAAGCCCCAGCACTGACATGCCTACAAGCTTCAACTTGAAATTAAGTTGTCTCTGGGTCTATGTAGCAATCGCAGTCTCTTTTAGCTCCTGATTCAGTCTTGGGCAATCAAATTACTGGCAAGGAAAAGTGTGGTCGCAAATATGCACAAGAGAAAAAAAAAGGTCCACTTCTAAAACTCAAAGCTGAAGGGCGCCTGGGTGGCGCAGTCGGTTAAGCGTCCGACTTCAGCCAGGTCACCATCTCGCGGTCCGTGAGTTCGAGCCCCGCGTCAGGCTCTGGGCTGATGGCTCAGAGCCTGGAGCCTGTTTCCGATTCTGTGTCTCCCTCTCTCTCTGCCCCTCCCCAGTTCATGCTCTGTCTCTCTCTGTCCCAAAAATAAATAAACGTTGAAAAAAAAATTTGGAAAAAAAAAATAAAACTCAAAGCTGAGTATATATATATATATATATATATGGGTAATTGAAGGTGAGTTCTCTTCAATTCACACTTCTCAAGCGAACATGAAACGCTGTTGAACCAGAAAAGGTCCCCAGTACTCACTTTGTGGATGGCTTAAAACTGTGCAGATGTTTTACGTATGTTTGGTGGAAATGGTGTCAGACAGGACTGCCTCCTAAACTGGCTCAGCAATTTCAGTGACGTGAACTCCGTCTCTTCTTCATTTGCTTCTTTATCTGCTTGAAGGAGGAATAAAAGTTTCCTGAAAGATGACATATTTAAGGACTGGGACTGTTATAGATGCTCTACAAATTTTAGTGATTCTCATTATGATTATTCAAAGAGAAAGGTCTATGATCAATTATTTTAAGAAGTTATTTTAAAGGAGCCTTGAGGGGCGCCTGGGTGGCGCGGTCGGTTAAGCGTCCGACTTCAGCCAGGTCACGATCTCGCGGTCCGTGAGTTCGAGCCCCGCGTCGGGCTCTGGGCTGATGGCTCAGAGCCTGGAGCCTGTTTCCAATTCTGTGTCTCCCTCTCGCTCTGCCCCTCCCCCGTTCATGCTCTGTCTCTCTCTGTCCCAAAAATAAAAATAAACGTTGAAAAAAAAAATTTAAAAAAAAAAAATAAAAAAAATAAAGGAGCCTTGAGCTATGATGATGTTGCTAAAATCCATACAGCCAGCTAAATAGGTTAACATTTTCTATAACCGCCTAAAAAGATACTTTTGGGGGGAGAAAAAGATTATGCTAATTTATAGTATGTCCCTCATATTTCAATATTAAACAAATGTAAGTTATAAACCTTTTACTTTAAAACATTTATAGAAATACGGGCATAATGCCCATTAAAATAGTTCTGCTACAGGCTGTTTTCTGCTAGGTGAAGGAATGGCCTGTTTGCAGTCTTTTGTTAGTTTTTAATGCATAAATATCCATGAATAAATACCTTCTTGCACATGGGAAGAACACAGTAACTGTAAAAGGAGACTAGATGGTATAATTCCTTAGAGAATCCATAACTACGGCTTTTTGAAAGACTATGATTCTATTTGTTTGATTTCAGATAACTTATGATAAAATCAAAGGAAGCAAAATCATGCAACCAATTTTAAAAAGAGGTTAATAATAAGAATCAAGAATTAGGTGGGAATTGGGGTGGGGTGTGGCAGATAGGATCAAGCAAATTATACTTAGAAAACTTATGCAATAATAAGGTATTACAAGTGAGCATCGAACTTAGTGATGGGATTCCTGGCAGTCAAAGAGAAAAGGGATGCATGATAATTTATGTAACCATCTATTAAAAGCAAGTACTCCAATTTGTGATAAGAAACTTTTTCCATAACTCTCCCTTCTCAGAAAAACTTATCACATATGAAAGTATACTAAACAGCGTGGTAGATACTACCCTCAGAACTAGTTATACAATAAACACACACATACACACTCATGCACATGAAATATTTTTCAATTAATGGTACTTTCCTCATGAAGTCTGTCAATAACAACACAGACTTTTTTTCTGCTTCTCCCAAGGCAGTTTACCATCCTTCGACAAATTGCATGAAAGTCAAAAACAGTGATGTTCCAACATGGCTAGATTTACAGAGCAGCCTGGAATCACATTACCCGTATTAGCTGCATGTGAGGAGGAGACAGAAAGCAAGAGAGGCTGACTACTTAGTTTACTTATGCAGCCCCAAGGACCAGAAGAAAAAGACAATGCTTGGTTGTTTACAACTTTTCACTCAGGTGCCTCTTGATCTGTTACTTAATACTCCTCTAGGATGGGGAGAAATGGAAAAGGAATGGGAAACCTAGCATGGGATAGAAGGGGCTGAAATTTCACCTCTTCCTCACAGCTAGCAGGTACAAATGAAGAAATGCAACTCTTTTCTTCTAGCCGCAATTTTACTGTACTTTAGAAGCTACAACCGGTCCTGAAATAGTTGCTTTCTTTCATTTGTGAAGACAGGATTTTCTGTTGAACCCAAGCCTCCTTACCAGGACGCAAGAGTTATGGCTTTTTATGCTATATGCTCTTTGTGTCTTACTATGTTTGTGCTCTTCTTGCTTTGCATAATGGGGTATTAAAGTTAGAGCACCAGCAGAAGCGCCACTGGTCCCCACGAAGCGTAGGAGGATGGTGGTCACCTCTCATTGTTGGGTCAATGCAGAAGTGCTCTCTGCCTGGGAGGAAGGTGCTCTCGATTTTATCTTCCAAAAGACAGTGTTTTTCTTGTTCACAAGATGGAATGTCTTCACTGTCAGTGCTGATTTCATATGTTTTCATCATTTTATTTTTTGATCATTATCTTTAGATCTAGTGACCTTTTATTTGAGGATGGCCCTTGGTAGAGAATTTGGGTCCCTGAGCTTCCAACCTAAGATAATTGAAATTGGTTGTTTTTCATTTCAAAGGGTTATTTATTTGCTTTGTTTGCCCACCAAGGGCTCATGTCTCATCTGCCCTCTCAATCTACATATTAAGTTCAAAATTCCAGGATATATTTCCTTTTCCTCAAGACTACATGGAAGAATCATAAAAGAAATCGAAATGTGTCTGAAGTCCTACTTTTAAACAAATCAAAAAGTAAAACATCTTTAGTGTGGGAATGGTACCCTCCTTTTACACTGTTGTTAATTAAAAAAAAAAATCTTTTCCCAACCCAGAAATCCTTTCCACATAGTTGTAAAGAAGGAAAACACTTTTCTCATTAAATGAACACCCAGACTGTGATGCACATCACAGATAATCTGCTAAGAGTTCACAAAAACAGAAAGAAATCTCACCCTTTAATATAGCAAAGCAGACATAACCCATTCTATGCATGTTCTCAAGATAGATAATAGCTAATCCTCGAGTAAGAGGACTTGAAAGCATCATTTGTCATGCGTAGTTCATCATAAAGTCATCTGTAATTGGGGTGACCATCTGTGTTAACTAATTGGCAGTTGGCTTTATCCAGACAAAAATTAAACTTCTCATATCTTTATGACAGGTAGTTTTGCAACCACGAACACCAGAGTTAGATTCCTACCCTCCCAGAAACTGGAAGATAGAGGTTCTATACTTTTTGATGCTTACCTTTCAAAGAGATGGCTCCCATGTCCTCAAAAAAAGATATGCCTAGGTCATACAGACCTATCTAGTTTTCAAAGGAATTTACATACATTTCAAAGAAGGAAGAACCCCTTTGCAATGACAAATTTTCTTTTTTTTCCACTCTTTTTTTTTAATATAATTTGTCAAGTTGGCTTACATACGACACCCAGTGCTCATCCCAGCAAGTGCCTTCCTCAATGCCCATCACCCACTTTCCCCTCTCCCCAAAGCAGTGACAAATTTTCTAAATTAAATGCCCAAAGAAAAAGAAGGGAAGGGAAATATTTTCCCTAATTTTAAAGAGGGAGTTTTAAATTTCTAGGGTTTTGTCCCATTTTTCTTTTTTTTTTAAGTTTATTATTTGTTTTGAGAGAGACAGAGGGGGAGAAGCAGAGAGAGAGAGAGAGAGAGAGAGAGGCAGACAGAGAATCCCAAGCAGGCTCTGCACAGTCAGCACAAAGCCTGATGCTGGGCTCTAACCCATGAACAGTGAGATCATGACCTGAGCCAAAAACAAGAGTCAATCAACTAAGCCAGTGAAGTGCCCCTGTCCCATTTTTCTTAAAGTACAATTGAGAGTGATATTTATGGACTTGCTTGTGTCAAGATTGATGGGAATTTCTTTATATTATGTCCATTCCTGAAAAGTTAGTGCTCTGTACCACCTCACTGACTGCTCCTCTGTGCAAGGGCTTCTACCATAGCATTCCCATCACACATGCAAGGATGCCTGTGACCATACAGACTGTTTATCTTGTAAATAAGAAAAAACATAGTGAGAAGTGTCACGATGTAGAAGAAAGTCTGAGTACATACAAAATGGGGAGACGAGAAAAGATGAAATGAATATTCACAATCTAGATGGATAGGACTGAAGTAATGAGAAGCCAAACAGCTTGTTGGCTTCTGTCATCTTTTCTCACTTTTATAAGGTAAATGATTTTAAAATCACGTATAAGTATTTTATAAACGTAATTTTTTTTATCTTTATAAAAATGTATTTTCTCCTGGTCAATTAAAGTTTGAGAATACTTATCACAAATTATAAACTAATAGAAAATGTTGTTATAAAAAGATTTTTTTATTTTTATTTGAGAGAGAAAGAGCATGTGTGAGTGGAGGAAAGGGGCAGAGAGAGAGAGAGAGAGAGAGAGAGAGAGAATCCTAACCAAGCTCTACACTCAGCATGAAGCCCAACACGGGGCTCAATCCCATGATCTTAGGATTGACCTGAGCCAAAATCAAGAGTTAGATACTTAACCGACTGAGCCACCCAAGCGGCCCTAGAAAGATATTTTAAAGTTTTAATTATGAACAAGTTTTGCACTGTAAAAAAAAATGAAGTTTATAAGTTTATTAACTTTGTTTGGCTTTAAATATATTAATTAGAAAACAGTCCACAAATTTTCTTATAAAAATTACATAAACTAAATGCAAGAATAATTCTCCCAAGTTGAGTTATAAGTGCTAAAAAGCAAATCCTGAAATGTCCCTTTTTTTTTGATGCCTCGAAAGATGAGGGCAAAAACGACAGCATAGTTTCACTAGATCATGAGTTAGCCACGTGTGATGAACGCTTCTCGGAAAAATGTGTTCTTTTGGAAACTAACTCTATTAAACTTTCAAAATTTCTTTCTCCTGGAATTATAGCACAATTAAGAATTCAACTTTATTGGTATTGTTAAATATCGGAATACTTAGGGTACAAGGGGATTTTCTTCCAAACCCAGACAGTGATACACTCTTCATTTATGTTTAGTGTATGGTGGAATAAAAGGACAAGGGGGTTGCTCTGAGTTAAACATATTACATTGCAAATGAAACTGCAGTGTTTCATGGTTTACACTTTAATATTTGTGTGAAGTATCTTCTGCTTCTATGTCAGAATCACTCAGTTCTGAAAAGATATCCATGGTCATTAGAAGGAGCACTGTGTTGGAATTTAGGAAACCTGCAACCACATCATGTATCTGCTACTACTTGCCCATGCCAGCCAGGTGATTATAAGCAATACAACCTCTTTTAAGTCTAACTTTTTTATAACATGAAGGAATCAAGTTAAACCGTTTCTTCGTTGATTCCCATTTCTAGCACTCTGGTATTCTGCTGTTTATTTTTGAATCCAGAAACAAAAGGCTTTATTATCAAGTTTATTCATGTTTTTCCTTCAAACCCCATCCAGTATCTTAAAGTATTCATATCTTTTGACTAGGCAATTCCATTTCCAGAAGTATATCTAAGAAAATAATTCTAAATATTTAAATAACTAAAAATATGTGAAATTATTCTTAAGATGTTCTTTGCAGTTTTATTTAAAATATTGAGTAATCTGATCCAGCCAAAATGTTGTACAATAATGGGTATGGCACATCCATTAGATGGAATGTTCATGAATCGTTCATATTGACATGGGAAAAATTTAAGATTTGAGTAGAAAAACCAGCAAAGCAAAATTATATAAACAGCATAGAATTATGTAAGCATCATATATAAGCAGAAAACCAAAACTATTTAATAAATGAAACAAACATGCAGAGAAAAAAATGAAGATCAAATATTAGCTGTACTTGGAACAGGAAGGATATGAGTGATATTTTTCTTGTAACTTTAGTACCTAATGCAAATTTTCTTTAATGAGAATTTTATAACCAAAAGAAAAAGAGAGAGAGAGAGAGATTTAAAAGCCAGATTTTCCAAGTGTATATGATAGTCATCACACAAAAACACACAATAGGCAACAATGAGGATTTTTTGTGTTTACTGTTGTACAAAAACCAATTCAATAGGTCTAGCCCTTCATCCTTGGAACTACACTTCTTTAGTTACCGTGGTTATTAGAAAAGTTAGTATTCTAAAAAAGGCAACTTCATTAGCATTCTGCGCAGGCCAACAGCCTAGTGGGGTGAAGCAGTTAACTGCCAGGGCTGACTGCTGGAAGTGGCCTGTCAGTGCCACGATGGGATTAGGAGCTCAGCGTACCGCGGGGGGAGTGTAAGGAGCAGGGTGCAAGGAGAGCTGCTGAAGTCATCTAATCTTCAAAAATGAAAAGTCAAAATTTATGAGCCCTTAAGTAATGCAATAAAATAAGTAATCAGGAATGCGTAGTGATGGCATTCCTTCTGACTACAGATTAGTGAGCCAGTAGTAAGACAATGGCGCTTGCCAGACAATAACTGTCCCTGTGTATTTAAAGCTATAATTCAGTCGCTTTGCTGCTGTCAATGCTTTGAAAGGGCATCGTGTATGTGAGCTACAAATAGTAACAGAATAGTTTGGAATAAAGCCCAGGTTTTGTCCTTTAGTATACAGAGCATGGGACATGACAGTAAAAGAGGGGACAGGTTCTGTGTTCCAAACTCTTAACAGAGAGAATCAATGAGTACAGGAGAACCAATGGTAATGAGTCTGAGTATGGTAAATGTATCAGAGTGTATGTATCGAGAAGGGGAAAAAGAGGTAGAGGATGACCCACAGATAACAGATAATCAGGTCTAAAATAGCATTTGGAGTCAGACTGCTTAGCAACTCTTAACAAAACTATTCACAGCATCAGGGTAGAGACATTAACATGATATTATGAGAATTCTAGAAGAATTGAAGTCAAATTGTAACCGCTGATTTCTTGATTTGCTGGAGATTGTCTTTTTCTCCTTTTATTTTTTTTACTCTTTACTACCTAAACTCAAGATAATGAATCTCATGTTTAAAGTGTTTAGAAAGAAAAATTGCATGACCAGTATTTGAAAAGATGGGTTAAATTAGGTCAAAAAAAGTTGAAACACATGGCATGAAAAAACTTAAAGAGATTATGAAAGAAGTAAGTAATATTAGGCATCCACTTAACTGAAAAATTAAATATATTATTTTTAAAAATGTAATGCTGAATAAACAAAAAGCAAGAAAGAACAGCTTTATGCAGGCAGGCAGTAGTTAGACAATTAGTAATTAGACAGTACTTAGATATTGTCTACCAACACAAATTGGTAAAGAGGAATGAAGGACTTCACGTGGGGTCAGCCCTGAGAGTCTTTTGAGAAATGATAGAGACTTGGAGAAGAATTTCTGATATCAGCAATTTGAATGAACCACACCATCTCCAGCCTGGAAGGATAACTTATCTCTAAGCCTCTATTAACAGACCTGACTGAGGGGCGCCTGGGTGGCTCAGTGGTCAGTGGGTCCGACTTCAGCTCAGGTCATGATCTCATGGTTCGTGAGTTAGAGCCCTGTGTTGGGCTCTGTGTTGAGAGCTCAGAGCCTGGAGCCTGCTTCAGATTCTGTGTCTCCCTCTCTCTCTGCCCCTCCCCCACTCGTGCTCTGTCTTTCTCTAGTTCTCTCAAAAACAAATAAACATTAAAAAAATTTTTTTAAAGAAAACGGACCCGATTCATGGATTTACCGAATTCAGCCTATATTGGAGATTCTCAGTGGATTTAGTGGAGGAGAAGGAAACATAGAATCACTAATCCAGTTGTTTATCAATTATTAAGCACCAACTGAACAATGTCCAGGGCACTGAGTATACATTAGTTAACAAAATGGACCAAACTCCTTGACCTTACCTTCAAGTGTGAGGTAAATGATAATATACAAAAATCAATAATTAAGTTAAGCTCTAGGTTAGAAAGCAGGAGGTGTTATGGAAAAAGTAAAACAAGGCAAGAGGGATAGGAGTGGGAAGGTGAGAAGTGATCTGACTTTGAACAGGGTGGTGAGTGAAGACCAGCTGAGAAGGTGATATTTCAGCAAAGACTTGAAGAAGGTGAGGAGCAGGTAAGGTTTCCCCTGAGGGGAAAGCATTCTGGTGAGAGGGATGATCAGCACTAAGTCCTTAAAGCAAAAGCACACCCAACTATTAATAAAAAGCAAAAGAGCCAATGTTTCTGGAGTAGAATGAGCAAAGCTGAGGGCCGGGAGGAGGTGAGAGGAGAAGGCAGAGATGAAGTGAGGGTGCCAAATCCTGTAAAGCCTCGCGGACCACTCAAGTACTTTGGCTTTCACTCTGAGTGAAATGGAGAGTCTTTGGAAGATTTTAAACAAAGGATTACCATGGCAGCCTTAAATTTCTGAAAAGTCACTTTAGCTCTTTGTTGACAAAGGTTATGAAAGAACAAGGGAGGAACGTGAGAAAACACGCAAAAGATTATAATGATTTAAAGTGGTAACCGCTGAGATGAAAACAGCAGTTATATCGTGGATATATTTTGAAAGTGGAGCCAGCAAACTTACAGATTGGATGTGGACTGTGGAGAGAAGGAATGAAGGCAAGGATATTATTATCTACTGCTGGGGAAAATTTACTGGCTTAAAAAACTTATTGTTTGTCATATTTGGCAATCTGGCATGGGTTCGGTCAAGCGGTTCTGCTCTATGTGATGTCCAAATGGCTTCTGTGCTTACACATCTGGTGCTTCAGCTGGGGCTGGCTAGAACAGCCGTGGTGACTGAGCATCTTTCTCCACATGGTCTCTCCATGTGGTGAGCTTAGGCTTTATTATGGCACCGTGGTCTCAAGGTAATCGGTTTTACATAATGACTGAGTTCAAGAAGGAGGAAGAAGCTGCCTGTCCTCTTAAAACCTAGGTTGGAAATTCCGCAGTGTTACATCTGCCATGTTGTATTTAGAAGAGCAAGGTATAAGGCCAGTTCACATATAAGATGAGGGGACATAGACTCCAGATCTTAATGGGTGGAAGGAAAAATTGATAATGAGCAGACTATCTACCATGGAAACCCCCATGGTTTTTGGACTGAGCATCTGAACATATGAAATTACAATTAAGTGAGATGAGCAATACTCAAGGCAGAGATCGAAGTCGGCCAAGGTAGGCAGTAGAGATTAGGAGTTTAGTTTTTTGTTAAAGTGGTGATACCTATCAGATATCTAAGTGAAAATGTCAAGTGAGCAGTTGAATACATAATCTGGAGTTCAAACAGAGGTCTGAGCTGGATGTGCACATTTGTGATTCATCACTGTGTAGATGGCATTCAGAACCATGAGACTGGATGAGAACAAACACCAAAGGGGTAATTAATGATAGAAAAGAGTGTAATTCCAGGGACTGAGCTCAAGAACACACTGATATTTGAAGTCAGGATCTAGCAAAGGTGACTCAAAAGAAACAACTGGTGAGGTTGACTAAGTGGTATGAAACTCGGCGACGAAGTCCTCAGGGAGAAGAAATCAGTTGGGTGAACTGTTCTTCGGTGTTCATGGTAACTAACGATTTACCACTAGACTCAGCACTGTGGAGACTGCTGGAAGCCAAAAAGGTCTAGGGTCTCGGCTCAGTCCTGCATAGTTGACTCAGGGAGCAGCCCAGAAACAGATGGGACCTGGAATTATAAACCCAAGCTTTTGTACAAGAGCTCTAGCTGCAGGGTTAGAGGGACACTAACATGATGCCAAGATGCACCCCTGCCAGTCAGGTGGAGCTTTCTACACAATCCAGGAAGAGGTAATATTAAGTACTCTAGGCACATGATTGGCATCACCCAATTTTGTCAGCATGTGGCATTCGAGGTCATTAAATTCTGAAATTTGGTGCCAGGAGTTCATGTTTTCAAAGATCCGAGGGGAAAAATCCTCTGGGTCTGAGAGAGGTTGAGGGTACCGAGAAGGGAGATTAATCTGCAAGACAAGTTCGTCACTGGGAAGAGGGCAGCAACACAGTTAAGCAGAACATGCAGAGATGAACTGTTGTTTCCCATGCCCGTATCAGATGTCAGCTACAGCTTGGGTTGAATTGGTTTCAAGCATTTTACTAAGAGAAGGCAGAGGAGACGCTGAGGCTGCATCTCGGAGCTGAATGGGTCTGAGAGTGGGGGACACAGAGGAAGCATGGGGACTGGAGGGAGGGCTTGAGGGAGGCACGTGAGACAAAAGCCAACTGCTCATCTCAACCAGCGGGGGGCTGGCCTGCAAAGGTGTGTTTTATGTCTTTTGGCAGCAATCGCACTCTGTACAACTTACTCTGACAGGCAATCAAAAGACTGTACAGCATTGTATTGCCTCTGATCTCTTCATTTAAAATGGAGTAGAAAGATAAATGACATCATAAGGCTGCAAAAAAAACCAGGACTGAGGATGGAGATTTGAAACTGGATAACTCTGTGACTGATTACCTGCTTTCCCCGTCCGTGCTCTTGGCAGACAAGACACACAGTTTAATAGTTATTAGCAAGTAACTAAATAAAACCATTGAAAGAGACAGATGAGCAGCCAATGGCTGGTTTTTCTTAAATCTACTTCCTTTCACTACCTAGGTTTGGAACTGAGATAAGCAAATCATCCAACATGAAAATAACTGAATTTGCAAGTATCTCTCTCTTTTTTTTAAAGCTTACTTATTTTTGAGAGAGAGAGAGAGAGAGAGAGAGAACCAACAGGGGAGGGGCAGCAAAAGAGAGGGACAGAGTATCCAAAGAGGCTCTATGCTGACAGCAGAGAGCCCAATGTAGGGCTCAAACTCAGGAACCATGAGATCGTGACCTGAGCTGAAGACAGATGCTTAACTGACTGAGCCTCCCAGGCGCCCCTGAAAATATCTCTTTTCAGAAAATATTTTTCTCTTACTTGAATGGAAAGCTCCATGCACTTGTATGCACTCCTTTCCAGTGAGAGGTGTGGTGAGGTTAATTCCGGAATCAGAGTAAAACAAGGGTGAGACTCTATACTCTCTGCCTTGGCCACATATCTTACTACTCCTACATCTAGCCCTGCCCCTGGGCTATTGGAGTAAGTGCTTCAAGCCTCCCAGGAGAATCTGCCAATAGTTAATCTTTCTTGCCTTGAGGATCTTCTCTATACCTCATGTCAATTCCCCTCGCTGCAGCTCAATCCTCCCAGCAGCGTTGTGAAGCTGCACTGCAGCCGGTGCGGGGACATGAGCCTTGCAGCCTCAATTTACAAAATGGCAAAAGTCAGGACCGTGCGTGCCAAAACTGCCCCTGAGATTCTTGGTTGATACCACAGCCATCCATTAACCTGTCCCTGGAGTTAGGAGCACAGATGGTGGGAACTGCAAATGGAACTTACCAAGAGGTCTGATGATAGCTCTAAGCAGAAATTTCAATTGAGCATGAAAGCCCTTGTAAAAAGGTATCACAGGAAATTGAGGGGAAAGCTGTTTTTTACTCCAGAGAAATGGAATCCATTGTAGACAGATCTCACTGCAGGAGTGAATAGCATGTCAAATTAAAAATATCAGCTATTATCGTTATGAGGCATTAAGTATACACTATTATTTGTACACATTGGCATATGGACTCTACGTCCAGAAACCTGGGTTCCACTGCAGGCTTTAGACCTCTTTATTCCTTTTTATAAGTTTGAGCAAATTTCTGTACCTTCTATTCGCACAGAGTTGGTAAATACATATTCGCACACCATTCTTCTCCTTTCCTTTTATGTTTCTGTGGCAGACATAGGTTAATTACAACCCTCTTACACCCAGAGGCCTGAATAGGTTTTAGAATCCTTATCAACACCTTGTTCCCAGCAGCCACCATCAATTAGTCAGAATTGACACAAAAATTAAAACTTATTTGACCTCTCAGCTTTAGAGCATAGAAGCTTTTAAGGAAATGATTGCTCCCACTCTTAGCCGTCTCAGACCATCCCCTCACAGCCTCACCCAGAGCCCTGCTTTGCCTCAGATTTCTCAGTGCAGTTGACAGGACACCATAAAAGGCTATACTTGGGATAATCCTTGTGCATCTGTTACAACACTACGCCCCGGTAAGAGCCACACCTGGGAACAGGCTATGGTTGGCACGAGAATGCACTGTAAGTGCCTGCTCATGATCAGGAGACAAAATATCTTGAACTCTTGTTCCACCAAAGACACTCATGGTTGAGTCGTACTCAGACTTCCTCAGGCAGGGGGAGGTGAGGAGGTTGGTGCCTGTACAGACCAGTGCTTCTTCCCATGCCACACACCAATATCGTGTGTCCTTCCTGACAGGCTTATTGCTCCCCAGGCAAGAGCTTCTAGGCATCTAAGCCCTGGTGGGCCAGCACAGAAACCTGGGCTGCTTTTGCTTCTGTTTTCTCTCTTTAAGTGAGGAGAGGAGAAGAGCCAAGGTAAGTACTACACACAGATGCTGATTTTTACTGGCTGTCAGAGAATTCACCTACAGCCACCTATGAGTATCTTGCTCCTATTACATAAAGAAGACTCTTGTTTGCTTTTTAATTTTCTGGCAGTAGATGAACTTTTTAAAAAAAATTTTTTTTTCAACGTTTTTTATTTATTTTTGGGACAGAGAGAGACAGAGCATGAACGGGGGAGGGTCAGAGAGAGAGGGAGACACAGAACCGGAAACAGGCTCCAGGCTCTGAGCCATCAGCCCAGAGCCTGACGCGGGGTTCGAACTCACCGACTGCTAGATCGTGACCTGAGCCGAAGTTGGACGCTTAACTGACTGCACCACCCAGGCGCCCCAGTAGATGAACTTTTAAGAATACTGATAGAATCGTGTTATATTTTAGTATGTAAAATGTTCAGTAAAGGAAGACGTCTATGAATCAATTTACAAGTGCTTATCTTTGATCAAAATCGTCATCTTTTGCTCAAATTTAATCATTTACCTTGAAAAAAAAAAGCCTGTTTAAATCATAATGCCTTGGAATGATGAAAATGTCATGTAGATGTGTTTAGATTACAAATGGTTGATGATGAAATGTAAACTTTAAATATCAAAGTAAGATTCCTATAATTCAAAAAATGCTATTAAACTGTTCATAAAATGGCATGTCAAATTATTCCATAAATAATAAGCAATCTGTTAGCTAAGCATTAACTCACAATGACACGGACCACCATGGCGTCCCTTTCTGAACTTGGCATCTATACACCTAGAGGCCTGTTAGTGAGCCTAGGTATCTCTCCTCAATCCTTTTCTTCCCATTGTACACATTCTCTCTGGGGGCCTCCATTCCCTCCCTCGATGTCCTATGCTAACTCTGTTTTGATGACACGACTCCCAAATCTGTATTTCCAGCACAGAAGTCTTGCCTGCATTCCAGGCATACATGTCCATCTGTTACATACCTTCACCAAGCATAGCTCCGCGTGATCCGCTGTTATACAACTGCTGCACCAACCTGTTCCCCAGCCTGGACTCCCTATATCTGTTAACTGGCCATGAATCCAGGAACAATCTGAGCACTTGGGGATAAAAAATAATAATAACAATGATGGCAGAAATCTATTAAGTATTTACCTATCCATTTATTTATTTATTTATTTATCTAATTAATTTAGTTATCTATTTCATTACTTACTTATCTAATTCTCACAACAGCCCTAAGAGTTCAGTTTATTATTACCTCATTTTGCAGATGAGATCATTGAGGCATAAAGAAAAGCGCCTTACTTTTTCAAGGCCACACAGCCAGGAGATGTTAGAGTCAGAACTAGAATCAGGCTGACTGATTCTAGGAACTGTGTCCTTAAGCTCTTTGGAACATCCATCTTAAATGTAGGTCAGGCTTGGGTTGCCATTGTTAAAGAGAATAGATCAGATGGTGGTAAATAGTGTTGCTTCTTGGCAATTTTTACTGCAAAACCATATAAATATCATAGGGGACCATACTTATGAGTCACTTTAGACTCATAAAAAACCCACCAGTTTTACAAAAACAAGGTAGTTGAAGTCATTTCTGCAAAAACACAGTATCTCCCCAAGCACAGGGAGTGAGAAAGCAAGATGCCACCCTGACGGTGAGCATTTGGCTCAGCTTGGCTGGAGCATAGAATTTGTAGGCTGAAGTGGCAGAAGACAAAGCTGGGAAGGTACTAGAACAAGATTTTGAATAAACTTTTACTTACATTAAAGGATTTGGACTTTACTGTGTAGGTGAATCCTGGAAGTAGGGGTGCGGGAGTGAGGCAGGGAAAGTTCATTTGAAAAAATCATTCCTGCAAGCCTCCTATGAAGTAGGAATGACTCTAGGTACTTGAAATACAGTGAGTTCCTACTTTCAAGGAGTATACAGTCTTAATAGAGGACTTGTCAAATATACTAGGAATGTTGAATACATCATGATTAGGTGTTACAGGGTGCTATCAGAACAATTATAAAGCACTCCTAACCAACCAGTGGTGCTTTATGAGAAAAAATTTCCTGGAAGCACTCACAGATGTGTAATGAGGGGAATTACATGATCATATTGCATGATAGTTATTTTACAAAGATGATTTTGCTAGTAGATATAGCTATTCCAAAGAATACTGAAGAAGGAAGGTGAATGAGGAGGTTTTTCTAATAGCTCACATAAAGGTTGATGATCATTTAAACTGTAATAATAAGAATTAAGAAGTAAGTAAAGAACTAAGAGGAATTTGGACAGTAGAAACAGCAGAACTAGAGGGTCAACTGAAAGTGCGTGCCATTGGAAGGGAGTTGAAGAGAGATATTATGATCTTTCTAGTTTGGTCACCTGATTGGCTGATTATGCCATTGAGTTAAGGATGAAGAAGAACAGAATGAGGGAGGCAGACAATGAATTTTGTTTGGAACATGTTAAGTTGAAGGCATCTACAATTAGAGATATATGGTGGACAGATACAGAGGGATAAATAGAGTAATACTAAAGACAAAAGTTTGGAAATATCAGGGGTGCCTGGGTGGCTCAGTCGGTTAAGCATCCGACTTTGGCTCAGGTCATGATCTCACGGTCCATGAGTTCAAGCCCCGCATCTGGCTCTGTGCTGACAGCTTGGAACCTGGAGCCTGCTTCAGATTCTGTGTCTCCCTCTCTCTCTGCCCCTCCCCTGTTCATGCTCTGTCTCTCTCTGTCTCAAAAATAGATAAACATTAAAAAAAAATTTTTTTAAGTTTGGAAATATCCAGCATATCAACAACATGTGAGACCAGATAAGATTTCTCAGTGGAGTATAGAAACTATAAAGAAAGGAAATGTGATAATGCCGTTAGGCACATATAAGCAAAATAAAACAAAGGAAATAAATTGATGAAAGACAATGCACAATGCGAGACATGAGCACATGAAGTTTAGAGCCAGAATGCCTAAATTAAAATCCTAGCTTAGCCACTGTTAGCTGTGTGACCTTAGGCAAAACATTTAACATCTTTGGGTATCAGTTTCCTCATCTGTAAAATGAGATCTATCTCAGAGGATATCATGGTGCTTAAATAAATCAGTGTTTATAAAGCATTTTTAATGACACCTGGTCTTTAATAAATACAGCTTAGATTTTTTTGTTATCAAATACAAAGTGTTATAAATCCGTTAACCCCAAATATTGATCTTCACTTTGCATTCTATTTTTATTTCTTTACTGTGCCTATTTTTCCAAAGGCTATAGTTTGTTTATCTTATTATACTCCTAATTCTAGCCAGTCTTGAATGAAGTATTATTAAATTCACTACCCAGTTCATGTTAAAAGTAAATCTTAGGAAAGACAAAACCAGTCTTTTTCTTCACAAAACAATTACCTTGTTTAAAAAACTCAGAAAAGTTCTCTCTGGGCATATCACAATGTAATCATATGTTTCTAAGGATTATACTGATAAACAATTTTCTCCAAAGGGATATTTCTGCTGGTAGTTTCCTTCTTTTGCATTTTTTTTTCACTTTTCAGGACTAAAATCACAAGTGTGAGCTTTTCACATTTTCAGGCAGTTTCAGCGCATAGAATTAACAACCTATCTTTGGCATGGTCATGACCATCACAGTCTACTCTGTGCCAGGAACTGTGTTAGTTGCCCTAAGTACATAATCTCATACTCTTCACAAGATATGTTGTAAGTTGCTTCTGATGTTGGATATATAATTAATGAGAAGATATGTAAAAAAAAAATACATCTCTGAATTAACTCAAGCCTGGGGAAGTTGACTTTATGTAATGAAACCATGACTAAGCAGTTGGTTAGAAAGCAGAGCATTGTTCAGTGTGGGCCAGTTATCACCTCCCTCTACAGTGTGCCATCGTTTTGAGGATGAGACATGGCATAGGATTGCCTGATGGTGGCTCCCCACAGACTTCCTGCTCTGTATCACCACTGAAAATTCTTGGGGCTCCAGGTACCTAGGGTTCATTTTCAGTGGCTTGGAATGACTAATGGACAATAATCTTTCCTTTCTGCTCAGCTGGTGGAGCATCAGCCAGAACCTCCCTTGGACCATTGGAAGGTTTAACACAGAACTTTGATGAGCTTCTTCTCTAAGCAGACTTGCAAGTTTAACATTCTTACAATCTTGAAACTGGAAGCTAGACTTTTAACCCAAGACTATTGTCCGGAGAATATGTCATAGTAATTGAGATAATAAGTAATAGAAGCTTAGTGACAGGAGTGTCCCTGTAAGATGAAGGTGTCAGGATTAGCTTTATGAAGGAGTTAGATAAACTCATAAGACAAATAGATCATAAGGAAAGGAATTAAAAACTAGTATTCTGGTACAGAAAAAGAATGCTTAAAGACATCAAAGGAGATTTGTTTAAGTCACAAATAGACAAATATCCTGGAATAAAGTGGTTGGTAAGAGAAGTGATAAAGAGCGACATGGAAAGTTAGCGTGAGGCATGTTTCTCACAAGCTTTCGAATGACACACTAAAAATTTTGGGCATCTTCCTATGGTTATCAAAATTGTCAAGAAATATGGTGACGTGAAAATAGCATTGTAGGAGAGTTGATCTGTCGGCAGTAGGTGCAGAGATTTGGTGATGTATAAAGGTAATTCAAATTATACTGAACTTGTAATTCTGGGAGAATATTTTGATATATATTAAAATAAAGAGTGCCTATTTTGACAGGTTGTTTCCAGTTTCTTTCAGCAATATAGTTATAGGTTGGCAAAACTTTTTTTTTAATGTTTTTATTTATTTTTGAGAGCTCTCTCTCTCTCAGAGTGTGAGTGGGGGAGGGGCAGAGAGAGAGGGGACACAGAATCTGAAGCAGGCTCCGGGCTCTGAGCTGTCAGCACACAGCCCGACGAAGGGCCCAATCTCACGGACCGGGAGATCATGACCTGAACCGAAGTCGGACGCTTACCGACTGAGCCACCCAGGTTGACATACCTTTTCTATAAAGGCCATAGAGTAAATATTTTCAAATTGTGGATGAATAGTCTCTGTTACAACTACTCAACTTGCTACTATAGCACAAAAGCAGCCTTAAACAATATGTAAATGAATAAGCGTGACTGTGTCTCAGTTGACTTTATTTATGGACTCTGGAATTTGAAAGTTCATATAATTTTCATGTGTCAAAAAGTATTATTCTTTTTTGATATTTTTCAGCCATCTAAAAATGTATACTTGTGGGCACCTGGGTGGCTCAGTTGGTTGAACATCTGACTTCGGCTCAGGTCATGATCTCACAGTTCGAGGGTTTGAGGCCTGCTGTGCTGACAGCTCAGAGCCCGGAGCCTGCTTCGGATTCTGTGTCTCCCTCTCACTCTCCCTCCCCGACTGACACCCTGTCTGTCTCTGTCTCTCAAAAATAAATAAACACTTAAAAGTTAAAAAGAAAAAAAGAAAAAGAAAAGAAAAATGCACACTTGTGAGCATGGCCCAACCGGTAGAGATGCTGAATCACTATGTTGTACACCTAGAACTAATGTAACATTGTGTGTCAATGACATAAAAGTCATTCCTAATGTGTGGGTTCTACAAAAACAGGAAAAGTCATTCCTAATTTGTGGGGCGCCTGGGTGGCTCAGTCAGTTAAGCAGCTGACTTCGGCTCAGGTCATGATCTCGCGGTCCGTGAGTTCGAGCCCCGCGTCGGGTAAGCTGCGGGTTTGTGGTAAGCAGGATTTGGCCTGTAGAACAGAGTTCACCAATCCCTGGTTTATAGAACATCAGTCAGAACTCTCAATCCGGTATCACTTTGAAAATTTTGAATTTTCCCCTGAATTCTTCCATTGAACATTTGGGAGGAAATAGTTGAAGTGAGTGGAGTAGTAAAAGAAGAAGGAGACAATTCACCGGCTAGTGAGACTAGCCATATCAACCACGGGTGCCGGTGGGGCAACGTATGTCCTTACAAAATGCTCCAATCCACCGTTTGTCTGAAGCCTTTAGAAAAAGAAAAGGAAAATCAATAAGTAAATACTACTTCAAACACATTCTGACTCAGTGTTTCAGTAATTGCACAGGGAAAGGCAAAATGGTGGGTCTTTCTTTTCTTCATGTTGTTTGTGATAACTTCAATGAAAACAGCACCATGCAGGCCTTAAATGATATGAGTGGGGACACTGAAGGAAGTTTTAGTGTGAAACAGTGTGAAGTCGCAGCAGCTGTGAACAAAGAATTTACGTTTGGAGAGACCAGCGAGGCTGGGGTAAATAATGAGAACCAGCCTGGGAATAGAGTGAAGAGAGGGATGTGAAAGTCACATAAAGGAAAAATTGCCAGTGCATTGCTCATTGAGATGTGGAGGATGAAAACAAGAGGAACCAGATATTTTAAGTGTTTCTTTTACTGGATTCCTTCAATGCCGCTTAGAAACAGGGAGCAGTGAGAGGCAAGGGGGACACTGAGGGAGCAGGAATGGGGAACTAGGAGCCTGCGGGCTAGCACCTCAAACAAGCAAATTACACACATACACTAAGGTCTGACAGGTGTGAGTCTGAAATTATTGGCTAAAGGGATCCCATTTAATACCCACATGTTATCTACTTACTAAGTATTGCTGATTAGAGTGTAATGGAAAATCATTACTGTCATGATGTTGATGATACAAATAAATAAATGGTCCCCTGCATCACACTGCATAGAATCCCCCTCATTTCTTCCAGGTAATTTCTTTTGATCACTTAGCACTGGTCATGTCTTATAAAACAAACATATCCAAATATATTTCTTTTAATTTTTTTTTCAACGTTTATTTATTTTTGGGACAGAGAGAGACACAGCATGAACAGGGGAGGGGCAGAGAGAGAGGGAGACACAGAATCGGAAACAGGCTCCAGGCTCTGAGCCATCAGCCCAGAGCCCGACGCGGGGCTCGAACTCACGGACCGTGAGATCGTGACCTGGCTGAAGCCGGACGCTTAACCGACTGCGCCACCCAGGCGCCCCTATATTTCATTATTTACTTTCAACTTTTTCCCCTTAGTTCTGTTTGCTTAATCATATCTTAAATATATGGGAACAACAAACACACAACATGGCAAATAATTTCCAGGGAGGTGTGAATAAAATCAGAATTCAGAAAATGAAAAGGCTGCATAAATGTATGCATCCAAACTGTGAGAACCATCTATTGGTTTTCTCTGCTTCCCTACCTGCCACTGCCCAGAGGGATTGCTAGGGTGCCTGTTCCCTAAAAGAGGCCCTTCGGGCTATGATTGTTCACTTAAAGCAGCATGACAAGTGGCAGGGAGCTGTGTCAGCTCTGCCCATTAAGTGGGACAAGGCATATTTATAATAAGCTATTTTTATAAGCATAAAACAAAATAGAGACAAAAAGTGATTATTGCCTTCATTGTGTAAGTTCATATAAAAGTACAGTATTTTGACCTAATTCTATGACAAGCCCTTTCAATTGTCCACTTCAATATGTAGTCAGCTTGTGTGGTGTTGGTTACAGGATTAAATTTCCTACCATTTCCCCACAGCTATTTACATGTAAATAAAATATTTTAAAACACAAAGGCTCTTTAAAGATCTTGAACATCAGAATTCAGGTAAAAATGTCTTTATTTAACAGATAATCGTATGTTAAGAAACTTGTATGAAAACGAAGTGGCCAATATACAACCACCACTGGTCTCCTTAATTATCAACCAGGGAACATTTAGAAGTGTATACTCTCCTGATTGATTTGCTTTTTGCAAAGAATATACAATTAATTTGTGAAATATGAAAATTAACTGGAAACAATACTAGCCTATTTTATAGTGAGAAAAGTAAGCCCCAGAAAGCTTTTCAAGTGGCTTGCTCAAGATGCCACAGCTAATCGGAGGCTTCAGAATTAGAATTCTTTTTTAATATGTTAGGAGGTGCAAAAATACCTGATTCTTAGGAGACACAGAGGAGGCAGTAATATTGTAATCTGTTGATCTGACTTCCCCTCAGCCCACCCCCAAAGTCTTGCTCCTGCCCATAAATGACCATGAATGTCACTCTGCTTCTTTCTTTGTTACAGAGTATTTACTAAAAACAAATTACTCAGCCAGTATGTAACCAAATACATTATAAATGTCTTTACTACTACAACAACCACAAATAAATATATCAAAACTTCTACAAATTCCTATTAAAAAAAGAAATAAGTAGATATAGAGAGTGCAAATCAGAATTAGACTAACAGTATCATTACTTTAATGTATCATTTAATGCTACATTCCCATTCCAGTTTTTCATTTTATTTAGCCTCTGCATTAAGACAGCCCGAATTTGAATTAGTCAAGATTAGATCTTGATATATTATTTGTAGCTTTTATTAGTGCTAAAGTGTACATTTTCATCTAAACAAATATAATAATTTTGTCAGATTCATATGAAAACAGTTTTTAAGTGTACAGCAAATTACTATGTTAAAGTAAATGTTTCATATTTTTTCACAGACTTGAGTCAAAGGAGCCTTTCCTGTCTGTTGGGTGAGTACATGTCTAAATATTTTAAATCTTAGTTCTTTAATTGATTTTTAACAAGGGCTTCTGGGATAGTGTTTTCAGTCACATAATTCCATATTCAGAGTCATCCCACATCATTGGGTCATATCCTCAGCAACACTGCTATCTACATTTTATAAAGATTTAACTAAAATGCTCAGTAGGCTGTTTTATGACGTCAGAAATTCAGCAAATGAATGCATATGAAATTCTGTATCCTCTAAAAAAGCCAAAAAAGGTATACGTAATTTTCTATATTCTCATCATGCAAAGATATACTCAGATTGGTTTCACAAATTCCCCTGAGCCACAGTTTCACTATTCCTAGTCTGTCTTCTCATTTTTGCACTGTTTTCTCTTCATCTACCCCTACTGTTTCTTCTCCCTTTTTTCCCTAAATCTGTCTTCAAAGTCTGTACTATCTTCTCTCCTTTTCTCCCATTTCACTTTTATTTCTCCATTGGAGAAATCAGGTGCTTCTCTGAAGGCAAAGCCAAGGAAGCATGAGGCAGATTGAGTAAGACCAACACTTGCCTTCTCTGGTAGTATTCTGAGTTGCAGTACATGTTCTAATAATAATGTATTGTTGACAAGAATATACATGTACTATTTCCAAGCAATTTGCTAGTTAAGAATCAGCCAATTGTTTTTATTGATCTACCAAATGATCTTTTGATTAATATATTAAAATATCTCATTAGGGGACTTTGGCATGCTCGGCATTGTGGTTGATGTTGTAAAGTATCAAAAAGTGCCAGAATATGTGATAGTTTAAAGGGAAACATGCCATAGTTGATGAAAAAAATCACATATAAAAAGCCACTATACTCAAGCTTAATGAGCAGAAACATGGGATGGGAGTGTATTTTTTAAATGATCATATTAATTTTCTTTGTTTGCCGTCCTTGAATATGTCTGTCACTCCTTGAGCAACATGGTTCCTTTTCTCCTTCTCCTCCTCCTAAAAGCTTTTGAGAAACCCATTTGAATCATGAGAATCAAAATAATTGTTAGAGATGCTGAGAGAAAAATGGAGTAGATGCATTTATTGGAGGATTTCATGAAAAAATGAAAGGTCAAGTTGATCTGGTCCAAAAAAAAATCATTAGAGCATGCCTCTTTCCTTCATTGATCATCAGCTCCTATTGTTAAAAATCTTTAAGCCTGAAGAAATCTTTTATTTTGAATGCATATGTGTCCTGCCCTCAAGTCAAGAGGGCTGAAATAGCTTCTCTTCATGCCTCGCTTAATGCAGTTTCTCTGCAGCATTTCCTGTTCTCCTAACTACTTTGAGATGGAATTCATTTTTTACTTCATACCTCTGTTTTACAAGGGCAGAGTAAGTAATCTTTGTATTACACTTATCAGGAGTTTAAAACTCTGTATTAGAGCCTAGAAAAAAAAGTTTCCAGAAAAGAATGACATATAACTCAGCAAATACCCATAATGGGAAAATTGGCATGGCAGTTAAGAAGAATGATGCTGCTGTTCCTTAGATGGGTCTTTAAAGTGGAACGGAACATGCAACCCAAATGGTTCTGCTGACTGGATATTTCAATACATAGCTAAACTTCTCCATTTTTCTCCAGGAAAATTATTTTAAATAAAATTGTCCAAAGTTTGTATGGATCTGTCTTCTGACCTTGTTGGTAAGAGCATAAGATGATAGTGAACGTAATGGACACTATGAGACTACCAGGCAACAGGTAGTCTAATACAAGAACCATTACTCAAATTTGTGACTTGTAACATAGTCACATACCAAAAGGAATAATACATGGTATATGGTCTTTGGTATGAGTTGACCTTTAAGTCTATACCAGTGAGTTTTTCTAGGACCCTGCACACCTCACATTAATTTTAATTCTGTTTAATAAAAAAATCATATTAATGAATAGATCAGTGCTAAATATTGCATACTTGTCCATTGTCTGCCAGTGTCTTAAAGCACTTGTTAATATGTCTTCTAGAAGTTGCTTTTGCTTTCATAGGCTCTGACACTTACAAGCAATGTGTATTAGTTGAGGCAATTACTTAAACTCCCAAGCTTTGGGTCCTTATTTGTGATATGGTGATTAAGTAAGATAATTTAGATCAAGTATTTAACACTGTTCTTGGCACATAATTTCTCATAAAGATTTGGTTTTATTACACATGTGGAAGGTATACTCATATATAATGCTCCAAAGAATCCATCAGAGAGCTCAGAAATAGTTTAGAGAATAAAACTCCACTTTAACAGGTCATGCTTTGGGTTACATGTGGAAACAAAAAAACATTTTTATAATGGAGAGGGGAAAAAACAAAACAAAACTGTGAATGGAGTAAACTATCAAACAAGATAAGCACAGATACTGTTTTGTATTTAAATGATGAAAACTAGTAATTGTTATTTAAATTTTTTAAATGGAACCAAATATTGATAAATTTTTAATGTGCATCTGTTCTTAATATAAACTAGGGAAAAAACTCTTCCATAAATGTGCTGCAGTATTTATGAAATAAAACTTTTAAATGTCACAACATAAATTCAATCTGAATATACCAATGGAAAAAAATTGTCAAAGAAAGTTATAACGCAGGAATTATTTGCTTATGGAAAAAGAATGGGGAATTGTGAATAGAAGTTAAGTGAAATCTCAGATCTCAGACCTTCAACTATACATTGATATGAGAGGGGTTTTCTTTCATATGCATCAGTAAATTATTTTTTTTAATGTTTTATTTATTTTTGAGACAGAGAGAGACAGAGTGCGAGCAGGGGAGGGGCAGAGAGAGAGGGAGACACAGAATCCGAAGCAGGCTCCAGGCTCCGAGCCGTCCGCACAGAGCCCGACACGGGGCTCGAACTCGCAGACCGCGAGATCATGACCTGAGCCGAAGTCGGAAGCTTAACCGACGGAGCCACTCAGGCGCCCCCATATGCATCAGTAAATTATTAATAAAATAATGTCAGGAAAAAATAATAAACTTTGGCTTAGAGTCAGGTAGGAAGGCTCATCCCAGAGTCTGATTCTGTTTACCCAGGGGAAGCCAATAAATGCAGTGTGATTCAAGGCCGTCGAGGCAGGCCTGGAAACCATTGTCTACATCATGGTTTCATTCTCCCACCCCTTCTCTTACATGAATGCACGGATTGCTCTTATAGACATGTAGAGTCTCTGGAATTTTTTCAGAAAATCTTTGAAATATAACTTCCCATAGTCTTTCCCAGTTTGGGAAAGTTGGGTTTTTTTTTTCCTTCACTTTCTTCTTTTGTTGGGAAATAGACACAGGGCTTATCACAGGGAAGGAAGCAGTGTGATACCTCCTGGCAAACCCAGGACAATGGTAGCCAGAGTCAGGGATACCACCCTGGCCAACCCTATGCCCAACATCACAGAGGTGTGCGGAGAGACTGACCCCTCCATACCATGATCACCAGCCTTTCCCAGGAGGTTCAGAGGCCCCGCCGAAATATCTGCTTCTTTAGTCATATGACTGCAATTGTGATTTTGGGAAGCGGCCTTGTGCTGCCATCTCTCTAGGTGGGACAGCCTCCTCGCGCGGCCCAGAAGGCCACAGCTACCTGTGTTACCACAACGACAGATATCAGCAGGGCCTTCGACTCGGGACCACCTGTTGGAGGACTCGATGAAGGAATAGGCTTTGTTTAGCTGGTCCAGGACTTAGCCGGAGTGACCTTCAGATGGCAAGTGATATAGATTGTGTTTCTGAGGTCATTAGCAAAGTGGAACATGTCCACTATGAACTGAAGAGTCTCTGGCCTGGGTCTGGGGGATTTGAAGGCAGAAGAGACATCAGAAAGACCGTCCACCATGCATATGGTGGAGGTGGGCACATTGATCTAGAACTGCCTTGGAGTTCACCCATCACACACCAGGATACGTGTAAAAAGACCAGATGGTATGCCATGGAAGCTTCCATGGTACACAAAGAACATACTACCTATGCTCAGATGCATAAAAACTCATTTGATGTTGTCCCAGACCTATGGAAATATATTAAACTTTAAATTATTAAATAATATCATTTAAATATTTAATAAATAATTTTTATTAAATGATTAAAATGTTTAATATTTTACATTATAAATATTGTGTATGTAATATATGTTAAATACATAAATTTATTATAAATATATAATATAAAATATATTTATTTTTTAAGCAAAATGAATTTAAATAATAGATTTAAAAATTAAACCTCCCATCTCACTCACCCAACAGTAAAAAAAATCAGGTAAGCAAACTTGTTTTTTAGTGTGGAGCTTAGGCTTGCAGTGCTGAACAAGTGAGTACTAAGCATCTGATATTCTACTCATCTTCAAAATGTTGCATTTTAGAGCAATTAAGAAAACTCTTCTGGCAAATGTTTCCTTTTATGTGGCATCACATAGATTCTGAATTTGGAAATAAGCTGGGAGAAAACAGGCATCAAGTGTGCATTTAGGAAAGTGAACAAGAACTGAGTGATCATCTCAATTAAGATTCTAAGATATAAATCTTAGTGTAAAACCAGTTGCCTTGAAAAAGGATTTTACAGCTTTTTAATGAAAAATACAGATGAAGGGAAAGGAAGCTTTTGTTCATTTGATGTTTAAGATTCACAGTGTAAAAGGGCGTGTGAAGACAATGCATGAGTTCTCTTCAAGCACAAGTGACTGTTGACACTTTGCAGACACTGAGCCACTTTAAAAATATACTCAAGGCACTAAATGAAATTTTCCATGTGAATTATTTCTTCTTGCCTCTTCAGCATGAAGTTGACCTTTTAAAAGAAGACTTTTAATATGAATCAGTTGTATTTTGGAATTGAAATTTTTGTTCATACCAATATTTCAGCTGATGAATTTTTGCATGAGTGGTTTTATTATTGAGGAGAATTATGTTTTGCGTGGGTAAAAAAAAAAATTTCAGGGGCACCTGGGTGGCTCAGTAGGTTAAGTGTCCGACTTCGTCTCAGGTCATGATCTCTCAGTTCGTGGGTTCGAGCCCCCTGTTGGGCTCTGTGCTGACAGATCAGAGCCTCGAGCTTGCTTCAGATTCTGTGTCTCCCTCTCTCTCTGCTCCTTGCCTGCTCACACTCTGTCTCTCTCTCTCTCTCTAAAATAAATAAATATGTAAAAATATCTTTTAAAAATTCAGAATCTTTTCACTCTATTAGAATAATTTAAATAACTCAGAATAATTTTAAAAAATGATATTGATAAAGCTCAGAATTTTTACTTCTCAAGCTTCTCTGAGACACATTCAAAACACATCAAAGGTAAAAATAATAAAATTCTCATATTTTTCTCTATTCAGTGAGTGAACAAATCATGATCCAGTCAATCCTCGGTCTCCTGTGTGCCCTGAGGTGGAGTGTTCCCATTCTACTAAATCCAAACAAGAGGAAGCGAACAGTGCCAAGACAGCAAAAATTGATCCTCACATAATTGCTAGCATCTATATTTTTTAATAGTTTTTCTTGGGGGATATTTTCCCCCTTTTATTTCCAGTCTTGGAACTGAATTTGGATCTTCAGTATACTTCTGCTGTTGTTATGAAGACATTATTAAATCTTGACACTCTTATTAGGTCCAATATTTATACTATTTTACTTTTTTCCGGGTTTCGTATGACACCTTACATTTACTAATAGATGCTATACATTGATGTACTGTTCGCGACCTATTTTAAGAGCTTAAATTCTGTAATTTGATTTCCTTGGTTTGAATTCCATTCTGTTACTTCCTAGCTAGGTACCTTGGACAATCTGTTTAGCTCTTCTCCACTAACTCTTAGGACTGTCTTGAATGAAATAATATTGCAAAGTGCTTAGCAGTGTCTGACACCTAGTAAACAGCAAAATAAATAACCTATTACTATTTCACTATCCTGTGCAACAAAAAATCATATTAATAGTTTTTTTTTTCCTAAAGGAGTTAAGTTCCACTGAATGATAGAAATGTTAACTAATTGAATCCCCAAAGCCTGAATATTCAGTTCCTAGTAATGCAGTTGAATTCTGGGAATAGAAATTCACAAGAGACTGAAATCGGCACAGAAATGAAGGACTGCCATACTCAGAAGATCTTTGAGGAAGATAGACAAGAAAAAGTAAAATAGCATGAAGACAGGGAGACAGTTCCAGAGGGTACTTAGATTTATAGAAAATGTCATTCACAATACTAAAAACTTTAATGAGAGGAACATGAAAAGAGGAAAGCAACACCAGTTTAGGTATGGTTTCAGTAAAGCATGAAAACACAAAACAAAATTATATGACTGCTGTAAAGTAATTGGTGTTCACCAATCATTTAGGAATTGAGAGTTAATCTTAAGAACTGAGAAGTTGGGGGCACCTGCGTGGCTCAGTTGGTTAAGCGCCGACTTCGGCTCAGGTCATGATCTCATGGTTTGTGAGTTCGAGCCTCATGTTGGGCTCTGTGCTGACAGCTCAGAGCCTGGAGCCTGCTTCAGATTCTGTGTCTGCCTCTCTCTCTGACCCTCCCCCACTTGTGCTCTGTCTCTCTCCCTCTCTCACAAAAATAAAATAAACATTAAAAAATTTTAATAAAAATAAAAACTGAGAAGTTGGAAGAAATGGCCAGATTATCAGGAAATTTTTCTAGCCAAAAAGCAGGACCTGAGTTAATCCTCAAGGTCAGGTTAAAAATTGCCTAGAATATTGAGAGAGGGAAGAGGATGAGTATCCTTTCATTCTGTGGAGTCAACGGAATCATTGATTGGATGTTTGCTTGTCTGTTTTGTTTTTAACCGAAGAGTGATGTTTCCCAAAGTTCATAGTAGAGCCATCTAGAAAGCTGTTGTAGTAGTTCAGGCATGACTTGAAAAGACTCATTCATGACTTGAGCAGAATGAAATCACCTCGCGCCTGTTAGAAGGACTCTTATCAAAAAGACAAAAGATTACCAGTGCTGGTGAAAACCTGGAGAAAAGGGAATCCTTGTGCACTGTTGGGGGAAGGTAAACTGGTGCAGCCACTACAGAGAACAGTGTGGAGGTTCCTCCAAAAATAAAAATAAGACTACCCTATGATTCAGCAGCTCCATTTCTATTTATCCAAAGGAAGTGAAAACACTAACTTGAAAAGATATCTACATCCCCCATATTCATAGTAGCATTATTTACAATAGCCAAGACACAGAAACATCCAAGTGTCCATTAACAGATAAATGGATAGAGAAAATATTTATGAAATATTACATAATTCTGTATAATAGAATGTTATCCAGCCTTTAAAAAGAAGGAAATTCTGCCATTTGCAACAGTGTGGAATAACCTGAAGAACATTACAGATACCAGACATAGAAAGACAAATACTGCACGATCTCACTTATAGGTGGAAACTAAAGTAACTGAACTCAGAAACAGGGAGTAGAATGATGGTTGCCAAGGAATAGGAGAATTAGGGAGGCAGAGTTTTCAGGTATATAGAATGAATAGGAATTAGAACACGATGACTTTAGTTAATAACACTATATTGAATACTTGAAATTCACTATAAAAAAAAAGGTAGGTCTGAAGTGTTCTCATCACACAAAGAAATAACTATGTGATGTTATGGATATGTTCATCAGCTTCATTATGGTAATCATTTCACAGTGTGTATGTATATCAAGATGTCATGTTGTACACCTTAAATATATACAATTTTCGTTGAATAAGATGTGTACAAACAAAAAAATAATGGAACAGAAATGCCTGATGAAAATACCATTTTTGAGAGTATTAGAGTCAGTGAGTGATGGAGTGATGTCTTAGGGGTTTCTCAGCTGAACTTTGTGGGATCATGGTGATAGTATGATAGGCTAAAGTCCAGGTGGAGCGTCAAAACTAAGGGAAGGTTAACAAGAATCTGTCCCGAAGCTCAAAATACACCCATCTGACATCCTGAAACCACGAATGGCGACTCAATACCTATCTTTTGATAGTGTGGTTTCAATTTTCTGTGAGTCTCCAGGGAAAAAGGGATAAGGGGATAAAGCCAATTTTCCTCTTCTAAAAATCTTGTTTTTTTTATTTGTTTAGACTCAGACAGTGCTACCGCAAAATTAATGATTCCTTTAGCAAGTGCTCTTGTTTCATTTTTTCCCTAGGCCCTCCAGGCTGCTTCTCTGGAGAGTACACAAAGTTTCCACGGCGCTATTTTTGTAATCTAAAGCCTTGTGCTCTCAGGCCTGATGCTACAACTGTAATTTTAATTTATCAACCTGCCACTCAGGGAAATGCTGTAAAAACATTTGAAAGCTTAAACCCATTATTTATTTCTGCACCTGTCAATGCCACTCTTCTGTACTTGTCAAAATCACTTAAACTGCACTGTGATGACAGGTACACTATCACCAATAAATTGGGTCATCGGTCATGTATGTATATATCCTGACAGTGGTGTCTTGAATGCATGGGCTCCAGGACACATTTTTAAGGAGCAAGAATTCATTACTCTCCAGTGATAAAATAGAGTAGAATCATCAAAAAGAGTCTTCCTCAGTCCTTACCATTTGAAAATGTCTTAGGAAGCAGAGAGACTCATGGTGACTGAAACGACTTTTATTTCTTCAGTGAAATGTTCTCCTCAGGGAAAAGAAAGTAATTGCAGATTATAGCAGGCAGGAGTATAGTGTTACTTAGAGGGAAGAAAATACATAGGATCATTAAATAGATTTATTTAAGTTCTGCTTATAAAGAAAGCAGTGGTGCAGGACTTTATAGCTGATGATATTTCAAAAGAGTGTTATCAGCACTTCCACTAGTGTCTAATTCATCCATATAATAAAGTGTCACATTAAGCCAAATGTCACAGTTCATATCAGTTTTACTTTGAGAATTGGTATCATTATATATCTCAGGTAATCTCGCCCCACCCTAGAATTTGGATGAGATATTTGATCATAATAAATTAAGGTATTTAAAAGTCAATCTGTCATTTGGTGTGTGTGTGAGAGAGAGAGAGACAGACAGACAGACAGACAGGAGAAACACCTGTTCAATCATTAAATCCACTCAACCCAGTAACGAATCTGATATCATAAAGGCTAGATGTCCATTTAAGATAAAAATGCGGGGCGCCTGGGTGGCGCAGTCGGTTAAGTGTCCGACTTCAGCCAGGTCACCATCTCGCGGTCCGTGAGTTCCAGCCCCGCGTCAGGCTCTGGGCTGATGGCTCAGAGCCTGGAGCCTGTTTCCGATTCTGTGTCTCCCTCTCTCTCTGCCCCTCACCCGTTCATGCTCTGTCTCTCTCTGTCCCAAAAAAAATAAATAAACGTTGAAAAAAAAATTTAAGATAAAAATGCTGTTAAAATTGTAACGTAAGTAATATTGGCTAAATAATCTTACTGTATCCTCTAAGCTCTTAGTCATAGCAATCCTCACCCTATAATTACATTAAAAAGGCAAGTCTAATGAGAAGTCCTTTAAAGTCTACAAAGGATTTATGATCACTTCATTTCATACAATTTTAAAGTAGCCAAATGAATTTGTAGACATCAAATACCCATACATAAGAAAATAAATAACTGAACTTGTCATACATAAAATCTTACTCATGAGAAGAAGTAATCTTAAATGATATCATGGAATCAAATTTAAAACAATCAGAGCTTTGACAAGTATATTAACTTACACAATTACTACCATTTCCTTATTACCACCAGCACTGTCTTTGAGGAACATGAGTTTTTAAAGTGTCAGGCTACTTTGGAAAGGGTAAGCAGATAGTTTGACCAATGAAAGATAAATTTATTGGATATAGATATGAATAAAATATAAATTATGGCTTGGATTACTTAGGTTTCATATTTAGAAACACTACATGAAGATAGTGCTATTGATTCAATTGGAAATAAGATCTTAGTTTCATATACTTTTTAAATCGGTCCTGAAAATACTCAGAAGAAATAAATATTCAAAATAAATGAAGTGTTGATTTCATTAAATTAAAGTCGACCCACATCCAAGGAAAGAAAGCTAATTAATTTTTCTTATTTTTAACTCCATAAAGGTACCTGAAATGGGCTTTCCAGTGGAATTATACTTGCTTACCTAAATAATTTCCTGGACCCCTTCCTCAAGGGTCTAAATTATTGATTAGCCTTTATTTCCTATTGTTCAATACATCTATACTGATTCTCATATAAAGAAAATAGATGTTGTAATTATTTTAATACTGGAAAACTAAGACACAGAGATGTGATGTAATCTCCATAAAGACACAAAGCACATTGGTAGCCATTTTAAAATGGAGTCCAGGCTGGGGCTTTTGCTTAAAGAGCGGTCAATTTCATGCACACTGATGCTTCATTCTCTCTTCTGGGTTTCACGTTCATTTGAATCATCATGAACATCCACACAATAGCTTTAATTATTCAGGAAAATAATCATGTACATAAAGAGTTATTTATTCCTTCCAGAGGCAGTGTGAATCTCAGACTTGCATTCTGAAACTGCTGGCAAAAGTTTTAAAGCCTGGCTTCCCAATTAAATTCTGTTCATCCAGCCAAGAATGACTGATCTGTATTTCATCAATCTCAAAATGTGACCTTTTCAACACTTTTAATGACATTTTCAAAGTGCAGAATACTTCTGATTCAAAAGATTCCCTACTTAACTCTGCAGAACAAATCAGTTATCACAGTAAAATTGATAGCTGCCAAATATTAGCAAGAGCCAGGCATCACTTACACTTTAGAAGCTAATCAGGGCAAAAAAAATGTATTAAACAACTTTATTTTGGGATGCCAACTAAGGTAGATATTGAAATGAAAAATCAACCCCCAATGTTTCATGTCTTTAGAAACATTATTTCTCTGGTGAAATTTTCATTAGACCACATTCAGAACTTAACCATTAGAACCTGCAGGCCACATTCAACTTCAAAATAACATAACAGTGCCTCTGGTTTAATTCAACAGTAGACAACCCTGGACTATCGCTTCCTCTTAGCTTCAATGAAAAGCATAAAAAAGATGAAACACTTGATGAGATATTTCTCCCAGATCTCGGTTAAATTATCTTATCGTGCTAGTGGTATTTCAGTGAGGTGTATATTACAGCCCTATCGGATACTAAAAATCTTGAAAGCCTTTTAAAAAGTGAGGCTCCCTAAAGAAGTGATTTTAAAAATGTGTTCCTTAATCATGGGCCTTTGATGACCAAAATGAATCTCAGTAGACCCCTGGCATGCTGAGCACTCCAGATTCCCATGTCAGACCACCGAGTCAGAGATTAGGGGGCTTCCCAATAAATCCAAACATTCATTCCTATTTGCTTCAGTTACCAATTGTTAGTTTGAAGTTCACAAGAAATAATTTGATAGCATTGCTGCCCTTTGTTCAATGAATAGCTGTCTAATTTCATTAAGTGCAAATTCATTATGTGAAGACCACTGTGAGTGTATGTGTGAAATACTATGTAATAACAATGTCAGACTCTGTTTTAAAACCAGACTACTAGACAGAAATAGTTTCCTATTAGTATGATTGAATATTGAGCTTTCTTCCATACTACAAAGATCGCAACACCAACTTATCATTGCTGGAAAATTTAGTAGGGTGAAACTTTACTTTTGACAATGACAGACGAAGGGTGGCCCCAAATTATTTAGACTTAAATGTCGAGTAGATTGAAAAACTTCTGCAATTTGCATTGTTTTTGAGAACATTGCTAACTGCTTAACATTTAAACTTTCAAACTACAAACCAAGAGTTAAAAACAAGAAGTGGATATTATGATGCCATTTCATTCTAATCAAATCCAGGATCTTTATCTTTATTTCTGAATATCAATTTAATTACACTTGGATGTGATTTAATTTATTCTGTACAAAATTCTTCTCAAATCATATTTCCAGGATCAAAGCAAGATAGTGGATTCAGTAAAACAGTACCAATCCATGAACTGATTTTAACCAGTGTGACTAGTAAAATACAAAAAGGAAGAGAAAGCATTTAGAACATTTTATAGCATTTTTATCCTGCTTTGACATCTAAGTGTATGATTTTGTGTTTTATAAAATTATCAGTCTGTGATGGATGGGAAATTTTTAAAATAAAAAGCTGGTCCTTCACTACAGTAATTGAGAAGTTTTGGATAAGACTGTCTTTGCCTTTAAGGACCTTGTCATCTCATGAAGTGTATAAACACAAAGAAGCTTGTATCTATAATACAAGGCATTTCTTGGCAACTCTAATCTGCTATAGGAGAAAAAATTAAAAATAAGCATATCTTTGTGGTGTGAGGGATTACTTGATAATTCTTGAAAGACAGGTTTTAAACAAAAAGTCGTGATGGGACACAGGCAGGCTTAGTTTCTATCCTGGAGATAACTAGGAGTGCCATTTGGCTGCACCAAGGGTATCTTAGAAGAGACACTGAATGACATAACTGGCATATTAACCAGTAACCACATCACGGGAGACTGAGAAGCCCTGTGCTCAACCTTTCTTCAGCTCCCCTCACCCCTTTTCCCCCTCTCCTGCCTCCTTTCCCCTCCTTCCTTCTCGCTATTCTTTTCTTTCCTCCTCGCTCTCCTCCTCTTCCTTTCCCTCTTTTTTCCTCTCTCTCCTCCCATTATCCTTCTCTCACCTCCTCACCCTTCTCTTCCTCCCCTCTTCTCCTCCCATCTGCTTCTCTTTCATTTTCTTCATGTAAAAAATGTATGCATTCAAAGAGGAGTTTATGTTCTCCTGTCTGGTCTTCGGTGACTCCCTTTGCTTTGCAAGATATTCTACCATGAGGAAGAAAATTAATATATGTGAAATGTTTGCTGAGTGCCAGAAATCACATTAATTCCTAACACTCCAACCCATGCTCTAGCTTCACAGTTGGGAGCAGGGGGTGGGGTGAGGAATCCTGCCACCATCTTAATGGCCTATGGAAAAATTAGGGCAACCTGAAAGTGCCATTATTTTTCAACATTAGACCTGGATGAGATTTCTCTTTAATTAAGACTTAGCAGTTTATCCTCTCTGAGAAAACTGGCCATCTCTGGTAATACTGATCTGGTAATACTGACATTTTACAATCCCAGTAAACCCTAGGCCATCTCTGGTAATACAGATCTGGTAATACTGACATTTTACAATCCCAGTAAACCCTAGGATCCTGCCCCATCACACCGCAATGAGACCCTCCAGTCAGCAAGTCCTGCATATGTATGCACACACACACACACACACACACACAACACACACACACATCCAACATCCAGCCAGGTTTTTGGTGCCATGCTCTGAATTATGATCTGAAGATCACTGGATATTTGAGAAAATACTCTAACGTGACAGGAAGAAAACCCCAGAGAAAAATCAGAATTCCACAAAAGTAAAGGAAATATAAGGAGTATAAAATACAGGGAGTATAAGGAGTATAAACTAAACTAAAGTAAACAAACCAAAAAAATCTCAAAACAAAACAAAAAAAATTCCTAGAAATTAAAAACATAGCAGAAATGAAAAGTTCAATGAAAGTTTGGAATATAAACTTAAAAGATCACAAAGGCAAAGCGCTGGAAAATAGTAAAGATTTAAAAATGATTAGAGGCTTACTCTCAGCAATATCTAGTAGTAATTGTTTCACAATGAGAAAATAGGACATTATCAAATAATTAATGCAAGAAAATGTCCTAAAACTGAAACACAGGAGTTTTCAAAGGAAATATTTTCAACACAGAGAATGACAGATGATCCAGACTAAGGCAATTTAATTACTATAGTTGAGAAGACCTTAAACCTTCAAGTAGAGGAATAAAAGTCACATACAAAGACTTACAATCAAAATGACATCAAATTTCTCAACATTAGGAAATGACAGACAACAAAGTAATGCCCTCAAATTCTGCAAGTGATATCCAACCCGAAGATCCAGACTGTCACTCCTACCAAACACTTTGTCAATCAAGCATAAAGAAAGATAAGGAAAAGATCCACTTGACTCTTGTATTTTTGTGGTAGTTCGGTTCTATAAAGTCACTCCAACCACTGCATCAGCAAATACTGAACCATTACTCCTAAGAGAAATAGAGGATTAGGTTCCCGTGAGCCTCTGGTCACAACATTTTCGTTAACCAATTAATACATAACCTTGCTTTGTGTGTGTTTCTGTTTAAAGATAGCTTATGTCCTACATATCATTGATTCATTAACATTGAACTCATGGCCAACCGCACTGTAATTCTTGCCTAAAGCAAGCTTGTTTGACACACATGTTTTCTCCCTAGGGCACATCACAGCCTTTTGTGGTTAGGAACACTAAGCAGCACTTTGGCATACTGTTTAGGAGCCATTGCAGACAGGAAAATCACCAATGAAAAGCACAAAAGTGCAAAAAGTGTGACATAAGTAGACCACAAAAGTGTACTTATCTGCAGTGTCAGATCTGAACAAAGAAACTTTGTGTGCTGCCTCGGAACTCAAACTTTTTGCCACTCTGGGTATGTCTGTTAATGACCACAAAAGCACACAAGTATTGATCTGAGGGCTATAAGTAATCGTTGCAGATTCACAAATACAGAATCCGTGAATAATGAGAATCAGCTGTATTTTCAGAAATCAAAGGATTAGCAGATCCTTTCTAAGAAATTTACTCAAGCTCATTCCACCAGAATCATTGATGAACCAAAAAACAAAAACAAAAACAAAAAAACAAACAAAACCAAAAGAACATCTAACACAAAAAAGAAAAAGGTCCCAGTGGCTGGTGAAGAAAAGTACCAAGATTGTCGCTTTGTAGCAGAACCAGAGGGTACCCGTCCGGGTTACGGCAGGACAATGGAGAACTCCAGGAAGGATAAAAAATGAGGCCATCACAAAGGCCAAGTAAACAATTTGTACAAGAAGGAAATGTAATCACATTTGCTCAACTGTAAATAATATTTACGTAGTCATAATAATGGAAACACTGAATATTGACTTAGAAAAGAACTAATGAGAAAAAAAAGCCGGGCAGCGTATGAAAAAATTCCTCACTACAAGTAAGCCCAGCAATATTGTGAGGTCTCAAAGGGACCTCATGCCTCTGAGTAAGATTTAATTCTGTTCAAAATGAATATGTGGTTGAAATACACACACTTCCGGGTATAAGAGAAGTAAGTCCTGGCAACATAAGTGATTATAGTTAATTTTACTGTGTTGTATATTTGAAAGTTGCTAAGAGAGAAGATCTTAAAAGTTCTCAACACAAAGGAAAACAATTTTGTAATTATGTGTGGTGATGGATGTGAACTAAACTTATTTTGGTCATCATTTTGCAATATATCAAATCATTATGCTGTACACCTAAAACTAATACAATGTTATACACCAATTTTATCTCAGTTTAAAAGTAAAAACAAAAGATTTAAGAACTGAAGAATATTAAAGAAAATGCCTGTTAATTTAGCTCAGTAAGGCTCAGAACGAAAGTGCCTCTAAAGAATATTCATAGATGGTAAGAAGAGACTAATCCAGAAAATATCAGCTGATCTTTAACTGAACTCCAGATTCGATACAATGCCTCATAGGAAGAAGTAAATGGCACATTTGATACCCCACTGGGGGGGGGGGGGGGGGGAGGAGCCAATAAATGATATTAGGGAAAAAGATGATAAACATTTCCTGAGTAAAATAGAGGAAAGTGGCAAAATGAGAATAAGGAAAAAGAAATGGATGTAAGTTCATAGAGTTTAATCTGGAAATAATAGATATTGTCACAGAAAATAATATTACAGAGCACGAAAGAGTAAGCAATGAAAGATAAAATATAATTATTGATTTTATAAATGAGGTTTTTACAATTTGAAATGTAAGCAAAGCTATTGGTATCCATGCCAAAAAAAAAAAAAAGCTAACTTTAAGAGAAAAACTAAAGTTGGACTCGGTTTTCTCTGTGATGTTATACTAGGAAGTCAATAACAGATATTTTTGAGGGAAAAGATTGTAACAAGAATTCTGTCTTCAGTTATGTCATCTTTTGTGAAGGTAACAGAAAGACATCAAGAGATAATATGTCTTACCATGTACCAAACCCAGACAGAATTTTATAAAGATAGCTACTAACTTTGCTTTGATTCTGGACACCAGCATCAGAAGGATCAACTTAATTTATAAATATATGTTTAACCGCCATTTAGTCATGTTCTTTAACTGAAAACTTCATGAAGGGACAAAATGATTTGCCAAGAAAGACTAGGAAAAAAATGACAGTGGTGGGGAAGAACTGACAATGTTTCTAAAGTTTATCTAGAGCTAAGAATAGTATATAAAAAAAAAAAAACTTGAAGAATAGTAATTATGAAGGAGATGCTCCCTTCTACAAATGTGTAATTTAGGGATAAAAACTGGCAATTCAGTGAAAGTAGAATACAGACTGCAACAATAAGCTATGTTTATACATGATGGTACCCATGAGGGTAGTTATTGACAGAGTATAAACCAAGTCAATAAGGAATGGAAGAATCATTCAGTATTCCTTCTTGTTTGGGGCACATATGTATGTAGTTTTCTTTTGGACTGTTTTACTTAGAGTATATTGTAAGGAATGCCTCTGAACTTTATCAAATACCTCTTTAGCATCTACTGATGAAAATCATATTTTCCTCCTTTCATTTGTTTTTGTGCCAGATTGTGCTGATAGATTTTCAGACTTGAGTCCGGTATTAGTTTCCTCTCCCTAGTTTACTTTGGCTTATCGTGTTGCTGTTTCTCTAGTAAGATTAAGACTGAATTCTCTTCTCTTTCATGTTTAGTCTGTAATAATGAACACGTTTAAGGTATATATTTTTCTGAGTCTAGTTTTTAGTGTGTCCCATAGGTTTTGGAAGAAACGTTCTTTTTATTTATTTCTAGATAATACGAAAATTCAATTTTGATTTCTTTAATTCTGCATAAGTTTGACTGAGAAAAGTCAAAGAGACTGGAACTGGTGCTAAGCAGAAAATCTTGTTTCTGTCACCATGTTTCCAAAGACTTGTAGGTGAATAGTTAAATGTTACATTTTAACAAAGTAATTTGATTTAATAAAATCATGAAATTTCAACTTGGAAGATATCCCAGAACTATGTAATGCATCGATTCTCTTCTCGATTCTCTTCTCTACAAAATCCCTAACAAATGATTTTCAGGCTCTTCTTGAAGCACATGTATCTGTTACACTGTTATACTAGATCATACAGTGTTTTGTCATGGTATTTTTCTTTTTATGATTCTATTTTCTTGCCAAAACTACTAGACACTCAAGATATTCGGAACTCATTATTCTATTTCTTTGTTATATTTAGCAGTAACATTGTTCCTTGTAATTACTACCCTTTAAGACTTATTTTGCCTTCTGGACCCACAATGAATAAATTCAACGCCTCTGTCACTAGACAACCTTTCAAATAATTAAATAGTTAGCTGCCTTCTTTCCCGAAGGTTTTCTTCTCTAGACCAAACATCCTTATTTAATTCAACCGTTTTCATACAGAGTCATTTTTTGAGACTTATTGCCATCCTAATTTCTTTCATTTGTATGCATTCCAGTTGGTTAATATCCTTATGCAACTTTATTGAAATATGCTAAACTATTCCCAGAGATGTCTAAAAAGTAAGAGTCCAGTGGAATTATTATCTAGTTTTTTAAATACACTACTCTTTAGTTAATGCCCACTAGTCTTCTTGTACAGATTATATTACAATCTGAGGGAGAGTGTCCAAAGAAGGAAGAAATTTGAAGAGCCTCTCTCTCTGAGGCTGAGATTCACCCCCCCCCATAAGAGACGGTGTGGGGGCGCCTGGGTGGCGCAGTCGGTTAAGCGTCCGACTTCAGCCAGGTCACGATCTCGCGGTCCGTGAGTTCGAGCCCCGCGTCGGGCTCTGGGCTGATGGCTCGGAGCCTGGAGCCTGTTTCCGATTCTGTGTCTCCCTCTCTCTCTGCCCCTCCCCCATTCATGCTCTGTCTCTCTCTGTCCCAAAAATAAATAAACGTTGAAAAAAAAAAAATTTAAAAAAAAAAAAAGAGACGGTGTGACTGCAGCCTACTGTATGACAGAGAAATCAGTTGGGGTGTTGGTGGCCTGGGATAATGGGTAGGCACCCTCCTGCCGGGGTGCCAGTGAGCATCACTGGCTCTCCCACATGCTGCCAACAGCAGTGCCAGATGAGCAAGGAGAAAAGCCTATGGAAACCTGGAAAAGAAGCTGCTTCCTCTTCTTTGCCTTGTGGTTTTACTCCAGTGCCCTCTGACAAACCCTAACATAGTGCCAACGGACAAATGGGCGATGTTTATAGAATCTAGCTCCATTATCACAAAGCAAGAGCAAAACAAACAAACAAAAAAAAGGTGGATCTAGAATAGATATCAATTTATTGGCAGAAAAGTCTCAGGATGCCTGGGTGGTTCAGTTGGTTAAGCGACCAACTCTCGATTTTAGCTCATGTCGTGATCTCACCATTCGTGGGTTCAAGCCCCATTGGGCTCTGTGCTGAGATTGCTGAGCCTGATTGGGATTCTCTCTCTCTCTCCCTCTCTGTCTGCCCCTCCCCAGCTTGTTCTCTCTCTCAAAAAGTAATTAAACATAAAAAAAAATTGTTGGTAGAAAAGGCTAACCCAACACAGCAATTGTTTTATTTTTTAATGTTTATTTATTTTTGAGAGAGTGAGAGAGAGAAACCATGCACACGAGTGGGGGAGAGGCAGAGAGAGGGAGACAGTATCTGAAGCAGGCCGGGCACTGTCAGCACAGGGCCCAACTTGGGACTCGAACTCACAAACTGTGAGATCATGACCTGAGCCGAAGTTGGATGCTCAACGGACTGAGCCACCCAGGTGCCCCAACACAGCAATTGTAATGGTCTAAACATACTAATATTAATATTCAGGTGTTTGAAAATTTTAATATAGACATTTTTCCTACCAAAAGTAATAACAATACATATTATAGCAGAAATTGTCACAGACACATAACATTCAATTCAAAATATTTCAAATGGATGAGTGCAAACACTCTGCCTTTTCAGAGCTCACAATCCAGTGCAATAAACTCATAGATGGTCACTTCTTATATGATATGGTCAGATAGAAGTATGCATAAGGAGCTGTAAGAATGAAATCTGAACATTTATGGCTGAATTCAGTTAAAACAAAGAGATAGATAATACTCTACAGGATTTTGACATGAATCCACCTGGAATATTTTACTCTGGAAACTTCCATGTCAAGAAATTAAGACAAATTAGATTAAGTTCAAAGAAGGAAGACAAGAATGATGAATGGAATAAAGAGATTGGTTTGTGAAGGGAAAGGCTAACAGAAATAAATCTATATAGATTAGCTAAGTGACAGGAAAAGCAGAGAGCTGACAAGCAAGAATTAAGTGTCAATTCAAAAAGACTATAATCAAGGAATAGCACAATACATGGAATTCAGTGTAACCCCACAGACTTTATACTTGGGGAAGATGTGGGGCTTGAGTTTGGCCTTTAAGAATGGATAATATTCAACTGAAAGAAGATATAACATGTTGACAGATGGAGAGTTTGAGCAAAAACCTGTAATTGGAAACTGTTGAGCAACCAGTTGGGATAATACAGAAGACTGTGTAGAGACATGAGAATGTCTCCCTATGGCCACAAGGAATGTTTCTCTGCCACAAGAGTATATGTTGAGAAATGCTGAATGGTTGAAAGAGTAGTTGAATGAATTATTAGAGAATATTGAAGAAGGATCCGTGTTTCGGAGAACACTGAATACTAAAGAGTCTGAACATTACCTTGTAGGCCACAGGGAATAATTGAAGAGTTTTTGTTGTTGCTTTATTTTTGATATTTTGTAAAAAGGTTGCTTTCAAGTCACTAGCAGTGTATATCATGGGCAGAGATGTAGATATCCTTGGGACCAGAAATACCGGTTTGGAGATCATTTCAGTGGTCCAGGCAAGACTATTTATCTGTAGGCCAGACCTTGTCAATAGCTAGATTCTTCATTCTCTTGCCTTCACGGTTATAGCTCTCTTACAAGGTATGTCATGCTGTTGCAAAAAAGTAAATTTTAATTTCATTATAGCTTTATCAAGTAATTATTAATTAAAAAGAATCATTTTCTTTTCATTTATTCTAGACCAGAAGACAAAAGCAAAAACTAAACACAATTTTGGAATTTCATGTGTAAGCAGAACCAGGCATAGAGAAAGGCAGCAAGCACGCCCCATTCAGGAAAATACTTCCAAAATCACAATCCCTGTGTTAACTCAGCCAAAACACAGAAAAATAATTCTTTTTCCCCTCCTTTTTCTCTCTTGTTCCCAGAATGCACTCTCTTCACCTGCTTTAGTTAAAGTAATTATCCATTAAGTGTGTGAAACAGGGAGCTTGACTCCATCGTCTAAAAGACCAGAACTCATACCTGAGCTGGCTGGATTGTTTTCATCTTTTCAATTTCTTAGTTACTGCATCTTAGTTACTTGCTAAGCTCCCAGGTCTGATCCCCAATTAAGGAACTCAATGAATGTGTCACAATTCTTTAGGTTCCCACTCACCTCCTCCCTCAATTCCAGAGTCCTTGGTAGTAAATCAAGTGTTTTGTCACTGAAACTTAGACTAAGTAGCTTCTTTAACTGTTTTTGAATTTTTAATGTATGTGTGTGTGTCTGTCCATTACACACATACACACACACGCACACACACACACACACACACACACACTCCAAAGTAAAATTAAATTTTTGTGTATTCCCTAAAAGAAAATAGACAGATTTTTGGCCACATACATATTATCTTGACACAGTTTATAAATCTGTTCAACTGTATATTCTCTGGCATTTGGAAACCTACACCAGATTTGATGACAAGTTAGAAATAGGATCCTATAGATACCTCTGAGGATACTTATACCAACAATCTTAACCATGGAGAAGTATGCTCCGGAAATTCAGTCAGTTAGCCTACATCATGACCTCTGCATTGATGACTTCCACAGGTACTCTGAAGAAAAGTTGTGCTGATGACATAGAGTAATAAAAAACACACTGTTTTACAAACTTATTCCACGTTTTCCTACCACCAATTTTTGACCTTCTGGAATGGCCTCCTTTTGAACATTCACTTGTCAAATTCCTAACCTTTACAAAGACCAATTCAAATGCCATCTTTTTCTAAAGCCTTGCTTGATATCTGTGTCCCACCAATCACATCCTATTTCTTCTGTCTATAAGCTTCATAGAAGTTTTAATCTCTATTTTGGCATTTTTTTTCAAATTCTGCTTAAATTATATTCATATGTATATTTGTCTAATCCCTTACACTTAGACTGACATTCCTTGAAGTTAGAAGCCATGTTCTGCAGATATTCTTATTCACAACTCCCAATATCATGCCTGACTTAAAATACTCAGCAATTGATTATTCCATTTAATTTGGGAAGCCAGATATAGCAATTGAGAAGGTTCCAGTAGCAGTTACTATTGGCAGGATGTCTGTAACGAAACCATTAAAAAGCTCCCTCCTTGTGCTAGGAAGTTTATTCATTTTCTTCAGATTATATTTTAATGAAGTTCTGCAATGGAAAATAAAAAGAAATACTTTTGTGTATTAGTCTAGTCAGAGGAAGCTGGTTTTATGAATTTAAAGGGATTAGATAAAATTGATCTCATATATTGCAAATCCTAATGAGTTGTGATTTCTTCTTCTATAAATGAAAAAGTTTAAATTAAATTTCAGGGAAGCTATTTGGTGTCATTTAATCTTCAGTAATAAAATAAAGATTGTGAGTGTGCAACTCTAAACAATTACTAATTCCAGTTTCTCATTAAGTTTTGAGGGAATCTGAGCAGGTAGAACAAAGTAGGATAAAAGTCATAGAAGTGTACCAGATTTAAAAATTTTTAAATATGCACTATTTATTTGTGTGAAATATTCAAAACTGTTGTTTCACTTTTTTAAAAGTCAAGTACCTGCCCCTTGCCAGTGACCACGCCTTTAAACAACAGAAGCCTTGACATTTCCTTGACTTAGTTCCTTCTTAGAAACTGCCTAAAACATGTAATTTATGACCATTTTGTTTTCAGCGGACTAAGAACCAGATTGCCATACAAAGCTACTACAATGCAAGTTGCAAAATTTCTACCTTTAAAAACAAAAACAAACAAACAAAAAACAGAAAAAAGGGAAAAGGAAGAGAAAAGAAAATTATCTCATGAACATAACCATTTATGAGGAAAGGAAAGACTGTCTCTTTTTAACTTGAAAGACAAGTCTTTCCCGGCAATAAAATCCTAGAATACATAAAACACCTTAAAAACCTGAACATGACTTCTGGAAATGCCATTTTTTGACAACTAATTTCAAATAGAGTTTCACACAGAAAGAAAAGGAAGGGATTTTTAAGAGAGACAAAGCTGGGGAAGGGAAAAGAAAATATAAGGAGCTAGTGGCAGGAAAACTGGGGAAGCATAATTGTCACAAATCAGACTTGCCCTGTGGTTATCTCTTTTCACCTCTTTGCATCTCTTTTTCTTCCTTGGAAAGCCAGCTTGAGTTTGCAGCCTATGACCTGAACCGACTACAGCCATGACATTTCTGCTAAAAGCCCAAACCATTAAGACAAAAACAGGCTTGTCATGATTACCAAGACAGGTCTGTTTGTGCATTTCATTTCATTTTGAACTTTGACAGGTAAAATTGAGTTCCTGATGGCAGACGGTGGGACTTGGAGATCAAACAGTCAGGATGCTCAGCTACCACTTGTTCTTGCAAATACGTCTTAGCAGTCAGGAATGAACAAAAAATAAGCAGATTGGACAAGATAATTTAAGCAGCAGCTAAGAAAAATAAAAATGATTTCTTTTTTCTCATGCATTTTTAAACTTCCAGAAGGCTGTTAAATTATTGAAGTATTTCCTAATGGTATGAGACACATGAGTGGAATCATCATTGTCATCCCCATTAATAGCATATTTATTAATTGGTCCATATGTCATAGTTGGCACTTGGGGAGTTTAAAAAGAGAGAGGAAACATATATAAAAATTAAGATGAATTTGTATATCTTTAAGTGTTCTCATCGTCATGTTCATAAATCTTTAAAATGCTCTCTTGAACATCTGAAGATAAATAGTTATATATGCTAAAGCATTACCATTATTAAGTTTATTAAGTTAACAAATATCTAATGCAACATGACACAATAAGAAAAATCACCAACTTCCGATTCAGATAAACCTGGGTTTAAATATCAGCTCTATGAAAAATGATTAAAAATTGTCACTAGAAACTGTGCTACTCCATCTTGCAGTTGCAGTTTGCAAAGATTAAATAGATTGTTCAGTGTTGCTATGAGCTAATTCATTCCCCCAAAATTCACCTGTTGAAACCCTAATCCACAGTTCCTCAAAATGTGACTATATTGGGAGGTAGTCTTTAAAGAAGTGATAAACTTAAAATGAGGTCATATTGGTGGACCCTAATCCAATATGACAGGTATTCTTATAAGAAGAAGAAATTAGGACTCAGACAACACAGACAGAGGGATGACCACATGCGGAGACAAGAAGGTAGCCATCTGCCAAGTAAAGAAAGTGGCCTCATGAGGGGCTTCGGTGGCTCAGATTAAGCTTCCGATTCTTGATCTCAGCTCAGGTCATGATGTCAAGATTCATGAATTGGGCCCTGCACTGGCAGTGTGGGGAGCATTCTTAGCATTCTCTCCTCCCTTTCTTTCTGCCCCTCCTACCCCCCCATCTCTCTCCTTTTCTCTCTGTCCCTCCCCAGTTCACACACTCTCTCTCTCTCTCTCTCTCTCTCTCTCTCTCTCTCTCTCAAAATACATAAACTTTAAAAAAAAGTGTTCTTGGGGTGCCTGGGTGTCTCAGTCAGTTAAGTGTCCAACTTCAGCTCAGGTCATGATCTCCTGGTCTGTGAGTTTGAGCCCCATGTCGGGCTCTGTGCTGATAGCTCAGAGCCTAGAGCCTGCTTCAGAGTCTGTCTCTCCCTGCTCTCCCCCACCCCCCATTCGTGCTCTGTCTCTCTGTCTCTCTCTTTCAAAAATAAACAAACGTAAAAAAAAATTTTTTTAAAGGGGCCTCAGAAGAAATCAAACCTGTTAACACCTTGACCTTGAATTCCTAGCCCCCAGAATTGTGAGAAAATAAATTTTTGTTCTTTAAGCCTCCTAATGTGTGGTGTTTTGTTATGGCCACCCTAGCAAACTAGCACAAATGTCATACAAAGTCAGTGGCAAGCCGGGGCCCAGACTCAGAGCTTTCATAGTTTCAAACTCTGTCTCCTGTCAACATCTGACCAAACTATTTTGCTTTTACTCCTCTTCCCTGACCTCTACAATTCTACGATCCCCAAGACCGACCTCCATTTCCTCTCTCTCTATGCTCACTCCTGAAGATCTCACCTTTTTAATGGCCTTATTGCCATGAGCATGCTCATAACTCCTGGACTCACTTTCCCAGCAAGCCCTCTCTTTGGGGTTCACCTCAGTAAGACTCATCAATCACCCATGAAAGTGTTTCTTGATTGAATCAGAAGCATCCAAATGCTATCTTGTCCAAAACTGAACTCAAGATTTTCCTCTAGAACCTCTTCCTCCCAATCTTTCCCAGGTTGAGAAAGGATAACAGAGTCTGCCCAGTTTCCGACACTGACTCAGTGAGAAATCCACTTGAGTCTGCCTCCAAAACGTGTCCTGAACCTGTTGACCCCTCTCCCTGTTTTCTGCTGCAGTGTTGCTGAGGACACTGTTCTTGTCTGAGTAATAACAGTAGCCCTGGACTGACCCTCTGGCTTCATTGGGTCCAGCAGGATTTTTCCTGACCTGTACCTTTTGTGCCTTCTGTTCCCTCTGTCCCTTTTCTCTCCTGGCTCTTCATAGGACCTTTCTCATCCTTCAAGCCTCCAGTTGTATGTCACCCCCTCAGAGAGGCCGGGCTTGATTCATCTCTTTAAATAGTTCTCCCCTTCTGTCTTTCTCTATCCCATTCATTTACTTCCGAGTATTTCCAATGTAAAATGGTTTTCTTCTAAGCTTTTTATCTGTCTCCACCACTGTCAAAGAAAAAAAATGCAACATACAAATTAGACAGGCACAGAAAGACTGTATTCAGGACTCTCTAGAGGACAGAGGTTGAACTCAGTTCTGCTGAAACACGATGCAGGGGAGTTTGTGAGATGCAGGGTGAGCTAGTGGCAATAGAAGAGAGATGGATCAATATCATAAAGTCATCTGTGTTTGCTAATTGGCGCATACCAAAGTTAGGCTCCTACCTTGCTTCTCTTTTTTTAAATGTTTATTTTTTATTTTTGAGAGACAGGGAGAGAAGCAGAGAGAGAGGGAGACACAGAATCCAAAACAGGCTCTAAAATCTGAGCTGTCAGCACAGAGCCCGATGCAGGGCTTGAACTCATGAACCATGACATCATGACCTGAGCTGAAGTCGGACGCCTAACTGACTGAGCCACGCAGGTGACCCGTTTGCTTCTAAACCTAAGTGCCAAGTACAGTTCCTAACACACATGTCCTCAATCAAATTTTGATAAATGAGCATATGAATGAATATGCTTTACTAGAATACTTGACCTGTGTTATCTAGGGTATTTAGTATTCTCTATGAAATATGGCCTTTTGTAGCAACGTGGATGGAACTGGAGAGTGTGATGCTAAGTGAAATAAGTCATACAGAGAAAGACAGATGCCATATGTTTTCACTCCTATGTGGATCCTGAGAAACTTAACAGAAGACCATGAGGGAGGGAAGGAAACAAACAAGGTTAGAAAGGGAGGGAGCCAAACCATAAGAGACTCTTAAAAATGGAGAACAAACTGAGGGTTGATGGGGGATGGGTGGGAGGGGAGGGTGGGTGAGGGGTACTGAGGAGGGCACCTGTTGGGATGAGCACTGGGTGTTGTATGTAAACCAATTTGACAATAAATTTCATATTAAAATATATATATATGTATATATATATATATACACATATATATATATATATTCTCTAGACCTCAGCGTCCTGTAAAACTGGAATAATACTCTACATCTTATAGATTGTTGTTAAGATTAAATAACATTATGTGTGTTAAAATACAAAGAATAAGGCTTCAATAAGTAGAATGTTTTCTTCTCCAGATGCTGTGTTTCTAAACAAAATCTAGATAAGTCTCTTAAAATGATAATCTTTTTTTTCTGTGCTTTGGCTGTTGGGAACCTCATTTGTGTTATATAAACACAATATATAAACACATTGTATTATATAAACACAAATGCTTTTATGCATACATTTGTATTCTACCAGCATATTCCTTTTTTCCCAGCTTTATTGAAATATAATTGACATATAATGTTGTGCAAGTTTAAGGTATACACAATGTGTTGATTGGATACACTTAATATATTGCAAAATGATTACCACCAAGCATTAGCCAACTTCTCCACCACATCACACAATTACTAGCTCCTTTTTTTTTTTTTTTGAGAGAGAGAGAGAGAGAGATAGGGAGCAAGTGACTGAGGGGCAGAGAGAGAGGGAGAGAGACTGAGAAGAAAGGCTCGCCCGAAGCAGGGCTCACGGATTTTTTTTTACCCAAAGTGGGGCTTAAGCTCATCTGAGGCGGGGATTGAGCTCACCTAATGTGGGACTTGAACTTACGAACCATGAAATCATAACGTGAACTGAAGTCGGATACTTAATGACTGAGCCACCCAGGCACCCAATTACTAGTTAGTTCTTATGTGTCCATCAACAGAAAAATGAATAAAGAAGGTGTAGTGTGTGTGTGTGTGTGTGTGTGTTCAACAATAAGAAAGAAAGAAATCCTGCCATTGGAAGACAACGTGGATGGGCCTTGAGGGCATTATGCAAAGTGACATAAATCAGGCATAGAAGGATAGTGTGTAATACTACTTACATGTGGAATCTGAAAAAGCCTAACTCATAGAAACAGAGTAGAATGGTGGTTACCAGAGACTGGGGGGTTGGGGGTGTGTAGAGGAAATGGAAAGATATTAGTCAAAGAATACAAACTTCCAGTTACAAGATGAGTAAGTACTACAGATCTACCAAGATATTCTTAAAAATAAACATAAGAAAATATGATGGTTACTCATGACAAATGTGAGTCGAAGTAGCATAACTTTAAACTTTGAGACTTCCAGACACGTGTTTGGATCCCGTGTCATCATATGCCTTGTTTCCACAGAAGCGAGTAAATTGCAGTGAAAGAGGCATATGCACTGCTGTATCAGAAAGGTTTTGAGGTGAACTTTACACGGTAGGGATTGGTGGTAGCCAATAGGTGGTCTTTAAAATCTCTTAACATCATAGTCGTATCTACACCAGCAAAATCAGCAAAACAAACTGAAGCATAAAGCACTACTACCTTAACAATCTGTGACTGTCAGACGAAAGTGGCTATTTTTCTCTTTAGACAATAGTCTCCACGACCTCCTTGTTTTGCATAACAATGCAGCAGCATTGGCCTGACCATCGCCCTCCATCCAGACACTCACTGAGAGTACATCTGCGCTTTGCGTTTCAGAACTTGAGTTCAAACTCACCATGTTCCATTAGACAGTGTTAGAGGCAGAACTAACTCTAATAGGCCTGGTATGCTATATCCAGCTTTTCCCCGCTATGCAGTGAGTGTAAAAAGATATAAACACCTTTATCTCTAAAACCAGGAATAACAAGTGCTTCTTAATACGTTCTTTCAATTTTCCTGATTAAAAAAAAATAGTTACAAAATAAAGGATTGTTAAATGGATCAATTGGGGAATATAAAATTACTTGCCTGTCTCATGGTGGCTCCTCAAAAAGTTAAACATAAAATTACTTTATGATCCAACAATTCCAGTCTAGTTATATATATCCCAAAGGGATGAAAGTAGGGACTCTAACAAATGCTTGCACAAAGTGTTCATACTACCCTTTTCACAACAGCCAAGAGGTGGAAACCCCTCAAATGTCTGTCAACAGATGAGTAAACAAAAAGTGATGTGTGTGTGTGTACACACAGTATTATATTATTCAGTGATAAAAAGGAATGAAATTCTTGTGCCTGGGCAGCTCAGTCAAGTGTCTGACTTTGGCTCAGGTCATGATCTCACGGTTCATGAGTTCGAGTCTTGCATCGGACTCTCTGCTCTCAACACCAAGCCCACTTCAGATCCTCTATCTCCCTCTCTCTTTGCCCCACTCCTGCTTGTGCTGTCTGTCTGTCTCTCTCAACATAAATAAATAAACTTAAAAAAAATGATTGAAATTCTCATGTATAGTACAATAGGGATAAACCTTGAAAATAATATGCTAACTGAAAAAAACAGGCTAAGAAGGACAGATATTGTATGATTCCACTTATATGAGGTACTTAAAAGAGGCAAATTCAGAGACAGAAAGTAGGATGAGATTACCAGGGGTTGAGGGGACTGGGGGATGGGGAGCGACAGAATGCTCAATGGGTACAGAATTTCTTTTGGGGATAATGAAAAATTCCTGGAAATGGATTGTGTGATCTTTAAACAACATTGTGAATGTACTTAATGTCACTGAATCGTATACTTAAAATGGTCAGAATGGTAAATTTTGTTATGTATGTTTCATGCCAATAAAAAATTAATAAATAAACGTTAAAAATCATCATTCCCTTATAGTATAGATACTTCGTTCATCATGAGTTTAAATTTCTTGCAGGTGGGGGAGGGCTGTACAGTGAGATGGAAAAATGCTTCAGACATGGATTCAGGAGCCTTCTCCAGTCTCAGCTCCGTCACTCACTAGCAAAAAGAATTTGAGCAAGTCACTTAGGTCCTTTGCACCTTAGCTTCTTCTAGTTACAGTATCCAACCGAGTTGTTCTGAGTACAAAAATTAAAGAAAATAATGCATATAAAGGGCTTTGTAAATTCCAACACTTATATAAGTAGATTAGAGCAGTTTTATGATGTATTCCTTTAAGAAACTTAATCTTTTCACTGAAATATACTTATTGCTACTTAAGTATTCTAAAATATTAAGGTATTGTTGGCAAGATTCAGCCAAGGTGGATTTTTTTTCTCTGTAGATTGAATCATAGGTTTTTAGAGTGAAAATAAAAGGGCACATGGGTGGCTTGTCAGTTTAGCGTTCTACTCTTGGTTTCAGCTCAGGCCATTATCTCATGGTCATGAGATTGAGCCTCAAGTCTAGCCTCACCTTGAACCCTGCATGGAACCCACATCATTGTCATTGTGGAGGTTCCGTGGAGCCCCCATCAGGCTCAGGGCTGGGAATGGAGCCTGCTTACAATTCTCTCTCCCCCTCTCCCTCAGCCCTTCCCCTATGCATACTTGTCCTCTCTAAAAAAAAATAAGAAATTAAAAATTTTTTAGGGGTGCCTGGGTGGCGCAGTCGGTTAAGCGTCCAACTTCAGCCAGGTCACGATCTCGCGGTCCGTGAGTTCGAGCCCCGCGTCAGGCTCTGGGCTGATGGCTCAGAGCCTGGAGCCTGTTTCCGATTCTGTGTCTTCCTCTCTCTCTGCCCCTCCCCCGTTCATGCTCTGTCTCTCTCTGTCCCAAAAATAAAAATAAACGTTGAAAGAAAAAAAAATTTAAAAAAAAAAATTTTTTTTAAATAAAAATAGGATGAAAAATGCTAAATTTCTAAAAAACGACATTTCTACTTAGCATTCTTATAGTCAGTAGTGAGTCATTAAGCCTTTCCTTTCCATACCTTTTGTTCATTGTTTAGCCTCTTTGTACATACCTTAGGAAGAAAATGATAACTATGTTGTATCTGGTCTGGAAAAAGGCCTTCATTCATATTTAATTACAAATATTAACAAATTTTGTTTTGCTACCTGCTCTCATCTTCCATCCCACACCATGCATACCGTTGTTAGTCTTTGTATTGCCAGACATACAATAATTTGACATGGCACTGTATCCAATTGGACATTGTCTTGTAAAACCCTTTGGAAACATAATTACATTGAGAACTAAGTATTTAAAAAGTAACAAATTTCTAGTAATAACCTCATAACTTTATGCCAGAATGAGTGTGGTTGAGCAAGTGTCAACTAATTTTTTGTTTCCCTCCTTAGTGGTTATGTCTTTGACTATGATTACTACAGAGAAGATTTCTACAATCGGTATGTAAATTTTTCATTCTTGTTTCCTCTTGGTTTAAATGATCTTTTAACTGTTTTGCACATTTCATTCCTAGATATTCTTGACTGATATTTGAAATAAAGAAAATTCTTTTAAGTCCCAAAAAGTATAATATAGGCAGATTTTCCTATTTTTATTGTGCTTACTGAAGCCTAGTGCATCTTGGACTTTTAGGACTTCAGAGGTTCTTAAGCCTAAAATTCAGTTATTGAATATTTGAATAATATTCCAAAAAATTTAATTAACCAATACTGTTTTCCGGTTCTGTTGTTGACTTAGAATTCTTCAAGACTGAGAGTTTGGTAAACTCAGAAAATGACTCCAACCTTCCAAAATACATCTGCTTTCATCAGACACATTGCAATGCTGTATTGGTTAGATTCAATTAAATACCAGACAGTTCTTGCTCTGCATAGTAGTGTTGGATCATAAAGGAAACCATACCAAGTGATGTTAATAATCAGTGGAAAAAACAGAATTTTCCATGAGGTCTAAAAATGTAAAAACATTACAGACTCTCCTACTGTTGGTTATAAATAATAGGGAAACACAGTAAAATAGCTTTAAGTGCACTATAATTTAAAACAGTAAAAAATGAGAATTAACGTGTTTTACTTCTTTGTAAAAAAGACCTGTCAAAAGTAGTTTGAACCGTGCTTGCTTTCTCGTACAACTTACAGCACGGAACTAGCACACCTCTTGTGCCTTGGTGAGTTGTCATATTCTTTTCTCAGGCTGGACCAACGTCAGCAGTATATCAGTATTGTGAAGCATCTCTGAGAGTTCTTCAGTGTGTAGTTCTTTTGCGAGTGTCACTTCTTCTGGGGCATCCTCATCCCTTTTTACCACTTGACAACAATTTTCCTCATTTATGTCAATGTGTTTGCTTTAATAAGGTCCCCAGGCTCAATATCTAGAGTCTCTCCAATAGAAGAGTGTCAGCAATCCTCACTCAGCTATTCCTCCTCGACTTCTCCATTACACCTAATTTTATTTCATTTCCAGTGCTATCCTTCCTCTGTTCTTGGCTGCACTTTCATCTTTGTTGACCAATTTCCTCTTTGGAGTGTCCGTTTTTGTCAAGTGCCACATGGGTTTGTCACGGGCAACAAGGAGACGATACAACAACACGGTTACTGTCTGTGTGTGAACTGAATAACAGATGCACCACAACCAGACGGACTTTGAATGAAGTGATGTAACTGATCACTGATCGTGATGCACATCTGTTATTTACAGCGATTTGTGGACTGAAAAACTAGCAGCAAAGTTCAGACTGTATGAAATTACTCACAGTTAGTATATTGTGGTAACTTAAATTTGATTTGTGCTATGTGGAGACTGCTGTTATTTAACTAAATATTGGTCATGGAAATTCAGAGATACACAGAGCAAGGGCCGACTGTACATAGGTCGTTAGACCACACACACACACACAAACGAGGTAAATATCTTTTAAGCTGTTAATTGTAAGTTCTAGTCAAACAAAATAACAAAAAATGCCAAGGTATAAAAATGCAAAATAGTTTTGCATTTAGAATAAGAGTTTGTAATGGGCATTTTAAATAGGGAAGAAACTTCACCATCCCTTGGGAGCGCCTTGTTCTTTTTGCTCTAGCCACACGGCTCCTTTTTCAGTTCCACAAGAACACCATGGACCCTCCCACCCCAACACCTTCCTCTGTGCTGCTCCTTCTCCTCATACCTCCCTCTGCCATCTAGTTAACCTGACTTCATCCCTCAGATCTCAGCATGAACACCACTCTCAGACTAAATTAGGTTCCTCTGTGGGCCTCTCTCAGCGCCCAGTATTGTTCCTTCACAGCACTTCTGGTTTTTACTGTTGCGTTTCTTTGTGGTGACAGTATTTGATTTATGTCTGCCTCTCTTCCTCCATGAAGGCAGGAAAGATGCCCAGTTTTTCTTATTATTGTATCCTCAGGCACTATCATTAAGGCTCAAACATAGTGGATACCCAATTTGTATTAATTCATCTCCTTTGTTTAGAGAGACTTTGGTTTTCCCAAGATCATAGAGTAAATTCATGACAAAACTACAATCATAAACTATTCCTTTAGATTCAATAACTGACTGTGTGAATATGCAAAACAGAAGGAGAACAATTCAGAGTTAAATAAAAGGAGACAGCCTTACCTAAAGGGAAATAGGACCCACAATCATACCTTCATAACCACTATGTTCAACTGCTTAGTTAAGCAAGTTATTTCACTAGTGATGCCTTTATGACAAAATATGAGTCTTAAATGATAATTTTCTCAGAGGATCTTTATAATTTCTATAAAATACAGTATTTTATTTTAAATACTAAATAGTTTATAATAACTTGTCCTAAAAATGACCTGAAGGTCTGGCAGTATTAAAAAATCCCATTTACTATTAAGGAAAGATGACATTTCAATAGTCTGCATACCATTTGAAAATTTTAGTTTTTGACAATGCTAAAGACATCTTCTAATACAGCTTTTTTTTCAGGATGTAGAACAATGTCCTAATTGCTATGAATAAAGTTTTCAATTAACGTGCATTGTGTTTTAATCTGTCAGTATAGAACTGTTTTAGAATTGTAATCTCTCGAGTGTTTTCAATCTTGTGGCATCCTTCTACATTTAAAGAATTTCTGCTTAGGGGCACCTGGGTGGCTCAGTCGGTTAAGCATCCTACTTCAGTTCAGGTCATGATCTCGTAGTCCGTGGGTTCGAGCCCTACGTCGGGCTCTGTGCTAACATCTCAAATCCTGGAGCCTGCTTCAGATTCTGTGTCTTCCTCTCTCTGCCCCTCCCCCACTCATGTTTTGTCTTTCTGTGTCTCTCAAAAATGAATAAATGTCAAAAAAAAATTTTTAAGAATTTCTGCTTAAAATGGCTCAATAAAAATCATTAGCTAGATGATAGATAAATAGATAGATAGATAGAGATAGACATGATAGATAAATCTATCCTTACCTGCCACAGAGCAAGAGCCTTAATCAGCCAAATAGTTACAGAGCTTGAAGCTTTCAGATGGCTTTCCGCTACACAAAAAAGCTAGCCTTGAACAATTCCCAAAATAATTTGTTTGTCTTATATAAAACCTGTTTGGCTTATAAGTACGCAAAAGATCAGTATTGTTGTGTTGCTAACTGACTGTCTAAGCAATCTGTGCTCTTATTAGTTTATTTTCCATTTCTCACACTTGGCTAAGAAAGACATAAGCATTTGCCACTAGTGGATAGAGTCAGGAGTTCCCTGTGAAAATAGATTCTCATGAAAGGAAAACAGAATGGAGAGGCTGGACAATATAAATAGCTTACAAAGTGTTAACAATTTTATCCACAGTAATCTCTCATAAACTACACTCTGCTTGAATTTGTGGTTAATTTTTTTTCTCTTTTTACTAGTGGTGCAAACTTGGGCAAGTTATTTAATACTACAAAATATGTTATTTCATCCACGATGTGAGCAAGAAATTAATTTCTGCATCATAAGATTGTTCTGAGGATTAAATGAAGTAACATATGTATAATGATCAGCATTATGCTTGGTATATTTTTACTGCATAATCAATGTTAACTACTAATAATTGTTAACAGTAACCATTAACAATAATGATGAATGTATTTCTCTGACTGATATTGACGTAGCATCGGCCCTGTGAAAAATAAACTGGGAGGTCAGTTGGTCCAAAACAGTCTATTGTGATGAATCCAGATTATTCTGTTCTATGGTTTTCCCTTTTCCTGCTCCCAGCGCATTCTGGTTGGAGCTAAACACACTTGCAGAGAGAGGACCCTCAGCTATTTCCTTTAACCCCAAGCGGCCTTGTTTTTGGTTCTGAAAACAGAAATCACTTAGTTACATGTAACAGGGATAATTGTATGTAAAAACTTTCTAACTAGGTATTAAGGAACTGAAAAAGCAAAAAGAAAACACTATGGTGTAATGGAGTTAGCCACTACAGGAAGCAGCTACCAACTCCAAGTTTGGGAAAACAGAGGATGAGGTTGGGGATTATCAAAATTTAATGTAGAAAAGGGGAGTTACAGAGCAGAAACTCTGCTCAGCTGGTGCTGCTTTATCTGAACCCAAAGGGGGAACTTGGGGTTTGAAACCTAGACCTTCTTAAGGGAAGGTGAAGGGACTGTCCTGCATGTGTTGCAAAGTCACTTAAACTGGAGTCATCTGAGTAGTGACTGAGTGGGCTAAGCCCAGCAAGGAGCCAGTTGGTCCCCACGGAAATGTAGTTGGCAGAGTCCCAACTCCAACTGTGGTTAAAGGTGGGTCTGAAGCTGAGAGATAATAGCTTAGTCTCTGACATACATCCACATCCTATTGTTATCCGATTTCTGCCAGGTTTGGGGATTTTAATGTGACTGGGGATTTTCAACCCTTAGATAGTTTCAGCTTAGAAAACTGCTTTACGTAAAGCGCCATTGTATTGTCATTGTTCTGATACATTGGCCCAGCAGTAACTTTTCTAAAGACTAAATGAGTGTTCATGGCTACGAGGATCATGAAGATTATCACTAAATAATAGACTTGAATGATTATTCTAAACTTAAAAAAAAAACTTAAAAACTTAAAAAAACTTAAAAAAAATTTTTTTTAATGTTTATTTATTTTTGACAGAGAGAGAGACAGAGCATGAGTGAGGTAGGGGGAGAGAGAGGGAGACACAGAATCTGAAGCAGGCTACAGGCTCCGAGCTGTCAGCTAGCACAGAGCCCAACACAAGGCTCAAACTCAGGGACCATGAGATCATGACCTGAGCTGAAGTCAGACACTCAACCGACTGAGCCACCTAGGCGCCCCTAAACTTTTTTTATATTACACAAAGCATTGCTCAATAATTTACAACAATAGATGGCATTTTCTTCTAAAAGGTCAAGTCTGACTCTAAATGAAGGACATTACATGGTATTAAAACTAAAGATAAATATTTATGCCCTTCCAAGTTAAGTAAAAAGAGATACATACATTTAAAACTATATTGAATCCCCCCAAGGAATGTTTTCCATTTCTGAGATATTAGCAGTGTTAATCCAATCCTTTTTCAGTGGTATCAGGAACAACACTGAGCCATTTATAACCTCCAGGATGAGTAAGTTTCTGTTAATAGAGGAAAAGAAATGCCTAAAGTGCTTTACCATATAAAAAACATGTACACATATTAAATGATGTGAAATAGGTATCGTTCAACTCTGGCACAATTTTGACCTTGTGTATCTTAACAGAAGAGAAGCTATTACAGTTGTCGTTAATGAAAAAACTCCACCTCAAGTTGAAGTTGTTGAGGTTATTGATTATAGAGCACAGTATATATTCTCAAATATTGGGAAAACATATTAGCAAGAGGCAATGTATGTTTCATCATGCAAGTTTAAATTACCATCCAATAGAATATTATACCACTTAAAACATTTGGAGATAACAGCATGGTACACTTGACAAAGGGTATTATTCGGAGTAAGAAGGCATGAATTTCAGGCCTAGTTGTGCATGTGCTGACTGTTTAAACTTAGCCAAGTCACTTCATCACTTTTTTTTCAAGTTTTCTTCATGGGCAAAATGACCTAACAATAGCCACATTACAGAATTATAAGCATTAAATAAGAGCATCATTTTACTCACTTATAACCTCACAACTGCTGTTTGAATATATTAACTTTTTCATTACCCAAAGCTGTATACAAAACATAGCAGATAGCAGAGTTGTGCAAAAGATAAAGATTATATAAATATAAGGCAAAAAAAAATTGCAAAAAAGACCACTCAGGATTTCAACCACCTTGCCTTTAAAAATGTTTTTAATGTTTATTTATTTTCACGAGAGAGAGAGACAGAGCATGAGCAGGGGAGGGACAGAGAGGAAGATACAGAATCTGAAACTGGCCCCAGGCTCTGAGCTGTCAGAGTAGAGCCCTATGGATTCGGGGCTCAAACTCACCAACTGTGAGATCATGACCTGAGCTAAGTCAGATGCTTAACTGACTGAGCCACCAGGTTCCCCATCAGCCACCTTGCCTTTAAAATCATGTCCAAGATCCAGGGAGACAACTTCAATGACAATCTTAGAAAATTTCAATAACAGAAAAACAACAGAAGTTATTCATTTACTGGTCTCCAGTGGAGCGTGCCTTTGAAAATTCTCTGTGGATTCAGTTGTAACCAAAGGCTTACTTGAAGTCGGGTGGAAATTATAGACAGATTTTATGAATTTTGAGTAGTTCAAGCAGTATAGAAAATAGATATAACTATAAGCTATAAGAATCATTCACGTGGATTTCAAATATATCCCTTCTGAAAAATAAAGAGGCACCTTAATCTGATTTTGTAGACTATACAACTATCAGAACTTAAGCATGCTGAAGAGGAGGGTTTAAGGTTGAATCAAGACACAGAGGAAGATCTCTGATGCTCTGGTTACTGATTTTCACATATGCTAAAAAGCCCCAGTGAGGTCATGGCTCTGAACTTGTTCTCAGGTTTTGACTCTAGGCAGCCTAGTTTTTGAGCCCTTAGTCCAGACCACATATTTTTGTTAGCATTAGCCACATTAACTTTTGACTCACAAGTGATTAAAATGAAACAACTCTTCTCATGAAGGAAATTTAGAAAAAAAAAAACAACAGGTAATTACCAATTCTTGAAAACTATCTATCTAAATAACTTATCTAAAATTAAAATTTAGTGTTCAGTGACAAAATATTATGCAAATATTACATTTTTTTTAATTTTAAAATCACATTAGTGAAAAATAAACATAAGTCAAAGTTTCTCAGGTAATTATTAGAAGATGGTATGTCTACTTGAGAAAATGCATCACAGCAATTAAAATAAACATTAGGAAGACTACATACCAGGCTTGAGAAATGTTTTTAATTTAAACCAAGGAGAATTAGCCAGAATACATGACCATGCATAGATTAGGTTCTCAACTATGTGAAAAATAAGGATACCTGTGGAAAATATTTAGAAAATGATAGTACTTTTAGAGTATGATGTTGGGAGTTATGTTTTTTTCATGTATTTTTTCAAGAATTCTGCTTTATTACTATTAAAGCTTAATACTAACCAGGTTTTAATTAAAACAAACATTCAAAATCACATTCATTTTATATGTCACTATGCCTTTAAATTGCCTTTGTCCAAAACACAACTAATTTTTATTTATTTATTTATTTATTTACTTATTTATTTATTTATTTATTTACATTTCTTTATTTTTGAGAGGCAGAGAGCATGAGTGGGAGAGGGGCAGAGAGAGAGTGAGACAGAGAATCTGAAGCAGGCTACAAGCTGTCAGCTCAGAGCTGGGTGCAGGGCTCGAACCCATGAACTGTGAGATCATGACCTGAGCCAAAGTCAGATGCTCAACCCACTGAGCCACCCAGGTACCCCACACAGCTAATTTTTAATAGCTAATATCTATATCCTTCTTAGAAACAAGCTATGTTTATTTTTATCAGGTGTATAAATATTAAGATTCTTTACCAGTTTTTATCTTTTACTGGGTAATAAAATTACATATCTCAGATACTATTAAAGCAAACAAAATGCAAAACAAGAAATGACCACATGAAAAGTAGATATGTTTATTAAATAAAGCAAACTAAATCCTCAAATTTCATTAATGGGTTGTTTTTATTAAAATCTGGTTACATTTATTTTATTAACTGCTCGAGAGTAGGTCTTTTAGGGTTCTTATTTTAAGGTAGACATTGAAGAAGGAAAAATTATGTGTTTGGCTTCATTATAAATAATTATCTATTTGACCAATAAATATTAGAGGGAAAACAGTATTCTATGCATATCAGGGAAACTGAAGAACGATTAAAGAAAAAGAGAGGGTAAATAATTCTAACAATTGAAGGAACAAAACAAGTGAGAGGAAAAAGTTTTCAGCTTTTAACTGACCTTTGAAATTTAGATTCTATTTAATTCTCTTGCATTTGCGATCTTTGCTGTCAGTCTGTAATTCTAAGTGGACTATTTCCATGGTCTCGACAATATTTGCTAATCTAATACCTTGTAAAGGCAAAATTTCTTAGATTAGCTATAAACAGAATTCTGATGAGAAAGCCAATGAGTTAGCTTTCACCTACTTCCGTCTGCATTTAGAAGAACCCCTGCATCCCATCTTGAATCCTAGAAAATCTGCCCCCACTTCCCATCCTTCTCTTGTTATGTTTTTGTGCCTTCGGACGATATCCAGGCTTCTTTCCTTTTATTTCTGAAAAAGCAAGTGTAGCCAATGAAAATTAAGAAACTCCTCAGCTCCATTAAATTTTGTAAATTCAAAATTATACTGACATGTGAAGTGTCCATACCCTTCTTTAGCTTTTGTTGTTGTTGTTAAATTTGTTGTTGTTATATATCCCTTGTCAAAATTTAAGTTCTGATATTGCACATCTTCCCATCAGAATGGCAGAAAGAATTGGTAAAACTTTCCCTACTTCTTGATGAGAAAGGAGTTATTGCCCTTTGAAGCAACTCATCAAGGGTTACGCTCTTATAGGAATTGACGGCAAAGGGCACCACGCATACTGAGTATGTTTCTGAGTATGTTTCTAAACACATACTGAGTATGTGACATACTAAAAGTATGTCACAACTACAATGAACAAATGCAGCTCTGTTTTCTCAACATGAGATTAGGCCCGGCCAACACTGGAGGCTTTGCAATCCTTGGTCGGGGGAAGCAATAGAAATAGTGATAATCATTTGTTTCACTTTCCTGTAAAATATTCTTGAATTACGTTGTAACTGGAGTAGTGGTGACTATGGTGGCTTTACTTGGCCTGCATTTTCATTATAGCGTTCTTCTTCCATTGTTGCATAGGTTAGTTGTTTGTGCTTTAGAAATTTTCTTCACCCAATTTATAGATCAGCTTAATTAATGAACCAGCTAAATTGCACTTTCATGGCCAGGGGAGATGGTCCTTCCAAAACATGCTGCCCCTCATCTGAAGCAGCAGCATCTACCCGGGAAGAGATGAGTCAATTGCCATATTTTTTCCCCTCGACAGTGTTGGGTGTTAGAGCTCCTAAAAAGTGCCTTCATATTTCGGTTCACTAGCTTAAGGTGCTCTGTGAATTCAACTTATAAATAAGTGATGTGGTCCTTGTTTTGTGATTGAAATGAGGGGCAGGCTTAGTTGACCCTTTTGATTTTCCAGCCCCCAGTGGTATGGATGATATTCATAACCCTTTTCAGCTTCATCCTGACGCTTCCCTTTGAAGTAAACTATAATGTGCTGACCTCCATGACCCATTCTTTGCTAGCAGTTCTTTGGTTCTAATGGACTTTGCTTATTCACAGAGGATGGCACCTCTCTTGAACTCTGTCTCATTCCATTTCTTTTCCTTTCCAGACATCTCTTAGTTTCTCCCCAGCATGCTTCCAAATAGTTTTTGAACACTTTAGCTGTCTAATGCGGGAGACATTCACAGGACTAAGTTCTGCTTCGAGTGTGGTTTATATACTACTTTTTTGCCCCCATAGTATCAGCGTTTTCAATGTTTCTGAGTGAATATTTGGACACCCACCTATCTTAGTTTTTGTTATATTTCATATATCATTTTCTAAAAAGGGATTCATCTGTATATGTAAATAAGATGTAATGTTATAAAATAACCTGTTGTAGAATTTTTTTCCTTCGTATTATAGAAATTCACTTCTGACTTCCATATTAGATTATTCTTACTGACTGTTTTAAAGCAGTTTTGAGAACATAATCCATATAGTGGTATCACAATAAAGTAATATCAATGATCATTCTAAGTTCATTCTAGTGGATAAATAGTAACGCATCTTGTTCACTGGTAAATTAATGACTAGTACATCCTCATGTTTTTCCCTGACTTTTTACACTTCTCAGATGTGCTAAGTATGTAAAAATTTGCTGTTTTTTGAGTATGCAGTATGAAGAATATGAAGTTTTTGAATCTATGCATTACATATGTATATAAATGAGTAAATACTCTCATACTTTTATTCCTTTCATTGTTTAGTGGAAATGCATTGATTGTGGTGAATATCATTTTTTCACTTTTTGGTAAAAGCTTCTAGGATTTTTATTGGTACTTTTTTTTGGTTAGAGAAATTTTCAACAGCTTACTATACAAATATCACTAGTCTCAATTTGCATGTCTAGCAACTGGTCAGAATAATAAAAAGATATCCCAATACGTATTTCCACAAGGACTCTCTACTCAACAAAATTTTGTCCTCTTGCTAGTGCCATTTTATTTAAACTCAGTCTCCTTGTTTTTACAGTCTGGGGACTCTTTTGTTACTTAAAAAGTCCTTAGAGACAGGTATGGCACCATGTTGATTTGTCTCTCACAGCTGTTCTCTTTAATCTACAGTTACTTCAAAATGATTTTCCTGATGAGCTGTGTTATGATGGAACAATAATTTCCTTTGCTTTGTTCCTGATTCTGCATGATCTTTCCCTCTTTTCAAGCTACTGTGCTAATAAGTGTTGATGTGTAAGAGGAAGATTTCTATTCTAAGAAGGGTAAATCTGTTAAATGAAGCAAAGAAATACTCAGGAACAAAGTTTAGCATAGTTTCAACAAATTGCACGGTACCATTGGAGCAAAGTTCCTTGACCTATCACACTTTAAAGATGAGTTCATATTGGAGGATCAGATACTAATGTCTAGAATACACAGACTATATCAGCGTCCTATCTCTTTAGTGAAAAACGAAACTTCCAATAAACACCTGTGTGCGAACAACGATAACAGAAACATTTACTGACACTTTTTACAAGGCCATTTTCTTAACCATTTCACACATTTGATAGAACACTTAGGCATAAACCAACTCTCAGCCATGCTTGTGTTTTTGTGAAGGTTATTTGATTACCATGGGCGTGTGCCCCCACCTCCCCGTGCAGTAATTCCACTGAAGCGTCCCAGAGTGGCCGTCACAGCGACTCGCAGGGGTAAAGGAGTCTTTTCCATGAAAGGGGGATCAAGATCTACCGTCAGTGGGTCATCTTCATCGGGCTCCAAATGTAAGTAACCTTCCTTATTTTACTTATGTTTCAAAAAGGGAGGGGCTGCTCATCATTTGCATGAATGCCTATATACAATAAATTAATAATCATGGAGTTTCTGCTGTGCACAGAGTATTAAGGAAATATATAATGGATGAGAAATGGACTCGGCTTTCCATCAGGCTACATTTCAGTAGGGGAGACAGACACAAGCATGAATAACAAAAACCCAGGACCAATTTGAAAACTTTTATCAGAGCAAATAACATGCTTTCGGCCCATCTGGTTTGTGACATATTACAGTCCTGAAATATAACATGTCGCTTTTAGGGAAGAAAAAAAAATTCAAACGAGAGTACATATACTACCTTTCAGAGAAGTAGTATACAAAATTAGCACATGCTTTGAATATTTGAGCACTGGGATAATAAAGATAGGCAAATGATATAATAGAGATGTTAAAAATGTAACTTGCCATATTATTCTAAATCATTATGGTGTCTGAAAGCATATATTATGTCACAAAAAATAAAATAAGGTTTATGTAACTTCACATGAATTAGTGAAAAGTAGAGATACAAGCTTTCTGACTAAACACGCTGCTAAATTTTTATATAGAGGGATTCAGAAAAGCTCTAATTTGTTATTAGAATATTATTCAGAAGATAAGAAAATTTCTTGCATTCTTTGGGGTTACTTTGTAGCAGAGAAGAGGCAGACAGTAAGCAAACAAATTAGAATACGAAATGTTACACAGATCACTGCTATGTCAAAGGATAAAGTAATATAAAGCAAAAGAGAAAGTTTCACAGGATGGTCTATGACTACCTCTCTGAAAAAAGTGGCATTAGAACAGAGACCTGATGCAAGGAGGGAAGTAGGGGGTGAGCCTGAAGCTCTCAGAGACAGAGCATTGTGGGCAGAGGAATATCGGTGTTGAGACCTTAGGTTAACAGTCAAGGAACACCAGAGAAACCAATGTGGCTCAGCAGCGTGAGGGAGGGAAAATGTAGGCTGGAAATAAGAGAGAGGTAGAGAGAGGGAAAGTTCCAGAGTAGCGTGGCAGGCCATTGTGGTGACTTTGTAGTTGTTCTGCATCTCAACATCTTCGGACAAGTAAGGCAAATACTATTATCCCAATTTTAAATTGATGGGTAAACACAGAGAAGATCACGTAGCCAAGACTAGAACCCATGTCTCTTCATTTTCCTCCCCACATCCCATCTACTGTAGAACATTGCTTTTTCCCGGGCACCTGGGTGACTTGGTCGGTTGGGCGTCCGACTTCGGCTCAGGTCATGATCTCACGGTCCGTGAGTTCAAGCCCAGCGTCCGGCTCTGTGCTGACAGCTCAGAGTCTGGAGCCTGTTTCAGATTCTGTGTCCCCCTCTCTCTCTGCTCCTCCCCTGTTCATGCTCTGTCTCTCTCTGTCTCAAAAATAAATAAACGTTAAAAAAAATTAAAAAAAAAAAAGAACATTGCTTTTACCTTAGTACCATCACAAGTACTAAGAAAGAACATTGTTGAAATATTTTTTTACATGAGAACGTGCAAAAACATAGTTGCCAGAAGCACTAATGCTTCTGGTAAATGACTCAAGTGTGTTTTGCTCAGAATCTGACTTAGCTAATATAATCTAAATAACAAATTAAATTGATTTACAGTTCCCTACGTACTCATTTATCGATTTATCTATTCTGAGAATAAATATGAATACTCTTTTTGAGTCTTAGTAATAAAAGAAAAATTAGTTTCTGCAGCAATCTCTAAACAGTCTTATATGCTCTCATATTATTGTCAAAAGCAAAGAAAGTTCTTGAATTTGGTTCTTGCTGTAAAAAAATTGAACTTTGAATTGCCTGCTAGCTTTATAGAAGACTTTTTTACTATGGTCATACTAATTTAATTTCAGACGAGATCGGGCGCGTTCAGGGTGGTATGGCCGTAGACTAATTTAATTTCAAATACACGTATCTTAAGCATCTGCAGTCACTGTTGCCTCGTAGTCACTTTTAAAACGGTGTTTATCAGTGGGGGCTTTATTGGCACTTTGATCATGGAAGTTCTACCCTGTGTAAGAGTATTCTGAGCTTTGTTGAACTTTAGCAGTCTTGACCCCCCAAACCCTAAATGCCAATAGTACTCCTCAGTCTTTGTAATGACTGTACATACAATTACATATTTCTAAATCTTCCCTGAGGAGATGCTACCACTAATGGTTTGGAACCACTAGCTGGTGGCCATTCTTGGGCAAGCACAACTAGGTGGGACTCGGCCACTTGATTGCTATGCACCTCACTGTTGCAGAGAAGAGGAGTTGTGTCCGAAAGTTGCTTGGAAGTAAGTATCTTAATATTGACATCGTTCCATTGTTTTTTGGCATTTTTATTTTTTGATTTCTAGTTTTCTTGGATCATGGAGAGAACATGGGGATTATAAAAATCTTTTTTTGAAGATCTTATAAGAGCTTCTTTTGGTTCCATAATAATCAGATGTTCTAAATGAAATGTAGAATATATTTTCTACTTTTCATATAGACCAGAGTGTGTGTTTTACCTTGTCGATCATATTAACCAGTCCTCCCTAGACTTGCTCTTTTGTGGAAAATTATGTCAAATTCTGAGAGTGATTATTTAAATTCCTCTACCATGATAGTGACTTTATAAAGTTTTTTCTTTTCTTGAGGTTTGGTTTTATATCCCACGTTGCTTGGTGGTTTTTATATAGTGTTTTACATTAGTAACAGGAAAAAGAATAATAGCTAACACTTTTTTGGTGGTTATAACAACTATTGTTCAATCACACATTAACACATATATTAATTTGCATATATTAATTCATTTTAAAATATTAATTTTACATATATTCATTCATTTCTTATAAGTGCCCTATAAATGAACTATTATCATCATTCTTATTTTGTAGATGTGGAAAATGAAGCATAGAAAAGTTAAGTAATATCCCTAAAGCCACAGAGCCATTCAATAACAGAACCAAGAACTACAGCCAGGTTCTAGAGCATCTGGTTCCAGAGTATAATCTCTTGAGTCTGTGGCCTTTTCCGTACTGACTCTCTATAACCTCTTGGAGAATTATAACTGTTACATTTATATAATATCCCATTTACTATTTTTGAGCTTTTAATTCTGATTTGTCTGGTGCTTTTATCCTTTACTGCTAAGGCTTTCTTTTGGTTCACATTTCCCCCATATATCCATTTATTATATTTTATTTTATTTTATTTTGTTTTATTTTATTTTATTTTATTTTATTTTATTTTATTTTTAATTATTTGAGAAAGAGAGTGCAAATGAATGGTGGAGAGGAGCAGAGAGACAGAGGGGAGGAAAGGCACACAGAGAGAGAGAGAAAGAGAGAATCACAAGCAGGCTCCCATCATGGAGCCCGATGTAGGGCTCAATCCCAGGAGCCTGAGATCATGACCTGAGCCAAAATCAAGAGTTGGACACTCAGCAGACTGAGCCACCCAGGTGCCCCTATATTTTGGTCTTTCTTTGTGTGTTAGTTTCCTAGGGCAGCTGTTATAAATTATTATAAACTGCATGGTTTAAAACAACAGATATTTGGAGGCTGGAAATCTAAAATCAAGGTGTCAGCAGGGCTGTGCCCTGTCTCTGGAATTTCTAGAGGATAAATCGGTGCCATTCCTTGCTCTTAGTTTCTGGTACACCGGCAGTCCTTGGCATTCTGTGATGAGCCACACCACTCAAATCTCTGCCTTCACTGTATTTTGGTGTCCTCCTCTGCGTCTTTGTGTCTGTGTCTCTTCTCTTTGTGTGAGGACACTAATCATATTGGATTAGGGCTTAACCCTAAATGACTTCATCTTGGATACATCTGCAGAGATCTATTTCCAAATAACGTCACATTCACAGGTACTGCAACAAATCTTTGGGGAGAACATAGTTCAACCCATAACACTGTACTTTATTTTTGTATATTTCCTAAAACCAACATATCTCAATTTTGATTTTGAAAACAGTATGAAATTCTTTGTTAGGGAAATTTCATTCTTTTACATTGATTGGATTAATTAGTATATTGGATTATATTCCTTCCATCCTTATTTCAAGTATATAATTTATCATTTCCTCTTTTTTACCTTTCCTTATGCTTGCTTAATGAATTTTCTTTTAATTCTTATCTCTTCCATCATAACGACCTTAATTTGGATGTTCTACCTGGCCTTTCAGTTTATTCATGGTTATATTAACATATTAAAAAGTTATAGATAAATCTGTACTCAGCTATTAATCTCTTAAAGTCAAAATGTAGCTATACTACCTTCCATCCAAGCATGAACTTTTGAAAGCTTTTCCTTCCTCACTGACTCTACACCAACCACCTTACCTCTATACCCCTTGTCTCCAAAAAGCTCATGTTTTATACGTAAACATTGGAGGTTGAGTTCCCAGCTTCTGTTACATATTTATATATTATACATCTTTTATTTTTCAAATATTCTTATTTGACAATTCCCAAGGTCTGTCATCATTATTACCCGTTAGGTACAATTTGGGTATTGTACCCAATGGACTCAATTTAAAATTTTATAAGATTAATTATTTGCATCTGTTCTCATTTAATTCTTAATTTTTAGGTTGCTTCTAAAATAATTTTCTTGGGGGCGCCTGAGTGGCTCAGTGGGTTAAACGTCCAACTTTGGCTCAGTTCATGATCTCACAGTGAGTGAGTTTGAGCCCTACACTGGGCTCCATGCTGACAGTAACAGCCTGCTTGGGACTCTCTCTCTCTCTTCCTCTCTCTTTGCCTCTCCTTTGCTCTCTCTCTCATAATAAATAAATACAAACTTTAAAAAAAATAAAATAATTTTCTCAGGTAAATTAATAACATAATTTCTGAACCTATACACATCCAAAAAAGTCTGTTTCCCTCATATATGTATATTTTGAGTTGATCTAGAATTTTTGCATTATGCTTCCTTTCCTCCCTAACATCTGATGTACATTATTTCAACATTTTTAAAAATATTCCAACATCTTATAATTTCTGGTGATTAATCCATGGTAAATTGAAAATATCATAATTAGAAAATGCATTTCATACCTAACCTTCTGACCACCATAGCTTAACCTAGCGCACCTTAAATGTGCTCACAACACTTCCATTAGCCTACAGTTGAGCAAAATCATCTACCACAAGGCCTATTTGTAATAAAGTTCAATATCTCGTGTAATGTATTGAATATTGTACTGAAAGTCAAAAACAGAATGGTTGAATGGGTTCAGAATGGTTGTAAGTGTATCAATTGTTTACCTTCCTGATCACATGGCCAACTGGGAGCTATGGCTTACAGCTGTTGTCCTTCATCAGGAGAGAGTATCCTATCACACCTCAGGAAAAAACCAAGAATCAGAATTCAAGAAACAATTTCTACCGAATATATATAGCTTTTGCACCTTCATAAAGTCAAAAAATCATAAGTTGAACCATCGTAAGTCAGGTGTTTCTGTTTAAGGGTGCCATGCATTTTTATCAACATTTTCTAACATTGTTTTTGCATCCACAGTATCCACCCGTTCTAGCTGTTTTCCTCTGTGCTCTGTTAATTGTGCTGTGCTGTGCTCTGTTAATTGTTTGCTTTCTTACAGAACTCCTCAACATCTGTGCACATGAAGATGTTTTTGTCTCATGGGCAGTGAGGGGCTAAGAGAAAATAGAATTTTTATAAAATTGACTAGTAGTTACCTTGGACTTCTCTTTTGACGTGTGAGAAGGCCTCTTTGTTCTCAGGTGTGCATTGTGATAGGCTGTCTACACCCAACAATGCATCTCCCCTCAAGGAATGCCTCTGGAGTCAATGGGACTCTCAAACTCTTCAAGGATTAAATACTGTAAGGTGCTACGTGTCATCTTCTGTTCGCTCTAGGAGAATTTACTGAAGCTCCTTTCTCCTCTCCCACCAACCCAGGGGTCAGTCAGTAACATTATTCCCTGCCTTCTAGCAAAGGCAAGCAAAGCCTTTTCCAAACACGTGTATACTTAGTACCTTCCCCCACCCCCACATGTACAAATGCTGTGTTCCTAAACCTCCACCTCCTTTCAGGAGACATGAAGCCTTAGGTATATATGGATGTTCCTCCAGTTTCCATATCAACCATAACTTATTAATCCTATTTTAGAATTTAATTTAATATTATTTTTTGGGAGTTGAGTCACCCAAACATAGAATATACTCATGTTTCTACCTCTACTTAATATCCAAGTATTGAAAATTTTATTGACTTTTCTTCGTACATTGGGATAAATAAATACTGAAAGGCAGTTTGTAGAAAAGCAAATCGCTAAAGTCAGCTACTTGGAAAAATAATCCAAACTAACTTCATGGTTTGTTACTAAACTACGTGTAAGATAAGACTCTCTTCTTAAATCCAGTGATAGAAACATTGGTTTAATTTGTTCTTCTCTTCCTGGTTTCCTGTGACAGATGTGATCGTCTTCAGGGAAAACTAAGTGAAACTATACTTCTTAATATAAACCAGAGATGTTTTGAAATAAATTTAGTGTATTTTAATTTCTAGCATCATTTGGAACTGTGCATTCCAGAGTACCTTTGTTACTCTGGAAAGATGAGCACAAGTAACAAGTAGAAATATTAGATAAATCATGGGATGAAAATATTTTGTATAAAATATTTAACCGAAATTTACTGTGGACATATTAATTCTCAAGTTATGTTAATTTTAATAAAATTATTAGTATAGAAAAACAACAGACTGACAACAGGGAGCAAATATCTTATGTGTGTTTCATTTACTTCTTTTAGAGGCTTAATTCATAAAAACTAACTGCAGATTAGTGTTATTTTAGTAAAATACAAATCTAAACAATCTAATCTATATATATAATCTAATCTATATATCTATCTATATATCTATATATAGAATCTAATCTATATCTATATCTCTATATCTCTATATATAGATATATATATCTATCTATATAGAGAGATATAGAGATATATCTAATCTAATATATATATATATAATCCACTAGCAAGCACAACTAAAATCACAATTGCACATTCTCTCTAAAAGCATATTGGCAGACTGTGTTTTATATATGTGTGTGTGTGTATAAATATTCATTAATTAATAGCACTTTTATAATTAGCCTGGTGCCTGGGAATAACAATGGTTTTCAAATTTAAATCACAAATGAAAAATTCGAATGAAGTGTAAAATATGCTATGTTAATATTGGCTTAAGTGAATGAATATTTACAGAGGTACATCTTGCTCTTTTATTAATAGCTGTTTCCCAGTATTTAATGACTTGGCGAGTACACAAGAGGAAATTAATGTTATAGCTGGGACAACTTGTCTTTTCTTATTTCATAATTTTAATCTGATTAAACTCTGCTGTGGAGAAAAAAACCACATAAGGAAAAAATATATTAACACTGTAATGTGCCAAAGTTGAATATGGGTAAGTGTTTAAAATAGATTGCTCTTTTAAAAAATTAAATTACCGCTAGGTATTTGTCCCTTTGCAAATCAGCTTGCACTAAAACTCCACAATTATTCCCCCTTCTCACGGTTTCACTTTCCACAGTTTCAGTTACCCATGGCCATCCAGGGTGCAGACACCGATGCTCTTCTTTCTGACGTTTCATCAGAAGGTCAATAGTAGCCTAACACCTACGTCATTCCCCTCACTTCTCTCACATGGGCATTTTATCATCTCACAAGAAGCATGAGTACAGTACAGTAAGATACTTTGAAAGAGAGAGAGAACATGTCCACGTAACTTTATTAGAGAACGTCGTTATAATTGTTCTATTTGTTATTAATGTCTCACTGTGCCTAATTTACAAATTAAGCTTTATCAATGGGTGTGAATGAATAGGAAAGGACACAGTATAACAGAGGTCAGTACTATCTGCAGTTTCAAGCCTCCACTGGGGGTCTTGGAGTGTATCCCCCAACTACTGCAATCAGTTTGTCCTGTCCCATGGAATAAGATAAAAAGATGATGTTGCTAACAAGCATTTTGCCGAAAAGAAGACATAAATACTTATGAGCTATAGCTGTAGTTTCTTAGTAGAAAAATGTGTGCCCTCTGGAAAAAAAATATTAAATCAGTTTTAAAATAATTTAAATTCTAATGTCTGACAAGAAAAACCATAGTAAGTTTTGATGTCTTTGGGGTCCTCTCCATGTACTTTTGATGACAGAATGGTGATAGATTTAACACAAAAGCCCTGAAGGACCTAACAGGAAATTAAAGACAGTTCACTTAAATGTAAGAAATAGTTGTTGAGAAATTACCCCCAAGACTAAGGAAGTAGTGGTATGGGGGTTTTCTTCAAAAGCATGTTGTTTAAATATGGAGACAAAGCATCAACCAGAGACACAATTTTAATATCCAGCAAAATATCATTAACCATCCCCATCCGTCTATAATTTTGGCCAAAAGACCTATTATGCTTTTAGGTTTTAAGGAACAAAATTACTGTTGGCCAGAGGGTTTAGAGAAGGCTTAATGGAGGATATTGAGTTAAGTTTAGATGGATAAGTGGATTTGGAAAGATAGAGTTAGAGACACTCTTATTTTCCAGGACACAGTACCTAGGTGGAGAAGAGCAGAGGTTTTGCTGTCAAATTGCCTTGGGTGGAATCTTTATTAGACAACCTACTCACTTTTCACCTTGGGGAAATCTTTCAATCCCTATATGCCTCCGTTTTCTGTCTGGAAAATGGAAATAACAACACTATGCATCCACTAGGTTGTTGTGGGAATTAAGTTACTTATGCTTATAAAGTTCTTAGACGTGTCTTGTCACATAGTCAATGTTCAATGAGGTTTATTATTATTATTACTACTACTATCATTATTATAACAGAGTATAATAGTTAAAAGTATGAGATATAAAGTGGCTATAACTGGAATCCAGCAGTGGCTCTGCCATTTACTAGCTGTGTGTTTTGGGGCAACATATTTTGTTTGTTGTACCTTAGTTTGGGAAGTACAAATGATAATCTTATTGCCCTCTCTGTAAAGGTTTTGTGAGGATTAAATGAGCCAACATACATGAAACTCTTAGAGAGTGTCTCATATTCTAAAAATCTTAATAATAAAGTATAATAGCCATAATAATAGGAGTTATTATTAATTATTATTATCTAAAGCAAAAATTTATTGCTAGATATGTCAGTTAAAAAACTGAGGATATTGGGGCACCTGGATGACTCAGTTGGTTAAGTGTCTGACTCTTGATTTTGGCTCAGGGCATGATCTAGTGGTTCGTGGGATCAAGTCCCATGCCGGGCTCCATGCTGACGGTGCAGAGCCTGCTTGGGATTCTCTCCCTCCCTCTTGCTCTCTGCTCCTCCTGGCTTGTCTGCTTGTGCTGTCTCTCACAAAATAAATAAATAAACTCAAAAAAAAAAACCCAAAAGAAATTGAAGATATAATAATTAAGCAAAACAAAAGATAAAGTTGGGTAACAGGACAATGGAAAACTGTGGACAACATTGAAGAGTTTGAATTTCATCCCAGGCTGAGGGAAAGACTCAGCAAAGTGATACCTGATCAACACAATAGTTTGAGAAATTTGTATGACGGTTATATTTGTCTGCTAGGGCTACCACAATAAAATACTATAGTCTGGAAGGCCTAAAGAGCAAAACTATTTTCTCACAGTTCTTGGGTCTAGAAGTTGGAGATCAAGGTGTCGTGAGTGTTTCTTCAGAGGCTGTGGGGGAAGCTGCTACATCAGCCCTCTCTCCTTGGCTTGTAGGTGGCCATCTTTCTCTGGGTCTTTACATCATTTTGTGTGTGTGTGCAAGTCCCAATTTCCTTCTTGTAAGTACACTAGTCATATTGGAGTAGGGAATATTGGATCGAGTGACCTTGTTTTAACTTGATTACCTCTTTAAGGTCCCAATCTATAAATATGGTCTCATTCTGAGGTACTGGGGGCTAGAACTTCAACATGTAAATTTTAGAGGGGACATAATTCAGCCCATAACATGAATGTAATATGCATATAAAACATATGCATATGCATATAAAACAAAGTATGGAGATCTTGGCATATCCTTCGATGTTTTCTTATTTTAAGAGCCAAATTCTTGGATATTATTTAGTTAAGTAATTAGTTTAGGAAAATGGGATTCAGGCCCATTTAGCTCATCTTGGTAAACATAACTGAATTTCTCAGATGCACATGGGCTTCTGTCTGAACACAGACTAGCACTTTGTATAAACAGTAATAAATCCCTGCTAACATCACAACCCAATATTTAGATACAAAGCAGCCCAACCAAAATAATTATAGTGTATTTATAATAAATAAGTAAATATATTTGTGAGCATCTCCTCTGGGCTTTTTTACCAGGTTTTAATGTGGCTCATTAATATAACAACAAAAAAAGGCAAATAACAAAACATTTGATAAAATCCTAATATCAATATAGATTGTGGGCATTTGAGATGGTTTTCTCAGGTCTTCTATACAAGTTATGTTTTTCTTTTTGCTCTACTGAAAGTTCCAGAAAGGGTCTAATCTTTCCATTGTGGGATTATAAAAGTTTGTGAGCATTAAATCCTATCAAAACTCTTAATAACATGTTTTACCTCTGCTGTTTCTTCTGCTGCTTTTTCCTAGATCAGGTGCTGACAAGCAGAGCCTTGACTAGTCTTCATCCTCGACTAGTTTTCTTGGCTCTACGTGGTCCCCCAACCCATTAATTCCATGCCCAACTGCAGAATTATTCAAAATCAAATAGTTTGGGGATTCCTCACTCAAATCTCAAAATTGCTACCATTTACCTAATAAGAATGGAAAATCTTCAGTGACTTTTCAAGATCTATCCAATCTGCTACTTCCATTTCCAATTTCCCCCCATGCTTCCCCTCACTTAAATGAACTCATTTAAATGTTTTAGACTTATATTCATATACCTCCACCTGAATGCCCTTTCCTTTATCTCAAGAAATCTGTTATCAACTGTGTTATCTATCTTATATGTAGATAATCACTATTAATAATTTTACCTGGCTCTCAAGGTCCAGCTCAGGTAAGACCACTCTTATGAAATAAGTTTGGACCCCTCTGTGCTACAAAGGCATCATCATAAAGCCAAACCAATTGTTCATCTTCTTGTTACAGGACTTAAGCCTGTTGCTTCATGTTATGGTTATTTGTATATACATCTATTCTCTCCACTATAGATCACAAATTCATTCTTCAGGTTACTTTTGCATTGCACAGGGTATACTCTTACATAGGTGTGGAATATTTGTCACCAATATTATTTTTGTCTTTCACACTTTATTTTTTTGTTTTTCATATATTGCATAGTTGACTATGAACTGCATCTTTAGAAATGCTACAACTCAGAGAAAATTAGTGATAGTTTTGAGTCAAGTAAAACAAGGGGACAAATTCTGGCCTATATTCAGGGGTCTAAAGGAAACCAAGATGTTGATGCTCATTTTCAAGCTCTGTAATTTAAGACTTCCTACCTCCTTTACTTAGAAGACCATTTTTGCTCGCTGAAATCCAAATCATCCTTCCAGTCGCAGTTCAGGGACCCATTCTTTCATGAATATTTTCACAGCCCTTGAGCCCCACAAAAACTAATTTTAGTTGTCTTTGCCCACATAGTTGACATAAGTTCAGTTCATCAGCACCTACTACATGACTACATAACTGCCAAACTAATATTCCATGAATGAAATAAACATGTTTTCAGGTTCTTACAATCTGGTGGGGGAGGCCAAAAAATAGGAGATAACTTCAATATCAACCAATAGGTACATTTCACTTATTCCTCCACTATTTTACATATTTCACGTTCATGTGTATTATTTTAACTTGCTGACACGTTTGCCTCCTCCACTAATTATAAATTCCATGAGGTTAAGGAGGCAGTTCATTATGATGAGCAGCTTGTGGCATGGAGAGGGGCGGGAAAGAATCAAACAAACAAAAATAAAGCATGGCCTTGGAGTCAGGCAGCCTACTCCAAACTTGATTCTGTTGCCTTTTTGCTAGGCAGATTTTTGAGTTTCTTCTGTTTTTGTTTTAAGAATGTGGAGATAGATATTTTTAAGTATATTTCTTTATTTTGAGAGAGAGAGAGAGAAAGCATGAGCAGGCTAAGGGCAGAGAGTGGGGAGAGAGAAAGAATCCCAAGCAGGCTCCACACTGTCAGCAAAGAGCCTAATGTGGGGCTCCAACTCACAAACCTCAAGATCATGATCTGAGCTGAAGTCAGACGCTTAACTGACTGAGCCACCCAGATGCCCCACAAATAAATTTAAAAAAATTTTTTAATTTTTTATTTGCATTCCAGTTAACATACAGTATAATATTCATTTCAGATATACAATATAGTGATTTGACACTTCCATACAACCCCCAGTGCTCATCGCAAGTGCACTCCTTAATCCTTATCATCTGTTTAACCCGTCCCCCTACCCACCTGTCCTCTGGCAACTGTCAGTTTGTTCTCTGTAGTTAAGAGTCTGTTTCATGGTTTGCCTCTCTTTCTCTCTCTCTTTTTTTCCCTTTGTTCATTTGTTTTGTTTCTTAATTTCCATAGATGACTAAAATATCATATGGTATGTGTCTTCCTCTGACTGACTTATTTCACTGAGCATAATACTCTTTAGCCCCATCCATGTCGTCACAAATAGCAGGATTTCATACTTCCTTATGGATGAGTAATATTCAATTATATATATGTATGTACACATATGTGTATATATATGTATATACATATATATACACATATGGCATCTTCCTTATTTTTAAAATTTTTTTAATGTTTATTTATTTTTGAGAGATAGAGACAGACACAGTGTGAACAGGCAAGGGGTAGAGAGAGGGAGACATAGAATCCGAAGCAGGCTTCAGTCTCTGAGCTGTCAGCACAGTGCCTGACACGGGGCTCAAACTCTCAAACCATGAGATCATGACCTGAGCTGAAGTCAGACACTTAATCGACTGAGCCATCTAGGAACCCCAACTTCATCCTTGTTTTTTATGCAGATCTAGGGTTCTGGGTTGGGTTCAGGCCAGTGTTAGGTTTAGGGTCAGGGTGAGGGAATGTGCCTCGCATCCTGCACTTCAGAGACCTCCCCAGGGTATTAAGTTTAGGGTTAAGTGTTAGGGTAAGCGTTAGGAATTAGACGTTATTGCTAGGCAGTCTTAAACATGTAACATCTCTAACATTCACTTGTCTAGCCCATAAAACAATTTTCATAATGCATATTTTGTATACTTATCATAAAGATGATGACACAAGTGCAGCTGGTAATGATGTGCTAGATACATGGGTGCACACAGCAGGTATTTGAAGAATAATTGAATTAAAAAACGCACTCATTTTCCATTTTATATTCTCTTTCTAAAAACATATAGAAAGAATTAGTATAGATGTATGTGGGCATAGGTATTATGACTCACATATATGCACAAATAGGTAATTCCTTTTTTCTAGGAAATTCCATTCATGGATGTGGTAATTGCCAAACTATAGTTACACATATAAATGGACAATTACACAAATTGCTTCGATTTATTGTAGCAAAATTTTTTAGAGTCTAACTTTTGAAAACTATTTACAAAGGTAGCAAATTAGCTTCTGCGTGTTCAACTAGCTTCAAATATATGAATAAGAAGAAAGGGACAAACAGAAACAGAAGTAGAAAAATTGAAGTGATGATGATAAAGATTTCTTAAATACACTTTATGGAAACCAGTGGTCTTCATTTTTTCTGGATTTGACTGAATTAAAATTAACACGGTTTCTTAGTGCACAGTGAGAGAAAGAACTAAAACTGACAATCATATAGTTCCCATCAAATGAAGCTGCATGGCACAATAAAGAGTGTAGAATTCATGGTCAAAAGACCTAGGTTTGAGCCTGAATCCTGTTCAGATTATTACATCACACAAAGTCACCGTATGACTTCGAGAATGTCATGTAAATTGTCAGGTTCTCAAATTCCTTTACTGATGAAGTAGTGTATGTAAACATGACTGATAAATTAAGTTCTATGCAAATTATAGTTATTCCCTTATTATTTATATTTAAGTAATTTATCAAAGGCTGGGGAAAGTAAATAAAAAGAGAAACAGGGGCGTCTGGGTGGCTCAGCTGGTTGAGCATCCGGCTTCAGTTCAGGTCATGATCTCACAGTTGGTGAGTTCAAGCCCTGCATCTGGCTCAGTGCTGACAGCTCAGAGCCTGGAGCCCCCTTCAGATTCTGTGTCTCCCTCTCTCTTTGCTCCTCCCCCACTCATGCTCTGTCTCTCTCTCTCCTTCAAAAATAAATAAAAACATTTAAAACATTTAAAAAAAATAAAAAGAGAAACAAATTAATGTGAATTATTGTTAATTATTGTCCACATGGTTGCAAACATTTTTAAATTTTCAAAATTGTTCCTAATAAACATGGTGTTGGTGAAGGAGGGTATATAATTATTTAGACTAGGATTTCTAAGGCTTGACGCTATTGACATTTCTGATCAGATAATTCTTTGGTGTGGTGTGGGGGGCTATTCTGTATGCTGTACAATGTTTAGCAGACCAGATGCCCACAAGATGCCTGCCACCTCTCTAAACTGTGACGATCAAAAATGTCTCCTGACATTGCAAAATGTCCCATGCAGGTCATTACCCTCTGTTAAGAGCACTGATCTAGACAGTTAACTAAAGATTCTTTATTTGTCCCTGAATAGACTTGACCCACAGGTGACTAAAATAAATTGAAAAATTTTCACCACATAAATCAGAGTTGCACACATCTTTTTATATAAAAAGATGGTATCATCTCATATGCCTAATTTCCTTTTTGGATTATATCTCATCTCTCAGGAAAAGGCACAAACATTATCTTGTTGACTGTATCAGAATGTAATAACATTTATCACCAAATCATTGAACTCTTTAGAGAGAGCAGGTCTGAAATGATTTAATGTGGCTTCTTTTTTTTTTCCAAAGTAAAATACTATAGTGATGGTTTAGGAAAAATATTTAAGATTATCTGTATGATGTAACCTGACTCCTAGCTTCTCTAGTATTGTTCTTGCCTAAAAGCAAGCCAAAGTAATTTGTTCTAGGAACTTTATTTTTATTCACTTATCATTTTGCTGATCTTGAAGAATAATTCTAAATTCAAGTCCTATAATCACTCATAGAAAAATAAAGTATTGCCTCTGGACAACCAAACATTTTCTTATTATGACAGTATGTTTTCTTTTGTCTGTACTTTTGCAGGGTTTTGTTGTAAAATTTATGTAAAGGAAAAGAGGAAAAGACATTTTTCCTTTGAAGATAATATTATTTTGCTTGTTTCAAGTTTTTTATTTCTTTTTTTTTTATTTTTTTTTCAACGTTTTTATTTATTTTTGGGACAGAGAGAGACAGAGCATGAATGGGGGAGGGGCAGAGAGAGAGGGAGACACAGAATCAGAAACAGGCTCCAGGCTCCAAGCCACCAGCCCAGAGCCTGACGCGGGGCTCGAACTCACGGACCGTGAGATCGTGACCTGGCTGAAGTCGGACGCTTAACTGACTGCGCCACCCAGGCGCCCCAGCAAGTTTTTTATTTCAATTCTAGTTAGTTAACATATAGTATAATATTAGTTTCAGGAGTGGAATTTAGTGATTCATCACTTACATACAATGCCCAGTGTTCATCACAACAAGTGTCCTCCTTAGTACCCATCACCCATTAGCCCATCCTCCCACCCATATTCCCTCCAGCAACCCTTGGTTTGTTCTCTATAGTTGAGTCTGTTTCATGGTTTGCCTCTGTCTCTATTTTTTTCTTCCTCCTATATTCATCCATTTTGTTTCTTAAATTCCACATATGAATGAAATCATATGGTATTTGTCTTTCTCTGACTGACATATTTCACTTAGCATAATACATTCTAGCTCCATCCTCGCCATTGCAAATGCAAGATTTCGTTTTTTTCTTTTTTATGGCTGAGTAATATTCCATTCTGTATATATACCACATTTTGTTTATCCACTCATCAGCCAATGGACATTTGGGCTCTTTCCATAATTTGGCTATTGTTGATAATACTGCTATAAACATTGGGGCACATATACCCCTTCGAATCTGTATTTTTGTAGCCTTTGGGTAAATACCTAGCAGTTCAATTCCTGGGTCATAGGGTAGTTCTGTTTTTAACTTTTTGAGGAACCTCCATACTGTTTTCTAGAGTGGCTGCACCATGAAGATAGTGATGGGGTTTTTGGAATAATGGTAGGGTTTGGAGATGATGGCCAAGAAAGAATTCTTGAGACATCTTTGGTGCAAAAGGTGATTATATTAAAGCACAGGGACAGGACCCATGGGCAGAAAAAGCTGTTCAGGAACATGAAGAGACACTAATTATATACTTGGGAGTTGGGGAATGTAAAATCAAGGGGAAGGTTCCAAAAGGATTTTAACATACTACAGAAGACTCACAGGATACTGGAGGCCCAGCTATTGTCAGGCTAAAGCAGTTTTTCCCTTTATCAAAGCATTAACATTAAGACAGTAGGGAGTTCCTGGAGAAACGTTTTACTCTGCCAGCCTCAAGTATTTGTCAGTGGGCTGTAGGTTATAAGGAAATTTAATTTCATCTGCCATTTCCTTCTGCCTTTGTTTCCCACATCAGATAGCATTATTGATGTCTTCTAAAACACCTATTAGGTATATATTCTCAACTACTAGGGCAAACTCAGCCTATTTAATAAAATAAAATACTGTCTCTAACTGGATACTCCCAAATTTATTTTTCTACCTTTGATCTCTCCCATAAACTCCAGACTCATATACCCAACTGCCTCTTTATCACTTGTATTTGGATACTAAGAGGCATCTCACAATTAACAAGTCTAAAGCAAAACTTATGATATCCCCCTACAGCCTGAACCTCCCCAAGTCTTCCCCTATCCTCATAAATGGCAATTCCGTCCCTCCAGTTATTTAAGCGAAATATTTTGGAGTTCTCTCTGACTTTCCTCTTTCACCTACACTTTATCTCCAATCGATCCACAAATCCTTTCCCCTCAACCTTAGAATATATGCAGAATCTATTTACTTCTCACCACCCAACTGCTAGTTCCTTGGTCCAATCCAGTCTGCCATCTGTCCCTTGAATTATTTCCACAGTCTCCTTAGTGATCTCATTGCTTCTACCTTTGCCCCTTAAGTCTTTTCACATCACAGACTCAGAATGATGCTCATCAAATGTGGAATTTAAGAAACAAATTGTAGCAGTGAATCACACACAGAGAGTCGGGACACAGAGCCTTTTCTTTCCAGGAAGCAGCTTTATTCATGCCAGCAGGCTAAACAGGCTCTGCAGGCTAAGACCCAAAAGGCTGAGCCCCTAGCTCAGCAGGGAGTTGCCTTTTGTACAATTTTTGCTACTTTGTCTCCCATATATGGTAACATAAGTCTGATTCGTTGGTCTATGTTACAGAGTCATGAGGAATGTCACGTGTACATAGCCATGTTGCCTTCCCTTGTCTTGAGGTTTTCCCCACATTCCTTAAGGAGGGGATCTACCACATTCCACCCTTTGATGCTCAGACCCCCTATTTTGGTTTAAAGAACATCATCTTGGTTGAGAGTTTATATTTCCATAACATCATCACGTGTGGCCATTTTCCTTTTGACCATTACCTCAATGAGGATGGAGACAGACTGTATAACCAGGAGACCTAGGCAAGGTAGGATTAAGCAAGCTCCCAAAATTCAAGAGGATAATCCCCATGAGGGTTTTGAATCCCCTGAGAGTTGAAAATCATCCACCAAATAACTCCCTGGGGCCCCAACCTTTCCAGGTTTGGACTGGGACATGAGCAACCTTTCTCATTCGATCTGTCATCTCCTCTGTGACTTTTCCTCCATTTCCTGTCTGTAGGCAGCAGTTGCTCAGGTTAAACTTTCCATAAACACCTCCCTCAGAAGCAAGCAAGGAATCTAAGGTCAAGCCATTTTGATAGATATCATTGTGCATTTTGGTTTGCTGCTTGGCTAGTAAGTTAAGAACTCTGGTGGTTTCATTGGTAATTATTTCTACAACTGTTTGATTATGTGCCTTAGCATGTAAATGGGAGTGCGGTAGCCCCAGGACCCATCCTCTGCCCAGGTGGCAGGGCCGTAATATTGGATTATACACTCAGGAGGCCATTCATCATCTTTCCAGTTGCCAATTTGTAGGGCACACCATTTCCTTTGAATCTCCGTGTCCCAATACACTTGGACTCCCAAATGTTCCCCTCTGACAAGTGGGAACAGGAAGTAATATGGATGAATAGTTCTTATCAGACAAGACCCTGACCAGCCTGAGGGAAGTACTATATAGGCTGTCCTTCCACATATCCAGTATAGTCCACCTGGGGCCCACCATTCGATGGCCACATGGACATTGTCCTAGGCCTCTCAGAGATGAGAGGAGTTAGACAAGGGGTGGGGATCTGGCTCAATGTGATCTGGGGACCCCCACCATTGGGTTTCCTTGGCAGATGAGTCTAAAATCTTTGGCCTAGGTACGTGAAGCTTCCAATGGAGATGGTGAACTTTCTTCCCCACCAGGGAAGGCAGTTTTTCCCAATAATTTAGGTTTTGAGGAGCCAAACCCCAGTAGTAGGACTGGGGTATTTTGTTTCGTTACAAGGTTCACAGGGATCTAATTCTCTAGCCTCCCATGGCCTTTGATCCCCCATGTTAGTTCCCCCACATACACAGCAAGAAGAGATCTTCAGAGTCTGAGCTATAGTCTCTGCTAGGGCTAGAAACAAGTTCCTTGCTGTGACTGAAATGGGAAGGGGGCTACTTCTTATTTCATAGAAGGAGTGGAAGACTTGATGGGACATGGTTGGATGGGGAGTAGTGACTCTCTTGAAATATAGCATAGTCCCTGTGTCTCTGCCTTGCCAACAGATCCAGATGCCAATTTGGGTGCCCCATTGCCATTTGGGTTAATGATGGTAAAATTAACAGGGTTACAGGCCTTTGATTGACAACCTGATATAGCACCCCCCCTTTTGAAGGAGTGCTGTTGTTGCCTTCTTTTTTCCAAGTAGCCCATGAAACACAGCTCCAGCTGGGGCATAAAAACTCAGGTGTATAGGCACGTGAACTGTTTTCCTCACACATTATTTGTCATTGAGTCAGTATTTCTTCTCCCAATCTAACCCTCCACATGGTATATATCAAGAGTCCTTGGGCCCTCTATGACAAGTGCCCACGTTTTTCATATGACAGATGCCTCTGGGCCAATACCTACAACCACACATACATCAAACAGCATTGACATTGGTCATGTTGGGGTAGCAATTTGTGTCCAGCTGACCAAGGCCCCCCACTTGGTAGGATCAGACTTCTAACCAGTCTTCAGTGGAGGTTTATTATGGGTCATAGCATGTGTATTGACTCTTCCATTGGCAGATAGAATAGGTGGTCTTATTGTGTCTGCAAGTCCCCAGGACTTTTCCTTGGCATGAGAAGTGGGCATGGTATAGTAAGATCCAAGTGACTTCCTGGCCTGATCTGGTTATGTGACCACATGGGTCACCTAATGAGGAATCGAGGTCTACAGAAGGGGACCAGATTAGAAGCAACCAGTACCAACAAAGCATCCTATCCACAAAGGGAAGGTGAGTGCTAACAGAAATCTCTCACCACACTTCCAACCAGCCAGGGTGGCCTCTGCCAATCCTATGGTGAAAAGTAGAGCAAGAATCACAAGAACAGTAAGAAACAAAGCAGGACAGTGCATCATCATAAGGAAAAAGATATAGAAAATAAGGACCGTGTGTTTGTTCCACCAGATCGTTGATTCCTCAAGCTTCTGCTGTGTGTACTCAGCTTCCGGAGTGACTAAAGCAGAGCTGCAGTCTCCCAGAGCCTCTGGAATTGCAGATTGCTTCTTCCGTATGGTCAGCTTGCATGGCATTGATGGATCAGGAATGCACTCCCAGTTTCAAAATGCCGACTTCACTCTGCTGTGGTGAATCCAGGGACCCACCTCAGCTACCTTTACTGCAGTAGGGGTGGACAAAATGACAGTGAGCAGGCCCCTCCAGAGGGGTTTTAGGGATTCAACATTCCACTCCTTCACCCATACAGCATCTTCCGGTTTAAAGGGGTGAGCGTCTGTCGTCAGACTCACAGCTAATCGCTCCCTAACCCAGTGGCATAAGGTGGTTAGGGTAGAGTCAAAAGCCCGCATCTGTTCCCTTAGGGTTAGATTGTCTATTTCATTTAGATCCTCCTTTATGCCCTTGATAATAGGGGGAGGGCAGCCATAGAGGATTTCATAAGGGCAGAATCCCGTCTGCTTTGGGGGGCTACACCTGATTCTTAACAAGGTGATTGGCAATGCCTGGTCCCAGTGTAGGTGGGTTTCCTGACATAGTTTACTCAATTGAAGCTTCAGGGTTCCATTCATTCGTTCCACCTTCCTGGAGCTCTGGGGTCAATATGCCATGTGTAACTTCCAGGTGATCTTTGGGATCTTTAACCCCTTTGCCACCAGCTGCACCAGCTCAGCCACAATTGCTGGCCCGTTATCTGATCCCATAGTGAGAGGGATCCCAAGTCAAGGAATGATTTCTTTTATAAGAAGTTGGGCCACTTCATGTGCCTTTTCTATGCGAGTAGGAAGGTTTCCATCCAGCCTGAGAAAGTGCACACAAAAACCAACAGATATTTACAGCCTTGGACCTGGGGAAGCTCAGTGAAGTCCACCATGATATTTTCAAATGGGGTTCCCCCAACACTCTGAAGCCTAGGGTAGGCCTTGGGTTCCTGATGTGGGTTATTCCAGGCACACATTTCATATTGCTAGCATACTACTCAGGCTATGCTGGAGAGTCGAAGGATGTAGAAATGTCGTCTCAACGTAGTCTCGAGAGCTGTCCCGGTAGTATGTGTTTCCTGATGGAACTTCTTGACAAAAGCTGGAGACAGGGCCTCAGGAATTGCTACTCAGCCATCTTCAAATTTCCCCCATCCACCTGGGAGGTAGCTTCCATTTTCAGTCTTAAACCAAGTACTCTCATGTTCTGAGTAATTAGGGTCCCATTCTGCCAGTGGACTAGGGAATAGTGCAGCAGTTAAAGCTGCTGATTCCACTGTTCCTTTGGAGGCTGCTAGCTTTGCCTCTCTGTCTGCCTTAGGGTTTGCAGCCATGGGGTCTTCCCTTGATGCATGCATCAATGCATGACTGCCACTCTTTTAGGGGCCCACACAGCATCTAAGAGTTCAAGGATTTCCTTACCATACTTTATGTCTTTTCCTCCTGAGGTTATTAGATCCTTCTCTTTACATAAAGCCCCGTGTACAGTGGAGGGTGGTGATGGCATACTTAGAGTCTGTGTATATATTAACACATATCCCTGCCACCCATTGGAGGGCTGGGATTAATGCGATGAGCTCTGCCTTCTGTGCCCAAGTCCCCCTTGGCAGGGGTTTGGCTGATATAATAGAATTCAGGGTCACCATGGAGTACCCTGTAAGATGTTCTCCCTCTTTCACAAAACTGCTACCATCAGTGAAACACTCAGCATCGGACGCCCTTGAGGGGATGTCCCTCAAGTCTGGTCAGCTGGAGAACACCTCATCCATGACTTCAGTGCAGTCATGTTCTGGTTGACCTGGCCCCACAGGCAGTAGGGTTGCAGGGTTTAGGGTCTGCACTACTTCTAATGCACAGGTTTTCACATAGCATTCCCTGATATCTCATCATCTGGGCGTTGGTTAGCCAGTATTGTCCCCTGTACTCCATTAATGTCAATACTGAATGTAGCTCTCAGACTGTCAACTCTTGTCCCATAGTTAACTTGTCATCCTCAGACACTAAGAGGGCCCTGTCTGCAAGTGCCCATAGGCAGGATACCCAGCCTTGGGCAACAGAGTCAAGCTGCTTGAAGAGATATGCCACCGGGGGATGCCATGACCCCAACATCTGGGTTACAACTCCTATTGCAACTCCAGTATGTTCATGAACATATAAGAAGAAGGGCTTGGACATGTCTGGGAGCCCCAGACCAGGCATGTTGGTGAGGGCCCGTTTGATCTCTTCAAAGGCCCTTTGCTGTACTTGCTTCCATAACAGAGGTTCCTGCTCTCCCCTCTTTGTGGTCTCATAAAGGGGTTTTGCCAAGACTGAGAAGTCAGGTATTTAGATTCTACAGAAACCTGCGGCCCTGAGAAACTCCAGAACCTGATGTTGGGTCAACATGACCAGGATTAAAAAAACGGCTTGTTTTCTCTCTAGGCCGAGTTGGTGCTGCCCCGGGAGAGGTGAAAGCCAAGGTACTTGACTTTCTTTTGACAGATTCGGGCCTTTTCCTTGAGACCTTATAGCCAGTGTCCCATGGCGGGGGGGGGGGGGGGGGGGGGGGGGGTTGGTGGTGGTAAGGAGCTGCCGAGTTCCTTCCATGTAATCCTCTTGAGACCTTCCAACCAGCAGTAAATCATCTACATACTGAAGCAGAATACAGCCATTTTGATCCACTGGGAAGGCTCTTAGGTCTGAGGCTACTGCCGTGCCAAAAATAGTTGGGGAGTTTTTGAACCCCTGAGGCAATCTGGTCTAAGTCACCCGGCCCTTGTCACCATTTTCAGGATTCTCCCACTGGAAGGTGAAGATCGGTTGACTCTGGGAGGCCAGTAGGATGCAGAAGAAGGCATCCTTGAAGTCTAGTCATATGAAGAAGGCAGCTTCGGTGGGGATAAGACCCAAGAGAGTGTATGGGTTCAGGACAATCAGGTGCAGGGTGACAGCAGCCTGGCTTGTTGCATACAGATCTTGGATTGGCTGATAGTCACTGGTGCCCAGCTTCTGGACTGGTAGGAGAGGCATGTTCCAAGATAACTGACAGGGTCGGAGGATCCCATATTTTAGAAGTCTCTCCAGGTGCTTCTGTATTCCCATGTGTGCCTTACAAAGGATGAAATATTATTTTTGGAAGATGGGCCCTGCCCCTGGCTTTAGTTCTACAATTTCTGGTGGTATGTTCTGGGCCAGTTCTGGTGAGTTGTCCTCACCCCACACCCCTAGTGCTCTGAAGGGAAGCTTAGGTCCCTGTTGTGGCTCCTCCATGAGACTGTAGAGGCACCATTGTTCCCCTTGGGGAATCATGAGAGTCATAATCTTTGCTTCTGGCTTTTGTAGGGTCAAAGCAGCTTGTCTGTGGGAGTTGAAAGATCTGGGCCTGCAGCTTTCCCAACAGGTCCCGACCCATTAAAGCCACGGGGCAGTCAGGGAGGTACAGGAATTCATGGATGATTTCATGCCCACCTAACCTGCATCTCCAAGGAAGCAGGACGGGATGGCATGTCCAACCGCCCATGGCCCCCACAATGGTGGCTTGTCTCTGTGAGAGGGGGCCCACAGGTTGGGTCACCTCGGGTGTTCCACCCAGTATCTACCATGAAGTTGATGGGTTCCCCCCCCCCATTCATTTGGACCATAGGCTCTTGGCAGGCTAACAAAATAGAGCCCACTCTGTCTTAGTCCTCCTCATAGTCCTCCATGGCAGTTAGCCCCACAAAATCATCTTGGGGGCCCCATGAGGTTGTGATGCTGGTTGGTACTGGCCCTGGACCATATGGCCTCTTTCTTTCTGTTTGGGGCCCTGCTGAGAATTAGTCAGCTGCAGTGTACGTTAATTTTTCCCGTGGACCTCCTGACAACAGTGAGCACAGTGATTCCATCCTAACTTTGATCCTGGGCGAGATGATCCTCCCTGCAATACCTTTTTGGCCAAAGCCCTGTCCCTGTGGAGCACCTTTCTGGGAGCTTTCCAACTGCTCCATCAAGGCAGCAGCTAACAAATCTACCTTTTTCTGCATCTTCTGGCATTCTTCCCTCCACCCCACCTGGGCACGGTTGACAAACACCTTAGTTGCTACTTCCAGCAACTGACTGGCATTCATGCCAGCAAAACTCTCTAGCTTTTGCAGCTTGTGCCGGATGTCCCCTTGTGCCTGACCTATGAAAGCTGCATTGACTGTCTGCTGGTTGACAGGTGCCTCTGGATCAAAAGGGATGTAGAGATGAAATGCCCCATATAGTCTCTCATAGAACTGGCTCAGGCTCTCCTTGGGTCCCTGGAACACTTTTGATGTTTTGCTCATATTCATGTCCTCTTCCCTCATTCCTTCATGCCATTTAGAAGGGCTTCTTGATGCCATCCAGTCTTTGTGAGCCCTCCATCTACACTTGAGTCATTTGGGTTCCATTTGGGGTCCTCCCCAGGCAGGTGAGCCCAAGCATAAGCCTGAGTGTCTAGCATTGCAGCAGGGGCATTCTCCTCCAACCATTTTAGGGCTGCCTGGATAATTCGGCAATGCTCCTCCGTGTCAAAGAGGGTCAGGAGGAGTTGGCAGCAGTCTGTCCAGGTAGGTTTATGGGTTTGAATTATGGACTGCTTTAGTTCAATCACAGCATGGGGCTTCTCCATATAGGAGGGAGTCTGGTGCTTCCAATTTAGGAGGTCTGTAGTGGTAAAGGATTGGTACAGAAAAACACACTGGCCTTCTCAGATCTAGCCTTCCTGATAAATAGGTCCCCTAGTTCCCCTCAGTGGCATCTGTAGGGCTTCCCAGTGTTGCTGCAAGAAGGGACTGTCTCCACTGGCCTGATCTTCTAATCGCCTTCCAGGAGGGGTGTATGAGGTTAGGACCAGTGGTCTGGGCAAACCAGTCACATCTGGAGAGGCCAGTGGAGCTAGAGGTGGCGAGGCCTCAAGACTGGAGGCCGGCTCTGGTGGGGTTTTGGCCACCAGTGCAGCTGGAGGCTCAGGTGGCAATGAGGGGTACAGTGGGGCATATGGCAGTGGGATCCCCTCATAGTCTCTCCCAACAGTATGGTTTTTCAGTTTTTGGCCGGCATTTGGAGGAAGCCATGACATGAGCCATCATAACTTTACAGTTCTCTTCAATACAGACTTTTAGCCAAGGTAGGTGGAATAGGACCAGGTCTTGCCAACAACCAATGTAAGGAAATTGGGTGGGGTGGCCTGGATCCCCCACAATGACTCTGAGCACTTAACTAGTTCTTTATCAAGTGAGCCCTCAGAGGGCCAGCCCACCCCAAATGATGGTCAATCAATTTCACAGAATTTCTGGAGCTTTCTAGGAGTTAATTTCACACCCTAATCTCCTGAATATCCCTTTTTGAAATTCCTCAACATACACTCTAGGGGAGTCAGTTTACTCTGTTTTCCACCCATTTCCTCCCCCTAACAGGCAACTTTCATACACAAGAGAGGGAAAAGGGAGAAGGGAGGGACTAATTTGGAGAGGACACACACTCCCTTTGTCCATTTCCGGCTGCTCTCCTCTCAGAGATATTTCAGGCACTTGTTAGCATTAGTGGGTTCAGTATCAAGCCCTGACCCGGATCAGGGACCCCAGAGGAAGTGTGATGCTGCCCTAAGCCATATGAGGTCACCATGGAACCATGGATCGGGACTCAACACTAGCTTCATCCCATTGGTCAGGTCAAAATCTTTCGTCTGTCTCATTCACACACAGTCACACAGTGACTTCAACCCACTGCCCAGCTCCCAGCACCTTAGAGTTGTGGTTTCATTTCTTATGGAACTACTCAGGCAGCTCTGGGAGATGATCAGGCTCCCCTTCTGCCTCTTAGGGGCAGGTCTACCAAAACAAACCCAGATTCTTACCAGTCTGATGGGTGGTACTCCCTGATCTGGTTCCTGGGCCTCACCAGGTTCCTTTGTTCATCTGGGGACCTCGCCCCAGCATGCCAGGGGTGGCTAGTCTCCTACTGATTGAGCGGTCTGCTGGAGACAGGTGAGGTCACCTCTCCTGGTGACCCGAGATTCACACCCCAGCGACAAGGGAGGTGAAACACCATCCCCACCTCCCAGGTGAGCCCCCACGAAATGTAGCAGTGAGTCAAACACAGAGAGTCGAGACACCGATGCTTTTCTTTCCAGGAAGCAGCTTTATTTGTGCCAGTACAGGCTCAGTGGGCTAAGACCCAAAAGGCTGAACCCAAAGCTCAGCAGAGGGTTGCCTTTTATATAATTTCTGTTCCTTTGTCTCCCGTATATGGTAACATACAGTCTGAACATACGGTCTATGTTACAGAGTCCCGAGGAAGGTCACACCTGCCCACATAGCCAGGTTGCTTTCCCTTGTCTTGAGGTTTTCACCACATTTCTTAGGGAGGGGCTGTACCACAAAATGAACAAAGAAAAAGAGAGACAAACAAAAACAAAACAAAACAAAAAATTCTTTTTTTTTTAATGATCATGACCTGAGCCAAAGTCGGAAGCTCAACCAACTGAGCCACCCAGGCACCCCAAAACAAACAAAAAAAATTCTTAAATACAAAGAACACACTGATGGTCACCAGAGGGGAGGTGGATGGGGGGATGGGTGGAATAGATAAAGGGGACTAAGAGTACACTTGTCATGATGAGCATTGAGTACTGTATAAAATTCTTGAATCATTATATTCTATACCTGAAACTAATATAACAATGTATGTTACTTATATGCAAATTTAAAAAATTAACAATTTTAAATGTACTTACTCCCTAGCCAGGTCTTCCCTAACTTCTTGTATGCATCTTTTAAAAAAAATTTTTTTTTAACATTTATTTATTTTTGAGGCAGAGAGAGACAGAGCATAAATGGAGGAGGGGCAGAGAGAGAGGGAGACACAGAATCGGAAGTAGGCTCCAGGCTCTGAGCCATCAGGCCAGAGCCCGATGCGGGGCTCAAACTCACAGACCACGAGATCGTGGCCTGAGCTGAAGCCGGACGCTCAACCAACTGAGCCACCCAGGCACCCCCTTGTATGCATCTTATATTCATAAACAAATAAAATGTATTTGTTTGTTGTCTTCTTCCACTGCTAGATGGAAGTTCCATCATTTCAGGGACTTCTGTCTCTTGTTTATGAATATATCCCCAGCTCTTGGGAGCGAACCAGACAAAAACAGATCTTCATGAATATTGTTGAATAAATGTGTTCAACACTTGAGTCAAAAATGAGAGCAGTTCCTGTTTTTGTCAAGGAGAGAGATTTTTAATTTTTTTAATGTTTGTTTATTTTGGGGGGGGGGCAGAGTATGAACAGGGGAGGGGTAGAGAGAGAAGGAGACATAGAATCCAAAGCAGATCAGGCTCTGATCTGTCAGCACAGAGCCCAACGTGGGGCTTGAACTCACAAACCACAAGATAATGACCTGAGCAGATGTCGGATGCTTAACCCACTGAGCCACCCAGGCACCCTAGCAAGAGAGATTTTTTTTTAAAGAACAGATCATTTAAAGTGTCATCTGAAGAAAGAGGATGAGTTTATTAAAGAAGAGGATCAAGTTTGATAATGACTTTACTCTCTAGGAAACATTTGAGCTGAGGATTTAAAAATTAAATGGCATTTACCAGGTAGAGGAGATGAGAGTGTAGGGCAGACAAATAAAAACAACAAAAACATAGCTATAGATGTCTAAAAACACAAGATACATTCAAGAAACAATGAACAGTTGTGAGTAGAGCCTAAATTAATTAGAAAGGCAAGCCTAAATTAATTAGAAAGAGTCAAGGGAAGGTAATTTGGAGCTGATTGGGAAGTAAAGCAATTTTCTCAAATTCTCAAATCAATAAAGTTTAAATTGTAAAATTCATAACCTTTAGTAATTGGCTCTAATTTTCCCAAGCCCCTAACTTGTCTACATTGGGTTGCTTTTGCATAACAGTTACGTAACAGCAAGTTGATTAAAAGTATTCTGCATTATTCTTAATAAAAAATACTCCTGACTCTCACAATCTAATACTCTCCCTAAAAATAAAGACACTATGGTCTATACAATGTATCTTTGAAAATGAGGATTATGGATTTCGAAGAATTAAGGTGGAATTAGGGAAGAATGCAAAAGTGTGGTTGCCAAAGTTATGTGTGCTTATTCTTTTATCATAGTGCTTCTGATTAAGAAACAGTATGTTTCCACGCTAATTTTCTTCTTGCACTTCTTGCAATCTCTCCATTAGACATTCAATTCCAATTTATTGTCTGGCACATACACAAAGCTTTAAATAAGATTTGTTGTTTAGGTTGAAATTGCATCCAGTGACCCTACCTACTTATACACATACCTACAAATTTTCTGGAATTTGCTAATTTCTTCCCATGTGTAAGACACTGGGTTAAATTCTTTTAAACATGCAAGGAAAAAAGAGCAAAAGAAAGAGAAAAGGGAAAAAAAGAAATAGAGAAAGAGAAAGGAAGGAAATGAAGGAGGGAAGAAGGAAGGAAGGAAGGAAGGAAGGAAGGAAGGAAGAAAAAGAAGGAATCGGATGCTTTCTCTCCATTCAAGACAGTTTGGTTGTTGAGAGCCTATGATGTGATAAATCCATTAATATGTCTTCTTCAAACAGCTGTCTAAAATTTCTTCTTTTTCAAATGTTGCCTTGTCAGAGATCAAAATATTTTCTTAATCTGCAGTCTGAATAATTTTTTATGGTTCTGGTTAATGATGAAAAGACAAAGTTTTCAGTAGGTACTAACATAATTTACAATCTCTTCTGCAACCTGTTAATACATTTTCTAATTATGGAGAACAGACTTCAAAGCCCAGGACCTCATGGTATGCATCAGGAGCTTCATCAGTCAATAAGAGAAGAAGGAATTTATTAAAACACAGAAAATACTCAAAAGCATGACTCCTGAAATTCTTCAGTGTCTAATCAGGCCTTTACTCTCAAGAAGCTCACAATTTAATATGAAAAGTGTACATACTAAGTAAAAATCAATACACAGTATGTGTCTAGCGGTAATTATGAGATGTCACTAAATAAATTATAGACGAGAGATGCACCCTCCAGAGGATTACTCAAAGAAGAATCCACAGGAGAGGCAAGACTTAAATGAAGCCCTAAAAGGCATATAGGATTTTAATAGATATATTTGCAGGATAGAGTCTTTGCTGGGATAAACATATAAATAATAATAATAACAATAATAATAATAGTCATAGAAATAGTATCTTCTGCTACTACCATTTACTGGGCTTGATGATGTTCTGGGCATGGTGCTAAGTGCTTTATATGAATTACCTCATTAGGTTTTTATGACAAGCCTCTAAAGTAGAGAATGGAAATTGCAGATGTTGAACCTGAATCCTAGTGATTACGAGTGACTTCCCAAAGGGACATAGAGGTGAACTAGAGTCTATCTGGTCCCATGCACTATTTGAGTAAGCACTAAGATTATCTGTTCAAGTGAAGAGTTTGCTTTGAGAGTAAATGGAATCTATAGCTGGAAATATACTTTGGAGCAGACCCTGAATACCAGTTTATAGCGTTTGTGCACATGTGTGTGGGTTTCTGGCCTTTTTCCTATAGAAATGGGGACACTGTAGAAGTGTTCCGTAGGAAAGGTTTATGACTTATAACTATCACTATGAAGGCACTATGCAGTAGACTGGGCAAATTGAAGGCAGAAGCCCAATTGAGAGTGTGCAGAAAATGAACAGGGTGAAAAAGATGTGAAAAGAAATGAAAATGAACTGGAATACTTTGGACCCTTAATTCTGAACTCATTTTTATTTTTTGGAAAAGTATCAGAAACCTAAGTTGCAGAGATTTTAAAATTTTTAAGTTTAGAAATCTATACTTGTAAAATATGCATCTATTTTGATGGAGTAGGGGATTAATGTAATCTGCGGTGCAGCAGAGAAATAGTTAACAGGAGCCCCATGCCCACCCCACCCCCCAAGTAAAAAAGGCAGAGAAGAGTTTGAGAGGGAATCGCATGAGGTATAGAGGTGGCTCATCTCAGGCTCATCCATCCTAAAACCGACACATTAGCACAGAACCACACCCAATCTATAGATTGTGAATCCAACTGAAGAAAGGTAGAAACAGGACTGTAACCAACTAGGCCAGGTAAGTGGCAGACTTCTTCCAAGGATAGCACTGAAATGCAATAAGAAAACAGCTTTCCCAGTTGCTCAAGAAGCAGCCAAAACGATTTTGAAGCCTTGCTTTTCAAGGCCTTGAGGATCCTTTGCTGCCAGCCATTCCAAGATTGAAGCCAGGCAACTTGCACAGGCTGGAAGTGTTCAGCATTTCCTGGTAAAGACAGGAAAAAGCAAACAGAACTTGTCCAGATTACATCCTTATTACCTCTAAGCTTAAATACCATGGACTAATTAAACTCAATTTTTATAATGGACTGGCTTTGATCTTAAAAGGGGTTCCTACAGTGCTAGACTTGAGTCTAGACTTAAAGCCAGCCTTGACTCTCTGGACACTGGTAAGTTCCTACTTGGTGAGCCTAGATTTCTAGTGGCTTGTAATGTAGTTTCTTAAAAATGGGGCATTGGTGGGGTTTTTGTTTATTTTTTAAGGAGATAAATAAATTAAAATTAGTCAACTGCATTTCTGAGCTGAGAAGTGGCTCTACTTACTAAAACATCTATTCTATTAGTTTCCAGCCACAGTCCCATTTCTGCTGCACTGAAATCTAATGCTATAAGATAAAATATTTTCTATTAAATTTGATAGGTTTAAGTAAAACTACATGACATGCTTCCATCAAAGGAAATAAAAATCATTCTTCAAAGTGGAATCAATTTGCAATTGTGACAGATGATGTTTTTCAAATTTAGCTGCAGTTCCACAATGGTACTTTGATGTCTCTGAAATAATTGACATAAGGAGCAATTCTCTATTTTAAACTGTGTTCTACTTTCAGTTTGGTTCTTTATAATAGGAACACTCCACAGGGTCCTGGATTCTTGCAGTTTTTATTTTGCAAACTACTTTACATCATAAATAAAAAGCTTCTTTTTATAAAAAATGTCTGATTTTATAATAGAAAATGTTCTCTCATTTTTATATTGGAAATGATCTGTTCTTCCTTTGAGCAATTAATGTATATTGGTGCATAAGTTATCATGTATATTATCTCATATATCTTAGTTGACAAATATCTCCATTCCAAGCAAGCATAGATTGCATTTAGTTTTTATTAATTATAATTTTTTCCTGGAGACTAAAGAATTAAACTAAACACTCAGTTTCTTCCAAAATTTCTCGGAAATATCCAAGCTGAGATCATCATAAACTTGAAAGCAAAAGTGACAGAGAAGAATTAATAGGCTGAAATCAAGATCTGTGCCCCAGATCTTGAAGCATCTTTGCTGAGGCATGGCTACCTGAAAACCCACCTACTGAAAGTTCATAGGCAGATGTAGATGTTCTGTAGTGATAGCTTTGAAATCTTTAATACTCTGGTTCTTGTGGGTTCGTGGCAAATTTTCCAATGATTCTCAGAAAAAGGAGAAAATAAGAACAGTGCTGCAATGAATTTTTCATAAACATAAATATATTTATTGAAACGATTGTCCTTTACATAGGAGATTGTCCTTTTCTTAAGCCCTTTCTTTACAAAATAATTATTAGGTTAATAGTAGGATGTTTGTTGTTGTTAACATCTTACTTGGTAAAATGAAAGGTTGCCAATCTTGTGTTAGTCCTACTTGTTTTTCTTTGTTTTTTTTTAAATTGTTTCAATGTTTATTTTTTGAGAGAGAGACAGAGAGAGACAGAGCACGAGCAGCGGAGGGGCAGAGAAAGAGGAACACACAGAATCCGAAGCAGACTCCAGGCTCTGAGCCGTCAGCACAGAGCCTGACGCAGAGCTTGAACTCTCTAACCGTGAGATCATGACCTGAACTAAAGTGGACGCTTAACCGACTGAGCCCCCCAGAGCCCCCCCACTTGTTTTTCTTTGAAACCATGCTAAATACCAGTGGGAACTTTAGTGAATCTCCTTCCTTCCAGCCCCATGGCTTAAAAGGGGGCAGGTACAACCCATTACCTCACTTTAAAAAAAAAAAAAAAAGAGTAGATGAAGTGGCAAGAGTTCTGTTAGAGTTCTCTAGCATCTAACATTTCTTTAGAGGATAAGTATTATATCCTGGTTTCAATAGAATACCAGGGAACTAGATTTAAAAATGTCATTGACCTCTCAAATATGTATTACAACATAGATCTCAAAGCAGTATTAACATACCTGTCATGATTTTATCATTCTTCAAGCTGAATCCATTTGACAGTGCAGATTAACTCTACTACTTGCCAAAACTGAGTTTAGTATCATTTAGTTATTTGATAAGCTGTTTCTGGGTTACTCTGTCCCTTTGCCTAACTATCAGTGAAAAGATGAAATGCTAGTATATCAAATGCTCACGTCACTGAAAATCACTGTAATTCCCAATGTCATCTGGTACTCTAGGATCACTGGAAGTAACAAGAAACCAATGAGACTGAAAACTATCCTATGTGATTTGACATAGTCTTGAGAAAACACTGGGTGTCTGTGACTTGTGTTTTCCATGAGTCGTGGTACATTTGACGTTCTATTGCTTTCTTTCCCTTTTCCCCTTTCCAGTGAAGTCAGATGAGTTACAGACAATCAAGAAAGAATTAACCCAGATCAAAACGAAAATTGACTCCTTGCTAGGGCGCCTGGAGAAAATTGAGAAGCAGCAGAAGGCGGAGGCAGGTAAGTGAAAAGGATCTGTGGCCATAGACACGTCGGAATTAAACCAGTGAAACACTGTCAATCACAGGGACAGCTCAGGGCCGGGGGGACACTGGCTGAGTTTAACAGTTTAATACAGATACGTGAATAAAGTCTTTGAGCCAAGAGTTGCAACAATGCAATCTAAGTTTTTACTGTTTGGAGAACATGAACCAATTTGTCTAAAATTCATATTTTTTAAAAAGAAAAAATATTTTGATAGTAATAATAATAATTATATCATAATTACAAGTTAATATCTCAATATCAAGCAACTTTAAGAAAATAAAATCAATTAATGGAATAACACTGTCAGACTAAAATAATATTCATATTTAAATAAACAAACTGCAGAAATATAACAGATTTCAAAAACAGTGATCATAAAGCCCAGCTCCTGCGTTGCTACAACCCTGCAAAACTTCAGTACCCAGTTTCAGGATCCTCAAAATCAAGAGCATGTGCCTGACCACCCGCGGCCAAGTCATTTGATTATATCTCTTATAACTTAATGTTCCCCTCTCCTTTGAATTATCAGCCTTGACCCTATTTGTATTCTAATACAATTCTAATGCCCTTGTCATGTGGTTACAGATATTTTTTAAATCACAGAATATGAGAACTGGGATAAAGTTGGAGATGAGCGAGTGCACATCGTGTTCTGCAAGGCCTCACATGCCTCAGAGGCTCCCTGGAGATAAGATGAAGGTTAGAAGGAGGCCCGGGAGGTAGATGAATTCTTGCTTCCTCTAAATTCAGCCCTTGTTCTACCTGCATCTATTTTAAATATTGGGATTCAACATAAGGCTTCATATTCTAAAAGAGCTTCACTTTTTAAAAAATAAAAAATATAGTTTTGAAAGCCATGGGTCAAATCCAGCCTCCTCATTTCAGAGACAAAAATACAAAGATTCAGGGAGGTAAATTGATTTTTCCATAGTCACCGAACTAGTGAGTGATAGACCTAGGTCTCAAACCCAGGTCTCGTGAGTGAATCCAGTGCCCTTCCCATTTGTAGTTTCAATCTCAGGTTCCACTCAGGGCCTGGTCCCAGGATCTCACTGACGTGACGCTACCTGGATTACTCTTAATTGATGAGAACTGGTGGGGACCCTGGAGCCCCTGAGCTACAGCAAAGAGGAACCTGCCTATTCATTCACCGTACCACTGGGGTGACGACCAGAGCTTTTACCTCCTGCCAATGAGCCATATAGGACTCAAGAATGAAAAGAAGCCAGATGTGAGTTGGTGGTATAGCATAATGAATGAGAGATATAAACTCTGGTTCAGATTCTCACATGCCAGTGACTGGGCCTTCTCCTTTATAGAATGAAGATAATAATCCCCACCTCACTCTGTGAGAAACAAATAAAATATCACATGTAACTTATATGGCACAGTAATTAGCACAAAGTAAAGGCTCAGTAATTAGAGCTGTTTGGCATTGGTACTAACACAAGCATATAACTGCAAAGAACATTTCCTGCTGTTTTCACGCAACCCATTTTTTTAAAAACATGAGCCATATACCTAGCATGTGGCAGATTTTCATCAATATGAATGTGAAAAAATAGATAATACAGAATTGTTTTTATTAAAAATTTCTATTATCAGCATATTTTCCACTATAAAAAGATATGGGCAAAAGATTTGAGTGAACATTTTTCTAAGGAAGACAAACAGATGGCCATCAGGTGCATGAAAAGATGCTCAGCATCACTAATCACCAGGGAAATGCAAACCGAGACCACAAAGTAATATTACATCACACTTGTTAGAATGACTAGTATCAAAAAGACAAGAAACAACAAGTGTTGGTGAGGATGTGGAGAAAATGGAACCCTTGTGCACCATGGGTAGGATTGTAACTTTCCACTATGGAAAACAGTATGGAGGGTCCTCAAAAGATAAAAAATAGAACTTCCATATTATCCAGTAATCACACTACTGAGCATTTATTTGAAAAAAAACAAAACCAAACAAACAAACAAACACTGCCTACAGTTCTTAATAGAGAAATTTAGATTTTAGGAAGTTTTTTTATATGCTGTCTATGGCAGTAATGTAAAGTGTTTCTGTGACTGAACTATCCTGTGATGTTGCCTAAATCAATATTTCCCTTTGAGGAACTTTTGTGAAATTCGTTATTATGTAAAACAACCCTTACAGCAAAGGACTTTGATAACCAATTTGCACTTCAGTTTAAAGGATTATGGAGAACTCATTTAAATATAAATCACCTCAAAGAGAAAAATGTGATCCTTATTCTATCATATTATACCTTCCAGTTTCCTGCAATGAATAATACCTTTCACTTATCTTCTTGGGAGATCATCTATAAATGTAACGCCAAAATTCAAAGCTTGCATTTTCTTTTCATGAGAGGCTGTCACCTTATTTTTGTACGTGTTTAAACTTTCCCAGTCATGAGACATTTATTTTTAAAATGATAGGCTTAGTCTTTTGATATTTATGTCTTTCTTACTTTAACATGTTAGGAAGAAAATGGAATTATTTAATTTGTAATTTCATTCACTTAGCAATTGTCTCCTGAACAGCATTTGTATTTAATGGAGATAAGGTGATTACTTTCTATATTTTCTTTATGAAAAGAAAAGTCTTTCCTTGTAAGGAAAGACTCAAGATTAGATTATAGAAAATGGCAAGAAATATGATAAAATTCTTAAAAAATACTCCATATCTCCTTACTAAATTTAAGGGAGCACTCATTTTAATGCTTACTCTGTTGCAAACTAATTATCTGCTGGCTAACTAACATTTACTCTTCATTATTACTCTTTCATACATCTCCCATTCCCAGTCTTAGTTATTTGATAATGAAAGTATCCAGCATAGGGGTGCCTGGGTGGCTCAGTCAGTTAAACATTCCACTTGGGCTCAGGCAATGATCTCGCAGTTCATGGTTCGAGCCCTGCATTGGGCTCTGTGCTGACCGCTCAGAGCCTGGAGCCTGCTTCAGATTCTGTCTCCCTCACTCTCTACCCCTACCCCGCTTGTGCTTTGTCTCTCTCTCTCAAAGATAAAAAATAAATATTACCCAAAACTTTTGAAGAAAAAAAAAAGAAAGTTTCCAGCATAAAATACTGACAGGAAATGGAAGATCATGAACCAAAGATGGGGAAAACCACGCAACATGGAGATTGTACAGTATTCGAGTCATAGTATCATTTTTTTTCTTCTTTGTAGTGAATTTCTAAGCTATGAGGATTAATTGTAATGAAGTATCATTACTTGATTTTGTATTCTATATAGTGACTAGTAGATATTTGTATGGCATCCTGTCTCTTTCTTTGAGATTGTAAGCTTCCTAAGCACATGGTCCTGTCTTCTCTTCCTTTTCTAACTCTTTCCAACATGTAGTATGTACCAGGCACAACCTGGCAAGTCATTTAACTTCTCTAGGTCTCAACCCCTCAGATGTAAACTAGAGGAATGATTATGACCTCAAACATAAATCCCAACTTTTAAGCTACAAATAGTATGAATCCATAATGCATATGTTATTCTTTTCTACTGAATAATTCAATTAACATAACTTTGGAATGTAGTGACTATGTAGATAATTGAAAACAACAAATAACACATATCAATTTAACCTACAACTGTGCCTCATTCCTAGATGATTCTTTTAAAAGAGCCACATATAAATGGCCACATATGAATGGCACAATTTATATGTGGTTTGCACAGTGATGTTAAATGACCAAAAGGGATAAAAGAAGCGAGAAGGAAAACTAGAGACTGGATATCTATAATGGGCACAATTAATCCACAGGTACCTATATGTAAAAAAAAAAAAAATCAAACTTCAGGTATAAAGTCTCTGATGTGAAAAGGCAAATAGACATTATTTAATTCAGCTTTATTCTCAGTGGTATGCCTGATACATGGCCAGCCAGTGTGCTGGGACAATTCCAATGATAATAGCCAGAGTTTGACCTAAGCATTGGAGAGGCCACAAACCAGGTCCCACAGGAAAATTCATCCTGCCCAGATGTTTGGTAAAAGGAAAAGAATTTTTAAAAATAAATTAATATCCAAGGGGCTCCTGGGTGGCTCAGTCTGTTAAGCATCCCACTCTTGATCTCCACTCAGGTCATGATCTCACAGTTAGTGAGTTCAGGCCCCACATCGGCTCCACACGAGTAGTGCAGAGCCCAATTGGGATTCTCTCTCTACTCTCTCTCTCTGCCCCTCCTCCCTCCCTCCCTTCCTCTCTCTCTCCAAATAAATAAACATTTAAAAATAAATTAATTATTAATTAATTAATATCCAAGAATTATAATATTACAAATAAATATAAAAATATATAACTGCTTTTGAAAAGTTAGTATCTTCCAATACTGCTATCAGTTTACACATGGCATACTCTTTTCAGTAAGCTAGTATTTTTATTTAGCCAGTTCACACATTAATGTCATTTACTTGGACCCTAGTGATATTAGCGTCTCAGACTCCTACGGTCAGTTCTTCTACTGCACCAAACCAAAAGGTCTTTTGCTCTCATTTGGTCTGGTTATCTGTTTTACGCCCCCTGAAACCAAGTTTAGTGTCCAACCCACTGTGAATGTAACAGCCAATTAAATATTTTAAAAGAGCTATAATTTTCTCACTCCCAACCTTTGAACAGAGAGTCAACATAATTGGCCCACAGATGTGCCACTTAGGTGCATTCAAACTTTTGTCGTGGCATCTTTGAGCCCTTCTTTTCCCTAGACAGATGTCAGTAATTTTTTCATCTGCTACCCATGTAATTTGGTTTTGCATCTTGCACCATTGTCGTCTCTCTTGTCTGGTAATTGCATGGTTTGTCAACCCCAGATTGAGGTACTCCAAATGGAAAACGTTGCTCCAGTTATGATGTGACTGCTGCCACCTGTAACGTGACTGCTATTTCTGTTCTGAATACCTTACTGCTAGCATTTACACACTGGATTAAACCGGTGATGTCTCTGGTCACAGATATTGAATTAAATACATGAATGGAGCTCTGTTCTCTCCTAAAACTGCATTAAAATGGTAGGATTTTTAAAAAATCTCTAGAAGAGTTAGAGATTTTAAAAATCTCTAAAAATTTAAAAAAAATTTTTTAAACCTCTAGGCATAAAGAGAATGGGAACAAAATTTTAGAAACTGGACAACAGATGGAGAAGGTACCTGAGTTAGCATACATACCCTAGAAATCTAAGTCTAATTTTAACCACAGAAATCCCAAAAGGCTGAAAATCAAAGACATCATGTTCCTCTGGAAAAGGAGGTATATACATGGCTGCAAGTCTGTTAAGGAATCAGATTTCTGTATTCCCAACTGTCTCTGACCCACTAGAAATCTGGAGAAGTTACCTATAGAATAGCTAAAAAGCAGATCCCAAAGCTGGTAAACAACAAATTTGAGTGCAGTTGAAGACAAGGAGAGAAGTGAAAGTTTACGCAACTACTGTAGAAATTCCAAGCATTCTACCCCCTCAGCTGCCAGACTATTGGCAAGACACCAGAAGTTTTAATTAGGGAGATGAGCATCCTAAAAAGAAAGATTTTTTTTTTCAATATATGAAATTTATTGTCAAATTGGTTTCCATACAACACCCAGTGCTCATCCCAAAAGGCGCCCTCCTCAATACCCATCACCCACCCACCCCTCCCTCCCACCCCCCATCAACCCTCAGTTTGTTCTCAGTTTTTAACAGTCTCTTATGCTTTGGCTCTCTCCCACTCTAACATCTTTTTTTCTTTTTTTTTCCTTCCCCTCCCCCATGGGTTTCTGTCAAGTTTCTCAGGATCCACATAAGAGTGAAAACATATGGTATCTGTCTTTCTCTGTATGGCTTATTTCATTTAGCATAACACTCTCCAGTTCCATCCACATTGCTACAAAGGGCCATATTTCATTCTTTCTCATTGCCACGTAGTACTCCATTGTACCCCAATGTTTATAGCAGCACTCTCAACAATAGCCAAATTATGGAAAGAGCCTAAATGTCCATCAACTGATGAATGGAAAAAGAAAGATTTAAAGATGCTGGCATAGGCGTCACCCAAGAAAATGGTCAACCACATCATCCTGCAAAAACAATATCCCTTTGCTTACAAAGCTGCCCCTTGATATTTTAATACCTCACTGTTCAATGAATGGACAAGCATCACCCAATAATTGCAAACACTTACCATGAAAAGGAGATATCAAAAAAGGGAGAAAAAAAGAAAACTTGGATGAAACATTGTGCAGAAGAAAGAATAAAACTTTAAAAGAAAAAGTAAAAAAAAAACTGATTAACATACTCAGAAAGAATGAGAAAATATTGCATTCATGAAATAAGAACATGAAACTAAAAATGAGTCTTCAGAAGACAGATAAAAGAGCTTTTAGAAATTAACATGTGATAGCACAAATAATTCAGTATTGGAAGACAAAATTGAAGAAGAAAATAGATATGGAAACTAGGAGGGGAAGGATATGAAAATTACTGGATGAATATCTGAATAATAGGGTTACAGAAAGAAAGAGGGGAGATCATCAAAAAAATTTTTAGAAAAAAACCTGAAGGGAACATGTGGGTGGGGCAGTCAGTTAAGCATCTGACTGGCTCAGGTCATGATCTCATGGTTTGTGGGTTCGAGCCCCGCGTCGGGCTCTGTGCTGACAGCTCAGAGCCTGGAGCCTGCTTCAGATTCTGTGTCTCCCTCTCTCTGCCCCTCTCCCCCACTTGTGCTCTGTCTCTCAAAAATAAATAAATGTAAAAAAAATTTTTTTAAGAAAAAACCTGAAGAACATTAGTTAATCAGGTTGAAAGAATCCACTGAATGCCTGAAAAAATGCACGAAAAAAGATGCACATCAAAGCATCTCATTGTGATATTTCAGAACATGAGGGCAAAGAGAAGGTCCTACCATCTTCCAGAGAGACAGGAAAGGAGAGAAAACAGTTTTCATATAAAGAAACAGGAATCAGAATACCAATAGGCTTCTCAACAGCCACACTGAAAACCAGGAGGCAATGAAAACATACTCTAAAAATTCTGAGGAAAGATCATTTACAAGCTACAATTCTGTACCTAATGCCCAAACTATTAAATCTGAGGGTAGATTAAAGACATTTGCAGATATATAAATATCAAAAAATGTATCTCCGGTTCACTCTTTGCCTGAAAAGGACCGGAGGAAGTAGTTCACAAAAACCAGCAGGTAAACCAAGAAAGGAGAAACGTGGCTTTCCCAAAGCAGGGAAATCCCGAGGCAAGAGCAAGGGGAATCACAGGATGGTGGTAAAGGAGAGTCTAGCATATGAGCTGTGCAACAGACCCAGAAAGAAATCGAAATCTGAACAACTCAAAATCTCCAGGAGAGACTTTTTCAAGATGAAATTGATAGAATGGCTAACGGGTAGGTAAGTGAATTGGTTTGAAACAAGATTTACAGGTCTAGTTAAAGTTGGCACAAGTAGGTATCTGTACACAGGGAACTGAATTAAACAAAACGAAATAAGATGAAAAGTTCAAGGCACTTTTTAACACCAAAGAAAATAATACTGTTCAGGAAAGAGAAATTATGTGTTATACACTAACAACTTAGCTGCACAAAGCATTTTCATACTTAAAATTAAGTAAACACAGAACATTGATCTAATCTAATTTACAGTGTAACTCCCTAGAGTGCTGGGACTTAAGTGGGGATTGTATGACAGAGAATTGAGTCCTCAGCTTCCTAAGTATGATACCAATAGGTAGAGCCTAAGACTGATCAAGAGACAGCAACAGAAACACGTATTTAGAAATATGAGGGCATATATTTAAAAGAATGAGCTGAGTTGAAAGCCTTTAAAAGAGCTGAAAATGGTGAGCAGGTAGGAACAGAAGACTGCTATTTTTCATAACAAGTCTTGTGGAAATATTTAACTACAAAAATTAAGTGTTTTAAAGAAGCTAAATTTAAAGTTGTGAAAAGAAAATGACTTGTCTTTAGCAGTTGGATCAAAACCTTTCCCTTTGCTTACTGGAGAATTTCCAACGGCTATCCCTCAGGGAACTCTAAAAGAAAATTGCACTGGACACTTATTAAACATGGCATAGGAAGACTTTATTCTAGACTATTGCAGTAGGGGTCAAGACTAGTGCAGTAGGGGGTGGAAATTGAATGCTACTAAAACAAAAGGCAGGATAATTTTTAAACGCTGGAGTAAGCTAATGGAAAAGTATTAGAGGACATTAGTACAGAGGTTGGTTGGTATGACTGGGCCATCTGTGTTTGCTAATTGACTGTTATGGAAGATAAGCTTCTACTCTCCCACAGAGACTATCTTTCTTGATGATTACATTTCAAGGGGATGACTTCTAGGTTTTAAGAAAGACAGGCCTAGGTTGCAAAAGATTTACATCTCAAAGGGGCATAAAAAAAACTTTACAATTCCAAGTTTTCTAAAGTAAATGCTCTAAGAAAAAAGAGGTCTGGAGCCTATAGTCAGGAGGGAGCTGAGGGGTACATTAAGGTCCTTGGTAATAACTCAATCACCATCTTTCAAAATGGAAATCTTTTTCCCCACTTTCTTATCTAAATATACTCTCTATGTCCAGTCTCTGTCACATCACCACTCTATAAGTCCTGTGAATCAAATTGCCAAATTAACATTTTCTGTTCCTTCTACAACCAGTGTTGCAAAATGTTACCTTAGCATATTTTTACCTCTTCTCTCTGTTTTGCCAGTGCTATTGCCTGTACCCAAGCCCTCATCTCTCACTTGCTCTAATGAACTCATCTTATTTTTTATCAGCTTTATTGCATAGGCATAAAACTCACCCATTCCAAGAGTGTAATTCAATGACTTCTTAGTATGTTACTGAGCAGTACAACCATCACCACAAAGCAGCTAGAACATTTTCATCCTCCAAAACCTTACCTGGTAGCCAGTCACCCCACTTCTAGTTTGCTTCCTCCTTAATTCTTCCTCCTTGTGGCAAATAGATTTACACTAGCAAGACATCTATAAGGCCCCATACTTAAGAATCAAACAGAACTAGATCCAATCCCAAAACTTACTAGTTGTGTGGTACTTGGTATTTATAAATTTTGAAGCTTGTAAAATAGGAGTTGGGGTGCCTTTGTGGCTCATTCAGTTAAGCATCTGACTTCACTCAGGTCATCATCTCACGGTTTGTGAGTTCAAGCCCCCACATCAGGCTCTGAGCTGAGAGCTCAGAGTCTGGAGCCTGCTTCAGATTCTGTGTCTCCCACTCTCCCTGACCCTCCCCCGCTCGCACTCTGTATGTCTCTCTCAAAAATAAATAAACATTAAAAAAATTTTTTTAATAAATAAATAAATAAAATGGGGGAAATTGGGTGCCTGGGTGGCTCAGTTGGTTAAGCGTCTGTCTGACTTCAGCTCAGGTCATGATCTTGCAGTTTGTGAGTTTGAGTTCCATGTCCGGCTATGTGCTGACAGTTCAGAGCCTGGAGCCTGCTTCAGATTCTGTGTCTCCCTCTCTCTCTGACCCTCACCTGCTTACACACACACTCTCTCTCTCTCTCAAAAATAAACATTTTTTAAAAAGTAAAATGGGGGAAATTAATATCTATTCCTTAAAATTGTGAGGTTTAAATAAACACAATGTATCTGTAATTTTAAAAATTATTTATATTGGGGGTGCCTCGGTCGCTCAGTTGGTTAAGCATCTGACTTCAGCTCAGGTCACGATCTCACAGTTTGTGAGTTCAAGCACTGTGTCAGGCTCTGTGCTGACAGCTCAGAGCCTGGAGCCTGTTTCAGATTCTGTGTCTCCCTCTCTCTGTCTGACCCTCCCCGGATTGCACTCTGTCTCTGTCTCTTTCAAACCTAAACAATTTTTTTTTATTATTTATATTGAGTCTGTGGTGACTTTAACAATCCAGGGTACTCAATGAGAACAACTTTGAGATCATTTTCTCCAGGAATGTACTTCTATAACTGACATTTTAGTGTGAAAGCAATTATCCTATGAAACTTTCTTTATGCTCATTTATGTCATTATTAGTAATACCATGCATAATCTGTTGTATCTTTTTAAAAAGCATTTATTGAAATCTTTGAGTTAAGGGGCGCCTGGGAGGCGCAGTCGGTTAAGCGTCCGACTTCAGCCAGGTCACGATCTCACCGTCCGTGAGTTCGAGCCCCGCGTCGGGCTCTGGGCTGATGGCTCAGAGCCTGGAGCCTGTTTCCGATTCTGTGTCTCCCTCTCTCTCTGCCCCTCCCCTGTTCATGCTCTGTCTCTCTCTGTCCCAAAAATAAATAAAAAAAACAAACGTTGAAATCTTTGAGTTAAATTCCTATTATATACAGGTGTTGTAATATAGAATTTTTTTAAATACAGCTTATACTGGTATGCGAAAACAATAGTTATAGAATACTAGCTTGACTCTAATGAATAATGTGACTGTTTTATATCAACATTCTTTCCAACCATCTGCTAAGTACAATTTAGCTAGTAATTAGCTATCAATTAAGCCAGCCTATCAAAAAACTTAATTGCCAACTCAACCAATTTTCAGAGTTATATTAATGATATAATAGCTATGCAGCAAACTGAATTTAATGAAAATACTTTGAATATATATCCCAACAATTCTAACTTGTTTTCTATATCATATATCGCTTATGAAATAGAAATGAGACATACAAAAAATGTTTTGAATATGAAGATTGAAATTTAATATAAATTCCTTTCTTTCGTGGCTTTTTAAAGCCTGAGGCATATTCCCATAAACAGAAGTACTTAACTAGCACTTATACTTCTTTTCCTTTGATAACCATTATTTAGTTGGAGCATGTGCCCCTAACCAAACAGACTTCTTCATTCTTTAATTTGAAATTATCTGGTTACTGAGGAGATTCAAAGCTCTATCAAATTAGGCCTTTTTCTAGAGATATATTAGGAAATAGCCCAGGCTATGGAAACAGAAAACCTTAAGTGGGAACTCAAACACTTGCACTTATTAACTGTGTGACCACAGGCACCTTTTTTTTCTCCACCTGGAAAATGATAAAGAGGCCTACCTTGCAGGATGTCTCAAGGCCTGTGGTTAATGCATGCTGCAAGGTCAGTACTTTGTAAGCACTCACTAACTTGGAGCCATAACCTTTTTTTCCTCCTGAAATCCTTATTTATGTAATATTAGAGATATCTTTTAGGCATATAGCTGCTAGATTTTTGGCTCTTAATACATTCTTCAAAAAATATCTAAAATTCACTCTGCCCACCAAAAAAATCCTATGGCCAACCTGTCATTCAGACTTAAAGAATTCAGCAGAGACTCCAAAAGATGCCAGTGTTCCAAGGTGGCCATCCTCCCATAGGTCCTTGCACACTTCACATTTTATTTTTTCTCCTGAAGACTTATCGTGTAAAAAGGAACAATCTTCTAAGAAACTCTTAGACCCCGCATTTTATTTGACTTAATGGTATGGGACTCTCATGTAAAATGTGACAAGGATGTTTCTTTTAAACTCTGTGGATTCATATTTTTGCAACCATGGTGCCAAATTCAACAATCACTCTGACTCTATGAAAAGAATTTGACACCCACACATTTATTTTCATTTTTTGGTCCCATCACAATTCATGAATATATTCAGCAGATATTTCATTTGCATGTAAGGCTCTGAGTGAACCATCAGGGCTACAAAAATTAATAAAAATGTTTCTTCCCCAAAGAACTTTAGTGGTAGAGACATAAATGGGCGTGCACACACATACATAGTACATATACGCTCAGCACTCACAATAAAAAGGAAAAAGTGATAAACAGAAAAAATAATTATGTAGGTGAAGAAAATGTCATAAAGGCAGGAATAAACTAAAAAATACTCCTCATTTCTAGGAGAAATAAAGTTAGATAATTACTCACAAAAAATAGAACAACCTGCTTTGTTTCCACTTCAACAAAATAATTACTGGATCAAAACTGCTTGTTAAACTGTGAACCAACAGTTTAATAAACAAGATGTGCTTTCATGTGCGATTTTATTCCTGGAACCTATCATTGTTTATCGATTATAACATTTCTTATGAGGTAATGACAGAAATCTATGATGACTACGTATTACTGAAGTACAGGTTGATTGTATTTCTGTTAAACTGCTATGAATTGACTGCCATTGTAATTAAAGTTTTTTTTCTCAAACCAGATAATGTGTTCCATGCATTTAGCCTTCAACTTAATTAATGGATGAATGAGGATGAGTCCTAGGTTGTTTTTTTTTTTGCATTGAACACTATTGCCTTTGAAATTGGCTGTCAGAGGAGTTGCATGTATGTTGTATAACATACACGAAAAAGCAGAGACTAACTTAAAACATTATGTCTGTCTAAACAGAAACGAAGGGACCATGTCAAAGCCCAAATTGTCCTTGTAATGTAGATGCTTAATGGTCAATAGTAATGAATGATTTTGACATAAACTGTTTGCCTAGAGCAATAATACAGGTTCAACTCAATAACCATTTTTGAGCCTGTTACGATAACATGTTTGTGTCGCCTTTACATTTTAAAACACTCATTTGAGTATACAACAACTCTCTGAAAGATGCTATTTTCATGCTCATCTTTTAGAGAAGAAAGCTATAGTTAATAGGATTAGTAATTAACAGAATTATGGATCTTAAATTCTATATCGTTTCTAATAGCTTATATTATCTCTTCTACACACAAGGCATTCAGTAAGGGGTACAGAGCAAATCAAACTATTTCTTGATAACTGACTTGTATTGCACTTTTCACTTTACAGAAGATAAACATCTATATTATCCCTTTTGAGTGTGACAATGACCTTTTGAGGCAATAGCTCTAGTATTAAAGAAACTTAAACACCACAGAGAGAAGGATAAGACAAGAGTAGACTAACTATAAGACAACGTTTGATTTGGGCTTTGGTTATCAGGGAAGAAGGGATGTCATTCAGTTTAGGAAGATAAGGAGAGTCAGCATGGATTTCAAACATAACTGCAACAAATTGATACACAAAGCCAAATGAGGGCTAGGCATCTTTAAGTTCTGATCCCACATGGGTTCTCTTAAAATCTTCTGTGGTTCTTTGGCCAAAAATTTTCCAGAGGGGGAAAATAAGAATATTACTTTCAACATTAAAAGCAAGGGTTTCCAGAGAACAAATACTTCTGAAAATCATTAGAGAAGAAATGTATATGTCAAGCCAAATGAATTTCCAAAATAATATTAATCCTAAGTTGTGTATTATGACAAAAGAATAAACATAATGACCTAAAATCCAGAAAGTCTGGCTTTAGGAAAAGTTATATGATACATTTTTCACTGTATAGGATAATAATTGTCCAATCCCAAATGCCCATTCCTCTCTCATTCCTGAAATTATCCGCACCAGGTCATGACAGCAGTGGTATTTTGAACAAGTGGTAACCTAGAGTGGCAAAAAGGGAGGGGTCAAATGATAAACACAAAAATCACTCTAAGGAGAAAGGCTGAAGGATGGAGACCAGAGTTGCCAGAGGCATTGTGCTGTCCAAAGGGTCAGCCATAGTAGAGGCTATCAGGTAGAGCATGGGATATGATCAACAGCAGAGATTCAAAACTTCAGTGCTCAAACTAGTCTGCCCATCACAGTGTTTTCTACATTGGTGCTGGTCATGAATGTGTAGATGGTTAAAGGTCAAGAACTACAGAGGTCAGTGATAGGTGGAAAGAAGGTGAGATGAATAAAAACTAGCAATTTTCAGTAACAGTTAAGTTCAGCATGTGGTCTGTGTCTGTGTCTCTTGCCTGATTTGCCTTCCTTTTAATCCAGAGACTTGGGTAATCTTCTCCCAATTAAACTTTTTGGTTAAGTTTTACAATAATCACTTTAAAGTCTTCATAAGACTTTCTATGCTAAAAGTGATGTAGATAAGACATCAGAGAAGAAGGAATTTAAGCTACTTGCTTTCATCCGTACACTCACATATATGAAGATAAAAAGTGTAGCTTTAAAAGCAGAATTTACATCATCACTACAGTAGTTATGCTGATCTGTGGAAAAAAGCAAAACTGACAAGTTGATAGAAAAACATCATGAAATGTATAGTCTGTGTCTATATATGGGAAGTAAATGAAGAAAAAGACCTTAGGTTTTGTCATTTTAAGTTGCCTGTAGTAATTATTTTTAGCCTTTTTGGACCTACCAGCTCTTCTCCTCCTCTGAAATGGAGCCTCAACCCCACAAGTTTTTCAGTTATTCCTGATCTTACCAGCCCTCTTGTTCCATGCCAACTGGTGTTGTTATCCTGACACTTTCACAGTGAGGAGCACACAGTCTCCTTTTTGTATGTAACAGTACACATTTATGTAGTCCTTCATAGTATGCAAAACATTTCCAAAATAGAAGCTCTGTTAATCCTCACAGCCAACCCCAGAGGTAGGTTTTTTTTAATCAAAGCTTTTATACAGATGAGGAAAGGTTGACCTAATACATTTAAAGGACCTGACCGAATGGCCAGGCCCAATGCACATGATTCCACTGGCAAGTAGCTAAGTTGGAACTAGAATGCTGTCCTCTGACAGCAGGACCAGAGCACAACCCTATCCTTCTGCCTTATTTTCAATACATAAACGTTATTATTTGGAGAATTAAACTGCAAAAATACATGTATTTACACAAGTAACTATTACAATTTTAAACAATTTGTAGAAGAGGATACCTGCTTATTTATACATCATTTTTATCAGTTTGTTGATTTACATGTTACTTGTATTTGAAAAGATTTGTGCTGAGTCAAAATATATGTATATCAATGCTTACTTTCTCTTTAACTCACATTTTGAAAAAGACTAGGAATGAACACCCCTCAATTTATTTGGCTCTATAAACTGTCTTTTTGCCATAAAAATATAACTATATAAGCTTAAAAGGTAGTATCTCTTAAAATTCAAATCAAATAATGGGATAATTATCTGATAATATTACAGTGATCGAAATGAGTGAAAATCACCCAGCTTTTGAGATAGCCATGTATACATGGGAATAAGTTAAGAGAAGGAGGTACAGTAACTGATCTTATTTATTCAATACCCAATGCTTCTTGATATTTTCGTAGGAGATGAAAACCAACCACTAGGGGAAATATTTATTATGTTGTCAGCATAATTCCCATCAGAGTGAATTTCTGTAAATGGAGCATGCACACCCTGGTAATTGTAGGGAATTCTGTTAATGTAGAATGTAACTTCATCTGTTGAGCACTTATTATTTGCAAATAACTCTACTAAACACTATTCCAAACCCTGGAAGTTAAGTAGTTATCCTAATTATATGGATGAAGAAACTGAGGCACAATAAAGGTTAACCACTTTGGCTTTGCATAACAAAGTTAGTAAATCTAACACCAGAATTTTATTCGTAACCACTGCAGTTAACCATATCTGCCAGACTCTAGTCTAGTCTAGAATGTAGACTCTAAAATTTCAAATTATTGTTCACATAGACAAGTTGTCTGAAAGACAACACATGTGCTTTTGTACTTTTTTTCCTTGGGGAATTTTTGTCTTTTTCAATTAATTTTGAACTTGTCAATGAGCTTTCTTCATCTTCCCTCGTTCAGTGAACAAGTTCTATGTTTTATGTGATTTTTACCCTCTGTTTTTGTTATATTTTTTCCTCTAAGAGTATATCCCTATTAGAAAAGAATATATATAGCTGGAAAGATCCATCTATTTATGTAAATATTTATTTCTTTTATACTAGTATCATCTAGATTTCCTAATTTTTGCTAATTCCATTTAAAAGTAAACATACTCCCATGAAAATGCACACAGATTAGGCACGTAATTTACATGACTGAATAAATTCAACCAGAACATAATATGACCTTATCCTCCTCACACAGAATTTACCCTTTCATAGACTGTTTTTTCATGGTTTATCCAAATGGCTCATGAGCAACCCAAGGTAGTAGTCATTTGCTTTCTCCCCCCCCAGAAGCTCAGAAGAAGCAATTGGAAGAGAGTATAGAGCTGATCCAAGATGAATGTGTGTCAGAGAATGCAGATCACTCTACAGAGGAGCCTGCTGAAGGAGGGCCAGATGCGGATGGAGAAGAGATGACTGATGGGATAGAGGAGGACTTCGATGAAGATGGGGGTCATGAGCTGGTAGGCACTAAACATTTGGTGTTCACACACTTTGGTAACAGCACCAGCATGTCAGCCACTCATTCATTCTAAAATAAGGATAAAATATCTGGGGTTTATTTATTTCTTATATGCATATATGTAAGGCAACATCACTACAGTGCTTTGCACATAATAAGTGCTCAATACATTTCTGCCAACTTAAAATATGACCGAGTAAGTTAATGGACAGTTGAAATATTATATATAAGATTAGTTATATTTGAAGTTCCAAATGAAAGGTTCTCTCTTCTGGATGCTCCATCATAAAAGGAATCTTGCATTTGTGCAATTATATGTGAACTACATGTGGATATAATATCCTGGCAATGAATGACCATCTACTGGAAGATACATGGCTCCCTGTCTCACTCAATAGTATCACTCAGTGATGATAATTGTCTTTACTAGTTGTATGGCCAACGGTTGTTTCTACAGTCTGCAGACTAAGATGACCCTTGGTATATGGCCAGTTTGCCATCATCAGTGCTAGTGCTGCTTGATAACCAGTTTTTATGAGCTAAGGATTTAGCCAAGACTTGATTCTTTATGTGTTTTATTTTCCCAACGTTGTAATCATACTATTCATTTCTGATGTCCTTACCTATATACTCACACCAAGGACTTGGTAAATCTATGCTGATGAAGATGTGGTCTCTCATATTTTAAAGGGATTGACTAATAAAAATGATGAGAGGGCAAGTGTGAGTGTGTGTGTGTGTGTGTGTGTGTATGTGTGTGTGTGTGTTGCCAATTCTCAAATATCTCTGTGGACTGATCATATTAAACTTGACTTATCCCAGGTAATATCAGATTCCAATTTGTTAACAATACTTACTGTTACTTAACTAATTTTGACATGGTGGTCGTTGTTTTGGCATGGTAACCACTCTGTCAGTAATTTCATTTATGGAGCTCTGTATTGATTTTTTAACATTCCAGTTCTGTTTAAATTGCATGGAACCTTCATTTAAACTTTTCAAATATGAGTCTTTAATAACCACCCTTATTTCTCCAAAAGCCTGCCTCAGTTTGAAGGGCTTTGGTTACTTTTTGAATGGTTTTGATTTCAGAAATCTATTGAGAGGGACTAGAATGAAGAACTTAACAACTTTTTCAGCTTCTCCTCAGGCCAGACTCTAATTCAATAACTTAATTTCCTCAGCCCATTCTAATCAGACTTTTGATATCACCATTCTATTGTGACTGCTCTTGCCAGGGTCTCTGGAGCCCTCCATGTTCCCATTTCCATTCGTTACCTCTCTGTCCTTATTCTCATTTACTTCTCAGCAGAATTTGACTGAGAATTGATTAGGAGAATTCTAAGAAAATATCCTACCTTACCAATTGCTCATTCTCATTTTCTTATGTTAGAAATTTTCACTCCATACTTTAATGATATATATTTTTTTATATATTTAATTAATAATTAATTAATTATATTTATTTATTTTATATTTTATATTTAATTTATATTTTATATTTATATTTAATTTATATTTATTTATATGTTTTATATTTATTTAATAATATATATATTTTTTTTTGAGAAAGAGAGGGAGAGAGAAATCCCAAGCAGGCTGTGCACTGTCAGTGCACGCTCATGTGTGCTCAAACTCACAAACTGTGAGATCATGACCTGAGCTGAAACCAAGAGTCAGACACTTAACCAACTGAGCCATACAAGTGGCTACTCATTTTAAATATTAGAGTAGCCCAGAACTTTGTCATAGGCTACATTCTCTTTCTACATACTTTCCCAGGATTCCTTAGAGCTTCAAATGTCATCTATAGGCCAAAGATTCCTAAATCTATATTTCTATCCCTGATCTCTTCCTAGAATTCTAAACTCAAGCGTTTATATGCCTATCTTCTCATATATCTCCAATAAACAATTGAAACTCAACATGAACAAAACATTCTTGTTTTTTTTTTCCAGTCATCTTATCCCTTTCCAGTCTAACAACATCATTATCCACATAGTTGTTAAAAACAAAAAGACTAGGATTACCTTTGATTCTCTCCATCCTCTCCCATTAACTCTACCTCCAAATCATAACCCAAATTTAGTTACATCTCCACTACAGCTGAACAGATTTTCTTGGTTTAGCCCATGCACTCCATTCTCCACACAAGAAAGGTAAAATCTTCATAAACTATATATCAGGTAATGTTGCTCCCTTGCTTAAAATCCTACAGGGCTTTTTATGACACTTAAAATCAAAACCCCCCAGGCACCTGGGTGGCTCAGTCAGTTAAGCATCCAACTTCGGCTCAGGTCATGATCTCGCAGCTCGTGAGTTCGAGACCCGGGTCAGACTCTGTGCTGACAGCTCCGAGGTTGGGTGGAAGATGCCAGTGGAGAGAGAAAACTTGAATGAAGAGAAAAAGTTCCTGATGCTGAAGGGAAAGGTATGGTGTATGGGCTGGCCTTCAACACAAAGAAAATGAACACTCTTGCACTGAAACTAACTGCAGTAAGTCTGAGGATTTGATGGCAGGTGTTTAAGGGAGTTCAAGCACAAACTATATAAGCCAGAGGGTGATGATCCCTGGAGAGTGGGGAGAGACAGGCAGGACCACAGATTTGAGGAAAAATGGAGATTTAAAGAAGCTAGTATGCAAAACATAGAGGATCACTGATGTAGAAAACATATAAAGATTAACAGCTAGTACCAATAGCAAATTGAGGTTAAAGACAAAGACTTGATTCAGTAGTATTTTTTGAACTTTATGGTGTATCAGGATTACCTGGGAAACTTGTTAAAATACATATTGTTGTATTTCTTTTCAAGAGTTTCTGATTCAGTAGACTGAGTGAGTCTGGGCCTTGCATTTCTAACAAGTTCCCAAATCATACTGATGTTACCAGTCTGGGGACCACACTTTAAGAAACACTGTTGTAGAGACATTGGTCAGTCCAGCTGTGGGATTTCCTCCATTGACTTGTATCAGCCCTGATAGAAGCAGGGAGAAAGCCAACATATTCAGAATTGGATTTTTGTCAGATAAGTGCAAAGAAAAAACAATAAATAAAGAGCACTGAGGACATTAGTAAAGACTAGATAACTAGATGAATCATGTTGGGGAATCTGAGCAAGGAAGACAGGAACACAGGAAAGGGTTGAGAAGGAGAAAACAGAGGCAGAAAGGGAATAATAGTCCTATTCCTTTAAAGGGAGGTCATGCTTGTCTCTCTTCACTCTCCAGAGATTATCATCCTTTGACTTACATTTATATAGTTTGTGCTTGAACTCTCTTAATGAAATGCATATGAGAAAAGTGATGATTGTACTTGGAGACTGAGATATTTCAGACATGTGACAAGTCAGAGATAAGAAGATCTATAGGAGACTGTGATGGAAGTGGGCTCAGAGGAAAAGTCACCATATATGAAAATTTCAAGGAACTTCGAGGTTCAGCTGCAAAATCAGTCATCTACCTGAGCATGAGATCACTTCAAATACCAGATAAAGTAAAAGAAGTTAAGGAGTAAGACAGTTACCAAATGTCAGAAGCCATGAAAGAGGCAGCATGGCCAGTTTTAGTCCCAGATCTATCACTATCCAATCCAACTGAATCACCTTAAACAAGTAACTTCTCTGAGTCTCAACTTTCTTATCAGCAAAATAGTAAGATTATATCAGATATGTCTAAAATCCATTCTGTTTGATCTTTACTCTGAGTCTGTGTTCCAGGAACACCACATCTGAAGGAGCAAGGGTTGATCATGCAGCCAAGGGAATAAATCCAAACCATGGTGTATGGTTTATACTCTAAACACACAGAAAGTAACTGATTAGACCTATTGCTGCCTGGAGATGCTAGGGTTTTCTCCCTCAACCCTTGTGTTACAAGTGGGAGCTTAGGGTCCTGAAGAATTAAATCCTTCTCTAGCATCTCACTTTGGTTCCAAGACTTGGAAAACAATGAATGAAGATGAGCAATCTAAATGGAGACTGGGGAGTCCCTCCTAGTGATTGCTCTAGAGAAAATTGCTCTATCTGGTGTCCACTGTTTTCTCCTTTCCAGATCACATGAACCAAATAATCCATGGCTCCCAAAAAAGGAAAATAAAAGCATAAATATTCTCTTTTAGAAAGGCAGATATTATTACAGATTCAGCAAGGATACAATATAATTAGGTTTTTAGCATACACAGTAGGAGTCAGAAAGAAGAGCTAGAATCTACATGCTCAGGCAGGTGCTCAAAGAAAATCAGGAATGAACAGGAAATAAGCATTCTGTCTGAGGCAAGGGAGATCCAGCAAAATAAGCTAATAGGGCAGCTGTAGGTGGTGGTATCCCTTGTGAAGCATGTGAGAAGTTGAAGGCATGAGCTATCTATTCATCATCCAGTTCTAAATATCCAGTTAGTGAAATTGATTTCCAAGAAGCAATCCAGTCAGCTGATATTTGGTGCCTATTGTGTGTGAACGAGGTGCTACAAAAAATGCAAAGGTAACTAAAACTATTGCTTTATGTATGAAATGAAATGTTCACATAAATGGCTCCTTTTTTTTCAAGTAGCTTAGTGCCTTATAGAATCTAATTTCCTCATGTAAAAAATAATAGACTTGTACTTGATAATTGATGAGAGGTCAGCCAAAGCTAAAAATTTGTGATTCTATAATCATCTATGCCTATATATTTCATTAATTTTTAGAAATTAATATTTGAATTTATTTAAAATTGAACTCTATTAATGCATTGTACGTACATTACCACACTACCGTATTCCTCTTTCTGAATAAATCCATTTGCAAATATTTATTGACTGAACACTAATGAATGGCACAGAGTTTTTTGCTATGGGAATAAAGAAGGACCATCATAATTTTTCCCTCCAGAAGTCTACAAATTGAGGATAAGGGCTACAGATGTGGTTTTTTTAAAGCAGTATATTATGGTAAGAAACCACATGAGAGATATAGTTTATTAATGGGGAATCACATAGAGCTGGAGTGGTCAGAAAGACTTCTGGCAGGAGTAAGATTGGAACTTTATGTCAAAGGGTACCAAATTACAGCAACAGTATGTGTTGTAGAAAAAAATATGTGTAGAAAAAAACAGTATATGTGTAGAAAAAATATTCAAATCAGCCTTCATTGTTCCTAGACCATTTTATAGAATAAATATTTAATATCCAATATACATTAGATACTTCATATGATAAGTAGGTAGGTGGGTGGGTGGACAGATGGATGGATAGATAGATTATGAACGTATTTTTTTATAAAACTACTGGAAACTTCCCAAATAAGACGTTTATCTTCCAAGCTTTTTTATTTTTTTCAAATCTGCCAAAGTTGTAATCACCTTTTTTATAAAATAGCATGATCCAAAATAAAAGTAGTCTGTATCATAATGGAAATACTATAGAAAAGTAAGTGCTCAGTACCTTGATAATGAACTCTACCCAAGCTTCTATGTATATACACCCCAGGACGATACACAGCTGTCAGATATGACAAGGGACCTTAGAGAGGCTCTTCATTGTATTCCAAATCAAAGTTCTTGGTCGACTTGTATCCAAATACTTAAGGTGCTTTCTGAAAATGCTGATATGGATTATCTGGGAAAGAGCCCAGAAATCTGTACTTCTATCAGGTTGAGGTCTGAAAGTACAAAGCTAAACCATCAATTCACGAAGGAAACTATAGACAAACCAAACATTTAAATGGATTTTAGAGAATTTGAGCTCTTTTGAAATCTACTTGTAATTACTTTTGCTTCTGCTGACTACATACAATCAAATCAGGTAAATCTAGTAAGAATCCACAGTAGAATTACCTAGCTAGACTGTGTAATGCTTAGGTATGCACACTGAGTACTACGTTGTAATACATCTTTCGGCATTTACCAAAGCACTCAAATTAAATTTAAATTAAGCAGCAAGTCACCTAGGCTTTAAGGAATTGAATTTCTATGCACATTGGAGAAGGTTTGGACCACAAATCGAACCCGAGAGTTGAAGAGACCTCTAAGCAAGCATTCTGATACACCCCTGAAAAACTGAAATGCATAAAGCACTCTGATCAATGTTTTCAGTCTTTATGAACAAGACTGAAAATGTCTCCTCTTTGAAACTTTTTATTTTTTTCCTTTGAAATCCTTCACTGGGTGCTCCCTTTTATCAACCATGCATCTCTCTCTTTTCATTTTCATCATTTGGGCTGAATGCTAGCTAGGGAACCAGCAAGAACTTGGAAGACACACTCCCAAAGGTAGTGTCAACTGAATTAGTTAGCGGTATTTATCACAAGGAAGCAAGAAAGTGGTTACTTAACCTGTTTGATTTGGACCTGTATTTCAGTGCAGCATTGAGACCTTCGTCTTGAATTCTGTCAGTCCATAATTTGGACAGAGTTAGGGGTTAGATGAACAATCATGGTGCATGCGTCCTGCAAGTGACCTGGCCTGGGTGACTTACTGCTGAGGTATGAATGACCAGGGCCACTACAGCTAATTGGCCAGCTCTTCTCAACAGAAATGGGAGATGGCTAAGTGCTCGATAGGAGACAAAAGTTGTGACAGGTGGACATCTATATCCTGGCTCTCCAGCCTGGAATCCTGCCTCCTCAGGAGCTTTGGTCTCTGTAATAAGTGTTCCTTGTAGTGATTTTCAGACTTTCTCTTCTTGGCATCTTTCTTTATTTCAGTCATTTTTATTTTAGCTAAAGAACTCTGCCTGGCTCCTTTGGATAAACTTTTTACCCCTCCCCAGAGGAGGCTTGATGGCTTAGTTGTTTTTAAACACACAAACTCTTGGGGCACCTGGGCGGCTCAGTCGGTTAAGAGTCCAACTTCAGCTCAGATCATGATCTCACGGTTTGTGGGTTTGAGCCCCGTGTTGGGCTCTGTGCTGATAGCTTAGAGCTGGGAGCCTGGAGCCTGTTTCAGATCCTGTGTCTGTCTTTCTCTGCCCCTTCCCTGCTGGTGTTCTGTCTCTCTGTCTCTCAATAAATAAATAAATGTTAAAAAGTTTTTTTAAAACACAAACTCTTGGGTGCCTGACCGACTCAGTCAGTAGAGCATGCAACTCTTGTTGTCGGGGTCATAAGTTGGAGCCCCACATTGGGCATAGAGATTACTTTAAAAAAAGAAAAAAAAAACATGCAAACTCTGCCTGAAGTTTGACAGAAACAATTCATGACTTTGTACAAGCTGCTTACCTGTATCCTCACTGGCCTCAACCTTTTTTCATCTATAAAAGGGGATTAGTAATAATATATGCCAGACCAAGGATTGTTGTGAGCAATAAATGAGGTAATGTCTAAAAAGCACATGCCTGGCACAAAAGAGACATTCAGTTAAAAATTTGCCAAGTGTTTGTGGGTTTTTTGTAGGGTACTGTATCCTTTCACATCTCCCTTTGTGTTTTCTTTTCCCCTTGAACTTCATTTATTTAATCTTGCTAACCCCGTTTTTTTCCATGCGTATCCAGGTATGCTGTAAGTTAGGTCACAGTAGGACTAATAATAAAAGTCCTTCAGCCTCATATGAACCCCTGAACAGTTGTAGTACCTTGCCATTCCCACCCCCAAGTCTCTCCCAGTTGGAGGTGGAAGAGATCCTAGGAATGCCTCATTTATGCTCAGACACATGATATGTGCTCCTGCTGCCTGTCCACCACCTGCTCTCCCCTTCAGTGCGCAGTCTTGCCACAGCCTCTGCTGTCCCCTCTTGTGAGAGAACATTGTTCTCTGCCCAGAGCGCTGCCTCTTCTGCACCTGAAGATGCAACACCCACAAGGTGCTCCTGGAGTAGCGTCCCTTCAGGTCTCAGGATGAAACACCAGGTTCCATGTTAAAGCTGAGAGAATGATGCCCTTCTCCCCAGCTCCGAGTTGGAAGTTGTCACACAGAGCACAGCGTCACACAGGTTGAAGCCTGAACCCACCGTCAAGAAAAGCAGCCACTTGAGCTGCTGCTGCCTGAATATCTGCTATACATCCCTGCTTCTGTGCATGATTCTCCAAACAGCAGTCCATATGCTCCTGTTAAAACTTAAGCCAGGTCAGGGAGCCTGGGTGGCTCATTCGGTTAACCTTTGACTTCGGCTCAGGTCATGATCTTGCTGCACTTGAGTTCAAGCTCCATGTCTGGCTCACTGCTGTCATCAGCACAAAGCCCACTTCAGACCCTCTGTCCCTCTCTCTGTGCCTCTCCTGGGCTTGCACTCTCTCTCAAAACAAAATAAAACATTAAAAAAAAAAAACTTAAGTCAGATCATGTCATTCTGTTTTAAACACCCCAAGAGTTGCCTACCTCACTCAAAGTAGAAACATGTGTCCTCACAGTGATCTCCATAGCCCTGCATTCCATAGCCTTTGATCTGGCTCTGACTTCTCTCCCACTCATTCCATGGCAGCCACACTGGCCTCCAGGCCCACATCATTCAGCTCCTGTCTCAGAGCCTTGACACTTGTTACTCCCCTGAATGGAAGAACAGAAAGGTGGAGTCCAGATCGTAAAGGGCCTTGATGTTTGAAGTTTGGTCTATAAATTTCATGTAAGTAAATTGGGAATGGACTTTATATAAGAGAATTAGGGCACAATGCAACATAGGGGTCTGATGCAAATTTTTCTGGCATGAAATAAAGCAGGGTTTTCAGATTTAGCAAATAAGAATACAGGACACCCACTTAAATTTGAATTTCAAATAAACAATGAATAATTTTCTAATGTAATCATGCCCCAAGTATTACACAAGGCATACTTGTAACAACAACAAAAAAAAACCAGTTTGTTATTTGTCTGAAATTCAAATTCACCTGGGCTTCCTGTAATTTATCTGGTAACCCTCCCCAAAAATGGGTTTGAATACTGACCTTGAACGAACTCTTTAACTTCTCTCAGCCTCTGTTTTGTCATCTGTGAAATTGGGATAATAATACCTACCTTATAGGGATCTTGTAATGATTAAATGAGATAACTCATGAACATCATGAGTTAAAGTTCTTTGGCACACGGTGAGCTAGTAAATTGCAGCTATTGTTATCATTGCCATCATCATTACCATCTCATTTTGCAAGTGAAGCTTTCAATAAAACATTACAACATTTCTAGCAACAATCCTCATATGGAACTTTGTGTTTTTAAAGTCTCTGGAGATTCAATTTATTTTAAAAAAAGCTTCTTATTTGATAAGAAAGCCTTCAGGAAACAAATATAATATGCTGAGAAAAATCATACTCTGCTTTCATCTTGTTAAATTTTTCTTTGATTTTATACTTGCTGGCTTATTCAATTCAAAGTCATTCCTTTCAAGTCCCCTTCTTATGCTTTTTCTTTTCTTTTCTTTTTTTAAGATAATGCTAACTGTAACCTATGATGATATGTGGCTTTCATTTGAGTTGTTGCTGTACATTTGCTCTCACGCTCCTGTGATCTGGCTGCCAATTTAATTACAGATGGTCAATTGTAGTTTTAAAGAATCTTAAGCACGTGAGAAGCCTTATATGTCACATTTTCTACTAGTTATCCAGCTACTCACAACAACCAAAAAAATTCTTTAAATAAAATAGTGGAGGGGCGCCTGGGTGGCGCAGTCGGTTAAGCGTCCGACTTCAGCCAGGTCACGATCTCGCGGTCCGTGAGTTCGAGCCCCGCGTCAGGCTCTGGGCTGATGGCTCAGAGCCTGGAGCCTGTTTCCGATTCTGTGTCTCCTTCTCTCTCTGCCCCTCCCCCGTTCATGCTCTGTCTCTCTCTGTCCCAAAAATAAAAATAAACGTTGAAAAAAAAAAAAATTTTAAATAAAATAGTGGAAACTCGGTAATGTGCCAGATATTGTTCGTGGCTAAAGATTCAAAGAACAAGGTGCAGTGGTTTCTGATCTTATAACACCCTCAATGGGTACACGAGGGAAGTACTGCAGCCAGAACAAATAGATGTTAACCAAACAGTGTGATAAGTACTATTATCACATGAGTCATCACAGTAGAGTGTAGCAGACAAATGATAGAGCAAATGAATCTGAGCAGACTTCAGAAAGGTTGTGACATTAATGCTGGTTCTTAAAGAATGAAAAAGCGTGTGCAAGGAACACAAAGAGATAGGACATCAACAGAGAGAATAGAATATACCAAAGAAAGGCTTGCAAGAATCTGGTGTCTATTGAGAAGTCGGGTTGGTTCGTTTGGCTAAAGCAGCAGTTCTCACATGGTCATTCCAGGACCAGCAATATCACATCATGTGGAAACTTGTTAGAAATGCCAATTCTCAGAAAAGCAAATTCTCAGACTCTAACCCAGACTCACTGAATTAGAAACTCTGGAAGTGGATCTCAGCCATCTGTGTTTTTAACAAGCCCTCCAGGTGATTCTGATACCTAAGAAAGTTGAGAACCACTGGACCACAGCGATAAGGTTTTCAAACCTGGGTGCACATAGAATCATCAAGCATGCTTTTTTATAAATACCAGTGACAGGGGCCTCAAGCTATACAACTAAATCAGAGTCAGGATGGAGCCAAAGCAAAAGTCCAAAGATGTTTTAATGTGTAGCCAGAATGGAGAAGCCTTGAGATAGAGCACATGGTATATGAAGAAGGAAGGGCAAACAGATACTTCACCAAAGAAGTAAGCACATGAAAACTCACTTAAAATCATTAGTCTTCAGGAAAATACAAATTAAAGCTACTAAAAGGTAATATTGCACATCTTCCAGAACAGCTAAATGGACTGATGTAGTGAAATATTGGCAAAGATATGGAACATTCCAACTCTCTAGGAAGACACAATGTAATAACCATTTAGAAATGTCTGGCAATTTCTTATAAAACTCAATATAATGAGGCAGCAGTTCAACTCCTAAGCATTCAAGAGAAATGAAAATATATGTCTAGAAAGTACTTGTGTGAGAATGTTTTAGCAGTTTTACTCATAATATCCAAAAACTAGAAACAATCCATCAATCAGAAAGTGGATATATAAAGTGTGGTTATATATTCATACAGTGAACACTACTCGGCAACAAAATGGAACAAACTACTGAAATCACACCAAGTGAAAGATGCTTTGCACAAAAAAGTACAATATTGTAAATTGCATTTAAATGAGCATAGGTGGCCTGCAGGGTGAGGGTTAGGGGCAGGAATTAACTTTCCTGGAATGTCATTCTATTCCTCATACTGGTGAACATCCACTTTTATTACTCAGCTCTAATATGACGCCCTCTAGAAACCTTCCTGATATTCCCAGTTAGAGTTAACTATGTCCTCCACAGCTCACGCAGGCTTCTATTAGAACACTCAGTTCATTGCTATTACTTTTTAAAAAGTCTCTTTCTCCAACTAAACTTAAAGCCTCTGGCAGACCAGATGGTCTCTTTTGGTTTTGTATCCCTCTCGCATATCGTACAAGGCACAGGAGGATGGATGAGGTGGATAAGATAGAGGGATGCTGAATTATTTGATGGTCCTTGACATACTACGTCATACTGTGTGTATGTGCTATTCCTTCTAACTTGAATACTCTTCCTCACTTTGTCTGGCTGATCAACATATCTTGTGTCTTCAAGACTATTGTCACAATTCATGAATCCATCCCTGAACAAAGCCCCCAACCTTCCTGGACACATTTGAGTTTGCTTCTTTCTTTAGACCACACTCCAAACATATCTCATCAACCTTAACTGGCTATATTGTAATTAGTGATTTCCATTCCTTCTGGCTTATTGATTTGTGAATTTCTCAGGGCTTATTTTATTTTGTCATTTTCCTTAGTATGGTGCTTAGCACATGTTAATGTTAATGGATATTGGATAAACAGAGGAATATGTCCTCAGATTCACCCAAACTATGAGCCTTCTCCTATTTCAAGCACATTTTATTGTGTATTCTAATCAGATTGGGTTCTAAATATTACTTTTGTATGCATGCCCTCTGTGATTTAGAGGATTATTATACAAAGCAAAGAAGCAAACCATTTTCATTATAACTTAGTCACTAGGTCATTCAAGCAGCATTCTGTGCATCTTAAAGTCACTGAGGAGGAACAACAGAAGGAGACTTAAAACCAACATATCAAAGTCAACACAACAGTATTGACTGTTGTGTTGGTTTTCAGTGGTTCTGTATTATTACCTCCCGTGAGTGATAAAAATGCAAATTTGAAGTAACCTGAATTTAGTTAGCAAAGCTAGGACACCGAGTTATAAAACAAATCAAGAAATAAGCCTCTCTCTCATTCCCAATCTGCAATTTTTAAACCCAGAAAGTACACAAAAAGCTGAAAGTCACAAGTTCATAAGAAAATAAACTTCAGAGAATTCAAAACTAAATTATGCCCAGATGAGTATGATAGATGTTGTGGTTCCAAATGCAGCTAGGGCTGTATCATGGTCAATAGCAAATTCAAAAGCGAAGGCTTTAGAGCTAAGGGCTTTTGAGATGTTAGAACTATTGTGGTAGACATGTAATTTCCAAACGACCTCTAATGATGTTAAAAGGCAGTGTAATAAATCGAGAGTATAGATCCAAACAAAATAAAATATTTTCACCATCCCAGAGTATCTATACAAAAAAGGCAAACAAAAAAGGAAGTGAATAGAAAGGTTCTGAAGTCTTAGAAATGAGAGGCAGTCCAAAAAATAAGCTTAAATGTACAAAAACAAGGAAAAAGAGCTACTTTTCTAGAAATGCCATAATGTTCTAGAGGAAAATAGTGCAATCTGAAGCATTAAAGCTGTCAGATTTCAAAGGCTGGTAATGAAAGTTGTGGAGAAATAAAACAATCCTGCCAACAAAAAGGCCCTTTCCTCCCAGTATAGAACAGAAAATAGAATTTTTGAGTAAGCAGTCACAGATTTATATGCAGAGAAGGTAGGACTAAAGTGATCACAATGTTAATACCAAAGAAAAATTGCACTGGATGGAGTTAAGCAGGTAAAGAAGACATTATTCAAGACCATGGCAATGGAACAGAAAGACTGAACTCAACTCTTTGGAAACAAAAGTCAGCAGAGTTTTTAAGCCTGGGTGAGTTGGTGGAAAGTACCAGAAGACATTAGTACAAAGGTTGATCAAGGTGATTAGGCCACCTATGTTAGCTAATAGTCACTTGTCTAAGTTAGGTGCCTACACTCTCAAAGAGACTGGGAGATAGGGGGAGCTATCTTCCTCAATGAGTACATTTCAAAGGAAAGGCTTGCAGATCCTTGAGAAAGAAATACCTACATTGTAAAACTGGCAAGAAGCTGGGAGAAGATTTACATCTCAAAGGGGCAGAAAAATAATTTGCAAATGTAGGTTCTCTAAAATAAATGCTCTAAGAAAATGAAGGTCAGGAGCCTCTAGACTGGAAGAAACCCATCTAAAGTTTAGTCAAGCTGGGGAGAATGTTAAGGTCTTGGTCATTAGGATGAAATCTTATGCATTTTACGCAGCAAAGCAGAACAGTTATTTCCCCTAGAGACAAAAAGCCGAACCTCGTGACAATCTCCTGTACAGCTCCTAAGAGGTCTCAGAGCCCAATCCAGAGCTACCTTTTACATATGTCAAACTAAAAACAATTATAAATTTAGTAAGTAAATGCTTTACTTGAAAAGATCATTGCAAGGGAGGATGGGGCTAGTACAATAAAGAGCCTTGACCATAAGCTCTGCAAGCTTTTCAAGAGTTAAACTAAAAGGGTTTTTCCTTTTCTGGAGGAGAGTAAACAAAGCTAGAGCTAACAGGATATGGGGAAATGGGGTGAAAAGTTGACAAACTGAATAATATATCAGGTAATGTTTTACCCTGGGGCCAGCCTATTTTCCCAGAAGGTCCCTGCCCAGAAGGGTTGTATACAGTCTCAGGCTGATAGTGAGCCAAAGTTCAGAGTCCTGGAAGAAGAGGAGCTTAACCAAAGTTTGATTAACAAGCATTTTATTCTCATTGATCACACAGGGATAAAACAGTTCAGCTAATCTTTTATGAGGCCAAGAATGGGAATTTGGAGGGTCTATGTCTAACTGTGTCATAGGTAAACAAGTAGGCATCAATAAGTCTTACCTAAGTCAAATGGGGAAGGATGGTTCCTTGCAGTAAACCATTTTCCACACAAAGGGTGGACTGGGGCAACAGCAAAGAGTGTTGTTCTTAACCTTCACTGTTTCTCAAGATTCCGGCTCAGGTAAAATTCAACATTATCACATACCTAGAGGTTATTTGGCCCATGATCTTGGAGCTATCACTACACTGTAAACATTAGAGAATGAGATAAACCCCTAATGGGATTTATCTTTATGTCAAAGGTTAGAGGGAAAGATCTAGATTCACTGGACCTCCAAAGAGACATTCTAAGAAAAAAGCCAAGGATAAGTTGGTCTTTTTGCCTTTTTAAATGGAGAAAAGCATTTCCATTTACCCTTACAAAGTGCCAGATGTAAGTTTAGCAATTCAGAAGGGTTATTTGGGTTTTAGATTCAGATGGGCAAGTCTTTTAATAACTACAAGACCTTAGGCAAATCATTGACTCCCTGAGGCTTACTTCAACATCTGTTAAAGGAAGTTTTTGCAAGTTATTGAAAGGATTAAATAAGATCATGTTTATAAAAATCCCTGCTATAAGTATATGTGTATGGCAAACTTAATCTCTTCCCTCAAGTAACAAAATTTAATGAAGTGCCAGTTGTAGGAAGTTTTAATAACTTTGAAAGGAAAACATTTAAATGATTAAATTACAGTGTTTATACACATCCCTTACAACTTTTGTTGTCTTAAAATTTCAGCATATTTTATTATTTTTTTACAGTTTATTTATTTTGAGAGAAAGCGCACATGAGCAGGGGAGAAGGGCAGAGCGGGGGAGAAGGGCAGAGGGGGAGAGAGAGAGAGAAAGAGAGAGAGAGAGAGAGAGAGAGAGAGAGAGAATCTCAAACAGGCTCCACATTGTGGAGTCCGACTCAGGGCTTGATCTCACAACTGTGAGATCATGACCTGAGCCGAAATCAAGAGTCAGACACTTAACCAACTGAACCACCCAGGCACCACCACCCCCAGCATATTTTATTAACAATCTGTGTCATACATCAAGGCACTCTTTTGAGATAATCTCTGTTGAACTGTAGTATAGGAGTTTGTAGCCTGACACAACCATTTGAAATCTCTGAGAAAAGTTACACTGATTTCAATTTTGAAGAAATTATTTTCATTTCTATAGGTATAGTAAGAAGAATGAACTAGGCAAGGAATAAAAGAAGGTACATAATTACCTCATTTAGAGAGAAGATTGGTCTACCACTTCTTAGCCATACATAATCACACTTGACAAATTCTAAATTTTTGTGTTTAGTCTTTAGATCTCACTCTACTCCCATCTCCTAATCTTCACCAATGGGATCTTGGTCTCCTCGCAATTGATCTGAATACAGAGACTAGATCATTTATGGATAGGGATTCCCATCCAAGTAGTCAAACACATATAGGGAGTTCCATGGAGTAGACATGTCATATTCTGGCTGCCTAAGAGGTAATTCCATTAAGGATGAGTAAGATGTTACATATTCATATCAATAACATAGGGTTCTTAAAATAGCCCACATATATGATTTGTTCAGAAAGCCTATTTTTGTGCGAGATGGCTAAAATCCACACCACAATTCTGATGTTGTCTAGCCAAGCAACATTAAATCAATAAACTCTTCTAAGATTCTGAGAGGTAAACAAATATTTCTCTTCCTGTAAATTATTCTAGAATTCCAAAGAGCAAAAATACTCCAAGGAGGGTCCTAGTGATGTTAAGAGTTTAAACAGAAACAGTTTAGCTACATATGTGTTTTTCCATTCATGCCATTTTTATTCAGGCAACCAGCAAATACTTATCAATGATTATTATAATTATTATAATTGTGTGATTATTATGCTCAGGCACCATTCTAAGTGCTAGTTACAAGTCAATGAATAAGAGAGAAAATGCCTCTTTTGGGGGTGGAGGGCGCCTCATTCTCAGATGGAAACTTACATTCTAGTTAAGGATTTATATTCTAAAACATATTCTTCAATCTGCATATATTCCGTAAAGCTAATACAGTGACTGTAATATTAAATTAATTGTTACTCAGTTGTTCATTGTTAAGTACCCCTTCATTGTTCAAATTTGAATTTGCCAGTTAAAAGGTCTATTTGGAATTCACTGAAGAAAATAGACATGATATTTTAAATATAGGGCCTATTAAGGGTATATAAGTAATAGGAATATAAGTAAAAAGTAAATTTTGTTAACTACCACTAGTTTACCAGTGCTTTCTAAATTTCTAGCTTTAAGGAAATTAGTGCTGAAATAATATGTGAAGTTTTATTTTATTTTATTTTTTTTTTTTTTTTGAGAAAGAGAGAGGGTGCATGAAAGTGAGGAGGGGCAGAGGGAGGAGAGAGAAAATCTCAGGCAGTCTCCATGTCTAGCACAGAGCCCAACCCAGGGCTTGATCTCACAAATGTGAGACCATGACCTGAGCAGAAATCAAGAATAGGGACCCTTAATCAAGTGAGCCACCCAGGCACCTGATATGTGAAATTTTAAAATGCTAATATTTGCACAGTGTTTTTAAGAAATAAAAATAATTTAAGCAATTAATGTAATGAATAAGAAAGCAAAAGAATTTTATTTCTATAAGAAAATAATTCCATAATATATGAACACTTGTACTTCTGCATATGCTTAGCAAAGCTGATTACCTATGTTTGAAAATGTTTCCATTTTTCTCTAAGCCACTCACGAGAAAGAAATAATTCACTGATTGCCTAGTAGACGTAGATTTGCTTCATTTGACTTTCAAAGAATAATTTTAGCTAGAATTACTTCCAGTTTAGGGGGAGACATAAAGATTCTACAAATTGCACTGGTTAAAATGGCATTTATAAAAAATGGCACTGTAACCATGGTAATATAAGGGTCATAAAATTTAAGCCACACTTTGTCTATATTACCTCCCTGGTTTCTAATGTTGCCTTTGTGCACCATGGCATATTAGATGCACATTCTGTTAAATTCTCTGGGGCCTTTTCACTCTTTACTGTTTTATGGACAATTGTGTCAGTACAGACTCCAGACACTGAAGCACAAACAGCTCAGGTGAGTGTGTTCACCACATTTGTTTAGCCAGGTGAAAATTAGTGTCTTAAACTTTGCCTACCTATCTCTATATTCAAAGAATGCACATAGAAGTTATCCATTCATCTTATTAAATAATAGATGTAGGATTCCTGACATAACAGTGATATATTCCTTGAATTTTCTGGCACTAACATTATAGTAATGCTAAATTTTTAAAAAATTTTTAGCATTTTATTCTTCCCAGATCTGCATGTTAGTAATACTTCTATTTTCTATAATACTGAATCTATGAAAACATTGGAACCCTTAGCTATGTTTCTTTATTCTAAATATAAAATGTTAAGCACAAGTAACACTCAATATGAAAATATCAGAAGCTATATCTTAGATTGTCCATTCATCCAAAGTCTTAAAGAGAATTCAAATTACAGAAGATAATTCTCCAGCATTATATTTACGGGATAGATTAATAGATGTTTTGGGGAAGGGTCAGTTAATTACAGATACTCATCTCTCATTGCCTTTTCCAGAGGCTGTTGAACTTAGTGGACTGAGCATTTTATCTGCCAAATGACTACCATTTTTTTTTCAAGTTTCAGATTTTTGTTAGTGCTCCAAATACAGCTGACCCATCACCAAGTGTGTTATATGCATAGGACTTTACAGATCTTTTTTTTTTTCCTAGCTAGTTTTAAAGTTACTGAGCATAATGAACTTTAAAAACTCTTCAGAATAAAAATCAATGAATAGATAAAAGACTACCTTCTTTGATAAATATCAGTGCAAGAAACTTGTACTCGAGCAAGCTAAGAAAGTCATTAACAGCAGTATTTCTGATGGAACTAATGTTATACCTACTCAAGCTACACTGAATCTAATAATCTGCGAAAGGAGAAATGGGAAAAGGTATGAAAGCTCTTCATTAAATCAGAAACTGAAAGAAAGGAAAAAGTGGCACTTTTTTTTTTCAGTTTTATTCATAGCTCAACAGACAGGATCACAATGGAAAAGAGATTAATCGTTTAAATGATGCTGACCTTTTACAATTCTTTCCCCACATTCCAGAAGTTAATTGCTTAAAAAATGCATTTCATGGAATGCACGAAAGTTTTAATCCAGGCAGTATTCGAGTTGCACAGAGACATCTTCCAGCTCACCCATCTGCACTGTGTACCTTTATGACCAAAGCAGTCAGGGACTATGTCTGGCTGATTCCCCACACATTAAAATTCTCACAGGTGCAAACCAGGCCACACTATCAGCCATGGTTAAGGCTCTTCCCTTATAAACCCTTCACTGTCTTTAGAACAGCTCTGAACATGGAAAAATCACCAGCTCCAGGGTAGCCTGAGATGAAATGCAAGTACAGCCCTTTGGAAACCTGATAAGAATTCTTATCAACTGGAACCTGATAAGTATTCTGGATACCTTATGCATATTTAATATTTCCTATCTTGCCACATTTTTAGGAATACATTTTAATAATGTTCAGTAACAGTTTATAAAAGCAAACTTTGCTAGTCTGTGGTCTACTGGTCTACTGGAAGTAACAACTACCCCTGCCATATAAGTCTGTGTGAATTAAACAAGTTGGGAAATCACTTTGGGCCTTAGTTGTCTCAAAAATGTGGAAAAATAGCCTATCTTTAAAAAAGCAGAAAAGCTGAGAAAATAGGATATAAGGTATACACACACACACACACACACACACACACACACATATATACACATATACACATATACACACAGAAGGAAAGAGAAGCTTTTTATTTCATTCCAAATTGAAAAAAAAAGGAGTGAAGGGAAAAATACTTTTTACCTTCCAGGAACAACACTGAGTTTTTTCATATACATAATTTCCTGTGTTGTATAAAATGAATTTAGGGATAGATATTTTACAAATAACTGATTTTAGAAAGGCTCAGTAATTTCTCCGAGGTCATGCTGTTAATGAAAGGCAGAATCAAGATTCACCCAGGGTCTGTAAGATTCCACCACCCTTAGATATTTTCACATATTAGTGTTTACAAATTTTATTACTTTTAATTTGTTTGAACCTTTATGGTTTTTTCCATATTTATACACCACTTGTAGTATTTTTAACTTAATTTTTAAATCAAATTGACTCCCTTTTTTTTTACTTAAAGTAAATATATCTCCCTTTTTTTTTTACTTAAAGTAAATGTATCTTTAACACTAAACTTCATTCCAGTAAATGAAAAACCAAGTATCCTTTTTCATAAATAGGAAGTATATTTAAGGTAAATATGATTAAAAGACAAAACATTTATTTTTAAATTCAGCTCAGTAATTTCTTTTTAACTTTTTTCAAGTTTATTTTTTATTTTGAGAGAGAGCGAGAGAGAGAGAGCACAAGCAGGGGAAGGGCAGAGAGAGAGGAGAGAGAGAATGCCAAGCAGGCTCTGCACTGTCGGTGCAGAGCCCGATGTGGGCCTCGAACTGACAAACCACCATATCATGACCTGAGCCAAAATCAAGAGTCAGACACATAACCAACTGAGCCCCCCAAGCGCAAATACCGCCCCCTGTATACATCTTGTTTAAAAAAAAGAGAGAAATGTAAGAACTACCCCAGCAGACTTTATCATTAATGCAGTCAGAAAACCAGAAGAAAGAACATTGAGAAGGGTAATTTTCTCACTATGTGAGTCAGTTTTTAACGCGCCTTCCCACCTAACTATCTTGGGTGCCTTTAGCAGTTTGTGCACCACTCTGGGAGCACGGAGCTCAGTCGTGCTGACCTGCACTTCACGCTTGATGAGATGATAACTCTGATGATATGCTGATTGGCCGTCACCCTCCTGCAGTCATGTGCTTTGCACAATTTTCTACCTGAAGTTGGCAGAAACCCTGCATGCAAATTGATTTGTTAAATTACAGTAGAAAAGTACCTTGAACTTTACAGAGTTTAATGTCTCAGAAGTGATAAAAATGAAAGAACATTTTTATGTGGTATATCCCCAGAGCCCTGAGACTCTCAGGAGGAGGTGGCCCTCTGGGTTACTACCCGCTGCTGGCCCTTACCTTGCTGCTATCTAGCACATGCTGTTATTTATTTATTTATTTACTTATTTAATTTTTAAAGTCAAGTTTTTATTTAAATTTTATTTAGTTAACATGTATGGTAAAGTTGGTTTCAGGTGTAGAATTCAGTGGTTTATCACTTACATATAACACCCAGGGCTCATCCCAACAAGTCCCTCCGTAATGCCCTTCACCCATTTAGCCCATCTGCTGCTCAATCCTTCCATCATCCCTCAGTTGGTTCTCTACAGTTAAGAGTCTCTTATAGTTTGCTTCCCTCTTTCTCTTTTTTCTCTTCTCCTGTGTTCATCTGTTTTGAACACAGGATTGAAATCATATGGTAGTTCTTTGTCTTTCTCTGACTGACTTATTTCACTTAGCATAACACACTCTAGCTCCATCTACATCATTGCAAATGGTAAGATTTCATTCTTTTTTTAAAAATGTTTACTTTTGACAGAGAGAGAGAGAGAGACAGAGATGGAGCATGAGCAGGGGAGGGGCAGAGAGAGAGGGAGACACAGAATCAGAAGCAGGCTCCAGGCTCTGAGCTGTCAGCACAGAGCCTGACGCAGGGCTCGAACTCACAAACTGTGAGATCATGACCTGAACCGAAGTCGGACGCTCAACCGACTGAGCCACCCAGACACCCCAAGATTTCATTCTTTTTGATGGTTGAGTAACATTTCACTATATATATATATGTATATATATATATATATATATATGTATACGTATACATATATATATGTATACATATATATATATTCTTTATATGAAGATGTATGTATATATATATGTATATATATAAAGAATATGTGGTGCGTGTATATATATATATATGTGTATATATATGTGTGTGTGTATATATATATATATTCATCCTTTTTATTATGATGTGGTACATATATACCACATCTTCTTTATCCATTCATCAGTCGATGGGTACTATGGTTCTTTCCATAGTTTGGCTATTGTTGATAATGCTGCTATAAACATCAGGGTGCATATGCCTTTTGAGTTAGTATTTCTGTAAATACTTTGTGTAAATACCTAGTAGTGCAATTGCTGAGTCATAGCCTGCTTTTATATTTAACTTTTTGAGGAGCTCTGTTTTCCAGAGTGACTGCACCAGTTTGCATTCCCATCAGCAGTGTAAGAGGGTTCCCTTTTCTCTGCATCCTTGCCAACACTTGTTGTTTCCTGTGTTGCTAATTTTAGCCATTCTGACAGGTGTAAGGTGGTATCTCTTGGTAGTTTTTATTTGTATTTCCCTGATGATGAATGAAGTTGAGCATCTTTTCATGTGCCTGTTACCATCTGAAGGTCTTCTTTGGAAAAGTGTCTATTCATGTCTTCTGCCCATTTCTTAACTGGATTATTTCTTTTTTGGGTGTTGAGTTTGATAAGTTCTTTACAGATTTTAGATACTAACCCTTTATCCAATATGTCATTTGCAAATATCTTCTCCCATTCTGAAGGTTGCCTTGTAGTTTTGTTCATTGTTTCCTTTGCTGTGCAGAAGCCTTTTATCATGATGAAGTCTCAATAGTTATTTATTTATTTATTTATTTATTTATTTATTTATTTATAGAGCACGTGCACTTGCAAGCAGGAGAGGGTAGTAGGAGAGGGAGATGAGAATTTTTTTTAAGTTTATTTATTTTTTTTGAGAGAGAGATAGAGAGCAAACAACAAAGGGAAAGACAGAGGGAGAGACAGAATTCCAAGCAGGCTCTGCACTGTTAGCCATTGCAGGGCTCGAACCCATGAACCTGTGAGCTCATGATCTGAGCCAAAATCAAGAGTCAGACACTTAACTGACTGAGCCACCCAGGTGCTCCCCCTCGATAGTTTATTTTTGCTTTTGTTTCCCTTGCCTCAGGAGACATATCTAGTAAGAAGTTGCTATGGCCAATGTTTAGGAGGTTACTGCCTGTGTTCTCCTCTAGGATTTTGATGGTTTCCTGTCTCACATTTAGGTCTTTCATCCGTTTTGAGTTCACTTTTATGTATGACATAAGAAAGTGGCCCAGTTTCATTCTTCTAAATGTTGCTGTCTGGGTTTCCTGACAACATTTGTTGAAAATACTGCCCTTTCCCCATTGGATACTTTCCTGTTTTGTTGAAGATTAGTCCATATAGTTATGGATTCATTTCCAGATTTTCTATTCTGTTTCATTGATCTATGTATCCCTTTTTATGCCAGTTCCATACTGTCTTCGTGACTACAGCTTTGCAAAGTAGCTTAAAGTCCAGAATTGTGATGACTCTTGCTTTTCTCCTTCAAGATTGTTTTGGCTATTCAGTGGTTTTGTTTGTGTGTGTGTGTGTGTGTGTGTGTGTGTGTGCGCACTTGCATATAAATTTTAGGATTCTTTGTTCTAGCTCTATGAAAAATTTTAATGGCGAGTTTGATAAGGATTGCATTAAATGTGTAGATTGCTTCAGGTAGTATAGATATTTTAACAATGTTTGTTTACCTATCCATGGGTATGGAATGATTTTACATTTCTTTGTATCATTTTAAATTTCTTTCAGAAGCGTTCTATAGTTTTCTAAGTATAGATCTTTACCTATTTGATTAGGTTTTTTCCTAGGTATCTTCTAGTTTTTGGTGCAATTGTTAATGGGATTGATTCCTGGATTTCTCTTTCTACTGTTTCATTATTGGTATATAAACACCCACAGCTAATATCATCCTCAATAGGGAAAAACTGAGAGCTTTTCCTCTATGATCAGGAACAAGACAGGGATGTCCACTCTCACCATTGTTATTTAACATAGTACTGGAAGTCCTAGCCTCAGCAATCAGAGAAATAAAAAGAATATAAGATAAATAAATATGCATCTAAATCAGCAAGGAAGAATTACCTTTTTCACTTTGTTGGTGAGCCTGTAAAACCCAGAGGCTGGAAGAAGTTAACAGCTCAAAAGAAATTATCTAACAACAGTGGAGGTACCCTAAAACACAATTAGTCATACAGACATTTCATAGTTAAATACAGTGATAGGTGCCATGTGTTATTATATATAAGTAAGATAGCTTTCATAGCTCAAGACAAAAAAACTGTTACCTTCCCTTCCCACAAAAATTAGTGACTCATCTAATAATTTGAAAATGCTCTTTTTTAAATCACATACATACCTTCACCTTTTCAGCACCTAGACTGCACCGCATTCCTCGGAAATGTATCCGTGTGCTAAAGAGAAACAATCTTGGTTCTTTTCTTTTTAATTTTTTTAAATTTTCTAAAACTTTTTTAATGTTTATTTATTTTGTGAGAGACAGCATGAGCAGGGGAGTGGCAGAGGGAGAGAGAGTCACAGAATCTGAAGCGGGCTCCAGGCTCTGAGCTGTCAGCACAGAGCTGACATGGGGCTCGAACTCACAAACCACGAGATCATGACCTGAGGTCGGACGCTTAACAGACTGAGCCACCCAAGCGCCCCAAAACAATCTTTGTTCTTGTGAAAAGTATTTAATGTTGTCTGTTTTTAAAAATTGTTCTTAACCTTTACTATAAGAAAAATAATAATAATATGAATTTAAATAGCTTGAAATTTCAGAATATTCATATGAGAAGTAATAACTGCAAAAACAGGTCCAATTTTTCTTAAATTTTACCCATAACTTTAAGGGGTCTCAAAATTTAAAATACAAAATCCATTTTCTTTTCTGATATTTGTGGCCACATTTGATCTCTGTATGTACTGATGCTAAGCAAGGACATTTTTATTTAAGCCATCTCTGTAAACATAAATTGAGTAACTATATCTGGAAGTAAATTAAGTTGGAAAAGTGCAGCTATTTAATTGATTTTTTTTCTATGTGAGGTATGTTACTTTCTTATGGCATATAAAGTGATGAAATTGGTTATTTCATTTCATAGCCTAAATGGGTTCAGTAAATGAGAGACAACAAAAAGATATAGCAATCTAATCACAAAATACCATTGTCTATCAACCCTTAAAAATTAATAAAGTTTATTTAAAATGTATTATGGCTATGCACACATATACAAGTAAATACAAATAAAGCAATACTTTATGACCCAAAAATGAATTCTCTGTGCTTTTCCACTTACCCATATTTATTGCAGCAAAACAGAGATTTTTAGAATAGTTTCATAGGTGCCTGCCCTATCAGCTTCCCAGCACTTATCCACCAAAATCCCATTAGTCTAAATGCAGCTCCTAAGGCCCAAACAAATAAAGTCAGTGGAAGCATTCTGCCTAAAACTTCACCTGAGCAACTGTTTCCCTAATACCTCCCACCAACACCCCAAGTGTTTACAGGCAGATTTGTTGGGAGAACATGTTGCCCTACCTGCAGACATGGGGCGTCCATTCTGTGATGTTTATGTCACATCAAGTATTTACTTAATGTGACCCTCAAGTAAGAGCAGAATAATATAATTCTGGGCTGGATTTATTTTTTTTACCACTTCATTAAGACGCTGGGCAAGTGACTTTATTCCCTTGTGCCTCAGACTTCTCTTCATTAAGATGACTGTAAAATGCTATAGAAATAATTTATAGCTTCAGATATGCAGTGCAGATGTAGCATACATTATATGTAGGTGCCAAGTAATACCACACGGTGTTTACTCAGCAAAATAACGCCAGGTGTAGATAACACGACAGAGAGCCCCAGAGACCCAGGGCCCTTCCTCTTTAGCACACAACAGAGTGTAGTCATCATGAGTCTTCCGTGCATTTTTACAGTTAAGTCTCATGGACAGATGATGTCACAGCATCCTTTCAGGTCCACTGAGTGTGACTTGCTAGAGAAATTTAATTACAAAGAAAAAACCTCTTCAAATAAAAAGTTTGATTTGGGGATGATTTGTCCATAGAAATCTTCTAGGAGAGAACTCAACTTATATTGAATTACTTCATCAATTTATTGAATTAAATGATCCAAGCTCTTGTTTATCTTGATCCATACAGAATCACATAGCTGACACTGTTTCTCAATTCTATACTCTCTTACAATAAAAAAAAATGAAATGAAAACACAGATAAGTAAGGTGATATCCAAAACCTAGTTTTAAAAAGTCACCTACAGAGGATATGACATAATCAGTCACACATAAAACAGATAAAGCCCAATTTCTAATTCCTTCTATCTATATTACAATTCTGGGATTTTTCATGATCATGACAGTTTTAGGTACTACAAAATTCTGAAATCTCTTCTGAATCATCTAGGATTCTATTCTGTCCAGCTTAATTTGAGTGCTAAGAGTATTTTGATAATACTCTAGTAATACTATTACTAGGAACTATCCCAAAGCTTTAAGCCTTCAGATTTTTTTAAATTATATTTCTCAAATATGGTGATAAAAAATAGAATAATAGCTTAAGTATGTCATCACTTTACTATGTCCCTTGATCTCTCAGATTAATTTTACTCAGTTTTAAAGTTGAAACTATTTTTTTTTATATTCTAATAGTTTGGTATATACAGTAAATTTAATTAAATGAGAATTGTTAAATAGCCATGACAGCCTTTCCCCCAGCTATTCTGAATGATCAGGAATTAACTATACAATTTCCAAGGGCTTTTTAATTTATACCTCTAAATCAATCAATTTTAAATCCCATTTTTCTGACATAAAATGATTTCTAAAATATTTCTTCTTGTGATGCAAAACAAATTACTCAAAGAACTATAGAAAGGAGTAAAATATATGAAATTTCAAAGTTCATAATAATCTTAGCATTAATCGGCACTTGGCAGCTAGCACTGGAATTAACTTACACAATTTGGAGTATTATCCTAAAATTATCATTGCCATTTCCAGCATTGGGAGTCACTAACAGTTGTTAGACACTATGTAATTAGCATGAGAAGTCAGAAATTGATGCATGACCAAACACAAGTTATGTGTCAAATAAAATTACTATAATTTATCAATTCAGCTAGTCAAATGTGATTGTCAGTGAGCCCAGAATACTCAAAACACAATCATAATTATGTTCAGAAAGTATCAGGGAAGAGTTTGGGGGAAAAAAAAGAAATGTTACTGTGTTAATGTATGTATAACAGAATATCCAAGTTCTGGTAAATCATAAAATTTAGCAATATAATTAACTTTTTTTCAGTATTAACTAAATTTTTTACATAGATGTTTTAAATAAAATTATGTAACTCACATTAGATAATTTTACTGTAAAGTTAAATGTTCTTTTTTCTTAATCAAATGTATTTTATAACATAAATGTTCTCCTTTAGACAGATGATGACTAAAGCAAAATTTTAATTAAAATGGCTTTTAAATTAGTTCAAGATGGAAATTAAAAAAAAAAAAGTCCAGGCAAATCTGCTACAAATCAGGGAAAGGCAGGTTGTAAGTTATGTGCAAATCCTGGTACATTCCCAATAATTCCATCTCTTTTTTCCCACTCCTCATGGGGCACCAGTGTACTTTCATATCCCAGTTGAGATCACCTGTACTAAAATTGATGATATACCCAGTCTGCTTCCCTACTCTCCTCCTTCCCACAACTGGGCAGAATAGAATATTAAGGAAAGCACTGACCTTAAATAAAAAGTCTGGGTTTGATTCAGGCAAGACACTCACTCTCTGATTCAAGAATTAATGAATAACGTAAGGATGATTCTTGCCCCAAAATCTACCTCACTGGTTTATAAAGAAAATCAAAAGTGTTTTATAAACTTCTATACACTATACAAATAAGAGTTATTATGATGACTTGTGGCCCATGCCCACAGATTTAGCCCAGTCCCAGATTCTAAGAATAACTCAAACCAGTCTCTACGTGGAATGAATTTAGGAAGCCTCAGCTAAGTAATTCAAATGCCTCAGATTCTAAAACCTTCTTGCTGTTTCTCTTGCTGTAAGCTTATTACAGTTGCTCTAAGCTTTTTTCTAATAACCGGATCTTCCTTTATTCTGGGAACAAACAGAGTCCCCAAAAACAAATGAATAAATAAATCAGAACCAGAAAGTCTCATTCTTCAGATACCAGCTTTTAAGTTCTAATACCAATCCATTTCCCCCCTGTAGTAGATCTCTGCCTTCCTCTCTCCTGCCATCTTAGGATATCTGACCTGAATCCATACCCCCACAGATGGGAGCCACCTAGTACTTCTGTAATGCTCAAATTCCATCTACCTGCCTGACTTGTCACCACACTCCTTAGATTTGGGCGCAATATATAACCTAGCCATTTGGCAGATTTAGACTCAAGATAGAAAATTCTTTTCTGGCCACGATTTTCTACAAAAGGAGCAAAATGTCTTGTGAGATAACGAGTTCTATACCCCTAAGGTAAACAAGCCAAAGCTACGCACCTATCAGCAGTGATTACCATGGAAGGCACTGCTGCTCTGGTTGGGAGGTTTGACAAGATCACTCTACAATCCTAGGTCACCTGCTTAATTAACGACTCTGCTACTCTGCTTCTCTGATGCTTTGGAGCGAGAATGGATAAGACAATATATGGCTCCTGACTTTGTTGCATCTTGCTTCACTAAACAAATTATTCCTATAATGAATCCAAGAGACCGCATGCTATTTGCGTTATTAGCATTTTATTTGTGATACTAACTAAATGAAATGCACTCTAGAAACACAAATGTTCTTTGCGTGTAGATGTTAAAAACTGTTACTGTTCTAATGTCCTTGTTAGAGAGAGCCATATTTAGTTATAGGAAACGATGTCATTTAACTCTGAAAAGAGTGGGTTTTTTTAAATCACATATGGTAAGCCATGAACCAACACCAAGCATCCATAAAGAAGATGGCATTTCTAATTATACTTTTACATTAATTACCACACTCTTGTCACTTCACTATCAAACTGTTTATATTCTCTCTATAAGTCAGTCGCATAAAGTAAATGAAAATATGAATGATGCAAAACTTGGCAGTCACTTTATAATATTTGTAGGAATACAGTGTATTTGGATTTGGTACATAGAATTAAATTATTTTAACATTATTTTTTATTTTATTCTGGTTTTATAATATTGTATTATATTTTCCTTCAGTTTTAGAAAAGGAAATCAAACAGCATTACTCATGCAGTAACTTAAGTCTATTATATTATACCAAATAACTGATTTCCCCAGGCTTTTCATCTTTCTATTTGGTTATGGAATAACAAAGCCTACCTATTTGAATGTTTGTGATCCATTATAGACATGTAAGACCTTTTTTGTATCTTAGCCATACTTATTTCTTGAACACTGGGAGACAAATGGAGAACAGGATAAAAACATGGGAGTTATCGGGCAGAATCATGGGCGTGGATTTCAAAAATGAACTGTTAGGAATTAGAAGCAAAAAAGTAAGTAAGGAGAGAGGAGGTGGCATGGAGACAGAAAAGAAGTGAGGACATCCAGAAGATGGTTTGCCAGTGGAGTCGTGACTTGCTAAGAGTCCCTCTAGTTGATCAAGAATTGATCCAACTTAGGGGCACCTAGGTGGCTCAGTCAGTTAAGCATTCAACTTTGGCTCAGGTCACGGTCTCATGGTTTGTGAGTTGGAGCCACACATGAGGCTCTCTGCTGTCAGCACAGAGCCCGCTTTGAATCTTCTGTCCCCCTCTCTCTCTGTCCCACCCCCACTTGTGCTCTCTCTCTCTCTCTCTCTTTCTCTTATGAATAAATCAACATTAAGAAAGTTTTAAAAAAGGAAGAAAGAATTAACAGAATTGACCCAACTTAAGTAAGGGTGATGGTATTTAGGAGAACTGAAGCAGGAGAACTCTTACCAAAATAACTATTCAAGCTAGTAAATTAAACATCCCTAGTTCCATGGATGCTGATAAGACAAAAGACTTTGCTACTCAAAGCAAAAGACATAGGAGTATCAGGATAGTTGTCCTGGTTTCCTAAGCTCAGGACCCAAGTCCAAGATGCCTCCGCCAGGTAAAGCCTACATGCAGTACAGTGCCCTACAAAAGAGAGATCTTGAGTATAGAGAATCCAGCTTTCCAATAAGCAGTAAGCAAGTCTATTCTTTATACAGACACAAGATTTATTACAGAACTACGTGGCTCATTCCAGAGAGGAGTTACCTCACTTCTCGGGATTGCCAGCCAAATAAATAATTCTAAGAAGTAGCCTTGGGGAAAGAACAGAGATCTTACTCTCAGCTGGACATATAGGAGGGCAAACAGCCCACTCACAGAAGACTGGTGCTCAACAGCAAAGTGAATCAGCATCACTCAGAAACTTATCAGAAATGTGACATCCTGGGCCTCATTCCAGACCTAGCTGACTTAGTGCATTTAGACTGCTATAACAAAATACTACAGACTGGGCAACTTATAAACAACAAACATGTATTTCTCAGAGTTCTGGCAGCTGGGAAGTCCAAGATCATGGCAGTGTTAGGTGTCTGCTTGGAGCCCATTTCCTAGTTTATAAGCAAGCAGTCATTTGCTGTGTCTTCACATGGTGGAAGAAGCAAGGGAGCCTACTGGGATTTCTTTTATAAGGACACTAATCCCATTTATGAGGGATCTGGCCTCATCATCTAATCACCTTCCAAAAACTCTACCTCCTAATACCATCACATTGGGGGTTAGGATTTCAACATATGTATTTTGAGGAAACACAAACATTCAGACCATAGCATTAGCGAATCAGAAATTTGGCAATCTGAATGTACTATGCCACTTCTGAGGCCTATTAAAGTTTGAGAACCAAACATGTAAGGAAAAGAATTCTGGATAGCAGTCAAGATTCTGGGTCTAGTAAGTGTTTCTATCAACTACCTGGGCGTGCCTTTCAAACTGTCTGGGCCTTAGTATCTTCACCTATTATAACAGGAGAGGGTCAGGTAATTTCTGATTTCTTATTGCTCAAGTTCAATGAAATTCTATATTCCTTGACATGTAGTTTATAAATATTGTCTATATTAAAGACCTTAAAATATGTATGGCAAGTACTGGGAAACTAGGAGAGATAGCAGCAACACAGATCCATAAGGACCCGTATGTGGCTTCATAGGCTCACAGAACTTACTTGTCAGCATGCTGGGAGTAGAACAATACCTCAGAGAAATGTGAAGTAACCAATCTGGTATATCAGAAGATCTGTTTAGGAATTTATGGTGGTTCCCATCACTGAAAGGGAGGCCAGTCTTGTGTCCTCTGGCCTGAGCATTCTCTTCCAAAGGGCATACTGTTACAAATTATAATCAGAAGTCTTGCCTGGGGAGCATGGATTTGGAGCAAAGAGTTGATTGAATGTTCTGAGATTGCCTGATGTGTCCACATCTGTCACCATAGTCTAGGTTCACTTCCAGGATTTGGATGCCTTCTTCTGTGGAGAACACCTTCTCCCGAATGGGTGCAACTGAGTTACCCTCCAAGAAGTTACTCTCCTACTTTTCTGTACTTGCAGTGTCAAACATGTCTCCCTCAGATCAACACTTTTCTTTGGCAGATTTAGTAAGTTTCACTTACGTTCTAGTCTAGACTCAAAGACTTAGAAAATTCTGCCTCTCTTAAGTGACCCTGTATATTCTCTACCCTGATCATTTAAGTCTTGATTTTAGAGTTAAAAATCTCAGAAGACAGCCCAATTACTTTATTTCCAAGTTTCTGATGGGCTACCACACTTTCGATTTTGCCTGTGTTTCCGGCATCCCCCAGCCCCTAGATCTTAAATGGCCATCAGTTCGGGAATGGAGACTAAGCCTCCAAGAACTACATTATGGAGGAGTTACCTTCACATGTAGCCATCCCAGTGAGTGAGTAGCCATCTTAGTTTCCATGCCATTTATGGTCTTTGTGATGTGATTCTTTTAGCAAAGTACAATACAATTCTGGCCCCAAGAGCTTATTAATAAAAAACAAGTTTTAACTTACAATGTACAGTAGCTTCCAGGAATGTTTATGTTATTTAGAAATTTGAATTGAATTGTAAAAGCCAAATGTATTCACATTGTCTATAAAAAGTGAATGGCTGAACAGTTACTCACTAAACATGATGGGTGGTGACAACAAATTTAGGTAACTCCTGCTTGTTAGACTATGCTTTTCTATAAAATGTTACACAGCCTATATTTTCCACATGTTTTCTTTCACCTTTTTTGCTTTTATGGATGCTAACTAAAAAATATGAATTGTCTATATTTCTTTCATTATTTATTAGTTATAAATCTCAATTAGAAAGATAACAGAGGCATTTCTGACACTAAAAAAGTCACAAGGCTTCTTTAAAAATGTGATTTTTAAATTTTTTTAATGTTTATTTATTTTTGAGAGAGAGAGACAAAGCATAAGTGGGGCGAGGGTCAAAGAGAGGGAAACACAGAATCTGAAGCAGGCTCCTGGCTCTGAGCTGTCAGCATAGAGCCCAATGCTGGGCTTGAATCCACAAGTCGCAAGATCATGACCTGAGCCAAAGTCGGACTCTTAACCAACTGAACCACCCAGGCTCCCCAAAATGTGATTTTTCTTTGGTAGAACTGTTAGTAAAGTGTATTTATTCTACCTATCACTATACCTTTATAAAGATGTTCAGCATCACATCTTTTTATCTAATTATCAGGGAAATGCAAATCAGAATCACAATGAGATACCACCTCACCCCTTTCAGAATAGCTGTTATCAGAAACAAACAGAACAAATGCTGGCGAGGATGTGGAGAAAGGGAACCCTCATGCACTGTTGGTGGGAATATAGACTGGTGTAGCCATTGTGGAAAACAATATGGAGTTTCCTGAAAAAATTTAAAATAGACCTACCTACAATCTAGCTATACCACCTCTAGATATTTATCTGAAGAAAATGAAAACACCAATTTGAAAAGATATATACACCCCTATGTTCATTGCAGCATTATTTACAATAGCCAAGAATGGAAACAACCTAGTGTCCATGGATGGATGAATGAATGAAGAAGGTATGGTATATATATCCAATACTACTAAGTCATTAAAAAAGAAGGAAATCTTGCCATTTGAGACAACATGGGTGGACCTTGAGGGTATTATGCTAAGTGAAATAAGACAGAGAAAGACAAATACCATGCATGTGATCTCACTTATATTTGGAATCTAAAAAACAAAAAAGAAACAAAACAAAACTCAGAGATACAGAGAATATATTGGTGGTTTTTAGTGGGGGAAAGGTGGTTTGGAGGTAAAAAGAGCAAAGGGAGTCAATTCTATGGTGACAGATGATAACTAGACTAATTGTGATCACCTTATATTCAAAGACTGAATTATTATGTTGTACACCTGAACTAATATAATGTATTATTATATTACAATACAATATACACCAATACAAAATATTACAATACAAAATATACCAATTTTACATCAATAAATGCATAAACATATATATATATTATATATATATTATATATATTCATGAGGTTTAAAATTAAATGTGCTTTCCCTGTAGATTAATACTCTCCTTTTTAACTTGGTCAAGTAGAAGTACATTGCTTGGTTCAGTACAATTCAGGCCCATCTGAGTGGCTCTTCTTGTTTTTGTTTTTCAGAAATGGGAGAGACTGAGAGTTGGAAAAGCATTCATCATCAGGATAATTTGTTTTAAGAGCATCCAGACTCCCATATAGCCACTAGATAAATTACCCACCATTCAAGAGAAGGAAAGCACAATTAGTTTCACATTATAGTAAGCCAATCAGCTCAAGTGACTGTCATTCTTGAGAAAAAGGGAACAAGAATGTCATAGTTGTGCCCTTTCTCCCCTGCCTTTAGAAGTAAACAGCAATCCTTTTATCAGACTGGAAGCTCTATGGAAGGCTTAGTGAATATATTTTGCCATTGTTTTTCGATAAGGAGAATTGTATTCATGACTTGTATCCATATGGTTAATAACACTTACTTCACAATGCAAAGTTAATGGAGCTTTTGTTTTGTACTAGGGACGGGCAAATGCTTTGAAGCTTTATGGCAAGGAAGTAAGACTTTAGTAAATTATTTTCAAACCTCCTTTTCTTCTTGCCAGGATAATTATTTTTATGTAATCACTCACAATCAAGAGGCAAAAGAAGGGGCAAGGAGAAATACTAGTGATAATGGAATATGCACAAAAAATCTGCAGGCTATTTTTCTCTTCTTACAATGGATAGTTTCTAAACAACCACTCATTACCTCTTTTGAGACAAGCAGGATGGTGTAAGAATATACTAAATGAATGTTATCTGCCATGACTTAACCTGAAGAAACTCAATACATACACAGCTGCTGTGGCATCTTAAGCATCTTGCATGTGTAATAAGAGTGATCTATGAAGGCCTCACAAGAAAGAGGGCAACTGCAATCATATAAATGAAAGAGCTTTAGTTCCTTCCTGAACACAAGTGTTATCAGTCAAAACCCAAAACCACTATGCCTTATGTTCACATGTCAGCATCATTCTACAGGTTAAACTTAATTTTATTTATTCACATATTCATTTTCACATTGATAATGGATCGTTTTTGGTATGTGCATATAGAAAATGTATAAAACTTCCTTTTTTTAAGTTTATTTTTTGAGGCAAAGAGAATGTGTGCACAAGAGGGGTGAGGGTGCAGAGAGAGAGAGAATCTCTCTGTCAGCACAGAGCCCCCAATGTGGGGATCGAACTCACAAACCATGAGATCATGACCTGAGCCGAAGTCAGACACCTAACTGAATGAGCCTCCGAGGCACCCCAAACTTCTTTACAGCACACAACTCATGGCACACCTGCTTTGTACCATAAGTTCAAAATGTTGTGCTTTAAAGACTTACTGACTGTATGTACGAGAACACTGCTAGGAACTGCATGAAGAACACATTTGAGTAACGTTTAATTTTTAAAAACACATGCATGTGTGATCAGTAAGCATATAGTATAGACTGGGTGAGGAAGAAGAGGAGGAGGAAAGGAAAGAGGAAATGGGGCAGAAGAGCAAAAGAGAGAAAGAATCACAGTATCAAAATGTACTTAGCCCTTAAAGGATGTAAGTTTCAAATGCTTTGGATGAGAGACTAGACTATTAAGGGTGCATATTTTGTTAATTCTTAGTCTTTTGATTTATGAAAGTTTTAAAATAAAAATTATTAGGCCTTTATTATTACAGTCAAGTATAGCAGGGTTTACAAAGTACTGAAAGTCCTCTGAAAAATGATTGTTCCAGATTTCTTAATTAAATAGCATTCAGACACTGTAAATGGCATTTGTAAATTTAGTATATTTTATACAGTTTTTAAAATTCATTTGTCTAGTTTAACATATCTTTCTGAGAATGAAATAATTCTTAAAATATGATGAGTTCAATGTATCGATACGGCCTAAGATTTTCTTAGACTTTCCAATAACATGTACAAACTTTAGATTTGGTCATAAGATTTGAAATCATAAAATTGAAATCCTATATCTCAATTAATTTTTAATAGCATATTTAGAACTGAAACCACAGGACTGGCACACTAACAGGCTAAATTCTCTTACATAACACAAGTATTTGCAGTTCAAATATTCAAACATTTTTTTCTTAACACAAAAACATTAGTACTATGATTTCTATTCTTGCAAGTACTTTGTGTTTAATTCTATATCTAACAAGAATTAAGATATGTACTCACTAAGGAAGAAAACATCCCAGTAAACTGAAATTACTCAGATGTTTATGTTTTTGAGAGTGACAAATGCATATTCATGAAGGAAGAGAAAATACCATACTAGTTCACTGATACTTTTAAACAAGGGACCTTGGCCAGGTGAGATCTGGAGCAACAGACATCCAAAGCAATTGTCACCACCCCAACTGCCATTCTCAGTCTTTTTCATAATCTCTATATTGTATAGGCTTCAAAATTTTAATGAAAGTTCGTTACCTAATCTCTGGGTATTCGTAGGATTCAGCAACTGTTGGGAAAGGCAGCCTGTGCCTATGGTCTTTCAATGCCCACTCCACCACATAAGAACATGCCTTGGGCTTTCAGTACTTCCTTACCAAGAAACAGAGAGCCACAAAGCCTGTCAGTTTTATCACTTGTATGAAAATATCTTTCCTGGTTCAAATTCAAGGAGTGTTTCTGTATTCTGCTTAAATGTGTATGTTAATGATTGTCACACACAACTTTCAGTATTTCAGCCTCCAAGGGGCAGAGTTCAGGGCCCTCTTACTGCAGCCAGGAAGAGTTATGTATAGGCCAGTTGTCCTGAATCAGCTGCCTTGGGGATTCGCTAGCCATGAGGGACCAAAGCACACTACTGGAGCTGGAAAACGTTGTTCCACTCAATGCTGACTGTGTTTTGTTTTCCTCGCCAACTCTGATACCAAAATACAATGGACAAAAATGCTTGGAGTCCTTCGCTGAGATTGATTACTGGTGGGTGGTATTTGCTCCCCCAGGACTGACAACTGACACACAATGTTTTTCTCAACAGCAACTCCCATCCAAATTGATAACCTTGATTTGCCTGTCTTTGTCTCTTAAAACATATATACAGATTTTCCATCTAACTGCAAAAACTTTGAGGTTGATGGGATAATAAGTATAATTATATTTTCTATCTAAATATAAACCTTCAGCTTGATAGGATTCTAAGACAAATGCATGCCTTTTCCCGCTACTGAAATCTTGCATTATTTTATCTTCGTATTCATATGCAATTTTTCAATTCAATTCTTCTACCAATTAAATTTTGGCTCTTATGTGGTGTTTCTGTCTCATGGCTGTACGATGGGTCTTTCACTGCCCTTCTTGCATCTAGCTTTCTTCTCTTATAACCAAGATTGTGTATCTCAGATCAGAAATCTGTATTGCTTTTTCTCCTTTCCCAGGTGCATAAGGCTTGGGACCACACTGTTCAAAGCCTGTTACAGGGCAAGTGTCCCATGGTCACTCTGGTGAGGAGCCGCAAAAATGCAAAAGCAACTCAGATCTCTTCCCCTAGCCTAGACTTCAAGTGGCTCCCCTCTGACCTGGTCAAGGGCTCTGGTTGGAAGATAATTGCTGATCTCGGGCAATAATAAATGGACTGGATCTTTAAAACTCATAACATATTGTAAATGTAAATAATTTTAGCATTGCCTCCCACAAAGGATCCAAGAACCTAAAGTTCTCAAAAGTGTTTTTCCTAAACATCTAGATCTTCTTTTTTTAAACTTTTTATTTTTTTTTTCAACGTTTATTTATTTTTGGGACAGAGAGAGACAGAGCATGAACGGGGGAGGGGCAGAGAGAGGGAGACACAGAATCAGAAACAGGCTCCAGGCTCTGAGCCATCAGCCCAGAGCCCGACGCGGGGCTCGAACTCACGGACCACGAGATCGTGACCTGGCTGAAGTCGGACGCTTAACCGACTGTGCCACCCAGGCGCCCCCCTAAACATCTAGATCTTTTATCATTTCCTGATTTTACCTGAGAACCTAACTTATATATACGTATGCTATCAACAATGAAGCATATATCTCAATATTTTAAAATACTTTTTTTTTCTTTTCCCAGTTTCTACAGATAAAGTGATCTGAAGTAATGAATGATGCCATGAGAACAGAAAAGAGAAACTGTGACAACCCCCAGAAATGTGAAAGGAGGTTTCTTACTGGATTGCAGCTTCTTTGGTTCAATTTATTTAAAAAAAAAAAAAAACCCAAATAAATAAAATGGACAGTATTGTTCAATTTTAGAAATTCCACTTCTTCTATGTTCTAAGCTATATAATTGTCAGGTTTTTATGGTTTAGATCGTAAATGTGTTTTCCCCTTTGCTAATTATGTTGTGTTTTTTTTTAAGTCTTTTAAAGTCTTAAAATGTGAAGGACATTTATGAACGGTAAGGGAGACACTGTATACAAATGTATATTTGTAAAAGCTATTTTTATGATTAGCATGTTTTACTGTTGATCATATATAAAGTCAGGTGATATTGCAATTCTATGTTTAAAGCTTATTTCCAACAATGTCATGTAAGAAAAGATACATCGTAAGCTAGTTTTTATAATTTATTTTTAATTTATAGTTTAAAGTACTTTAGATCATAATGATAAAATACTTGAAAAGGTTATATTTCTGCCCTCCATAAGCACCATTTTTATTAATAAAGAATGCAAGTATTTCAGTGATTCAATAGTGAAAGGACTGTTGCTTTGATGTGTGATTAAATTGAGCATTCTCTACTCAACTGAAATGATCCAATTGTTACCCAGTACTTCAGTGTGAGTAGGAGATCCCTTGGACAGGTTAGTGCCAATACAGGTGAAAACTATATTGGCAAGGAAAGATTGTCTTGTTTTTGGGTCCCAAAAGTTTAAATAGTGCACATATCACTTCATTGCATCTCCTATTACTAGGAACGCTCCATTCCCAAGCATTGCAAGTGTTTTCCAGATGCTCTTTGCTGTTGTCTTGTGCTGTGGAAATGGAAGAAACCATCTTCGCAGACTGTAGGAGAATTCAGCATATAATTTCTTAATAAATACTGTTTCTTTTAAAACAAAGTTGGTGTGTATCTTTCCTTTGGGGTGCACTTAGTTTTAATACTCAGTTTGACTTTTTATGTCCCTGCAGTGCCATAAAGTTAGTGCAATAATGAAAGTGACATAACTTTACTAAAATGTGTGTTATATGTTTTAAATACCCATGCTTTTCATGGAGTGACTGGTATTCTAGAACACATTAATTTGCCATGTAATAGAAAGCCAGAGGGCCCTCAATTCTTGACAGAAGTCACATCCTTGTTTGCATTTCTAGAAGGAATTTTTTTTTCACTCAAACATGGAATTTTAGGAAAGTATTTCAGGATAGAAAGCAAAGCTACCCCAGAGGCATTTGTGCTGTCAGACAAGCACACTGCGAATGACTGGAAGCTCCTCATTAAAAGCAGAGAGACATGTACATGTAATGTCACCAAGGACACCTAGAGGAATTAAGGCCTCCTTTTTTCAAAGAAACTAAAATCTAAAATCACCTGGGTATCTTTTCTTATATTTGTATTTTAATTTATTTATGGTAATTTATCTACTTTCTTTGTGTGTTTCAAATATAAGCTAATGAAAAATTATATAATCCCATCCTGCAAAGTTATCTAAAACTAAAATTGTGAAAAAAAACAAAAAATAAGTAAATAAAAAATAAAATTGTGAAAGCAAAAATTAAAATTTGCACACAAGAACTTAGGATCTCGATCGGGAATGTACTTACCTTTCCTGGAAATGTGAAAATCACAATGTGGTATGCGGTTTTTTATTTTTATTTTTTTGTTTTTAGAGAAAGCAAGCAGGAGAGAGGGGCAGAGGGAGAGAGAAGGAGAATCCCAAGCAGACTCCACACTCAGCACAGAGCCCAACACGGGGCTCAATCCCACAACCTGGGATCATGACCTGAGCAGAGATGAAGAGTTGGCCACTCAACCAACTGAGCCACCTAGGCACCCCTGTGGTGCACTCTTTTTGGTGGCCATAATGAGTATTAGAGAATTTGCGACTGTTGCACTTGGATTCTGAAGCTGAATAGAACCTGTATACAGTTCTACAAGAGAATAAAATCAGCAGAATGATTTCTTGGTTTGCTGCCAAAGAGATGCATTTGCCTGGGATAGATAATCTGATGCCCCAGTATTGCAGGCATTGTCTATTAAGAGAATCCACAGGTGAATTTGAGAAAAATAACAGAAGACCATGGGGGAAGGGAAAGAAAAAAAAATAGTTACAAACAGAGAGGGAGGCAAACCATAAGAGACTTTTAAGAATTACAGAGCACAGAGGGTTGGGGGGGGTGGGGAAAATGGGTGATGGGCATTGAGGAGGGCACTTGTTGGGATGAGCACGAGATGTCTTATGTAAGTGTTGAATCACGGGAATCTACTCCCAAAAAAGCACACTGTATACACTGTATGTTAGCTAACTTGACAATAAATTATATTAAAATAAATAGAATCCACATGTGGATATTTTTCTCATTTCCATTTATCTATCCTTAATGTTCAACAAACAGTGTAGCATTTATAATAGTCATTATCATAAATTGAGAGTATGTACCTTCACAGATGTTCATTAACTATTCTCAAAGTAAAATGAATAATTAAAATGTACAATTCTTTGTTACTGGCCGTAATTTTCTCCACACAGGACTTGAAGTATGAAATCATAGATCTTTCTCTTTATTCATTACCCATTCCTGGCTTAAGAATTCCTTTTGATGACAAATATGGATAAAATATATACCAGATCAACAAAGTATAGATTATATGGGATTATAATCCCTGAAGATTTAGTGTAATAATTTAAAAGGGAGCTTTTAAGAGACGACAAAGGGAGTGTGGGCTTCTAACTCTAAATAACATCAGTTCCATTATAGAAATGCTAGGGGAAAGAAAAGAAGCATTACTCACTGCATTCAGCTCAAGAAAACTGTGGGGAAATAGGTCCACTGCTTGTGAAGTTAGGTCAACTAATCACTGGTGACAATGTGACACATTTTGCTTCCATCTTTTAAACAAAACTTCAAAGCAGAAATACACAACAGAATAAGTTGAGGTAGAAATGAAGCAGAAGATAAGAAGGAAACTATCTTAAACGGGTTAAAGTTCAGAAAACAGAAATCACAAATGCAAATACCTATAAAGGCCTGATAAATATAAATGAAAGAAACAGGCAAGAAGCCACTCAGGATACATTAATTGCCACTGTGCTGATGAGAAGAGAGCCACTTCTTAGTTCCAGCAGGCTGCCTGATCCAGAAACATGGCCCTGGATTGGCCAGGTTTCCTGATTTTTCAGGAGAAGGTAGACATCGAGAGTTTTAAATGGTATGTCCTATTTTTGTCTTGTTTTGTTTTAATATGAATCTGAAGGTGAATGAAACCATACCTGTGATTTGTATCCAGCATTTAATAGTTGTAGAAGTTACAAAAATAAACTCACAAGGATGAATAACAACAAATTTAGGATTATCTGTAGTGAGAAAAAGAAGGGAGAATAGAATGGGGGTATTAAGTAACATCTATAATATTTAATTTATTAGGAAATACATTTGAATCAAATATTTTGAATCAAGTAAATATCAAATGTTAAGGTTTGATAAAAGTATAAGTTACACTGGTACTTGTTATATTTTCTCTACGTCTTTTTGTACACTTAAAATATTCCACAATGAAAGTATGTGATTTATATCTCAATGTTTATACATCAGTAGATATAAATGTACATATATATTGATGATACAGAGATGTGAGTTGTATAAATAGCATATATAAAAGCAGAGATTTAGACCTTTGGATCCATCAGAAGTCTGCAAGTTTGTGATCTACCTTTTATAGAGATGTGCAGATTCCTAGAAAAGAGTATGACTTCGAGAAAGAAAGATGCACTACTCTAGCGTTTCAAAGGCATATTGGGAGAGCAGGAATGTATAAGTGAATCTCTTATTTGTTGTTCAAATGTCTTCCTATCAGCCCTTGAGATATTTAGAACCACTCTAGGGATCTAATTATGATTCAGGCAAGAATTTGGGGTACCTGAGCATGCAAAAGAGTCCCCATGTTTATTCTGTTGCATCTGTAAGAATAAGGTCTGTGCCTTCTCTACCTTTATATCCTGCACGTGTGGTATCTTGTACAAAACAGGTTACTTCTCCATAAACGTTTGGAGAATTAGAAGAAATAGTGTGTGTTCTGGGTTTTTACCTTATTATAAAAAGTTTTAAAAGCTGTGATTTCTTAAGCAACCACAATATGCCGAGTTAACAGCTGTGTATGCATTATCACTGTGGCACACAGGAAAACTGAAGAATAGGTATTGTCAGCTCCAGTTTCCAAGTAAAGAGAGATCATTTATTCATTCATCAGTTCTGTATTTCGTACCAACTCTGTGCCAAACTTTTTACTGGCAATATAGGTCCAGCTGTAAATAATAAAGACTGAAATTCTTGCCCTTGAAAAGCTTATACTCTTCTGGGCGGGGTTGGGGGGGTAATGCCTAATAGGCCAATTGACAGGCAAAGGTAAAGTATTGCAGATGATAATGATGATGAACACAGAGGAAAAGGCAAAGCAGGGAAGGAAAGAGGGTATTTTAAATAGGCTGATCAGGGAAGACTCCTTGGTAAGATGGCATTCAGGCAAAGGTCTGGAGTAGGTGAGGGTGTGAGCCTTGTCACCTTTTATGGGAAAAATGTCCTGAGCATAGGGGACAGCAAGTAAATCCCCTGAAGTGGGAATGTACTTGGTGCATTTAGGAACAACAAGGAGGCCAGTATAGCCGGATTGGAATAAATGAGGAAAAGAAAAATAGATGAAGCCACAGAAATGCCAAGATTTCAGATCATAGAGCCTTACAAGTGATTCGGAGTTCACTGGTTTTATGCTACATTAGATGGGAAAACAGCAGGAGATTGTGAGCTCAGGAATGATAGGGAATGATAGGAATGATAGAATAATCTTTGATAGCTCCAAGATTAGAAGAATCATTTGGGCTATTATGTCCTGAATAAGCTATAAAGAAGAGAATCCAAAAATCCCTGCATTCCAGGTTGAGAAACAACTACGTGAGTTTGGTCTGAGAATAGCCTGGTATGATCGGAACAGAGAAACTTGCTCATCCACTCATCAAATATTTGTTGAGCCCTTACTCTGTTCTGTAGTGACAATGGGCATGCAGTGGTGGACATAGACACATTTTTTTTTCTCATGGCACTTAATCTAGTGAACAATGTTAGGAAATAGCTGAATAAAGATATCAAGAATAAAAAAGTTTAAAAAGACATTACAAAATAAAAAGAACAGTTTATGCCAAAGTCCTTTTCCTTATAGCTCTGATGGAAGTGGCTCAAGGAGCACTTTTTAAATTACCCTTTCAACCAGCAGGTATAAACAGCGTAAGTGCCTCAAAGGATAAAAGGACTTTTCTAGATCCTCAGGATATATCTGAAACCCTCAACCTTGGTGAAATTTACAAGTGTCAAGTCTCTATTTTATATAAAGGTCATCACTAATAGAATTAGAAACAGATTATGTACCCCATAAATCCTCAAAGTTAACAGAATCAAGCATTGTCTGCACCCCAAAAGAGAAAGAAGAAATAGAAAGAATAGAACAAAGGAAGGGGGAAGGAGGGAGGCAGGGAAGGAGGAAGGAATGGAGGTAGGCAAGCAGCAACAGAAAGTGAAGCAAAGTATTTTTTTTAATGCCTAAACACAGAGTGATAAAATACCATTAAAAACAATAAATGGGGGCGCCTGGGTGGCGCAGTCGGTTGAGCGTCCCACTTCAGCCAGGTCACGATCTCACGGTCCGTGAGTTCGAGCCCCGCGTCAGGCTCTGGGCTGATGGCTCAGAGGCTGGAGCCTGTTTCCGATTCTGTGTCTCCCTCTCTCTCTGCCCCTCCCCCATTCATGCTCTGTCTCTCTCTGTCCCAAAAATAAAATAAACGTTGAAAAAAAAATTAAAAAAAAAAAAAACAAAAAAACAAACAATAAATGAAGATATGTTAAACCAACATATTGAGTAGCAAAACAACCAAAATCTGTGATGTTGTCCTGAAGACAGCCATAAGAAAAATAATATTAAGAAGTTAAAAATGAAGGGATAAACACCCCAGGAAACTTCAGGCTCAGAGGTTTTATACATGTAACCTATTAAATATTCAAAGAATAGTTCATTTCCTTGCCATGTAATCCACTTCAGAGCTCATAAAAAGACATGAATCTATACAACGCATTTTATGAAACTACCATGACTCTCACACAAAAACTTGACAAAAGAAGTAACCCCCAAAAGCTAATACAGATGACTCATTAATATAGATGTAAAAATCTGAAATAAATCAAAATATTAGCAAAAATTAAACAAAATATAAAATATGTCCCATGACCAAGTAGGGCTTTATGACAAAACACACACACGTACACATGTGCATGTGCATACATGCAAACACACACACACACATATGCATCTTAATTTTTTTTTAATGTTTATTTACTTTTGAGACAGAGGGAGACAGAGCGTGAGCAGGGGAGGGGCAGACACAGAAGGAGACACAGAATCTGAAGCAGGCTCCAGCCTCTGAGCTGTCAGCACAGAGCCAGATGCGGGGCTCGAACTCACAAATGGCAAGATCATGACCTAGGCTGAAGTCAGATGCTCAACCGACTGAGTCACCTAGGCACCCCCACAAATATGCATCTTAAAACAACATTCTACTTCATACTGAAATTGAACTTGCATTAAAAATAAAAATACTGTCTATTTAAATTAATATTTCTTTTTTTTAATTTTTTAAAATGTTTTTATTTATTTTTGCGACAGAGAGAGACAGAGCATGAGCAGGGGAGGGGCAGAGAGAGAGGGAGACACAGAATTGGAAGCAGGCTCCAGGCTCTGAGCTGTCAGCACAGAGCCCGGTGCAGGGCTCGAACCCACAGACTGTGAGATCATGACCTGAGCCGAAGTCGGACGCTTAACCGACTGAGCCACCCAGGCACCCCTTAAATTAATATTTCTAATTCATCCCAGAAGACAGAGCTAGTGTAATAAAGAAGAAATGTAAATGAATAGTGTGACCATTAGAAAGGATGAGAACATTTTTTTGTTTGGATAGGATGTAATTATCAGCCTCCTTGGCTGAAGAAAGTAGGAAGAAACCCTATTAGACTCAAATATGAATTTTACAATTTTTAAAATATCCAACAAAAGTAAAAACTTACATAACTTTGTAATATACAAATAATAACTGTGGAAATAGAATGAAAATGTTGCATTTTATAATGTTAAAATACTTGGGAATAAAATCAATAAGAAATATACAAAGCTATATAGCACACACCACAAAATTTTATTCATAGAATAAAAGGTATGAATATATGAATAGATATAAGATGTTCCTAGATGGTAAGTATGAAGTTATAAATAAACCAATTCTTTGTACATTAATTCAATATACATTTTCCCCTAAGCTTCAAAGCTCTCATCCACTCCTTTGGCTTTTAATGCCCTTTTATATGCTGATGGGTCCCAAAAGTATATTTACAGTCCTGACCTCTCTCTTTGTACAGTCAGCTTCTCACTGGACATTTTCACTTGGATGTCTCATAAGCCAAAACTTAACTCTTGTTTTTCCACCTAAAGTGAATCCTATTTCTAGAGTACCATCTCTGTAAGTGGCACATCTCCCTACTCATTTACTTAGCCAAGAAATCTAGGAGTCATTTTAGATTTCTTCTCTCTCAACTCCCATCCTCAATCTACCACATTTTGTTGTTTTTACCTCCAAATATACTCCGAATTCCTCTACTTTTCTCAAGTCTGTCTCCAATATTCCAGAAACCACTTCCTAATTTTTTCCCTTGTTTCTATTCTACCTGTAGCTGAAATCTAAATGTCATCTTTTATAATGTCAATATAAATTGCTACACCTTTATTTAAAAACTCAATACTATCTCAATGCCTAGAATAAATCCAAAGCCCTTGTCATTGCCCATGAAGCTCTAATGTCTGAGTTCACTTACCTCTTCTGTTTCTTCAATGCACTGAGCTCTTTTGTACTTTAGGGCTTTGCCTTTGCTAGTTCCTTGTCTAGAATGCTCTCCCTCCATCTCTTTGTAAAGCCAGCATGCACTTGCTCACCAGTTTCCAGGCTTAAGGGTAAATACCATTCTGATGCAGGTCTCCCCTTCCTTTGCCCTGACTCCATTAATCTTTACCAAAACATCTTGGTTGTATGTTTCATCGTACTTCCTGATTCATAATTTGTGTACCTGTTTATTGTTTTACTGCCTGTCTTCTAGACTAAATGACAGGTCTTGAGAAGACCAGCGTGTTAGTCTAGATTTTCATCATCCGACAACCAGCTCACACCTTGCACATACTAGGAAAGCAATGATAATGTCAGTGAAACTTGTATTCTAATGGAACTCTTATTTATTCTAAATTCCACCTGGACCAATAACAAATCAAAATAAAAAAAAAAAAAAACAAATACAGTTAATAATGAATAAAAGAATTTTGAAGGAAAGCAATGAAGAAAGAAAAACTTGCCATTGCATTACAATAACAATTAAACCAGAGTGTTAAGAAATCAAAGAGAAAGGGGTGCCTGGGTGGCTCAGTTGGTTATGCGCCCAACTCTGGATTTCAGCTCAGGTCATGCTCTCACTGTTCGTGAGTTTGAGTCCCACCTCAGGCTCTGTGCTGACAGTGCGGAGGCTGCTTGAGATTCTCTCTCTCTCCCTCTCTCTCTGACCCTCCCCTGCTCACTCATTCTCTCTCTCAAAATAAATAAACTAAAAAAATGTTTTTAAAGAAAGCAAAATAAAAGAGAAGAAAAGAAAGAAAAAACAGCAGTTAACCTTTTTTAATGGATCACCCTGCTTATATATAAGAACTTAATATTTAGGGGCACCTGGGTAGCTCAGTCGGTTAAACCTTCAACTTTTGACTTTGGCTCAGGTCATAATCTCGTACTTCATGGGTTTGAGCCCTGCGTCGGGCTCCATGCTGACAGTACAGAGCCTACTTGGGATTCTCTTGCTCGCTCACTCTCACTTTCATTCTCTCACTCTCTCTCTACCCCTCCCTACTCCTGCTCTCTCTCTCAAAATAAATAAATAAACATTTTAAAAAAGAACTTAAAATTTGGGCACGTGGGTGGCTCAGTCGGTTGAGACTTTGTCTCAGGTCATGATTTTGTGGTTCCTGGATTCGAGCCCTGCCTAGATTGATCATGATCTCAGAGTCACGAGTTCAGCTCCACATTGGGCTTGCTGCTTTCAGTGCAGAGCCCAGATCCTTGGTCCCCCTCTCTCTCCATCCTTCCCCTGCTTGCACTCTCTCTTTCAAAAATAAATAAACATTTAAAAAATAAAGACTGAAAGAAAGAACTTAATATTTAATGAAAGCATTTATTATATCAATAGAAATGGTGCAATATTTAATAAATATATCTGGGACAATTATTTAGGCACTTTTAAAAATACATAAAATGTAATACCACTCCTTGCATTACTCATCACAATAAATTAAATAGTTACTTTTAGAGTAAATATTTTAATCAATATTTTAGAGTCAATCTTTTTAAGATCTTCACTAACACTATACTATCCCTTCTTTGGATGAAGAACGGTCTATACATAAAAGCAATAAGAACTCACAAGAGAAAAGATTTTATGACAAAAAAATTAACGTCCTTACGTTAATAATATCAAACAAACTATAAGAAGTTTTGAACGTTAAAATTGATATCTTTAATTTAGAAACAGATTGAAATGCTAAGAAATGTCAAGCGCATCAATAGATACTTGGGAAAATGGCATAAATAGATAACTAACAAAACCTGACAATCTTTTCTTGAACATCAACTAGCTGGAGGCAAAGACCACATTTCAATTCACCTGAGCACTGACTCCTTCTGGAAGAGGCTATGGCCTTGCTAATGATGTGTTTGGCTCAGAAACTAGGAGAGCTTGATATTTGTCAATACATTGACATTGTTAGGAACATTGACATTACAGGAACATTGTTAGTATAATTCTTTAGCAGTGGTGATATAATCCTGAGTATAATAGAAACTGGTGAAATGATAGTTCTGATTCTTTCACACCTTCAGAAAAACCCTACAATCATCACCCCATAGGAGATGAGGATTAATGAAAAAGCTGCATGGAGATACATCACATCTGCTTCTACTTTGTGTAACCATCTCTTTTCTGATAAATTCAGTATCCTTGGCCAGACTGGGACTTCATAGCAATGTGTTTGTGTCATCTCTTCTGACTAATGCATAACAAGTGCAATACTGCAATGACTAGCTAATAAACATAAGATTGCAAGTTAAAGTAACATTGAGACTTTGTTTAACAACTATAAAAATAACAAATATTAAAATATACTAACATTCAGTTGTGGTTAGCAGGCAGTGGGGGTTAAACTCTTAAATTCTTATATTTAAGCATTCCCACAGAATTCTAGTAGGAGTACTAACTGGGAAGTGTTTTGAGAATGAATTTGACAATCTATCTAAGTATGTTTCGAGAGCGTTCACAAATTGTGTAATCATTAAAATTATAATTATGTAGAATTTCTAATGACATTGTAGAAATTTAGAATTAAAAAAGGATAGCAATTATATACACAAAATTATAAAAAATTAACTAAGATGAAAATGTGGGACTATATATGATTTTTCTTCTATCTTTATACTTTCCTGCTCTTTGAATATATCAGTCAAGTCTTGTTAACTGGAAGATGGTACTGTTGTTTATAGAAATGGATGAATCAAGAAGAGATTAATAGATTTTTTTTAATTTTAGACATGTTGGATTTTAGAGCACATCAATACATCCAGTAGGAAATTAACTAGCATGTGGATTAAATATCATGAAAGTGACCAGGACTTAAGGTGTTGTTTTGGAAGTCGTCTACAGAGACATCATAAAAAACTGAAGGAATGAACAAAACCTTCAATAATTTGGGAACAAAGACGGTGAAGGGGCTAACCTCCTGCAATTTTACTGGCAAGAATGGAGAAAGCAGAGGAATTGGGTGATTGAAATAGAAAGATATACCTATGGTGTCCCTCATGCATGTATTAGAAGTAGATGTTGGTTTCACTGAAACAAAAGCCTTTATATTTAACCCATAGATGGTCATTTTATGACACCAGTGCAATTGGAGTAAGGGATCTATCAGAAAGAATGATCAGCAGACTTTAACACCTTATTATAAATTGTTACAAGTATCCTAAACTTTTGAAATAAAGCCCTCTCAGGAATTAGGGACATAGCAATCAATGTTGCCCAATTAATATAGATAGCAAAGTACCACTTACCCATCAGCTCATACTCTTTCTTGGATGATGCATTTTTCACCAAACCTCAGTACCCAATTCCTACTTCCTAATTTCCCCTTGGAGCCCATTCAACACTCAGGGTAAGTCTTGGGCAGAAAAAGATCTTATACATTGGTATTCAGGGCTGAATTAAGGGGTCAAGACGATAAGGTGAAAATCAATAAAATGTGCTAACTTGATTTATTGAAAACGGAAGAAGGACAAAATTTTATTTACCATGACTTGTATTAGAAAGAGAACTGTCGGCAGTTAGAAGAATTACTACGATATGCCTCTTGGCTCATGTAATACCAGTAACAAAGGAGAGGGGGAGTTCTACAAATTCAGATCTTTTGTTTTTTGCAAGCAATATTTAAATGAGCGTTCAACCTCCAGATATCCTTTTCTACACTTCTTTCATTCACCTTCACATCAACACACACAAACACACACACGTACACACACATGAACGTAACTGTGTCAAAGAAATCCTTAATGATCACCTATTAGAAAATGTCCAAAATCACTAGCCTGTCCCAGGTACAGAACCAGGTTATATACCTCCGAGAAGGTCTACAGGTAAGATGAGTTCTGTGAAAGATATATTTGCCCCACTTTGGTCACAAATAAAATGCCAGATAACCTGAAATCTGCCCAAGATATGTCTTCTCAATATGATCCTGCCCACAAGTCTTTCCCATGCCCCAGTAATCTAATGTATAACTCCTTTTCAAGTTGAGGCTGAAAGCCCTTGGAAGAAAGCCATCCATGGATTTCACCGTTTTCTGTTCCCTTGTTGCAGAGCATTACTATTTGAGCTAGATGCATTTTAAAAGTTTAGAAAGAAGTCCCATTTAGAGTCACTCATCCTTCTCAACTTCACTTCTCTCTGATCGCCTCCAAACAAACAAACAAAAAGAGCATCTCTCTAAGGTTAGCTTTGCTGTCAATTTTCTGTTCTAGTGAAAGAATCTTTGAAGTACAAATCCTCTCTGGAGTCATAATTTCTCTTTGCACATTGTGTTCTGTTTATGTTATTTTAGATATCCTAAAAATTCTAGTTTTAGCCTTACACTTGGAAGAAAGTATTATTAACTTTTTAATGATTTTTGTTTGTTAGGCTCTAAGGCTGAAAGCATCTATTCTTTACAGACAAATAGTAAAAAACTATGTAGCCATTGTCTTTTACAATTTATCCTAAGTCTATGTAGAAGACTGGCTTTCTTTTTAGCTTTCCTGAATTATTTTTACTAATGCATTAAATGCCTTCTTGACAACTGTAGGATTCAAAGCAATTCAAATGAGATTAGTTCATTGTGGTTAATACAAAAGGCTTTATCTTTTAAAAAGTGTCAAAATTATTATCAAAAACTCCCAGAAACCAAATGCATTTTACTGACCTTTATTACTTTCTCTCTTACCTTGCTCTACTAACCGGCAACACAACGCAAGTTACTCAGTCTGGCATTTAAAAAAAAAGGCCTTTTATCATTTCAGTGCATTTTTAGTTTATTAATCTGCAACCTTCTCCATTAAACAGAATACAGATTCCTGCCATGTAAAGCTCTCTGATGCACAGATATGATAGCATCACTTTCCTTGCTTAAAAAAAATTACATCATATTTTAAAACCTGGGTGATTTGCCAGTATCTAAACACTCGATCCAGCATTTAAGGTCCAAAATAATCTGAAATCAACATAGACATTCAGTTGCTCTTTCCCTATTTCCCTCCATGTAGGCAAAATGCTCATGGCAAAAACAAACACACTGTAGTCTCTCTTTCTCTCAGCAGCATTAAACAAATATTTAAAATTATTTACATAATATCCATTATGATTTGTACACTATTCTGGTTAGAAAGCCTCTCTCTGATCTGGGAGCTGCCAGTGATCATATTCTCCCCTCTCTCTCACTTACATTTAATAAACCTATGCCTGTACAAATGCATTTATATACACCCCATTTCGTTAGGATTTAAGGTGAGCACTGTTTATGATTGTTCATTCATTCATTCATTCATTCAGGTACAGAATGAATTTTCTGAGTGTGTCCTTCAGACACAAAGGCTGGTAAAGACAAAAATCTCAGTTTTTAAGAACTTATAATCTAAAGAGGTTGACAGAGACATAAACTAATGAGTAAAATCCCTGGTGATACTTTTGTGTTGGCACAGCACTCCCTTGCCAGACATGAATCACCAAGAGAGAAAAAGCACACAGCCTGGCTCCCAGGGAATAGTCATATCCTAGTTGGGTTTGTGTGTGCACAGATTGATATGTGACAGGTCCAGGGATGTTGTTTCAACTCTCTTATCGGGACCTCATACTCACTGTCTTCCTTTATATCTAGTTTAAACACAAACTGTATATGTGACTTTACTTGAGATGCTGATGAAGGTCTCCTTTCACGCTTGATTCTAACCTCTCATAGAGACACAGACCCAGTGAATAAAACATGGCTTACCAAAAATCTACCAATAATTTCAATGCTATAGGTGTGAAAAATGTTTCTGAAACCAAATTGTGTCAAATTCTCCATTTATTATCTTATCAATGTCATTAGTAAAGCTCATTCATCACATACAATGAACTAGATTAGACACTTATTTCACTATATAATCAACAAAAGTTGACTCCATACAAAAGTTTGGATAGTTATGAAATATTAAAGTGCCTCTTTTTCATATGCCAATAGAACTGTCATTTTTATGTTTCATAGGTAATTTAAATTGAGCAACTAGGCTTTCTTTTTTTTTAATGAGCATTTATTGAACACATGTTGCATGTAGATCCCTACCTAATGAAAGAATACTGAAAAGCAATTCAAAGCAGGATTCAAGCTATAGCCTCAAGCAAAAAGAAAATAAGAAGGACTTTTTCCAATTTCATTTCTAGAAAAAGGGCTTTCCTTTCTATGTCTAAGAAGTAGAAGAGCTAAGGATATAAATGTTTGATAACCTGAAATAAATCTGTCAGGAAAGAATTCCAGCTGCTACCTTAAAGCAAAAAAGTAGCCAAAGGGAGATGAACCAGTCTGAATTCTCACTCCCGAAACACCCATATTTATTACAGAACACTGCACAACTGGGAAGGGCTCATGACAACTCAGTTAAATAATATTCAACTCATTTCTATGATCTCCCAGGATTCTTGAATGACCATTTGAGCCACTGTTAGGGAACAATGAAGTAAAATGTCTTGTAACTCCTTGGAAGTTTCCACAGTTAGGCACATAATTCGAACACAGTAGTCTGTGAGGCCTTGACTGGGGAATGGTCTACTGTGAAGCAAAATAATACGTGAGCTATTTATTTTAGTGATTAATAACAGGAATCATAGTACAAAATGTTCTGTTTTCCTTCTTTGCACCTGCCTCAGTACAAGCGATATGCCTTGGACCAGCATATATTTTGAGAATAGTGACTGGGCTCTAACCACTTTCTTTTGGTTACTTGCTCAAAGATGCAGCTGCTCCAGTCCACATATACCAATACAAGTGTGAGAACAGAAAACTGAAAGATCTGAAAAGGTATGTATTTTCATAGAATGCACTAATACTTGACTTCAGGAGAGGGACACAAATTCCACAGTAGGAATTACAAGGGAGTGGGAGAACAAAGCAGCCTGTTATTTTTCCTTTCCCACCCAACCCAACTTTCACCCTTTCCTGGGATAGTCCCCAGTGGGCTCTTCTTAAAAGTTCAGGAGTATCTGTGATCAGGAGAAAGTTATTCCATTCTTCAAGCTTTTTGAAACATCTTCCGAATGAAACTAATGTCAACATAGCATTCTTCTTAATCAGAGGAAGCTGTAGACGTTAGCTGGTGGCATGAGTCAAATTAAAGTCAAAGGCAAACTCGCTAAGCAAAGGGAAGGGCTCCTTTTGTGTTGGAAGCTTCATAGAATCTTCCATGTTAGAAAGCTGCAGTAGATTATGCATAAGTCACCAAACATAGCTGCATCACATATTACCTATGCCAAGAGTACAGAGTGTATGGATATCTGAAGCCACATGGAGACAGCAACAAGTAAGTCCAAGGGCTTGGACATGCCTCCTCCACTCCGTCTCACCCAAACTTATCTAAGGCTTATCTACACATGTTCTGCCTGGTTTGTATGCAATTCAGAGGAACAGAATGGGAGACAGAAATCCCATCTGGGAGACATTTGTGAGACCAACTGATTTAAATAATAATATTTAAATATGGCAGAAAAACCTTTGGACTGGACTGAGTACCTGAGAGTTGAAAATTAGTTTTTCTACTGCTAAGAAGAAATACGGAGTCAAGGCAAACAAAAATATGTTCAGTTATAAAATAAAATCTTATTTTTCACCTCAGAGATTTACGGTCTGCCAAAACCACAAACACTATGATAATAAAATCTAACTTGTCCACTTGTCTTGTATGCTTCATATACAAGAATCTTATGTGAAGTAATCATCAGAGAAGATTCAGCCAGTCCAGTCTCTGAAATACAAAGTATCTGTAAGGGTGATTATAGGCCAGATTTCTTGAAACTATAAAACAATTTGGTAAAAGTAAATGGAATGAAAACTACTCTTCCGTACAATACAGGTATTTTATTTTTTTTTTTAATTTTTTTTTCAACGTTTATTTTGTTTTTGGGACAGAGAGAGACAGAGCATGAACGGGGGAGGGGCAGAGAGAGAGGGAGACACAGAATCGGAAACAGGCTCCAGGCTCTGAGCCATCAGCCCAGAGCCTGACGCGGGCTCGAACTCACGGACCGCGAGATCGTGACCTGGCTGAAGTCGGACGCTTAACCGACTGCGCCACCCAGGCGCCCCTAATACAGGTATTTTAACATGATTGTATATAACAGCTTAAAAATACTATGTAACAGTTCTAACATTAATTTCCAAATATTTCTGTGCTAAATTATTGGTTAAAATAACTTATATTCAAATATTCATTCATTCTATTCATTATTTCATTCAATGTATTATTATGAAGCACCAAGACCATCAGGCACTGATGCTTTAGGGACACAGTCTTTGCCTGCGAGGATCCTAGGGTGATAGGGAGATAGATATGTACACACATAATTATAACACAGCTCGGTAATGCAATGATTCAAGAGCGAATGAGGTATAGTGGTAGTACAAGCTCAGTTTGGCATGGGACAGTTAGACAAGACTAGCCAGGCAGAAAAGGAGATGATGATAAGCAGCAGAGCAACATATGCATGTCTACAACAATGGCATTTCCAGAGAACTGTGTGCAAATAAGGATAACTTGCATTTGGTCTCTCTGGTACATCTATGCTTGTCTCCAGGGAAGCCTGGACCCTGGTAATGACCTTTGGTCAAGAAAGTAATAAATTGTACTAATTAGTCATTAAAATATGCTGTTTGAAATCTAAAATTCTTTGAGACAATCTGTCTTAGCTCATCCACATTGTTTATTGAAAATGAATAGATTTCTGCTTCTAGCCAAGATTAACATGGGTTGGAATTAAAATCTGACAAAATATATGAAACAACAGTTTTCAAGTCATTGGATAATGAAAGACGGTAATCCCTGAGACACAGGAAGTACATGAGGTGAGCCTACAATTGCCTCAGCTTACTGTCTGAAGATAGTTTCTAGGTGGTGGTAATGAGGTGGAACCCAGTCAAAACCCTGAGCTAGTCTATCTGAATTGAAGAAATAGAGCTAGGCGTTCAGGAAAGCCAAGATGGCTATTATTTAGAGGTTAGTGTACAGAACAAGCAAGAGTTGCACAGAAAGAGAACTCCTGAGACCATCCGAGGTTCTTCCTTGAGCACTGAGTTGAGTACTGATCAGTACTTGAATATGAGGGAAATACCTGAGTTTAAAGAAGGACCACCCACAAAGGGAACAGTGCCTGGAAATCTCATAGTGCCAGGAAGAGTGCAAAGCAGTCATGGTGGAAAACTTCACAATTCACTTAATGTTCATTACAGTATTAAAAAGAATCTTGCTCAATAGTAGGGAAGAATTACCTTACACTAAATGCTGCCTTGGTACCACCTAACTCAAAAGGCCAAACTGTTTTCTGGCATTGAACCAATCATCAGGCATTTAAAATATAGAATACATGACCATATTAAGGAGAAAAATGAATTAAATGAAACTGAACCAAAATGATACAGGTGATAGAACTTGTAGACAAGAACATTATGGTTGTTATTATATTGTAATATATTATAATATTATACTATATTGTATTGTAAAAGCGAGAAAAAATTTGTATGTGCCAAGTAAAGACATGGGAGATATTTTTAAATGTCCAAATGAAACTTCTATAAATAAAAAAATGCAAAGTGGGAAATGAAAAATATATTGGATTGGAATAACAGCAGATGAATCATGACAGGAGAAAAGATAAGTGAATGCAAATACATATCAATGAAAACTATACAAAACTTTGATCTATTCTATATTATAAAAAATATATATATTAATAGTTTGCAATATATTATTTTAAAAGACATATTAATAGTTTGCACCTGGTGTAAGCAGCTATGCAGTCTGGTTTTAGCTACAAGACCAGTGGCTTCAACTATATGACCAGTGGTTTGTAAAATACCCCCAGTAAACTTGTGCCTTTGTTCCCCTGAAACCAAGATGTCTTGTACTCTCTTGGTGGCCCACAGTCTGAAGATGAAGCACATCTTGTGCGAAGAAAGAGCCCTGTGAGCTGTACCTGGATGTTTCCCACCTCTCTGATATTTATCTATGTTATCTTCCTCTTGCTATGACATATCCTTTATCTTTTTTTTAAAGGTTTATTTTTGAGAGAGAGAGAGAGAGAGAGAGAGAGAGAGAGAGAGAGAGACAAAGCACCAGCAGGGGAGGGGCAGAGAGAGAGGGAGACACAGAATCCAAAGCTGGCTCCAGGTTCTGAGCTGTCACCGCAGAGCCCAACGTAGGGCTCAAACACACAAACCATGAGGTCATGACCAGAGCTGAAGTTGGAGGCTTAACCGACTGAGCCACCCAGGCGCCCCCATATACTTTATCTTTATTAAAGTCTTGTGTGAATATACCCTCTGCAGTTTTGTGTTCAATTATTTGACACTGTATACAACTGAAGGAAAATATAGTTTTTAGAGGAAGGGGAAGTAGATTGTGGTTAATAATAATATCATAATTTAATGTGGGGGTGAAGGAAAGACAGAAACAAGTTGGATTTCTGTGTTTCTGGATTCTGTGTAGAAACAGAATGAAATTTAAGAGAGGCAACACAGTGAGATAGATAAGAACATGGGCCCTAAAATCAGAACTCCTCTGTTCATTTCCGAGCTATGTGACATTGAACAAGTTGCTTGACCGTTCTGTACTTTAATTTCCTCATCAGTATCTGGTAAATATGGCAAATAGTAAAAACTATATGAATGTGTGATATTCATTTGATTTTATTTCTATCCATATGCTGTTTGAGGTCTGAAAAGTATCCTTTTTTTATTAAGTTTATTAAGTAATAATATATCCTTGAGTTTTAGATTAGATATTTATTCCAAAAACCAAAACAAGAAAATGATAACAAGAAACATTGTATGTCATAGTGAATAAAGTATCTTTTATCTCCAAATCCTTGACTCTCATATAGTTATTTTCTTGCTAGTAAAAACCAGTTTTTAAAAATCAATTTTTGTCAACAAGCCTACATAGAACTGATAGGTGCTTCAATAAATTAAATACTTATTTTTATCTTAAATAATGTAAAAGCAAATGTATTTAGAATAGAGTTATAGAAGATATTCTGAAATGAATAAAGAAAAAATTGAACAATTCACTGGGGAGAACAATGCAATACCAGGGTAAAATAAATCTCTCCTTTTAAATCACTAAATAGACTTAGAATCATCAACTGTAACTCAGATGACTACAGAAGGGAAGAAAAGAGACAGAACAATTTATACCACTGTATTAGCCCAGAGTTTTTGAATATTAATAAGTCATGGCTACCTGCTTCACTAGCTCAAGTGCTTATCTATGTACATCAAATTGTTAATAAACTTGCAGTAAATTTAATAATATTTCTTAATTTCAACTGTAAGGAGGTCAATAGACTTTGAATTTTAAAATATTCTGCATTCAAAATACATTTTGAAAGTGAAAAATGCTAATATAGTTAATAAAAACATAATTTATTAGGGAGCTTATTTGGGGGGAATGACAGGATGAGTCACCTTTGTCACGAACTGTGAAAGGTCTCAACTTTCACTCTAATAAGTTAACTTGTTACCATTTTATTGATACTGACAGTAGACAGAAGACTTCTGGGTCAAGGACAATGGACTTTATTACTTATGACAGAACAAGCAGCGTGATTTTTAAGCTTATGTTTGTCAGTTCCCTTTGCCTCTACATTCGAGCAATAAGTAGGGGCCCTGGTGGATGCTATGCATAGTCACTTGTGTCACAGCTGAGGAACTGCAAGTTTGGGGAACCCAAATATTTACAGGGGTTGCAAGTAAACCTGTCCTTTGCCCTTAAGGGAGCCATCTTTATTATACTGGAAAGAAAGAAAGTCCACTCTTTGCTCCGGAAATTTGAGACACTATGTCTATCTTCCAAGGCCATTCACCTACAAAAACACCCTTAAAAGGTAGCCCAGAACACAGACTCTCCTTGTAAGACATCCATAAACAAACAAACAAACAAAAAACCATGAAAAATTTTCTCCCAACAGTCTTTTAGGGTATTTTAATACCTTTCTAACTGCCTACCTTTCCTTTTTGCCAATTAATTAACTATATTGGTTGGATCTCAAATGAAGGTAACATAAATATGAAGTGGGAAACAGAGGCAGAACAGACCCTTCATTCTGTTCTGTCACCATCATGTCCTCTCTTCCCTGCCTTTATGCACCACATTTGGCTAGTTATTCAGCTGCATTTGGCCATTCACTGACAGACATATAGTCTAAGCTCTGGGTGCTTCAATCTTCCATCAACTGCAGTTTTGGTTAGGAGAGTGGCAAAAGATGGTAAAGGCCAGGAGGAAAAAGGTACATCCTTGGACAGGTTGATGGGCAGAGACTGAAGATGGCATTGAGGAGATGGTGGCCAAGTTAATGGAAGCCGCATGACAACAACTGAAGAAATAGCAACTGAGCAAGGTGATGGACAAATTTCCAGCCTTAATGGAGCTCCAAGATGATGAATAAGGTAACAATTAAAAATCCACTGTGATGTCAGTCTCTGTTCTGGAGCTGAAAACACAACAGTGAACTGCTTTATGCAGCTGACATTCTAAAGGACAAAGAGTGGTGACTTCCATTCCTTCTATGATGATTAAAACTCTCCCTTCCACAGCAGAGTGTTCTTGAATTTGAATCACTGAATATTCTCTGAATAGAGAAAAATACTGAGCAAAGGGACATGCACATTTCACATGTTGAGAACTAATATTAAATTCTGCCTATGCATACACACAAAAACATGTGCTGTTCTGTTTACATGATTTGCATGGCAGTCACATAAAGAGAGATTAATAACTCAGACTCAGAAAGGATAGTCTAATAGTTCAACCAATTCCATACAGATCAAATTACTTTGGTTTAGAGAAGTTCTTAGAAAAGAGATTAGAGAACTTCTGGTTATAGTTCTAACATGTGAAGAACTTGGTAGTCAGCACTCCCATCTTTACAATAGAAAAACAGCCACTCCAAATCAACAATTTTTCCTAGGCTCATCAGAGAATTCAGGTTATGGGGCAAACCACCACCCCAAAATTTGAAACTGCTAGAACTGACACATGAATTTGGCAAAGTTGCAGGATATAAAATTGAGGTACAGGGGCGCCTGGGTGGCGCAGTCGGTTAAGCGTCCGACTTCAGCCAGGTCACGATCTCGTGGCCCGTGAGTTTGAGCCCCGCGTCAGGCTCTGGGCTGATGGCTCAGAGCCTGGAGCCCGTTTCCGATTCTGTGTCTCCCTCTCTCTCTGCCCCTCCCCCGTTCATGCTCTGTCTCTCTCTGTCCCAAAAATAAATAAACGTTGAAAAAAAAAACTTAAAAAAAAAATTGAGGTACAGAAATTGGTTGCATTTCTACACACCAAAATGAAGCAACAGAAACAAAAATCAATGAAACGATCCCATTTACAATCGCACTGAAAACCATAAAATACCTAGGAATACGCTTCACCAAAGAGGTAAAAGATCTGTATGCTGAAAACTATAGAAAGCTTATGAAAGAAATTGAAGAAGACACGAAGAAATGGAAAAACATTCCATGTTCATGGATCAGAAGAACAAATATTGTTAAAATGTCAATACTACCCAAAGCAATCCCTATCAAAATAACACCAGCATTCTTCACAGAGCTAGAACAATTCTAAATTTTTATGGAACCACAAAAGACCCCAAATAGCCAAAGCAATCCTGACAAAGAAAACCAAACCTGAAGGCATCACAATTCTGGACTTCAAGCGGCATTACAAAGTTGTAATCATCAAAACAGTATGGTACTGGCACAAGAACAGACACTCAGATCAATGGAAGAGAACAGAGAACCCATAAATGAGCCAACAGATGTATGGCCACCTAATCTTCAACAGAGCAGGAAAGAATATCCAGGGGGAAAAAGACCATCTCTTCAGCAAATAGTGTTGGGAAAACTGGACAGTGACATGCAGAAGAATGAAACTGGACTGCTTTCTTACACCATACATAAAAATAAACTCAAGGGGCGCCTGGGTGGCTCAGTCGGTTAAGCGTCCGACTTCGGCTCAGGTCACGATCTCGCGGTATGTGAGTTCGAGCCCCGCGTCGGGCTCTGTGCTGACTGCTCAGAGTCTGGAGCTTGTTTCAGATTCTGTGTCTCCCTCTCTTTCTGACCCTCCCCTGTTCATGCTCTGTCTCTCTCTGTCGCAAAAATAAATAAACGTTAAAAAAAAATTTTTTTTAAATAAAAATAAACTCAAAATGAATGAAAGACCTAAATGTAAGACAGGAATCTATCAAAATACTATAGGAGAAAATGGGCAACAACCTCTTTGACCTCAGCCGTAGCAACTTCTTACTAGATATGTCTCCAGAGGCAAGGGAAACAAAAGCAAAAATGAACTATTGGGGCCTCATCAAGATAAAAAGTTTCTGCACAATGGAAACAATCAACAAAACTAAAAGGCAACCAATGGAATGACAGTAGATATTTGCAAATGGCATATTGGATAAGGGGTTAGTATCAAAAATCTAGAAAGAACTTATCAAATTCAAAACCCAAAAACAAACAATCCAGTGAAGAAATAGTCAAAAGACACGAACAGAAACTTTTCCAAAGAAGACATCCATGGCTAACAGACACATGAAAAGATACTCAACATCACTCATTATCAGAGAAATACAAATCATAACCACAATGAGATACCACCTCACACCCATCAGAATGTCTAACATTAACAACTCAGGCAACAACAGATGTTGGTGAGGATACTGAGAAAGGGAAACCCTCTTGCACGGCTGGTGGGAATGCAAACTGGTGCAGCCACTCTGGAAAACAGTGTGGAGGATACTCAAACAATTAAAAATAGAGCTACCCTATGACCCAGCAATTGCACTACTAGGTATTTGTCCAAAAGGTATAAAAATTCTAATTCAAAGGGGCACATGCACCCCAACGTTAATAGTAGCACTATTAACAATAGCCAAATTATGGAAAAAGCCCAAATGTCCATTGACTGACAAATGGATAAAGAAGATGTGATATATATATATATATATATATATATATATATATATATGAAATCTTGCCACTTGCAACAATGTGGATGGAACTGGAGGGTATTATGCTAAGTGAAATAAGTCAGCCAGAGGAAGATAAATACCACATGATCTCACTCATATGTACAATTTAAGATACAAAACAGATGAACATAAGGGAAGGGAAGGAAAAATAAGATAAAAACAGAGAGGGAGGCAAACCATAAGAGACTCTTTATTTTTTTTTTCAACGTTTATTTATTTTTGGGACAGAGAGAGACAGAGCATGAACGGGGGAGGGGCAGAGAGAGGGAGACACAGAATCAGAAACAGGCTCCAGGCTCTGAGCCATCAGCCCAGAGCCTGACACGGGGCTCGAACTCACGGACCGCGAGATCGTGACCTGGCTGAAGTCGGACGCCCAACCGACTGCGCCACCCAGGCGCCCCAAGAGACTCTTAAATACAGAGAACAAACTGAGGGTTGCTGGAGGGGTGTTGGGTTGGGTGATGGGCTAAATGGATAATGGGCATTAAGGAGGGCACTTGCTGAGATGAGCACTGGGTGTTATATGTAAGTGATGAATCACTAAATTCTACTCCTAAAACTTTTATTATTTAGCCCAAATCAAATGCCACTTATTCTCTATGCTTTCCCTGCCACTTCTCCACACAGTAAAAATCATGTCTTGTCTATGTCCCCAGAGCACTTTCTTACTACTTCTATTTCAGTTTCTATCTGTCAGTGAACTATTCATGTGTTTCTACTAATCTGTGTACTTCTCATGGCATTAACATCTATATTTTAATTCCTTGTTTTCTGAAGAGATGATCTTCTTGGTATTATCTTAGAAATATTATTGCCGGTGGGTGTGGGCAAGATGGCGGCTTAGGAGGACTCTGGGCTCACCGCACGTCCTGCTGATCACTTAGATTCCATCTACACCTGCCTAAATAACCCAGAAAACCGCCAGAGGATTAGCAGAACGGAGTCGCCGGAGCCAAACGCAGACGAGAGGCCCACGGAAGAGGGTAGGAAGGGCGGCGAGGCGGTGCGCGCTCCACGGACTGGCGGGAGGGAGCCGGGGCGGAGGGGCGGCTCGCCGGCCAAGCAGAGCCCCCGAGTCTGGCTTGCAAAAGCGGAGGGGCCTGACGGACTGTGTTCCCACAACAAGCGCGACTTAGCGTCTGGGAGGTCATACGTTAACAGCTCTGCTCGGAAAGCGGGAAGGCTGGAGGACAAAGGGAGGGAGAGCTGCTGAGCCCCCTGACAACAGAGCTCAGTTTGGTGGGGAACAAAGGTGCTCGCCAGCGCCATCTCCCCCGCCCATCCCCCAGCCGAAATCCCAAAGGGAACCGGTTCCTGCCAGGGAACTTGCTCGCTCCGCGCAAACACCCAACTCTGCGCTTCGGCGGAGCCAAACCTCCGGCAGCGGATCTGACTCCCTCCCGCTGCCACAGGGCCCCTCCTGAAGTGGATCACCTAAGGAGAAGCGATCTAAGCCTGCCCCTCCTGCCCCCGAGCACCTTGCCTACCCACCCCAGCTAATACGCCAGATCCCCAGCATCACAAGCCTGGCAGGGTGCAAGTAGCCCAGACGAGCCACACCACCCCACAGTGAATCCCGCCCCTAGGAGAGGGGAAGAGAAGGCACACACCAGTCTGACTGTGGCCCCAGCGGTGGGCTGGGGGCAGACATCAGGTCTGACTGCGGCCCCGCCCACCAACTCCAGTTATACACCACAGCACAGGGCAAGTGCCCTGCAGGTCCTCACCACGCCAGGGACTATCCAAAATGACCAAGCGGAAGAATTCCCCTCAGAAGAATCTCCAGAAAATAACAACAGCTAATGAGCTGATCAAAAAGGATTTAAATAACATAACAGAAAGTGAATTTAGAATAATAGTCATAAAATTAATCGCTGGGCTTGAAAACAATATACAGGACAGCAGAGAATCTCTTGCTACAGAGATCAAGGGACTAAGGAACAGTCACGAGGAGCTGAAAAACGCTTTAAACGAAATGCATAACAAAATGGAAACCACCACAGCTCGGCTTGAAGAGGCAGAGGAGAGAATAGGTGAACTAGAAGATAAAGTTATGGAAAAAGAGGAAGCTGAGAAAAAGAGAGATAAAAAAATCCAGGAGTATGAGGGGAAAATTAGAGAATTAAGTGATACACTAAAAAGAAATAATATACGCATAATTGGTATCCCAGAGGAGGAAGAGAGAGGGAAAGGTGCTGAAGGGGTACTTGAAGAAATAATAGCTGAGAACTTCCCTGAACTGGGGAAGGAAAAAGGCATAGAAATCCAAGAGGCACAGAGAACTCCCTTCAGACGTAACTTGAATCGATCTTCTGCACGACATATCATAGTGAAACTGGCAAAATACAAGGATAAAGAGAAAATTCTGAAAGCAGCAAGGGGTAAACGTGCCCTCACATATAAAGGGAGACCTATAAGACTCGTGACTGATCTCTCTTTTGAAACTTGGCAGGCCAGAAAGAATTGGCATGAGATTTTCAGGGTGCTAGACAGAAAAAACATGCAGCCAAGAATCCTTTATCCAGCAAGTTTGTCATTTAGAATAGAAGGAGAGATAAAGGTCTTCCCAAACAAACAAAAACTGAAGGAATTTGTCACCACTAAACCAGCCCTACAAGAGATCCTAAGGGGGACCCTGTGAGACAAAGTCCCAGAGACATCACTACAAGCATAAAACATACAGACATCACAATGACTCTAAACCCGTATCTTTCTATAATAACACTGAATGTAAATGGACTAAATGCGCCAACCAAAAGACATAGGGTATCAGAATGGATAAAAAAACAAGACCCATCTATTTGCTGTCTACAAGAGACTCATTTTAGACCTGAGGACACCTTTAGATTGAGAGTGAGGGGATGGAGAACTATTTATCATGCGACTGGAAGCCAAAAGAAAGCTGGAGTAGCCATACTTATATCAGACAAACTAGACTTTAAATTCAAGGCTGTAACAAGAGATGAAGAAGGACATTATATAATAGTTACAGGGTCTATCCATCAGGAAGAGCTAACAATTATAAATGTCTATGCGCCGAATACCGGAGCCCCCAAATATATAAAACAATTACTCATAAACATAAGCAACCTTATTGATAAGAATGTGGTAATTGCAGGGGACTTTAATACACCACTTACAGAAATGGATAGATCATCTAGACACACGGTCAATAAAGAAACAAGGGCCCTGAAGGAGACATTGGATCAGATGGACTTGACAGATATATTTAGAACTCTGCATCCCAAAGCAACAGAATATACTTTCTTCTCGAGTGCACATGGAACATTCTCCAAGATAGATCATATACTGGGTCACAAAACAGCCCTTCATAAGTTTACAAGAATTGAAACTATACCATGCTTACTTTCAGACCACAATGCTATGAAGCTTGAAATCAACCACAGAAAAAAGTCTGGAAAACCTCCAAAAGCATGGAGGTTAAAGAACACCCTACTAACGAATGAGTGGGTCAACCAGACAATTAGAGAAGAAATTAAAAAATATATGGAAACAAACGAAAATGAAAATACAACAATCCAAACGCTTTGGGACACAGCAAAGGCAGTCCTGAGAGGAAAATACATTGCAATCCAGGCCTATCTCAAGAAACAAGAAAAATCCCAAATACAAAATCTAACAGCACACCTAAAGGAACTAGAAGCAGAACAGCAAAGGCAGCCTAAGCCCAGCAGAAGAAGAGAAATAATAAAGATCAGAGCAGAAATAAACAATATATAATCTAAAAAAACTGTAGAGCAGATCATCGAAACCAAGAGTTGGTTTTTTGAAAAAATAAACAAAATTGACAAACCTCTAGCCAGGCTTCTCAAAAAGAAAAGGGAGATGACCCAAATAGATAAAATCATGAATGAAAATGGAATTATTACAACCAATCCCTCAGAGATACAAACAATTATCAGGGAATACTATGAAAAATTATATGCCAACAAATTGGACAACCTGGAAGAAATGGACAAATTCCTGAACACCCACACTCTTCCAAAACTCAATCAGGAGGAAATAGAAAGCTTGAACAGACCCATAACCAGTGAAGAAATTGAATCGGTTATCAAAAATCTCCCAACAAATAAGAGTCCAGGACCAGATGGCTTCCCAGGGGAGTTCTACCAGACATTTAAAGCAGAGATAATACCTATCCTTCTCAAGCTATTCCAAGAAATAGAAAGGGAAGGAAAACTTCCAGACTCATTCTATGAAGCCAGTATTACTTTGATTCCTAAACCAGACAGAGACCCAGTAAAAAAAGAGAACTACAGGCCAATATCCCTGATGAATATGGATGCAAAAATTCTCAATAAGGTACTAGCAAATCGAATTCAACGGCATATAAAAAGAACTATTCACCATGATCAAGTGGGATTCATTCCTGGGATGCAGGGCTGGTTCAACATTCGCAAAACAATCAACGTGATACATCACATTAACAAAAAAAAAGAGAAGAACCATATGATCCTGTCAATCGATGCAGAAAAGGCCTTCGACAAAATCCAGCACCCTTTCTTGATAAAAACCCTTGAGAAAGTCGGGATAGAAGGAACATACTTAAAGATCATAAAAGCCATTTATGAAAAGCCCACAGCTAACATCATCCTCAACGGGGAAAAACTGAGAGCTTTTTCCCTGAGATCAGGAACACGACAAGGATGCCCACTCTCACCGCTGCTGTTTAACACAGTGCTGGAAGTTCTAGCATCAGCAATCAGACAACAAAAGGAAATCAAAGGCATCAAAATTGGCAAAGATGAAGTCAAGCTTTCGCTTTTTGCAGATGACATGATATTATACATGGAAAATCCGATAGACTCCACCAAAAGTCTGCTAGAACTGATACAGGAATTCAGCAAAGTTGCAGGATACAAAATCAATGTACAGAAATCAGTTGCATTCTTATACACTAACAATGAAGCAACAGAAAGACAAATAAAGAAACTGATCCCATTCACAATTGCACCAAGAAGCATAAAATACCTAGGAATAAATCTAACCAAAGATGTAAAGGATCTGTATGCTGAAAACTATAGTAAGCTTCTGAAGGAAATTGAAGAAGATTTAAAGAAATGGAAAGATATTCCCTGCTCATGGATTGGAAAAATAAATATTGTCAAAATGTCAATACTACCCAAAGCTATCTACACATTCAATGCAATCCCAATCAAAATTGCACCAGCATTCTTCTCGAAACTAGAACAAGCCATTCTAAAATTCATATGGAACCACAAAAGGCCCCGAATAGCCAAAGGAATTTTGAAGAAGAAGACCAAAGCAGGAGGCATCACAATCCCAGACTTTAGCCTCTACTACAAAGCTGTCATCATCAAGACAGCATGGTATTGGCACCAAAACAGACACATAGACCAATGGAATAGAATAGAAATCCCAGAACTAGACCCACAAACGTATGGCCAACTCATCTTTGACAAAGCAGGAAAGAACATCCAATGGAAAAAAGACAGCCTCTTTAACAAATGGTGCTGGGAGAACTGGACAGCAACATGCAGAAGGTTGAAACTAGACCACTTTCTCACACCATTCACAAAAATAAACTCAAAATGGATAAAGGACCTAAATGTGAGACAGGAAACCATCAAAACCTTAGAGGAGAAAGCAGGAAAAGACCTCTCTGACCTCAGCCGTAGCAATCTCTTACTCGACACATCCCCAAAGGCAAGGGAATTAAAAGCAAAAGTGAATTACTGGGACCTTATGAAGATAAAAAGCTTCTGCACAGCAAAGGAAACAACCAACAAAACTAAAAGGCAACCAACGGAATGGGAAAAGATATTCGCAAATGACATATCGGACAAAGGGCTAGTATCCAAAATCTATAAAGAGCTCACCAAACTCCACACCCGAAAAACAAATAACCCAGTGAAGAAATGGGCAGAAAACATGAATAGACACTTCTCTAAAGAAGACATCCGGATGGCCAACAGGCACATGAAAAGATGTTCAGCGTCGCTCCTTATCAGGGAAATACAAATCAAAACCACACTCAGGTATCACCTCACGCCAGTCAGAGTGACCAAAATGAACAAATCAGGAGACTATAGATGCTGGAGAGGATGTGGAGAAACGGGAACCCTCTTGCACTGTTGGTGGGAATGCAAATTGGTGCAGCCGCTCTGGAAAGCAGTGTGGAGGTTCCTCAGAAAATTAAAAATAGACCTACCCTATGACCCAGCAATAGCACTGCTAGGAATTTATCCAAGAGATACAGGAGCACTGATGCATAGGGCCACTTGTACCCCAATGTTCATAGCAGCACTCTCAACAATAGCCAAATTATGGAAAGAGCCTAAATGTCCATCAACTGATGAATGGATAAAGAAATTGTGGTTTATATACACAATGGAATATTACGTGGCAATGAGAAAAAATGAAATATGGCCTTTTGTAGCAACGTGGATGGAACTGGAGAGTGTGATGCTAAGTGAAATAAGCCATACAGAGAAAGACAGATACCATATGGTTTCACTCTTATGTGGATCCTGAGAAACTTAACAGGAACCCATGGGGGAGGGGAAGGAAAAAAAAAAAAAAAGAGGTTAGAATGGGAGAGAGCCAAAGCATAAGAGACTGTTAAAAACTGAGAACAAACTGAGGGTTGATGGGGGGTGGGAGGGAGGAGAGGGTGGGTGATGGGTATTGAGGAGGACACCTTTTGGGATGAGCACTGGGTGTTGTATGGAAACCAATTTGTCAATAAATTTCATAAAAAAAAAAAAGAAATATTATTGCCTTTTCCAGTATGCCCCAACTCCTAGTAAAGGAAAAAGTCTAATTCTGCAATATGTTACTTATATGGCTACAATAATGTGTAGTATGTAGAAAGGAAATGGGGAAATTCATCAGTGAAATATGCTTAGTTTCAAAGTAAAAGATATCTGAATATATTTTAAATAGAAGGAGAAGCTAATGATGAGACACATGCAAAATCCATTATTAACAAAAAGGTTTAGGAAGGAGGCATTCCACCAAAGTCTGAGCGAAGTTTCCTGTAACTTCTATAGAGGACATTTGAGTCTCCTTTCTCCCAGACAACATCCCAGGAGAGCTGAACAGTGGGGCACAGAGTGAGGAGTGACACAGTGCATGGACGCTCCCAAGGCCCATCACAGAGTTGCCAGATGTCTTCTGTGCACAAGAAGTTTGTGCTTTTTTTTAATCTTTTTTTTTAATTGAGGAAAAAATCTCTTTAGACAAAATTTCTTAGCATTAAAAATTAAATTTGAGAATTAACTTCATATGAACCCAAACATACACACTGTCTTGTTTTGAATACAATGAACCTTTTTTGGTGGTCATCCAAGCAAGCCTCCTTGAGACTCCATCTCCTTTCCCCACTTGCCTGGCACCGAACATTAGCCCGCTGAGTTCTTGCCATTCCTTCTACATATTTCTTTCAGAGCTCTTATCACAACATCTCTTAATTATTTGTATATACTTCTGTTTCCCACACTAGATTGTGAACTTCTAGATAATAGGGAACATTTTTTGTTCATTCTTTTATGTATCCTCAGCATCCAGCTTAGTATGGGCATATAAAAAAAAAAGTTAATGACCAAAAAAGAAAACAGAGTTTGTACTGAAGTGCCATGGCATTTCAATACTTTATTAAAAATTAATATAATTTTCGAGGATAAATCTGATTTAAACACATAGAAAATATACAAAGTTATTTGGCCTATTATTCATTCATTCTTTCATTCATTTATTCATTCAGTTATATTTACCATATGTCATTAAGCATCAAAGATTTCCAGATTAAAAACCAAGTGCCCATTATTTTTCAGTATTTCAAATCATTTTCTTATGTGTACTTCTGCCTGAGAAGGATAAAATGCATTTTATAGTTCCAGCTGAGCTTACGAGATTTACATTTCTTTTTTTTTTTTTTTTTTAGATTTACATTTCTGACAGGTAAAATACATGTTGCCTTTTTCTTTATTTGCTTCACTGAAAACCAGCAAATAATTTAAGAGATAGACTTTTCAAACTTACATCTCCCAAGTCTTTTGACTAGGCAACTGTAGAAAATATTTAACAAATCATTAATCATCCTATAATCATTTTACCAAATAACATATTATAAAAAAGTCATAAACTAGAATTGGCAGGATGTTATCATATTCTTCTGAGAATGCTATGTTTTTAGAATGGGCAACCACCCTTTACATTATTATATATACAGTCTAAACACAGAGACACTGCAGAGCTCAGTTCCTTGATTTAATGACAGAAAATATATTCCCACAAATAAAATTAATCTCTAAGCTGCAACAGTTAATTTTCCAAATTTGGGTCCCATAACATATTTGTTGTGTTTACGCTTTGAATACAAAGTAATGAAATGGATTTTTTAATAAGCATATCAGAATATATGCATCCAAATATGTGTCACCACTCAAAATAGTCAATTGGGTTAAGACATTTTTAATTTATTACAAGAATGTTGCTATTCCTCAAACATTTATTATGGAAGAAATAGAGATAGGTTTATGTTGGGGTGACAACAAAAGGATGGAGTGATCAATTTTATCTGGATTTTTGAGAAGGACTTCAGAAAGAGTTAGGCTTTATGCATGGTCTTAAATGACACTAAGTAGATGCTTTGTCATGCACATGGATGGCACATACAAAAAAAAATCACACAGAGAAGAAAGATTGGGTCTCTGTAATTATCAGTGGTTTGACATGATTGTGTGAGAGTAGGGGTGAAAGCTTTAGAAGATGGGACTCAAGAAGTAAGCAAAGGCAAGGTCAGTGAAGGCCTTGTATATCATGCAAAAAAGTTTGAAACAATCCTATACACAGAAGCTAGCACAATGGGATTTGTATTTTAAAATAAATATTCTGACCATAATATGGAACACTGATTACAATGGCCTGGGGCTGACGGGAAGATCAGTTAAGAGACAAGTGAGAGCTAAATTACTACAGTCAGAGTAAGGATTGATTTGAGAATTATTTAAAATATAGAACTGATGAGTGAGTAACATGTTACACAAAAATTCCAATGAAGATAAAGTGTGATGACTCTCAGGTTTCTGGCTTGTAAGATTGAGTGAATAGTGGTACCAGTAGCTAGATAAAGAAATATAAAAATGCATCAAATGTGGGGAAAGAATATTCAGATTTGAAGATGTTGAGCTCCACATATCTGTGGAATTTTCCAGTTGAGTCTGATTGCAAGAGACTGATCTATGGGTGATAAGAGCTTAGTGATAAGAATCTATGGGTGATGAGGATATACATAGTAAAGGAAACCATGCGACAGATGAATTCCCCCAGAAATAATATAAAGAGAAGAAGAAAAGAGAACCAACAAGGAATTTGAAGTGAAGGATAGTATTACAGGGGTGCCTGGGTGCCTCGGTTGAGCATCCGACTTCCGCTCAGGTCATAATCTCGCAGTTGATGAGTTTGAGCCCCGCGTCAGGCTGTGTGCTGACATCTCAGAGCCTGGACTCTGCTTCGGATTCTGTGTCTCCCTCTCTCCCTGCCCCTCCCTCGCTCATGTTCTATCTCTCTCTGTCTCAAAAATAAAATAAACATTAAGGAAAAAAATTTTTAATTATAAAAAGGATAGTATTACAAAACAGAGGAGTAAGCAGGCAGTGGGTAAGAGGAGACTTTGCTAAGTATTGTGTCTTAAAAGCCAAGGGATAAAAACTCAAAAAAAGTGGGGGGAAGCAATAAGAAGTAGTAAAAAGTATTAATCAATGTGTTATGTGCTTTCTTCTGTATTATGTTTATTTAATCCTGAAAACATGCCTCTAAAAGCAAGTATTTCTCATTTTACAAGAAGATAAAGTAGGCCAACTTGACCAATGTCAACAGGTAACAAGTTGTGGAATCAGTATTTGAACTGAGGTCCATCTGCCCCCAGGACATATAAATGAGGCCAATAGCATCATAACAAGAAAGAGAGGAAAATGGACAACACATGTGGCAGAGTGTAATCAGTGGAGTAACCAGAATTATAGAAATCAGAAAGTAAATCCAGTGGACACTGACTTCACTTTCAAAAGGCTTGATTTATGGGTTTCAGTGAGAGGGGATCTTAGGGATAAGGGACTTTTCCCCAAAACTAAAGGGACTTAGCCATGTTGATGAGAAAGTACAAATAGAAAAGGAGAAGGTAAAGTGGCAGAATTAAGACCATTACAGAATCCAGGTCTTTAAAGAGATGAGATGAATTAAGGTTTAGGTAAAACTTTAGTTTTGAATTTGTACCTCATCATGATCTCTAGATTTAATGGATGTCATCAGAGCTATAAATTCCAAATTGTGTTTGACCCTTATCTTACACCATATGCAAAAATCAACTCAAAATGGATTAAAGACTTTAACATAAGGCCTGAAACCATAACACTCTTAGCAGAAAACGTAGAAAACATCCTTGACATTGGTCTTGGCAATGATTTCTTGGGTAAGACTACAAAAAGCACAGGCAACAAAAAAAACTAAAACAAATGGGACTACATCAAACTAAAAAGCTTCTACTCAGTAAAAGAAATTACTAACAAAATGAAAGGGCAACTTATGGAGTGAAAAAAAATATTTGCAAACCACATTATCTGTGGTTAATACCCACCCCCCCACCCCCCTAATACAAGGAACTGATACCACTCAATAGTGAAAAACAAGTAACCCAATTGAAAACTGAGTAACGTCCAACTCTTGATTTCAGCTTAGGTCATGATCTCACGGTTGGTGAGATTGAGCCCTGGGTTGGGCTCTGTGCTCACAGCATGGAGCCTGCTTGGAAATCTCTGTCTCCCTCTCCCTCTGCCCCTCCTCCACTCACACACACACACACACACACACACACACACACACACACACTCTCTCAAAATAAATAAACATTTTAAAACAAACAAATAAATAAATGACAAAGAATCTAAATAGATATTTTCCAAAGAGATACAAATGACTAACAGGTATATGAAAAGGCAGTCAACATCACTAAATCATAAGGGAAATGTTAATCAGAACCACAATGAAATATCACCTCACACTTGCTAGTATGGTTATCATCCAAAAGACAAGAAATAACAAATGTTGGCAAGGATGTGGAGAAAAGGAAACTCTTGTCTACTATTGGTGGTGATGAAAATTGGTACAGCCAAAATGGAAAACAGCATGGAGGTCCCTCAAGAAATTAGAAATGGAAATACCATGTGAGCCAGCAATTCCACTTCCAGGTATTCACCCAAAGGAAACAAGATCAGTTTGTTGAAGAGATATCTGTACTCCCATGTTCACTGCAGCATTTTTCACAATAGCCGAGATAATGGTAACAACCTACATGTCCATTAATGGTGAATGGATAAATGTTGTGATATAAATATACGATGAAATATTATTCAGCATTTTAAAATCCTGCCATTTGTGACAACATGGATGAATCTTGAGGGCATTATGCTAAGTGAAATAAGCTAGACAGAGAAAGACAAAAACTGCATGGCATTGCTTGTATGTGGAATCTAAATAATAATAATAATGAAGAAGAAGGAGAAGGAGGAGGAGGAGGAGGAGGAGGCGAAGGACAAGGAGAAGAAGGAGAAGAAGAAGTCAAACTTGTAGAAAACTGATTCCCAGGGGCTGGGGGGGGGGGGGTGGTGGGGAAAATAGGGATAGGCTGATAAAGGATATAAACTTTTAAATATAAGGGGGGTGCCTGGGTGGCTCAGACGGTTAAGTGGCCAACTGCAGCTCAGGTCATGACCTTGCAGTCTGTGTGTTTGAGCCCCGCTTCAGGCTGTATGCTGACAGCTCAGAGCCTGGAGCCTGCTTCCAATTCTGTGTCTCCCTCTCTTTCTGCCCCTCCCCTGCTATCTCTCTGTCTCTGTCTCTCTCTCTCAAAAATAATAAACATCAAAACAAATTTTTAAATATAAGATGAATAAGGTCTGAGGATGTAATGTATAACACAGTGATCATTGTTGGTAACATTGTATTTCCTCACTGAAATTTGGTAAGAGAGTGAAACTTAAAGTTCTCAACAACAAAAATTGTATGTTAGGTGATGGATGTGTTAATTTACTCAGTGGGGGGATCATTTCACACCTGTACATGTATATCAAATTACCATATTGTACACTTTAAATACCTGAAAATCTTCTTTTTAGTTATGCCTCAATAAAGCTGAAAAAAACATACAGTATGTATAATACAATCGACTTTAAAAATAGTAAACCATAAAAAGAAATTCAAATAAAATTAAATGGCTACAATAGACAGTGAATTATTTCTAGTATACTATAGCACCAAAGAAGTTTGTCAAGTCATTCCTGATCTTTTGAACATTGGCTTTTTAACACTGATCAAAGATAACTATCGCAAAGAAAGGTGGAAGAAATGGCGATAGAGTAAGCTGGAAGGATGCTGGGCAAGTTAGTAGTCTGATGTAGCAACAGCTATTCAGGCTCCTCTGAAGGAAGGGGTCTTCTTAAAATTAAGCACAGCTCAGTTTCATCTTCGTTACTGACAGGAAGACCATATAATTTATAGTTCTAACCAGGACATTTCTGAAAGTGAAAGTGGATGCTATATATAACTACTGTGGGACAGCAGATTTATTCTAGAATTGCCCCAGTTAAATCAGGATATGCGATCACCCTAATTACTCATCACCCTGTTAAGAATTATGTTAGGAATGGGGGGTGGGGCAGATGAGGACATTTGTAGCTACACAATACAAGTCTCCCTCAAGGAATTACGATTTGAAAAATGAAAAAAAAAATTAAGTAATTCTAAAACACAGCTGTGACAAGATGGAAATTTAAGAGAGAAGCGCCAGTGTGGCACGGATGATAGGTGGAGCTAATTAGTAAAGCCTAGCAGAAATCAGTAAATTAAATTGTTCACCAAATAAAGTGTGCCACATTGCACAATCTTTTCTCAGAGGCTAGGATAAGTATTTCACTTTTAGGTTTTGCTTTTGTGCAGTTGTTGCTACCTCTATTACATATTTCATACGTCAGTGAGATAAGAATGAGATACAATTCAAACTGAGACCTTCACCTTCCTAACCACATATGTTTATAAGCAACAAGGAAATAATGAGTGTAGTGGGTGAACTCAATTCTAGCTTCAGACTAAACAATGAACTAGGATTTTATAATTGCAATTACAGTGAAGGTTTCATGTTGTATATAAACAACCAACAATATTTCCCCCTTTGATCTTGCATCTCCGTTCCGGTTCATAAGTGTTTTACGTCCAGTTTTTGGATAGAAAGTTCAAAACCTATTCTATAAAATTCCTGTCGGTGTTTTTAGAACTTTGGTATATGTACGAACCACTTAGGGATTGTGTTAAGATGCATATTTTATACACCATATCTGAGGAAAGGCACAAATTCTGCATTTCTCCCATCCTAGTACTAACCAGGCCCACCCTGCTTAGCTTCCAAGATCAGATGAGATGGGGTGCATTCAGGGTGGTATGGCTTTAGACATAAATTCTGCATTTCTAACAAGCTCTCATGTGAGGCTGAAGCTACTGATCCATGGACCACACTTTGGAAAGCAGCAGTCTATGTTGTTCTAACACTCCTAACTACACAACCTACTTTTTTGTCATTTTAATTCAAATCCAAGGAAATGAAGACTAATCTGAAATGTCTCTAATTACAATTTCATCAATCACCACAGGAGATTTGTAAGAGATAGAGGATGTTTCAGTAGGTGTAGGAAATACTCAGGGGTATGTGTGCTTATTTTTTTTACTATTTTTCAAATTTAAATTCTAGTTAGTTAACATGTCGTGTAATACTGGTTTCAGGAGTAGAATTTAGTGATTCATCACCTACATATAATACTCAGTGCTCATCATAGAAAGTGCCTTTCTTAATACACATCACCATTTAAAACCATTCCTCACCTATTTCCCTCCATCAACCTTCAGTTTCTTCTCTGTTATTAAGAGTATCATGCCTTGTGTCCCTCTCTCTTTTTCCGCCTCTCATATGATCATCTGTTTTTTCTTTTAAATTCCACATATGAGTAACATCATATGGTATTTGTCTTTCTCTGACTTATTTCGCTTAGCATAATACACTCTAGCTCCATCCACATCATTGCAAATGGCAAGATTTCATTCTTTTTGATGGCTGAGTAATATTCCATTGTATATATATATATCATATCTTCTTTATCCATTCATTAGTCGATGGGCACTTGAGCTCTTTCCTTAGTTTGGCTACTGTTGGTAATGCTGCTATAAACATTGGGCTTCATGTCCCCTTCAAATCTGTATTTTTGTATCCTTTGGGTAAATACCTAACAACACAATTGTTGGGTCATAGGGCTGTTCTAGTTTTAGCTTATTGAGGACCCTCCATACTGTTTTCCAGAGTGGCTGCACCAGTTTGCATTTCCATTAGCAGTGTAAGAGGGTTCCCCTTTCTCCACATCCTCATTATCACCTATTTTTTCTTGTCTTGTTAATGTTAGCCATTCTGACAGGTGTGAGGTGGTATCTCATTGTAGTTTTGATTTGTATTTCCCTGAGGATGAATGATGTTGAGTATCTTTTCATGTGTCTGTTTGCCACCTGGATGTCTTCTATGGAAAAATGTCTATTCATGTCTTCTGCCCATTTCTTAACTGGATTATTTGGTTTTTCAGTGTTAGTTTGATAAGTTCTTTTACATTTTGGATACTAACCCTTTGTCAGACATGCAAATATTTTCTCCCATTCTGTAGACTGCCTTTTAGTTTTGTTGATTTTTTCCTTCTCTGTGAAGAAGCTTTTTATCTTTATGAAGCCTCAATTGTTCATTTTTGCTTTTGTTTCCCCTGTCTCTGGCATTGTGTCTAATAAGAAGGAGCTATGGCTGAGGTCAAAGAGATTGTTGCCTGTGTTCTCCCTCAGGATTTTGATGGTTTCCTGTATTATATTTAGATTTTTCATCCATTTTGAATTTATTTTCATGTATGGTGTAAGAAAGTGGTCCAGTTTCATTCTTCAGCATGATGCTGTCCGGTTTCCCCAACACCATCTGTTGAAGAAACTGTCTTTTTTCCATTGGATATTCTTTCCTGCTTTGTCAGAGATTAGTTAGCCCTATAGTTGTAAGGGATATGTTTGTTTAAACAGTTCTTTAGGTAGTTCTAAAAGACAGCCAGGTTTGGGAAGCACTGCCTTAAATTATAGTTGAAACAAATATGGTAACACCAGAATATTCACATAAAAACTGGGTAGCAAGTCAACTTGTCTCTGTTTACCACAGAATAAAAACGTTCAGTCTTCTACACCATCAGTTCTCTTTATGAGTTTTGAATTCTCATAAAAAAATTAAATGAGGTCCTTAGGCTCCATGTGAGGGAAATAATATTATTTTCCAAGTATCACATAAACAATGTATGTGGGTATATATTCCCTTTAAATGCACTTGTGTCCACAGCAGAAGTTGTTGTAATATTCTCTGAAGTGGATGATACAAAGTTTCCAATTCAATTGTTTTCATTTTAATCTGCGCCTTTATAAAAATCAAGACTGCCAAAACAAAATGTATCAGCATGTGCCATTCTAAGCTAAGTGAGAAAATGTATTTGCAAGTATCTTTTTCTAACCAGTGCTTTTTAATCACCTTCTCAGTCTCCTTTGACAGGTGGATATATTCCAAGACTTCAAAAGAGTTTTGTGGTTTCAATCAATTTCAGAATGCTAAAATGGCTAATAAGCCAAACTAGTGTATATATCATTGGTTCACCGAGTATAATATTATTTTGAATAATAACATCTACCAACTTTTGAATACCTTTCACATACAAGGCTCCAGGCTAAAATATTATGCTCACTTAAATTATCAAATATAGAACTAAGAGCAATAATGCAAATAGCTAATATAAAACCATTTTATAAGTATGGGGAATGAAGCTTGAAGAAGTTGAGGATCTTAGTCTCTGTCAAATATGAGCCTTATTTTATTTCTTTAAGTTTTTTTTAAGTTTATTTATTTTGGGCAGGGGGAGAAAGAGAGAGCATGAACAGTGGAGTGGAAGAGAGACAGGGTAATAGAGAATCTCAAGCAGGTTCCACTCTATCAGTGCAGAGCCCAGTGCAGGGCTTGAACCCACAAACCATGAGATCATGACCTGAGCTGAAACCATGAGTTGGATGCTTACCCAACTGAGCCACCCAGGTGCCCCTATGAACTCTTATTTTAGCTCATACCTCCCTGCATCTTATGCAGGTGATATAAATTCCACTATGACTTTCAAAACCTGTGAACTGATAAAACAGAAGTGGAAGCCATATTGGCTTTATAAAATTAAAGAACTGTCCTGGCATCAATGATCCCTATTTTCAAGAAACCAAGACAGTCATTGTGTACACTCCAAACAAATGAGAATACAGATCCTTTAAGTTAGACCTAGTGTTTTAGCTTCACTGAAATTTTCTACATAATACAGATTCCAAATTATAGCTGTCCATATAAATAGACTTCCAATTAAAAGCATTTATAACCACTACTCACAGTGTTACTAAAAGGAAAAGTCCCACAAACCCCAGTTTATATGAAAAAGGAGAAAAGTACCCAGACACCAGACCAGAGCAGTTTGAGGAGTCCATCAGGAGGTACACAAAATTGTGTAGGGGTGTCTTGGCAGAGGTGGAATGCAGGATAAGTCTCCCAAAGAAAAGAGCTCTACACTGAAAAGAAACTTCTGAAAGCAGGTCTGATGTCTGGTGTGTCAAACACTGGCAAAGGGGAATTATAATGAAGGGTTCCAGAGATTGCATCTTGGGGGGTAGAGGGACACACTTTGGAAGGCAGAGTCAGTATTGTTTAGAGGTAGCACCTGCTGATAAGTGACAGGGGAGGAAGAAAGCAGATGATAGTAGTATTTATTATCCTACTGAAACAAGATGGATTCTAAAAATCAGGGGGATCCTGAATCTTATACTAAAGAAACTTCTCTTCACATAGCGACAGAAAGAATCCTCACAGAAGAAAAAAAAGGAAACAAATAATAAAAAGAATCAGAGAGAACATAGTACAAGTGAAAGTCAGGCAAAGAAGATTGTTATAGTAGTTTACTAGGGTGACTATACCAAAGTACTGCAGACTGAGTGGCTTAAAACAAAAGAAACTTGTTGTCTCTCAGTTTTGGAAGCTAGAAGTCCAAAATCAAAGTGTCAGCAGGGCCCTGCTTCCTCTGAAACCTTTAGTTGTTCCTTGCCTCTTCCTGGCTTCTGGTGGTTTGCATGCAATCTTTGGTGGTTCCTTAGCTTATAGCTGCATACCTCCAATCTCTATTTTCATTGTCACATAGCTTTCTATTTCTATCTTTACACAGCCATCTTCTTATAAGGAACACCAGTCACATTGGATTAGGGGGCCCAATCTACTCTAGCAAGGTATTAACTTAAATAATTACATATACTATGACTCTATTTCCACATAGGGTCATATTTAAGGTATTGGGAGTTGAGACTCCAACGTATCTTTTTTGGGGGTGGGGATGGGCGAGGACACAATTCAACTCATAACAATCATGTACACATGTAATATGTGCATTTTTTCCTGATGAAAAAACTAAAACAATAAACACAGCAAGTATTTATATCATAATTCAAGATTCAAGAAAACTTCTAGAAATAAAAAATATCCCTGTGTATATATTGCAAGCAGATACTGTATACTTGGTAAACTGATAAAAATGTTAACTCGGAGCCATACACTGATAAAATTATTATACTTTAAATTTAAAGAAAAATCTCTAAGCAAAACAAACAAAAGAAAAGAACATCCAAGTCACTTATATAAAAGAAACAAAATTAGATTGTCATAATCTTCACATAAACACATTGTACACAAAGCACAGTCAAGTGATATCTATAAGGTACTCAAGGCAATGAGCGTAAGCACAAGTTTTTATCTAGCCCAGCTGACCTTCAGTAATGAGACCATTTGGAAAATGCAGAACTTAGGAAATATTGTACCCATGTGTCCTGGAAGATTTAGTATGAAAAATCGCTCAACCAATAAATGATTGGGGAACTTTAGAAAAAGAACTGATGGTGGGGAGTGAATTTATTGAACTATAGCTCTAAGACTACAACAAAGTTGGGAATTGATGGCTTTAAAATATTTCCAAAATTCTTTTATACACCTGCCTTCAAGAGGCCTAGCCTAATTCCCCTCTTGTTGAGTGAGGGCTGAACTTAGCGACTCCTTACAGATGGAAAAAAACAAAAAGCAGAAGTGATGGTGTATGATTTTGGAGACCAGACCATTTTTTAAAAGCATGGATTTCTCTCTCTCTGTCTCTCTCTCTCTCTCTCTCTCAGGACTCACTCACTCTGGGGAATACCAACTGCCAACCACCATGTCATAAGGGTACTCAGGCAGCTCTATGGGAAGGTCCCCAAGATAAGGAATTGAGCCTTCTGCTAAAAGCCATGTGAGTGAGCCATTTTGAAGCCGAAACTCCAGCTCTTGTCAGTCCTTCAGGTGACTTTAGCCCTGGCCAGTACATTGAGTGTAACCTTCTAAGAAACCTAAAGCTAGAATCACTGAGTTAATCCACTCCTAGACTTCAGAAACTGCATGGGATAATAAATTTTCATTGTTTGAAGTTACTACATTTTAGATAAATTGTTACATAGCCAGAGACCGCAAACACAGATTTTTGTAGCTGTGAGTGGGGTGTTCTCATGGGAAATTAATGAAAATATGGGTGTGGCTTTGAAACTTGGCAGTGGGCTAATCTGGAAAAACTTTGACAAGGCTGTTAGTGAAAGCCTAAAATGCCTTGAACAGGCTGTGCGTAGATGTCTATACTTTGAAAAGTCTTCTAATGTGACCTTAAAGGGAAGTGAAGAACATGTTACTGAAAACTGAAGGAAGGGGAATCTTCATTATATAGTAACAGAAAGTTTAGTGTTACTGTGACCAGTATCTATGCAGAAATTAGAAAATGTACCTCAAGAACTGGGTGATATAACAAAGGTTTAATCGTAATGTTAAAGCTGGTTTATTCTTGATGTTTGTAATAGTACGGGAAAGAACAGAGGTGAGGCGAAAATAAGAATAAGAATAACTGTTAAAAGGAGTCAAGACTTGGGGCGCCTGGGTGGCGCAGTCGGTTAAGCGTCCGACTTCAGCCAGGTCATGATCTCGCAGTCCGTGAGTTCGAGCCCTGCGTCAGGCTCTGGGCTGATGGCTCAGAGCCTGGAGCCTGTTTCCGATTCTGTGTCTCCCTCTCTCTCTGCCCCTCCCCCATTCATGCTCTGTCTCTCTCTGTCCCAAAAATAAATAAATGTTGAAAAAAAAAATTAAAAAAAAAAAAAAGGAGTCAAGACTTGATAGTTTGATTTTGTGCTGCCGAAGTGAGCACAAGACTTGATAGTTTGAAGATTCCCAGCCTTACCAAATCACAAATGATACTAAAATTAAGAAATGGCTTCCAAGTAAAGATGAAATCAAGGGCACTGCCAGGAAAACCTGGTCTAAAGATGAAGCAGGGCATGGCTTCAATCTTTTTTATTTCTTTAGACTGCAGACAGCTTTAAGGTGGTGCTTAAGAGTACCATTCAGTGAGACAAAGGCACTCTAAAGAGCCTAAGGATATGCCTCACTGGGGCGAGTCTCCTAACAGTTGCATTTCTAAGAGGCTTAAGAGCTTTATCCCTCAGCATTCTCAGCAGAAGGTTAAGAGAGAGGGTAGGAGGCTTATCCTGAAGAGACTGTGGGCATGGCTTTTATCTAATGGAGTGAGTCCCCATTAAGATTCACAGGAAACCCATAGAGTTTTAAATAGAATTCTATTTTCAGAAACACTTCCGTCTTAGAATAAAAAGGACAGAGATAAGACATAATGAAAGAGGTCTCTAGACTCACAGAATTCTGGCATGAAGATGGCTGAGAAACTCTTCAGCTGTGAACATGAGTCACCATTCTTGGAAAAGGAGGATGACTTAGAGGGTGGAGCCAACCTCCCAGAGGGGCAGCCAAGAGCCATAGATATTATTCCTAGCAGGAATAGAACTGAGTCTTAATCTAGAAATTGCCAACATTTGCTCAGCTTAATTTTTATAATTGCTATAGATGAGTGACTCCTTTCGTCACCAATTCCCTTCTCTTTTAATAGGAATTTGAGAGGTTACCTTAATGCTTATCCTACCATCATATAGTTGGTACATGAGGTGGAAGATAACTTGTCTCTTTAGTCATAGGCATTCAGATCTAGAGGAACTGTACTTAAGGAGATGTACCAAAGGAACTGTACCCAAGGATCCTGAGAAGTACCTAGAGCTAATTTAAATGACAAGATTTTGACCTTCAAGGTGATGTGTTAATGGTAGGAAACACTTAAGGGTTCTGGGAGAAGAAAGTGTGTTTTGCATATGACAAGAATACTTTGTGGCCAAGGGATGAACAGTAGGTTTTTGTTTGTTTGTTTGCTTGGTTGGTTGGTTGTTTTTAAATATGCCTACAAATTCTCTGCTACTGTTCTATTCAGGAGGTATAGCCTAATTCCCCCTCCCCTCAGTTGTGAACTGGACATAGTGACTTGCTTCTAACAAATATAAAAAATGCAAGTAATGGTATGCAACTCCAAGATTAGGTCATAGAAGACACTGAAGCTTCCTCTTGCTCTGTGTTGGAGCACTCACTCTGAGAGAACTCAGCTGCCATGTAGTGAGGACACTCAAGCAACTCTGAAGAAAAGCTCACATGACAAAGAACTGAGGCTCAAGGTCAATCACCAGCAGTGAAGTGAGTCATCCTGCCAACAGCCACGTGAGTGAGTCATCTCAGAAATACACCCTCCAGCAGGGGCACCTGGGTGGCTTAGTCGGTTGAGCATCTGACTTCGGCTCAGGTCATGATCTCACTGTGAGTTCGAGCCTCTCGTTGGGCTCTGTGTTGACAGCTCAGAGCCTGGAGCCTGCTTCGGATTCTGTTTCTCCCTCTCTCTCTGCCCCTCCCCCACTGATGTTCTCTCTCTCTCTCTCTCTCTCTCTCTCTCTCTCTCAAAAATAAACTTAAAAAAAAAAACAAAACGAAATATATCCTCCAGCTGCAGTTAAGTTGTCAGATGACTACCACACCAGCCAACAGCTTAACTTCAACCTCATGAGAGACCCTGTATCTGAATCACTCAGCCAAGCACTGGTAGACTGCTGACCCTCAGAAACTACTTAATACAATAAATATTTGTCTTAGGTTAAGTTTTTTTCTCAATTTGTTTGAAGTTTATTTATTTTGAGAGAGACAGAGACAGTGCAAGTGGGGGAGGGACAGAGAGAGAGGGAGGCAGAGAATCCCAAGCAGAGTCCACACCATCAGCACAGAGCCAGATGCAGGGCTTGAACTCATTAAGCTGCGAGACCATGAGCTGAGCTGAAACCAAGAGTCAGATGCTTAACCCACTGAGCCACCCAGGAGTCCCTGTCTTAGATTAAGTTTTGAGGGTAATTTGTTACACCTAAAAAGTATTTTTTAAAAACATAAATAATATAGGGGGTAAATAAATGCCATATGACTTGGGAATGTAGAAATAACAAAGTAACAAAAAAATGAGGAAATATGTACAGAGAGGAAATAATTCATCAGTTACATCATGGTGGGCATCAAAGAATATAATCAACTGATAAATTAAGTAATAAATCTGAATATACCTCTGAGTAAAAGATGTACACTTAGAAAGCTAATACCATTGGTTCAAACCAAATGAGGGGATGGTGAAGAGAGACACAGTACTAATCAAATAAAACAATTACTAAAAGTGACAATTAACTAAAGAAACAAAATAAACCTAACTGCATATTAAATTGATAACATTAACATCCATTTGGCAGAATCATTTCAGGTGACTTTATAATCTAGACTTTGTATGTTCTTAGTGGCATACATTAAAAAGAAAAATAAACAGGGGCACCTGGGTGGCTCAGTCGGTTGAGCATCCAACTTTGGTTCAGGTCACGATCTTGCAGTTCATGAGTTTGAGCCCCACATCGGGCTCACTGCTGTCGGCATTTCAGATCCTCTGTCCCCCTCTCTCTGCCCTTTCTCTGCTTGCACTCTCTCAAAAATAAATAAACATTTAAAAAAAAAGCAAACAAGAACTGAAGAGGAAAAATATGCAGCTAAATTCTTTTTATAGAGAATAGTGGTAAAACATAATTACACAGAAATTATTACTGGTAATGAGATGACAAAGATATGTAGAAGAAGTACTAAGTAAAGTAACACAAGATATATTAATATCATGGAAAATTGTTTTCAACAGAGAAAAATATTAGAGATAAATAGGTCATTATACATGGTGAAAGAAGCAATACACCAAAAAATATAAAAATTCACAATAACCTAATTTCAAAGTATTTGTAAGTGACAGAATTATAAGGAGAATTTAGACAATCTACAATAAAAATGAGAGGTTTGTTTAAACCTACACTACAAACAAGTAATTGATAGATCATATAGATAAAAAATTAATAAGGAGTAGTAATATAACTTAGAAGGCTCACATAATATGTGAGTATATATATATATATATATATATATATATATATATATATGCATATGTCTACACCAAAATATCAGGATGCATGCTCGGAAAGCAGTCCTGAAACATTTAAAAGCTGACCAGGCTTAGGCCACAAAACAAATCTCAACAAAAATACTAAAAAACTACTTTCTCATAATACAATATAGTACAACTAGAAAGTAACATCAAAAGTGGGCCCCCAAAGCTCATATATCAGAAAAATAATAAAATACATGTGAATAACTCATAGGTTAAAAAAACATAGTATTATTAAATAATTAGAACTACTTGTAAAATCCAGCTAAATTAATACTTAGAGGATGATTTATAGGCCTGAATGTATATATTGAAATATAACAAATATGAAGAATTATGATTTACATGGCACAAAAACATACAGATCAATGGAACAGAATAGAAAAACCAGAAATGGACCCACAATATATGGCCAACTAATCTTTAACAAAGCAGGAAAGAATATCCAGTGGAATAAAGACAGTCTCTTCAGCAAGTGGTGCTGGGAAAACTGGACAGCGACATGCAGAAGAATGAACCTGGACCACTTTCTTATACCATACACAAAAATAAACTCAAAATGGATAAAAGACCTCAATGTAAGACAGGAAGCCATCAAAATCCTTGAGGAGAAAGCATGCAGAAACCTCTTTGATCTTGGCCACAGCAACTTCTTACTCAACACATCTCCGGAGGCAAGGGAAACAAAAGCAAAAATGAACTACTGGGACCTCATCAAAATAAAAAGCTTCTGCGCAGCAAAGGAAACAATCAGCAAAACTAAAAGGCAACTGACAGAATGGGAGAAGATATTTGCAAAAGACATATCAGGTAAAGGGTTAGTATCCAAATCTATAAAGAACTTACCAAACTCAACACCCAAAAAACAAATAATCCAGTGAAAAAATGGGCAAAAGACATAAATAGACACTTCTCTAAAGAAGACATCCAGATAGCCAAACAAAACATGAAAAAATTCTCAACATCACTCATCATCAGGGGAATACAAATCAAAACCACAATGAGATATCACCTGACATCTGGCAGAATGGCTAACATTAACAACTCCAGCAACAACAGATGTTGGCATGGATGTGGAGAAAGAGGATCTCTTTTGCACTGCTGGTGGGAATGCAAACTGGTGCAGCCACTCTGGAAAACAGTATGGAGATTCCTCAAAAAATTAAAAATAGAATTACTCTACGACCCGGCAATTGCACTACTAGGTATTTATCCAAGGGATTACAGGTATGCTGTTTCGAAGAGACACATGCACCCCAATGTTTATAGCAGCACTATCAACAGTAGCCGAAGTATGGAAAGAGCCCAAATGTCCATTGATGGATGAATGGATAAAGAAGATGTGGTATATATATATACAATGGAGTATTACTTGGCAATCAAAAAGAATGAAATCTTTCCATTTGCAACTATGTGGATGCAACTAGAGGGTATTATGCTAAGCAAAAGTAGTCAGTCAGAAAAAGATAAATATCAGGGGCGCCTGGGTGGCGCAGTTGGTTAAGCGTCCGACTTCAGCCAGGTCACGATCTCGCAGTCCGTGAGTTCAAGCCCCGCGTCAGGCTCTGGGCTGATGGCTCAGAGCCTGGAGCCTGTTTCCGATTCTGTGTCTCCCTCTCTCTCTGCCCCTCCCCCGTTCATGCTCTGTCTCTCTCTGTCCCAAAAATAAAATAAAAACGTTGAAAAAAAAATTTTTTTTAAAAAGAAAAAGATAAATATCATATGACTTCAATCATATGAGGACTTTAAGACACAGAACAGATGAACACAAGGGAAGGGAAACAAAAATAATATAAAAACAGGGAGGGGAACAAAACAGAAGAGACTCTTAAACATGGAGAACAAACAGAGGGTTACTGAAGGGGTTGTGGGAGGGGGGATGGGCTAAATGGGTAAGGGGCATTAAGGAATTTACTCCTGAAATCATTGTTGCACTATATGCTAACTAATTTGGATGTAATTTAAAAAAAATAAAATTTAAAAAAAAGCAGTCAGTGTAATGCTGAAGATGTCTGTTTCTTGATCTGGATGGATAGTAACATGAATGTACTTACCTTCTGAAAATTCATTGCACTTTATACTTCTGGTATGTGCAGCTTTTATGAGTGTATGTTATACTGAGATTTTTAACAAGTTTTTTTAAGTCAGTATCCTCTAAGATGTGTCTATGTGATTTTTATACAGAGGCAATAAAATTGATCACAAAGAAAAAAAAAGAATTTTGATTTACAAAAGTGGTTTAAGAACTTAGAAAAAGAATAAAGCACTAAATCCAAGTAGAAGGAATGAAATATTGAAGGTAGTATAAAGTAATAAAACAGAAAACAAAGAAATGATAGGATGTGGTAATCAAACACAGATGTTTCTTTTCTTCTTTTAAGATTATTTCTTTATTTTGAGAGAGAAAGAAAGCAAGAGCTCGAGCAGAGAAGAAGCAGAGAGAGAGGGGGAGACACAGAATCTGAAGGCAGGCTCCAGGCTCTGAGCTGTTAGCACAGAGCCAGACCCAAGGCTCAAACTCACAAACTGCAAGATCATAAACTGAGCCAAAGGCAGGCACTTAACCAACTGAGCCACCCAAGCACCTCAGAATCAAAATGAATCTTAACTTGACAAGGAATATCTATCAAAAATCTACAGCAAGCATCTGTCCTCACATAGTCAATACTACACAGAGGCTCTAGCCTCTATATATGCAATGTGCAATTCAAACCAAAGCAATAAAACAAGATAAAAAATGAAAATCACTGACAATTATTAAAAGTAAATCATACTATATGAATTTATGAGTTTTTAATCCATATAATTGTGTGGGGGGTGGGGAGTTCCCATAAAACAAAAACTGAAAGATCAACAATTCATATTGAGAAAAGATAAAACGGGCACTTGGGTGGTTCAGCTGGTTAAGCATCTGACTCTTGATTTTGGCTCAGGTCATGATGTCACAGTTCATGGGATTGAGCCCTACTGCCAGCACAGAGCCTGCTTGGGATTCTCTCTCTCCCTCTGCCCCCTGCCCTGCTTACACCCTCTCTCTCTTAAAATAAATAAATAAACATTAAAAAAAAGAAAAGATAAAACATAAGAACATGCCATTCATAGAACAACAAAAATACAGAATAGTCAAAAAATATATTTTTTAAATTAGGAAATAAATATTAAACAATAAGGAATTGTCACTTCTTACTAATATTGGGGGGTGGGGAAAAAGAACTTGATGGCACCAAGTTCTCTTGATGTTGGGAGTGACTAGTACCCACTTGTGGTTGGTGTGTAAATTAGCAAACCTTTGGGAGAAGTAATTATTAATATCTAGCAAAATTTCAGATTTACATACATTAGAACTGAGTGATTCTGGACACTCACATTAAACGCTGTTAGCAGACCTTCAAATATCATAGTTCAGAGTGCCAGCTAGGTTCTCCATTATTTCAATAGTAAAAGCCAACTCATATCAAACATGTCCTTAGGAGGCATCTTAAAGGTAAAGCTCAACTTTTAAATGTTTGAAAGGTTTTTCTGTAAGAGAACTCTTCCATGCATTACACTGAAAAATAAATTCAGACTGGATGAAAGACCTAAACGTAAGACAGGAAACCATCAAAATCCTAGAAAAGAACACAGGCAGCAACCTCTTTTTTTTTTTAAGTTCATTATTTTTTAGGGAGAAAGAGCAGTGAGAGCAAGCAGGGAGAGGGGCAGAGAGAGAAGAGAGAGAGAATCTCAAGCACCAAGCAGGCTCTACATTGTCAGTATGCAGCTGGATGCATGGCTTGGTCCCAGGAAGTGTGAGATCATGACTTGAGGTGAAATCAAGAGTCAGACACTCAACCAATGGAGCCACCCAGGTGCCCCAGCAACCTCTTTGACCTCAGCTGCATTCAGCTTCCTACTAGATATGTCTCTGGAGTCAAGGAAAACAAAAGCAAAAATTAACTACTGGGACCTCATCAAGATAAAAAGCTTCTGCACAACAAAGGAAACAATCCACAAAACTAAAAGGCAATCTTCAGAATGGGAGAAGATATTTGCAAATAATAGTCAGGTCAGTATCCAACCTTCATCGGGTTAGTATCCAAAATCTAGAAAGAACTTATCAAACTCAACACCCAAGAAAACATACAATCCAGTTAAGAAATGGGCAAAAGACATGAATAGACATTTTCTAAAGAAGACATCCAGATGCCCAACAGACACATGAAAAGATGCTCAATATCACTCATTGTCAGGGATGAACAAATCAAAACCATTATGACATACCACCTCACACCTGTAAGAATGGCTAAAATTAATAACACAAAAAACAACAAGTGTTGGTGACGTTGCAGAGAAAGGGGAACCCTCCTACAGTGCTGGTGGAAATGTAAACTGGTACAGCCACTCTAGAGAACAGTATGGAGGTTCCTCAAAAAAACTGAAACTAGAACTACCATACAATCTAGCAATTGCACTAGTAGGTATTTATACAAAGGATATAAAAAGAGAGATTTGAAAGGGTATGAAGGGGTACATGCACCCTAATGTTTATAGCAGCATTATCAACAATAGCCAAACTATGCAAAGAGCCCAAATGTCCATCGACTGATGAGTGGATAAAGATATGGTATCCACATGTACACACACACACGCGCGCGCACACACACACACACACACACACACACACACAAACACAATGCAATATTACTCAGCCATCAAAAAAGAATGAAATCTTGCCATTTGCAATGACATGTATGGAACTAGACTTTATTATGCAAAGCAAAATAAATCAATCAGAGAAAGACAAATACAGTATGCTTTCACTCATATGTGGAATTTAAGAAACAAAAAAGATGAACATATGGGAAGGGGGGCAGGGAAGAGAATAGAGGGAAACAAACCACAAGAGAAATAGAAAACAAACTGGGTTTGATGGAGGAAGGTGGGTGGGAGATGGGCTAGATGGATAATGGATACTAAGGAGGGCACTTGTTATGAGCACTGTGTGTTGTATATAAATGATGAATCACTGAATTCTACTCCAGAAACCAATATTGCACTATATGTTAACTGCCTAAAACTTAAATTTATAAAAGAAAAAATTTAAAAAAAATTAAGTAGGCTTTCTCTCACTTAAAGAAATAATGGCATCTTGAAAAAAAAGGTACCCAGGATGCTCTGACATCCAACAATCATAGTAGGATGCATATACAAAGAACAAAGGGTTCCAAAGCAGCTGAACCTGTTCAGAAGTGTCTATACATTGAGGATTCAGGGAATGATTTTTTTGCTTCAAATTACTTTCACCAGTTGAATCTTGTTACTATAAACTACTACACCAATAGAACAAGAAAATAATGTTAAGGGGGAAAAAATGTTACAGGAATGATTTCCACATCAACTCAGCCCCAAAATGTAAATAATTCATGGGGGAAATGCATCATAAAGTGCATGGCCTCACATAAAGGTGACCTAAGAACAACTATTAACATTTCTTCCTTGGAATTAAATATGTATACAAGAAAACAGAGAAAAAACAAATCTCTCACCAAAATGGTCAGAAAATTTTATGAAGTCTAATTTCTTCTATCTAGATATATCCAGAGGTTCATGACCAAGAAAAAATACATTATTTTTAACTTCTGTAAATATAAACAATTATACTACAGTTAATGATCTAATTATAATACCATGTCTCCTTTTAGAGAGAAGATATTTCAGTTATTTATGTGCTTTTCTGCATGGCTAACACCATAATATAAAGAGTGTATTAAATTTATCAGGAAATTATACATTCACTTTCACAGATGAAAGAAAGACTACAGTCCCCTAGATAGTAGAAATAAAATAACCTAGAATGAAATAACCCATATGTATATTAAAATAGAATTTGTGAAAATGAAGCCTGCCAGATATTAGAAATGATCTCATTATAAAATCTTCAGGTTCTCATTTCTCGGAAAAGCCATAATTACAACCTTATCTTTTTAGTGACCAATTACTGTATTCAGGGTATTTTCTGAAATAAATGCTTTGCTATTTTTATGACTTGCCTATCTGTATTTCCAATTCCAAGAATAGAAAGCTTCAATACGACCATTTACATAAATAAGACACTGTTCTATCAAAACACAAGTACAAAACCTTTAAATTCTAGATGAAATGTAAAATAGAAATCTTTATTAGCATAAATAAAATACTTAGATGAAAACCTTGATATCTCTCCTGTTGATCAAATTAGGTCATTAAAGCCTCCAAACTGACAAGAAAAAAGTTTGCCTGTGCCATACAAAGTAAATTGGCCAGTTTTTCTAATGAGCTAGTTTCTTGCATAAGAAAGGAGTAGCTGCTTTGCATTCCCAAAATATAAGGTTTTAAAATATCTTATTTTTCTAAAAGGGATAACTTTTTGCTATACAAATTAATGTTCTTACGTTCCATTTTCGTTGCTAAACTAGACATTCACAATATAAGCACTACTCTCGGTGTGTAGGTATGTGTGTGGTGATATAGGTGCTGGTGAAACAAAGTGTGGATGGGAAACATGACAGCATTCCCACAAAACACCCTCTTCTAAAATTTGCCATGAGAAACACCACCAGGAATAGCATTCAGTCCTCTGAAGTGACCATTGTTCTAGCACCTCACTCCTGAAATCATTTGGAGAATACAAAACAGAAATATTACATAACCTCATTAGAACACGCTTGGTATTTGAGTATTGCTTGAAAAATCATGGATCATCACTGCTAAAAATGTACACATATGTGCTCCAACTACCTTCCAAATTGATATGAATGGATCCCTTCCTCTATAGCACTGGTTTAGGAGAAAAGTGGTTTCTATTCAACACTGATACAATCTCTCAGCTTTCATATTGAGCAAATGAATGAAGAGCTGGTAAACTAGCCTGGAAAAGAAGTCAGCCATGCCTCAGAGGAAAACTTATCTTTAAAATCTCTGAGTGACTCTGGTCATCTTTTTCAGGATATTTCCCTGCTGGAAAATGTCCTGTTTAGTCTAATTTTTTTTTAATTTTTAGCTCCTGAAACTATTTATTCTCTCAACTTTTGGGCTTATTCAGTGAATAAAGAGAACTTTCTAAGTAGTCCCAAACTGAAGTTGATATTTAAATCTTTCTTGGATTACAGCTTAGGGATTCTCAACAGTGGTAATGTTGATAGTTTGGGCCAGATCATTCTTTGTTATATTGGGCTGCCCTGTCCATTGTAGGATGTTTAATAGCATCTCTGGCCTTCTACCTACTAGACAACAAGGTCAAGCCCCTCACACTCTCAGCACTGTGATAACCAAGAATGTCTCCAGACATTGCCAAATGTCTTTGAGATAAAAACAGCCCCCCCCCCCATTAAGAAATCCTGGGTTAATATGGGTTTTTTTCTTACACACTCAAATAGAAAAAAATCAAACAAAACAAAGAAGCAAAAACAATTAAATCTCTTAACTTGAGATAATAACAAAAGTACTCAGAGGCTCTTTCCAGGGCATGAGTAAGCCCAAGCCTGTAAAATTTTTGAGAACAGTGATGTGATAGTTATTTTAATATATCAATTTGACTGGGCCACAGGGTGCTCATATATTTGGTTAAACGTTATTCTGGGTTTGTCTGTGAGGCTGTTTCTAGATGGATTAACATTTGAATTCGTAGACTGAGCCAATTAGATTGACCTCCCTAAAATGGGTGGGCCTCATCCAATCTGTTGAAGGCTTGAATAAACCAAAATTGTTGACCCTTCACTTAAGCAAGGAAATTCTTTCTACCTCACTGCCTTCAAACTGGGACATTGGCTTTTTTCTGCCTTCTAAAATAACCAAAACACCTGTGCTTCCTGACTCTCAATCTTGATGGCCTTTGGATAAAGCTATACCATTGCTTCTTCTAGTTCTCAGGCCTTCAGATTCAAACTGGGACCACACCATTGGCTCTCCTGGGTCTCCAGCTTACTGACTCACCCTACAGATCTTAGAACTTGTCAGCCTCCACAATGCCATAAGGCAAATTCCTCCTAATAAATATAATAGATATGATTTATTTATATTTATATTATGTTATTATTTATATTTTATTTTTGATTTATTTACATATATTCTACTAGTTTTGTTACACACAACATACACACACACACATAAACAAATATGTATATACATATACATCCTAATGATTCTGTTTCTCTGGAAAATGCTAATACAGATGACCTGGTCTTTGAGGGAAAGAAAGTAGGGAAGAGAAGAAGGGAGCATCTGATTAAACATCTTTACTCAAACAAAAAATCTGTACACAAATATATGTTGAACTTTACTGTGCTAGTCAGTGGCTCAATACAATAAGTCATGATTTGGTTCTCCTAAATTTTGCATTCAGTTTCCAAAAGGGAAAGTTAGTCTTTATACCCAGGTCATAGACAATGCTTACTCTCTTTCTCATAATCCTTATGTGAATATAGCTCATGTTATTAACTTTCCTTGTCTGTGAAATAAAACAATCTAATCTGTTTAGTGCAACTTCACTAGATCTCCTTCTTATAATTCCATTAAGTTTGTAATAAATTTTTATTTGTTTCATGTTCAGTTTGTGACTCCCTGAAGAGCTCTGCCTTTCTCTTGTGGCATGTAGTTAGAGTGGAAAATTATGTTTCTAGGATTCCCCCACCCTACATATTTTAGGTTAGAACTGGCCAACAGAGTTGCCCAGGCAAATTTTGGAATGTGGGAGTGAAAGTCTTCCTAATCAGACATGATGACACACAGTTGCAGGTAGTCCCAGTAGGTCCCACTTTATCCTTCACTCCATACCCCATCCTTTTTCCTAATTGCTCATATTCCTCACTGACAGTGGTCCTAAGCCCAAAACAACTTCTTGTCTTTAGACACACCTGGGGTGAGCCAAATAGAAGCAACAGCTTCCCATGCATTTCCCCAAGACCTTCTCCCTTTCAGTTCCACTTTGGTGACTACATGTGGTAGATTTATCAGATGAACATGTTAACAACTCCTTTCCTGTACTTCCAAGTCCCTTTCTGGACCTTTCTTTCCCCAGATCCTACAGTTGTATTGATATAAACCCCACAATAAATGTCTTATTCCAAAACTCACAGTACTCTGCTCCCTTGACTGAAACTTACCTGATATATACCCCACACTGCCTATGCTATAAGATACTTTACAATGTAGTATAAACCTACAAGAATGATGCCTCAATGAGGAATGTAAAACATTCCTAGGACACTGCTTCACTTATGTTCAAGATCAGATCCCTAACATTCTTCTTTCTTGGATTCTTCTTTGTTATGGATTGAATTGTGTCCTGTTAAGAAAAATATGTTTCAGTCCTAACCACAGTACCTGTAAACGTGATGAGGTCATAAAAAGGGGAAATTTGGACCCACACATTAGAAGGATGGTGTGAGGACACACAGGAAGAAGAAAGCCACGTGTCACAAGTAACGCGTTTGCAAGTCTAAGAATGCCAACGATTGCTAGAGAACACCAGAAGCCAGGAGGGAAGGAAGGATTCTCCCGTAGAGCTGTCAGAGAGGCTGAAAGAGAAGCAAGGCCCTGTTGACACTTTGATTTAGGACTTCTAACCTCCAGAACTGGGAAACAATAAGCTTCTGTTGTTTTAAGCTAGCCAGTTTTGGGTTCTTTGCTATGGCAGCCCTAGGAAACTAATATACTTGTTATGCTACCTCCAATGGAGATGGCTATTGTGAGGTCGCCGCTATGTTGGTCATAGCTGTCTATTACCAAGGCCTAATATACTCTGATGTCAGAGGAAGAGAACTGTATTTCTTTCTACCAGGAATTGAATGGATGCATCCATAATTCCCCATGGGACAACTGATTCCAGGCTATTGCATTTAATAATATGTTGCTAAAGATATAATAAAAGGTATGTCAATACAAGGAATAACTTACAACTTCTGTCAAGGCCCAGGCTTAACCTAGATTCCTTACCAGGTGAATATTTTCCTCAATCTTGATCTCCTGCTCAAGACTAATAGCAGCTTACTGCTTTCTCCAAAAAAACATCACCAGTAACACTTCATTTCTCAGAGCAAAATGACCCCTTGCTTCATTTCAACCTCAAACCCATCTGTTAAACCTTATCTTGACCTCTTCCCACAATAACTGAAAATTGAAATGTCTATACTCTTTAGAAGAAACTACACTCCCATCAGTCCCAAGTGTGTGATCTATCCCTGTGCTTTAACAAAACAAATTCATAAAATATAATAGTACATTTTTCAAAGTTTTAGGCTAAAAAGATCTTGGAATCCAATCTCACAGGTTGTCATCTGATGATGATGATGTAAAAATGATCAGGATATGATAAAATTTAAAAGCATGGACAAGGTACAGGACTGGACAAATTCAGAGAAGAAATCTTGGAATATTTTATCCTTAGGCTGATAAAAAGTAACTGGGTGACTGAGCAATGCTCTTGACAGCTCAGGGATAGTGGGGGGAAAGTTGGATTTTAAAGCTATGCTTTGATTTGGGACCCCAAAAGGTTACACTGCTGGAATAAGGGTGTACTGGAAGTAATTGCCTTCACAAAGAGTGCATTCCAACTTTTAGCCATCTGGGTGACACAAAAATCTTAATTCCTGAAACTGGTTTTAGGAAATACCAGATAAAGTCAATCCTTATTATTCATCTATTCACTAAAATTTATTTGCAACCCCCAAATCAATACTCATAGCATTTCCGTGGTCATTTGAGGACATGCACAAAGTGGCAAAAAATTTGAGTCACTCAACATACATATTTCCAATTGAGGTCAAATAAGGTGATGTTCTGCCTTCCTATGTCAGCTTTCATACTGCAAGTATCCTTTTTGCAGTCTACTTAGTTTCACGTTTTTCCTATTTTGTGCTTTTTAGTGGTGATTTTGTTTCTGAAAATGGCCTCTGGAGCACCTGGGTGACTTATTTGGTTAAGCATCTGACTCTTGATTTCAGCTCAAGTCATGATCTCATGGTTTGTGGGTTCAAGCCTTGCATCAGGCTCTGCACTGACAGTACAGAGCTTGCTTGGGATTCTCTCTATCCCTCTTTCTCTGCTCCTCCCTTGTTTGCACACACACATGAGTGCGTGTGAGCATGTACTCTTTCTCTCTCTCAAAATAAATAAACTTAAAAACAAATGGCCTCCAAGTGGAGTGTTGAAGTATTGTCTAGTGTTCCTAAGCACAAGAAGGCTGTCATGTGTCTTAGGTAGAAAATGTGTGTACTAGATAAGTTTCATTTGGGCATGAGTTCTAGTGCTGTTGGCTGTGAGTTCAATGTTAGTGAGTCAGCAATACACTATGTTCAGAAAAAGAAAGAGAAAAGTTGTCAATCTGTAAACGAGGCCACTGAGGAAGGTGCTAAAGTTACATCTACAATGTATGATAAGCCGTGGAAAAGTGGTACATTTGTGGATTCATGAGGTGGCAACCATAAGGAAAGTATATTGAGGAGCATACTCACGAGGCTAAAATTTTAGCCTCAGAAATTTATAGTCATGTAACCCAGGATCAGAAAAATGTTAAACCCTTTTTTTCAGCTGCTGCTGGTCTCCACATTTCAAAAGTTGTTATAGGTAAAAAATGTTAAAATAATAAGCAAAACAGTTCTGCAGATCAGGAAACTACAGTAGAATTTGTTTAATATCTGCTAGGTGTGACAGGAAAGGGTTATATGGAAGGGCTGTTTTTCAATGCTGATGAGACTGGCTTATTCTGCAAGGATGTTGGCAAATAAACCTATATAATACAAATAGCCTCCAAAGCCAAAGCCCCTGGCTTTTAATCATTCAAAGATCATATAACTAGTTATTTGAAAGAAATGTGTGTGTGTGTGTGTGTGTGTGTGTGTGTGTGTAAAAATTAAGGTATATTTAATTTATTTTTTTTTTAAGTTTATTTTTGAGACAGAGAGAGACAGAGCATGAACGGGGGAGGGTCAGAGAGAGAGGGAGACACAGAATCGGAAGCGGGTTCCAGGCTCTGAGCCATCAGCCCAGAGCCCAACGCGGGGCTCGAGCTCACGGACCGCGAGATCGTGACCTGAGCTGAAGTCGGAAGCTTAACCGACTGAGCCACCCAGGTGCCCCTAGGTATCTTTAAATAAAAATACACATGAAACAAGGTTAGGTATTGTTTGGTTGATGATAATGTTGTGACCAGAGGCACACAGGAACTTATTTCTGTGTTTCACCTAAGAGCAATGGTTCCATATTTGCAAATTCAGTGCTCACAGTAACTTTATGAAACATAACCACAGTGAATAATGAGAATCAATTATAACTAGTGCCCTGAATGCTAGATAGAGGCAAATGAAAAACTCTTTGAGAAAAGGTAACATACTAAGTCTCAATAATTATTCCTACAAACATTTTCTTTTTGCAAACATAATGTCTGACACATATTCTAAGATAATATAGGAGTTAAGAGTTCATGAAGAATAGTGCACAGAAAAAAAAAAGATAATGGAGAAGGGCTTCTGATATTGGAATTATTAAACACAGTCTTGTAGCTAATTATGCTTTTGGTTGAGGAGATAAAATACTATGTTCACAGAGATTTTTAAAAGATTGTAAATATAGCAAATAACTAAGAAATATACACAACTGGCATCACATATTTGAAAAAGTACCATTGGAATATCTAGAACAAAAATAAAATATGTAAAATTAAGAACTCAGTGAATGAGTTTGCTATGGACTGAATCCTCCCAAGTTCATATGTTGAAATTCTAACCCCCATTGTGATGGTATTAAGAAACGGGGCATTTGGGAGATAATTAAGTCATGAGGACAGAGTCCTCAAGTAGGATAGGCATCCTTATAAAAGAGACCCCCATAGAGCCCTCTCACCCCTTCTACTATATGAGGACAAGTGAGAAAATGGCAATCTATGCAACAGGAAGAAGGACTTCACCAGACACCAAATCTGCTGGCACCTTGATTTTGGACTTCCTGGCCTCCAGAACTATGAGAAATAAATATTTGTTGTTTAAGCTACCCAGTGTATCATATTTTTGTTAGAGCAGCTCAAACCAGACTAGACAGGGTTTAAAATCTACTTATTCATTTAGTCCAATATAGTAAAACTGGTGAAAACAAAGAAAAAGAGAAAATGTTAAGGGTAAGAAAAGAAAGATTACCTTCAAAGGAGCAAAAGTGAAATTGACTTCTAATTTATCAATACATTTAATGAACATCAGTAAACAATGAAATGCAATTTTTAATGTGCTGAAAGATGACTACTAACCTAGAAATCTTTAATAATGAAATTTCATTTTTTAGAATTAAGATGAAATGACATTTTCAGATAAATAAAACTAAGATGATTTGTCATTAGCTGAGCCACACTAAATAAAATATTAAAAGATATTCTTTAGGCAAAAAAATAACATTTAAGCAAAAAAGAGATACAAGAAGGAATAAATGAAATAAAAATAATAAGTATGTGGGTACACCCAAATGAATAATGACTGTATAAAAATGTTTAGATGTCTTGAGAGGTTTAAAATATAAGAGAATTAAAATAAGAAGGCAAGAATAGGACAGAAGACAGGAGAGGGATACATGGAGTTAAAGCATACTAAAGTTCTTGATTGAGAGAGGACAAAAGCACCAATTAACAGAAGAGAAGTGTAGCAGAATTATTTTTTAAATAGTCAAAAAAAATGAAAGCAATCCACATTTGCATCAATGATAAGATAAAGTTGTTATATATTCATACAATTTTACACAACATAGAAATGAAAGTAAGTTGACTATAGCCTGTGAATAAACCTCAAAAAATTCGTTTTAAGAGAAGAAAGCCAGACACAAAGAACATATATCTAATTATTCTATATGTATAAAATACAAAAACAGGTAAAACTAAATTTTGGTGTTAGTAATTATGCTTAGGCAATAAAACTTAGATAATAAAACTACAAAGAAAATCAAATAACTCATCACCATAAAATTTAAAAGAGTGGCTACCTTTGGGAAGGATTGGGGCTGGGAGGAAATCTTCCGAGGGTTTCTGAACTGCCAAAGCTGATAACGTTGGATTTCATGACCCTTGCAATCACCTAGGTGCTTGCTCTGAGATATAATGTCAGGCTGTGTATTTTATTTTCCATACTGTTCTGTATGTATTTCATAATCAAAATATTTTAAATGCAAGTTACAATGCAGAATTTATAATAGGTTCCCAATCTTATGTTACAATTTTATGTGCTATACACATTTGAAACACTGGAAGGTTTTCTCTAAACTATTAGCATAGTCGTTTTTTATTTCTGTTTTCACATTTTCTGTACTCTCCAAATTTTCTACAGTGAAAGTGTGCTTCCAATTGTGCATCCATTACACAAAAATACTATAATTGATTTAAGCAATATTATAAGGGACATTTATAATGCTTTCCATTTTTTCACACCTAAGTGTAACCATCCTTCTACATATATATCTCTGACCCTTTATTGTGAGATAAATTCCTAGAAGTTAAATTACTGGCTCAAAAGTCTAAATATCTGACATCTGCTAGGTACTGCCATATTGGTCTGTAAAAACATTTCCCCACAACCTTGCAAACAATAGATGCTGTGATTGTCTGAGAAATGGCCTCCAAAGAACCAGGTCTTAATCCCTGGAACCTGTTGAATATTACCTTAAGTGAAAAATAGATTTTGATTAGGTTAAGTATCTTGAGGAAATTATTCTAGATTATCTGGATGGGCCCCCAGAACAATCACAGCCCCAAATATAATCACAAATGTCTTTAGAAGAAAGACTTGGTGTAGAAGTAGATGTAATGATGAAAGCAAGACATCGGGGTGATGTGAGGATGGACTGTAAGTGGCCTCCAGACGCTAGAAACAAATTCTCCTCTAGAACCTCCAGAAGGAACCAGCTCTGCTAATGCCTTGACTTTAGTCCAGTGAAACTGATTGCAGCTTCTGGTCCGTAGGAGAATAAATTTATGTTGTTTTAAGCCATGCAGTTGGTGGTAATTTGTTACAGCTGCCCTAGGAACCTAATGTAGATCCTATAACTTTTTAATTTTTGCCAATTTGATGGTTCAAAAAATTATCTGCCTATTTTCTTTCTTTCTCTCTCTTTTTCTTCCTTTCTTCCTTTCTTTCCTTCCTTCGTTTCTTTCTTTCTTTCTTTCTTTCTTTCTTTCTTTCTTTCTTTCTTTCATTCTTTCTTTTGCTACATCAGAAAATTTGGTCTTTTCTTATTTTTTTTCATTAGTGTTTTTCCTATGAATCATCTGTTCATATCCCTTGCCCTTTTTGATATTAGATATTGTATATTATTATGTATTGTAGATCATATATATATAATCTCCTTATTATCTTCCCATTTATCTCTCTCAAAAAAAAAATAAAGTATTTTAATCCTTTAAGTGGTTGAGGCCCTCTTACTCATGATAGATATTCCTAAAGCTAACTGCTTGTCTGAATTTTTGAGCCTATCGCTGACCACTGCATTTCTGCACCACCCTCGAACTAATATTTTGCTTCTGCTGTATCAACTGTGTCCTCATGTCTCAAAAAGCCTTATGCCTACAGACAGGTGAACTCATTGTTGTGATATATGGCCAGCACCCACCCCCCAAAAAACAAGGAATTCTTTATTGTTTTCTTTTAAAACTGTATGGCCTCCCTCATCTCTTGGACTTTACATCACTGCCTTGGCTTTCTAAGTCTAGCAGTGGCTCCCAGATAAGTCATAAATACTACTACCCTAGACTAAGCTTTGACTTATCTGGTGTTCTCACTATGGACCAGGTATATCATTTCTGTGGCTTTTGAAACAAATATGCTGGAACACTATACCAGACCTACCCTATATATTGTATGTTTATCTATCTCTGCAGGTGTACTCCCAGTAATTATAAGCCCATACTCTTCCTTGAGGACACCCTAGTCTATTCCTTCCCAAACCCAGTATTCTTCTGTAGTACAGGTGCTGCCACTCACATTCCTGCCAGGTGAACTCTCATCCCACAGATGAGAACTAAATATATAGGAGAATCATCAGCAGCCATTTGATTTCATACCATAATCCATACATCTGATGAGTTCTTTCTGGAGTATGAAACTGTGTTCTGTTCCTAGCCCTATTCTTCCATGAACCCAAGCCCTCCCATCCCTACTGTTTGTGTCCCAATCCACCATGAAGTCCGGGCCTCTTCCAACTGCTCCATACCACTGTGGATAACTTTTTTATGTCAAGTTTTATGCTAATATAATTTTACCTACTTCTTGAGGTTGTTGGGAGGAAAAATATAATAATGGAAATGGAATTGTGTACATGTAAGGCATGATCATTTATCAAGTTAGCTGGAATTGAAATAAATTTATACTCGAACGTGATCTGGAATCATATCCATAGTTCTGATTACAATTCATTTCAAGATCTGGAGTATACTCCTATTTCCATTATTAATGAAATGAAATGTTATACCAAAGACAATTACATTAAACCCTCAATAAAATCTGATTGATGTCAGGTGAAAGCCTTTCTATTGAATTTTACTTAAGTGAAGAATCTATGTTTTACTCACTTGGTTCAAAATCAATCAAGTTACCAAGGACATAAAATATTCCAAGCACAAATTAATACCTCATAAGAAAGGCAGTTTTAAAAGGTAATCTACATATATAATCAATAGAGAACACTCAAAGACAGTATTTTTATAGTTTCTGAAGTATTCAAAGTAAATTTTACCTTCTTCCAGCACTTCTGAAGTCCTGAAGTAAAGCTTTTATTACTAGGTAGATTAAAGAAAATGACCTAAAAGTGAGTCATTTTCTCAAATAAATTGAAATACTATTATCTTAATTCTCAATTCGTTTCTGAGTATAGAAAGTTATTGGAATATTCAAAAGATTAATGATGTTCCACTCGTCTTGATGGCTATAAAGTAATTCCAAAATTGGCTGCATATTATTTTCTCACAAACTAAAATAAAATATACTTATAGTAGACCTGGTGCACTATATGTGTGGGCATGAAAGAGAGAGAGAGAGAGGCATGCAACATTGCTGTCTTAGGGAAAATACCCTTCATTCACTCATTTGTTGGGATAGGGCTGACTTCCATTAGATATGTCTAATAAGAGTTCTCCCTGGTATTTCCCCAGAGCCTTAGGAAAAATATTTATTTTCTCCAGGATCTGAAGCTTTGAGGGTCTTGTGAGGCCAAAGCCTCTGCTGGCCATTTTCCAGCCTCACAGAGAGTCTTTATAAAAATGAAGCCAATACAGAGACAGACAGAGAGAGAGAGAGAGAGAGAATTGAACCCTGTAAGTAATGTTTAAGTACTTGTAATAAGGTCATACATGAAATTGTAAAATTTTTTGTACACTTAGTATCATTAATAAATTCTTTAGAAAAAATAGATTGCAGATAATAACATCCTAATTCTGTATTATGTTTCATGTTATTGTTCTCAGCATTTCTATTGACACCAAAACATTTCAGACTATGGTCCCTACTAGAAAATGATCATCAACTCTCTCTGGGTTTTCAATAATTGCTCTTCCTTTTACCACAAGCTTTTAAATAAATTTGACTTTGTAGATGTCACCCTGTTGTCCTAAAAGACCATCCAGAAAATTTAATTGAGTCTACTCTAATAAAAATACTCATTATTTAAAGCTCCCTTGTAATTTACAGTTGCAGTTAGGGTTAGCATTTATCTTGATATTAGACTTTTCTTTTCAAAGGGAAGGAAGAAATCAATTTCGTACCTTTTGTCTGATCAACAATATTTATTACCATTTCCAAAAATTGATTCTCTAGTACTAAGGCTGTGCAATCAAAAGAAGAAAACAAATGTTACCACAGATGAAAAACAACTTTGGTTCCTCCATTTTCCAGGAGTAGTCTACATTCAAGGGGATGATACATTGTTTTATCAGAACTTTAATGCATCTCTCAAATTTCTCTTTAATATTCAAGCAGTGTTTAATAGAATTTTAAATATAATCTGCTGTCATAAAGCCACAGATATGTTTTGACTTGCATGGCTGAAGAAGAGGATAGTACACAGACATTCTTCCCAAATATTAAAATTCAACTGTTTACTATTTATGTGGACCTCAAGTTTTAAAACTGTTCAATTATTCAGCTCTAAATTCAAATTCTGGGCTTTGGAGAGAGAGATTTTATTGCTTATAAATTGCAATGTTAAGATATTTTTTCCTGACACTTAAAATATGACCAATTTGAATATTTGGGATGAAAAAGACTAGGTTGTTTACAAAAGCAGAGACTATTTCTGTGACAGAAAAATAGTCACTTTAATTTCATTCAACATTAACTTTATATCCATGTGTTCAGCTAAGAAACAAAATTTTCCATTTCCCCTTGCAGCTAGGTAATTAAAACATGTGATTAAGTTTGGGTCAATGAGATATTACCAAAAATGTCAATGTGGATGTCCCTAAAGGGAGGAGATAATATTTCTTTATTTTGTTGCTTGCCTGAAATGTGATGTGAAGTTCAAGATAAAACCACATACTGATGTGCAGAACAGAAATATTAAAACCAGGATGCCTGATGATATAATGAACACTCTGTACAGTCCTGAATTGCCAAATTCCAGGCTTGTTTTATGAGAGAAAGAAATAAACTTCGATCTTATTTAAGCCACTATTATTTATGGGACTTTTTTGTGTTTTCTGTTGCAGTTAAACCTAATCATGCATACCAATTTTCTAATTTCCAACTGAAAATGTCTCTTGCCAATGTTATACCAGCGGTTCCATGTGCATTAAGATAACATTATATGCTTCAAATCCTTATTCTCTGTCTCTCTTTTCTAATTCTCCAGCAGCCAGTGTAAAGAAGAGACAGGAATTAATCAATGAATTGAGGCTGTATAGAAAACTTCACTAAACAACAACTATCAGGTGTATGTGGGGCAAATACATGCATTGCATTGTGATAAAACATAAGGCATATTTTTTTTCTAGGTTAGCTTCTTAGCAAACATCCATACATCTGTGACAAACTATGGAAACTGAGACAATCCTGCTTTCCTAGTGATAGATATGGGCTAAGCTTATTCAGAATGATGTTACCAGATCACCTAGTGAAGCCTACTAAAATGTTTTCTTTCATGTATGTCTTTCTTCTTTCTTTTTTAAGTTTATTTATTTATTTTGAGAGAGAGGTAGAGAGAGCACACATGCAAGTGGGGGAGGGGCAGAGAGAAAAACGGAGAGAGAGAATCCCAAGCAGTCTCCATGCTGTCATCACAAAGCTCAAAATCACAAACCATGAGATCATGCCCTGAGCCTAAAGCCAGAGTCAGACACTTAGCCAACTGAGCCACTGGGGAACATCTGTCTTTCCTCTTTCTAAGTGTAAGAATTCCTGGGGCACTTTCTCCTACTTTTTCCAGCTTCAATACACTATGTCTTAGGAAGTCCTTTGTCATTATAACCAGTGATCCTGGGGTGGGGGTAGAGAGTGGTATTTCAGGACTCTCTCAGACCATAAGACAACTAACATTCTAAAACATCAACTCTAACAGATCAAGTCATCAGTGTAATGAAATACTTTCTATAAGCCATTAAAATTCAATGTTCACATCAAATAAAAAATATGCATATATAACATTTTTCCTACATTAACTTTTTAAAATCCAGAAATAATTTTTTTTTAATTTGGAAGAAAAATATTCTATTATCCTCCTTTCCACTTTCCAAGACAGTTTATTGAAAAGAGCTGACCTAGAACCTGCCCTGAAAATTTCCTGTAGATATTTAAGGCTATTTAAGAAATGTTGCAATTTCAGAGTTTCTTCCAATTGTATATACGATAAAAGGTAAAGAATGGGTCTAGTGGAGCCTTTGGTACAGAACAGAAGCTCAGTCCAAATTATGATCTGCAAACTCTGAGACACTTTCAGGCCAAAAGTATTGTAAGGTCAAAGTATTTTCATAAAACTACTAAAACATTATTGATCTATTTCACTGTGCTGACATTTGCACTTCGATGGTACAAAAAGGAACGTGGATGAAAATGCTGGTACCTTAGCCTGAATAAGGCAGTGGGTCTAAAGCTAAACCAACAGTCCTTGTTTTCTTCACCTCCACACACCCTCCTTTTGAAAAAAAAAAAAGAAGTCAATTTCACTTCAGAATGTTTTTGATGATATGGTAAAATAATTTTATTAAATATTGAGAATTTGGGGAAACTTGATCTTTTACTGTATAGCTCTCTAATAATGAGATTTCTGATGAGCTTAGTGGCGATGTTAACAACTGTGATTTTTAAAAAATTTTTATTATTATTTTTATGCTTATTTATTTTTGAGAGAGAGTGTGTGAGCAGGGGAGGGACAGAGAGAGAGAGAGAGAGAGAGAGAGAATGTGAAGCAGGCTCCAGACTGAGCAATCAGCACAGACCCCAATGCAGGGCTCAAACCCCCAAATTGTGAGATCATGATCTGAGCAGAAGTTGGATGCTTAACCAATTGAGCCACCCAGGTGCCCCCAAAAATGTGATTTTTAAATCTTTTATGATGAAATGTGTCACTATGTGGAAGTCTGCATAACTCAGTGGACCATTTTCCAAGTGGCCAAAAAATGATGTTACAAAATCATTCATGGGTAAAAATATCCATTCAGAATACAACATAGGCCATGGATTTCAATGAAAGAGTATGAAAAGCTCATTAATACAGTTTAGATTCTATATTGCAACTAACGTTTAAGAACGTATCACTTGTTGAATTTTGGTGTAATATCAAAAAAAACCCACAATTATCTGAAAAAGCTACACAAATATAGCCAGTTCTATTTTAATGCTTGTTGTGAAAACCTGAATTTATTCCAACAATAATGACCACTGGATGAATAAGGGAAAGTGAACACAGCTGAAGCGAGCTGTGTAGGAATACATAAACCACCATCAGACACACATCTCACAAGGACACCGAGACACATCTGACATCCAGTGTTAACAATGTTCCATTCAATTTCACATCACCCTCCTGCCACCACTACACAAAAACTCACAAGGTACAATTGTCAAGGACACAGACCCCGTCCCTCCCCCTCTTTAATTTCCCCCTTTCCTCAGCCCATATTGTATTTCCCTCTGTGTTCCCTTTTCTGCTTTTTCCTTCCTTCTCTCTCATTCTTTTTCTTTCTTCTTTCTTTTCGTTATTTGAAAAATGTTTTATTCTCCTATATTAGAAGAACAGAGGTTTTTACTATTTTGCTATTTCTTCTTAAAATTTTTTCTACTTTATTGATATACAATTGACAAACAAAACTGTAAGATATTTAAAGTGTACAAGATCATTTGACCTATCTGTACATTGTGAAAGGATTCCCCTACCAAGTTAACTAACACAACCATCACCTCATGTATTTACCTTATAAATGCATCCACACTTGGTGTTTGTAGAAGGCCACAGAGTAGAATGAGCAACATGATCCACGTCTGAAGAGCCCTTTTATCCTTCTAGAACAGTCTATTAACTCAGCTCTGCCCATCTAAAAAAGCATCATCGAAGCTATGTTGTAAGGGAACCACAGTCTCAGGAATACAGAATTTAACATCCATGTGGAATAACCACATGGAATTACTTCTAAGGGATTTTTTGTTTTCTTTCCACATTCTTGTAACTATGTAAATTCTATTCTCAGGCAAAGTATGGGTAACTCATATATCAAATATTTGATCTGTTAGATTCAAGGGAATATGATCATCCTCTTTGTAGCTTACTGTCAACTCTTTCTTACATTATTATATTTTATTCCACATTTGTTTTAGAAAAATTAGATAGCAAATGGAAGAACAAACATTGTTACAATGTTTCTCCTACCCAAAGTAATCTACACATGTAATGCAATCCCTATCAAAATGCCTCCAAAATTTTTCACAGAGCTATAAAAAACAATCCTAGAATTTGTATGGAACCACAAAAAAACCTAAATAGCCAAAGCAATCTTGAAAAAGAAAACCAAAGCTGGAGGCATCACAATTCTGAACTTCAGGCTATATTACAAAGCTACTGTCATCAGGACCCTATGGTACTGGCACAAAAACAGAGACGTAGATCAATGGAATAGAGTACAAAACCCAGAAACTGACCCACAACTTTATGGTCAACTAATCTTCAACAAAGCAGGAAAGAATATCCAACAGAAAAAAGACTGCCTCTTCAACAAATGATGTTGGGAAAACTAGATGGCAATATGCAGAAGAATGAAACTGAACCACTTTCTTACACCATACACAAATATAAATTTAAAATGGATGAAAGACCTAAATGTGAGACAGGAAACCATCAAAATCCTAGAGGGGAACACAGGCAACAACCTCTTTGAAATTGGCCATAGCAAATTTTCACTAAACATGTTTCTGGAGGCAAGGGAAACAAAAGCAAACATGAACTATCAGGACCGCATCAAGATAAAAAGCTTCTGCACAGCAAAGGAAACAATTAACAAAACTAAAAGACAGCCTATGGAATGGGAGAAGATATTTGCAAATGACATACATATCTGATAAAGGGTTAGTATCCAAAATCTATAAAGAACTTATCAAACTCAACACTCAAAAACAATCTAGTTTAAAAATGGGCAGAAGACATGAATAGACATTTTTCCAAAGAATAAATCCAGATGGCTAACAGACACATGAAAAGATGCTTAACATCACTCATCGTTAGGCAAATACAAATCAAAATCACAATGAGATACTACTTCACACCTGTCAGAATTGCTAAAATTAACAATGCAGGAAGCAACAGATAATGATAAGGATGAGGAGAAAGGGGAATCCTCTTACATTGCTGGTGGGAATGCAAACTGGTGTAGCCACTTTAGAAAACAGTATGGAGGTTCCTCAAAAAGTTAAAAATAGAACTACCCTATGACCCAGGATTGCACTACTAGGTATGTACACAAAGGATATAAAAATACAGATTTGGCAGGGTACATGTATCCCAATGCGTATAGCAGCATTATCAACAATAGCCAAACTATGGAAAGAGCCCAGATGTCCATCAACTGATGAATGGATAAAGAAGAAATAGGATGGAATATACAATGGAATATTACTCAGCAATCAAAAAGAATAAAATCTTGCCATTTGCAACCATGTGGATGGAGCTAGAGAGTATTATGCTAAGCAAAATAAGTCACAAAAGGAAAAATATATGATTTCACTCATGTGGAATTTAAGAAACAAAACAGACGAACATATGGGAAGGGGGAAAAAGAGAGAGGGAGGTAAACAAACCACAAGAGATTCTTTACAATAGAGAACAAACTGAGGGGTGATGGAGGGAGGTGGGAAGGGAATTGGCTAAATGGGTGATGGGTATTAAGGAGGGCACATGTAGTGTTGAGCATTGAGTATTATATGTAACTGATGAATCACTAAATTCTACTCCTGAAAACAATATTACACTAATGTTAACTAACTAGAATTTAAATAATAATTTGAAGAAAAAGAAAAAAATTAGATAGCAGCAGTCATTTCTTCATTTTGCAGTGAAGAATTTACAGTGATAATTATTAATGTCTTTGTCCAATTTTTGCTATTGTTATACCAATAGGTAACATTCACCTCCTTCTTTTTTTTAACACTATTTTGAAAGTTGAGTTGGTAACCTATCTTGCAGATGCATAAAGAAGCTTTGAAATAGTATAATATAATAGCAGTCAGTCAGTTTTATTTCTTCTCGTACATTGGTTTTTGGACAACGTAGTTTTTTAAAAAATGAATCATTCATTTCATGAAATTTATAGAAAGAAAAAATTATGGGTGCACACACAGAGAAAATTACCCACTAGATAATACAAGGTGAACATAGGTAAGTTCAATGAAGCAGGATTTTTTTTGTAATCTTTTATGAAAGGTTATTGCTTGCTTATTTTGGAGTTGCCGGCAGCCCTCTTCTCACTCACCTTTCTTTTCTACTTTTTGGTGAAGAATTCCCTTTTCTCTTATCCTGAAGATAGTAATATAATCATTCAAATCACTCTACCAATATATCACTTTCATCTTAAAAAACTGGATAAGTTATTGAGATATCTACTAATTATTATTGTTTCTGAGGAGAAAATATTATGATAGTTTCTTTTCTCCTAGATTCAGAGACCAACAAATTATAAAAATAAGTAATACTAGGCAAAGTAAGAAAAAATAATATATTCTGATTCATAACAGTAGTAGCTTCTCCGTAGTTGTTAAAACTAAACAATTCCCAGAACATGAAAGCAACCATAAACCTTGTCACTCCTTGATTTTCTTGAACCCTTTTATGGTTCAGACAGGAATGCAGCTTCATAGGTGAAGAGGTTATCTCTCCTTTTAGTTTCCATTATCATGAAATTGAAGCTTAGAGCACTTAAATAGTAAACAAGACAAATTCTTTAGGTGAACCATGAAGTTCTGAACTATACCGTCATTTTGATATTCAAACTACAGGCAGATTCCAAACAGCAGCTATTTACCATTCTGAGAGCCTAGAATGACAAGTGGTATATAAACAGGTGTTGCTATTACTGTACTTAGGAAATCATAAGCGTTGATGTACAAGACTCCAGGATAACGAGTTTTTGAAAGAGATGTTCCCACTCTGGATAGCAACACTATTCTTAACTTTTTGTAAATTTTTCAAATATATTCTATAAAAATTGATCACTTTCTAGCATCTTTCTGAAGTTAGCCAGTAATCCTTCTTTGTGCTTTAACCAGTTTTCTTATTCTCTCCTTTCTTCAGCAGCCCAGTATGACAAAAGCCATCAGGTTGAACCTTAAATGTTTAAAATCCTCTGACTCAGGTCCACAGACCCTGACTGCAGCCAGTTTGACCAATATTCAGGCATTAATATTAAAGTTGAGCATGAGACATCCTTTCAATATTTCCCAAAGTCTAGGAATTGAGAATAATCAATATTGCAATTCCTCTGACTAGCTCAATAGATAACCTATGTCACTACAAATTTGCTTTCTAGGGTCATTAGAGAAACCCTTCGGAGTCAAGGGCAATAACCATAACAAATGGTAGATTAAACCTTGTGAAACCAACTTTGAGTTTCCATATTTCTTTTCAAATAAGAAACAGGAGTAGTGTATGAGACAGCCAAGAAAGGTGAAGAATCGTATCTCAATTTACACACTAAGGATGAATTTCTAAATAGGACCAACAGACCTCTCAATATTTGGGGAGTTTGAGGCAGGAGCAACGTAGACTCACATGGCACACATCTAAATATTTAAAGTTATAAATTAAGCCAATAAATTCTTAAAGCATGTTATATCCTCCTACCTTCACAGTTCTTGGATTTCTCAAAATGCCACCCAGGAATGTGATGGTGTAGGGAAAGTCAGCCCCACATCAACACTCACTTCAGCTCCTGTCCCTGGCACCTTCCCCACTACTTTCTTGGACCTGATTTGTCCCTCACCATGAGGATTCTCATGCCACAGGTATTTCTATCCCAACTTACACATCCAAGCTCTATCTATATCCAAGCTGTATCTATATCTCTCATCCAGCAACTAACCACTCTTTAGCCACTCCTTGGACCAAGGGATGTCCTCACCATTGATGCAATTTCCCCTTTAGAATAGAGTATCATTAATCATTCCAGAGGCCAAATTTGGAGGAAAATATTAATTTGGACTTCACACATAAGTCCAACATTGGAAATGGAATTCTAGGCTCCCAGGTACCCAGAACATGGTCTAGATGGGGAAATGGTGCAGGAGTTGAAAAGGCATGTCCCACTAGCCCCATAGACTCTTTGGCCCATTAAGAATATCACAGTCAATGGAAAACCATAGCAGGGCCAGGGCCCCTCTTGTCTGAATGTAAGGGTGATATTGTAAATTCATATAGTTTACTTATTTTCCAGAGCAATAATGACATGAGTAATACCCTTAGATTTTTTGTGGGTCCTTTTTATGCCATTATACATTATACATACCATCAAGTGGCCAATGGGAAGTTCTAAGGCAAGGAAATTTGAATTTAAAAGGTCAGTAATATTGGATGCAGAACAAAAGATGGAAAATCATTGGCAATGTCCATATAATAAGGCACAGACACCACCATTTTCTAATGATGTCATTTGTCACAGAAGAACTTGGAAGTTTCATCACTATGCAGCTGCCTCCAGATCTACATGCCTGTTCAGAAGCATGCACTATGCTTGTTCAAGTCTGCTTTACTTTGGATGCAATCTGTCCATTGGAGAAGGTAACCATTCTTGTTGGTTCCTAATGAGTACTCAGCCCTAGGCATCCAGACTAATTCAAAAGAATGAGCATTTGTTGATCTGTAGAGTGGTGCTGGGTAATAAGTTTTAAAGTGTAGGAAAGGCTGAGATAAATGGGGCATGTGAAACTCTGACCCCTCTCACTGCAGGCAGAAGAGAAAGAGAATTTCACAGGATTTCCCTGATTTAGGTGACAGTGTCAGGGTTGTCATGTCCATGAATTATAGGTGTTCTGCATAGAAGTGGCACCAAATCTCTTTATAAAGTAAAGAAATGTGCCTCTAATGCTTTGTGCTTCCCTTTGTCATGACCGTCTGGCTTCCTTCATTGTTGGCCCTCAGATTCCTGGGGTTCCATTACAACTGAATCTATTCATATCCATAGCAGACTAAATCATGACCAGTATCTCCAGGACATGTCTGGGGAAGTCTTGCTGAAGCAAGTTTGCTGAAGCAAACACTGCTCATTTCTGAAATCACCAGATGTAAGAATGCAAAGGACTTTAGCAGTCACCTACCCCAGATGCTCATTTTATAAATGGACAAGATGAAGCCTAAAAACTTAAGTGACATATGCTGGATCACATAGCTTAGACCAGAATCCAGGGTAGGGAAGGGAAAAGGAACAGAAATAGCTAATTGATAACTATTCGTTTTTGATGAATACGTGCAATATACCAGTTTTTGTGACTCAATGAACAGCTCTTAACCTTCACATCAATCATGTAAGGTGAGCATTTATTTATTAATCCCTTTTGCAGATAAGAGAACAGAGGCTCAGATCAGCTAAGTAACTTTTCTGAGGTCACAGTGTAACCAAGTGGCAGAGCCAGGATTTTAATGTCTCAGTTTCTTTCATTACATGAAACTGCCTCTCATATTCTAATACACCTTTATGTTCCCTATGGTATGTATGGTAAATATGGCGGTCATTCACCATATATTTATTTAAAAATATCCTTACACAGGGGAGCCTAAGTGGCTCAGTTGGTTGAGCTTCTGACTCTTGACTTCAGTGCAGGTCATGATCCCAGAGTCGTGGGATCTAGACCCGTGTCTGGCTCTGGAGTGGGCATGGAGCTTGCTTAAGATTCTCTCTCTCCTTCTGCCCCTCCCCCACTCACATATGCGCTCTCTCTGTCTCTGTCTCTGTCTCTGTCTCTCTCTCTCTCTCTCTCTCTCAAAAAAAAAGAAAAAAAAAATAACCTAGGACAAAGCAGAATAATTGAGAGGACAACTTGGAACCTCCTTTCTTTCACGATAAAAATACACCACGATAAAAATAGCAATAAACTGAGTTGCTTTATTCAGTTCATAGTAATATGACTAACAACTCATAATTACACAGCAATTTATAATCTTGAGCTCAACTGCCTATAGGGTTATTGCTATTATTTCCATTAAAAAAATAATAAATATTGCTAAAAATATTGCTAAAAATATTGCTAAAATAATAAATATTGCTAAAAATATTGCTAAAAATATTGCTAAAAAATAAAAAATATTGCTAAAAAATTGCTATTATTATCATTTCCATTAAAAAAATAATAAAACTGCAGGCGTTTGGGTGACACAGTCGGTTAAGCAAACAACTTTGGCTCAGATCTCATACTTTATGAGTTCAAGGTCCTTGTCGGGCTCTGTGCTGTCAGCTCAGGGCCGGAGCCTACTTGGGATTCTGTGTCTCCCTCTCTCTCTGCCCCTCCCCCACTCACACCCTGGGGGTGATTTTCTTTCAAAAATATAAACGTTAAAAAACTTTTTTAAAATAAATAAATAAAATAAAACTGAAAAAGAAGTAATGGGACGGAGACACAACAAAAGACCTTGAGAAACATCCTCCAAAGTCACAAAGGTAAGCAGGAAACAAAATAGAAAATTAAAAATGAATTTCTTCCCATTCCCCTATACTCCTTCCATCTGGCAACTACCAGTTTATTTTCTGTATTTGTAAGTTCATTTCAGGGGCAGGGATTGTTGTTATTCTGTTTTGTTTTGTTTCTTAGATTCCACTATAAGTGTAACTCCTTTAGTTTTTGTTTGTCTGGATAACTTTTTATCTTTCTATTCTGAATAATAGCCTTGGTAGACAAAGTTTTCTTGGCTGCAGATTTCTCCCATTCAGCACTTCGAATATGTCATGCCACTCCCTTTTGGCTTGCCAAGTTTCTCTGAAGAGATCTGCAGCTAACCTTATTAGGCTAGGTCTTTGTAAGTTAGGCACGACTTTTGTCTTGCTACTTTTAGAATTTTCCTTTATCACTAAATTTGCAAATTTAACTACATTATGTCTTGGTGTCAGCCTGCTTCTGTTGATTTTGATAGGAGTTCTCCATGCCTCCTGGATTTGGATGTCTGTTTCCTTGCCCAGATTAAGGAAGTCTTCAGCTATAATTTCCTCAAATAAACCTTCTGTCCCCTTTATTCTCTCTTCCTCTGGAGCTCCTATGATACAAATGTTATTATGTTTGAAGGAGTCACTGAGTTACCTAAGTCTACTTACATAATCTGAAATTTTTCTTTCTCTCTTGTATTCAGCTTCATTATTTTCCATAATTCTATCTTCTATATCACTTATTCATTCTTCTGCTTCTTCCATTTTGTCATTATACATTTTGTCATTTCAAATCTCAGTTATTGCATTTTTTATTTTAGTCTTATTGGTTTTTAGCTTTTCTATCTTTGCAGTAAGGGTCTGTTGTCTTCCATGTTTTTCTCAAGCCCAGCTGGTATCCTTATGATTGTTGCTTTAAATTCTTCATCAGGCATATTACTGATGTCTGTTTCGATTAGATCCCTGGCTGTGACCTTTTTTTATTCTTTTTTGGGGGATGAATTCCTCTGTCTTGGCATTTTGTCTAGGTCTCCATCTTCTCCTGTGTGTTAGAAAAGCCTGTTGTGGGGGCCCCTGGGTGGCTCAGTCATTGAGCATTCAACTTTGGCTCAGGTCATGACCTCATGGTTCATGAGTTTGAGCCCCACGTTCAGCTCCCTGTTGTCAGTCTGTCAGTGTGGAGCTCACTTCAGATCCTCTGTCCCCCTCTCTCTCTATCCCTCCCCTGCTTGTGTTCTTTATCTCTCAAAATAAATAAAAACCTAAAAAAAATTTTTTTAAATAAAAGCCCATTATGTTGCCTGCTCCTGAGAGTAATGACTTATGAAGAAGAGTTCCTATAATGTCCAGGGCCTGGCGCTTCAGGAAGTGTCTCTGGTGTGTGCTACATGCACTCTGCTGCTGTGTTTCGACTGCTATATCCTTTAGGTCAGTTTTCTGCAGCGTTTATCCTTGCCTGCAGTGGGGTGTCTTTGGACCTTGGCCAGAGTGTGGTGAATTTTAACTATGTGTGCTCTGGGCTGCTTGTTAAAAGAGACCTGATGCTATTTCCACTAGTGCTGAAGCTTTGCAGAACTCTATGGTCAACAGTTGTGGTGCAAGCAGGGGTCCGTACTGGTCTTCCAGGGGAGCAGCTCACTGCTCTGGTCCTTAGGCAGTGAGGTCCTTAGGTCCTTAGGTCCTTAGGTCCTTGTTTGAGAAAAAGCAGTACCAGCAGAGTGCAGGGAAGGTTGGGACTTGGTGTCAGCAGGTTAGACAGCCAGTGTTGGTGCTGTTCTGTTTACTGTATATGCTGAGGTGTGGGGGAAGGTGGGGTTCAACCTGCTCCTTTGTCCCAGAAACAGGAGTCCATGTTTGTTGCTATCACGAAAGTATTTGCAGAGGAGCAAATAACTTCCCCTGTGTGTCACAGGAGTTTTTCAGATCACTGATCTCATGCTGTCTATCTCTAGGTCGCTTGCCTGCCTGGAGAAGCACAGAGCATCTTGGGCTCTACACCAGCCAGGCCTGCTGACTTCTAAACTTCCAAGCTTCAAAATGGGCAAAAGACATGAATAGACACTTTTCCAAAGAAGACATCCAGATGGCTAACAGACACATGAAAAAATGCTCAACACCATTCATCATCAGGGGAAAACAAGTGAAAAACACGATGAGATACCACTTCACACCTGTCAAATGGCTAAATTTAACAACTGAGGCAGCAACAGATATTAGCAAGGACATGGAACCCTTTTGCACTGTTGGTGGGAATGCAAACTGATGAGGCCACACTGGAAAACAATATGGAGGTTCCTCAAAAAATTAAAAATAGAACTCCATTACAACCCAGCAATTATACTACTAGGTTTTTATCCAAAGGATACAAAAATACTGATTCAAAGGGTCATATGCACCCAAATATTTTTAGCAGCACTATCAACAATAACCAAAGTATGGAAAGAACTCAAATGTCCATTGACTAATAAATTTATAAAGAAGATGTGGTATATATATTCAATGGAATATTACTTGGTAATCAAAAAGAATGAAATCCTGCCATTTGCAACAACATGGATGGAACTAGAGTGTACTGTGCTGAGTGAAATAAGTCAGTCAGAGAAAGAAAAATACATTATTTCACTCATATGTGGAATTTAAGGTATAAAACAGATAAGCATAAGGGAAGGGAAGCAAAAATAATATAAAAACAGAGAGAGAGACAAACCATAAGACATTCTTAAATACAGAGGTGCCTGGGTGATTCAGTAGGTTGAACGGCTGACTTTGGCTCAGGTCATGATCTCATGGTTCGTGAGTTCAAGCCCCGTGTCAGCTGTGCTGACAGCTCAGAGCCTGGAGACTGCTTCAGATTCTGTGTCTCCTTCGCTCTCTGCCCCTCCCTTGCTCATGCTCTCTCTCCCTATCAAAATTAAAATTAAAATTAAAATTTTGTTTTAAAAGACACTCTTAAATACAGAGAGCAAACCGAAGGTTGCTGTTGGGGTGTTGGATGGGGAGAAAGGCTAAAGGGGTGAGGGGCATTAAGGAGGACACTGGTTGGGATGAGCGTTGGGTGTCATATGTAAGTGATGAATTACTAAATTCTATTCTTGAAACAATAAATATATTTTGATTTTAAAAAAATTCAGAACTTCAGGGACCTGTTGTAATGGGAACCTGCACTGGTCCTCTGGGAAAGGGTCTTGCTACATTGGGACTGAATCATGTTTGACTCAGAAAGGCAGTCACCCAAGAGAACAAGGGTGTGCATTTAAAGAAAAGCAGGCTAAACAGCAAGTGTCTGGGTTAGCCACCCTCAGCAGGTGCCTCTGCACCTATGCTGAGTGGCAGAGGGATAAAATGGTGCCCACTGGCTCTTTTGTTTCAAGAGAGGCAATTCCACCTCTCACAGATGCATTCTAAAAAGTATGAACAGTCTCTCCCCGTGAGACTTAGGCCGTCCTCAGATGGTGCAGTCTGCCCGAGGGTTGTTTGCCTGCCTCCTCTCTAGCAGTGGGGCAGCATCCTCAGGTCTCTATCCCAGCCAAGCCTAGGGACTTCTAAAACTCCAGTCTTTGAGCCCTGCAGGTGGCAAAAACTGATGAAAATCAGCCCCTCTAGTTTTCCCAGCCAGTGACTTTGGGAAAGTGGTCTTATGCGTAGCCCTGTGCACTCCACTCTCTCTCGCCTTTCTCCACAACCAAGGCTTGCTCCCTTGGCAGCATCAGTGATCTGTTTGTCCCCCAAGCCACATCTCCGCACTTCCTACCTTCCTCAATGTGTCCTCTTTTCTCCCTCTACTTGTACAGTTTGTTCTGTCAGTCCTCAGGTTGATTTCTTGGGTACTCAGAATGATTCGATAGGTATCCGGCTGTGTTTGATGGACCAGGCAAGGCTAGGATCCTCCTACTATGCCACCATCTTAGCTCCCCACTTCTATTTCTTGTCTTTTCGATACCAGCCACTCTGACTGGTGTGATCTGGCTCCTGTCTCATCTCCTCACAATCGCATTCATTCAACATTTGTTAAGTATTAATTATGTGTCAGACACTGTACTAGAGTATTGGAATGCAGTGCTGAGTGAAAATGACACCCTATTCTCCTGAAGTTTACAGATATTAGTCAAATTATCACATTAATGCAGAATCAAGCATTTGCTTAAGTTTTCAGTGGTCCAGCCCACTAGGTTCAGGGTCTCACTTCCCACCAGATGTTTCCAGCCCAGTAAGCCTACAGTGATGCAGTTCCCCCTGGACTCATTCAATAATCAGTTGACCTTTTAACGATGTGATTTGTCCTACTAATAATGCAGAAACATCCACTTCTAAAGAGATGGCACTTTTTGTGCCATAAATAAATTTTTATTTTATTGAAAGAAAAAAAGTGTTTCTCACTATACACACAAGCTTTTGATAAATTCTTTAAAATTTTGAGGAGTTTGTAAATAAAAACTAGTGTCCTATTAAAACTAGTCAATAAATACACATTTATTATTTGGCAAATGGCAGACAACTATGACCCTTTCCTACCTCAGTTGCTTTGAAGCATTCACAGAAATTTAATGTTAATAATTGAGCTTAGGAAAATAACAATTTACACTTGGCAAATGCACTATTTCAGTGTCACAGGTGACACAAAGAGCAGGCTGAGAAGCTCATTAATCACTGCTTTCCTCTTACTGATTCCAGAAAAACAAGAAACCCAGTTCAGTACTGCTAAAATAGAACAAAAGAATTTCTTTTACAGCAACACATAATCCCTGAATTTCCTGAAAGAACATTTTTGAGTCATGATTGAAGTCAAGTATGATTGTTTCCAAAACTTTTATTTTAAATAACTTTATTAGTAAGCTATGGTAAACAATATTTTAACAAGGAGACTATGCTGATTTTCACAGGTAATGTTTCTATGAATGTACCATTTTGGCTTAGAAGAAAGCAAGCAAAGGGGCGCCTGGGTGGCGCAGTCGGTTAAGCGTCCGACTTCAGCCAGGTCACGATCTCGCGGTCTGTGAGTTTGAGCCCCGCGTCAGGCTCTGGGCTGATGGCTCAGAGCCTGGAGCCTGTTTCCGATTCTGTGTCTCCCTCTCTCTCTGCCCCTCCCCCGTTCATGCTCTGTCTCTCTCTGTCCCAAAAATAAATAAACGTTGAAAAAAAAATTAAAAAAAAAAAAAAAAGAAGAAAGCAAGCAAATAAAAAGATGAATTGTTCCATCTAATTATCTCCCCCAAAAGAATTTAAAATACTGTCATTTAAATTACCAAAAAATACTGCTTCCATAAATCCATACACAAAAGTAGAAAGAATACTATATTGAAAGAATTTGTTGTACTTATCTTATTAATGTACAGTGGTAAAAATTCCTGTAGTAAAGGTGTGATAATATTATAATAAAGTGTGACTATTTTTTTTTTAAATATCAGAACTTGTATTTCCAAATAAGTGTTAACCTCTCGCAAACCTTTTGACCATAAAGTAGAATATAAATGCACAAATTAGGAGTGAATGATGTTTTCAGCTCACCACACACAATTTGATAACACTTCTATTGTTGAAGCTGTTTCTATTCTTTTTAGAATTACTTTCAAAGTCTGTGACATATTCTTTTAAATGAATGTAATGATAGCAACTGCTCAGTTTTTGGCAGTTGTTTTATTTTTGGAATAATAAAAAATAATTTGTTTCCAAGTATAGCAAGCATTGGCAATCTATGGAGTTATATTTAGAAATCTATTCCTCACGGGGCACCTGGGTGGCTCAGTCAGTTAAGTGTCCGACTTTGGCTCAGGTCATGATCTCACAGTTTGTGGGTTCAAGCTCTGTGTTGGGCTCTGTGCTGACAGCTCAGAGCCTGGAACCTGCTTTGGATTCTGTGTCTCCCTCTCTTTCTCTCTGCACCTCCCATGCTCATGCTCTGTCTCTCTCTGTGTCTCAAAAATAAACGTTAAAAAAATTTTTTTTAGAAGTCTATTTCTTACAATCAAAGAAATCTTAACTTGAGAGTTAAGAAAATTATAAGTCTTAAACCAAACACTAGTCTAGACCTGACAGATATGGGGTTTGGTTTTCTGGGAGGAAGGTGTTTTTTTGGTTGGCTAAGAGTAGTGGACTGTGAAGGCATGGGCATATTAGCAGCACATTCTTTCCCTGGTTTTCTGTCTAAAAAACAAACACTTTTCAAATATAAAGACATTTCACATCTTGATTTGTATTGTCAGAACTATAGGTTAATGTGCAAATATCATTCCCATTCACAATAATAAACTCTAAAAGAGAGGTAGCAAACATATTCTGTAACGAGTCAAGGAGTTTCTCAATTAACATTTTCTAAATTCACAAACCTAATACAATAACACAATTTTTGGGTGAATCTTCCCTAAGGCAGAACTTGTAATATTTTAAGGCAATTATGAAGAATGTGATAGCCTAGGTGGAGAAAAACATACCATCTTTGTTTATAATTTATTTCATTTGCAATTAAATCACTCATTCACTACAATTAGTAGTAGTTGGATTATACTGTACAGAAGTTGTCCATGTAAAACAGCCTAATGAGTATAGACATTTCTTTTAAAAAAAATCATGATATCTTGGCTTTTCACTCTATATGGAATATTTCTGGGGCCCAATATAAGATTCTTTGCTCATGTGAAGAATCTTCATTCCTTTAAAAATAAATTATTGCATTACTGACTCTCACTCCAGAGTATAACTTCTCAGCCTCTCTCTGATTGGTTCACAGTATAATAGCTCTAGAAAATTTTCCTTTCATTCAATAGCATCAACCGATGGACCAGGATGTTGAATTATTTGAGATATAATTCCACAAATTTGAGAGAAATAAAATTTTAATGAAAAAGATATAAAAATATATAAATATATGAAAAAAGTGAGATGTAATATAATTTCTCTGCTGTTAATATATTTCCACCTGCTGAAATTTTTGCTGCCTGATAGTGCTTTAATGCAAATACTTTTGTATATAAGGTTGAATTTTTAGTTCATTCAAAGGTCCTCATGGAACAGAGAGAAAAAAACCCACCAAATTGTTGTTATTCTATGTCAGCAAAATGACCACTCATTACTGTAGATTCTACAGAGGTAAAAATCAGACATATTGATTATTTCACATTATTTCAACTAGTGTTGTTTTGTGATAGCACTTTCATCAGCCACCACAACTAACAGTTATAATAGCTACATTTCTTCACCATGTGCCAGACTCCACTTAGAGTGCTTTATAAGTATAAAATACATGTAATGCAAGCAACATCTGATGAAGAAGGAACCACTGTTACTGTCACGTGATAGATGAAGAAACTGAGGTACAGAATGGTTAAATTACATTTATCAAAAACTAAAATTTTTCATAAGAAAGATAATCTGTCAGACAAAGAAAAAAAGGAACTATGTATGTGTGAATAAAACAGACATACTCAAGATAAACATTCTTCCAGATTAACTGGGGTATAAGCCTTATACTCATGTGAAATCTTGCCATAGACAAAACATGTACTATTTCTAAGCAAACTTCAAACTACGCTGGGAAAGTATATAACCCCACATTACACTGAATAATAATTTGAATGTACAAATACACATTAAGGAAGTATATTGTTTATAGGTTAAAAGGATTAAGTACTTAAATAGAATTTTAATTAGAATACTTAAGGAAAAATCATTTTTACTGGCAGGAATTGAATAAATATATTTGTTGAAAACAATGAAGGGAACACAGGCTGCCTTTTAATTAATTTACCACTCAAAAGATAAATTCCTGTGGGTCTTGATTATACTCATTTGCTGGAAGAATTGTTAATTGATTGTATGTAACTCATTGTTCTATAACATTCAACAATTCCTGAATTCCTAATGTTAAGAATTATTTACTCATTGTGCTTAAAACTGGGTTATGAGATTAAAGCTTCATTGTTCAAGTGTTAAAAATTAACCCAAATTATTGGGACTTTTAAATGATAGGTTATATTGTAAAACCACCGAGCAGTATTATGTTGAGTCCTACATTTCTCTTATGATGAATGTTTAGTTTTTCTCAGAAATGGAAACACTGAGGTTATAAGTAAATGGCACATAAAATAGACATAAAACAATTAATTAATAATTTTAAATAGTAGGTGCTAACTGCTGGTTTTGACAAAATTTTTAATTTTCAACAAGAATTCAAGAAAGGGGAAGACCATTCAAAGCTGAAATATTTAGGGAAGGATTCCTAGCAGACAGCAGAGGTGGGATGAACATAACAGGCAATTGTTAAATAAGCACTAGTGAGAAGAGAAAAATCTGAGTCACAAATCATAATGGAAAAAACATCAAAGTTTTCTGAATGCAGATGCAGCTTAAAAATATTGATTTTTTTTATGATTAAGCATAAGCTCTAATCTATAATTAGTCAAAAATTTTGATTTAAACTGCACTTGTAGGGAAGAGCAATTGTATTGCTGTATTATTAATTGAGTTTTATGTCACACTTAGTAAAGAGCATGCTGATTGTTCCTATTTTGTGTTTTGTGATTACTATGCCTTATACTAAAGTCTCTATTTTTTAAATTACATAATTTTGGAACTTTATGCATAAAATTCAAAAGTTGTATTGGTTTTTGAGAAGAAACCAGGGAAAAATGTTAAATGCTCTTGTCATTTCTGGATTGTTTACATTTTTTATTGCTTATTTATTTTTGAGAGAGAGAGAGGCAGAGCGAGAATGGGGGAGGGGCAGAGAGAAAGGGAGACACAAATCCGTAGCAGGCTCCAGGTTCTGAGTTGTCAGCACCCAGCCAACGCAGGGCTCAAACTCTAAACCGCAAGACCATGGACTGAGCCAAAGTCATCCACTTAACTGGCTGAGCCACCCAGGCACCCCTGTCATTTCTGGATTCTTTATGAAACTAAGCTATAATCTTTAATTAAGTACCTATCATTTTTTAACTTGATTTTTCAGGGAAACTTTAGGATAATTTTGCAAAAATAGAGCTGAGTGGGAACAGAATGATTTACAAAATAAAATTTAATGCCATTTACAGAAGGTAATTTTTTTTAACAGACAGAGCATGAGCAGGGAAGGAGCAGAGAGAGAGGGAGACACAGAATCTGAAGGAGGCTCCAGGCTCTGAGCTGTCAGCACAGAGCCCCACGTGGGGCTGGAACTCACGAACTGTGAGATCATGACCTGAGCCGAAGTCGGACACTTAACCAGCTGAGCCACCCAGGTACCCCTACAGAAAGTAATTTTAAATGAAACATTTCCAGAGTGCCTGGATGGCTCAGTTGGTTAAGCAACCGACTCTTGGTTTTGGCTAAGAACACAATCTCTCGGTTCATGAGTTCAAGCCCCACATGGGGCTCTGTGCTGACAGCGTGGAGCCTGATTGGAATTCTCTCTCTCCCTCTCTCTCTCTCCGGCCCTCCCCCCACTTGCACTCTTTCTCTCTCTCAAAATAAATAAATAAACTTAAAAAAAAATATTTAAATGAAACAGACTTCCCTCCCTGTAAAGCCATTAATCATAGGAAAAGAAGCAAAGGAGCAGAACAAGAAACGGTATTATAATTTCCATATCACAATAAGCTACAGGGAATTTCAGAATAAGTGTAAAATCACAATATTTTACATAAAAGCCTTTTTACATTTGCCTTAATTTCAAAAATTTCTTTGAAAGCTTTGGAAATTCCATTGTCATTGATTAATTAAATTTCAGAATCAAAGGGGCTATGTTATATAGATTTCCTTTAAAGTACAATTTAAACCAGATTTCCATTCAGGAAACCTTCACAAACACAAACAGCAAATAATTACAAATCTGTTTCTTTCTCTTTCTTCTGAATTCTCATTGTTGCCCTCCTTCTCTAAGCCAATGTTTGACTTTCTTCAAACTCCGCACTTGATCCTTAGGTAAAGGACCAGTCAGTGAGACCCTACCCTAGCTGGTGCGTAAACTAGAAGGGACTTGTTATGTCCCCAGACGGAATGCCTGCATGTGAAGACACACGTGCCATGGCAAGGATAGCCTAGGTAGCACAGTGAGAGGGAGTGCAGGAGTGGAATCGGGGCTGGGAAGAGAGAAGCATGTTACCTAAGAGTGTCCCCAGTTCCTTAATTTGTGAGATATGTAAACCATACATGTCAACAAGAGCAAAGCAAAAGTGCTACATGTTGATACTCGTTCAAGAAGACACTGTGAGGGGAGCCTGGGTGGTTCAGTTGGTTAAGCGTCTGAATTCAACTCAGGTCATGATCACACAGTTTGTGAGTTTAGCCCCACTCGGGTTCTGTGCTGACAGCTCAGAGCCTGGAGCCTGCTTTGGAGTCTGGGTCTCCCTCTTTCTCTGCCCCTGCCCACTTGTGCTCTGTCTCTCTCTGTCTCTCAAAAATAAATAAATGTAAAAAAAAATTTTTTTTAAAGAAGACACTGTGCATGTGTGTATCTGATTCTGTGTGTATCTTCTTAATATATAACAGGATAAATATGTATATCTGATATACATATGTATATGTATATCTTCTCATATATGTGTGTGTGTGTTTAAAATATTTTGAAAAATAAAAGAGAAGGAAATGAATAAATGAAACAGAATGACAAAATGTTGATAATTATTGAAGCTGAGTAATGAGTATATGGGTTTTATTATGCTCTCTGCTTTTGTGTGTTTGGAAATCTTGAAAATAATTTTGTAATTGGTAAAGATATTTTCATTAAATTGTTTCCACATAAAAATATAAATTTCAGGGGCTCTTGAGTGGCTCAGTTGATTAAGCGTCCAACTTCAGCTCAGGTCATGATCTCACGGATCATGGTTCAAGCCTCATGTTGGGCTCTGTGCTGATGGCTCAGAGCCTGGAGCCTGCTTCAGATTCTGTGTCTCCCTCTCTCTCTGCCCCTCATCCACTCATGCTCTGTCTGCCTGTTTCTCTCTCTCAAAAATAAACATTAAAAAAATAAAATATATACATACATATACATATGTGTGTGTGTGTATATATATATATATATATATATATATATACACACACACACATACGTGTGTATATGTATATATATGTATGTATATATATATATACATTTCAAAACCTAATAATAACAACAAAACAAATGATCCACAAATATTTTTCCTTCCAATGTTTACAATGTATTGTCATCATTCATGTATTTTATACTATGAAACTTGAATGGTTATTTGAGATAAACATTTCTGAGGCCACTCCTCTGATTTAGATTGTACTAGCTAGAGATCTGCAAGATTGTCTCTTACCAACTCCTTCAGCCTTCCAGACATGCCTTAAACACAACACCACACAAATGAATTTACATGAAAATGCCTCAATATCATAGACAATACCTGCTTTCAAGGATTTGAGTCCTCCTTTCAGCTTCTTATCAAGATGGGCATCTTCCCCTTAAGCCAAGTAAACTTGTAAACAATGTGAGAAAAACAAAACCAAACTCAAAAACAGAGTCAGGTCTGCTTTGACCTGGTTGGTTCAGGATGAAAACTTACACGGTGAAACAAGTTGTTGCCATTCATGGGCATTCTTGTTGCACTAGGCACTCTGCAGACACATCCTCAGTGGTGAAGCCCATATTGTCTCCTGGTGAACTAACTATGCTTAAGCTGTTATGGTGTTATATAGCAGACTTACTTCAGTTGACCAATTGACTAGAGCAGGAAAGCACTATGCTTGATCTTAGAACACTAATCTCCATGAAGCCCAAGGTAATGGCTTATTCCAAATTTAAAGATATTGTGGAAAAATAGATAGTAGATTTTGTAAGTTGGCTAAATTGGTGACAGGATGTAATCCAAAACTAATCCCATGAGCAAAAGCATATTAGAACTTGGCTCCAGAATTTTGTCACAATTAAAAAAAAAAAACTGGCATAAATGTTACTTGTGTGCATTTTAGTCAGCTTTCTTAAATTGTTGATTCTCGTGACAATTTCCTCATATCTTGTCAGGATCTATAATGGTTTGGTGGAATACATTTGCTAACACCAACAATCACTGTTTTAAAAAGCATGTAAACTAGAAAAATATTCCTTCAAGTGCCAGCTATAAATGCAAAAAAATGAGGCATCTACAATCAGATTTATTAAAATTAATCCTCTATGTCCCAAGGTATCAGTGTGGCTCACATAGTGTTTGTATGTCTTCCATTTTCCACAGGGAGATGTTAATAGTGATACCACATTCACAGACATTTTCCCAAGACTCGGGTAGGTATACGAGGGAGACCTTTCCCATCTCAGCAGCCTTTTTCTCAAGCTTTTCAACAATTTACTTTCTGATTCCACTAATCTTCTCTTTTTCCAGTCCCAAATCCCAAATATATATGTTTAATGCCCAGAGTTTTTAAGTAGTCCTTCCAATGTTTGCATGAAATTATCACATTCAGTCTTTGTATATATTATTTACATAAAATATGGTATATAGATGAAGAAAGATAACAGCACTGTTTCATTCTACAGTTTACTAACAGTTCTTTGAGCATTGTCTTTGGTTTGGAACCATACAATTAAGAACAAACTTTTTTTTTTAATGAAGGATATACCGTGAAAATCCATTATAATGACAAAAGGACCCAGAATTACATAAGGAGCAAATGGAAAGAACAGAAAGAGGGGAGAGGGGGATAGGCACTAGAAAATGAGAAGATCTGGGCTGTAATTTAGAAAAGGATAGAAAAGGGAGCAATGGGGTGAAAATTACAGATATAGATTTGGACTAAATTGAAAGAAAGAAGTAACAAGAGCTGTAAAATAAAATGTGATGCCCCAGGAGGTAGAACATATTCCATCACTGAAGGTGTTTAAGAAAAAATAAGACAAGCATCTGTCTGGAAAACTTCAAGTTATGTGTCTGTAGTCAAATGCTCTACCACTGAGCTAAACCTCCTAAAGTTATGTGTCTGAATGACTTCTAGAGTCTCTTCCAGTTGTAAAAGTCTCTGAACTTTTCATCCACTCTGAAATTAGTAAACAGAACTCTCTATTGCAAACAGAACTGGCCATGAACTTTTACAACAACAGTGAAGAAACATCAGTCCCTCCAAACCTTAATATTCTCCAAACATTAAAAATGTTGCTATAACTCCTTAAATATAGGTTTTACTTAATTTTTATTTGTTAAAATCTCAAAAATTTTTAACTCAAAGTAGTTGAATGCTTATTATTTTCTCATATTAATGAGCTCTTCAATAAAATATATTTCTAATATTTTAAAAGGTTTCAATCCTTTGGTATACAGTCCTAGTATATTTCTTTATGGTTTTTCTTTTTTTGAGTTTTAGGTAAGTAATTTTATTTATTTATTTATTTATTTATTTATTTATTTATTTATTTTATTGTCAAGTTAGCTAACATACAGTGTAGTCTTGGCTTCAGGAATGGATTCCTGTGATTCATCACTTACATACAACACCCAGTATTCATCCCAACAGGTGCCCTCCTCATTGCCCATCACCCACCTCCCCCAGTGCCCTACCCTCGTCAACCCTCAGTTTATTCTCTGTATTTAAGAGTCTCTTATGGTTTGGGGGCGCCTGGGTGGCTAAGTCAGTTGAGTGTCCAACTTCTGCTCAGGTCATGATCTCACAGTTCATGGGTTCGAGCCCTGCATCGGGCTCTGTGCTGACAGCTCGGAGCCTGGAGCCTGCTTTGGATTCTGTGTCCCTCTCTCTGTCTGCCTCTCCCTCACTCATGCTCTGTCTCTCTCTCTCTCTGAAGAATAAATAAATATTTTTAAAAATTTTTAAAAAAAGAGTCTCTATGGTTTGCCTCCCTCTCTGTTTGTAACTTACTTTACCTTCCCTTCCCCTATGGTCTTCTGTTAAGTTCCTTTAATTCCAGATATGAGTGAAATCATATGATACCTGTCTTTCTCTGACTGACTTATTTATTTCACTTAGCATAATACCCTCCAGTTCCATCCATGTTGCTGCAAATGGCAAGATTTCATTCTTTTTCATCACCAAGTAGTATTCTATTATATAAACAAACCACATCTTCTTTATCCATTAGTCCTAATATATTTCATAGGAATGAACTATCAATTGCATATTTAATTCCAAGGAAGGAAGATGGTTAATTTTAGGATGTGTTCTTTTAGGTTACTATTACAGCCTTGATGAAGAGCACAATGGTTTAGGATAACATCTTAGGCACTGGACAGATGGGGGTTCTTGTTCAGGCTGTCCCAATGACTTAGCTATGTGGACTTCTGCCAACCAACCTTCCTATCTGAGCCTCTGTTTCTTCATCTGTGAAATATAGATAACATCACTGTCTATCTTATATTATTATTGTAAATAAAATAATACATACAAAGTATCTATCATAGTATATGGCATATAGTGATCATTCAATAAATAGTAGCTGCTGTTATTGTTTCTTCTGTCAAGAAAATTCTGCCATTTACAGCAACATGGATAAAGCTTGAAAGCATTATGCTATATGAAATAAGTCAGGCAGAAAAAGACAAATACTGTATGATCTCACTTATCTATCAATGTTAAAAAAAAACACAACTCATGGAAACAGAGAACAGATTGGTGGCTGCCCAAGGGGGCAGGGGAAGGGGATAAATGGGTGAAGGTGGTCAAAAGGTACAAACTTATAGTTGTAAGATAAATAAGTCCTGGGGATGCAATATACAACAAGGTGACTATAGTTAATAATTCTGTACTGTATATTTGCAAGTTGCTAATGAAACTGGCATTCATCTTGTCAGTTCAGATGAAGACATGAACAATGAAGGTCATATTGCCTCCAAGCATGGCTGGGCCAGTCCAGGAAGCTGTCAAAATGCAACCCTACTAGCTTACAAGTAGTTAATCAGCACTATGTTAAAGATAGGATCAATCACCAGATGTACCTAATGAAATCTTCAACATACAGAATAAAGATATTTTTCAAATTTCAAGTTTCTTGACATGGAAAAGATCTTTGGGGGACCAGAAAAACTGGCACCAGAGCACCTGCTAGCATGAATCACGGGCCTCCAGTCAACAGCGTCCAACCTCTCAGGAGACCACTGCCCTAAACTTTTGCTCTTTAAAACCCTTACTTGCAAGCCATTAGGGAGTTCAGGACTGTAGAACATTAGCTCCCCATTATCCTGGGTCGTGCCACACCAACAAATAACTTATCTTTCTTCACTGCAAAAGCTCAGTGTTAGTTTTTATTGGCCTCCTGCACATCGGGTAGACAAACTCTTATTTGGTTAGGTGACACTAACCAAATATATCTTACAGATTCTCATCACACACACACAAAAATTGTTAAGTATGTGAGGTTATGAATGTTAACTAAACATATTGTGGTAATCATTTTGCAGTATATACATATATCAAATCATTATGTTGTACAGCTTAAACTAATATAATGTTATATATATATATTTTATATCTCAACAAAACTGAAAAAATTATGTCATGGCGACTTTTCAGACATTGAAATAAAAGCTATAAGGAAGAGGAGAAAGAAGAAGAGGAGAATTGGGAGTAAAGGGGAGCAGAAGAAAATTTATTCTATCCCACGTAATAAATCAAAAGGAAAATTTGGATGATAACGCAAGGCTAATGACTTCTGACTTCATATTTTATTTAAAAACTCATTAACTCTTCCTGCAATATGAATATTTTTATAGAAATAGCTAAAATTTTCTAAGTTTTTGATTGAAACCAAAAAAAAGAAAAAAGAAAAGAAAAGAAAAGAAAAGACCTAAACTGACTCATTAAGTTTTATGCTATTAGTATTATTTTTCAACTCAGTGACTATATTTTCCTGTTCATTGAGTCATGGACCAACAGTTAAGAAATATTCATGGAAGACAAAATATTCAGTGTGTAAAAAAATACAGTGTGTAAAAGCTCAAACAAAATATTTGTAGAAACCTAAAATCAACTCCAAGTACTAAAAATTCTTTGTCCAAAGAGAAAGATAGAGGGGCACCTGGGTGGCTCAGTTGGTTAAGTGTCTGACTTCAGCTCAAGTCATGATCTCACGGTCTGTGGGTTGGGGCCCTGTGTTGGGATCTATGCTGATAGGTCGGAGCCTGGAGCTTGCTTCAGATTCTGTGTCTCCCTCTCTCTCTGCCCCTCACCCACTTGCTCTCTCTCTCTCTCTCTCTCTCTCTCTCTCTCTCTCAAAAATAAATAAACATTAAAAAAATAAAAAAGAGAGAAAGATAGAGAAACTAAGAAAGTAGCATCATTATTTTCAAGTCAAAATGTAGTAAATCTTTAAAAAATTAAAAATTATTTTTGCAAGTCTCATGAAGACAGACTTAGGTTCAATAGATCTCTGATGAAATACAAGGGACTCCATGGCCACAGGTGACAATACACCACTGAGGCTAAGAGCCTGGATTTTTTCTTTCCATTGGATATTCTTACCTGCTTTGTCAAAGATTAGTTGGCCATACATTTGTGGGTCCATTTCTGGTTCTCTATTCTGTTCCATTGATCTATGTGTCTGTTTTTGTACCAGTACCATACTGTCTTGATAATTACAGTTTTGTAATACAGCTTGAAGTCTGAAATTGTGATGCCTCCAAATCTGATATTCTTTTTCAAGATTACTTTGGCTATTAGGGGTCTTTTCTGGTTCTACACAAATTTTAGGATTGTTTGTTCTAGCTTCAGTGAAAAATGCTGGTGTTATTTTGATAGGGACCGCATTGGATGTGTAGATTGCTTTGGATAGTACACACATTTTGACAATATTTGTTCTTCCAATCCATGAGCATGGAATGTTTTTCCATTTCTTTGTGTCTTCTTCAATTTCTTTCATAAGCAATTCTATAGTTTTCAGCATACAGATATCCAATGGGTAAAAAGACAGTCTCTTCAACAAATGGTGTTGGGAAAACTGGACAGCAACATGTAGAAGAATGAAACTAAACCACTTTCTTATACCATACACAAAAATAAATTCAAATGGATGAAAGACCTAAACATGTAAAGCAGGAAATCATGAAAATCCTGGAGGACAACACAGGCAGCAACCTCTCTGACTTTGGCTGTATGCAACTTCCTACTAGGCATGTCTCTGGAGTGAAGGGAAACAAAAGCAAAAGTGAACTACTGGGACCTCATCAAGATAAAAAGCTTCTGCACAGCAAAGGAAACAATCAGCAAGACTATAGGCAACCTTTAGAATGGAGAAGATATTGCAAATGACATACATATCTGATAAAGGGTTAGCATCCAAAATCTATAAAGAACTTTTCAAATTCCACATCCAAAACAAACAATCCAGTTAAAAAAATGGGCAGAAGACATGAATAGACATTTTTCCAAATAAGACATCCAGATGGCTAACAGGCACATGAAAAGATGCTCAACATTACTCATTATCAGGGAAATACAAATCAAAACTACAATGAGATGTCACCTCAGAATGGCTAAAATTAACAACACAAGAAACAACAAGTGTTGGTGAGGATGCAGAGAAAGAGGAACCCTCTTCCACTCTGGTGGTATAGCCACTCTGGGAAACAGTATGGAGGTTCCTCAAAAAGTTAAAAATAGAACTACCCTACAACCCAGCAATTGCACTACTAGGTATTTATCCAAAGGATACAAAAATGCTGATTCAAAGGGGCACATGTATCCCAATGCTTATAGCAGGGCTATCAACAATAGCCAAATTATGGAAAGTGCCCAAATGTCTATCGACTGATGAATGGATAAAGAAGATGTGGTATGTATATGATATACACAGTGTGTATATGATATACATATATATATAAAGTTATGTATATGTATGTATATATATGTATATATGTATATGTATATATGTACATATATGTATATATATGTATATGTATGTATATATATCAAGTTATATATATCAAGTACATATATACATATGACACATGTATATATGATGTATATATGATACATATATGATATATATCAAGTTATATATATATCAAGTTATTGCTATATATATAGTAATATATACACAGTTACTTGAACAGTTTCATGCTTTTTGTCAGAATCAGAAATTAAGTAAATATGTTCCATGTAACATACATATAAGTCATTTCTTAGGCCAAGTACTTGATCTTTTAGTTCTACCTTTTTAATCTACCAAGTCTTAGGCTTACAATTTCTAGTCTATAGTAAATACATTCAGGAAAGCAGTGACAACCTTAGAGACCAAGTACCATCAAAAAGGATGAAATTTTGTCATTTGTATCAGTGTGGATAGAATTAGAGTGTATTATGCTAAGTGAAATAATCACTAAGAGAAAGACAAATATCATATATTACTCATAAGAAAAAAACAGATGAACATAGGGGAAGGGGAGGAAAAACAAAATACATAAAAATGAGAGGGAGACAAACCATAGGAGACTCCTAAATATAGAGAACAAACTGAGGGATGCTGGAGGAGAGGCGAGTGGGAGAATGGAACAAATGGGGGATGGGCATTAAAGAGGGCACTTGTTGGGATGAGCATTGGTTATTATATGTAAGTGACAAATCACTAAACTCTACTCCTGAAATAGATACTACACCATATGTTAACTAACATGAAGTTAAATTAAAAAAAAAAAAAGCCTGGATCTTGGACATGGACAGGACTGGGTCAAATTCTAGCTGCACCACTTTCTAGCTGCATGAAATTGGGCAAGTCCTCAACATCTCTGATTCTTAGATTCCTTTTCTATAGAATGAGGATAACAATAGCACCTGATAGGATTGTAATAATGCATGATAAATGCTTAGCAAAGTACCTGACCAAGGCAATAAGCTAAGACCAAGCTAATAAGATTATCAAAATTAAGAACCCTTAAGCAAGACAGATGGCTACTTTCCTGGCTTATTCAAGGATAAGCAAGAAACAATTCCTGCTTTAAAAGAGCTTTACCTAGGATTCCAAAGAAGACTCCATGATCTGACACTCCATAAAGCAAAGCAGAGGAAAAGAAACCTCTAGAGAAAAATTGCCTCTAGCACAAAAAAGCCCAGTTCCAGCTTTGCATTTTATTAACACATTGGGAGAAATTTAAAGTAATCTGGTAACATAGTTCTTAAAATGGGATTTTTCTCACATTATTTCAATAGTACCTTTCAACACTCAAGTAAACATATCCATTTGGAACCTAGTCTTCCACAAAGAGCAAATCAGGAGGGAAAATAGTTTTTCCATGTTGTCAATCCAAGTCATCACATGAGAATATGTCAGTAATACTCAAAAGGTACCATGAATATAAAAATTATCATTTTAGAGACAGTTATTTGAACAGTTTCATGCTGTTTGTCAGAATCAGAAATTAGGTGATTCTCCCAGAAAACTAGAAAATAAAATAAATAAGGTCCCTTCACAGTTGATGATGCAGTATGGGAGACGAGAGGTGCAGTTTGTTCATTAGACACATTGAATCTTAAAAACTTTGCAAAATATCTTACAAATAAATGTCTCAGAGGCATGAAGTGATTTTTATTAAAAAGTTACTCTTTAGGACAAGTACTTGAACTTTTAGTTCTACCTTTTTTATTCTATCAAGTCTTTAGGCTTACAAGTTTTAGCCATTAGTAAATACATTTCAGTAAAGAAATGACAACCTTACAGACCAAGTACTACAATTTTTAATTTAGTTATTGTAAAATGACACAGAAAACTAAGTAGCACATTCAGAGCCATGCAGGCTTAGCAAAGTAGGGGAAAGAGTTAGATAGCTATGCTAGGTTTGAATACTGATGCTTTTCATTATCTGTAACTCTGACATTCTAATAAGCTCTTTGAACTTCAGTTTCTTTTTGTGAACTGGGTATAGCAGTAAATACTTGCAAAGTTGCCATGAGAATACACTAATACATATATTAAAAGCCAGGCACTTCATGGGCTCTATTCATCATCACATCTACAAAGAAAGCTAATATTCTCAATGAGAATTTTCTTAGAATGAGCTTTGGCATTTTTTTATTGTGGACTGCTGCAAGTGTCTTCCCAGTTAAGGGAATTTTCTACTTCCAACAGCTACAGCTGGAGATAACTGAATTTTTAATAGCATGGACTTTCCCTGTCAGGAGACTGGACTGCCTGGGTAGGGCTCCAGATCAGTTAGAATGATGCAGACGCCCACTGGGCAGATGGTGCTGCCAATGAGAGCTGAAACCAAAAGGCAAGGTTCAGAGTCAACCAGGTACTCAGAAAGGGCTCAGGTCCACTGGTTCAGAAATGACACTAGAGGAAAACAGGCAAAGGCTCACTATAGGAGAGATGGAAGGAAGAGAAGTTGCTGCATCTTTATCTGAAGCAGTCCCAAAACCTTTTTATTCTAAAGGTCCTAAGCAGATTTGCATGGATCCACACTGTTTCTAGAACTGCCTTCCTTTAGTCGATAATGCCACCAAATCTTTTAGCTTTTTTCATCAGATGGGAGAATTTCTTGCAGTCTTACTGAGGCTCCAACTGATTGTTTAGTTGCCTAAAAGCCTTAAAAGACATTTTTCATCTCATTTCTAGCAACAGTTTATGTTTTTATTAGTCTCTCTCCCAACTCAGATCAACTGCTCAGTCACCCCCCAATCTGAAGAATATATTTTATTGTCTTATACTCTCTAAAAATTCATTCTTTCATCCCACCCCATCTAATAGCTGCTTTCCTTTCCCTGCAGTTGGTTATAATTAATAAACTATAAATTAGACACATCTCAGCTGTTTCCCTTTAGCAACATCTTAGCAAAGACTCGCTGTAACAGCTTGGAGAAAGGATTTCTTCAGAAACAGTTCCAAGTAAAAATTTACTAGTTACCAAGTAGTAGAATCCAAATTTGCAAACTTGTCATTTTGGATAAAAACTGAGGCTGCCAGGGGGTATGTCCAGGAACTCCTCTCAATTTAGAGAGCCGGTACCTAATATCAGAATCTAGGTCTTTTGATTCTTGGTTAATTTTTGCATTATACTACATGTTTCTCCTCCTAAAATTTCAGTATAATTTAACAAAATGAAAAATCGTTTTTAGTAGGATTACACAGAAGTTTGGGAAAAGTTATGTTGATTCCATCAGCAAGGCTCAGATGAAACACATAAAGATGGGTAGACATAGGAGTCATAAAAGTTGGTAAGATGTGGGGAAAAGATGGATAATTTGAGTTAATTCATTAAATCATGATATAATATATAAATATATTATATTATACATATAATATATATAATGATATATATGGGGCGTGGGGGGTATTTATTTTAGGGAATTGGATCATGCATTTGTGGGAGCTAGCAAGCCTGAAATCCATAGACCAGAGCAGCAGGAAGTTCAGGTAAGAGTTGATGTTGTAGTCCTGAGTTCAAATTCAACTCACAAATCTTTGCTTGGTCTTTGACATTTTTGAAAACTACCTTCACAGCAACATCTAGACTGGTGTTTAACTAAACAACTGTGCACCAAAGCCTATCCAAAGTGACACATAAATTTAACCATCCTAGTTACAGACAATCTTTATAATAATCAAGGAAATAAGTATTTGTAGGAAAATCACACTCACCATAGTACTTAACACAACATACGGCATTTTTAAAAACACGATCCTAAAATTCTTTGATATCCCTCCCACTGAAAGCTTGCAGGGAAATCTGTCTCTCTGTGTGGCTCGAGCTTCTCACCACATGATGGCTTCATTCAAAGAGGGAGTGTCCCAAGAGGGAACTTCTGAGAAGCATTTCAAGCTGCATTCCAGGAGGAAGCTACGTGGTATTTTGTGATAGGCTCAGAGGTCACGTGGTGTCACTTTTCCATAGTCTACTACTTAATGCAGTCACAAGCATTCCCCAACTCAAAAAAGGGGACATAGACTCCATCCTTCTCTGAGAAGATTGTCAAGGAATTTGGAACTCATGTTTAAAAACTGCCACACGGGGCGCCTGGGTGGCGCAGTCGGTTAAGCCTCTGACTTCAGGCAGGTCACGATCTCGCGGTCCGTGAGTTCGAGCCCCGAGTCAGGCTCTGGGCTGATGGCTCAGAGCCTGGAGCCTGTTTCCGATTCTGTGTCTCCCTCTCTCTCTGCCCCTCCCCCATTCATGCTCTGTCTCTCTCTGTCCCAAAAATAAATAAACGTTGAAAAAAAAAATTAAAAACTGCCACAATTAATTAACATTAATTGCGCTGTTACTGTGTCCAGGCTCTGTGATGGGCTTTTATGTTTCATTTAATCCTTCATCCTTCCTGGTGTAGTATTATCTATAAGTAAACTGAAGCTGAGAAATATTAAAACTTCTCTCAATTCGCACAGCTAACATTTGGCAGAGCCAAGATCCCAAGTTGGCATTCTGACTCTAAATCACCATACATTTTGTATAATGCAATCATTCTTCCCATTTAGAAATAGAAATAAAGAAAAAGGAAAACACATCTAACCATAATTTTTTTCATTGCCACCAGAAGTGAACATTTTTGTTTAAACCTACTCAGCTTTCATTCTTTCTTTTGAATACAGTGACCTGAGGCACATTAGAAAAAGTTTCCCATCTAAGTAGATGCAGCCCCAATGCCCCACATGTCTCAGCAAGTGGAGCCCAGCTAGACTTCAGTGCCCAGTCACCACCTCAGCTGGGCACCATCCTGAAATGAAAAACTATTCATGGAAAACCATACATGTTGACCTTGCCCCAAACCAACCTCCATTTCTCAGAGAGATGAATGGTGCCTTTGCTCCAGCTGGAACATGACCCACGTCTGCCTAATGAGACTCAATTCCAGGGTTCTTGTTGAAACTGTTAGGAAAGAAAATTATGTTCTTTGCAGATATACCTACCAGTAAGGATAACAAAAGACAAGAGTGGCTGGGAAATGAGAAACCTGAAATAAAACCACCACAGCAGAAAGCAGAATAAAAAGCTAGAGACTGGAACCCCAGATCCAGCCTTGCCTGAAGCTAGACTTATCCCTGGACTCTTCAGATACTTGGGCCAAAAACTGCCCCCCTTTCTTTTTAACTTTAAAAAACAATTTGTGTTGAATTTATGACACAATCAAAAGTGTTCCAACTAATACAACTCCTTGGTCATGACTTCATTTTCCTTATCTATAAAAAAAAACCTAAATAACTGAAAATCCTCTCTAGCTCTCTCTCTCTCTCTCTCTCTCTCTCTCTCTCTCTCTCTCCACACACACACACACACACACACACACACACACACACACACCCTCTGGACCTTAGTTTCCTCATCTTGACACCTAGAATGCAGGACATAAGGGTCTTCCAAAGCCAATAGGTATGATTCTGTGATTTTGTATAGATCAGGGCAGAAAATGTCCTAGTAAATTATTTCTATCCAGAGAATTCTATCAGAGAATGCAGTAAGTTAGGAAGAGCTCTGTAGCACTGCCACCTGGTGACTATTTGCTTCAGCTATGCTGTCGCCTTTCCAATCAGCAAGTAGAAACAAGTGCAATTTCATGATCTTCTGAAATAATATTTTTGGTCTGAAACATATAAAATTAAAAGCCATTACATTTCAACCAACATTGATTGAGCATCAACTGGGCACAAGTCACTATAAAGAGCATATGAAAATGTCTGACAGTCTCTGTCATCTCAGAATTTTAATTTCAGGAGGATATCGTATGGTTCATACCAAAAGAAGATAACAAAAGAAAGTAATAGAGGAAAATGATCAAAAGGCCACAAATGATGAAGGATTCAGAAGATATTAGAGGAAGTGTCATGAATTTTAATCATGAATTTTAAACATGAATTTTAAAAGCCTACAATGGGATAGTGTCACTCTAAATAGAAAGAAGCATGGGCACAAGGCAATACACTGATTTATCACAGAAGATATTTAAATAATAACTAGAAGACCACTTGGAAAGGAGCACATACATGTTCAAGGGATGACTAGGAGAGAGTAAGGGTTTAAAAAAGTAGTTGTCAGCCATATTTTAGAGAAGCTGGAAAGTCAGTCTAAGGAAGCAGAGTGCAGAATGAATTGGTGGTGAAACATGAGAAATGGGAGTAGGGAATACGGATGAGGACATGAAGTTAATATGATGTCATGAGGGCCTAACGTAGGACAGGAGGCCTGGATTTAAAAAAAAAAAAGCAAGAGCCATTTCTGAGTTAGACTCCACATGGCTTGACAATTGATTAAATTTGTATTAGGAGAAAGTAACGCCCTAGGATGGAGAAATGTAATCTCAAGTTTCTGAGCACAAATGACTATAAAAACAGACATACTATTTTTAAATATATTTTTAAAGTTTATTTTTATTTATTTTGAGAGAGAGACAGAGAGTGAGCAGGAAAGGGGCCAAGAGAGGGAGACCCCAAGCAGGCACTGCAGGCAGCTTAGAGCCTGATGCCAGGCTCAAACCCACAAACTGTGAGATCACGACCTGAGCCGAAATCAGAAATTGGATGCTTAATGGGCTGAGCCACCCAGGTGCCTCAAAACAGACGTACTATTAAAAGAAACAGAGGACTTAGGAAGAGGAGCTTTTTTGTGTGGAGAAAAAAAACATATCCTCATCTTGTACTTAGACATTCTAAGTTTAGAACTTAGAAGGATTTCTGTTAAAAGATATCCAAGGTAGAGCTAAGAATAAATTATCCAGTCTCAAGAAGGGTCTGGATATAAAAATGCAAGGTTTGGAACCATCTTTGACACAATTGTTAAACTTATGAAAATACATAAAATGCCAATGAGTAGAACATATGCAGAAAAGATTAAACCCAACACACTGATGAACAGCAACTTTTAGAGGATGGGAAAAGGAAAAGAAATCAGTAGAGGCAACGGAAGGAAAGAATGAGAGCTAAAGGGAGTTTTGGGGTGGGGGCCATGTAAAGAAGCCAAGACAGAAAAGCATTTCAAGAAAATTAACAAGGGAAAATGCATCAGAGAATCCAAAGGAGCAGAAGGATAAAAAGCAACAGACTCTTTGTTGGACCACTTGGCGATTGTTTAGAGAATCTTAAGAGAATCTTAAGAGAATTGTTTCAGTGAAATGCTGAGGACAAAAGCAAGGTAAGTAATGAAGGAATTCAGAGATCATAGGGTACGTTCGAGAAATCTGTTATAAGAGGGAAGGAGAGATAGAATGATAGCATAAGTAGAAAAAGGTCAAGGGAAGTTGTTATAGATGAAAGAAGAAACTTGGTGAAAGGGTAACATTTAAAATGACAAAAAGGAGATGTCAATTGAAAAGGCAGGATTCCAAAGATAAAGGCCAATGTAGCAGGACATAGCTGTAGGGATCATATCTGAAAAGAAGGAAAAATAATTTTTCCTCATGTGGGAATAAATGACCAGCAGATGGGAAAAACAAAGCATAATTGTATGGCACAGAGAAGATTAAAGTCCCATTAGCTGTCACTTAGATTGTTATTCTTGATAAATAAGACAGGAATACATAGGACGAGCAACTCATCTCAGTTTAGCCAACACTTTTCCCATTTTAGCCCTGATAGTCTCATATCCCTGGAAATCCCTCGGTCCAGGGAAAACAGGGATGGTTGGTAACTGTAATCATGTATCAATTGTGGATGTCATGTGGCTGTGAGTTAGTATCCCAGTGAGATTAAGGAAGAAATTTTAGAATAATTTTATGAGGAAATTTGATAGTTCATCAAAGATGGATGACTAGACAGCTGAGTAAGAGTGATGGGCTATTTTAAATCTTATTAGACGGCAGGAATTTGTAACGTCACTCAGTTGGGTGTCATCTGCACAGGTTCAAACTCTGTGAGATAAGGAATCTGAAGGACTCCATAAAACCTGCTTTTGGTTCCTTTTCCTGTTTCCATTCTTGCTAGGACCTGCACCCCCACTTTACACATGCCTCAAAATGTAAATAGTGTATTCCTCCATGTAAGGGACAAGCAGTCAATGATTTCTTTAGATAGATAACATCTAAGGAAGGACCACGTGAGAATGACTGGAGAAAGCCATCATATTCGTCATATTCCAGACCATCAGTGCTCGACATCTCTATGCCCAGACCCTTGGCTCCAAGGTAACTCCTGGGCCCTCGTTTTTGTTCTACTCAGTTCCTGGATGCCGAAAATACATGTACACCAGACCACAATCCTCAGTAAAAACTCCCAGACCCTGAACTAAGACAAGACTCCTTCCTTCCTGAGTTTCCCAGACATCTGTCTGTACCTGAAATCTCTCTATACCTTCAATAAACTGCTTTCATGTCTTGCTGGCTTGAGTTTGATTTCTACCCTGCACACAGCCAGGAACTCTGTTGGCTGGTCCTGCAGGACCCCCTCTGGGTCCTGGGACCCAGCCTGCATGCTGAGTCAGCAGCACAGGACCAGGAATTGAGAAAGCAAGAAAGGAAAATGCAGTTAGGGAGTTTGTTTCAGCTAGTAAGAAATGCATATAGATTGTTAAGACTGTTTTCAAACTGGGGGAAGTGATTGTTTATTTTGTATATAAGCTGGAAGAGTTGACAAATTTTGCTCAGATTAACTTCTGGCTCTGAAGATTTCTCATGTGATCCTGTCCACTACCTTCCTGCTGGTGTTGGGCACCAAATGACACATTCGCATCACAATATGACTCTTAGCCTTACAACTTCATATCTTGACACTTAGTTAGTTGGTGCAATAGATTGTAGCATTCCTGGAAGTCATTCAGAAATAGTTAGCAAAAACTTAACTATACAGAAGTGACTGTGAACCACATATTATTCCACTAAAGTCAAATAAAAGAATCCCCATCTCATCCCAAATACCTGATCCCAAAATTGCCTGCAACCATTCCAACACCATTCAACATGAGAAGTGTGACAAACGTGAGTCAGAATGAAAAGAAACCACCGGTCTAACCAACTTCAGTTAAAATACCTTACTTTTACAAATTTTACAGAAATGTATAACCTTCTGAATACACTGATAAGGTCTCTTCCGGTCCTCAGAAGGAGTTCATGCAACTAAGAGATGCTGAAGCTTCATTAACTTATCCACAAATCTGCACCAATACAACAGGTTTGTAGCCAATACTTGGAGTTATGCTGCCCTGCATACACGTACAGAACTTAAAGTCAGGCCATATTAAAAGTCTTCTGGTTACTGGGTGCCTGGGTGGCTCAGTCGATTGAGCATCTGACTTTAGCTCAGGTCATCATCTTGCCATCTGTGAGCTCAAGCCCCACATTAGGCTCTGTGCTGACAGCTCAGAGCCTGGAGCCTGCTTTGGATTCTGTGTCTCCCTCTCTCTCTGCCTTTCCCCTGCTCATGTTCTGACTCTCAAAAGTGAATAAATGTTAAAAAAAAAAAAAAAAAAAAAACAGTCTTCTGGTTCCTAAAAGCACTATACTCTTTTATGTCTTTATCCATATTACTGTCTCTCACTGGAGAGTTTTGCAGTTAACAGCTTTCTAGGTGGAAATATTGCCAAGTACAAAGGCCCCGAGGTAGAAATATGCTCGATGAATATGTGTATGGTAGATTTGGGGTTCAAGGAACAGTAAAGAAGCCAATGCTGTTGGACAAGAATGAGAAAGGAGTAGAATAGGACCATATGGAGCCAGAGAGATGACCAGGAAGGTCTTGCAGCCCATTAACATTGCAAAGACCTTGACTTACTCTGAGTTTGGAAGCCAGGCAGAGTTTTGACCAGAGGGTTGAAGTGAACTGACTCACAATTTAAAGTCTCACTGTTTTGAGAATAAAGTGTGGAGAATTAGCAAAAATTATAGCTTATTTATCTTTGAGTTAAGGGTGGTGAGGGAATATTATTTTAAAGCTGGCAGTAGATTTCCTCTTAAGGAGAAACTATTTGTTTAGAAAAATAAAACTCTCAGGAAAATGGCCAAAATGGACTAAGACAGACATAGAACTGAATTGGTCTACATAATAGAAGTGGAGAAACATTGAGCTCTGGGGTGTGTGTGAAAAAGAGATTAATGGATAGTAAGCCTTTTGGAGAGGCTGGAGCAACCCAAGGCGAAAGAATGGGAGATTCAGGAACAAAGTCAGTTTCCTATAGTAAGGGAAGAAAATGATGAAATATTCAGTTTTGGATCATCCAACATACTATTCCAAGATGTAGGGAATCCTTCAGAAAATAAAAGGTCTAACACATAAATGTCACTGTGAGTAGTATTTGCAGGAAATGAAGGAAAAAGATGGTGAGCATTTGGGGTTGACTTGAGTGAAGAGAAAAGATCAGGTATAGAGGACAAGATGTGAGTAGCCAACAACTCAAGAAGTATATGTAGAAGCAAGAGAGGACCATAGAAAAATGTTCATGGGAAAGATGCTGAGTATCTCGTCACAGTTGAAAGGATTCAAGACATTACTATTTAAATAGTAAAAGAAGAGTAACTCTGACACTGAACTGGATGGGAAGCAGGCAATAATCAAATGTAACCACTGGGGTTACATTCGTATTCACAGAGTGCTGTGCATAATAATAAAGTATGGGAATGAATCAATCAATCAACGTCAAGAAATGAAATTCATTTACTAAATGAATTTTGAAATAGCTAACCACTATTTCTTGCTGGGTAGTACTATTTATATATACTATGTATATATATATAAGCTTTGGAGTTCCATTATGTTTTTGCTTTTCAAGCTAACATTAATTTTTAGCTTACTGTGTTCCAAATCCTATGCTGAATGTTTTATAAGAACCCCATGACCTTGGTATTATTACTACCCCACTTTAAATATCAGAACACCAAGTCTCAGGTAAAGTAATTTGCTCAAGGATGCAAGGATGTACAACCAATTGGGGAAGAGGGCTGGGGCAAAGCCAGGATTTAAATTCAGGCTGAAGATTACAGAGTGCAGACTCTTAATTATGTCCCTGTACTCTTCTGTTTCACATGTCATACATGCATCATCGTGTTTCAGCTCACAAACATACCATTAATTCAAAACATGGAAGAACTGAATCTATTTGAAGAAAAGTTTCTAAGAGACACTAAAGTGTATAACTGGAGGACATTCAAATCCTGCTAAAAATTAACCAATCTTTACATTAGAAGAAATCTGAATATCGTAATACGGAAGAAGAGAGGGACAAAGTAACCTCATTACGCAGAACTAAAAACAAGAAAAAAAATCACATAAAATCATTACAGCTTTGAAGAAACACATTTTCTAAACATTTGTTTGAAGCTCCACATCTTCAAGATAGCTGTTTTACCAGTTTGATCCAGGCACTGATGCTATAGTTAGGGCAGTCTGGCCACAAGAGAACAGGAGATTGTACAGTCCATGGTACAAATAAGAGGAATTGTAACCAACATGCCTTGACCAACTTTTTTTTTTAATTCTTACAGCTGCTTCCAAGATAAATTCAGAATGATGAGTCAGCCATCCTGAGCTTGTGGAAGACTCACAATCAAAGTATAACATGATTAGATAATAAGGGAAAGGACAGAAATCTCTTTCTGTCAGGAAGAGATTAAGAAAGAAGAGCCCTGAGATGCTGATAAGACTTAAACTTACATTGACTTTTTTTTTAACTGTAACTAGAAAATGCCACAGCTTTTAAAGTCAGTGTGAAGACATAATGATGTTTTTGCCCTTGAAATATTTTTTATGAAAAAAAATTAAAGTAGTTCAAGTTTTATGCTATAACTGACTCTAGAAAGAAGGAATAAAAGATCACTGGAAATTAATGACTTCCCAGTATCCTAGGTACTTCTGTCACTGCTTGCCCCCAGGGTCGTCTGCTTTCTTCTAAAAGCAAAGCCACTCGAGTGTCCTTTTCTCTCAGTACAAGCTCATGCAACACAGCTGCATGCATTGAGCACATGAGCTTGTCAAACACTGAGGACACACTGGAAATTGTCTGTTCACCTAACAAATATTGTTTAGGCATCTACTATGAGGCAAGGATTGCCTTAGGATGTTGGATCCAAAATTAGAATGACACCGTTCCTGCCGGTGACTCACTCATAGTCCAGAGGAGAATCAGAAACGCAAGTGATTAGAACTGATACTGGGCTAGTGTGCACCAAATGACCTTTCCACCTGTTTATAACTGGGTTCCTCCAATTTTTATGTACCTATGCCAAAGTGGTTATTAAATATTTTTAACACCACCCCTGTAAGCAATTACGATGTAATGTGGTATGTCCTATATTAAAAGCACATATATGATGTCATAAGAAACAGAGAGAAAAGACAATCATCACATCTTACATTGAAATGGAAATGATAATAACCTCACATCCTCTGTGATATTCTCTCTAAACATACCAGCTTATAGTGATATTTATGAAAAAACATAGACTTTTAAGGTTGGAAGAGAACCTAGAAACCTAGAAACCTAGGGAACCTAGCTTGACCAACCTCCTCACTCTACAGTGAAATGAAATCCCAAACTACTTCACTGATTTCCCATAATCCCACACCTAGTTAAGATCACTGATAGGATAAGAATGCAAGTCTTCTCATATCCAGGCCCAAAACTCTCTGAATGCTATCCCACAATTAGTAACATACACTGCTGTACTTAACTAAATATGGCAGGAAAGATGAGAACAAAGCATCTAGGCTTAGAAGTATGAGGACAAATCCCTGTTCTACCACTTACTTGTTCATAACCTTGGGGAGAAATGACCTGAGTCCTTTAGATCTCAATTTCCTCATTCAGAAAATCGAAATATCTGCCTTTTTTGTGAGATTTAAAATGAACTATGCATATAAAATTCTTTGAGAGGCCTTGCCTTCAGACTCTCTCTACTTTAGTCAATTCCCAAAATGACCTTTCTAATACACATCTAATCAAGTTACTTCTCTGCCTAAAAGGGGAAAAAACTAAACATCTAAATATAGCATACGAAATCCTTCACAACTTTACCTAAACCTTCTTTGTAACTTCATCTCTAGTCATTCTTCACAATATTCTATGACCCACTGACATTGAACTACTTACTCATATTCTCCTAATGTGCCATAGTTTCCTATACCTCCACTTTGTTGGCACATTTCTACTCCCTGGTGTGTCCAATGTTTGACATTGGTGTGTTCAGCATTTGACATTTTAAGATCTAGAACACATTCATGTACTACTTTTCTAATTAAAAGACTAAATAAATATTCTACTATAGAGAAAAATGTATGACCATATTTAAATGTCACCTTTTGTGTTACAATTTCCTAACTCCCCTTGCTCATGTAATGCTGTTTCCATGGTAACTTTATAGGTGTACCCCCTTCTATTATTAATATCTTATTAAGTTTATGTGTTTGCCTCCACTCTGAGTCACTGAAACAGGAAACATGTCTTATACCTCCTGCATAAGCGAGCTCAAGGACTAAACTCATAACGAATGTGCAAAATGTACCTATGCAAGAGACTACACAACATGGAATCAGGGTTGTATCAGTTATTCTTGGGCAATCTGGACCAGGGCACATGTTAGAGATTTCTCTTCCAGGTCAGGAAACAAATGTCAGGAAACCCAGTTTAGATTTCCATGCAGTACCCTAATTGTGATCCTCCTGCTCTGAAAACTGCCATGTGTCATGTCATCTAATACAGTGGAGAAAATCACCCCAGACTAGAATTGCCTCTAGAAGCTGTTCCTTAATTCTTTAAAACTCTTAACACTAGATATACCTTTTAAAAAGCAAGCTCTAGGGTGGTTGATTAATTTCAACCAGGCACCATGCATACTCTTTGAATACATGATACCTGCAGATAAAGCAATATTATATTAGAGAAATTGATGGCTTGGTTTTTGTTCTTTTCAGGGTACATAAATAAGATGTGGATAGCACTGTCTACTGAAAAATTTTAAAGAGTATAATTATAAATGTCATGTAAATATTAAGATGAAGATGAAGATGAAGATGTCTCAAAGATATTATTTGACTCATTATTTCTTGAGAAAATCAGTGAGATATTACAACTCTTGAAGTATAGTCCAAAGATCAGTGACAGGAGATAGATGGATAGATAGATATGACAGATAGATATAGATACATGATAGATAGATAGATAGATAGATAGATGATAGATAGATAGAGAAATGTTGAAATAATAGATTTTCTTAGAACAGGAAAATTTGACCAATACCAATAGGACAATAACTAACTGCATTTCCATTGGACACAATTTGTCTTTCTATGAAAAAGAATCATTTACATAATCACCAATGTTTTACTACTTACGAAGTTGTAAAATAGCTTTTGATCTACAATATATAACCTGGAAGTGTGTGTTAGACAATGCCAATTTTCCACTGAAGACATCCAAAAGTCTTTTTGTCCATTTCTAAGTCTTATGCCATTTTTTCCTATGCCATTTTAATGTATTGAGATATTAAAGCATGAATGCATTTTCTATAAAAATATTACTTCTATAAACTGAGAGGCTAGTATTTTTTCTAGATATTCTACTAAATATTCTGACTGTTCTTCAACATTGATTTACAACAACATGATCTACAAAGTAGAACAGTGTCTCCCAAATTAATTGGGGGTAATTTTTAATATTCATATTTCTAGGTCTTTCCCTGGAAAGTCTCATTCAGTAGATATGGAAAGGGACCTAGAAATAAGTATTTTTTAATAAGCACCATACATGGTTTTTATGATCAGGCAAGTAGGGAAGTGTTTCATTAAAGCAAGGGTGAAAATAACCCAGTAACTAAGTATAGTGTTGAGTATCCTTAAATTAATTAAACAATCATTAATTAAAGTTTCATTTAACTCAGGAGGTTTATCACATCTTTTTTTTTAGAAATGTCTAAATTTATGACCACTTACCGCCTTACAAATATTTTAAGTATTTTACCAGAGTGTAAATATTAATTACATTTGAATTAATTGCACTAATTGCATCTTTTAACTTTCAAAGTTCCCCATGCTATCACTATATTCTCCCCATCTCACATTGAATAGTGTGATAGCATCCTTTGAACTATTTGAACCAAAATTATAGAAAAATAATCAACAATCAATAAACTGAGGTCAGTCACCAGGAATATACAGACACTTGATCCACCAAATCCTAAAATATCAGTAGATGTGGGAAGAGACAAAGATGGGATCATGAGCCAGAGTGATAGCTGAATCTGAAGAGCAAATCCATGAGTGCACAAATGGCTGAGTAGAGAGGTTTAAGAAACAAATATGGTAGATCCAGATAAATTTCCAGCACAACAGTTTTCAAAGAAACTATTCCCATAACAAGGGCTAAATCTCAGCCAGAACACACCAGCACACTGAAATGTGTTTATACTACTTGTAAATGGTTACTATCCTAAGTTCCTCATTCTTTCCTCCTAGCCATCCCTGGATCCAGTAATTGAAGGATAATATCTGACACAGCAGGGGATCCCCCCAAACCTCACTCCAGCCCTACTGCCAGCAACCATTTTGATTGCTTTCACCCACATCCCATCATAGTTAAATACTGATTATTACTCCTACTCACAGTATGCCTCCAATGATATTTCATGGTCCTCTTAACCAGACTCCTAAAAAAAAAAAATCCATTTTCTCCTAGAAAAAAAAAAAAAGAGCATTTATCCTATTATTCCAGCATTTGAATCTTTACGTCTTACTAAGTTGAAAATGGCAGCCATGTCTTTGTATTTACATTGTGACTTTAAAATAATACAGTGCATCTACTGGGGGGGGGGGGGGCTACAGTTAATTCTTTTGCCAATTCTTTCATTTTCTTTTAATTTTTTTTTTTATTTTTGAGAGACAGAGAGAGACAGAGCACAAATGAGGGAGGGGCAGAGAGAAGGGGAGATAACAGAGTCCAAAGCAGACTCTGGGCTGTCAGTACAGAGCCTGAGAGCAGGGCTCAAACCCACAAACCGTGAGATCATGACCTGAGCCACAGACAGATGCTTAACCCACTCAGCCAGCCAGGCACCCCACTTTTGCCAATTCTTAACTGAAAAATATTTTGCTACTTCTTTTCTATTAATTCCTGTGCAGCTTCCCTCTAAATACTTCTAAAAAGAACCAGAAAAATATATATATATATATTGGACATCCATTTACCTGTAAGGGATTAAGGTAAAGGTTATTATACCTAACCATCTAAACAAAGCAGTACAATTTTAAAAATAAAAATGTTTTAACTCACACTGGTACAATGTTTTTTTTTTTTCTTTCATGAGCCCACTATATAACTTTTAATTCCAGCTTTTTATGGGAACTCTGTTATTTCAAAACCTGGATTTTCTGATTAAAACAACTCATACAAATTCATTTACACACCAATTATTCATTAATTGGGATAAAATTAGTGAGTTTCTTATACTAGATGTCTAGGGAAAAATCTTATTTCTTTCATTTGGATCTGGAAAAATCCATTTACAACCATTGTCCTCACCCATGAAAATGAGTATTTGAACAAGATCAGAACTTTCCCAACTTTGCAGTAGCATAAAGCTCTCTTCAAAGAAAACATTGCATAAAAGCTCAACAGATAGGGAGAACTTCTCCAGTTAAAGGGAAAGTGTGGTCAGAGCATTGCCAACCTGAACCTTCATCTACTTCCCAGCCAATCCTGACATACCCTAAAAGAATAAAATAGTGTGCAATCCAAAAAAAAATATGATGTCTTAGATCTTTTCCAACTCCAGAAATTCTATGAAAACTCTATAATGTGTTCCTACAGCTTGGGCTGTTCAATTGGACCGAATGAAAATTCATACAATAAAGGCTAAACTAGTACAAAAACACCACAGAGGACATTATGTTATTCATGATATAACAGAAATGACCCAAAGTAGGCAGAGTTATGCCATCATAACTCAATATCAATCCCTTCACACCTCATGATATAATCCAAACCAGGTAACAACTGCAATGAACAGCAGAAAAAGTAAATAATTGTAATATAAGTCATGTTGACTGTGACCATTTATAATTATATATTCATATATACTCTCACATTCATACATACTCATGCATACAACATATATTCATACATATTTCTCTTCCAAAGTTTCTTTTGATTGTTCCGTTTTGGGGACTTCTGTGTCCCTAACTAGGTTCTAGGTTAGATCCTCAAAGCCACTGCTCCTATACAACAATTTCAATTATTTTTGGTGACCATTACTAATCCAATGATTTGAACAACTTGAAAAAAGTTGGAAACTTTACAAAATTGAACCCGTGTTATATTGCACAAGGTAACAAGAATTATCTGTTAAAAATGTAAATCACATATGAGTGTGCTTAAACACTTCATGGCTTCTCACCTCTCCTAGACGCAATATGAAATCCAATGTCACTTCTGTGGACCTCACCAGCTTCCTCTTGTCCCACTCCCCCTGCCCACTTCTCCTGACATCAGCTTCACCCTCTCTCAGTTCCATGTTCTCTCCCATGTCATTGGAACCTTAATTATGCCATTCCTTTGCCTGGAAAACACATCTTTTCAGCCAGCTGCTTTAACAATCTATTTATCCTTCAGACTTCAGCTTGAGCCTCACGTTCTCAACAGAGCCATACTTGATGCAGTCTACACTAGGTAACCTGATATATATTCCAATAGCATCTTACATCTTTTCACAAAACTCGACATATTTGAAACTGTTTAAGTTATCATTTTTAATTATTTATTTCATTTCTGAGTTTTTGTTGCTGGTAAATCCCCTGTGGACAAGGCCATGTCTATCTTACTCACTCCTACAGACCCATTACCTCTCATAGTACCTGGCATTTAGCAGATATTTGACAAATATTTATTGACGACAAAGGGCACCTAGAAAATGTACAAAATTCTGAATTCACTCCTTAATAGCTAATAGTGGTTTTAAAATCATTTTCTTATACCTAAAAAAAATTAATTTTCTTTTGTTATCAAAGATTTTATGATGCCTTCAAGTTCTTCAATTAAATGGAGTATTCTGAATATATATGCTTTTATAGAGCCATCTAGTGTCCATTTTGTTTAGTGAAACTTAAAATTAAATAAGACCCAAAAAAAGCCCATAATATATATACTTAACAGTGAGAAAGGCATAATCTCCATCTGGCAGAGCAATTTAATGCACCAACTTGCCACTTGAAAAGCTTTTTTTTTTTCCTGAGCCTCCCCTGCCCTTCACCTTATGACAGCGTATGAGTCATTCAACAATTTTGGTAACTAAAACTTTGATGAGAGATCTGTTTAAGGTGGAATATTGAACAAATATGCTGCTACCTCCTCCCTCCTAAATGTCAGGAAAACAATTAAATATGTATAAACACATAAAGATAAATAAAGCAGGATAGGAAACAACAGCAAATAACATATGTATTAAAATTTTGGAACTTAGAAAGGAGAGGAATGGATAGTAACTGACATCGCTATTAGAGAAAGCTAAAAGCCAAGGAAGACCATGCCGGAACCAATAAGAAGATGAACCTCACAACATCGCAAAAACTGAAAACACTAATAAAGTTACAGCCCTTCTCAGGAAGTTCCCATAGGATATATACTCCAGCAGAGAATAAACCACGAAAAAATAAAATAAAAACATCATATCCAGGACACAGAATATCCAACAAAGGTAAAACTTACAGGGAATTCCCAGAATCATCAAAAAAGGGAAGTCTCAGGACTCCAGTTATGAAGTAGGATAGAAAGTAACCAGTGTAGATTGGAGCAGAAGGAGGGAGTTCTCTAAGAAATATCAAAAGAGAAGGAAGAAAGGAAGGAAGGGAGGGAGGGAGGGTGGAAGGAAGGAAGGAAAGAAAGAAGGAAGGAAGGAAAGAAGGAAGGAAGGAAAGAAGGAAGAAAGGAACGAAGGAAAGGAGGGAGGGAGGGTGGAAGGAAGGAAGGAAAGAAAGAAGGAAGAAAGGAAAGAAGGAAGGAAAGAAGGAAGAAAGGAAGGAAAGGAGGGAGGGAGGGTGGAAGGAAGGAAGGAAGGAAGGAAGGAAGGAAGGAAGGAAGGTAAGAAGGAAGGAAGGTAGAGAGGCAAAAAAAAAAATGTTTAAATATACAGTGAGGATATTGAAACTCTGCCAAAATATTTGGGAATGAATGTCATAGGTACACAAAAAAGTTTTTATTTTTAAAAATTTTTTTTTAATGTTTATTTATTTTTGACACAGAGAGAGACAGAGCGTGGGTGGGGAAGGGAAGAGAGAGAGGGAGACACAGAATCGGAAGCAGGCTCCAGGCTCTGAGCTGTCAGCACAGAGTCCGATGCAGGGCTCGAACCCACAAGCTGTGAGATCATGACCTGAGCCGAAGTTGGACGCCTAGCCAACTGAGCCACCCAGGCGCCCCTAGAAAATTTTTTAAAAGACAAGAGAAAATATGGGCACAATAAAGCTGAGAATCCTATTGAAAAGGTAATAATGTAAAAACTAAATGTTGATTTAATCAACTGTGGCAGACCTATACTAAGAAGATGGGAAGAGAAAATGAAGGGAGGTGTATATAAAAGAGCTAACTTTCTTTAGCTAAGTATTTTGATATGTAAACTAAAAAATTTTTTAAATAACAATAAAATTATATCCTTTAAAATACAAAGACAAAGTTAGAAAAGAACAGAAAGTGGTTTCCTCTGGGAGAAGGCATCAGGAGTGATGGGAGTGTGACTGAAGATAGATTTTTTTAAATTATGTCCTGACTTTTAACGTTTATTTATTTTTGGGACAGAGAGAGACAGAGCATGAACGGGGGAGGGGCAGAGAGAGAGGGAGACACAGAATCGGAAACAGGCTCCAGGCTCCGAGCCATCAGCCCAGAGCCTGACGCGGGGCTCAAACTCACGGACCACGAGATCGTGACCTGGCTGAAGTCGGACGCTTAACCGACTGCGCCACCCAGGCGCCCCAGTCCTGACTTTTAAAATATGACTGGATACATATATAATTTTAAGTAGTTCAACAAAAATATATATCTTATATATTTCTCTTCCTTTTCTTCTCATTTTGCATTCCCACACTGAGCAGTATGAGACAATACATTTTCAAGTTCTATCTGAAATGTACTAATGTTAATTCACTCATTTAGATTCATTTGGAACTCTGATTACATGATATTGATAACAAGACCTCTTAATGGCTTTTTGTTTATTATTTCACGTTTATTTATTTATTTGAGAGAGAGAGAGAATAAGAAGTGGGCCAGAGAGAGAGGCAGAGAGAGAGAATCCCACACAGGTTCCACACTGACAGTATGGAGCCCAATGCAGGGCTCAAACTTCCAAATCCTGAGATCATGACCTGAGCCAAAACCAAGAGTTGGACTCTTAACCAACTGAGCCATTCAGGTGTCCCTCTGAATACTTGTTGTTGTTGTTGTTGTTGTTGTTGTTGTTGAATTTAAATTCGAGTTAGTTAAATACAGTGTCATCTTGGCTTCAGGAGTAGAACCCAGTGATTCATCTCTTACATATGACCCCCAGTGCTCTCCCCAGAAATGGCCCTCCTTAATGCACATAATCCATTTAACCCATCCCCCCATATACCTCCCCATCCAGCAACCCTCAGATTGTTCTCTGTGTTTAAGAGACTTTTATGGTTTTCCATCCTCTCTGTTCTTATCATATTTTCCTTCCCTTCCCCTATGTTCATCTGTTGAGTTTCTCAAATTCCACATGTGAATGAAATAATATGATATCTGTCTTCCTCTAATTGACTTATTTCACTTAGCATAATACTCTCTATTTCCATCTACATTGTTGCAAATGGCAAGATTTTATTCTTTTTCATTGCCAAGTAATATTCCATAGTGTGTATGTATATACACACATACAACATATTCTTTATCCATTTGTCAGTCAATGGGCATTTGGTCTCTTTCCATAATTTGGCTATTGTCAATAGTGCAAAAGAGTTTCCCTTTCTCCACATCCTTGCTAACATCTCTTTCCTGGTTGTTAGTTTTAGCCACTCTGACTGGTGTGATGTGGTATCTCAGTGTGGTTTTGATTTGCATTTCCCTGATGATGAATGATGTTGAGCATCTTTTTATGTGTCTGTTAGCCATTTAGATGTCTTCTTTGGAAAAGTGTTTATTCATGTCTTCTGCACATTTCTTCACTGGATTATTTGGTTTTGGGTGCTGAGTTTCATAAGTTCTTTATAGATTTTGGATACCAACCCTTTATCAGATATGTCATTTGAAAATATATTCTCCCATTCTAAAGGTTACCTTTTAGTTTTGCTGATTGTTTCCTTTGCTGTGGAGAAGATTTTTACTTGATGAGGTCCCTATAGTTCATTTTTGCTTTTGTTTTCCTTGCCTCCAGAAACATGTCAAGTAAGAAGTTGCTGCGGCCGAGGTCAAAGAGTTTGCTGCCTGTTTTCCCTTGTAGAATTTTGATGGTTTCCTGGTTTTTGATGGTTTTAACATTTAGGTCTTTCATCCACTTTGAATTTATTTTGGACCTCTTAATGTTTAGACATACACACACACACACACACAAACCTTCATCACTTTTGTAATGGTTTCCCACCAATGGTTGTTTGAGTATACTGGCTAGTGTGTTCTCTCTGTGGGGATATTTTTGTGATGCCTGGCATCACACAGCACCTGTTCTGAAAGACCTACAGAGCTACATATCATCCTCACACAATTTTCTACCAGATTTTTTCCAAATAACTATTTTGAAATTGGGAGCCAATTGCTGGCTGTAAATAATCAGCTTTTTAGGGTACTATATGGACCAGTACTTCACTGAATACTGCCTGTCAAGTATGATCAATCATCAGCTAAAGCATTTCTTTTAGCCTCAATGTTCTGTCTTTTTCCATGGATCTATATTTATAGTCACTTTTGTAGGAAGCATTAAAGCACCTAAAAGTTAAATGGCTTGCATATATTTCCTCCCTCTGCAATTTCACTCTGTTGATAGTGTCGTTTGATTCACACAATTTTACAATTTTGATGTAGCCCAATTTATCTATTTTTATCATTGTTGGTGGTGGCGGTGTTGCCTACATTTTTGAGATCATATCCAGGAAACCATTGCCAAATCTGATCTCATGAAATTTTGGCCTATGTTTTCTTCTAAGAGTTTTATAATTTTAATTCTCATGGTTAGGTCTTTGATCTATTTTGAGCTAACTTTCAATATGGTGTAAAGGTTCAGTTTTATTGTTGTGCTTCTGAATATACAGCTTTCCGAACACCATTTGTTGAAGACTGTCCTTTCCCCATTAAATGGAAATCTGATAGTGATTAGTATCCAGAATATATAAAGAACTCTTACATCTCACCAATTTAAAAACAAAAACAAAAAAACAAGACCATCTGATCAAATATGGGCAAAAGACTTGAATAGACATTTTTCCAAGGAAGAAATACAAATGGCCAAAAGGCATGTGCAAAGATGCTTAACTCACTAATCATTAGGGAAATGTAAATCAAAACCACAATGAGATAACACTTCACACCTATCAGGATAGCTATTATGAAACAAACAAAACAAAACCCAGAAAACAGCAAGTATAGGGAAAGATGTAGATGAGGAGAAACTGGACCCTTGTGCAGTCCTGGTGAAAATATAACCTGGTGCAGACTCAATGGAAAACAGTATGGCAGTTCCAACTCAATATCCCAAAAACAAGTAATCCAATAAAAAAAAATGGGCAGAAGAAACAAATAGACATTTTTCTAAAGAAGATATACAGATGGCCAACAGATACATGAAAAGATGCTCAACATTACTCATCATGAGGGAAATACAAATCAAAAGTACAATGAGATATCACCTGACACTTGTCAGAATGGCTAAAATCAACAATACAAGAAACAACAGGTGTTGGTGAGGATGTGGAGAAAGGGGAACCTTTTTGCATTGTTGGTGGGAATGCAAACTGGTACAGCCACTCTGGAAAACAGTATGCAATTTCCTCATAAAGTTAAAAATAGAATTAATCTACAATCCAGCAATTGTACTACTAGGTATTTACCCAAAGGATACAAAAATACTGATTCAAAGGGATACACGAACACTGATGTTTATAGCAGCATTATGTACAATAGCCAAATTATGGAAACAGCCCAAGTGTCCATTGATTGATAAATGGATAAAGAAGATGCAGTGTATGTGTACAATGGACTATTAGCCATAAAAACTAATAAAACCTTGTCATTTGCAACAACATGGGTGGAACTAGAGAGTATTATGTCAACAAAATTAGTCGGTCAAAAAAGACAAATACCATATAATTTCACTCATATGTGGAATTTAAGAATCAAAACAAAAAAGCAAAGGGAAAAAAAGAGTGAGAGAGAGAGAGGCAAACCAGGAAACAAACTCTTAATTATAGAGAACAAACTGATGGTTACCAGAGAGGAGATGGGGGGGGGGGCAGCGGCGGGGGGTAAAATAGGTGGTAGGATTAAGAAGTGCATTTGTGATGGGCACCAGGTGTGGTATGGAAGTGTTGAATCACTATATTGTACACCTGAGACCAGCATTACACTGTATGTTAACTAACTGGAATTTAAATAAAAACCTTTAAAAAGTTAAATGGATTGATCATTTTAAATTGAGATTCCTAGAGAGGTCAAAGGAAAAGTCTCTCATTTTTACAGCATTCTCAAACCACGGACTGCTCCAAAGTCATACCTACTCTCAATGTATCTTTAACTCTAAGATCACTTGCTAACTATAAAGTTTTGGTGAGTGTGATAAGTCCTGCCATCAGGGGGCGCCGGGGTGGCTCAGTCAGTAAAGCCTCCCATTCTTGATTTCAGCTTAGGTTATGATCTCACAGTTAGTGAGATTGGGCTCTGTGCAGTCTGCTTGACATTCTCTCTCTCTCCCTCTCTGCCCCTATCCCATTTGCATGCATGGGAATGTTCTGTCTCTCAAAAATGAATAAACTTGGATAACTACACACACACACACACACACACACACACACACACACAGATACACACACACACACACACATATATATACAATTGAATATTACTTGGTGATCAAAAAGACGTTGTTCAGAGAAAGATAAATATCATATTATTTCACTCACATGTGGAATTTAAGAAACAAAAGAGATGAACATAGGGGAAGGGAAGGAAAAATAAGATAAAAACAGAGAGGGAAGCAAACCATAAGAGACTCTTAAATACAGAGAACAACCTGAAGGTTGCTGGAGGGGAGATTGTGGGGGATGGGTTAAATGGGTGAAGGGCATTAAGGAGGGCACTTGTTGGGATGAGCACTGGGTGTTATATGTGAGTAATGAATCACTAAATTCTATTCCTGAAACCATTACTACTATATGTTAACTAACAGTATGATACTGGCACACAAAGAGACACATAGATCAATGAACAGAAATAGAGAGCCCAGAAATAAACTCAAGCATAATTAGTCAATTAGTTTACAGGAAAGGAGGAAAGAATATTTAGGAAAGCACAGTCCCTTCAATAAATGGCGTTGGGACAACTGGAAAGGCATATGGACAAGAATGAAACCGAATCACTATCTTACACCAAACAGAAAAATTAACTCAAAATGGATTAAAGACTTGAACATAAGACCCAAGATGATAAAACTCCTAGAAGAAAACATAAGTGTTATGTTCCTTGACATTGGTTTTTGTGATAATTTTTTGGAATTGGCATTGAAATCAATGACAACAAAAACAAAAATAAATAATTGGACTTCATCAAACTAGAAAGCTTTTGCACAGCAAAGAAAACCATCAACAAAATGAAAAGTCAATGTACCGAATGAGAAAACAGTATTTGCAAATCATATATCTAATACAGGGTTAATATCCAAAATATGTAAATAACTCATACAATTCAATAACAAAAACAATCCGATTAAAAATTAGGTAGAGGAGGGGCACCTGGATGGCTCAGTTGGTTGAGCATCGGACTTTCACTCAGGTTATGATCTCTTGGTTCGTGGGTTCAAACCCGCATCGGGCTCTGTGCTGACAGTACAGAGCCTGGAGCCTGCTTTGGGTTCTCTGTCTCCCTCTCTCTGCCCCTTCCCCTCTCACGCTCTGTCTGTCTGTCTGTCTCTCTCAAAAAATAAATAAATACTTAAAATTTTTTTTAAAAAACTGGGTAGAGGAACCGAATAGGTATCTTTCCAAATAAGAGATACAAGCGACCAACAGGAACATGAAAAGATGCTCAACATTACTAGTCATCAGAGAAAGACAAATCAAAATCATAGCAAGATATAACCTCACACCTATTAGAATGGTTATTACCAAAAAGACAAGAAATAACAAGCATTGGCAAGGATGTAGAGAAAAAGGAACCCTTGTGCACTATTTCTAAGAATGTAAATTGGTGCGGCCAACTATGGAAAACAGAATGGAGGTACCTCAAAAAATTAAAAATAGAACTATCTTATGATCTAGCAATTATACTTCTGGGTATTTATCCAAGGAAATGAAAAAACTAACTTAAAAAGATATCTGCACCACCATGTTCACTGCAGTATTATTTACAACAGCCAAAATATGGAAGCAATTCAAGTGTCCATCCATGAATAAATGGATAAAGAAAATGTGGTATACAGAGAAACAGACAGACACACACACACACAACATGGATGGATCTTGAGGGCATTATGCTAAGTGAAATAAGTCAGATAAAGAGAAAAACAAATAGCACTTGTATGTGGAATCTAAAAACAAAACTAAACTAAAACATACAGATTGGTGGTTGCCAGAGGTGGGAGGTGGGGGTGGTCAATATTGGTGAAGGTGGACAAGAGGTACAAACTTCTAGCTGTGAAATAAATGTCATGGGACTGTAATGTACAGCATGGTCACCATAATTAATAACACTAGATTGTATATTTGGAAGTTGCTAAGAGAGTAAATCTTGAAAGTTCTCATCACACACAAACACACAAGTTTGTAACTATGTGTGGTGATGCATGCTACTTAAACTTATTGTGATGATCATTTCATAATATATACAAATATTGAATCAGTAGGTTGTTCACCTGAAACAAATACAATGTTATGTCTATTACATCTATTAAAAACAAATAAGCAAAAACAACAGGACATTTTGGCATATTTCAAAATGGTTCCTTTCCTCTTTCCCCTGCGAGAAATATAAGGGGATTTTTTCTCTGATACTCACTATGAGGACCTGGTAGAGCTCCCAGAAGTAAAACTCACAAAAGGGTGAGGATCCTCAGATGACTGAGTCCCCATGAATTTCTGTCTCAGACTTGTCCACATGGAGCCTCCAACAAGTCACCAAATACGTTTTAGGTTTACCTATCCTGGTACTGATCATTGTAGAGGTTTCTCCTCATGAATTTCCACTTGGATAAATTGTGATTCTCTGTATCTGCCCATCTGTCTCTCCTATTTGGGGGGTAACAGTTTTCTCTGTGACCTCAGTTCTCAGAGCTAAGAATAGTTGTTGATTTTTTTTCTTTTTTTTTTAAGTTTATTTATTTTTTTAAGTGAGAGAGAGAGGGACAAAGAGAGGGAGAGAGAGAGAATCCCAAGAAGGCTCCACGCTGTCAGCACAGAGCCCATTGCGGAGCTCAAACTCATGAACTGTGAGATCATGACCTGAGCCAAAAGCAAGAGTCAGATGCTCAAATGACTGAGCCACCCAGGAGCCCCCAATTGTTGATTTTTAAATTTGTTCAGCTGTAAAAGCTGTTCTTAGGAGAAAGTGAAGACTTCTAAGATCTTTTTTACATGGCACACCAGAAACCAGAAGTCTTGAGGCAATATTTTATTACCTTCCTGAATTTCTTGGTCTAGGTGTCAATTTATAGCTCAGAATCTGTTTCTGCTCCACTGAGTTGTTTAAGTGACTCAAAGGTCATCATCCTTTCCCTCCTGATAGCAATGCAGCTATATCTTCTGAACAGGTCTATTCCCCGACAGGATGAAGGCACATAGGAACCTTCAGGCCAAGCTCAGTGCTTCTATTTCTCCCCCAAAGTTTCAGATCCCTGAGACCAGAACACATGTCATCTGGATCCAAGTAAACTAGATACTATCTTTTCCTGGTTCTCTTTCCAACCCTACACATACCCCTGTCCTGACTCCTCCAGTCCCTATTTTTCTCATCAGTGTAGCTGGCCTTGATATCAGCAAGACAGAGAAAATCGAAACAGGAACCACAATTTATCCTGTGCTCTCATCTCCAGCAATAGTGCTTCCACATGCAACTTTTATTGTCAGAACAAGATCATTTACAGAAAGGAGAAGGGCAAGGTCTGTGTAACTCTAATATTTGTCCTTTTTCTACCATTCCATGATGTAGAAAGGAACACAGACCACCAGACCCAACTAGGAATAAGGGACTCAAAACACATGCTCTCCTAAAGTTCTATATAAATTCTTCATTTGAATTTTGGAATGACAATAATAACAAAATTTACTTTGTTATCTTTAGTGTCACCAACTATGCCATCTTCTTTCTCACAGGACAGAGGTACTAGCATGGAGATCACAGACATGACTGCTCCTCCATTAGAATGGTGTATATTCTTTCTGTAGGAACTGATTTCAAATCAAGATAAAAATTTCCTGACACCCTCAAGCCTAGGATTTTAAACAATGCTAAAGAATTTAAGTGCTACAGTGTTGAAGTTTGTCTGTTCTGGGCACTGATTGTATTCTATCCAGAGCATCTGAAACAATGTTTATTTTAGACACTTCATAAATGTTTGTAGAATTATTGAATGAATGGCAGAGAGGATACCAGTTATATCAAAATTTGGAGTTGCTCTAGTGTTCTCTAGTGTTCTCTAGTGTTCTAGAGATACAGATCAAAGAAACACTCTAATAATGCAAAATGTTTAATCCATTTCTTAAAGAGGCTGACTTCACTTTGATATTTGACTGCTGACAGCTTTTAAGCCCCACTACTCCCTTTCCCTTAATGCCCACATCTGGGCAAGCTGACAAGAAAGCCTGGTGTTCTCTCCATTGTCACTGTCAGGAACTTGAAATCACACAAACCTCACCCCATTCATTCAACGCGAACTCTCATCCTAGCCCCACTGCCTAACCAACATAGAATCCCAAGCTAGTCACTCCTATCTGTCCTGTCAAGACATTTTTGGAACTGCTTGGGACCCTGCCCTGTCCCTCATGAAAAGTCATGAGGGAAGAATAATAAACCTTTCCATACCCTCTTAGTGCATGTGTGTCATCATCAATCTTAATACCTAAACCAAATTTGGGGTGAGAGTGTGTAAGACAGGGATCCAATTTTGTAGTTTTGCATGTGAATATCCAGTGTTCCCATCACTTGTTGGAGAGACTATCCTTTCCCCCAATGAGTATTCTTGGCTTCTCTGTAAAATGGTAATTGATTATATATGTTTGTGTTTATTTCTGAGCTCTCAGTTCTGTCCCATTGGCCCATGTGTCTGTTTTTATGCCAGAAAAAGAACTATAGACTATTCCCAAGGAGTTTTGCTTATAAGTATAGTAATATGTCTAGAGATCTTCAGAATACTGTTCCCACAGCCAAGACTTGAACTAAAATCTATTTATCTGACTGCAATAACCTGCACAGACGGGACTTCATAATCTTGCCACGTGTGACGGAATGGAGAAAGAGGCTAAGGATAAGCTTGTGGCTGTGAGTCAGATTTGAATGCTCTAATCCAGTCCCTGTATAAGGGAGCACCTCTCAGGGTGGGTAAATATAGAATCTGTGGAAAAATCACCAAGAAATAAGCCAAACCACTCTCATGGTTCATTTATCACTGAATTGTTTCTTGGCTTTTGTGACCTTATGGATTTATTTATTTATAAGTATATATGTTATATATAATACATAATAAAACATACATTAATATATATGTATAAACATACATGTAAAGACATATAAATTTTAATTTCAATGAATGAATGAATTAAAGTGAATAGCTAGGTACTTGGCAAAATACTTAATTTCTTATACTTTCTTATACTTTTCCTCATCTATCTATACTATACCACAAGGTGGCTGATTTGATTAAATGAGTTAATGTAAATGTTTAACACAGTTCCGTGCATACAGTGGGTACCACGTAAATTTTAGCTATTGTTAGTATTACCTTGTTGAAGCACACAACAAGTATATTAAAAGTCTCGGTTTTAGGTGTAGGCAAAAGAACTCATTCTAAACCAGGATACCTAAGGGAAGGTCAAGCTATGGGAAGCTGAGAAAAGGTTTCCTAATTCCAAGAAAAACATACCAAGAGAGATAGTTTTCTTTTGGCCTTTGAACGCTACTATGCCTGCCTGTGATGTCTGGAACTGCAGCAACCATATTGTAACTGTGAGTGGATCTGAGGCAGAACTGAGATCTAGAAAGGACCTGGGTTCTTGATGACACTGTTAGGTTACTGCATCAAACAACCCTAATATTGGTCTACTTGTGCATTTCTTAATGTATGCAATAATAAATTTCCTAGTTGTTTATGAAAAAAAAGTTTTGGTTTATATATATTGTCTTCTCTAGACAGGAATGTCTGGAGAATAAGGATCATCAATTCAACAGACTTACTGAGACATACTGTGTTCCCCAAGCCTGCCCAGATGCCAGGGTCAAAATGGTGAACTGGATCCAGACCGTGTCTTAATCATCCCTGTATGTTCATTGATTAGCATAGTTGAGCAAGAAGCAGATGCTCAAAAGACTGTGCCTCAATCAGTAAGTAGCTGGAAATATAAAAAAAAAAAAATAAGTAATGTTGAAAAGATGAATCATGCCTTTGTAAGAGTATTGAGAGGGGAAATGTAAAACCCTAAATATGTGTACTAAGTGACCCATTTGTCAAAATTAAGTCTGGTTTGCAATGAACTACAAAACGTTTTTAAAGCACCCTAGAGACGCTGAAGCATTCTCTATACAATTCAGGTAGTGATAATTAAAATAACCAGATTATAAAACTAACATTTATGGATCCCTAATGTACACTAAGCACCTTAGTCTAAGAAAGAAATACTACAGGAGCACCAGGGTGGCTCAGTCGGTTAAACACCCAGCTCTTGATTTTGGCTCAGGTCATGATCTCACGCTTTACAAGTTTGAGCCCTGCACTGGGCCCCATTGCCATCGAGTTTCACATCAAGCCCCACATTGGGTCCACAGCACTGACAGTACAGAGCCTGCTTGGGATTCTCTCTCTCTCTGTCTTTCTGCCCCTCCCACATGCACTCTCTCTCAAAGTAAATAAATAAACTTTAAAAAAATACTATGTTGTTTTCATGTGATGGGTTTCTCTCTTACTTTATCAAATGGGTAAAAACACCTCAAACCCTCTACAAATGCAGCTTTCCAACTTTGGAAAACAGAGTATTTTCCAGGTGTTTATAATTAAAACAAGTGAACACAAAACTGCAGCCCCTTAAAGACTCCACAGCAATTGCATAGTTTCTATTGAACAACTATATTTTTTTAATTTTTTTAATGTTTATATATTTTTGAGAATGAGAGAGAGAGAGAGAGAGAGAGAGGGAGAGGGAGCACAAGTGGGGGAGGGGCAGAGACAGGGAGAAACAGAATCTGAAGCAGGCTCCAGGCCCTGAGCTGTGAGCACAGAGCCTGACATGGGCCTCAAACCCACGAACCAAGAGATCATGACCTGAGATGAACCCAGATGCTTAACCTACTGAGCCATCAGGCACCCCTCTATTGAACAAATATTTTAATGGTCTATATTTCCTAGTTATAACAGGCTTTCATCAGGGAAACAATTTTAAATACAGAAAATATAAATTAAAATAAAGATTGCTTGTAGCCAATTATCTTGTAAATACACACATAGGGACCACACTGCACATACACTCTTATAACTGTGTTTATTTTGTTTTATTTAAAGTACACAGTGAGAATTTAAAAATATTATTAAGCATAAATGGCTCTAATGAACACACATTTATCTACCATATGAAGTTTGATCATTACTTAAACATTTTCCCATTGTTGGTTCCCAGAGTTGTTTCCAATTTTTCACTTTTAAATTTTACACCTATTGTTGCAATCAGCATCCTTCTATGTAAATCTCTTTGGATTTCTCATTGCTTTATTAGAAAAAAATCTTAAAGTATAATTACTAAGTGAAGCATACAAATAGCATATAAATACTTAGAAATGTGTTGAGAAGTTGCCTTTCAGAAGGGCTCTACAAATCTATTAGTGTGAATTAAAATGACCACACTTGGCATCATCATACTTTTTTCATTCTTTTGTCCCTTAGTCTATGGAAATCATATCTCAGCATTATAACTCACTTTTTCTTTGACTACTAATGGGAGGGAAGAATTTTGCAAATGTTCATAACTATTTATATTACTTCCTTTTAAGAAGACAGGCAAATATTTTTCCCAGTTTATTCTTCACTTTTAAATTTTGTTCATTTGAGAGGTGCCTGGGTGGCTCAGTTGGTTAAGCATCCGACTTCAGCTCAGGTCATGATCTCATGGTTCGTGAGTTTGAGCCCTGTGTCAGGCTCAGTGCTGACAGCTCAGAGCCTGGAGCCTGCTTCGGATTCTGTGTCTCCCTCTCTCTCTCTCCCTTCCCCTGCTCATACTGTCTTTCTGTCTCTCAAAAATAAATAAACATTAAAATTTGTTTTTATTTTGTTCATTTGACTTTTTAAACCATAATTTTAATACTTATGGTATCACACTATCAATCTTTTACTTTTTCATTGTTTTCATACTTGAAAAGTCTTTTCCCATCTCAAGATTTAGACTAACATGTATCTATGCCTCTTTAAATCTTTATGGGCTTACTTCTTACATTTTACTCTTTATATGAATTATTTTGAGGGAGTTGTGTAATATAAATTAATAATATTACTTTATATTTTCCAAATAGTTAAACACCAGAGTCAGTTTTAGTGTTGGCAATATACATTCAGGTTTAATCCAAGTTTTAACTAATGTACAGATAATCCAAGGAATGAAAAGATCAGGAGATGGGTCACCTGGGTGGCTCAGTCAGTTGCACATCCGACTTTGGTTCAGTTCATGATCTCGCGGTCTGTGGGTTTGAGTCCCACATCAGGCTCTGCTCACAGCTCAGAGCCTGGAGCCTGCTTTGGGTTCTGTGTTTCCATAGCTCTCTGCCCCTCCCCTGATCATGCTCTGTCTCTCTCGCTCTCAAAAATAAACATAAAAAAATAAAAAATAAAAAAAAGGAAAAAGAGCAGGAGAGTTTCCCCTTACGTTCTAGAATATTGTGGCCAAACAGATTTGCTATTCCAGCCCTTCATTAACAGGTAGTTACAATTCTACCACATTGACCACAGGTAGGAAAAGATTCACTCCAGTTCTCTTGGCCTAGAGTTCAGGGTTTCTGAACTGTTCTGTTCTCATCCAAAAGGCTCATGTTCAGTATCTCAAGGATACAGCACTGAAATCCTAGAATTTAACACAACTCTATAGCTACTAGAATCAACTCACCCAGGTCATGGTAAATAAACATTCAACAAAAATGAGCTCTTTTGCAGAATCACTTCCTTTTCTTACTATATGTTATATTGAAACCACTTTCAAACAGTATATAGTCATTTTTAAAAATTTATTTATTTTGAGACAGAGAGAGAGAAAAAGCGGGGAAGGGGCAGGGAGAGAGGGAGAAAGAGAATCCTGTCAGTGCGGAGCTCAACTTGGGGCTCAAACCCACAAACCTTGAGATGGAACAAACCTGAGCTGGAACCAAGAGTCAGATGTTTAACCAACTGAGCCACCCGGGCACTCCTATATAGTCATTTTTTGTGACTGGCCTTTTTTTCCCCTTTTTCTGCGGCAGAGCTGAAAAACCCTAGTAACAATATCCCCAAATGTGTGATTACTGCACTTATCCTTGTGGCACTAATCTACATATTGGTTAACAATTCCTACCTAGTGGTACTGACTCCAAAGGAAATCATTTCCTCAGGTATGGCTACATAGAACCAGGGGAAAGACATTCTGTCTCATTCTCCTGAGTAAAGGGAATTTCTAATATACAGTGGATCTTTCTGCATACCTTAAGAGAATTATGATAAATTAGTTCATGTCTGGGTTATTTATTTATTTATTTACTTACTTATTTAAAGATAAAAATTTAAAAGGTGAAACAATGTTTAATTTTGAGCATATGTTAAAAAGTAAAGTCTAGCAGCAGAAATATGGGAAACATAAAGAATTAGAAAAGGAAAAAAGGCAGAACACAATAAAGTTGATTAGAATACGATAGAAAAAATAGGAATATTTATCAAAATTCCGTAGAATATACTCCTTAAGGACATCATGGGCACTCTGGGTTAACATCTGCCCCTAGTAAATATGTGTCATATGATTTGTCCCCAGGTATATCCCCAAAATCTACTGGGGATACAGAGCTTAATTATTTAACTTTTCCTATTGCTGAATGTATGAATCCTTCTGCAATATATCTCTAAGTACATAGTTTCAGTTTACCATAAAAATTATTCAGATTTTCAAGATTTATTTTAATTAAGACCTCATAGGTAAAGAAACTAAGTTTTTTGTCCAAAAAATAGGCAAGCTGAAGAGCCTCAAATCTCGGTTAAGCTTAACATATGAACATAGATACACTAATAAAGTATTTATTTTCTAGCTTTACATTTCTAGTTATCATCAAGTCCTAAAAATAAAGGATAATCAGTAATAAGCTGATTATACTATACACACTATGCTGCACCTCAGTTATTGCAACTCTTCAATGACATAAGAACGTGTTGTTTGCCCAGCTCACACACTGGTAGTGATAATCAAGTTTGAAAATATATATATGAAGGCACTCTGGAACTCCTAGAGCACACAAATGTTCTGCTATGGGAAGAGCGATGGCTTAATGAAAACAGCCATATATATGAAGTAAAATGACCTAATTGTAAAAAGTGCCTCTCAGACACTGCAGCTTTGTGAATTTGGTAAGGATTTCTGTTTTTAATGTCAGTAAAACGGGAAAGAAAATTGTTGCTCTCATGCTACATAGGCAAATTAAGAGTAAGAAAAATCACTTTACAATATTTACAAAATCAAGTTATGGTAGTTATAGTTGTTGAAATACAAGGAACAAAAATACTCTGTTGTGATCCTAAATCTCCAGAGGAGAGTAATATTTTTCACTGAAGAGAGCCCTTTAGTGTTAGGAAATCAGACTTGTGAGTTGTCAGGGTTCATAGTGCAAAAAGATAGTAAATAGTTTCACAAAAATTTTAGACATGTTAATATTAGTAGACCTGATTTGAAGCAGACGGTAAAAACCCACAGAGCTGCCTCCTTTGATGTAGTGAATTAAGTAGGAAACATACAGATAAAGTCTACATCTTTGCTAGCCTGGGTTTGCAGTCCAGTTTGGGGTTACCATAAATCAGCCAATTTTTAAAAAATTTTTTTTAATGTTTAATTCTTCTTGAGAGACAGAGAGAGAGAGACAGAGCATGTGCAGGGAGGGGCAGAGAGAGAGGGAGACACAGAATCCGAAGCAGGCTCCAGGCTCTGTGCTGACAGCTTGGAGCCTGGAGCCTGCTTCGGATTCTGTGTCTCCCTCTCTCTCTGCCCCTCCTCGGCTCTCTCTCTCGAAAAAATAAATAAATAAATAAATAAATAAATAAATAAATAAATAAATAAACATTAAAAAAAAAAAGAATTAAAATATGAGCAGACACATCAGTAGCTTTACGCTATGAGGGAAATGGGATTTTTCAGTTTAAGTCCAGGCAAGTTTAAAAAAAAAAGAAGAAGAAAAGAAAACCTGGGAAAATATGTGAAGAAATAATGGCTTGTAAATGCCAGAAATTTATGAAAAACATCAGGAAGTGGAGCCAAGAAACTGAATGAACCCACAATGAACACAAAGAGAATCAAATCTAGATGTAGCAAAGCAAACTGAAAGCCAAAGCAGAGAAAAAGAGAAAGCAGCAAGAGAAGAAGTATTCATTATGTACAGGAAAACATCAATTAACAATTGACTTATTTAAAATATGGAAACCAGAGGCAGTGGAATGACACAGTTAAAGTGCTGAAAGGAAAAAAAGCCTGTTAACCAAGAATTTGATATCCAGTGAAAACACCCTTCAGAAATGAAGTCAAAATAAAGACATTATCAGAAAAGCTAAGCAAATTCATTGCTAGCTGACTTGACCTATAAAAAATACTAAAGGAAATTCTTCAAGCTGAAAGAAACTAACTTGAATCAAGAGGAAGGAAGAAAGAGCACCAGAAACAGTAAATACATGGGTAAATATGCAGGGCTCTGAGTATATAATTGTACATACATTTCCCTTTTCTATGAATTAAAAAGTAATACCTGAGATTACACTAAAGCATAGACTTTATAAACTATACAGATGTAATACATGAAATAACAACACAAAGAAACAAAGAGGAAATGAGCTATAAAAAGAGCAAAGTTACTATATTTTACTCAAATTAAGTAAGAATTAACTTGAAATCGATTTTGATGAATTTAAAGGTGTGTGTTGTAATTACCAGCCTGACCACTAAGAAATATAACTCAAAAAGTGTAGATTAAAAAAATCAACACAGGAATTTATATGGCACATTAAAAACATTTGTTTAACCCTTAAGGAGGTAGTGAAAGAACAGAGGAACAAAAAAGACATGACATTAAAAACAAATAGCAAAATGACAGATGTAAATACAATAGTATCAATAATTAAATTAAATGAGAATATGCTAAACACTCCAATAAAAAGGGAGACATTGGCTGAATGAATAAAATAATCCACCCAACTATAAGCTGTCTAAATGAGACACACCTTAGATTCAAAGCCACAATTAGGTTGAAAGTAAAAGGATGGGAAAAGATACATATGTAAACAGTAACCATAACAGAACTAGAATGGTGATATTAAAAAGAAACAAAATAACTTTAAGACAAAAAAAAGTTACTAGAGACAAAGAAAGGCATTTCACAATGATAAAATGGTCAGTGTATGAAAGAGATATAACAATTATAAATGTATACATACCTAAAAACAGAGTCCCAAAACACATTAAGCCATACTCATGTAACTGAAAGGAAAAACAAGCAATTCAACAATTGTAGTTGGAGATGTCAGGACATCACTCAAAAACTAGACAGAAAATCAACAAGGATACAGAAGATCTGATCTAATTGACATTTATAGAATACTCCACAAACAGAAGTCAAATACACATTTATTTCAAGCACATATGAAAAATTCTTAGGATAGACCAAACACTAAGATATACAAGTCTCAAAAAATTAGAAAAGATTTATATCATGCAAAGTATTTTTTTCAACCATGATGGATGGAATCAAAATAGAAATCAACAAACATAATGTAATTTGAGAAATCCTACATATTAGAAATTAAACAACACACTTCTAAATAACTCATGGGTCAAAGAAGAAATCACAAGACTCTCAAGAACTGTGACAAATATGGGGCGCCTGGGTGGCTCAGTCGGTTAAGCATCAACTTCAGCTCAGGTCATGATCTCACGGTTCGTGAGTTTGAGCCCCGTGTGGGGCTCTGTGCTGACAGCTCAGAGCCTGGAGCCTGTTTCAGATTCTGTGTCTCCCTCTCTCTGACCCTCCCCCATTCATGCTCTGTCTCTCTCTCTGTCTTAAAAATAAACAAACATTAAAAAAAAAAAAAACTTGACAAGCCTGCAATTTAACCCCAATTACAAGGTCACGTTATCCTCAGTTTCATGAATGCCAGCATTGGAGACAAAAACAATTTATTATTCATAGCAATATCAGTAGCAAAAATGCCATTTACAAGACAAAATGAAAAAGGCCAGGTAATACACATGACAGTAGAGGAACCCCAAGCTTATGGAATCCAAATCTTTTATAATAGGTAATAAGTCTCCCGTACCTTTACGCTAAAGGAAGACACTGTCTTGATTATAGAGTAAACAAACCTTCCTTTTCTTCTAGATGGAAACACTATCTTTATGTCCCTAGCAGTTCACTACACAAACATCCTTGAAAATATAGTCTAGGACAAAGGCAATCATTGTCTCTGCTCACTAGATGTACATAAGTGCAAGAAACCTCTGGAAAGTTTCCTCCCAATAATACCCACCCTTCATTTCTACATTTGGCTTCTAGCAAATTGTCCCACAAGCATACAAGTCCATCAATTATTCTAATAAACCTGACTAGCAGAGGCTGGGGCCAAATACATTTATCTGTCTCACAGAGCATTTAATTAAGGCTGCAATTAACAAGATCTCCATGAGGCAGTGTTGACCTCAACCTTGCTCCCTCTTCCCCCATCAGGGTCCTGGACCTAACTAGATGAAAAAATCCCAACCAAAAGCCTGAGTAATTATTATGGAAATTTAACATCTGGAGATGTTAAAAGTTGTTTTGCATAGGAGGTGCTGAACTGAGGCCATCACTTCCTGTTTCAGATAGACCTCTTGGTAATGTTAAGGGAGATAACAATCAAATAATAGTCAGCCATCTGGCTTGGAACAGTTTCAGAGAGGAGCACCAGGGTATATTCCTTCAAGAGAAAGTTTCCAAGAATGGCTCTGAAAAACAAAAGCTCATTATTGTCCGTCCATCCATATTTTCCAGAATCTAAAATATTCTCTCCTAGAAACCTACAGTGGACACTGTAAGAAGATTCAGCAAACATTGTCTTTATAATCTAGGACCATTATCATTATAATTCAGGACCATGTCAATCCAACAAGAGACTCCAGGTAAATGAACTAGAATTAATTTTGAATTCTCTAGGCTTCCTTTTGGCCAGGCTGCTACCCAGAGGATATACCAACCAGGTGAACTTGAGATTGCTGTGTCAAAGGAGTGTTTACAGTTGTGGATTCCTAAAGCTAAAGAGTATGTCACACCTTGCTGGACAGCTTCCAATACAACCTGTTGATTTTTGTTCCCTATTCAAATAATACTGATCTGGGAGTTATTATTCCCTCAGACTTAATCCTCTTAATAAACCATGTGGGATTCATAAACTAGATTCAACTTAGGCTAATGATGATAGGTTTACTTAAACTAAGATTCTAGGAGCCCAAACTGTCCAGATGTTACAAAGTGAATCAAACTCCAAAAATAAAATACCTCCTTCATCTTTGTAAAGAGCATTTTCTACTTTTAGCACATCTTTTCTCATATCTATATGTAAAATCTTTCAAGCCTTTGTGAGCCCATTTTAGGTGTATTTGATCAAGAGTACGGATTTTCAATTTATTGGTCTGTAAGTTTCTTAGGCTGTTTTCAATTTAAAATCTCAGGGGAAAAGAAGTACAAGACTGATCCTTGTTGGAAAACGCTAAGGACCCAAACGATCTTTTTATATTATGACATATACAACCAGTGAAATTTGAGTCAAAAAAGACCATAGGTGGAGTGTAAAATGTTGTACTATATCTCAGTGAAGAAACTGACCAATGTTCAGGACCAATGATTATTTGAATGCCCTCTTAATGATACTACCATAGCTGACCTCATAGAGGAACTAGACTTGCCAAGTATTTCTCAGATTTCTCAACTCAAATCTCTATCAGTACATAAATCTCCACCTTTAATGGCCAATACAGAAGAGCTACAGTCTAGATATTTGTGAAGGAGTGTAATCTCAAACTCATTCATCTTTCAAAAACTTACTTCAGAGGCAAAATATCTATAGAGGACTGATGAAAATAGAAGTATTCTGCTGGTTCCTCAAACTACTAAAACCTCTCTATACATTTATTACATCTGAAATGTTTCGTATAAGCCTGTGGAAGAATTTGTTTTTCTTCTAATTGTCTACTAGAATATGGATGTCCTTCCATCTATATCGTTCATGTGACTGAAATATTGTATTTAACCAAACAACCTCTAGCAACTCATCCCAATACTTACTGCAAGTAGATTGTTAAGTGATATATATTTTACATTATACAATAGTCTCCCTATATGTAGACCTACTGAGGACATTTTTTTCTAATATTTGTAATATTTGTATCAGGAATGCTCGTGTTTCTAGGCAGATTATCTAGTTTTATTTACAGGTCCCCAGACTCTAGTAATATCATGCATTTCTTTTTACTTAGGTTGCTAGAAAGCTTAAAGCTAAATCAGTGGTCAGTCACTAAGTTGTAAATAGGCTTAGAGCGGGCATATCTTGCTATATAGCATTTATTATTGTTAGGTGTTTAAGGTTTTTTTGAAACGAGGTAGGTCACAAACAATCTTGATTTTATCAATGATCCCTATTCTATTTTTAATTTTTATTTATTTATTTATTTTATGTTTAAGTATAGTTGACAATGTTACAGTAGTTTCAGGTGATTCAACACAGTGATTCAACAACTCTATATGTTATGCTATGCTCACCAAAAATATAGCTACCATCTCAATGAACCATATTCTAAAAGTAATCAAGGGCCTCTTTTATGGTGTATCCTGTATATGGCAAAAAGGGTAACAGAATATCCACAGCAATACACAAAGGTACAGTTTGGACTAGAAGGTTAAAGAAAAGAGAGAGAGAGCACACAGTTTACAGCTAAGGTTTTCAATATCTTTGGAATTTCTTTTCTAAATTCATATTCCTGGACTGCACCTTTAGAGATTCTAATTCTTGGGGTGAAGACCAGAAATCCACATTTCACAACTGAAAAAAAATGAAGTATAAATGATAATCTTGCATCTGAATCATTTAATGATTCAAAAAGTAGGTACTAGAGGCACCCGGGTGCCTCAGTTGGTGAAGCATCTGACTCTTGGTTTTGGCTCAGGTCATGATGTCAACAGTTCATGGCTTTGAGCCCCGAGAGTCAGGCTCTGCACAGACAATGCAGAGCCTGCTTGGGATTCTCCCTCTTCCTCTCTCTTTCTGCCCCTCCCCTGTTCATGCTCCCTCTCTCTCTCAAAATAAATAGACTTTAAAAAAATATGTACCAAGCAACTAACATGTGGAAGACACTAAACACTTTGAAGGTACGTAGATAAATTGGCCATTAATAATGTCATCAACAACTCCATAGTCTAGTAGACAGGAGAAGAGAGTTACATAAAATACAGCAATAGAGTCAATAATTAATAACATTTAATTGAGCATTTACTGCTTGCAAGTACTGTACATGTATTATTTAATTACATATGTAATTACGTGTGCACATAAATATTAAATATATATATAGTCTTTAATTGCGCAAACTACTTTAAAAGACATTGTTAAGAGTCATTTTAAGAAAAGGTGAGGATCAAAGAAAGTGAATCCAAACCTTGTAGTCCTTCTATGCCAAAAATGTACAAAAAGCAATTAAATACAGATAATATATTATTAGATTACATAATATATCAGGTGAGAGTGCAGGAAGTACTAACTTTGACATTGTCTGCTTGAAGATAGAAAAGTTAGAAACCTTTTGTAGTGAAAAAACTTTATGCTTAAATAGTACGAAATGTTTCTGAATGTTTTCTTCCAAGAGATTTGAATGCACAAGTGGCACAGACTGATGAAAAATGAGAGGTTCAGCAAAATGGTGAAGTTATTAAGTAAAAGTCTTCAGTTTTGCTATTTCCCATCCCTATCGAGATTTTTGTCAGGTTGTTTTCTCATATAACTGAGGAAGAACTAGCAAATATTTTTTTTTCCCTTTAAACTACTTCCTCAGTATTGAACAAATGTTTGTAGATGAGCGTTTTTTTTTTTTACATCATTATTTGTAATAACCTCCATGTCAATTATTAACTTATTTTTGTTCTCTGGTACGTTTCCATTTTTATTTGGAATCATGGCCATGTCATCAAGTCTCCTAACACACACCATATATATGTTCTTCTTTTTATCATCAGTGGACTTTGGTTTTATTTGCCTTTTGTTCACCTAGTTTATGTCTACATATTTCAACAAGATAACTTGCTTTTCACAATTACTACTGAATGTTTCACCTGTCAAAAAAGAGATTAATATGTCTCAAGCAGATATACATCTCATTGATTAATATATTTCAGTAGAAGGAATAATACGGAAAAATCCACCTGAAACTGCAGCAAAAAAAAAAATAATAATAAGTTATGCATATTTGGCAAATGATTAATTTATTAAAGGCATATTTCTTTTTTAACCAGAGTAATACTCCTTATGTTTATGTACACAAATGCTGTGTGTGTTAAATACAACCAGAACAAGACACCTAATATCTAACACTTACATATTTTAACTCTTTATTTGTAACCAAAGCCCAAATAGAGCATGCTAAACCCAGTCCCCCAAGACTGTAGCAAATATTCCTCTTTTGTCCATCTATTTTTCTGGGCTTATTATGTCACAGTCCTCACTCTTTTTTAATTGGTTACTTACTTAGCTTTCTTTTTCCCCCTGAAGACAGTGAGGTTTTCTAAAAAAGGATTCATTCCTTATTCACCCTCCAAGACAGTGTATAGATAAGAATAAACATAAAATAATGTCTGGTTGCACAAATGGTGTACAAATGGTGACTAAGTGAATGCACAGTAAGTACACAGGCCTTTAGGTGGCATCTCCCTTGATATTCTATCTCAGCTTGGGTTCTTGACAGTACCTCACAAATGTCCTGTTATTGATTGGGGCTCAACGTTTTTGCATGACTAAAGCCAAAATGTTATACAGAGATAATACCAAAGAAGAGTCTACACCAGTTCTTAACAATTACTTGTTCTCTTTCACACCTTAACTGACTGTTCGGAAACTGCTTTTGTCATTATGACTGTATTGGTCAACATAATCCATTTGTATTCATCACTCAGATCACTGCTGACCTGCATAGCTATTCTATACATAATTATATCCACTTTTAGTGAGAGCACAGAAAGGATTAACTCAGGATAAAAGATAAATCCTCCAGAAGGCAAAAAGGTATCAGAGAACTTAGGCTAAGAAAAAAATATAGGCAATTGAGGAGAAAACTGGATCTAGCATACACATGTGGGCTGTCTTACTACGGGAATAACACATGGAGAGTCTTGTGATCACCTAGTGAATAAGTAACAAATCAGAGTCCATCTTTTCCATTCAAAGGTTGTCTCAATGAGGTTTCTGGCAAAATGTGTCCGACAAAGAAACTCATAATTAGCAGGTATCTGAAGGTAGTATATATTCTGTTTGAAAATTGATTCAAATGCTCCAGAATCCAGGTCTTTGAGTTACAATTTTGATGTTTTATAGTGGCAAATAAGAAGCCCGGTTTATAGAACACAGGTCAAAAGAAAACACCACATTTGACACTTGTTAGACTCAAAATAACTTATAAGCACAAAACTGGCAGATAACAGGTAATCTTATGGATTCTGTACAGCCCAGGGAGGTATGCTTGGCTGTGTATGGGGCAGATGGTGTGGATACACCAAGGATGACACTCTAGGAAAGGGACTGATGGCCTGCCACCCGACACTTTTTATAGAGAGGTTGGGAAAGGATGGGGATTATCTGACTGTGTAGAAAGACTCTGAGCTTGGCAGCTAAGCTGTCAATCCAGTAGGCATGAGCAAATACAAACTAGCTTACTGCTCCATGGTTCTCCCTTGGCCCCAGATCTCATAGCTTACTAAGATCTTTGACCTGATATGGAATAAAAAGTTCAAAAGAGGTATTTACTCTTTAAATTCCACTTTAAAGTGCCTTGAAAGAGGCACTCCCTCTTCACCCCCCAAAAAAGAGGCACTTCCCAGGTCTGTGATATTTCCTTCCTTAATCAAAGTCTATCATCCCACCCATCCTTTCTATGGGGTCATCCTCAGTCAGAGCAAGTGAAAGCCACATAGAGATCGTTAAAAAACTATTCATCTGGATTTAGCTGAGGTCTCTATGACAATTTGACCCATATTTCTAACATGTAGGGGGAAAAGAAACTAATCTAATGTTTTGAAATCATTTTGTGAAAGTTCTTGTGTAGACAAATAATTCTGAAGTCTGAAAGAAAAGCAGATCAAATGACATATGTTAACTTTCAGTCTTGCCACTTATTGGGAAGGAGTTTTTGACCACTGTGGGGATGTAGGAAAGAGCAATGGTTTAGAGAATGAAATTTAGAATCAAAAGACCTAGGTTTAAATCTTGGCTTCAACATGATATGTGGACATTTCACAAGTTATAGAAGTTCTCTGAGCCTACTTACTATCTCTAAAATAAAGACAATAATAAGGTCAATTGGAGTAAAGATAAATGAAATAATTCCTGGAAACTCAGCATAGACAGGCATGAAGTATTACTATATGCCTTTACCTCTTTTTGGAGAGTCCACAGAACAAGAAAAAATGGAAACATTTGACTTTTGGAGATTAATACTATATTGATTCCATAACTTCAAGTGGACACCAGAGCTGGACAAAACTAATTCACCTCAGCATAGCCAATCACTCCGTTGGTCAGGTTCCAAGCCCAGTCATCTTAAATGGGAAGAGACTTGACAAGGAGTCACTAATGCTGAGAATTACAGTATTCTGAACTGTCCAGTTCCTAAAGCAATAAAAACAGGAATGTATTCACAATCTTCAATTCACCAGCTAGGAAGATGTAAAATAAATCCTCCTGTTAATTAAGTGCAGAGATACTTCCTGGGTACCTTATGGGGCCTCTAATTTATTCCTTCCAATACCCACTACTACATCACACTCACCAGATCCCATCCATTTTGCCCTAGCTTTATTGAGGTTCCTACTGTAGCAATGCTGGGTACACTCCTTATTTATTATTGTGTAACAAACCACCCTCAAAACTCAGTGATTTGAAACCACAAACATTTATTATTTCATATTTCCTGCCTATTAGGAATTTGAGAGAGCATTAGCTAAATGGGTCTGAATATATCAAGATTTAAATCATGTGGGCCAGGACTGCAACCATCTGAAGGCTTGACTGGGGCTGGAAGCTCCTCTTCCAAGATGGCTCACTCACAAACTTTTGACAAGAGGCTTCAGTTCCTCACCAGGTGTGTTTCTGCATAAAATGTCCTCATGACCTGGCCAATGGCTCCCCCAAAGACAGGGAAAAAGAGAAAAAGAAGAGGAGAGGAGGGGACGGGAGGGGCCTGGAGGGGATGGGGAACAGAAGTTCATTGTCTTTTATAACATAATTTATCATATAATCTTAACATTGACATAGCAACTCTTCTGTATCCTTTTGTCACACAGACCAACACTAGTGCTAGCACAATATGGGAGGAAACTACAGAAAAGTAGTGAATACCAGGAGGCAGGGATCATTATGGACCACTTCAGAGGTAGGTTACCCCAATCAGGACTTCCTGAGTTTACAGTACAAATACAACACCCATTATTATACAACTTTGTAAGCTATAAACTAAAAGACCCTACTTGATCATTCCTCTGTCACTTGCCCCTTCACTCACTAACACTCCAGCCACAACACCCATCTTTCAGTGCATGGGAACACCAAGTTGTTTTTCATCTAAGAGGGTTTGCATATGCTCTTCCTTCTGTCTAGAATTCTCCTTGGGGCACCTGGGTGGCTCAGTCGGCTAAGCGCCCGACTTCAGCTCAGGTCATGATCTCACGGTCCATGAGTTTGAGCCCCGTGTCGGGCTATGTGCTGACAGCTCAGAGCCTGGAGTCTGCTTCGGATTCTGTGTCCCCCTCTCTCTCTGCCCCTCCCCTGCTCATGCTCTGTGTCTCTCTGTCTCAAAAATAAATAAAACATTAAAAAAATTTTTTTAAAAACCAGAATTCTCCTCTCTCTCAATCTCTGCCACTTAAATATCACTTCCTCTGAAAGGTCCTTCCAATTATGTCATCAGTGACCTTTAAGCATATTCTATATGCCAGGTACTGTTTCTAGAACTTTTTATATTCCAATACATTTAATCCTCACAACAACCCAACTACATAGGTACTTTTATTATCCACATTTTACAAATGAACAAACAGACATAAAAAAGTAACCTGCTTACAGCAAGAAAACTAGGAACTGGTGGAGGATGTGAGGAATAAAGTATTTGAAGTGTCTGAACAAGAGGAGAGGGGAATAAGAAGAGATTGGACAGACAGGAAACTGATCTTATAGATTCTCAGAGCATCTTATGTTGCCATTTTATTCTTTTTTTACTTTTTTTTAATGTTTATTTTTGAAGGAGACAGAGAGAGTGTGAGTGGGAGAGGGGCAGAGAGAGAAGTAGACACAGAATCCGAAGCAGGCTCCAGGCTCTGAGCTGTCAGCACAGAGCCTGACGTGGGGCTTGAACCCATGAACCACGAGATCATGACCTGAGCAGAAGTCGGATATTTTACCAACTGACCCACCCAGACACCCCTGATATATTATTCCAAGGGCAATAGGAAACCCCTGGAGAGGTGTAAGCTGGGACTATAACTGATGATTAAAGTAATAAGTAAACATTTTTTTAATTTAGTAAATAATATAATAAATATCATAAACACTCAGCTTAAGAAATTAAACATTACAAACATTATTGAAAAGCCCTATGCATCTCTCCCTTCCCATTTCCCCAATACCTCCAGAGGTAACCCTCATGTTGAATATCATTATATTTTTATTACATATGTATATATGCATACATAATATATGGCTTTAATTTTAAAATTTTTAACATTATATAGTTACAAGCTATATATTATATATACTGTGAGAGTTTTGGTGTTTTGGTTCAATTTTATGTTTTTCAAAATGCACACGTTAACACTAATCTCTAGTTCATTCATACTGACCACTTTGATATACTGCATTGGGTGAATATAGCAAAATTTATATTTTCATTCTCCTATTGATGGACATTTACATGGTTTTAAAATTTTTACAGTGACAAACAACACTGCTATAACCTTTCTTTTACATTTATCTCTACAAGGTAGGTCCTAGATATAAAAGGATTTAAAAACAATAGAAAGGAAAAGAGGGGCATCTCGGTGGCTCAGTTGGTTAAGCATCCAACTCTTGATTTTGGCTCATGATCCCACAGATCATGTGTTCGAACCCCGTGTCGGGTTCTCCACTGAGCATGAAGCCTGTTTGGCTTCATACTCTCTCTCACTCTCTCTCTGCCTCTCCTGTGCACATGCATTCTCTCTCTCAAAATAAGCAAACTTAAAAAAAGAGGAAAAGAAAAAAAAACACCCAAGCTGTCATTATTTATGAACTAAATCATTATCAATATATTAGTATCATTAAGCAAATAATTATTAAGCAATAAAGCTGAGTTTAAGATCAGTTATTAATTATACACCAACAAAGAATAGTAAGAAAATGTACAAATTTACAAGTGAATGTTTAGAATTCACAAGGGAATGTTTACAATTCACAAGTGAAAATAAATATGATGTACCTAAGCTTCAATTTAACCAACAAAAGAAAAGACATTAGAAGATTTACTTGTAGACTATTCTCTTTTCCTATAGAGAATGGATCAGGAAAAGACAGGGGCTAAAGTATGAAGATATGAGTTTTTCTGCTGTTACCTAAAAGAAAAATGACAGTGGCTCAGACCAAGATACTTGCAGTAGAATCAGACATATGATCAGAAACAGATATGATTTGAAAATAGAATCAAGAAGACTTGGTGAGGGATTGGATATAGAGAGTAAAGTATCAAAGATATTGGGACATAGTTTTAATCAATTGAGCATGAGAATGAAATTTACTGAGGTTTGAGATGAACAGACTTCTTCCAATTGAGTGGACTAGCTTGGATCAAAACAACCCTGCCACCAAAAACAACAAAAAGCTGTATACAATATAAAAATGTCTATTTGAAATAATTAGAAATGAATCAAAGCATCAAGGGTTTAAGGAGTCAGAGTCCTGGAGACAAAGGAAACCTAGAGAGGAGACCTTGCCATTTAGCACGACTTTTCCCCGAGGAGCACTTGACAACATATAATTGGTGAACCAGAAGATACATCAAAATAAAATACCTAGATAGGAACAGAGAAAGAGACATAAAAGATGGAAAATACAGAAAATAGAATAAATGTGTATAATATGGGCAAAGACTAATATACTTTTAAAATATAATTTTACATCCATCAAATCAGCAAAAACTTTAAGTCTGGCAATACTGTGTTGGCAAAGAAGTAAAATTTGAAACCATCCAATGAAACAGCAGTTCCGTGTCACCAGCAATTCCCCTCCTTATGAATATCCTAGGGAAACTCAAACGTGTATCTAAAAAGAAAATTGTAAAAGGTGTTCATTGCTGCACTGGACTTAATAGTGAAAAAATGCTCACCAAAAGGCAAATAGATGTATGTGTACAATAGAAAAGCTTAAAGGCAACTCCATTCTTCCAGTTGCCAGGCCCACACACCTTGATAGGTTGTATTTCTGTCCATCTCTCACAAACCACATCTAACCCATCAGCAGTTGTGTGGGGTCTACTTTCAATATATATGACATATTCAATCACTTCAAACCTCCAATGCCAATATTCTTGTCCCTAAGCTTAAATACTTGCTAGTCTTATATACTTGGACTGGTTCATATCCAGCTCTCTTATGATTGAAACTGTAATTAGAAAATTGCAAGTTATACAAGAAATAATCCAGTCAGCTACAGCATGCTTAAGAACATCCTTCAATCAGGAATCAGTAAACAGAAACATCAGCAAGACACTCATTTACCTCCAACTGCACTAAGTTCAATTAAAGTTAACACTTTTCTCAAGTGTCCCTGTACTTAGGAAACTATCATCTATTAATTGTTTACCCTTTCATTCCACACAAACACCACCATTGCCACCACCACTATCATCAGTCATCAGGAATCACCATCTGACGTATTATGCATACGTGCTTCTTGTGTGTTTACTTCTTTTTCCCCTAAGGTACAAAAGTATTTCTGTCTGTCCTTTCTAGAATACAATAGGTCTTGGCCTGCTATGAGCTTTGCACATAGTAAGTGCTCAATAAATTTTTGTAGACTAAAATAAACAATATACCAAAACAAAAACAAATTGTAAACTGTCTCTGTACTTTATCTTGCTACAAATAATGGATGAATGAATGTGAGTTAATGAAAAAACATATGTCAGATGTATTAACACATATATAGTGGCACAAGCTACACATGTGACTCAGAGACAGTAGTGGCCTAAATAAATACATTTATTCAGGAAATACTGTATTTCCCTTAAAAGTGAGAAGTCATTTGTCGTGTAGCTTTCAATTTTTGCTGTTGATATTGTTGTTACCTTTGGTGTTTAGAAGTTTGATTATGATTTTCTTGCGAAAATTTACATATTTATATATTTTGACAAAGTTGGGAAAGTTTCACCAGTTATTTCTTTGGATACTTTTCAGGCTTACCCTCTTTCTCCTCTTCTCTGGAACTCCAATGGCACAAATATTAGCTCTTGTGTTATATTCCCACAAAAATCACTGAGATAATATTCTTTTGTTTTGTTTTGTTTTAGTTCATTTTCTATTGTCAAATCGGGGGTTTCTACTGTTCTATTTTCATGTTCACTGATTCTTTCCCTGTATTCTTCATTCTGCAGTTGAACACACCCACTGAGTTTTTAATTTGTTTTATTTTTCGGTTCTAAAATTCCCACTTGGTTTCTCTTTATATATTCTATTTCTCTCCTGGCTCCTTCTGCTTTTTCATTTCTTACATGCATGTTTGCACAAGCTGATTGCAGAATTTTTATGATGGCTACTTTAAAATCCTTGACAGATAATTCAAAAACCTGTGTCATCTCAATATTGGTGTCTGTTGATTGTCTCTCCTCACTCATGTTGAGATTGCCCAGGTTCTTGATATAACAAATGATTTTCTATTGTATCCTGGACATTTTGGATATTGCATTATTAAATTTGAGATCTTATCCAGGACTGGAAGCTCCTAAATATATTTATTAATAGGCTGGTTTGTGTCTATCCACAGGGATAATATTGATATCTAATTATAATAAAAGAATGAGTGTTTCCACAAAATAATTTTATTTCATACAACTTAATTACTGCTAAGATGACCAAAATGATCTCTGCCTCCTGGTATTAATGCCTTAAAGTCATCCCCTCCCCTTGAGTATGGGCAGGACTTATGAATTCTCATTTCCAATGAATGGAATACAGCAAACATGAGGAGATGTCACTTCCAAGACTTTTGTCTTGTTACCACTCTCTCTCCCTGATGGAACAAGCAAGATGCCACACTACGATCTGCCCTATGAGGAGGCCCTCATAGGAAGAATGATGGCAGGACGTCAGCCAATAGTTCAAGAGAGATTGAGGTCCTTAGTCCAGAAACCTACAATAAACTGAAGCACAGCTGTATGAGTGAACTTGGAAGTGGATCGTTCCCCAGAGGAGCCTTGAGATGACTACAGTTCCAGTCAACAGATGATTGAAGCCTTATGAGACACTTAGAGCCAAAGGACCCAGCTACCAGCATCCAAATTCCTGACCCACAGGAACTGTGTGAGAATGTTTTTCAGGTCACTAACTTTTGGGGCAATTTGTTAGGCATCAGTACACACAAGTGAAATTATTAAGCCATGATAGGTCAGTACTCTAATAGATGTTTCACAGAGGTTATTTATTCAGCTCCATGGAAATGACTCTATGATAAAATGAAAATATTTTTTAGGGGTATTTATTTATTTTGAGAGAGAAAGAGAGAAAGCAGGGGAGGGGCAGAGAGTGAGAGGGAGAGGAAGAATTCCAAACAGGTTCCATGCTGTCAGCACAGAGCCCAATGCAGGGCTCGATCTCACAAATCATGAGATCATTACCTGAGCTGAAATCAAGAACCGCCAGGTGCCCCAAAATGAAATTATTATCCTCATTTTACAGATGAGGAGATAGGGATTCAAAGAAATAAAACAACTTACTAAAAATCATGCAGCTACTAAGTGTCAGATGTGGGATTCAATCCTGAGCCTACTTAAAGTTTACATTTTTTACATGAAGCTACAATTCCTCTCTTTGGAATACACTTTCAAAAGTATTAGCTCAGAGTTATATAATATCAACTTTTATACTTCCAAAGGAAAATTCTCTGGCCAAACTTAAATCTTTCTTTCGTAATTAGCTGTGACTAACTTGTTCAGCGACATATGTGTTTTCTTAAAGACCAATTTATTGAGATATAATTCATGTACCATACAACTCATCCCTTTAAATTGTACACTTGGGTGGGGCTATTTGGCATATTACATTAATAACTCTTTAAAACTTGTGATAAAATATGTATAACATAAAATTTGCCATTTGGACCATTCTTAAGTGTACAATTCAATGGCATTAATTATAGTCACAGTGTTGTGCAACTATCACCAGGTATGTTTGAATTTTTAAATAATTAACATGTGAAACATTTTAACTCTGGCACTCTTTAAAAGAGTTTACAGAATCTTAGAACGATTCACAAGTTAATTATTTTTAAAACACAGTTAAGTGCAATAAAATGCTTATGTAAATCAACAAAGCATGCTGCAGAAGAATCATGCAGAAATGTATAAAAGTTAGCAATCCACATGACATTTTTACATTACTTTGCAGGATAAAAAAAAGAAAAAAGAAAAAATATGCAACTCCTGAGGTCAATAGGATTTTTCCATGGAAATATTTTATTATTTTGTGTCACAACAGGTGCAGGAATCTTTGTGTCTCCTAAAGGGGTATTAAAATACTCTTCACTGAACATAGCTGTCTCCCTGAGTATTTGGGCTGCTTGTGCTGTTCTGACTATCATCAGCGCTCTCAGTGTTGCAGAGCTGGGGACAACTTTCCCTAGAGGTGGAGCACCTTACTATTTCCTCAAAAGATCTCTTGGATCCTCTGTTGCTTTCCTCAGTCTTTGGATCAAATTTTTTATTTATCCCTTAGGAATAGCTACGCAAAGCTTGATAATATCTACCTATATAATTCAGCCTTTCTATACCAGGTGCCCAGCTCCAGAGCTACCAAAGAAATGTCTAGCTTTGGCTATTTTGTGGTCACTGGGACTTCTAAATACTCGAGGGGTGCTAACAGTGGCTTGGTTTCAAACTATCAGTGTTTTGATGAAAATCACTATCCTCTGCTTCATTTCCCTTACTGGGATTGTACTGTTAGGGACTGGGAAAAAGGAGAATGTGGCCAAGTTTGAGAATTCTTTCGACGCTGAACTTCCTGGTGCCTCACAGATTGCAGAAGCCTTACTCCAAGGATTGTTTGCATATTCTGGTACATCAATCCTGATCAACATAGCAGGTAAATCCATCTCTGAAATACTTTTGTAGCAGGCTGAAAGTTTTGTCTACAGTTCTATAGAGAAAGATACAGCCGATTTGTTTGGTTTTTGGAATTCAATTTGATCTTCTTTGGACTAGTTGGATATATCACAGTTTAGTCATCACTAAACCTCAGTATATTACCATTTATATGGAAAATATGGAATTTAGTATTCTTCAGGTCATGTCCCTTATTCAAAATGTGGGAATTTATAATATAAAGTTTTCAAAAGGAAATTAAGATCACTCTCATACATTACTACATTTCATTCTAGCATTTTTTCAAGACATTTTGAGTTAAATATCAGTGATGTAAGAAATACATTAATATAATCTATTTGTAAAAAATAAGACTATCACAGATATATATATATATACATACCCTACCAGCAATGATAAAATGCCACATCTTAATTTTGATTCCATGATATGTCTCAGGGATCTTTCTATATCAGTTCTTAGTGACCTAACACATTTTTTTAACTGCTGCATAACTTTCTTTAGGATGGCTTTACCACACCTTCACATTAGTATGTGTTTAAAGTTCTTGGGGCGCCTGGGTGGCGCAGTCGGTTAAGCGTCCGACTTCAGCCAGGTCACGATCTCGCGGTCTGTGAGTTCGAGCCCCACATCAGGCTCTGGGCTGATGGCTCGGAGCCTGGAGCCTGTTTCCGATTCTGTGTCTCCCTCTCTCTCTGCTCCTCCCCCGTTCATGCTCTGTCTCTCTCTGTCCCAAAAATAAATAAACGTTGAAAAAAAAATTTATAAAAAAAAAAAGAAAAAGCAAATCTTAAAAAAAAAAATAAAATAAAATAAAGTTCTTACAATTTTTCACAATTACAAGGAGTGTTGTAATGCCCATGTTTCCCTATGCACATATACTGTACGGCCATGTTGCCCCCTGCAATGTTATGGTACCAAGAGAATGTGGTAATAGATGCATAGCACCCTAGAGTAAACAAAAGAATTAAATAGAAAACAATTCATGATATTTCATTTGCCTTATAAAATTATAAGAATATAAAACATTAAGAAATATAGTAAACAGCGAAGTTGTATGAAACTTCCAAGCAAAATCTTTGCAACAATTTCTATAAGAAACTTGAACTTGGGGTACCTGGGTGGCTCAGTCTATTAAGTGTCCAGTCATGATCTCACCGTTCCTGAGTTCGAGACCTGCAACAGGCTCTGTGCTGACAGCTCAGAGTGTGGAGCCTGTTTCAGATTCTGTGTCTCCCTCTCTCTGCCCCTCCCCTGCTTGTGCTCGGTCTGTCTCTCTCTCTCTCTCTCTCTCTCTCTCTCTCTCTCTCTCTCTGTCAAAAATAAATAAACATTAAAAATTTTTTAAAAATTTAAAAACCTTGAGCTTGTTCCCCTACATGTCACACTACTAGTATAGATTTTATGCTTAAAATATCTGTAATATTTTATCAAAACTTTTCATTATGATTTCTTAGAAGCACTGATTCTCAAATCATTGAAATCTGTGATATTCCTTGATTATTAAGATATTTGTTCTCCCATGTAGATTATTAAAAATTAAGATAATTTTTAAGGATTTTATCATTTTTCTTTTTTAATAATTGACAAAGGTAATGTTTTCATTTCTGGCAGTGAAATTAGTGAATTTTTAAACCAATATCAAGGTTTTCCAAATAAGGATAAGGCTTTAATTTATCTAGCACAAATTAATTGTTATAGCAATCATCTTGCAGCTAGCTTGGACATTAAAAAAGCACATGAAATACTGGACATATGTGAAGGCCGAGTTTCATGGGTCACCGACTGGATCTGCATCCTTCAGGGGCCACTGAGTCACCTCACTTCCCCAGTCGTGTTGGGTTATGAGCCACGGTCCTTGGACAACTGAATCCAACTTCCTCCAGCAGTTTCTAAAAAGCCCTTTCCTACAGTGGGCAGTTATGTGTTCTGCAAAAGTAAATACCCAGATATTAGTATCTCTCTAAGGTAGAGCATCTCATTAGAGCAAGCAGGAAGGTTCTTGATAGTAATCATCACCTGAAGATACAGCATAATGCAGCTATAAACCCAATTTGGGATCTTTTTGGACTGCTCATCTCAACCTCCTACTCCCTGACTTGATTTGTTATCAAAACAAACTAAGCCTTGAATTAAGGATGAGCATCCCATACCTAGCACTGGTAATGAAATGTGAATGACTTCAGATCAATATGGTGTTTGAAAGGTCTACTGAAATTTTCTGGCTCTGCAGACTATTAAAGCAAAAGGCCCAATAAAACGAGTGTAGTAATTCCATCAGATCTTGTGGCCACTTGCATGGGACTGGCTACCATTACCCACTTTGTTAACTTTATTTGTAAGTCTACAACACCAAATTTATACATCTGGCTTCTTGTATACCAAAACAGGTTAATCCTTGTGGTGAGAAAGGAACCCGTGTGCATTGTTGGTGGGAATGCAAACTGGGGCAGCCACCGTGGAAAACAGTATGGAAGTTCCTCAAAAAATAAAAAATAGAACTACCCTATGATCCAGTAATTTCACTACTGGGTATTTATCCAAAGAATACAAAAACACTAATTCAAAAAGATACATGCATCCCTATGTTTCTTGCAGCATTATTTACAATAGCCAAATTATGGAAGCAGTTCAAGTGTCCATCAGTAGATGAATAGATAAAGAATATGTGGTATATATACACAATGGAATATTACTCAGCCTTAAAAAGAATGAAATCTTGCTGTTTGCAACAACATGAGTGGATCTAGGGAGTATAATGCTAAACTAAACAAGACAGAGAAACAAATACCACATGATTTCACTCAAATGTGGAATTTAAGAAACAAAACACATGAACAAATAAAAAAAGAGACAAATCAAAAAAACAGACTCTTAACTATAGAGAACTGATGGTTACCAAAGTGGAAGTGGGGGGCAGGAGGGGTGAAATAGGTGAAGGGGATTAAGAATACATTTATCTTGATGAGCATTAAGTAATGTATAGAATTGTTGAATCTGTACACCCAAAATTAATATAACACTGTATTTTAACTATACTGGAATTAAAATTTAAAAATAAAAATAATTAAATTAATTTTTAAAATAAATAAATAAATAAGGATATTTAAAATAAAAAAAAAAGAGAGGCATAACCCTGGCTAAAAAGAACTATTTCTCTCGAGTTTGGTCCTCAGATTTTCTGATCTGTCATATTCCTGGCCAAGTATAAACAGAATAGACAGCTTATGTCCAGATTCGTATGCTAGGGCCTCCTAAAGGGACACCACTGAACCCCAAGCACCACCATACGTCCCTTATATTTACGTCTGAAATAAGAAATTATATTGGCTCTCAAAACTATTAGTGCATCCATCTCAGTAACAGGTCTGACAAAATTAAAATGAGTCTCTAGTGACATAGACAACCGTCAGGAATTGAGTTCTATCCACGTAACAGCAAAAGAACAAAAGTCCTCTGCTTCCATAACATGACTTGTGTGACTCTTGCAAGGGAGCATCAGGGAAGATGACATGGCATGCTGTGTGGAAAATCAGGATCACTTGACACACATTCATCTTCACAGCAATTTAAAGAAACCCTCAGATTTCGTAATCTGCTCCAAATTCCCATTGCACTAAGGAAATCCAGGAGATAACTGCAGCATTGGCTGACCCTCAGAGGAAGTTGCATTAATAATGGCACCACCAGCTCAGATTTGCATCCACTCCTCGTCCAAAGATCTGAAGAGCAAGATCTAGGGTAACTTTTAAAAAGGCCAGTTCCCCAGATCCTTGAGGAAGGTTTCTGAGAACAAATGGTAACTTTTGGCCTGAGCTAGAAATGTAAATAAGAGACGGGAAAAGGCCCATTAGACAAAACTTTCCCCTCACCTTATGGAAAACCTAAACAGGAGAGTCTAAGCAGGCAGGGCACCTACCACAGGCTGCTCTTCTGTCATTGGAGATCAGAGGACATGGTCTTAGTCTGCACTGAAGACAGGAATATGGTAGAAAACACAAACTAAGAATCCACTGCTTCCCTGGACTCATTTAAAACTTGGTAATACTCCCTGGTCTTAAGGATGTGACCAACGTTGGGCATGTTAGGGACAAAAGAAATTTTCCACATTAAAACCAAGCAAGTTGTAAGAGACAGTATTCCTAAAGGAATTTTTTACTGTTCATTTGAACAGTGGTGGGAAAAGAGTAAGATGAGAAAGAAAGCATTAATTTGGTACAAGTTAAAACTTTTTTATCTTTTTTACTCTTTCTTTCTCAAAGAAAATAAAATGTTAGTGTTAATGTAACATTTTATAGTTTCCCAAAGTGACAGTTAAAATTATTAGTCACTTTTTATGGGGCATCTGGGTGGCTCAGTCGATTAAGTGTCTGACTTGGGCTCAACGTTCGTGGGTTCAAGCCCTGGGTTGGGCTCTGTGTTGACCACTGTGAGCCTAGAGCCTGCTTCGGATTCTGTGTCTCCCTCTCTCTCTGCCCCTTCCCTGCTCATGCTCTCTGTCTCTCTGTCTCTTGAAAATCAATAAACCCGTTAAAAATTTTTAAAAAATGTATTAGTCTATTTATGGGATAATTTCAGAATAATAATTTTTAACAAAATAGTACAAAATAATGAAAAATCTAAGCTTTCAGGGACAATTTGTGCAGGACCAATGTAGAATCAGTCCATGTAGATAAGGAAGCATGAATCCATGAACAATACTTTCTCCTCTTTTTATTATAAAGAACTCTTCAAAAGTCCCACAATAATACTTCCTCTTCTGATAACTTTATTTGTGTTTTTTAGGAGAGATAAAAAATCCCGGTGAGAATATTCCCAAAGCTCTGATTACCGTTCTTCCCATGGTGGCTGTTGTTTACGTATTGGTGAATATATCCTACCTGGCAGTTTTGACCCCTCAGGAAATCATCTCTGCAGGTATGAATGTGTCTAGACAGAGAGAAACCAGTCACTACTACTACCTACTCTCAATAAACATTGACTCCTGTACACTGTAGATATGTTTGATACACCCCTAAAAACAAACATGACGTATTCATGCTTTGGTTGTTATAAGGAAAGGAAAAATAATCACCTAAATGATCTATAAAGAAGGGGCATGTGCTAAGGGAAAGATCTAAGGATAGTAGAATGTGAAAAGCAAGAATTAGAAAGAGAAAGAGAAGGAGGAGAGGGCTGCAGAGGAGAAAGGGGAAAGAGATGAAGAGAACCAGGAGCAAGCACAGCAAGAAGCAAAGAAGAGATATTTTGTTAGAATTTCTACCCTTTAGGGCACACCCAGATACATATCCTCAAAATAACTGTTTGGAATAGGCAGTGCATTCTTCATTTTGTAGATAGGGAAACTAGCTCAGGGAAGTTAAGTAATGGACAGAGTTAAGATCCAAAACTGGGTCTCCATCATGCTCTTCTTATGATAAAAGCGTGTGTCTTGTCCAGGTTACTGAAGGTAGTGGGTTGTAAACGTGGACAGCAAGTTGCAAGATCTGATCTGAAAAAAAATACTCTTCCCAATACCTCTAGGTATGGTGCTCAAAGTTACATTCCTGGTAACTGACAGACTCAAAACCAGGTGGTCCAACTCCAAAACCCATGTTCTCAACCACCGCACTAAAATGCCTCAATTTACAAACAAACCAAATCAAAGCCCTGTATCGCCACCACTAGGAGGGATTATTATCAATGCAAGTAATAGTATGTATATACATTAACATATATCAGATAATAAGGTATATTAAAACAAATAATGATATAGTAGACACCATAGATGTGACTAAACAGAGCTATATCAAAAGGTTAGTAGTAAATGGTGTCATGTGAATGATAAAATTACAGTTTTTATTTCCTTTTTTATATTGTTTCATATTGTTCATATTTCCCATGATTAGCATGTTGCACTTATGATCAGAAAAATATCATTTTTCTAATGCCAAATAACATTTCCACAGAACCAACTGGTAAACTTTTATGAAAACACCAAGCCTTTTTTTTTTTTTTTGGAAACCCCAAGCCTTTAAGAAAATGCTAAATTACATTGTTTACTTTAAAAAGGCAGAGTAGTATTTGAAATATATTTTAAAAATTCCATCAAATTTTAATTTAAAAAAAGGCAGTTACTCCTGAAAGAAGAGAAGTTATCTAGAAAGTTCATTTACTGATACAACTCACTCTTTAAATATTCTTGATAAAGTCCAAGTAATACACCAATAAAAACATAAACTATAAAAATATTGTATAGAAAGACAGGAACAGAAGTATCTGACCGTGTACAAATATAGTGCATGCAGTTTGGGAGAAGCTGTGACTAGAGCCAACATACTGGGATAGTCAGGTAACTAGAATTTCCCTGCAGTGGAGGGGTTTTCAAAGCAAAGGTCACAAAGAGGATTAGTCTGATGTGCAAAGCGTTTACAAAAATAAGTTTTGAAATGTATTTTGGAAAAAAAAACTATACAAGTTTCAAAAAGTCAAAAGGTGGTTTTATGCATCTTCTCTGACACTAGTACAAAAATGTTATGTTGCTTCTAAAAGGAAAATATAGATGCACCTAGGTGGCTCAGTCAGTTAAGCATCTGACTCCTGATTTTGGCTCAGGTCATGATCTCATGGTTCATGGGTTCAAGCCTCCCATCAGATTCTGTGCTGAAAGTACTTGGGATTCTCTCACTCTCCCTCTCTCTTCCCCTCCTCTCTCTCTCTCTCAAAATAAATAAATAAATAAATAAATAAATAAATAAATAAATAAATAAACAAACAAACAAACAAACATTTTTAAAAAATAAAAGGAAAATGCAATTTTTTAAATGTTACATTAAAAAAATTAATGAAAAGAAAATATAAGTTTTTAAATGTTTAACTTATTTTGAGAGAGAAAGAGAGTGGGGGAGGGGGTGAGAGGCAGAGAGAGAGAGGGATAGTGAGAGAATCCCAAGCAGACCACACTGTCAGCTAAAGCCTGATGCAGGGCTTGAACTCATTAACTGTGAGATGATGACCTGAGCCAAAATCAAGAGTCAGATGCTTAACCAACTGAGCCACCCAGATGCCCCAAGAAAATATAAATTTTTTTAAGTTATTTATTTTTTAAGAGAGAGAGCACACACACAGGGAGTGAGGGAGAGAGAGAGAATTCCAAGCAGGCTCCACACTGTCCACACAGACCCTGATGCAGGGCTCCAACCCACAAACCATGAGATCATTTCCTGAGATGATGATCAACCAGCTGAGACACCCAGGTGACCCTAAATTTTGATAAGTTAATAATAACATGTTACTATTACACCTTCCCACAATTTGGTCTACAGGAATACAGTAGTAACACTAAAGGAGATTTTGTTTTAACTATTAAAATGAGAGACAGAACTGTAATTTGCCTTACACCCACTTCCCAACTAGTCAGCAAGTCCTGTAAAACTCTACCCCATTAACAGCTCGTCAGGTATTTCCCCCTTCTGCATGCCCACTCAGTGTCTAGACCCTCATTTTCCTCATCGGGCTACAGCAACAACCTCCTCATTTGTACACTAACTTCTAATCTCCCTCCAATCCAGCCTCCACTCAGTCTCTAGAGATGATGTTATAAAACGTAAATCTAATCATGTCACTCTCCTGCTTAAACACTCTCTGTTTTGTGTCCTGCTGCAACCACCCCGTCACCACCAAATACACAAATACCAACTTCTAAACTGACCATTGCAGGTTCTCCAAGATCTAAGCAAGCCTAACTTTCTGTTAGGTGTGCACGAATACCCTCACCACATATCATCCTTTCTAAACAACTTACCATTTCCAGGTTAGACACTATTATCTCTGCCTCCCCCACAATGCCACCTTACCAGCCTTAGATGCCTACCTTGTGATGGATGTCACACTGGTAAGATTGATTCTAAGTTCAATATCCTTTGAGCCCTGACAAGTTCCTCCTAAGTCTCATTCCAGTCTTAGAAAGTTTGAAATGCAATTTAAAATCATGAAATGGAGTATAGTGAATAAACTTACATTATAATTGCAATCATCTCTCTGAATTTTAGGGTTGTTAACATTATTAATAAGAAATTGTCGGAATTTTAGAACCGAAATACCTACAAAACAAAGCTCAATGTTTTCAACTTTGCAAATAAATTATTAGAGGCAAAACTGTAGGTGTCAAAGCACTTGCAATTGAAAAAAAGAAAAGAACTAAACCACCATCAATTCATCACATTATCAATGAAAAAGACCAGTACATCATAGGTAGTAAAGATAATGCAATGGTATCATATAATTTTGAGCTCTACTTTAATTATAATCAATGGCCAATAATTTTGGAGAAATTTTGCAGTATAGTTGATGCCCTCACAACATAATTCCTTATGTTTCTAGTATCAGTTATTTGCCTTAGTTAAGCATCTATATTTACCCCCATTGAAAATCTTCTATTCTTATTTTTAATTATAGTATTTGTGACTATCACTCATCTGTTGTTGCCAAACAAGCCTTCCCAAAATGTACTGATTTACAACCACCACTTATTTGGTTCACAATTCTACAAGTTGGCAATTTATGCTGAGTTCAGCTAGGCAGTTCTGGTTCTCTGTTGGAGTCATATGTGTGTCTGCAGTCCCTTGCAGTTTGGGTAAGCAGCTTTATTGAGGTTAGCCATGATTTCCTGTTTCTTTGGGGACTCAGCTTGTAGGTTAGCTTGAGTCCTTGGAGAAGCAAATGCCAAGAAAGAATTAAATGTGCAATGAATTTAGTAAGAGAAATGCTTGTGTTAGAGAAACCAAGAAGGAAGCCAAGTAAGGCTGGGAGAGCCATGGGATCACAAAGCGAGTGTGACCCAAAGTGAAGAAGAGAAAGAGGAAAAAATAAGTAAAAACACCCTGGACTGATATGCTGTATAGGAAAGGTTTGGCACATCTGCCAGGAAGCCCTTTAGCCAAAGTTGGCCATCAGATAAATAAGTACTTCTTAGTGCCTCTACCTCACAGATATTAGCTGGGAACAACCTGTGGGAGCATGGCTTTGGTAGAAATGCCACAATGTATTTCTTTGTGCAGTAGCCAGGGCCCTAGGTCAATTATGCTCCCTGTATTTGGAAGTCTATAAGATGCATTTTCAGGCTCCAAAATTACTATGGTTTGTCTTTCACAGACTAGGTTGAGCTTGTTCGCATGGTAGCTAAGCAGGGTTCAAGAGAGCAAGCAACATGTGATACTTCTCAAGGTATAGGCTCAGAGCTAGCAAACTACTACTTCCAATGCATTCTACTGGCTGAAATAGACCACGAGGCCATATTCAAGAACTGATAAAGAAACTCCCTCTCAGAAGAAGGGGCCAAGTCAGGTTATAAAGAGTACAGATGCAAGAAGAAGTGAATAATTTTTGCCATATTTGCAATGAAGCAAAAGTGACTGACTCTTTTGAAATTTTTTTTTAGATGCTGTTGCTGTCACCTGGATGGATAAAGTAATCCCTTCCATGCAATGGGTCATTTCTTTTGGGATTTCAACTTCAATAGTTAGCAACATATGTTGTACAGTGCTTTCAGCATCGAGGCTGTTCTACACAGCAAGCCAAGAAGGACAACTGCCTTTGATCTTCTCCATGCTTAATAACTACCTCAGTCCAACTGTTGCTATCACCCAGATAATCATCTTAGCTTCTTGTCTTATTATAGCCTCAGATTTAATCAATTTAATAAAATATTCAGGATTATCAACCTGGGTTTTAAGAGGGCTATATATGATAGGTTTACTTAAACTAAGGTACCAGGACCCGAATCTACCCAGACCTTATAAGGTAAATCAAGATAAAAATGTTAATATTAACTTTCTACTATATTTCTAGGAATATAACTTTTTTAACCTATAGGGGATGCTTCTAATCAATTAGAGTCCAATTTATGAAACATCTGATCTGGATCTCTATGTTCCAGTTTACTGATGTATAATTGGCTGTATGAGCTATTTTTGGCTTGTTTCTTATTGAGTAAAAGGTCAAAATTGATTCTCCACAAGGAATATAGTTATCACTTTTGTTATTTTCCAGGAGCTAGACAACAATGCTTTTGGGGGATGGGGGGGAATATTGACCCAACTCAAAATCATCTCTTCAGTGCACAACCCAACATAGGTGATATGGCATTCCATTCTTAATTATATCCTTGATGGAGTCCTCATTTTCTACAATAAGATCAATAAGATGTTAATCTAAGCCTCAGTTTGGATTATTATAAACATTGTGAACCTGAACTTAACTTGCAAGATAACATCACTACCTCCTAGATAATGTCAGTAGGGCCCTGTAGGCTCCTAGAGTATCTTTATGCAAAATATACAAAAGCACCCCTTCCTCTAGGCAGACATAGCTCTGTGCCCAGGCACAGCCTAGTGAAGAAAGCACAAGCTAGATATTAGCTCCACGCTGCTCCATCAGATGGGAGCACTTGTGCATATAGTGACTACTTAAACAATCATACGTATAAGAAATTAAATTAGACTCATTTGAAAAGACCATTCTGACAATAGCATAGAAAGTGAATTAGAAGAAGGCATGAGTAGAGGCACCTGAGTGGCTCAGTTGGTTAAGTGTCCAAGTCTTGATCTTGGGGTTGTGAGTTCAAGCCTCAGGTTAAAAAATTAATTAGTTAAAAAGGAGGCATGAGCATATTCAGGTCAAACAGCCTGCAGAGGTTCATTTAGTCACCCAGTTTAACTAAAGAGAATTCTAAAACTTAGAGATTAAGTAAATTACTCTGGCTAAAAGATAGCAGGCTGGAATTTAAACTAAACAGTCTGATTCCAGAGCACATATTTTTGTTATATTTATTTTAAAAAGACTGGTGAATATTTTATTCTGTAAAGGACCTACTAAGGAAATTTTTTCTGATCTTAGCATCAAGAATACTTAGGCCTCTCCTAAATAACTGATTTGCTTATACCTTATGATGGACAGATTTCAGAATCTATATGGAGCTTTGTGGCATGTGTTTTGTGAAACAAATTCATTCTTTATGTTTATTTCCCTCTCTCTTATTTTCATTTATTTTGCCTTGGTGTAATGTAAGACATACCTTGCTATAATGTAAATCCTAAGAGGTTTCAAATAGTGTTTGTTTAATTCTTTAGTTGTGTCATAAATATAATCAAAATGGCCGTTTAAGATATTTTCTGCATGTAGAGATTGTGTACAAAGTAAAATGAGAGTCCCATGTTTCATGCCAGTGACCATAATAACCACTTGAGTATGCTTTTTAAAATATGAATTCCCACAGCGCCTGGGTGGCGCAGTCGGTTAAGCGTCCGATTTCAGCCAGGTCACGATGTCGCGGTCCATGAGTTCGAGCCCCGCGTCAGGCTCTGGGCTGATGGCTCAGAGCCTGGAGCCTGTTTCCGATTCTGTGTCTCCCTCTCTCTCTGCCCCTCCCCCGTTCATGCTCTGTCTCTCTGTCTCAAAAATAAAAAAAATTAAAAAAAAAAAGTTAAAAAAAAATTAAAAAAAATAAAATAAAATATGAATTCCCAGACTCACTCTTGGGAATTCTAATTTAGTCGATGTCAGTTGGGCCCTAAGAGTTTATGTTTATCAATTATCTTGGGGCTTCTTATGCAGAGAAGTCCACTGACTGACCGTATTTTAAGACACACTAGTCTAGACAATCTTCACTTTCTTCCCCTCAAAATGGCTCCCTCTTTGGCCATTTCTCCCCTTGAAAAAAGTGAATGACAATATCTTGGATTTGAGTCATCTATTTATTCAACAAATAAGCAGTAACTATCTGCTATGTTTCAGGTACTCTACTAGGCAGTTCAAAAAACCCATTAGCCTCAGAGAAGTGTAAGAAATGTATACAAATCACTGTTCTAAAGTTTATTAAGAAATGTCATTTTGTTGGGGCAACCTGGCTGGCTCAGTTGGTTGAGCATATGACTCTTGATCTCAGGGTTGTAGGTTTGAGCACTATTGGATGTAAAGATTACTTAAAAATAAAATCTTAAAAAAATATTTTTTTAAAAAAGAAATGCCATTTTGTTGAGCACGTTTTACTGAAGTGCCCTGTGTACAATGCTCACAAAGACTTCAAAAGACCAGCATTAGATAAAACCTCATTTTGCAAATGGGTTGGAAAAGACCCTTTTTTCCCCCAACTTAAATGGCAACGACACACATATTTCAGGAATATTTGATTAAAAAGCTCTGAACACATTTATCTATCATGGCTGCCTGCCCACCATGTAGCTTCCTTCAGTTGAAACAGGGTGCAGGGCCCCAAGGGTCTCACTGTGCAGTGACAGCAACCCTGGACGCTGGTGCAATGGGCCCCACAGGACTCGCAGGGAGCCTCCTTCTGGCTCCCTTTGCAAATAGGTCTGAGGACCAGATTAATTAAGTAGCCCAAAGTTAAACAGCTGAACAGTGGCACTAAGCTCCCCGGAGAGGAATCTTCTGTATCTGTCTTAAATACCTCTGTGTCCCTAGCATGGCAAGTGGCACATAGGGATTCAGTAGATATTTCTTGAAGGAATGAACAATTAAGGTTGCAGAGCTTGCATTTCCAATCAGACTTTTCTGATTCCAACATTTCTGCTGTTTTTATTATGTAATAGTGCTGCTCTAGGAAAAATTGGTACATGCCTAATTAAAGAAGCATTATAACCAAATATTACGGTTATGCCAAATTCCCAAAACTAAGAATGCTTCAATGACTAATACTAGAACAGAATAGTTAATTTTTTATTTTTGACAATGATTTCTTATAATGTATCTTTTTTCCCATGCTTTAAAATAAAGCACTTATTTTAGTAATAAGTTGACAATATCTGATGAATAGAGTAGGCATTCATAAAAACTATAGAATAAATATAAATAAATAAATACTGTTCCACTTTTTACACTCATTTAGTCTGCCATTGATGTACTTTCTATAATATACTACTGAGACTGTCTCTTTAAATATATTTGAAAATATATTTGCAGTTTTCTCCCTGGTGTTTTGAAACATTTGTTCCAAACAGAAAGAGAATGTTCTTATATCGTTTATAGAAATTTTGAACTTTTGAGGAAAAAGTCATCACTAATCTTAATCTTAATCCTTTTTTTTTTTTTTTTTTACTTTCAGGTGCGTTTGCCATTTATATTTGGATCCATAGCTATATCTTTGTTTCTAATTTTGACACCAATGATTCATTCTCCTAAAGTAGAGTATATCTATGGGTTTATCTTTATTTTCAGTGGACTTCTGGGTTACAGGCTTCATGTTCACCTTAATCAACGTTCTGTTTGTTTTGATAAAATCACTTGTTATTTACAATTATTATTTAATGTTTCACCACCTGAAGACCAAGATGAAGGTATTTCAACAGGAAAAAAACATCTTGAAGAAATCTTTTTGTAAATAGGCAACCCTAAATCTGTTAAGTGGTTAATGACTAAGCACATTCAATCTTTGCTTTAAAATGTATACACCCACGGGCACCTGGGTGGCTCAGTTGGTTAAGCATCTGACTCTTGATTTTGTCTCAGGTCATGATCCCATGGTTTGTGAGACTGAGCCCCATGTCATACTCTTTGCTGACAGCATGGAGCCTGCTTTTCTCCCTCTTCCTTTCTCTCTGCCCCTCCCCTGCTCATGCACATGCATGCACATGAGCTCTCTCTCTTTCTCTCTCTCAAAATAAATAAATAAACATTAAAAAAACAAAAATAATATATATATACAAATACCCTCATAGATACAAAACCTCCCCCTTCATACCCAATCCCCAACTACATGTATCAAATCCCCGCCCAGCTACGTATTCAAATTCTTTAAAAAAAATTTTTTTTTAATGTTTATTTATTCTTGAGAAAGAGACAGTGGAAGCGGGGGAGGGGCAGAGAGAGAGGGAGACACAGACTCTGAAGCAGGCTCCAGGCTCTAAGCTGTCAGCACAGAGACCAATGTGGGACTTGAACCCACAAGCCCTGAGATCATGACCTGAACCGAAGTCGGATGCTCAACCGAATGAGCCACCCAAGAGCCCTCAAATTGTTTACAATTCTAATTCTTTTGCTTGTAATTTAAGCCTTAGTTCCCCAGTGCCCAACAAGTTTTTCACCACTTTCCTCCAACAACCATCAAAGAAACAAACAAAATAAAAGAGTCATTGTCAGGAAGACGAGTACATGGGTAAACAGTAGATAACAGATATTTAATCAACATTCATTGAATGAATGTAAGATGCATCCACAAAAACAAAAAAAGATTATTATAAATCTGGATTTATATTAATAAAAACTACATATTGCTTCCTACTCACTGGTCTAAACAGTTCACAGTGATATCAATCAAAAGAACGTGTTTCACTTTCAAACCCTCGTGTTTACCTCTACAAAGTGTGATAGGCTAAATAATGATGCTGAAAAATATGTTCAAGTCCAGATGGTAACTACACTTATCATGGTGAGCACTGCATAATGTACAGAACTGTTGAATCACTATATTGTACACCTAAAACTAATATAATATGGTATATAGAACTACACTTCTATTAAAAAAAATGTCTAGGTCCTAATCCTCAGAACTTCTGCATCTAACTTTATATGGAAAAAAGAGTCTTTACAGATGTGATTAAAGATCTTGAGACGAGGGACATCTAACTAGATTATCTGCATAGGCCCTAAATGCAATCACATATATCTTTCTAAAAGAGAAGTAGAGGGATAGTAGACAAGACAGAAGAGAAGGCAATGTAACCCTGGAGGTAGAGACAGGAATAATGAGGCCACAACCCAAGGAATGACAGCAGCCACCAGACGCTAGAAGCAAGCAAACAATGGATTCTTCCCTAGAATATCTGGAGGCAGTGTGGCCCTACCAAAACTTTTATTTCAGCCCAGTGAAACTGATTTTGGCCTCTAGCCTCCAGTATTGTGAGAGAATAAACTTCCGTTGTTGTAAACCACCAGGTTTGTGGTAATTTGTTACAGCAGCTCCAGGAAACTTATATATAAGGTATTTGCCAAAAACACTCATGCAATTTCCATAATATGGAAAGGAAGGCTTTCTTCTAAACTCACATACTAAATATTTTTGCATGTGTAGTACACAGACATATGACTCCACTGAAATTGTCTACTATATAGAGAAAACTAAAAATGTAAGTTCCCAACTGAGAGAGGATATTCTTACTGCTATTCCTCCCTAAAATCATATTATCTAACCTCCAAGATAGCCTAAGTACTTCTCACCCCTTGAAATTCATGCTCTGAGGCAGTTCTCTCCCACACTGAGTCCAGGTTGCTCTTGAGCAACGAAATATGAAGGAAGCAATGGTGTGCTACCGCCAAGTCTAGGTCATAAGTGGCGTTGCTGCTGAGGCCTTCTTCTCTTGGATTGCTTGCTCTGGTCACAACCAAAGGCCTTTGTTGGAAGAACAATCAAGTAGTCCCACAGAGAGGACACAGTGGAGAAAAACCAATTTGCCAGCATCAACATGATAGTCATTTCAGGAAGCTACCTTCAGACTGGATCCTACAACACCAGGGAAACGTTTATATGACGGTAGCCCAGCCAAGACCTGACTGCGACTACATGAGAGACTCCAAGTCAGAACTGTCCAACCATGTTTCTATGTTTCTTCTGAATTCCTTTTATTTTTTTATTTTTTAAAAAACTTTATTGTGATAAGAACACTTAATATAAGATCTACTCCATTAACACAATTTTAAGTATTAATACAGTGTAAGTATAGGCACTTTGTTGTACAATTGATCTCTAAAATGTATTCTGAAATTTTATACCCATTATTTAGCAATTTCCTGTTGCCCCCTACCCCAGCCCTTGGCAACCACAATTCTATTGTTTGCTTTCATGAGTTTGGCTATATTAGATAACCTCATTCATATACATGGAATCATGCAGTATTGTCCTTCTGTGACTGGCTTATTTCACTTAGCACAATGTTCTCCAGGTTCATGCATATTGTTGAATATGGCAGGGTTTCCTTCTTTTTTAAAGACTCCATTCTCTGTATATATCACCTTTTGTGTCCATTCATATATCAGTGGGCATTTAGGTCGCTTCCACATTTTATATAATGAACATAAGAATACTAATGTCTCTTCCAGATCCTGATTTCAATTCTTTCCAGTAAGTCTTTAATCTATTTTTGAATTAATTTTTGTAAATGATGTGAGATAAGGGTCCAATTTCATTATTTTATATGTGCGTATCCATCCTTCCCACCACCATTTGTTGAAGAGACCATCCTTTCTCCAATATGTATTCTTGGCATTGTTACCAAAGATCAGTTTACCATATATGTGTGGATTTATTTCTAGGCTCTCTATTCACTGGTCTATGTGTCTGTCTTCATATGAATATCATACTGTTTTAATAACCATATCTTTGTGTAATAAACTTTGAAATCAGGAGTACAATGCCTCTAGCTTTGATCTTTTTCAAGATTGTTTTGGCTATTTGAGATCTTTTCTGGTTTCATATGAATTCTAGAATTGTTCTTTTTAACTCTGTAAAAAAATATTCTATGGTATTTTGATAGGGCTTGCAGTTGAATCTATTGGACAGTATGGATATTTAATAATGTTGAGTCTTCATGAGCATGAGCACGAGCATGAGATACCTCTCCATTTATTTGTGTTTTCTTTAATTTTTTTCATCAATGTTTTATAATTTTCAGTGTGCAAGTCCTTAATGTCTTTGGTTAAATTTATTCCTAAGTATTTTATTGTTTATGATGCTATTGAAATTGAGATTCTTTCCTAATTTCATTTGCAATTAGTTGATTATTAGTGTATAGTAGTATTCTGCAACTTTTCTAAACTCAATTATTAGTTCTAATAGTTTTGGGTAGAGCTTTTAAGATGATGTCATATGCAGAGAGAAACAATTTTACTTCTTCCTTTCCAACCTGGATGCTCTTTTTTTCCTTGGCTAACTGCTCTGGCTAGGACTTCCAGTAATATGTGAAATTGGTGAGACTGGACATCCTTGTCTTCTTCTTGATCTTAGTGGGAAAGCTTCTGGTTTTTAATTCTTGAGTATAATGTTACCTGTGAGCTTGTCATATATAGCTTTCATGATGTTAAGGTAATCTCCTTGAGTCCTAGTTTTTATCATAATGTTGAATTTTATCAATTAGTTTGTTGTTTGTTTGTTTGCATTTATTGAGATGATCATGCAATTTTTAGCCTTCACTCTGTTTATCTGGTGTATAGATCGCATTAATTAATTTGTGTATTGTTGTAGACTCTAAGTCTAAAGTTCTCTCTTGGCCAGCAAGAGAGCAGGATGGAGGATGAAAAGCAAGAGACAGCTAATGTCCGGGAAGAGACAAGAGCCCCAAATAAGGGTCCTTGCCCCGTTTTTATTAGAATCAGAAGGCTTATGAGCATGGCAATGAATGTGCACAAAGAAACAATGAATCTGTGAACATTAACTTGAGGATGTGAGGGAAAGGGGATCTTGAAGATATTTGAAGTTAGGGGTTTGGGTTAATACAAAACAAAATCTGGGCACCAGGCAGTCGGGCAGAAGGTTGTTTACAGGGCACATGAGGCACCACCTCTGTTTATCTCAGCTAGCCTAGGGGATAAGACAGATAGGGGAAATAACCTCAGGGTTAACAAGGCACCTTTTCTTTTGTTAATCATCTCCACTCTGGGCAACTTCACCCTGCAGCACAGTTCAGGGGTCTATAACCCAAATTACGTGTTTACCTAACTTGGTCCTTCTCTCCTGTGAAAGCAGCTTTCTGCTATAGTACTAAGTTGGGAGCCGCCTCCACCCTGAATACCTAATCTCGCTTACCTCATACACCTTTGTATTGGGTGCCTTTGCACCCCACTCCCTCTCTTGGGGTCCTAATCTTGTTTACCCAAACTCATTTGTGAGCATCCTATGGCTTTGTACTTCTTCATGCCTTGTTAACCCATTGGTATAACCCCGGGGGATTCCTAAGCTTATTCCCCACAGTGTATTTTGAATCATCTCTGCATTCCAAGAATAAATCCCACTTGGTTGAAGTGGATGATCCTTTTAATGTGCTGTTGAATTCAGTTTACTAGTATTTTGCTAAGAATATTTGTATCTATGTTCATCAGGGACATTGGCCTATAGTTTCCTTTTGTTGTAGTTTCTTGTCTGGTTTTGGTATCAGGTTAATTGTCTCACAAAATGAGTCTGCAAGTGTCCCCTCTTCTTTGACTTTTTTTGAACAATTTTAGTTGGCATTAATTCTTTAAATGTTTGGTAGAATGTGTTAGTGAAGCCATCTAGTCCTGGGCTTTTCTTTGTTGGGAGGTTTTTGATTACTGATTTTCTGATTTCAGATTTTCTATTTCCTCATGATTGTATATTTCTAGGAATTTACCCATTTCTTTTAGGTTATCTAGTTTTATTGGGTATAATTGTTCACACTAGTCTCTTATGGTTCTCGGTATTTCTGTAGCATCAGTAATAGTGTCTCCTCTTTCATTTCTGATTTTATTTAAGTTTTCTCTCTTTCATAATCAAGATAAAGGGTTTTAATTTTGTTTTTAAAAACCCAGCTCTCAGTTTCATTGATTTCTTCTATTGTTTTTCTAGCTCTCTATTTCCCTCCTGGACTACAAGATTTCTGCTGAAAAATCTGCTGATAGCCTAATGGGTACTTCCTTGTGTGAAATTTTTTTTCTCTTATTGTTTTTAAAATTATCTCTTTGTCTTTAATTTTAGACAGTTTTATTATTTGTCTTGGATAAGATCATTTTGGATTGAAATTCTGGGATACATACTACCTTTGTGAACTTGGATGTGAAATATCTCCCCAGATTTAAGAAGTTCTCAGTCATTAGTTCTTTATAGAAGCTTTATGCCCCCCTTCTCCATCTCTTGTTCTTGGATTCTAATCATTCATAGATTATTTCTCTAATGGTATCCTATAGTTCACATAGGTTTTCTTTGCTCCTTTTCAGTTTTTTTTCTCTTTGTTCTCTTCCAAGAGGATAATTTCAAAAGAACTACCTTCTCCTTCACAGACTTTTTCTTCTGATTAATCTATTATGCTGGTAATACGCTCTATTGCATTTTTCATTTTATTCATTGTATTCTTCAGCTCCAGAATTTCTGTTTGGCTCTCTTAATGATTTCTATCTATATGTTTAACCTTTCATTTTATTCATTTATTATTTCCCTGATTTTGTTGAACTTTTTATTATAACTCATTAAGCTTCCTTAAAACTGCTATTTTGAATTCTGTATCAGGTAAATCATAGATCTCCAATCTCCGGAATACTGGAACATGATTGTATTCCCTTGGTGGAGTCATCATTCCTTCTTTTTTCATGTTCTTTGAACCTTAAATTGCTGTCTTTGCATTTAAAATAGTCACCTCTCTCAGTCTTTATTAACTGGCTTTGGGAGAGAAATACTTTGTCAGCCCTACTAGAGGTTTTAAGGTTTTCTCAGCCCTTTTCTATGGGTACACCTGCTCCACACTTACTCCCTCTCATGGCAGAATTGTTAAATTTGTATGCATTTTCTTGATCTTGAAATTCCAGGATGTGTGCTAACAGTCTCCCCTTTGCTTTCCCAGCACAATGCTAAGTGCTCAAGCTTGTAGTTTCTCCTTGGCCCACATATTTGAGCCAGCTGTCTGCACATGCTCACTAGCTGTCTGAAAAAGTTCATTCTCTCAACTCTCAAGAGGATGGCCAGGGAGCCAGCCAAGGAATGGGATTGGGCATAAGTGAGGTACACAAAGCACTAGGGATACTTGTTAGTGAGTTGGAAGATTCCCAGTAGCTCATGGCAGGACTCCTGATGGAGACTGTGATGTTTTTTAGCAGGATCCACATCCCTGTGATATGTTCCATTCTGGGCTCTGGTTGTGGTTGTCCCAGCCACTTACCACTCCCCATCACCCTGCCCACCACTCAGCACCTGGATATGGCAAGAGAGAGGTGGGCCTCTTTGGCAGTATCTTGAAGCTAGACATTTACTCATACTTTCACTTTCCCCTGTGGGAGAAATCACAGGTCAAGAAGGCCTGAGCTATGGGGGAGGTACTGGGGAAGGGATGATGTGGGCAAAGTCAAGCGGTTTGCCTTACCTTCTTCAATGTGTCCAATATTGAAATTTTTTGCTCCAGCAGTGTGCTAGAACTTCATTACTGGACTACTGGACTTTCACAAAGGTTCTGTCATCTGTGGATGATTGCAACATTGGTGTTCTTTAAGGGGAAGATGGTAGAGAAATCCTGTTCCACCATTTTCATGACAACACTCTCCTTTTGGTTAGTTACAATTCTAACATGTTGGCCACAGGTCAGAGTTTCGCTGCAGCTCCAGCTCCTCTCAGATAGCCCAGCATTCAGTATTTCTGAGCTGCTGTATTCTCATCTAAGAGGCTCATGTTAGGATCAGGAATATAGCACTAAGACATCAGAACAAAATGCAATTCCATTCTTCTTGAATAATTAAATTCCCCCAGGACATGATAAGCATTCATCAAAAATGTTCAAATATGTTTATGATGTTTGCAAGGTCACTTTCTTTTCTATTATATGTTATAGTGAAGCCACTTTCAAAGGTTATGCAAGAAGTTACTTTTTATAAATGGTCTTGGGGCACCTGGATGGCTCAGTTGGTTAAGCTCCAACTTCAGCTTAGGTCACAATCTCATACTTTGTGGGTTCAAGCCCCACGTCAAGCTCTGTGCTGACAGCTCAGAGCCTGAAGCCTGCTTCAGATTCTGTGTCTCCCTCTCTCTCTGCCTCTCCCCTGCTCATGCTGTCTCTCAAAAATAAATAAATGTTAAAAAAAAAAAAAAAAGACTATGAATGGTCTAATTTTTTTTTTTTTTTTTTTTTTTTACGGGAGAGCTAAAATACCTAGGGAAAATATCCCCAAATGTAGATTATTGCACTTACACTTGTGGCTAATTTACTTCACTGATTTACTTATTGGTTAACATTTCCTACTTAGAAGTCCTGACTCCAAAGGAAATCATGTCCTCAGGTATGGCTACACAGAACCAGAGGGAAGACACTGTCCCATTCTCATAAAGAAAGTAGCTCTCTAATACACAATATGTCTCTTTGCAAACCTTAAGAGAAACATGCTGCATTGGTTAATATTTGAGTTATCTATTTATTTAAAGATAAACATTTAAAAGTTCTAAGCAATCTTTAACTTTGAGTATATACTAAAGGGTAAAATGTAATACAATAAATTAAATTGAATAGAATTGAATAAAAAATATAAATCAAGAGGAGAGTTATATAAAACATAATAACACAAACAATACTAGAAAATATTTAATTTTAAAATCTAGTGTCTCCAGGTAATTTATATATATTGTCTTTAGTTGTCAAAACAACTTTCAGAAAATAGGCATTGCTAACCACCATTTTTTTTTCATGTTTGAGAGACCGGGTGTCGGGGGGGGGGGAGGGGGCATGTGTGCATGTGGGGAGGAGGGGCAGAGAGAGAATGAGACAGAGAATCTCAAGCAGGCTCTGCACTGTCAGCAAAGAGTCTGACGTGAGGCTCAATCTCATGAACCCTGGGATCATAACCTGAGCCAAAATCAAGAGTTGGACAATTAACCAACTGAGCCACCCAGGCGCCCCACTACCCACCATTTTAAAGGTAAAGAAACAGGATGAGAGAAAGTTCAATCACTTGAATGAGCTCACAGAGGCAGTAAGTGATAAAGTTTGTATTAAAAACCAGTTTGTCTGGGGGCGCCTGGGTGGCGCAGTCGGTTAAGCGTCCGACTTCAGCCAGGTCACAATCTCGCGGTTCGTGAGTTCGAGCCCCGCGTCAGGCTCTGGGCTGATGGCTCAGAGCCTGGAGCCTGTTTCCGATTCTGTGTCTCTCTCTCTCTCTCTGCCCCTCCCCCGTTCATGCTCTGTCTCTCTCTGTCCCAAAAATAAATAAACGTTGAAAAAAAAAAAATTAAAAAAAAAAACAACCAGTTTGTCTGAATCAAAACCCTACAATATTTCTACATCAAATATGTGTAAAACTAGATTTGCAGATTATTTTATTTCCAAACCAAAATACATAGCATTAGGACAATTGCTTATTCACATGGATGAAATAAAATTGGATTCCTAACTCACATCACATGCCATTAAAAAAAAAAAGCCAGATGCAAGGCCTAAATGTGAAAAGTATACATTTTAAATTTAGAAATACTTAAGAGAATAAGTTTAATACATTAAAATAGCGATCAGCTAATTAAACCTAAAAAAGCACAAGTCATAAAAAAGATATAGAATGTACACCTAAATTTTTAAATTAAAAAAAAAATAAGTATCATAAGCATAGTAAAAATACAAGCCACAAGCTAGCAAATTTGTGATTAAAACCAAAAAAGATTGTGTAATGGCAGCAAAACAGAAGAGTAGTCAGCTCCAAGCTCTCACTGTCTTACAGAAATATCAAAAAACAAGCCGAAACTATCAGAACCAACAAGACAGTCATATTTGTCCCCAAAGGATGCAATCCTTTAGTTCATATTGCAAAAAGACCAACTGAAGGTGAAATTCTCATATGTCACCGTGGTTGGGAAGTATTTATCTGCCAAATATTAACCCTTTCCTTCCACACAAACATCACCACCATCATTACTACTCTACCTCAGTAAACATCCTTCATTCATCACCACCTGACATACTATATATGCATGTGAATTTGTTTATTTATCTCTTCTGAGTAGAATACTTTGTCCTGACTAGAATATAAAAGGTCTTTATCTGTTTTGATCCTTCATATAGTAGGTGCTAGATAAATTTGCTGCATTTTAGGGGGTTCCAGAGATTTTGAGGCTGATCAAGAAAAAAAGATAAGATCAGGAGGTGGTGGTAGCACACGATAGCTTTATTTAAGCAACACTTGAGCTGGTTTGCATATAGAGGAAATCACTCACAGCATGAGACTTCCCAGAGGCCATGGCAAGCCACCATCCAAAAGGGGAGGAAGACAGGAGAATCCCTGGGGAAAAGGAGACTCCCAGATGGAGGGTTTGTATATTTAGGTGTTGTCACTCAGCAGCAAGTAGGCAGACTAGGAGGCAGAGAGCCCCGAAGGGCAGCAGTGGCTTGGGGTCTTTATTGCCCCAGGCTTACCTTACCTGTGGCTAACATAGGTTAAATGCAGTTTTGCAGGGTATGCAAAGTAAGCAAGCTCTAAATGGCTAATAATATGTTTATTTGGACTATGTTTAAAACAACTGGATGTGTAAAAGTTTGAAGTAATAGGTCTTAGTCTGCTCTGAAGAAGTAAACAACCTAGGGTCCAAGGTACAGAGACCATCTTTGGCTTATTATATAATACGCATGAAATGAACAAAACAACAACAAAAATAAACAAAACACAAGTTAATTTCTCCATAGCTGATCCTGCTACAAAAGTAATGAATGAATAAATGTTTGAATTAATGAATACATGTTGGGTGGACTAATACCTATAGATTAAGTTAAATTAGAGGAAGAGTAGTTGCCTGTCTACAATTAATACTAGATGGGTTTACATATATCCCCATGGACAATATAGATATACAAATTAATACCAATAGACGTTTCACATGTATGCTGTCACTCAACAGTACATCACTGATCCTACAATATGAAATTATTATCCTCATTTATAAAATGAGGAAATGTGGATCCCAAAAAATAACACAACTTGCTATAAACCATGCCAAGAGTAAGTGACACAGTGGGATTCAAACCTTTGCCCACTTAAATGCAAAGTTTACATTCTTTCCATTAAACTACAATTTCTTCTCTTGGTACTCATCTACAAATTATTCTTTCAGAGTTAAGTAATATCAATGTTACACCCCCAGAGGAGACTTCTCTTCCCAGAACTTTTGAAACCTTCCTTTCTTAATTAGCTGTGACTAACTTGTTCACTGGCATATGAGATTTTTTAAAAAATAGTTAACATGTGAAACACTTTAACTCTGGCCTTAAAAGAAGTCACAAAATCGCAGAACAATTCACAAGTTAATCAGTCATTTATAAACGAAATTAGATTCAATAACAAAATGCTTGTGAAGGGATGAGATGGCTAAATTAAGGAAACCTTCCAGAAACATGGAGGGAAAGTGGAAAAAAAAAAAAAGGCAATCCTTGTGAAGTTTCAAAATTACTTTTCAGGATTTAAAAAATGGAAAAAGGCAAAAAATCATGCAACTCCCAAGAGCAATAGAACTTTCCCATGGAAATATTTTAATATTTAGTGCCACAACAGGGACAGGAATCTTTGGGTCTTATATCAGTGGTATTAAAATATTCTTCACTGAACTTACCAGTCTCCCTGAGTATTTGAGCTGCTTGTGCCATGGTGATTATTCTCGCCATTCTTAATCACACAGGGCTGGGGATGATCTTCCCTAAAAGCAGAGGACCAATTTATTTTTTCAAAAGATTTCTTGGAGCCTCTGTTTCTCTCCTCAGTCTTTGGATCAAACTTTTTGTTTATCTTTTAAGAATGGCTGCTCATCAAACTTATAACTTACTATCTGACTGTATAATTCAGCTTTTTTATGCAGGATTTTAGGTGTCCATGGAGCACAGGTGGGTAGTAGAGAGGCTAGAATACTAAATGGTAGAGGCACACAACAGAGGACTGTGAAAAAAATAATTTTGTAAATTTATTTTATTGTTTACCTGTGTTAAGTAGTTTCTCATTGATGGTGACCATCAAGAACTTGAAGACATCATCATTAAAATCATTAAATCAAAATGTATAGTCATTTCAAATATAAAATCTCTTTTCACCTTCTAATTTAATTTTTGAAATCATACACATTTTAGAATAATTTTGTCAAGTTCCATAAAAGATTCAGTTGGGATTCTTACTGTGATGGAATTTTAGCTGAGGTATACACGGGGAGAACTGACATCTTTATAATAATGATTATAGCTTTCTCTAAATTAAACTTTTTTGGGAAAGAGAGGAATCCTTCTATAAGCTTTAGTGTTCTCCATAAAATTTTGCACATTTCCTGTTATACTCACTCCATAACCACTTATAATTATTTTGCTATGTCAGTTTAGAAAATCCAAGAGAATATATGAAGAAAACCACGTTGTCTGCAAAAGAAGCAGTTTATTTCCTCTTTTTAAATTCTTAAAACACATTTTTCTTTCTTACAACATTGGTTCATCTTAAAAGAGCAGGAATCCTTATCTTGCTCATCACTCTAATGAGCATACTTCCAATGTTTTATATTAATGATGATATTTGCTATAGGTAGTTGGGAGATGCCCTTTACTTAATTAAGGTATCATCATCTACTCTCAACTTGCTAAGATTTTAATTATGAGAGACTATTGAATATACCAAATGACCTTTTGCTTCTTTTAAGATGATTACATTTTCTTCTCTCATCAACTAATTTGGGGTATATTTTTCTCTTTTTCTAGCTTACTTGTTCTCTCTTTTATTCTGTTAATCTAGATAACAGTTTACCAATTTTGTTTATCTTTTCAAAAAACCAACTCTTGGTTTTGTTGTGTTTTTTTTCTATTGCTTTTCTAGTCTCTGTCTTTTTATTCAGCAACCCATAATTTGTTCCCTCTGGTGTCAAGAGGTACTGCTGTATCAGAGGCCAGGCCATGGAAGGATTCTCCATTGTTCTCCTTTCTTTGCTGTAAAGAAGTCTCAAGTTCTGCAACTTCTCCCTCTCTAGCAGAGCTGTACTGGGCATGCAGCAAGCCATTCTTTTCTGTTCCTTTGTTCTTAGCTGCCCTCACCAAACTACACCAGTTCCATCAGTGTTGCATGTGAGGCGACACAGAAACCAGCCCTTCAGACAGCTCCCAGAAAGGCCAGGACCTTCATCCTGAGTAGGCCAAAGGCTCTACTCTTGCCTCTGAGAGAGGCCAGGTGATCTCTTTTGGCACTGAGCTGTACTGGCTTTGGGAGGGGCTGAAGTAGATAAAGTCGAATTGTTCTTCTAAGACTTTTCAATGTGACCGTTCTTGGTTTGTACTAGTCTGAAGTATTGCAACTACTTAACTGGATTCTGGGCTCTTCCTAAAGGTATTTTGGGTATGTGTCATTGTTAAATCAGTGTTTCTATGAGGAAATGAGGGCTGGAACTTCCTTTTCCACTATCTTGCTGATGTCATTCTCCTCTCTAGCTTACTGATTAAAAGTTTGTTCGTTAATTTTCAGTCTCTGTTGTGTTACTGTTATGTAATAACTCATTCAAATTTCTAGTTTTCTCCTGAAATATTTTTGGCCAAATGTCACAGATCTTGATATGGATTGCTTCAATTACACAGCTATAAACTGTGATTTACATTTATTTAGGAGTATGATTTTCAAATGTCAAGTTACATACACTTTTTTTGATGAGCATTTCTTTATTTTGTTCAAGTACATTATTGTGGTCAATGAATGTAAACTGTTGGGAGAAAAAATTTTCCTCTACCCTTCAAAGATTCTTCCCATTGGTCTAAGAGTTAAATTGACATGATACAGATTAACAGAAGAAAATCAAATTTAATTTTGTATATATGGGAACCTCACAAACATGACAGGTTCAAAGACAGAAATATAAAATGAGGCTTATATGCAATCCTGAAGCTAAGGAATAGAAGACGGGCCTGGGGCTTCAAAGGAGAGGAGGCCAATGCACAAGGCAATAAGAAGAGGAGCAGATGTTTGGTAACTGGATGGATATTTGCCTGCCATACAGATGGGCCATTCAGATAAAATGTATCTCCGGTCATAACTCTGATTCAGGAAAAGAACCCCCTGCAATTTAGATTGTTCTAGGTAGTTAAGGAAATGGCACATATTGGGGAGACTTATCCTAAATTCCTTCAGTCTCACCTTTAAAACTTTGAAGAAGTATCCAGAAGCCAAACTGGTAGATAACTCCATAGCTCAAAGAATCAACCTCAGTCTTGGGAATAGGTCAGTTCAGTTAAATAGTTGTGTCTCATTTCAGGAGGCAATCTTGCAGATGGGCTTCCGAAGTTAGGCCTATCTTGTGCAAGCAATCAGGTAATTAATATGACGCATCTCTATAGAATTAAAAGGAAAACAGAGGTTAATGGTTGGAGCAAAGTATAAACCTAGTGTCTGAGTGCTGCCAGTGAGATTTCTAGATGTCAGCCTTGAAGCATCTGCAGATAGAGTGATGGCAGACAGTGGCAATCTGATAAATTTTCCTGGTTCGTAGTTTGAATGTCTCTGGTGATCTTTCTTAGTGGCCCATAGAGCAACAGGCACAAAGATCGTCTAAATGTGGTCAGTTGGGATGATTTCTCTGACATCAATATCATGTCATCTAGCTTCAGTTTGCAGGACTTCAGGAAAAAGGGCAGCTTTAGTTCTCAATGATTCTAAGTCAAAACAAGGGAGAAATTTGCAAATTTTAGTTTGGAGAATCTTAGCCAGATACTTGAGGAAACCAAAATTCAGGATACGGTCCACTTTATAAGCAAAAAATAAACTGTCAAAGACAATGGAACTAGAATCTAATATCCACAAAGGTGTGCTATTGAATTTCATTTTTCTAAAATCACCCTCATTTCCACCAAAGATAGCCAAATTAAGACTAATTTGTTTGAAAAATAAGTCTGGTTTCAAAAAAACTTGGCCTTATTGTTTGCATAAGTGCAGCAAGAATAGTGATTGACCATATAGGCTCTTTTTGTTTTAAGTTTATGTATTTATTTTGAGAGAGAGAGAGAGAGAGAGAGAGAGAGAGAGGGAAAGAGAAAGAGAAAGGGAATAAGCAGGGAAGGGGCAGAGAAAGGGGGAGAGAAAGAGAGTACCAAACAGGCTCTGCACTATCAGCATGGAGCCTGATGGGGGGCTCTATCTCATGAACAGCAAGATCATGACCTGAGTTGAATCCAAGAGTTGGACACTTAACCAACTGAGTCACAGAGGTGCCCTGGGCTCTTTAAAATCTGTTTTGCTAGAACTTTTCAGAAGGAATCTTCAGACTGAACTTTTAACAGTCTCTAAGGCAAAGAAGCTGAGCCAAACACTTGCTATCAGACTTGCCTACAATTATCTATATATGTGAGTAAATTCCTCTATTCTCAAGGATGCCAAAATATCCTAAGGTTACTGCAGCTGCAAGAAGTGACCTTCCTTTCTCACCTGGTAAAGACCCTAGAAGCAAGGTACCAGGCTGATTTTTCCAAGGGGCTTCATTGGCTCTGTAAAGTCAACTTTAGTTCCTTAAAGCTGTCCGGTCATATCTGAGTCTATGTATCTCTCTCAAAAACGACATTCTAGGCAAGTCTTGGCAATATAACCAATGTTTCCAATTATATCCTATTATAAAGAGAACACATTCTTATTGAACTTATGCAAATAACTTATATTGCCATGAAGATAAGAAAACTCACTGAAGAGTGTCCAAATTCTGGAGGGATCAAGTAGGGAGAAAAAGATAAAACCTTCATGTTTGTTTACAAAAGTATGTTTTACCAAATTGCTGTAAGTCGTAGACAGCTTAAATGAAAATGTTTCCTTAAATCCGAAAAAACAAACATTAGAAAACCAGCAATGTTTCAAATAAGAAGTCATAAAAATTATAATCTTCTTCTTCAGTTCATTCAGTCCCATGTTATTAATTCTTGTTCTGCTTGAATCCAGTTTTCCCACCAGTTCTGGAAATTCTTACCCAGTTCAGTTATATGACCTTAAGTTTATCAGAAACCTATATTTGTCAAAAGTACTTTTCATGAATCTCCTTGAGGATGAAGCACTTTTGCAGGGAACCTTCTATAAAAGCATCAGAGTAAAACAATAACTGTCTGTAAATGACCAAAGACTTTTAAAAAAATGTTCATCATTAGAGAACTGATGAGAACTCATTATAATGGACTTGACAAGGAAATGTGGTTATTTCCATGACACACAGTACTTCAATAATTAGCAGTACAAGTGATAACATTCATTATACCAGGACAAATCAAAATTTTAAGAATTTTATATACATTCTAGAACAGTTATATTAATAGTATTCACCCATATAATCTAACCTAAGAAAGTTTATCATCATTTATTTGACAGTGCTTCCCATGCAATTTAACATACAAAATAAGTCTAACTAGTTTAATATCTCTCATTATAAGGAGAGAAAACAAATCTTTTGGGATGTTTCAGGGCCCTCTGGAATATGTCATATCTCAGTAGTAAGTTCTAAATGAAAAAGACTTCAGTTAGAACTGAACGGACATGGGGGCGCCTGGGTGGCGCAGTCGGTGAAGCGTCCGACTTCAGCCAGGTCACGATCTCGCGGTCCGGGAGTTCGAGCCCCGCGTTGGGCTCTGGGCTGATGGCTCAGAGCCTGGAGCCTGTTTCCGATTCTGTGTCTCCCTCTCTCTCTGCCCCTCCCCCGTTCATGCTCTGTCTCTCTCTGTCCCAAAAATAAATAAACGTTGAAAAAAAAAATTTAAAAAAAAAAAAAAAAAAAGAACTGAACGGACATGGGATTCTCTGTCTCCCTCTTTCCTGCCCCTTTCCCACGCTCTCTCTTTCTCTCTCTTTCAAAATAAACAAATAAATTTTTTAAAAATTAAGAAAAAAAGAAATTCGGATATCTAAAACATTCAATTTTTTGAGAACTAACTCTTCAAATATTCTGGATAAATAAAATATCACACCAAAAAATTACAAATTACAAAAATATTGTATATAATGGTTGACAAAGAGAGATATACAAGCACAGCATGTGTTTGGAGGGGGTGATATATACAATTAAGTAACTGGAATTCATGAGTAATGCAATATTTTCAAGGCCAGAGGTCACAAAGGGGATGATTCTATGGGCCCACATTACTGACCTGAAATTCCGTAGTGACATCCATATGTAGAAAGTCATTGTAAAATTTTAAAAGCTTTGGGTTTTTATCTTTAAGTTTACATATATTTAGTTTCTTAAAAAGCCATTGTGCATCTCATCTGAAATATTAGCATAAAAGTGCTACATTGATTCGAATAGAAAAAGACAAATACAAATTATAGCATATAATACCACTATTCCATTTTGATTCCACAGGAATGCAGTAAAACACTAAAGGCTATTCAAAAACTATTAAGATGAAGAAAAAGGAGAAAAAACCATAGTTGCCTTATACCCCACATCCAAATCAGTAAACAAAACTTATAAAATCTAACTTACTAACATCTCCTCAGGTGTTCTCGCCTCATCATTCCTTCCCTTGTCCAGGCCTTCATTTTTCTCACTCAGTTTACTGCAACAACCTCCTAATTTATATAGTCACTTCTTTTTTTTTTTTTTTTAAATTTTTTTTTTCAACGTTTATTTATTTTTGGGACAGAGAGAGACAGAGCATGAACGGGGGAGGGGCAGAGAGAGAGGGAGACACAGAATCGGAAACAGGCTCCAGGCTCTGAGCCATCAGCCCAGAGCCTGACGCGGGGCTCGAACTCCTGGACCGCGAGATCGTGACCTGGCTGAAGTCGGACGCTTAACCGACTGCACCACCCAGGCGCCCCTCACTTCTAACCTCCCTCCAAACCACCTCCACTCAGTCTCTAGAGATAATGTTATAAAACACAAATCTAGTCCTGTCACCCTCCTGCTTAAATACTCTGCTATCTGGTGTTCTTGCATCTCCTCCCAACCTCACCCTGACAGCTGCTGCAACCAACACGCCATCAATCCATCACTACCTTCCTTTACCAAATGCCAACTTATAAACAAACTGTTGCAGGTTCTCCAAGATCTGAGTCAAGCCTAACTTTCTATTCTCACCTCTTGCTTTGTCACTTGCACACACCTTCGTCCCACATCAGCCTTTCTAAATAAATATTCCCAGAGTAGACAGTATTCATTCTGTCTCCCTCACAATGCTACCTTGCTGCCCAGTCTGACTGCCTATCCCATCTTGATCTCACACTAATAAGACTGACTCCAAATATATTGCCCATTTTGCACCCACCCCATGAATACTTTATAGACAGCATGTAAAGCAAGTCCAAAACAAACTGAAGTGCCATTAAAAATACAAAACTACAGACTACAGTAATTGAAAAGTGTTAATTACATATTATTTAGAATATTAATGATAGGTTCTTTGAAATTTAGAACTTAGGTCTCCTATAGAAACTTAGTTAACAAATTTTGGTTTGCACATAAAGAATTTCAAAGCAAAACTGCAGTTTCTAAGCATTTGTGCTAAACAACAACAACAACAACAACCAGACAAACGATAGAAGTAGTTCATCAAACTATCATTTTAAAAAGTCAATTCTTTTTTACTGAGAGAGAGCGCACACGTGCAGAAGCGCTCTAGTGGAGTGGGCGAGAGGGAGGGAGAGAGAGAGAATCTTAAGGAGTCTCCATGCCCAGGGCAAAGGCAGGGCTCACTCTCATGACCCTAAGATCACAACCTGAACCAAAATCAAGTTGGAGGCTTAAACTGACTGAGCCACCCAGGTGCCCCTGAAAAGTCAATTCTTGGGGCGCCTGGGTGGCTCGGTCGGTTAAGGGTCCGACTTCGGCTCAGGTCATGATCTCGTGGTCCGTGGGTTCGAGTCCCGCGTCGGGTTCTGTGCTGACAGCTCGGAGCTTGGAGCCTGCTTCAGATTCTGTGTCTCCCTCTTTCTCTGACCCTCCCCTGTTCATGCTCTCTCTCTCTCTGTCTCAAAAATAAACGTTAAAAAAAAAATTATTAAAAAAAAGTCAATTCTTAAGTGCTAAGATTTTTTAACTCCAGTGACCATAATCAATATTTTAACTAATTAATTATAATGTCCATGATTTTGGAGGAAAGGTCCAATACATTTAATACCATTACAACATAATTTGTTTCTTTTTAATTTTTTTTTTAATGCTTATTCATTTTTGAGAGACAGAACGTGAGTGGGAGAGGGGCAGAGAGAAGGGGAGACACAGGATAGTTAGCAGGCTCCAGACTCTGAACTGTGAGCACAGAGCCCCTCCCAGGGCTCAAACCCACAACCATGACTTCCACAACTGTGAGATCATGACCTGAGCCAAAGTCCGACACTTAACCAACTGAGCCACCCAGGCACCCATAACATAATTTGTTTCTTACATCAGTTATTTGTATTAGGTAAGACTATATAATACTCATCCCCATTGAAAATCTGTATTTTAATGGATATTCAGAGATTAGTGACTTATCAATCATCTAATCCTACATAACACATTTCCGGAATTTACTGGCTTAATACAAAACACTTTATTTAACTACCATTTCTGTTATTTTGCAATTTGGGATGGGTTCAGCTAAGCACTTCTGGGCTCATGTATGTATCTGTGTGCTGTGTGTCCTTAGCTAGAGTAACTTGTTTCTGCCCGGCACTAGAATTAAATGCATTGCCCCCCTCCAAAAAAAGGCAAAAGCAAGCCCAGAATCGAGGAACCATTAAAGAGATTCTACCTCCATTTCTGGTTGGAAAGAGCTGCAGACATATGACAAAGCACATGATTAACAGGAAATAGTGAATGGTGGCTACAAATTTTAGAACGTGATAGGTATAGCTAAACAGTAGGAGACCTATTAACATTTAAGACTGGAAATATCTTCAATATTAGATTAGAAAGTTAGGCTTTTATTTGACTGCTAATGAGGGACCACCAAAGATTTTAGTTCAAGACAGTGACAGGTTCAGAGCTGAAATACCTTTTGTCTCCATTTTTAAATATTCCCATGAGTTAGAGAGCAAGCCTACCAGGTGGCCTCTTCGAACTTCTGGTATTGTTTTGCTACCTGAAATGTCATTCATTTCCAGAATTCCCTTTGACCTAGTAAGACTCTGCTCAGTCATCAATAACTGTTTAGAAAACTGTCCCACTACCCACATCTCTATACATTTTGCACAAATGCTCCAGTGCTATTCCTAGCACTCACCCTGTTGCACGTCAATTGTTTCCTCCATTGAACTGTGAATGCTTCCAGAAACGAGAATGGGTTTCAACTTATTCCTCATGGCACAGGTAAGTGCCTGGCATATGTAAAGGCATCCCATAAATGTTTACTGACTGAATCAACAACAGGTGCAATGGCCGGTGGGGGAACAACTAACTTAGTTCTGTAAAGACAAACTGCTATCAAATCGGCTTCAGAAGTCAGTCACCTAAAACGCAAAAATCATACAGAGCAGCTTCAAAGGAAAAACTCATTCTTTCCCCAAAAGCTACCACGCGGAATGATGTTTCCCTTTACGGCAAGTCTCGAGAGTTGCGCTCTAGATACCGTAAAAGGGAGGGAAGCCCTTGGGGAAGAAAATCAGGTTTCCCGCTTTGCGGCACCGTAAGGGCGGGAAAGTGCCCGGCTGTCGGTTGGAAGACGGGCGGGTGGGGGAATCATCGCCCCGCCCTCTCGGGCTGGACTTCCGCTCACCAAGGAGGCGTGTTCCGGGCTCTCCCACCCAGCTCTGGGCGCCGGTTAAGATCAAGGTTCCCGTCGCCGGTTCCATGGAGGCGCCGGTGGAGGCGGAAGTTGAAAATGGGGACGGCGACAGCAGCTGCGGGGACTTGTGCTTCATGGATAAAGGCCTGCGAAGGTAAAGGGTGCTGCTCAGCCAGAAGCAGCCCGCGCATTCCCCGGACGGCAGTTGTGGGTAGGTGGCTGCCTCGGTGCAGCGGAGGCGGCACAGCTTTACCGAGACCACGCACAAATGCTGTCCGGCTTTCTCCCGCCTTAGAGCTGCAGAATTGCTCTGAAGTACCTCGTCCCACGAATTGTCCTTATTCCTTTCCACTTGGACTTCTGAGCAACCTGGAAACTGCTCTACGACCTGACTCTACCAGCCTTTAACCGTCCTCCCTCCTTTACTGGTTCTCCTTGTTTTTCTAATTATTCTTTTTTTACTTGTTCTGTAATTGTTAGCATTCTCCGGTTCTGTCTTGTCTTTTCTGCTCCTTCTCTTACTTTGACAAAAAGTGGCACCGTGGTATCTCTAGCAGCTGTGGAGCGAAGTTTTACTGCTCTTCATTAGTTTTGCCTCAATTCTCTACACCTGCATTCTAATTTCGCCTTTGCAGAACACTATGATACCTATATCCATATACTTTTTGAAAGTACTAAACATCATCTTTAGCTAGTCGTTCCCCCTTTCATGTAGCCCAAGTTTATGCATGACATACTAAGTTCTTTGTTCTGCTTTACTGACTGGTCCTTGCCTACCTTTTCGGTCTCCCCTCTTAACCATTTCTTCATTTTACTCTATGATTAGCCATACTGCGCTACTGGCAGTTCCATAGTAGGCTTCGCCGTGCTTTTGCACATGCTGTTCCTTTGTGGCATGCCCTGCCATAATGCAGAACCTTGCTGCTGATAATTAAACCATCTTGTTCTGGATTCTGATCTAAAATTTGCTACAAGACCCCAAGGAGATGTTTTTTAAAGGAATATTTACATTTATATTTAATAATAGCTGTTATTTACTGGATGCCATTTATGTGTACATATTATATACGTTATCACTAATCCTCACAATTATTCTGCAAGAGGGCAATTTTATAAGTGACAGGAGGCTCAAAGGATCTAAACAGCTCTTCAGCTTCACGCAGCTTGTGAGTGGTTAAGTTCAAATTTAAACCCTATTTCTGTCTAATTTCAGGGTCTGCTTTTTCTCCTGTACCACATTATCTGCAAAGTACTAATTTCCAAAAACTAAAATGTGTCAGAAAATAAATGTACATCATTATGAGCATGTGTTAATAGCATAAGGCCTGGCACTAAATGATACCTCAGTAAATGACAGTAGCTAATTTTCTGCCACGAGTTATTAGGTGCTTCAGTCTGAATTCTACGGGAGGAGCTGAATGATCTTATGGCATATTTAAAGTGTTTTTGTGTTTTAATTTTGAATTTGAAATTCTTGATGCTAATTTGGAAGCACACCAGAATCCCTTGTTTTTTATTTTACTCCCCGAGTACTAAACCTGAACTTTCACCAGTTAGGTTTCCTCTATGGTAGCTGCTACAGAACATACAACAGATGCCTGTAACATTGTGTGTTCCTATTCCCAGCTGTTCCTCCACCCAGCATCTCTGAACTATGTGCACTGTAGTTTTTATTCCTGGAACTACTATCTTCAGGAAAGGTTCTGGTAATAAATGGCAGTAATTGAGAGAATGAAGAGATGAGTTCTATTTAGAGAAGGTGCATTCCAAATTTATAGAAGGGAGGATGGACTTCACTAGAAATAGTACTAGAAATAGACTTTCACTACAGATAGCAATAACTAATGGTTTCTTTTTTTTTTTTTTAATTTTTTTTTCAACGTTTTTTATTTATTTTTGGGACAGAGAGAGACAGAGCATGAACAGGGGAGGGGCAGAGAGAGAGGGAGACACAGAATCGGAAACAGGCTCCAGGCTCTGAGCCATCAGCCCAGAGCCTGACGCGGGGCTCGAACTCACGGACCGCGAGATCCTGACCTGGCTGAAGTCGGATACCTAACCGACTGCGCCACCCAGGCGCCCCAATGGTTTCTTTTGAAACCAACTACTTTCTGGTTAAATAGCTGTCGCAAATGGTAAATAAGGCAAGATTATAAACTCCAGTGCCAGATCTGGATTTATACTGCCTCAGGTAATAACTATAGGAACTTGGACAACTTATTTAATATCTGCAAACTTCAGTATCTTTATTCAGTATCTCAGAATACTGAGGATATTCAGTATTCTCAGCAATACTGGTTGCTGAGAATTGTTGTGAGGGTTAAATGAAATGAAGAAACTGAGGGTTAGAGAGGTTAACTCACTTAAGTAATTTAGCAAAAGAAAATGGTAGAATGCAGATTTGAACTGGGGTATTATGATTCCAGGGCCTTTACAATTACAGCCTTCATTATATGCTGATGTATGTAGAAGCTAGAAATGCCTAGGGTCACTTGCCTCTGTTGAGTGGATTTCTTGTTTATCTCTATGGTCCAAAATACTGATTAGTGGTAAGAAGCACTGTACCTTATGAGATATTAAAATGTTACCATAAGTATGAAGGATTTCATTATAGAATGAGTAGAGCACATACTTATCATCTACATGGTATTTGGTTGATTTTAATTATTTGGTCATGATTTTAAAATCTGTTCCTTAATTATTTTTGATAACATATATTTTCTCTTGTAGCATATCAGAGTTATCTTTAGATTCAACCCTTCATGCCATCAATCTTCATTGCAATAACATCTCAAAAATTGAAGCCATTGATCATGTTTGGAATTTACAACACTTAGATCTGTCATCTAATCAAATAACTCAAATTGAAGGGCTAAATACACTGACAAAACTATGCACTTTAAATTTGTCCTGCAATATGATCACAAGAATAGAAGGTTTGTAAGTGATTTTCATGTGATAATTTGCATAAAAAAGATGATTTAAATGCTTTTCTTCTTCCCAAAAGAATGGAATAAAATATAAATCTTTGAAAACTGAGCCTAACTTTTACTACATAAAGAGTTTTCTTCAAGAAAAGTTATGTTTTTTAAGTATTTTGTAAAATGCCAATAAAATTGATTTCACTGCTATCTGACTGGATTTGCTTCAAACTGTCTGAAATAGCAATACTGTATAGCTCTAAATATTTTAATTCTATAAAGGCTTTATTTTATTTTATTTTATTTTATTTTATTTTAGGACTTGAAACACTAATTAATCTGACTAGATTGAATTTATCTTATAACCACATCAATGATCTTAGTGGTAAGTAGATAATCTTACATTTTCTATAATGCTGAATGTTTGCTACATGTGATGAATTAGGCTGAGCTCAGCATGCTGAAAACTGAATAATCCCATTTTTGACCAAAATATCATCTAAAGAGTGTACTTCAGTCATAATTCTTTTTTTTGGTGCCAAAGCTACAGCTAAAATAAAAAATAGGAACATAAACTAGGGTGCTCGGCAACAGAAAAAACTTGGATGGGAAAGACTTACTTTGGGAGAATAATAATGTTTTAATCATAAGTAAGTAATATACTATCATATAAAGAAGAATAGTTATAATAGAACTTTTTACAATGATGAAAATATTTTATATCTGTGCTGTGTGGTATGACAGCTAATAGCCAGATGTATCCTTTTGGAGCACTTAAAATGTGGCTAGTGCAGTGAGGAACTAAATTTGCAATTTAATTTTAACTTAATTTTAAAAAGCCATATGTGGCTAGTGCTAAGATATTGGACCATATGGGTATACAGCATTCTAAAGGCTATTGCGAATTGAAGATCAAATAAATTTTTTTCTTTTTGACTTTTAGCATGTCTACAAAGTTAAACATTGTTACCTATTTTTAATTGAGTAAAGTGATACACTGATAAAATGAACAAAGTTTCATGATTATTCTTAGAATTATCTGTTAGAACTGGCAGATTTCTTCTAATTATCTTCACAATTCTATCAGTATTTGAAACAATTTTATTCATGTGTTTATTTTTCTCCCAGTACTACAAAAATACTGCCCTGTGCCAGGTATTTCATATACAGAAAATTAAAGAGAACCCTACCGTTAAGCTGGAATGGCAAGAATATTTTAATTTTTTAATGTTTATTTTTGAAAGAGAGAGAGAGAGACTGAGTACAAGTGGGGGAGGGGCAGGGAGAGAGGGACACAGAAAATCCGAAGCAGGCTCCAGGCTCTGCACTGTCAGCACAGAGCCTGATACATGGCTCAAACCCATGAACTGTGTCATGACCTGACCTGAAGCTGGACGATTAACCAACTGGGCCACCCAGGTGCCTCAAGAATACTTTAATTTTTTAAAACCTTTTTTCCCTGGGATGCCTGAATGGCTCAGTCAGTTGAACATCCCACTCTTGATTTCGCCTCAGGTCATGATCCCAGGGTCTTGAGATAGAACCCTGGGTTGGGCATGAAGCCTACTTGAGATTCCCTCTTTCTCTCCCACTGCCCCTCTCTCCTGCTTGCTCTCTCTTTTTCTCTCTCCAAAAAAAAATATTAAAAAATAAACTTTTTTTCCCAAAGATGTGAAAATATTAGAATTGAGTATTAACCCTAGCTTTGTCACTGCTACATGCTGTTGAGCAAAGTATATTATTACTATTTGGATGCAGTTTCCTTATCTGAAGAATGTGACTCTTGGATAAGATTTGCTCATTCATTCACTCAACAAATATTTATTGAAGATCACTGTATCACATACTGTTCTATAGTGATGAAAAACAACAACAACAAATAGATTAGGTTCTGGTCATAGGGCTTACATTGTAGTGAGGAAGAAAAACAAAAAATACGATTATATCAACCCCTCGAAAATAAGCAAAAGATTTGAGCAGACGCTTCCCCAAGAGGATATCCAAATGGCAAATAAGCACATGAAATATATATGTATATATTTAGCATCCTTAGTGATTAAGAAAATGCAAATTACAATTGTAACCAGATCTACTTCATACCTGCTAGAATAGATAGTTTTAAAAACTTACAGTACAAAAGACTGGTGAGATTGTATAGCAGCTAGAACTTGCATACACTGTGGGGAGAACTGAAATGATACAACTATTTTGGAAAACAGTTTGAAGGTTTCTTATAATCTTAAACATACACTCACCATATAATCATGCAGTCCTTCTAGGTATTTACCTAAGAGAAATGAAAACATGTTTATTCAAAACCCTGTACATGAATGTTTATATGATTGTATAGCTGTTTATATAATGATGTTTATATGATTCTTTATAATCTCCCCAAACTGGAAACAATCTATACGTTTACCACTTAGTAAACAATAAACAAATAATAAATTGTGATTCATCCACATGATGGAATATGCTTGGGAGCAAAAAGAAATGAACTATTGATACATGCAGTCATATGGATAAATCTAAAAAGAAATAGGCTAAGTGCAGGGAGTAAGACACAGAAGGTTGCACTGTATGATTTCATTTATATGGCATTCTGACAAAGGCAAGTTTTAGTGGCAGAAATTAGATCATTAGTTGCCAGGGGTTGAAAATGGGAACAGAGACATGTTGATTGGAGGGATGGAAATGTTCTGCATCTTATTATAGTAGTGGTTATACAACTGTATATGCTTGTTAGAATACATTGATTCACCTAAAAAGGGTGTGTTTTAGTGACTTCATATCAGATTGTAAGGAGTATGAAGAAAATATAGGGAACCATGTAAGTTCTAATGGATAATTCTTAGAATAATATTTTATGTGTTCAATAAATAAAGGCACTTTATATAAGAGCATGCAAAAACAGTAAGGCACCTCACCTTCAAGCCTGTCCTGATAAGAGAACAGAAAGAAGGGTAATGTGCTAGAGCATAGTAATGAGGGGTTAATGTGCTAAGAAAAGAGATGAGAAAGTAGGCAAAGGCCAGATCACAGCTTCATACTCAGGGTAAAAGTTTGCATATTATTCTAGGTGCAATAGGAAGCCATAGGAGGGCTTTAAACAAGTAAGTGATATATACGTGTTTTTAAAGGATCACTTTGGTTGCTGAGTAAGAATGAATGTTAGAAGGATAGGAGTGGAAGTCAAGTGATTGGTTAGGAGAGACTTGGACTAAGGTGGAAATAGTGTAGAGGAGCAAATGGATATATTTTGGGGGTAGAGTTCATAGGATTTGCTGATGGATTGAGATAAGGAAATGAAGAAAAAAGGAATCAAAGGTAATTAGCTGTGAGTTTTTTCTGTAGTTACAGGCGGATGATGGTACTATGTGGGAAAGATTGGGGGAGAAACCAGAGTTGAGGGGGTGAGACGTAAGGATTCTGTCTTAAATTTGAGAACCCTATTAGACATATGTGTTTATGTATTTGTATAACGTGCAGTTTAGAGATTGGGAATCATAGTTGGAGTTGTAGATTTGGCACATCAATGGTATTTGTAACCATGAAACTGTAGGACATCCTGGATAGCATATGAATAGAGAAGGCAGACCAGAAATGAGCCTTTAAAATTGAAAAGTAAGAGGAACATAAAGTTAAAACATGAGAGGAAGAACCAGTAACGTGGAACAAGGACTTAGAAACGTCACAGGAAATTATGAAGAAATGCTGAGTACTTACAAGAACGCATGAGAGAAAATCTGATCTTGTAGAGAGTTGTCAGAGAAGACTTTTCTGAGGACATGAGGGATGAGTTGAAGTTAGTGATGAGGACTGTGAACAAAAGAAGAGGCAACCCTGTAAGAAACAGAAGTAGAAGTTAGCCCAATAAAGATGGAGAAGAGAAGAGTATACCAGTCAGGTTGAAGAAATTGAAGGAAAAAAAAAAGGTGGGTAAAGTTGAATCTATATATGGAGAGTACTAAACCAAGCAAAATTGTATATAAGACCTCAGGAGGACCAATGTAGAGTACATCTCTGAATGGTTTTTCCAAAAGAAGGGAGACTAGGGCATTCATCCACTGACAGTCCCCCTTCTGTTGAGAATATCCCTGGAGGTTTTAACTCCCTTACATTTCCAGGCTGCACCTTTGCTCAAAAGCTCCATTTTGAAGGGAGCTCTGAGGCAAGAAAAGAGAAACATGAAGTGCTCCAGGGAGACACTGGCAGTGTACATGGCCGCATTCATCACAGCTGCAGCTCAAGTCCGAGGCTGGTCAGTGAGAATGGTACCAGGCAGCAGTCGCCTCTGCTGCAAACCTAGTTCCTAACATTACCATGCTCTAGGTGCACTCATGTAAGAATTAGTACCAGGGAACAAAATCAAATGGGTGCTATTTGTATTTTATGCTCAAACCAACAAAATTGAAGGATATTGCAGTGTTTGCTTATGTCTACTAATCAAAAATATGTATTGATCGAGAGTGTTAAGTCATGCCTTTATGCTTCTCATATAAGTACATAACATTGGCCTTGGGAGGTACATTGTTGTGTTTGAAGAAAACCAGAGACCTCCAGGCTAGGGCCTCAAAGAGATGCTAAACCTGTGTTCCTTCAAAACAAAAATTGACTTTACGGATACCTTATTTATTAGCTGTAGCTATATGCAGAGTCTTATTAATGTTGCTCCTTTGTCTCAAAATCTAACCCATGTAAAAATTATTTTTTAATTAGTTCTTGGAAAAATGACTTTGATGGTATCAAAAAATTTGGTTTTTTTTCCCCCGTACTCCAGGTTTGATCCCCCTTCATGGAATTAAACATAAACTCAGATATATTGACTTACATAGTAATTGTATAGATAGTATCCATCACTTACTTCAGTGTATGGTAGGATTGCACTTCTTGACTAATCTCATTTTGGAGACAAATGGAGAAGATAACCCTGTCTGTCGTGTACCAGGTATGAGCAATTAATTTAATACTTTTTGTAATAGTTAATATTCAAAGATCCTTTATTTGCAGCAACTGGTGTTGATGACCTCCTTTTATTTGTCTTAAGCTTTGCAACTTTTTAGTACATGTTTGGAAAAAACCATAATCGCAAATAATTTTTAAGACAAATTGCCATTAAAAGAACACAGGATGAACAGATAAGTAATTCTATATAAACAGCTTTATGCTTGATAAGTGAATGCCTCAAAATTAAATTATGTTATATTCTTACAGTATAATGCTGTGCAGGCATAAAAAAATAAAAAACAGAATCTTTAGCTACTGGTATGCACTTATCTCCAAGATATACTGTTAAGAGAAAGAAAAGCAAGCCGATTAGAAAACATTGCAAATAATAGGTTGCCATTTGTATGCAAAGGGTAACGTGTGTATTTGCTGAGTATATATGTAAAATATCTAGAAGGCTACACCAAAAACTGGTAACAATGCCTAACTCCGGTATTAAGTAGCTGGAGGTCAGGAAATGCAGAAATAGTGGAAAGGGTAGCTGCAAATCAGGAAATGTTAGGAAAATTTTTTCCTGTATACTTTTTAAATTTTATCTGTGAATGTGTTAAATAATTAATAAATAAATGATTTTTATAAGAAAGAAAGGTTAAACTGAATATGATATATAGAAGACACTGCTGAAATGCCATTTGAGCTAATTCAGAATCCCTGAAAGCTGGCAAATACAAAGCAGACCAGACTGCAGTTTCTAGAACTCACTAATCTCAAGTTGCTTAACCAAGCAATAAGATGACAAATGTAGAATATGAATATATATTCTAAAGATCTGCTTGGGTAGAAGTTGGCTATAGAGTTGGCTCCCTTCTGTTATTAATATGCAACTGTATGAAGGCTTTTCCCAGAATGGAAACCTGTTTTGATAATTTTACTTCAGACAAGAATATAATAGATTTGAGATGAACTATTTTCCTCAGGTGATATAATATAGAGTCTCCCTAACAATCAGGATAGTGAACTTCAGTTTTCTTTTCTTGAAAGAAAACCTTATTGCTAAAACAACTTTATTTTTTCTCTACTTACCCAAGTTGGATTTTTTCTTAACAGTTTGTCTTAAGAGTCTCTAGTTCCTACAGTTTGAACCTTTGTTTTTCACTTTATTTGACGAGGTATTATAACATGATTGCCATCCCCCTAGAATTGAAGGGATACTTATTACTAAAATTACTTAATTTCCCTTCAAAATTTCTAGTATTAATTTGCCAGACCTCCTTTATTTTGGAGTTTTTCCAACCATTTCATTGCCCTTTGTTTAAAATTATGGTTAAGTAAAATTAAAGTGTTTCTTTTAGCCAAAACACAAATTAATGGTGATTTATCAGATTTCTCATATTTAATTGTACTTAGGGAAAATAAACATATTCTTGAATAGTTGATACATTGCCTATCTTAATCTTAGTTATATGTGATTTAAGGGGGACAGTTGGGGATGTTTAATTGTACTAATGCTTGAGGCTTCATTAGCAAAATTCTGGATTTCTGGTTGTTACCCACGTTACCTGATTTATATTTATACTAATCATATTACAAATAAAAGACATGTTTGGCTTTCTGTTCAGAATAAACTGTTACTTGGGAATGCAAGCTGGTGCAGCCACTCTGGAAAACAGTATGGAAGTTCCTCAAAAAACTAAAAATAGAACTACCCTACGACCCAGCAATTGCACTACTAGGCATTGATCCAAGGGATACAGGTGTGCTGTTTTGAAGGGACACATGCACCCCCATGTTTATAGCAGCACTATCAACAATAGCCAAAGTATGGAAAGAGCCCAAATGTCCATTGATGGATGAATGCATAAAGAAGATGTGGTATATATATACAATGGAGTATTACTCGGCAATCAAAAAGAATGACATCTTGCCATTTGCAACTATGTGGATGGAACTGGAGGGTATTATGCTAAGTGAAATTAGTCAGAGAAAGACAAAAATCATAGGACTTCACTCATGAAGACTTTAAGAGACAAAACAGATGAACATAAGGGAAGGGAAACAAAAATAATATAAAAACAAGGAGGGGGACAAAGCATAAGAGACTTATAAATATGGAGAACAAACTGAGGGTTACTTGAGGGGTTGTGGGAGGGGGGATGGCTAAATGGGTAAGGGGCACTAAGGAATCTACTCCTGAAATCATTGTTGTACTATATGGTAACTAATTTGCATGTAAATTTTAAAAAATAAAAAAGTTAAAAAAAAAGAATAAACTTACTGGTATCATGCAGATATAACTTTAAAGCAATTTTATGAAAGATAAATCCAGCAATGGTGATTTTTAACTTTCTGATCTTCACCAGGAGGATTTTGTGGGATGGGTGGTGGGTACTGTTTGTTTTGTATTTAATGATTACATACTAGAGAAGGACCAAGGAGCTTTTATTACAAGTTTATTTGTTGCATTCCAGGACTAATTTTATCATTTAGATGATATATCTGGTAGCTGATAAATTTACTGTATTCTAGAAATAACTAACTTTTTAATGCCTGACTTTTCACTTTGAATATGTTGTTTCCAAGGGTACAGAGCAATTCTGCTCCAGACGTTGCCACAGCTTAGAATCCTAGATTGCAAGAACATATTTGGTGAGCCAGTAAATTTGTCAAAAATAAATTCATCACGCCTACAGTGCTTAGAAGGTCTTTTGGATAACTTATTTTCTTCAGATTCTCCACTAAATATAAGTGAAGATGAGGTATGGTATTTTTTTTTTTTTTAATATAAAAGATAACTTCAAATTTTGACTAATAATATAAATTTAAAAGATTTTGGTTTGTTTCTGTATCATAGATAATTGATAGTATGCCAGTGGTAACACCACCCATCGATGAGATAGTTCCCTTGGATCAGTTTGCATCACCAACAGATACTGGTTTGACATCCTTTATATCTGTGTGTCCATCTTCTGAGCCGGAGAAAGTTAATCATGAAAACAATTTTAATAATGACATGAAACTTCAGAAAATAGATGATCAAATTTTACAGCTTCTCAATGACGTAACTATTTTTCCTATTTTTCTAAGCAGTGTGTTTGTTGAAAAAAATAGTTAAGAATATGTAAAATAAAAATACCATACAAGCTAACCAACCAGGAACACTTTACAGTTAACATATTGGTATGTATGTATTTTTTTCCTTTGCAGAAATAGGATTTGTAATAATAGTTTTATAATAGTAGTAGTAGAAAAAGGTAACACAATTTTTTCACTCATTTTCCTTTTTGTCCTTCAAATGTTTATTATGTAATTCCTTTGTTCTGCTGTACTTCATATTATATCCACCCACCCACCTTTTATTTCAACCTTAAATAAACTCAGAACTCTTTGGACTCAATGTTTATTATCATACAGGATATGTGAATTTCTTTATTATCTATTATCCTCTATTATCTAATTGCCTCTATTTTGTTCACTTGTTTAATGATCAAAACCACTTCTAGAACTTAGAGCTGAATGACAAGTGAATTTACATAGTTCCTGCGTCAGTTTCTGTTTACAGCAGACCCTCACCGGATTAATCTCTACTTTACTGAGATATTCTTTTTTTACCCCTACTACTGGTACCCTGGCTTTTAGAATATTTGAACTATGTGGATGAACTACAATTCCTAGATTTATTTTTGTTCGGGTCTCCCACCCTTGCTCTAGCATTCTTGGCTATGATCTACAATAGCAGCTGTTTTCTTAAATATCACACCTCCCAGATTGCAGTAGATTATTACTTAACCCCTACCTGGATGTATGATAGAAATACTGTGGTACAGCCCAAAGAGGCTATTAGTCAAAAGTCTGTTTGACCTAGATATTTGTAATTAAATTTTAATCAAAGTTTTTCCTCCAAGTGAGGTGGGTGTGGGGAGTAGAAAACGCTAATGGACTTATGGTTCAAAAGATTTTTAATAATTCTGAATTGTTATCATACTTAAAATACTAACAGTGCTTCAGTAAACAAGAGATCTACCTTAGGTCAGTGAATTAATAAGGCTGTAAGGATTTTGTTCGCCAGAAATCTCTAGAGATTTCATTTGGGCCACATAGGTAGATCATAATAGAACTGGGACAACAATGCCAGCCTACACATTCTTTGATATTGTTGATAACATGTCACTGAGCTTTCAGACGTCTCCATTTCTTCAGATTTCATCGTACATCTTTTCTAATGGTTGACTCTTCTACCAATGTCAGAACTTAGATTTAAGTTGAGTAACTTAAATATGAAGTGAACTTTTGCTTCTTTTCTTATGCCATCCTCCTTTCATTTTCACAACAACCCAATCAAGTAGATAGGTTTTAACATATCATTCTTATTTTATGGAAAAGAAACTTGGGACTTGAAGCATCCTTATTAGTAAGAGAATTGAGCTTCAGACCCAAATCACTAATAACCAGTCTGGTATTCTCTCCACCATCATGCTTTTTACTCAGTTATGGTGACAGTTCTTCCTACCTTGTAACCAAAAATAGGACTCTAGCTAACAGGGGGAAAAACATGACTCATTGCTCCACATATTAAAAACAAAATTAGTTAAATAACTTCTTATCTGCTAACCTACCTAGTGTGGAAGGTAAATGTAAAATTTTAATTTCAGTTGATGTATACACTCTTATTTCAAAAGTAGTAATTTATAAGTGAAGTCATTAAATTACTGAAAATGTGTTATACTACAATGATACTTTTAACTATGGGACTTAGAATTATTATACTGATTTTGAGAGTTCTCTGTGAAGGCTTTTGTCTTTTAGTTTTTCCCTATCATTTTATGATGAAATTTTCAAATTTAGAGCAAACTTGAAAGGATTTATTAGTGAATACCAGTATACCCACCAACTAGATTCCGCCACCAACATTTTACTTTACTTATTTCATCATATATCTATCCATTTATTTATTTATCAAACTGTCTCATGACATGGGGCACCTGGGTGGATCAGTCAGTTGAGCATCTGACTCTTGGTTTAAGCTCAGGTCATGATCCCAGGGGTGTGGGATCGAGCCCCATGTCGGGCTCCCTGCTGAGCATGGAGCCTGCTTAAGATTCTCTTTCCTTCTACCCCTCTCCCTTGCTTGGATGTGTGCTCTCTCTCTCTCTTTCAAATAAAAAAAATTAAAATAAATTTTGAAAAAGTACCTTATGACACATTTCAAAGTAAATTACGTGTATTGGTATACTTCCCCCAAAACACTTAAGCATTGGTATACTTCCCCCAAAATAACTTAACTATAGAGTTCAGTATTTTTTTTAACCATCATCTCTTTTGATGTAAAATATAGATGTGTATATTTACAGTATATATATATCTGTTACCCAAACTTCTAAGAAGATAAACATTACCGTGCTCAGCATTACCCCTTCTCACTGTCTTCTGATCCCCCAATGCAATCACTTTTCTCACTTTTTCATCATAGATTATTGAATGCTTCTTCCAGAACCTAATATAAATGCAGTCATACAGTATATATACTCTTTTGTGTAAGGTCTCTTTCACTCAGCATAACTTTTTTTTTTTCTTAATGTTTATTTATTTTTGAGAGAGAGAGAGACTGAGAGCACAAGCAGGGAAGGGGCAAATAGAGAGAGAGACACAGAATCTGAAGCATGCTCCAGCCGCTGAGCTGTCAGCACAGAGCCCAACATGGGGCCTGAACTCAAGAATGGTGAGATCATGACCTGATCTGAAGTCTATCATTTAACCCACTGAGGCACCCAGGCACCCCACACTCAGCATAACTTTGAAATCATTCTATCTATGTCTTTCTATTATTTAGATCTTTTTCATTGCTCTCAGCAGTAGTTTTAGTATACAAGTTTTGCATATCTTTTATTAAATTTATTCCTAAATGTTTTATGTTTTACAGTATCACAAATCAAACAGTTTTTGTGGTTTCAGATCCCATGATTGCTGCTTATTTGTGAAATATAATTTATATTTATATTTATTTATATATATATATATATATATATATATATATATATATATATACGCGCACACACACACACACACATACACATATAGCGCTTGGGTCCTGTGACCTTGCTAAATTTACTTATTAGTTCTAGTACTTGTTTTTATATTCCTGGTGATTTTCTACATAAATGATCATATGGAGACAGTTTTCTTTCTTCTCTGATCTTTATGCTGTTCCTTTTTGCTTTGTTGCAAGAGCTAGGATCTCCATTGCAATACTGATGATAAATAGTGAGAGTGGGCACTTTCGCCTTGTTTCTCATCTTAGGAGAGCCTTCGATATTTCACAATTCAGTATGATGTTAGTCTTATGTTTTTCATAGTTGCCCTTTTATCAAATTAAGGAGTTTACTTCTGCCCCAAATTTGCTGAGTTTTCTGATGTTGATATTTTTTTGTCAAATGCTTTTTCTGATCTTACAGTTTTCTTTTTTACTCACATAATAGTGTAAATTACATTGATTAATTTCCAAGTGTTAAACAAACATTGCATTTTTTAAATAAACCTCATTTAATTATGATATAGGATCCTTTTGTATATTCTTGGATTTAGTTTCTAATCAATGTTTTATGAGGGTTTTACATATTTGCTCATGAGGAATATTTCTTTTTACTTTAATTGTAGCATGAGGATTTGTGTCTTCTCTCTCTCTCCCTCTCTCTCTTATTTCATGTATTTTTTTTTTCTTGGTCTTGGTCAGTTTACCAAGGGTTTTGTTTTTCTTTACAAAAATCAGTTTTGTTAGTTTTGCTTAAGTTTATTTATTTGAGAGAGAGAGAGAGAGTGAGCAGGGAAGGGGCAGAGAGAGAGACAGAGTATCCCAAGCAGGCTCAGCGCTGTCAGCCCAGAGCCCGATGCTGGGCTTGATCCTATGAACCATGAGACTATGACCAGAGCTGAAATCAAGAGACACTCAACCAACTGAGCCACCCAGGTGCCCCAGTTTTGTTAATTTCATCTGCTTTCTGTTTTCTGTATTATTGATTCCTACATTTTTTTATTTCTTCTATTTACTTTTGAGTATACCCTTCATTTTTCAGCTCTTTTTTTCCCTTTTTTTTTTTAACTTAAATTTTGGTTAATTAATGTAGTGCAGTATTGGTTTCAGGAATAGAATTCAGTGATTCATCACCTGCATACAACACTCAATGCTCATCACAAGTTCCCTTATTAGTATCCATGACCCATCTAGGCCCTCTCCCACCCACCTCCCTCTGTCAACCCGTAGTTTGTTCTCTGTCATTAAGACTCTCTTGTGGTTTATTTCCCTCCCTTCTCTCCCCCTTCCATATGTTCATCTGTTTTGTTTCTTAAATTCCACAAATGAGTGAGATCATATGGTATTCATCTTTTCTCTGATTGACTTATTTTGCTTAGCATAATACATTCTAACTCCAGCCACCTTGTTGCAAATGGCAAGATTTCATTCTTTTTGATGTCTGAGTAATATTGCATTGAATATATATATACCACCTCTTTATTCATCAGTCAGTAGACATTTGGGCTCTCTCCATAGTTTGGCTATTGTTGATAATGCTGCTATAAATATCTGAGTCTTGTGTGTGTGTGTGTGTCCTTTGGGTAAATACCTAATAGTCCCATTGCTGGATTGTAGAGTAGTTCTATTTTTAGTTTCTTGAGGAACCTTCATACTGTTCTTCAGCGTGGCCGCACCAGTTTGCATTCCCACCAACAGTATAAGAGAGCTCCCCTTTCTCTGCATCCCCCCAATACCTGATGTTTCTTTTTTTAATTTTTAATTTTTTAATTTACATCCCAATTAGTATATAGTGCCACAGTGATTTCAGGAGTAGATTCCTTAATGCCCCTTACCCATTTAGCCCATCCCCCTTCCAGCAACCCTCTGTTTGTTCTCCATATTTAAGAGTCTCTTATGCTTTGTTCCCCTCCCTGTTTTTATATTATTTTTGCTTCCCTTCCCTTATGTTCATCTGTTCTGTGTCTTAAAGCCCTCATATGAGTTAAGTCATATGATTTTTGTCTTTCTCTGACTAATGTCACTTAGCATAATACCCTCTAGTTGTATCCATGTAGTTGCAAATGGCAAGATGTCATTCTTCTTGATTGCGAAGTAATACTCCATTGTATATATATACCACATCTTCTTTATCCATTCATCCATCAATGGACATTTGGGCTCTTTCCATACTTTGGCTATTGTCGATAGTGCTGCTACAAACATGGGGGTGCATGTGTCCCTTCAAAACAGTGCACCTGTATCCCTTGGATAAATGCCTAGTAGTGCAATTGCTGGGTCATAGGGTAGTTCTATTTTTAATTTTTTGAGGAACCTCTATACTGTTTTCCAGAGTGGCTGCACTGGTTTGCATTCCCACCAGCAATGCAAAAGAGATCCTCTTTCTCCACATCCTCGCCAACGTCTATTGTTGCCTTGAGTTGTTAACATTAGCCATTCTGACAGGTGTGAGGTGGTATCTCACTGTGGTTTTGATTTGTATTTCCCTGATGATGAATGACGTTGAGCATCTTTTCATGTGTCTGTTAGCCACCTGGATGTCTTTGGAAAATTGTCTGTTCATGTCTTCTGCCCATTTCTTACTAGGTTATTTGTTTTTGGGTGTTGCATTTGGGTGTTGTTTGTAAGTTTTTTACAGATTTTGGATACTAACCCTTTATTAGATTTGTCTTTCACAGATACCTTTTCGCATTCTGTAGACTGCCTTTTAGTTTTGTTGATTGTTTCCTTTGCCGTGCAGAAGCTTATCTTGATTAAGTCCCAGTAGTTGACATTTGCTTTCCTTTCCCTTGCCTTCAGCCATGTGTCTGCTAAGAAGTTGCCGTAGCCGAGGTCAAAGAGGTTGCTGCCTGTGTTCTCCTCTAGGATTTTAATGGTTTCCTGTCTCACATTTAGGTCTTTCATCACATTTAGGTCTTATTTATGTGTATGGTGTAAGAAAGTGGTCCATGGGCACCTGGGTGGCTCAGTTGGTTAGACGTCTGACTCTTGATTTTGGCTCAGGTTATGATCTCATGGTTTTTGAGTTCAAGCCCTGTATTGGGCTTTGCAGTGACAGTGCGGAGGCTGCTTGTGGTTCTCTGTCTGCCACTCCCCTGCTTGCTGTCTCTTCGAAAGTAAACATTAAAAAACAAAAAAAAGGAAAGTGGTCCAGTTTCATTCTTCTGCATGTAGCCATCCAGTTATCCCAACACCATTTGTTGAAGAGACTTTTTTCCATTGGATGTTCTTTCCTGCTTCGTCAAGGATGAGTTGACCATATAGTTCTGGATCTATTTCTGGGTTTTCTATTCTGTTGCATTGATCTGTGTGTCTCTTCTTGTGCCAATACCATACTGCCTTCATCACTACAGCTTTGTAATATAGCTTGAAATCTGGAATTGTGACCCCTTTAGTTTTGTTTTTCTTTTTCAGGATTGCTTTGGTTATTTGGGGTCTTTTGTGGTTCCATACAAATTTTAGGGTTGTTCTAGCTCTGAAGAATGCTGGTGGTATTTTGATAGGGATTGCATTAAGGGGGTAGATTGCTTTGGGTAGTACAGATATTTTAACAATGTTTTGTCTCAGGTGAGGCTCTGTTTTGGAACCCCACACTTCAGAGACCCCCACGGTTTGAAACCACAGTGATCTGAGGGAGCATCTCACCACCCTGTGGCCAGGGCCAGCTTGTCACTGGAAATAGTCGCATCACCATGCTGTGGCAGTGGCTCAGTTTATGGTAAATCACAACACACAGCTGGCACCAGGATTTGCTGCCCTCAGCTGACATCATCGTTCTTATATGGGTGAATGTGGTAGCTTGATGGCACCCACTAGGTCTTTTGCCTGGGGAGAGAGCTTATACCTGTACCAAATGCACTCCAAGCAGGGGAACTGCTTCTCCCCGGGGGACCCAGGGGATCCTTGGACACTGCTGCCTGCTCCTGGTGTTCCACCCTGCTTCTTTGCCAGAGCACCAGCCAGGCTGAGCTCTGAAACTTTAGACACTGCTGTGTATAAAAACGGATAGTAGTGATACCTTCTCCTTTTTCCTTTGTCATTGCTTTTGGCGAACAGTCTTGTGCAGACCCCTGTTCATGTTTTCACTCCCCCTCTAGCTGCTTTCAGGGGGAGTGTCTTCTTGCACAAACTCAATACGCTGCTCTCTCTCACCCTGTGCCTTTCTCCTCTCTGTGAAAATGGCTCCTTCCCCTCTGCTGTACCACAGCCCTTCTCTCCCTCAATTCACCTCTCTGCGCTGTACCTGCAGTGTTCTCTCCCTCAAATTATGTAGGTTGTTCTATTAATCCTCAGATCGATTTCCTAGGTGTTCAGAATGGTTTAATGTTGATCTAGCTGTATTTAGGGGACAAGTCCAGAGTCCTCTTACTACTCCACGGTCTTAACTCCCCATTTTTTAAATTCTTAATGTAAGTGCTTAGATTACTGATTTTACACCAGTCATCTAGTTAAATTAATTAAACATTTAAAGCAATAAGAAATTTTAAACACTGCGTTAGCTACATTTCACAAATTTTTAGACATCTGTTTTCATCATCTAGCTGTAGGTATTTTCTAATTTCTCTAGTGATTTCTTCCGTCATCCAAGGATTATTTAGAACTGTCTTATTTAATTTTCAAATATTTGTGGTTCCTAGACATGTTTATTGCTAGTAACTTCTAATTTCCTTCCATTTTGTCAGAGAACATTCTGGATAATTTTACTCTTTAAATTTACTGAGACTTATTTTATAGCCCAGCATATGGTCTATCCTGGTGGATCTTTGTGCACTTGAACAGAATGTGTATTGTAAACTTGCTAAGTCAGGATGACTAATAGTATTTTAAGATGACTTGTATCATTACTGATTTTTGTGTCTAGTTCTATCAGTTGCTGATAGTGATTTTTTAAAAATTTATTTGTTGTCTGGTTCTAGCTCTTGCATGCAAGGTGTTGAAATCTCCGTCTAAGAGTGTAGATTGGTCTGTTTCTTACTTTAATTCTCTGAACATTTGCTTATTATATTTTGAAGCTCTGGTATTAAGCATGTACGTGTTTACAGCTGCTTTGTCTTCCTAATGAAATGTTCCTCTTTGTCTCTGGAAGTATTGTTTTCTCGAAGTCTGTTATATGTGATATTAATATAGCCATTCCAGCCTTCTTATGCTTGTAATTTATATGATAAATCTTTTTTCTTTAATCAGTTTTTAATAAGCGCCTTATTGAGTTATAATTCACTTACTGTGCAATTCAATTGTACGCATTAGCAGTCACTACCATTTCCCTCCAGTCCTAGGCAGCCGCTAGTAAATTTTATTTTTCTCTGGATTTGCCTATTTTGGAAATTTCATGTAAGTAGAGTCATACAATATGTGGCCTTTTGTGACTATTTTTTCACTTAGTATAATGTTTTCAGGTTTTATCTATTTTGTAGCATGTATCAGTACTTCATTTTTTTGTTGTGTCAGCTAATCTGTTGAGTGAATATACCACATTTTATCCATTCTTTTTGGGTATTTTGCTTAATTTCCATTTGTTGACTATTATGAGAAATGCTGCTATGAACATTCATGAGTAAGCTTTTGCGTAGACACAGGTTTTCATTTCTTTTTGCTATGTATCTAGTAGTGAAATTCTAGGTCACATAGTAACTATGTGTGTAACCTTTGACCTCACCAACTCTGTATATGCTCACCACAATTATATCTACCATCTGTCATCATACAATGTTACTGCAGTACCATTGACTGTATTCCCTATGCTGATTTATTCGTTCCATAACTAGAAACCTCTACCTTCCCATCTCTTTCACTCATTTCTCTCATCCTTCTGTCCCCTCCACTGTGGAAACCACCAGTTTGTTCTCTGTATTTATGGGTCACTTTATGATTTTTTTGTACGTTCGTTAGTTTTGATTTTTAGATTCCACATATGGGTGAAATCATATGGTGTTGTCTTTCTCTGACTTATTTCACTTAGCAAAATACCCTAGGTCCATCCATGTTGTCATAAATGGCAATATCTCATTCTTTTTTTATAGCCAAGTAATAGTCTGTTGTTTTTTGCTTATTTGAATATTTGAGTCCTCTCAAGTTAGGTCTCCACTGATTGCGTTTTCCCTTGAGAATAGGTCATATTTTGTTGGTTTTTCCTATGGTGAATAATTTTGGATTTTATCCTGGACGTTGTGAATGTTAGGTTGTGGAGACTTCAGATGCTATTATAGCCCTCCAAAGACTGATACTTCAGATGTAGAAACATTTAACTTGCTTTCACTCGAACTATAAATTTGTCTGTCTTGGGCAGCAGTTTATTTTTTTTTTATGTTTTACTGGCTTCTTGTAGTCTGTACTAGCCTGTGATTCTTTAGGCCCAAAGGTCTATGGTTTTTCTACCTGAAACTTCAGATTCCCTACGTACTGCTGATTGTGTTAAGCTCTCAAGTGAAAAAAACCATAAAAATAGAAACACCCTGTTCTGGTCATTTTTTCTAAGTGTCAACTATAGAATAAGCCAGCTTTTGTTCACTTTCCAGGGTGTCCAAATAGTTTTTGTTTATTGTTGTTTATATTTTTCCTAGAGTTTGTGATTGCTGTCCTGAGAATCAACCTTGTCGGAACTTATTTGTCCATACCAGAAGCTGAATTTCCTGTCTTTAATTCTAAACATACCTAGTTTATAAACTCTTAATCTTGTAAAAAGTCATAATGTTTTAGGAAATATCACATTTAAATCTTTTATACTGAATTGAACTTTAACAAACCTTGTTGGTTCTTTTATTCTAGACTTCCGATTCTTTAATAAGTAATGTGCCCGAGAAAGATCTCAGACCAAAAAGAGATACGGATATGACTTCTGAAAGCGAATATGGAAACAGAAAAGAATGTAATAGGAGAATTCCTCGACGATCAAAAATCCCATCCTATTCCAAAACTATTCAGACTATTAAGCACCACAACAAAAACAACCCTTTTATGAGGTAATTGTTTTAGTTTTAGAAATATGAATAAGGCGCAGAGATACAAGTTAATACTGTTGGCTTGTTCCTTTAAAGCTTAGAGTGATATTTCTTACTCTTCTAATGTCAGAGATTTGACTTTTCAGCCTTGCTGGCTCAGATTTGATCAGCACGTTTATATACATGTATACAAAAGGATCCCTTTCTCTGATAGACCATCATTACCTAAGTTGTGTAAAGTAGAATAAATACTATACATTTCCGAGTTATTACCTGTGTTTTTCTCTTTGCAGTTGTAATCGTAAAATGAAACAACCTTTCTTTAAAGACTTATATGTAAGATCATCTTTAGCAAACTGTAATACATTAGAAGAATCAGAAGAACAGAAAAAGGAGATCATTAAAGTAGACAATAGTAGCTCAGAAGACACCACTTACCGGGTATGGCATAGGAGATTAAGAAAAAATGAATGTGAATAATCTTAGTTTTAAATGTAGAATTAGTCCTAGTAAAATAATGCATGTTTTTATGAGCAAAAAATACTGCATATAATTTTATTAGGGTGATGGTTTGGGTTGTTTTTCCCTTCCTGATTTGCAGATTTTGTATAACACTATTTTTGCAAATTGTAAAGGAATGAAAATTATACATTTATCTAAGGTCAGATTTTGGTGATATCATTTGTTATATCTTATGGAGAAAAAAACATCAGAATTTTCAAAGTCTTATTTCTTCAAACAGTTGTTCCTTTCTTTTGGGTCTCAGACCCTTTTAAATTTCTAAGGAAATTTATGGGTCTTCTCTGAGAAGTCTACTTTACACACTCAAAAAATGTGTATAATTTCAAGGTTTTCACGTACTCTGCTGAAACCCAATTTTGGATGCATAGATCCCAGATTAAGAGGGCTTTAAGGGCACCCAGTAGAGCGTACAACTCTTTATCTTGGGGTCATGAATTTGATCCCAGCGTTGGGCAGGGAGCTTAACTTAAAAAGAAAAAAAAAAGGCCTTTAGAAATTTAAATATTCTTCAGTATTTAATCATTCTCATGTTGTTAAGAATTTTAGTACACATTGATTTATATTTTCCATCAATTTGCCCTTGCTTTATTTGTGAAGTGCTACTTACACTTTCAGTTGTAATGTGCATTGTTGTTCCAGTAGAATAATTGCTTTTTAACCTGTATCACACCTTTCATGCCATTGGTTTCCTCCCCCTATTCTCAAGTGTAGAGGCTTTAATGTTTGAAAGATAATAATCACTAGGACAATAATAATACCAGCTAACATTTATTGAGTGGCTGTTATGTACCAGGCACTGTTCTCCACTGTTCTATATAGTGCTTTACTTCCATTAGTTTGTTTAATTCTTACCACAGCCCTTTAAATTAGATAACTATTATTTCTATATTACAAATGATAAAATTGAGGCAGTGAAAGGTTAGGTAACTTTTCTAGGTTCACATAAGCCTATTGTTTTCTTTCAGACACTCCTTCAACAACTAGACCAAGAGAGAGAGAAGAGGTGGAAAGCTGAACAAGCTGAAAAGAAACTTAGGAATTATATTGATGAACTGCACAAACATGCAAAGGAGAAAAAAGGTTTTCATACCCTGGCTATGCTCACCACAGATAGGTAAGGGCAAAGTCTGTAAATCTAACTTAGAACTGGAGTACCTCAGTTTACGCTAGCTGTAGTAAGACCAAAAACAATGTATGTGGTTTTAGTTTGTTTTGAACTCATTTTATTTAAAGATTTAATGCTTTATAAGTTTTTTTTGTAAATGAAGGATTCAAGGTACACTTATTTGCCGTCAAGCTGCTGCCCTCAAGCTGAGAAGTGTTAGATAAATTTAAGTATTATAAGTGAAGAAGAGCAAGAGACTGGAACAGGGATTGGCAGTTTTTTCCTGTAAAGTGTTGGTTTCTGTTAAGGGTAGGGATTGGTGAACTTTCAGCTTTGGAGGTCATATTTGGTCTGTTGCATTTTCTCTTCTGCAGTGGGCTTTGGTACCAGATAGCCCAAGTTTCTTATTCTGGTATTTCTGTTTTTCCATCTTATCCATTTCCATTTCCCATTTTATGTTTTTTTTTGTTTGTTTTTTGTTTTTTGGTTTTTGTGTTTTTTTTTGTCCTGTATGTATTCTTTAATGCAGGTTTGTCTTACTCCATTCTGTAAGAATACCAGTTTTCTGAAATTACAGTAACGTCATCTTCTGTTTCCTGTAGGTAATTATTTCTAAAGTGATACTTTTCCTCAAACAGTTACAAGACTTTTCTCCATAGTGCTTGTTGATTTATGTGTCTTATCCTTGAATGAGCACACTGTTTCTAGATTCAGTATTTGCCAACAGATAGCGTTTGGGAAGTTGTTCTCCGTTCCATTTCCTATCTGTTTGTACAGTGGATAAATTCCCTTCTATGATCTTAATAGATTAGTTAAGTTGATGTACACAGCTTCTAGCCCAATTCCCAGGTTTTTAGGCATTTAACTCATAAAATGTTGTGGTACTTGTGTGTTATTTTTTATTCCCCACTACCTACTTCTCTCATACTTTGTACCCATGCATTATAAGGAAAATTATGATACTCATCATGTGTTCTCTGAGAACCTCTGTTATATAAGCATGATGCATTATACTATTACTATTACTATTACTATTACCACCACCCACCAACTTCCTGCCTTATTTGTTTTGGGACATGCTGTCTTTGATGTAAGAAGATGCTGGTCAGGGGTAAAGAAACAGAATGGATACATTAACAGTCTATGACGGCCTCAGAAAAACAGTACTCTTATTTGCATTAGGTGCATACTTAGCTAACAGAGTGCAGTGGTAGATTTACAGAGCCCCTGGGACCCTGAGAATATATCCTCCCCCCCGCCCCCCCCCCCCACACTTTCATGAAGTTGTAGTTTTGTGAGGCAAAGCGTGAGTGTTTTAGGGGTGGTTTTTATTTTAACTTAGTTTTGTTTTTCTTCTAATCAAAATTTCTTCCAGACTTTGACATTATGTTTTCTCTTGTTTTTAATTGTAGGTGTATGAATTTTTGCTTTATTCTGTATTGTAGGTATTATTTAATGGGATTTTTGAGGAAGCAGTGTCTGGGGCTGCTAGCCAGCTTCCATTTAAATTGAAAGGCTTTGGGCACACTTCATCTTTATCCTTGCTTAACTTCTCCATTGTTGTCAATGTTTACCATGTTATATATTCGTTATTTTCTTAAAAATTCAGCTTCAATCATTTCTGATTTGCCTTTATTTATACCTCAAATGTTCGTTTGGCATTAGATCCTCACACACTTTCATATCCCCTTAAGGGACTTAGTAGGGACTCTGCATTCCTCATCCCTAATAGAGTCTAACATCTAGGCGCCATGTTCTGAATATACATTATTTCAGAAACTCAATCTTCTCTCCTATGCTTTTAACACATAACCTATAAACCCCCAAGTCTTTATATGTCATCCAGATCTCCTTGATGAACAACAGATCTGATCATCTGATTATCTACCAGAAATACCTTGTGTACCTTGCTCATAAGTGTCTTAAATCAGCATGTCCACAAGTAGACTTATCATGCTCCCTTATTTTATATTCTCTGTTCTAATAAATGATGTCTCATCCAGTCAGCCACCAAAGCTAGCAATTTAGGAATCATTTTTTTTTTTTTTGCTTCTTTCTTGTTCTCATATCCCATAACCAGTTGGTATTGGTATCTTTTTATTCTACTTGCTAAAAGATGTTGAACTATCTTTTCTTTATCCTGAGACTGTCACCTTAGTTTAGGCCCTTATCTCTTGCTTAGATGGTTGTTCTGATTGTACTGATCCGTAGCTGCTCTGCCTCATTCACCAAATATGGTGGTCCACAGAATAAAGGCTAATTAATACTCTTTCACACCAAACTGTCGTTGAGAAAGTAAACAAAGGAAGACCAGTTCGGAGACTACTCTCAAAGGGAAGAGGAGACATAGTAAGGATAAGAATTGGAGAAATGACTAGTATAGCACCTGATGGATATATGTACTTTTTTCAGTTGTGGCTTGGAAATTATAGTAAATATATATAGGAGTGGCTGCCTAGCTCAGTAATTTATTCATGAGGCTGTGTCTTTGCTGTTTGTTGTCCCATTTTCTTTTTAAAAAATTTTTTTAAGTTTATTTATTTTGAGAGAGACAGTGCAAGTGAGGGAGGAGCAGAAAGAGAGTGGAATTGGGGAGAGACAGAATTCCAAGCAGGCTCCACACTGTCAGTGCAGAGCCTGATGCGGGGCTTGAACTCATGAAACCATGAGATCATGACCGGAGCCAAAACCAAGAGTCAGAGGACGCTCAGCTGACTGAGCCACCAGGCACCCATGTTGTACCATTTTCAAACACCAGACTTGTATTCTTTCATCATTTGCCTCTCTGCCTATATAATATTGGTCAAGAGATGAACATCTGACCCAAGCTGGGTAAACGAAATGCCTAAGTCCATGGCCACAGTGATTGGTGCATACAGTGGGCATATGAACCGAATTGGACTAATCAGACCTTTCCTAGAACTCTCTTCTAAGTTGAACTAGAGAAAGACAATCTTTTCTATTTGGTCCTCAGGGCTGTTAGGATGTGAGCCCATTTCCTTCTCTCCATACTTTACAAGGAAGCCTACATTAGGAAAACAGAAACCAGCCTGTAGAGAATTACAAATAGCCCTTATGGTCTTCATGTCCTTGGTTTCAGGGGCTCCTCAGAATAGTGCACCCCATTCTCTGAATGGTCATGTAGGTCAACAGATTCTCTCTTTTAACTTAGTTAAGAGTTTTCAGTTGTAATCAAATGGTTCCAACTATTACAAAGCTGGGATCAATACTTTGTCAAAGTTAACTTCCAGGTATCTATTTATATATCAATTCTCTCTTACAGCTTTGTAACTGTATCCATGTCTCTTCCCTCTCCTTGAACTCCTTGAAGGCACAGGCTGTATCTTAATCCATCTAGCTTGCTTTTAAGCCCATACCTAGCATAATGTCTGAAACAAATTAGGTGTTTAATAAAGTTTTGCTGTTGAATAGCAAAGTTCATATAAGATGAAATTTTATTGGGGCGCCTGGGTGGCGCAGTCGGTTAAGCGTCCGACTTCAGCCAGGTCACCATCTCGCGGTCCGTGAGTTCGAGCCCCGCGTCAGGCTCTGGGCTGATGGCTCAGAGCCTGGAGCCTGTTTCTGATTCTGTGTCTCCCTCTCTCTCTGCCCCTCCCCCGTTTATGCTCTGTCTCTCTCTGTCCCCCAAAAAATAAATAAACGTTGAAAAAAAAAATGAAAAAAAAAAAAAAAAGATAAAATTTTATTAATTTGTATGGAGTGTTTTCCCTTTTGGCACAGTGTTTGTTTCAGGGATGGGAGAGAGTTGTATTATATTGTTTTTCAGCCATTTTTACCTAATGAGGATTTGAAACCTACTTCAAATTTCCTCTTTACTGTAACCTTTAATGTTTACTACAATTTTTTTTTAATTTTTTTTCAACATTTTTTATTTATTTTTGGGACAGAGAGAGACAGAGCATGAACGGGGGAGGGGCAGAGAGAGAGGGAGACACAGAATCGGAAACAGGCTCCAGGCTCTGAGCCATCAGCCCAGAGCCCGATGCGGGGCTCGAACTCACGGACCGCGAGATCTCGACCTGGCTGAAGTCGGACGCTTAACCGACTGCGCCACCCAGGCACCCCTGTTTACTACAATTTTTAACCTTTTGTATGTGTAATATACTTAAAACCACATTCAATTTCGCTTTAGGTTAAAGGAAATTGTATATAAAGAGAGAAATTCCAAAGCACAACTCGAAGTTATGGTTCACAAACTTCAAAATGAAGTAAAAAATCTAAGTATTGAATTAATCAAAGCAAGAGATCAACAAGAGTATCACATTAGACACTTAAGAACCCTGGAAAAAGCATTAGAAAAAATGGAGAGGCAGAAGGGGCAACAGCAAGCAGCACAGGTATTTCTCTTTAAATCCGTCAACCATGTGAATTAACACAAATTCATAGCTTTCATCTTGAAACAAGTTATATTGTTATAGAGTAAACTTCAAAGATGTTAGAGTATATGCAAAAATTAATTTAAATGTAACAATTCCTGTGGAATTCTTTCTTTTTCTTTTTTTTTTTTAAAGATTTTATTTTGGGCACTTGGGTGGCTCAGTCGGTTAAATGTCAGACTCTTGATTTCATCTCAGGTTATGATCTCACGGTTCACGGGTACAAGCCCCCACATCTGGCTCTGTGCTGACAGTGCAGAGCCTACTAGGGATTCTCTCTCCCTCTCTCTCTGACCCTCCACCCCACGTCACTTTCATGCTGAAAATAAAAGTAATCTCTACACCCAATGTAGGATTTGAACTTAGCAACCCCCCGATCAAGAGTTGGATGCTCTACCAACTGAGCCAGTCAGGCCCCCCACTCCCCACCGTGGAGTTATTTCTGACTAGCACTTGCAAAGCAGTTTTAAGAATAGTTGGTGGAAATATTGGAGGTTATTAGGCTTATGTTCTGGGAGCCAAGTTTTAAAAGTCTCTTTGGGGATCCCGAAGATATTTCATTTTCATGCCTTTTGAGTGGAAGTTATTGAGGTCTATGATGTAACTAAACAATAGTTAATGCTAGTCCGATGCTTCTAAGACTGTACTTTTATGTGACCATGGCATCATTAATTTAATAAATTTGGAAAAAAATCAACTTAGTCACCAGGTTCTATTTAGAAGTCAGTTTTCTTTGGGGAAGTAGCATTAAAATAGAAGCAGGGAGAGTATTATCTAAATACTGTAATGTATATATTTACTCAGATACGACTTATCCAAGAGATGGAGCTCAAAGCTGCTGCTGCTGATCGAGAAATAAACTTACTTAGAACTTCTCTTCATCAAGAAAAGGAACAAGTACAACAACTTCATGAAGTTCTTACATTGAAAGAACAAGAACACAGGTAAATGAAAAATACATCAGGAAAATGACTTTTAAAAATAGAGAAAGAAAGCTTCTTGGTTCCTCCCTACCTTACTCACTTACCTAAAGCTAGACTGATTGATCAGTGCTGAAGTCTGACAGAATTAGCTCATGGAAAATAACATGTTTAGGTATGCATTAAAATCAGTCTTACAGAAAGAACTGATAGCTTAAAAACAAATAGGTGGCTTTATTGAGGTAAGAAATTATAATAATGAAACTCATTTTGCATTTTTTCAAGCCCAACCAAAAGTCAGTCATTGTAGTAGAGAAAACTATTTTTTTTTTAATTTTTTTTCTTTAATGTTTGTTTATTTTTGAGAGAGAGAGACAGAGACAGAGTGTGAGCAGGGGAGGGGCGGAGAGAGAGGGAGACACAGAATCGGAAGCAGGCTCCAGGCTCCGAGCTGTCAGCAAGGAGCCCGACGTGGGGCTCAAACTGAGAGTGTAAGGTCATGACCTGAGCTGAAGTCGGACGCTTAACCGACTGAGCCACCCAGGAGCCCCGAGAAAACTATTTTAATTGACCCCCAGGTAACTGCCTGTTAAATTAATCAATAGCCTTTATTCCTCTGTAGTGCAGGAGTCAACAAACTTTTTCATTGAAGGGCCAGATAGAAAATATTTTAGGCTTTGCAGGCCATACCTAACTATATTTTTGTAGTAATAAAGTAGCCATAAGCAATATGTAAATGAATGGGCATGGCTATGTTCCAATAAAAGTTTATTTCCAAAAAAGAGTCTCCGGCCAGATTTGGTCCATCACTTATAGTTTGCCAGCCCTGCTCTGTGGAGTCCACAATAATTTGAACACTTGCAGCTAGTTATCTACTTACTGCCCTACCAGTTGAATTGTGTATTTGCAGGAGTTAATTGTGTTTGTTACCAAACCTGTTTTGTTTTTGCCCTTATGTAAATGAAATTTTTACTGTATAAATTTAAATTTTGATGCACCGGGGAAAATTGTCAACATGTGCAGGGGCAGAACGACTATGAAAGATGAGGGGGGAAATAATTGTAAAAATCTAAAATTTTGCACTTAGTTTCCTTCGCAGATATCTTTTAACTTCTTGTTCTGATTTAAAGAAACCAAAACTAGAAATAATGGATTTTGTATTATGGGTTTGACTTATTCAGGAAAAATAGTGGAAAACTGTAAAGAATTAACTCATATTTAAATAAACTTGCCCTATATATATCAAAAGACCAGTGAATACTTTCACACTTTAACTGATTTTTTTCTCTTAACCAACCACCAGTACCAGTCAGACTATATTAGTTGTATGTCACAGTTGTATGTCAAAGAAGATACAGTGAAGTAGAACTTGACTTCTACAAATGCACCTGAAGAATTTTAGAAATCATAAAACGATTCTGAACTATCTCAGTGAAGTTAAGATACAGCAGACCCCTTTTATCCCCATCACCACTGAATACATATAGTCTTCGTCTAACTACCATCCTCCGCCAGGTTGTTTTTGAAAGTGAGAAGCTGATTTTAAGTTAACAATAGAGAATATAGAATATTTAATAACTATTTAAACAGCCTTAAAGTTTTTCTTTCCAGATGAATAGTATCCTGCGATTTTTATTTGTATTTCATTCCAGGAAAGAACTTGAAACAAGGGAGTTTCTCAGTGATGCTGAGTTCCAAGAAGCCTTAGCTAAAGAAGTAGCTAAAGAAGAAAGAAAGCATGAACAAGATATAAAAGAGTACCAAGAAAAAATTGATACATTAAACCAACAGTATATGGATTTAGAAAATGAATTCCGTATTGCTTTAACTGTTGAAGCCAGAAGATTTAAAGATGTAAGAATTGGCATCTAGCTTTTTATTGAAAACAAAATCAGCAAGATATGGTTGGATGAGAGGACTACATTTTAGAATTCTAGCTTTATTTACATGTTGCCTGTATGATTTTAAGCAAATTACTTAAATTCTTAGAGCCTTAGTTTCTTCACAAAAATATAGCTACTCTTCAGTGCTGTTGCAAAAACTGAGTGAGATTATAAATGGTCAAGTAAAGACAGCACCGGAATAAGAATTGGGAAGCCTGAATTCTATTTCTATAGAGCAGGGATTGGCAAACTACAGACCCTAGGCCTATTTTTGTAAATAAAGTTTTATTAGAACACAGCCACAGAAACAAATAGTTTCTAAATATTTGGAGAACTGCTATTTATAATGCAATTTTGAAATATAGGTTAAAGATGGTTTTGAAAATGTTGCAACTGAGTTAGCAAAGAGCAAGCATGCTCTTGTTTGGGCGCAACGAAAAGAAAATGAATCTTCCTCTTTAATTAAAGATTTGACCTGTATGGTGAAGGAGCAAAAAACAAAACTTGCAGAAGTTTCGAAATTGAAACAGGAAACAGCAGCAAATTTACAGGTAAACACTGAAACATTTTATTTCCTCTTTAATTTTTTATATCATAGTCTCATGTATATTGTGATGATTTTAATGCTAAGTATATATATGATGCATATGAGAAAAGTAATATAACTAGGAGATTAAACAATGACTTCACAGATTGTATTGCTTACACTAAAATGGTATTTAAATAAAATAAGTGAATTTAAGAACTGTACTTAGGTAAATAGGTTCCAGTTGTCTGTGATACAGCAGAAATTGTGATGGTGATACTCAGATGGTTGAGGTTCAGGAAATGGCACACAAATTGCTGATAGTCTTGTGGTGGTGATGGTTGTCTTTAGATAGACCTAGCTATAGTAATTCTTAAATTAACCTTTTTAGTGCTGTTGTCTCAGTTTTAAACATTAGCTGTATTTTGCCCAAGAAAACTTAATTCCAGAAAGTGACCTTTAGATTATTGATATAAATGCTGGGTGAGAAATTTTGAGTATTACATGTATAATTGCTCTTTTAAGATAACTGATATTAGAATAAAATTCAGCGTTCTTAAAGGAATAGTCCCTTAAAATTTGACTTTTTATTTTATGACGTACACTTATCTTAAAATGAAAACCTTTGTAATGTAAAATTTAGGAGCATTTACTTTGTATTTGGTTAGATAACAATTTTTCTCCTAAAATGCAAAAAGTAAAAAATAGAGCACTTAAATGTAATACTGTGCTTTTTTTTTTTTTTGATGTTTTTTGGGGATATACAGAATCAAATCAACACCCTTGAAATCTTGATTGAAGATGACAAGCAGAAGAGTATTCAAATAGAACTTCTCAAGCATGAAAAAGTCCAGCTCATTTCTGAGCTAGCCGCCAAGGAATCACTAATTTATGGTTTAAGGACAGAAAGAAAAGTATGGGGGCATGAGCTGGCACAACAAGGTAAAATTTTCAAAGGGAAAATAGCTCATTCTTCTAAACCAACAATTCTGGGTATTGATGAGAAAAACAAGCGCTCATTAATTCTGCCTAAGACATACCAAAAAAAGGCAACACTTTATATGGAAGGATAAGTAAGCATTTGCCAGCCAAACAGCCAAATGAAATGCCTAAGATGTGAAATAGTTTATTACACTAGTTAGCAAGTTACAGCTCTGGTTTTTTTCTTAATTTTGGTTTTCTTCCCAACATAATTTGGTTACTTTTCTGATCAGGTATACATTTACAGTGCTTCAACTAACTAAGTCATTGAAATAATTCTTACACAGTGATTTTAAATTATTTGTATAGTATGCAGTATTCATGTTTTTTCCTAAAAATTTGATAACACTTTTGTTATACATAGAGAAATGTGAGAATAGTGTATGAATGAAAACCACTTTAGGTGTAGGTATATTTACTCTTAGTCTCCTTTTCCAATCACTAAAGCAAGAGATAGACACTGTTTTATGGCCTTCATAGATTACAAATTATGAATAGCTAGGTGTTGGTCTTAGTGGAGAATTGCTCATTTGTCCATTCCATATAAGAATCTTTAATATGATTGTTTGAATGTCATAAGTTGATCAATTAAATATCACATGTCTGAGTTACTTGTTTTTGATTTGTGGCTTTAGGTTTTCCAAATAGCCACAGGTGTTTAAAGGGCCTTTTGGTTCTTTTCCCGTTTCCTTTTATATTATGCTTTATGTATTTTGGGTTTTTATTCAGTTTTTCTTTTTATTTACTTTTTATTTACATTGTTAAAATAGATATTCATAAAATACAAATTCTCCAAGATCTTTAAAAGTTTGTAACTCATGATGTTTATTTCTCAGGATCGTCTCTAGCCTTAAATCGTGGCAAATTAGAGGCTCAAAATGAAAGTTTATGTAGAGAGAATGAGTCTCTGAGAAAGGCAAATGAACGTGATAATGATGCATTAAGAATTAAGTGCAAAATCATAGAAGACCAAACTGAAACCATTGGAAAATTAAAAGTTGTAAGTTTGATACTTTATTTTGGGAAAAGAGCATGTGGCAGTTTTGTAAATCTGTGGATCAGAGTATCAAATAAATATCTGTCTCAGTGAATCCCAACTGTTGTGGAATTTGGGACATTATCAGATGTTTCCTTATGTAATCTATGCCCTTTGCCTTTTAAAATGACTCTATGGCCTTAATAACTTTAAATTACTTTTACCTCAGAATTTTATGGGATGTTATCATGGTCCTGTGAAATAACTGAAAATAATGTTATTAAAGGGTTAGGAATCTTAAGTAAATTAATGTTTTATATGTTTAAAATATCCATTTAGAGCACTGTTTAGGATCTCCTAATATTGCTAAATTCTGAAAATTGTGACAAAACCCAACTATTCTGTATTTAAAAGTAGAAATAGTTTGTAAAACTATGCTTGTTCCCAGGGGAAACCATTTCACCTTCTTCTCCAATATGGCATATCTTAATAGAGAATACTACTATGTTCACTTGTTTCAAAGTATGTTACATGAAAATTTTCCAGAGAAATTTTTTGAAACTTATCTTGAGCACTGAATCAAATTTGATCTCCAAAATTTTCTTCTAGAGATTATCTCTTAAAGTGTAAAACTGAGCCTGGCTGGCTCAGTGGGTTAAGTGTTCAACTCTTGATTTCAGCTCAAATCATAATCTCAGGGTTCGTGAGATTGAGCCCTGCGTTGGGCTCCACACTAACAGTGAGGAGCCTGCTTGGGATTCTCTCTCTCCCTCTCCCTCTCTTTCTGCCCCTCCTCCACTCACACATGTTCTCTCTCTCTCTCTCTCTCTAAAAATAAATATTTTTTTTAAAGTGTAAAAACTGAGAAAGTATTTAAAAAACTTCTAAATGAGATTATCACCCATTAAAAGTAACAACTCATTCTTCAGAGTAGCTATAACTGCCTAAGATTTAATTTTCTTTTTCTTAGTCATTTTTAAGAAACTCCTTGAGAACTTGACTTTATCAAGTACAGAAAATAAATCTGTATGACCATGTTGCTATATCCTTAGCTAGGTTTAGGCCATGAATGCCTGAATTGTATCACTCTAAGCAATTACATTGTTGTTCACTCCATTGAAATTTGGTTTCAGTATATCCAAAATTTCAAATATATCTGTCATACATGCCAACGTGCAGTGAAAATTATTGAAATTTTTTAGCAGCAAGCCTTTTTTCTTGTTTTAAAATTCTAGCCAAACATATTTTCCTTTGAGTTAAGCTAAGTATGAAACAGAAAGACTTGTGATTTGCTTTTTAAATTTCACAAAGCAAAGCAGGGGATACTATGGGTACAAGACATTGATTTGACAAAGCTACTTCTACAGAAGACTACTGCCTTCTTGTCAGTCTCGGAGCAGGAAGGAAATGACTAGTAATGAATGATACAGTGGAGCCAAAACACTGTTGAGTTTTAGTTTTAGAGTTTTGGTTTTAAAAAAAAAAAAGTTCAGATTTTTCAACCCATCATTCTTTTCCCATAACTTACTACATTTACTTTAGAGAACACTGCACAGCCTCACAGGTGTGAGTATTAGGATGCTTTCCCACCAACCATGTAACAGAGAGAGATAGTTAGGCATAATTTCTTTCAGCAGTAAATTCATCTAAAACCGATAATGACCTTTATCTATTGTTAGGTTGGATGTTCATAGAATAGAAAACCTTCAGGTCTTTTAAAGTTTGTCACTGATCGTGTTGTTTCTCAGGATTTTCTCTAGGCCAAAATCATGGGAAATTAGTGGCTCATATTGAAAGTTTATAGAGAGAGAACAAGTCTCTGCAAAAGGCAAATGAACCTGATACTGATGTTTGATGTTTTGGAGTGTGATATTTTCAATTAAATGGAATCTATAGTTAGCTTCTGACTATGGGAATCAGAAGCAGAAGTTTTTTTAAAAATTCTGTTTCTGCCCCATATATTATTTTGGTATTTTTCAGTATATCTGGGTCATAGTACTCTCTGATGCTGCAATGTTTATCATTCTTTTTGATTAATAGGGTTATTTCATAATAATTTTTTATAGCTTTTGTGAACTCCCATAACATATGTCAAGACTGCTCACTCTTAGTGCTTCAGAGAGTCAGGGGGACAAAATAAACAATTCATGACTTTTTTGCAAATGTTGGTCAAGACTAGGAGACTACCCAACATCTTTGCTTAGATTTTTGCATATGTAACACACTGAGGAATTGAACTGCATTGTTTATAATTCTTATGAATATATACTTAAATTGGCCTTTCCCAGTATTTGTGTGTTTGCCTCCATCTTCTTCCCAAAAGGAAAAAAGGCAAGGTGGAGTGGGGCAGAGGAAAGAGGGTAAAAATAGGAACTGCCAATTTCATCTATTCTCACTTACAGAGACTGATACCAGTAGTCGGTGTGTAGCAGACTGTTCCAGACATCCAGGCATGCCCCGACAAAGCAAAGAAATAGCCATTGGAATAAATCACCTATAGGAAGCCTAATCCCTGCAGACATTTAACGCTGCCTAAGGTGGTTTTGATCTTTCATTATCCTCTGATTTGTAATATGCACATACAGGATAAAGTCTGGCTCATGGTATAGAAGATAGCATAAAAAGTTTGGGGAGATGTAAACCCTGTTCTTATGTGACATTTTAATAGTGATAAAATCATGCTTTGTTTTGAGGTAAAGCATTTATTTGCTCATCCTGATGCAGAAAGCACTTCTGTTCAATATAGTAGAAATAGCAGTTTAATTAGTGCCACACGTACTGTGCATATCAGTCTTTGCTGTATCTGTCATCCACCTAGAGTTTTCTTTCTGTCATGCAAACATTTTTTCAAATGCAAAATTACAGTAATTGAAAATTTTTATTGTGCCGCTTTTCCTTCTCCCTCTATGATTGATAATTGCTAACTTAACTTACTGAAATAAAAAGTGTAAAGGGCATAAGAATTTTATCTTCCTTTTTCTTTTTTTGTAATTTTTTAATGTTTATTGGTTTTTGAGAGAGACAGAGCATGAATAGGGAAGGGGCAGAGAGAGAGGGGGGAGACATAGAATCTGACTGAAGCAGGCTTCAGGCTCTGAGCTGTCAGCAGAGCCTGACGTGGGGCTCGAACCCACAAACTGAGATCATGATCTGAGCAGAAGTCAGACACTTAACTGACTAAGCCATCCAGGTGCCCCTAGAATTTTATCTTTCTTAATAGCACTTAAAACAAAGTAGTAGTGATGTTTCTTGTTGATTGTTATTAAAAAATGTCCTGTAAATCTTTTTGAAAACACTTAGTGAATATTCAGTTTATTTTTTAATCTGTAGTTTTTAGAATCATTTTAAACCATTAAATCCAAATAGGAAATGAGACATCTGGGTTAATAAAAATAAAGTGCTGATTTTTTTGTTTCTCTAAGTGTGTACAAGAAAAAGAAGAACAAATCAAAGTATTACAAGAAAAGATCATTGAAATACAAAAATGTACCCAAGAACAACTTGATGAAAAATCTTTACAACTGGATGACGTAATTGAAAAACTGGAAAGACACAATGAAAGAAAAGAAAAACTAAAACAGCAGTTGAAAATAAAGGAATTAGAACTTGAAGAAATTAGAAAAGCTTATAGGTATTATATAGTATTTCCTATTGAGAAATAAAATGTGGCTTAATAGTTTCATATAACTAATTTTATTTTTTAAATTATTTCTTTTTGTATTAGTACACTTAATCAGAAGTGGCATGATAAAGGAGAGCTTCTAAGTCATCTGGAAATGCAAGTAAAAGAAGTAAAAGAAAAATTTGAAGACAAGGAAAAGAAACTTAAAGCAGAAAGAGACAAAAGTATTGAACTACAAAAGTAAGTCCTAAAATATGTGGGAGATCTTTCTCTTTTTTTTTTTAATTTATTTTTTTTAATATGAAATTTACTGTCAAATTGGTTTCCATAAAACACCCAGTGCTCATCCCAACAGGTGCCCTCTTCAATGCCCATCACCCACTTTCCCCTCCCTCCCACCCCCCATCAACCCTCAGTTTATTCTCAGTTTTTAAGAGTCTCTTACGGTTTGGCTCCCTCCCTCTCTAACTTTTTTTTTTTCCCCTTCCCCTCCCCCATGGTCTTCTGTTAAGTTTCTCAGGATCCACATAAGAGTGAAAACATATGGTATCTGTCTTTCCCTGTATGCCTTATTTCACTTAGCATAATACTTTCCATTTCCATCCACATTGCTACAAAAGGCCATATTTCATTCTTTCTCATTGCCAAGTAGTATTCCATTGTATATATAAACCACAACTTCTTTATCCATTCATCAATTGATGGACATTTAGGCTCTTTCCATAGTTTGGCTATTGTTGAAAGTGCTGCTATAAACATTGGGGTACAAGTGCCTCTATGCATCAGCACTCCTGGATCCCTTGGGTAAATTCCTAGCAGTGCTATTGCTGCGTCATAGGGTAGATCTATTTTTAACTGTTTGAGGAACCTTCACACTGTTTTCCAGAGTGGCTGCACCAGTTTGCATTCTCCTCAACAGTGCAAGAGGGTTCCCGTTTCTCCACATCCTCTCCAGCATCTATAGTCTTCTGATTTGTTCATTTTAGCCATTCTGACTGGCGTGAGGTGATATCTCAGTGTGGTTTTGACTTGTATTTCCCTGATGATGAGGAGTGACATTGAGCATCTTTTCATGTGCCTGTTGGCCATCTGGATGTCTTCTTTAGAAGTGTCTATTCATGTCTTCTGCCCATTTCTTCACTGGATTATTCGTTTTTCAGGTGTGGAGTTTGGTGAGTTCTTTATAGATTTTGGATACTAGCCCTTTGTCCGATATGTCATTTGCAAATATCTTTTCCCATTCCATCGGTTGTCTTTTAGTTTTGTTGATTGTTTCCTTTGCAGTGCAGGAGCTTTTTATCTTGATGAGGTCCCAATGGTTCATTTCTGCTTTTAATTCCCTTGCCTTTGGAGATGTGCCAAGTAAGAAATTGGCTGCGGCTGAGGTCAGAGAGGTTTTTTCCTGCTTTCTCCTCTAGGGTTTTGATAGTTTCCTGTCTCATATTCAGGTCCTTCATCCATTTTGAGTTTATTTTTGTGAATGGTATAAGCAAGTGATCTAGTTTCATTCTTCTGCATGTTGCTGTCCAGTTCTCCCAGCACCATTTGTTAAAGAGACTGTCTTTTTTCCACTGGATATTCTTTCCTGCTTTGTCAAAGATCAGTTGGCCATACTTTTGTGGGTCTAGTTCTGGGGTTTCTATTCTATTCCATTGATCTATGTGTCTGTTTTTGTGCCAATACCATGCTGTCTTGATGATGACAGCTTTGCAGTAGAGGCTAAAGTCTAGGATTGTGTTGCCTCTGTGGGAGATCTTTTGATTTAAACACTGGATTGGGATGGGTGAGATGTAAAAAGCATATGTAAATGTATTTATGTGTATATATGGCTTGTATGAGTTATTGGGTACTTAGTGCCTAACACATAGTAGTAATTGTTGGGTGAATATTTTTTTTTATGACTGTGATTATTTTCAAACTGATTGAAACATCTAGTGATATTTTTGGCTCTTCTGTGTGGAGTTTAGAATGGGCAGTCCCTTAACTACCAGGGGCAGTGAACTCTTGAAGAAGCTAGAGCGGATTTCAGTAGCAGGCCTGCACAAACTGAGGATGAGAGCTAATTTGAAAGAAGGGGAAGAAAATGTATACCTGGGTGCCATCGGTGTGTAGATTTTATAAAATCCCACAGAGGAAATGAAGGCTTCACCTTGTAAACTATGTAACTGGACTTCTTAAAATAATTTATAAAGTTGGCTGCCTTGAAAAATAGGTAACACAGTTTAATGATCAGTTAAACTCTGGTCAAGATTAAAGAGTGGTATGGATAAACAGCAAAATCTCATGTAGGGGTCAGTTCCCATTATATCAAATCTAATAGAACCTGGAATTTGATTTCTTATATTTTAACTCAGTGTAAATGGAAAAGGTTTTGACTGACAGTAGTGTCTTGTTTGTCTGCTAATGGACCCTGTTCCACTTTGCTTTCAACCAGCACTAATACAGGGACTTTGGCTTGGAACCTGTTGAAATTTTCTCTCCTGCCTGTCACAATTGGGAGTCTCTTATATCCTAAAAGAAATAATCATTTCCTATAAATTGCAGTTCCTAAAGTTAATATAAATCATAAAGCCTGACAGTTTTCAAAATCTCTTATATTGCATTGTTTGTCATGTTGTTAATAGCAAAACAGTAAAGACCTGATTGTATACATTAATGATTTTATGCATTGTAGACTAAGATTAGTATGTAAGATAGATTTTTAACTTAATAGAATTTTAATAAAAACAGATTTTATTTATATAGCCTTTTATAATACATAAATTGGGGTGCCTGGCTGGCTCAGTCAGAAGAGCATGTGACTCGTGATCGTGGGGTTGTGGGTTTGAGCCCCATATTGGATATAGAGATCACTTAAATAAATAAATTTTTTTAAAAAATACATAATTGGTCTTTTTCTTATATCTTATTTTGCAACCAACAATAATTCTGTGAGGTTGGCAGAATAGGTAGGATTATCCTGTTTGTATAGTTTAAAAAACTTAAAAGCAGAGTTTGTGACTTGCCCTTAAGTCATACAGCTACTAAGGGTTGCTTGCATCTGGGAATATAAGAAAGACTTGATTCACGGAACCAGTGTTCAGTCTATTACTATGGGCTATGCCAAAAGCAGAAAATATGTTCATTGTGGACTTAACTTTTTTAAATGAAATTATTCATACTTAATATAAAGGAATTGGTTTTTTGCCTCTAAGAAACTTATAGCGCTAAAATTTTGTGAATACAGTACTGTTTAATGTGTTTATTAACACAGGGTTTTATCTGTTAAACATTAGCATAGAAAAGTCAGATCTACATGTTCATAAACCTAAACCTGCCTATAACATACACTTCTCAAATTATCACACTACAAACACATGGAGAAAAAAAATTGATAGCAATCATCCATGAATGTGCTTATATATCATACCATGAGACTCAAAATAAATGGGAACCAGAGTACTCTGACTTTTAGAGGATAAAAGGGTAACAAATTTTCATTGATGTTATCCTGCCCTGTTCTGCTACTAACAGATTCTGCTGGATGAACTACTTAATGTCTTTTATTACCCAGGATACCTTCTTCTATTTAATGGAGTTATATATAGTTCCATTAAAATGTGAATGTAAGATGGGGTGCCTGGGTGGCTCAGTTGGTTAAGCATCTGACTCTTGATTTCTGCTCAGGTCATGATCTCACAGTTTGTGAGATCAAGCCCCATGTTGGGCTCTGTGCTTACAGCGTGGAGACTGCTTGGGATTCCCTCTCCCTCTCTCTGCCCCTCTCCCATGCACGTGTGCTCTCTCTCTCTCTCTCTCTCTCTCTCTCTCTCAAGATAAATAAATAAACATTTTTTAAAAAGTGAATGTAAGAGCTGCCATCTAAGAAGAAAAGAAATACTAATTTTTATAAACAAAGATAATATGGTTTTTGTACTTTTTTTTAAGGGATGCGGTGGAAAAGCTTCATAGTATGGATGATGCCTTTAAAAAACAAGTTGATGCAATTGTTGAAGCTCATCAAGCTGAAATAATACAACTAGCAAGTGAAAAGCAGAAATACATTGATTCTGCAAATTTCAAGGTACTATAAAGAAAATTTGCTTTGATAATCAGTATTAAATTATTATAGCTAAATAAGTTATATCTTTGAGAATTATAAAGAGAAAAGGCAGTATGATTTAATGACTGAATAGATATGAAGAATGTTGCCAAAACTATTGTGCAATCAGGCCAAAATGCTAGTAATACCTAGACTAGTTGTAGAATTCTAAGGAAACCAAAATTAGAAGTTTGATTCTGATGTGCACCTGCTCCATGATCTCTGAATAAAAATTGACGTATTCCTGATCAGTCTCATATGGAAGCACCTTTGGTTACACATAGGCAGGGTAAGAATGTGAATAAGTACAATTCATCACTAACTTGGAAATAACTCCCAAGATGTGTTTTGTTAATTAGGGTTTAAGACTATCTTTGATAATCTTGAATGATATTTAATATCATCGACAGGAATTTTAGGTGTTATTAAATCAGAAGCAACATCAGAATCACCTTATAGAGCTTGTTGGTTTTGTTTTGTTTTGTTTTTTAATATTTATTTTGAGAGCGAGTGCACATATGCTAGTTGGGGAGGGGCAGAAAGAGGAGCCCAAGCAGGCTCCATGCTCAGCACAGAGCCTGATGCAGGGCTTGATCTCAAGACTACGAGATCACCACTTGAGCTGATATCAAGAGTAGAATGCAGGGGCGCCTGGGTGGCTCAGTGGGTTAAGTGTCCGACTCTTGGTTTCCGCTCAGGTCATGATCTCACGGTTTGTGAGCTCGAGCCCCATGTCAAGCTCCGTGCTGACAGTGCAGAGCCTGCTTAGGATTCTCTCTCTTCCTCTTTATCTGCCCTTCCCCCTCTCACTTTCTCTGTCTCTCTCAAAAATAAATAAAAATAAAAAAGGTAGAGCACTTAACTGACTGAGCCACCCAGATGCCCCTAGAGCTTTTTAATAATACATATGCATGAGCTTCCCCCCCAGAGACTTTCATTTCCTAAGTCTCTTGTATTTTAGTTAGACCCAGTTATTTTAAAACTCAGCAGGTAACACCTGTTTAGTTTGATATGTCCCCTCTTTTGAGACCTACTAGATCAGTGGAACAGTTGTAAATTTCCATTTTTCCTTGATTTTGAAGTGGCAATAAGAAAGTGAGATAACTGTACGACTAGAGACTCAGAAACCAGTGACTGGGAAAGAGTTCATAAACAGAAAGAGTGACTCCATATAATTATTACAGTTGTGTGATTAGGTGACATTACCCTCAGGAGTCTATGTGCAAAGAAGGAAGCAACAAGGTCTTTGGAAATAATGAATAAGGAAGTATAACTTGTTCAAAATGTAGTTCTTTATTTTATTTCATGTCAACAGATGTTTCAGAAGTTTTCTTTAAAATCTACCAAGTTTAACAGGGGTGTATCAGGTAATACCAAATAAAACATAAGATTAGGCCCTTAGTTGAAAGGGAAATAATAAGTTTGATATTGGACCTCTAGTGCCGATATGACTTAATAATATCAAAGGGATGTGTCTGTTTGAGAGTTAGAGAAATGGCACCAGAGCTTAAATGTTATAATCATGAAAACATTGTAAATTATCACATGAATATAATTTAAATTAGGAGAAATACTAATTTTCTCAGGGAAAAAACAATTAGGAAATCTATATTAGAGATTAGGAAGAGGGAGATAAACAGAAAGGAATGGTCAGATTGATAGTACTGTCAGGAATGTTGTATCATAGGAGAATTTCAAGCAGAAATTAGTAGGATCAAATGCAAAGAATCCTAGGAGAATATAGGTTAGGAAGAAATGACAAAATTATCTTTCAAAAAGATGGTAATTTATAACCCACAGCAATTTTAGAAATGAGATAGACTAAATTAAAGCATTTCTTTAGGAAGGGAGGTTATTTGTTTTGAAAGTTTATAAGGAATTGATATTTTACTTGAACTCATGATTCCTTATTCATACGTAGTACAGGACAGTGGAAAGATTAAGTCAAAAGAATGGTTTCTGTCCATATATGCTACTGAGAAGCTGTATAACTTGAACAAATTTTCTAAGCTCCAAAATAGAGTTAAAATAAATGCCCAAGTGCTCATCACAAGCACCCATGAGATATAGACAATATACATGTAAGTACTTTGTGTACAGTATAAACATTGATTTCCCTATTAGTATTTGAACAAGTTACATTTTACTAACCTCTTTGCTTTAAACGAATACCACAAGTTACAAAATTGAAGAGAGTAAAGTGTTGACTTTTTGCTTCAGAATATATTTTTAAAATCTATTTTCTTTAAAAATGAATTTATATGTTGATTTAGGTTCATCTAGTTGAAGAAGAAATGCGTGAACTTCTGCAAGAAACATGCAAGAACAAAAAAGCAATGGAAGAAAAAATTAAGCAACTTGCTTTTGCTCTAACTGAAATTCAGCGAGAAATGTGATGTTTCTGAGAATGAATTTAATTGAAATGGAACAGCAGACCTATTGTAAAAATGATTAAATATTGTAATAGTAGTAACTGCTACGACTTTGAAATGTCTCTTTGTACACATTTCATTCTGATTATATTTTAAAAGACTTTTGATCAAGTATTTTTTAATTGTATCTGTAGGTTTCTATAATAAATTGTTGATAATATGTGTATTAGAAAAACCTATCAACCAGATTTATGACACTTTCTTGTTTCTGTGCTATATATACATTGTTGGGCAATTACACATTTGCCTACAAATATGTAAATAGAAATTAAGATTAGTATTTAGACTATATGAGGTAAAATATTTTCATCATTGTTGTTACATTATTGTGTTGATGAAAAACTAATATATATATTGGTCATCCTTTAGTAGATGTAGCTCCATTTTTTTCATAAGTGTAGCTGAAAAGATTTGAAGGCTGTATGATAAAGATGTGGCATTCTTAACAAAGCACAGGTAACCATCTCCACATCACTCATAATGACCCCTTTTTTAGAATGCATATGACTTTTTCATTAAAGATTATACTTAAGGTTTTATGGACATTGTCTGTTCCTCAGCAGCAACACTACTGTTCCATGCTCATTTTCCCTTCTAATCACTGTATATAAAAGAATTCTTATTTTAACTTTTGTCATCTCTTATGCGCCTATGCATGCAGAAAAAGGAAAAAACCTAAATACTATTTCTAAAAGAAAGAATATTTTGAACTAACAGCCACTGAAGTAAGTTTTAAAAATTAAATGCTATCAGAAAAAAATGCAAATGCTTCTAAAAGAGAGGGCTCCATTTCATTAGAGGCAAGATTCCTACTGAAATCTGTGGGACAACATCAAGCATACAAACATGCACAATGAGGTCAGGAGGAAAAATAATGGCTGACAATTTCCTAAATTTGATGAAAAAGATTAACCTACAGATCCAAGATCTTCAGTAAAACCCGGGATAAACACAAAGAGAACCACACCTAGGAACTATAGTCAAACTCTTGGGAAATTCTTGAAAGCAGCAAGAAAATGAGATTCATGTAGAGGAATGATTGACTGCTCATCAGAAGCAGTAGAGGCCAGAGGGCAGTCAGTCACAGTTGAAATGGGAAGAAGAGGAACTGTCAATCAAAAATTTTATATCCAGCAAAACTCTCAAGATAAATGCAAAATAATGGCATTCCCAGACAATTGATAGAATTTGTTGCTAGCCAACCCACCTTAAAAGAAATGTTCAAGTTCTAAAAGGCTGAAAGGAAGTGATACCAGACATTAACTTAAACCCACTGGAAGAAATGAAGACTATTGGGAACAATAAACATGTAGGTAAGTTTCTTTTTTTTTTTTTTTTTTTTTTTTTTTAAGTTTATTCATTTTGAGAGAGAGAGCTAGAGAGCAAGCGGAGAGAGGGGCAGAGAGAATACCAAGCAAGCTCTGTGCTGTCAGCGCAGAGCCCAATGCAGGGCTTAAACCCATGAACTGTGAGATCATGACCTGAGCCAACGTCAAGAGTTGGACACTTAACTGACTGAGCCACTCAAGCATCCCTGTGGGTAAGTTTTCATAGGACTATATAAATACATTTTTTCTTCTGTTAATTAAAAGACATTTATGGCAATAATTGTAACACTATATTGAATTTACAGCATATATATTGGGATATGTGTGACAAAAAAACACAAAGTTGGGAGGAAATGCAGCCATACTCGAGTTTATTTTGTCAGATTAATCTAAAGATGACTGATAAATTAAAATGCATATTGTAATTCCTACAACAGCCATTAAGAAAACCCAAACATTATTCCTGAAAAATCAGAGTAGGTTCCACTTCTGGAATGGCAGTGCAAGGAACTCTGTGGACCTGGTTTACAGCCACAGCTGGTGAAAAGTATTTTAAAACACCCATTTAAAGTCTGAAAATTTTCCTATGAGCATGCAGCAAATGAAACATTTCTTCAAGGAAATTTACTAAATCTCTGTAAGAACAGCAAAAGCTTACAATAGATTCCTTAAAATGCCCAGTTTTTATCAAAAAAAAAAAACATAATAAGACATACAAAGAAATAGAAAAGTGGAACTGATACACAGTATAAAGGAAAAGTAGTTGCAAGGGGACCCAGATGTTAGTCTTAAAAAAGACTTCAAAGCAACCACCATGTATTCAAAGGACTAAAGGAAACCATGCTTTAAAAGTAAAGTAAGGTATGTTAACAGTGCTCACCAATAGTGGATACACAGAAATATTTTTAAATTAACGATTTTACTATAGGGTCTCTACAGTGCATTTGAACTGGCAGAAGTATCTGTGAACCTTGAGGTTGATGGAGATTATGCAATCTGAAGAAGAGAAAAAACCTGAGGGAAAATAAGCAGAACCTCAGAAACATGGACTGCATGAAGTGCACCAATGTACAGTGAAGTACCAAAGGAGAGGGGAGAGACATGAGTGATCTATATAAATTCTAAATAAGATATATATAAAATATAACTAACCTATATATTAGAAGAAATAATGGTTCTAAGCTTGTCAAACTTTATGACAATCAGAAATTTATACCCCCAAGAAGCTAACTTCAAGTGGGAAAAGTTGATGACAGCCACTACCCAGAGTAAAAAATATTAAAATTGAAAAAAATGTGAGGAGTCCACAAATATTTTCAAATTAAACAGCAACTTCTAAATCTATGAGTCAAATAAGAAATCACAAAGAAAAGGTGTGATAGAGAAATGGGCTCCATATTGACCCATGATCGGTGTATGTGGAGGCCAGGGCTGTGTGGGGAGGGGAGGTTTGCATAGATAAGATTCAAAGATCAGAGGTTTAAAAAATCATTTGGCTTTCTGAAGTATGGAGCCCAAGAAGGGCTGCCTATACTGTAACCTATCTCTGGATCCAAAATCTTTTTGCCCACAGTTTTATCGAGATTAATTGACATGTAACATTCTGTAAGTTTAAGGTGTACAAAATTATGATGGGATGTATGTATATATTGTGAAATGATTACAATCAACTTAGTAACATCCATCGCCACACAGTACAATTTTTTTCTCATGATGAAAACTTTTTTTAAAGTTTTATTTATTTATAAGTAATCTCTACACCCAATGTGGGGCTTGAACTCACAACCCCAATATCAAGAGTCACATGCTCCTTCAACTGAGCCAGCTAGGTGCCCTCTTGTGATGAGAACTTTTATAATATACTCTGAGCAACTTTCAAATACATAATATACAACTGTTACCTATAATCATGTGCACTACATCCCCATAATTTATATATATTATAACTGGAAACATACCTTTTGACCACCTTAATCCAATTCCCCCACCCTGGGTCCAAAATCTTGATTTGAAAGTACCTCAACTTAAACTCACTAGTCTAGCTTATTTTAGCACATATAACACACCAAATTCCTAAAGTAAAGATATGCTGTCTTCAATACTCCTGATCTCCTACAAAGTTAAGATGTTAGGTATGGAGGTTCCAGTTTATTATTCTGAAGGGTAATTGGAAAAGATACTCTACCTGCTCTCATCCTTTGGAATTCCAAAATGCTCACCCACATGGCCAGAGTGTTTAGGGGAATAGCAATTTATCTCCTCTATTTTATTAGAAAATAAGCAGTTGCTACCCTTCTTCGTTAAACCCTACTAATATTTAAAGATCATGAATGTAGTGGATGATGCAGTAATGTCCTTAGGTTGATCTCATCATTGCAAGTTCCAGTAAGTAAATCTGCAACAATAGATGAATCCACATTTTATGGAGTAGGAGAATAACACTGCCAAAGTTGTGACTACTCATTGGGAAGATTGTCATCAAGAAGACTTGATATCCCATCTGATTTGTGATTTATGGGCTAGCAATACCACCACTAATGGTGGTCCCTAACTATCTTGTCTCTTTGTTTACTTCCTTTGGAGATATGAGATTGCTGCTCATGCCTAATTTAAGGCTTAAATCACAATGATCCAGGGAGACACAAGTTGCTGAACATGTTAGTATAATTGACTTATAGATTAAGTGGATGTGTGACCACCATTTTTGTCCAAGTGCCTGTTCGAGAATACATAACTTAGTTCTTTCAGAGTGCCTGGAGTCTAACTGTATTATTTCCTTATGGTTCTGTCATACTGGTGTTTCCAACATTTATTACCACATCCTGGGGTGTAAATCACAGTGTGATCTAACTGCTTCTCATCGGAAGCCCCTAGAGCCCCTTGTCCAATCTCTCACCCCATTGTCACTCCCTGAAAGAGGTGTTGAGTCAGGCACACAGCCACCTACAATCAAAACAATAGCAAGCATGCTTTCTTTGGTTTGATATACCTACTGAGAATGAATTTGGGGAGGATCAATCCATGGGGTCTTCTCGGAGACTCATCAAATCAGAATGTTCTTTTCCGAACATTCTTTTCCAAGAGGCTACTGTGCAATTTTCCAGCATGACTCCTACCAGGCTTTGGAAAGGCTAGAAGTAGTTACATCTGTTAGTTAATTGTTAATTATAACATCTGTAATTACACTAAATTTTGCATTATCTTCCTCCAAGAAGTGTACAAATTGCAGTCTTCTCATACAACAGTCTAATTAAGCAGTACTTTATAAATGAAGTTGGATATTTTTTATTCCATAAAAGTCTTGGAATATACTTTTATTTAATCCTAAAGTGATGGTTGTTTTTACAACCTTGAAAATTTAAAGCCTAAATATCATAAGAATATTTGAAATCTTTCCAGGATTTTATTATTGTAGGGCAATATTGCCCATAGTAGATAATTATTTAACACTTCATGGGTGTAAGAATCCTCCTGTTCCCCAACCCACCTTGCCATAGGCTGCCCTTGTAGCTGCCACAGCTCTGAATGGATTACTTTATTTTTGTTAGCCAGTTTTTCACTTTCATCTCCATACTGCGGTACTTGTTGGTAATGTAACTGTCTCACTTTTAGATTCTGTTTTCTTAGTATATGGATCATGGCGGGACACTGAAGATCTGTCTGTGCCACTTCTTCCCATTATTTTTAAATCTTTGAGGTGGAGAGGCTTCCTGATTGGCAGATATTTTCTTCTGAACAGTAGTGTAAACAACATTGGTGTCCATTTTTACAGTCCTGGGATGCCCTTTCTGCTCCCAGTGTTTACAATGCTGACATGCATCACCTACTATTTTGTAAATACTATTGAGCTTATGAAATCTTGCTCTGTGTTCTTGCTCTGTTTACTAATATAACCCACATAAATATTCTGAACTTTTAGAGCAAATTCTCCTTGATGCACAACTGGCTGAAGACTAGAAGGATATCCAGGGTGCAATGGCTGCAAATAGTAACCTCTTTGGTAGTGTATGCAGCCTGTTGATTGTATGGGTTCCCCAGGGGACCTTGGAGACAGGCCTTTCCAGTGGACATTGATGTCTGACTTCATGCTATCTAGGCTCCAGACAGGTATGCGGGATATTTTGGAAAGCTCTAGGGCGGTGGCCAGGGTCCACATCGACCAAGTCATCATGTCCATCCATACTAACCTGCAGAACGAGGCACATGTGACTGAGACCCTATGCAAGGCCAACTTCAAGTTCCCTAGCCACCAGAAGATCCGCATTTCTAAGGAGTGAAGCTTTATTAAGTTTAATGTGGAAGAATTTGAAGGTATGGTGCTGAAAAGTGGCTCATCCCAGATGGGTGGGGGTCAAATACATCCCTAATCGTGGCCCCTTGGGACAAATGTTGGACTCTGCACTCATGAGAACTCAGCAGTGCCCCCTCCTTATTCATGTCCACCAATAAATTCTACTTCCTGTCAAAAAGAAAAAGAAAAAAAGACTAGAAGAGCAAAATGGTTTTCTTCCTGTCAACTAAAAGATAAATGTTTACTGGGGTGCCTGGTTGGTTCAGTTGGTTGGGCGGCTGACTTCAGCTCAGGTCATGATCTCGAAGTCTGTAGGTTTGAGCCCTGCATCAGGCTCTGTGCTGGCAGCTCAGAGCCTGGAGCCTGCTTCCAATTCTGTGTCTCCCTCTCTCTCTACCCTCCCCTGCTCTCTCTCTCTCTCTCTCTCTCTCTCTCTCTCTCAAATAATAAACATTAAAGAATTTTTTTAAAAAAGATAAATGTTTACCAAACTATAAGTGATTATGGTCACTAAATAAACTAATACACTTAAAAACCGGTATCACATAAGTTTTATCATCATGATTTTCATGACATTTTCACACCACACAAATTCTTAGTTTCTTGTTAGTTTTTATTTACTTTTAAAACTAACTTACTTTTAAAAATTACATCCCTTTATTAGCCACAATTTAAATAACATAAGTCACTAGTTTGATGTTCTGGTTATGTTTATTTAAAATTTTTCCTAATCCGTATTAGTCATGCAAGTATTATAATGAAAAAGTTCTTGACCATGTATCAGCTACAATCATTCTGTGTGATACCAGTAGTATGTGCACCACACGTTGAAAAAGACAGATAAGTTATTGGATGGTCCACTGACTGATGAAAGATTCCCAAAAGTATTATTTTGACTTTAACCTTTTTTTTCCATTTTACAAAGCATTTTTTTCTCAGAGATTCTAAAAGAACATATTATTTGATTTGGTAGTGTTCATGGCTAACATGACTTAGCTGGAAAATATTTGCTGATGAGACTGAATTTCATTTTTGCTGAATAAGTTATTTTTGTTAAAAATGGCATACATATAATTATGTAAGTGTGTATTTTTATAAATAAAACAGTTTGCAGTAGACGAAGATAGTATGCTGCATATTTTAAGGTTAGATAATTTTTGGGTACCTCTTGTCATATTGAAGGATTTGCTTATTTGTCTGTTTATTTAGAGTACTTTTATTTTTCATTCTAGGGAATAGGTGTCCTGGCATTGCACAAGGAATTGAATGATGTGGGGATCATTAGTGGTGAGAAATTATCTTTCGATAGCAACACTTTTGACTTGGAAAAGTCCCTCTTGGTGATAAATCCAAAAATTTTCAACACTCTTTTGACATGAGGTTTTAGTTGCCGAAGGGTCTGTATCTGAGGGTAAGATGTATAAGTTTTTGTCTTAATTGAGGCAACGTATTATAATCAAGAAGCCTTTATGTGATGGCTCGTTATTTGGACAAGCTGTCTTCTTAAGCTTTGGTAGTTTAGTGATAAGCATTTTTATCTTACTAAAACTTCAAAGAAATGGTATTATCAACCATGTTTCCAAGGAAGAGGGTTGCTAAGCAACTTGATTTTTCAGGAAGGTATAAATGACATTCAGTTTCAGTAAATGTTTGACCCTATTTGCCTTCCCTTTTTATCTACAAGAGCAGTTAGAGCACTGTTAATGTATAATAGAAGTTTGCAGTGTATACTAGTTGAATTATACTTTGTTATAACAAACTTGGATCTCTTATTCTTATATTTGAACATGTATGGTTGAAATTCAGACCCCACATATCAGATCATAAGCATTAACTTTTTTAGAAGTCTTTATTTTTTAAATTTTTTTTCTTAAAAAAATTTTTTAATGTTTATTTTTGAGAGAGAGTGAGAGACAGACAGAGTGTGAGCAGGGGAGGGGGAGAGAGAGAGGGAGACACAGAATCTGAAGCAGGCTCCAGGCTCTGAGCAGCCAGCATAGAGCTCATGTGGGGCTCAAACCCACAGACTGATCTGAGCTGAAGTTGACGCTTAACCAACTGAACCACCCAGGCACCCTGAGAATTAGAATTCTTAATACCACTCTTCAAGGAGCTTTGGAGGCAATTCTTTTTGTTTCTTTTAATGTCATCCCATATTTTTGATACATGTGCTCTTTCTGTAAACTGCCTTGATAGGGCAGTATGGTAGAATACAAGTCACCATATAAAATTTAAATTGTCTCAAATCTGTGTGAATTCTATTTCTATATATGTTTAAATGTACTTGGCATTTCTTGTTTCTACTTATAGGGCACAAGCTTGTGAAGACAAGGTCTTTACATTACTTATCCTATTTTGTAACATGCAGGTTTTAGATGGACAAAGAATATGTTTATCATAATGAGGGGATTCATAATCCTTGAAACATATTTTTTAACTAAGTTTGTTGTTTTTTGGTAGTATTGTTTTGTTTGTTTGCTTATTTTACCTAGAAAATACAGAAGATAGATGTTTGTGTGTTGCGAAGTTTGGAAAGGAAAAATAAGAAGCCAAATTTTATTCTTACTAACTCAGAACAGATTAAGTAAGGGAGAAATAAAGCTGATGAAGGCAGCCTTTCAATGGAAGTTTGTTACTTTCCAGGAGACCTGAGAGTTGGAAGTTATAACCAATCATGACCACTAAATAGGCTCATGCATTTAAAAATCAGTATGCCATCACCAGTGACCAGAATAAAATTTGGTTGAGGGATGGGACTCCTGGTCTTGAGGTTATGTGTTTGACCCCACACTGGGTGTAGAGATTACTTAAAAATAAAAAATCTTTGGGGCGCCTGGATGGCTCAGTTAAATTAAAAAAATTTTTTTTAAATAAAAAAAAATCTTTAAAAAATTTAAAACTTGGTTTGATTTTCTTAAATATTTAACTACCATATTATGACACAATTCTGCACATTTGGGGTTTTTTTTCTCCTTTTTTTTTTTTAAAGATTTTATTTTTTAGGTAATCTCTATACCCGACAGGGGGCTCAAACTCATAACCCTGAGATCAAGAGTTGTATGTTCTATCGACTGAGCCAACCAGGCACCCCTCTTAATGATTATTTGTATTTTGATTTTTTAACTTCATGTTTCTTAAAGTTTCATTAGCAGAAATTTCAAAAAAATAAGAAGACTTTTGTATTATCAGCCTTTGATTTTTAGCTGTTTTTAGGGAAAAGGATAATTTCCTTATTTTTTATGGTGTTATTCATTTTTTCACAAAGTGTATTTCACCAGGTGTGTGAGAATTACCTGAAACCAAAACCTGCAGATCTCCAAGTCAAATTCTCATATCAATACTGATTTCATCTCTGAGGTTTGGATCCAACAGTCTGCATTTTTAACAAATACCATAGATGATTTTTCTCAGTAAAGTTTGGGAACAAGTGGTATAAGTGAATTTTAGCTTCTCTAACAGACATAACATTTTGAAGACTAATTGAAATGGCTGATTTGTGAATATTTTCTAGTTGAACCCCAGCTTATTTAAACAAAGGAAAAATTTACTCTGAAAACTACAAAAGCACTGCAAAATAAATTTCAAGTTGTTGCAGGATTTTTTTTTTTCACCTCAATACCCGGGGTTCGTTGTCTCTCCTCTTTGAAGAATGAAGAGGTGGACACAAAATAAGCAACAGGCAAAAGTTTATTAGAGTATAAGATCAGAAAGTAAGAGTAGTAGGAAGTCTCTTTTTACAGAGAGGGGACATTCAAAGTGAATGACCAAAGACTATAGGCAAGGGTCCTTGTTTTATAAGGTTCGGGTCAACCTCCTTCCCTTCCCACTTGTTCCTTCTCAGGTTCCTTCTCCCTTATTGGCTGGACAATTCTAGGTGCTGGGTTGTCCATTACTGATTGACTTGTTTCCATTCTATGAGGGGTGGTCTATGGCCATATCATTCCTTGTGGGTCATATGTTTCATGGTCTACTACTTATTTTCAATTAGGTCTTTTGTCAAATTCCTGGGGGAAGCCTGAAGGGGAGTAAGTGTGGTCTGTTACTTTCTTAAGAGGAACCTTAAGCGTGAGGGGGTTTGCTGTGGTCTGACACTCCCAGCATTGTTCCAAAATATGTGTTTTTCCCCACCCAGGGACCTCAGGTCCTAATTATTTCCCTTTCTGCCTGTTTTATCCTATTTTTTCCTATCATAAAGTGACTTATTAGCATCATTAACAGTATAATAATTGCTTTTTAAAAAACCTTTAAAAACTGAAATAAAAAACACACAATTTTCAAAATTACCAAAATAGCTTTTATGGGCCCAGCACGCTTCCGCTGCGCTACTCTGCTCCAAAATAGCTTTTATGAAGCGGTACTCCATGCTATGGAATGAATTGTGTCTTCCCCAAATTCATATGTTAAAGCCTGAATCCCCAGTATGATGGTATTTGAGGAGGGAGACTTTGGAAGGTATTAGGTTTAGATGAGGTCATGATAGTAGGGCCCTCAGGATGGAATTAGGGTTCTTGTAAGAGACATTAGAGATCTTTCTAGCTCTTTCTGTCTCTGCCTTGTGAGGACATGGAGAGAAAGTCTGTAAGCCAGTAAGAGAGCTCTCACTAGAACCTGACCATGTTGTCACCTTGATCTTGAACTTCCCAGGCTTCAGAACTGTGAGAATTACTACACTATTTTTGTTATGGCACCCTTAGCTGACTAAAGCACAACATAAATGTAAGGGATTTTTTTTTATTACAATAATTTTGTTTTTTATCAATTCCCATCCCAGCATCTATGGCAGAATGTTCCCTCTTCAAATTAAAAGTAAAACCTTCTTAGTAAGCACTATAGTGTTTAATTCTATTAATAAAATCAATTTGCAAAATTTGTCTTTGATTTTGCTAATGCCAAATCCACAGGAAAAGCTGTTTTCAGAAAAATTGTTCAACTTTTTTTAGTTGCAGTTTTCATGTTTTACTTCAGATTTTTAATTTCACATTTTGCTTATAGATTTCTTGGATTTTTGGCTTAAAATGAAGACTATCTGGTTATTAATAAAGCTCTCTACCTATGGGGGTGCCTGGGTGGCTCAGTCGGTTAAGCGTCAGACTTCAGCTCAGGTCATGATCTCTCAGTCTGTGAGTTTGAGCCCCGAGTTGGGCCCTGTACTGACAGCTCAGAGCCTGGAGTCTGCTTCTGATTCTGTGTCTCCCTCTCTCTCTGCCCCTCCCCCGCTCATGCTCTGTCTCTCTCACTTTCAAAAATGAATAAATGTTAAAAAAATAAAGCTCTGTACCTATGAAAAGGAAACAAATTTTTTATTATAAATGGTCTGTATAGTTTTACTTGTTAATGTTGCTGTCTGAATATTTCACTTCATTTTGGGTCTGTATAGTTTTACTTGTTAATGTTGCTGTCTGAATATTTCACTTCATTTTAGTGAGCCGCTTTTGCTAGCTTATTGTTATTTTAAATTAAGTAAAATCTTGCATGAAGCCTTCTTAATTATTGTCATATAGAATTTCCATTCACCTGGTATATATTGAGCATTTATTCCAAGTGTGAAAAAAAAAACTCATTTAAAATTTAGACCTGATTCTCAAAAATGTGTAATCGCGGGGCGTCTGGGTGGCTTGGTCGATTAAGCGTCTGACTTCGGCTCAGGTCATGATCTCACGGTCCGTGAGTTTGAGCACCGCCTCGGGCTCTGTGCTGACAGCTCAGAGCCTGGAGCCTGCTTCCGATTCTGTGTCTCCCTCTCTCTCTGCCCCTCCCCCGTTCATGCTCTGTCTCTGTCTCAAAAAAAACGTTAAAAAAAAATTTTTTTTAAAAATGTGTAATCGAATGACAAAGATTTTTTTTTTTTTACTCAGAACTGTGTGCCATCTCATTTATCATAAATGGTTTGGGCTATCACCGTAGCACACAAACTTATGAGCGCCAAGTAGTCCAAGTAACACAGTATATGATTCCGATAAGGCATTAAGAACACTTCTAAATGCAGGAGATCTGGGGTCTAGTTGTGAGTCTGGCAATTCACTGCCTCCCTGACTACACTTCAGTTTCTCTGTTTACAAAGTTGATTGCTGATTGTGGGACCCAAGGAATTTAACAAAAACCCCCTACCCCTGGACAAGCAGAGCAAGACTAACTCCATTTTGTGCTACACCCACCATCTCATGTATAACCCCCATATGACCTACTTATTGCTTAAGACACTCCCCCACCCTAGTCAAGCCGCTGAGCACACCCTTACTGGAAACCGGCTCATATACGAAGGCAGAACCCCTAACCGCCAAAGAATGTAAACCCCACCTTTTGCCCGCCAAGCTTGCATGCCAATTCTTAAACCCCGCCTTTTGCCCGCCAAACTTGCGCGCCCATTCTGACCAGATAGGCTAGTTCAAATGGTTACTATAGGGTAAGTTATAATTCAATTGGCCACCTGCATGTGGACTGACATGACTATGCAACTTTCTGTGTGTGTTACAATCTCATTGGCCAATGGCCCCTATAAAACTGCTACACCTCTTAACCTAGGGGTCCAAGTCTCTGCTCCGCTGTGTCGGGTATACTTGGGCCCAAGCTGGAGCTTGCAAATAAACCCTCGTGCGTTTGCATGGGTATTGGCACCTTGGTCCTCTGTTGGATTCGAAATTGGGGGTATTACACTGATGAGGACAAAACCCTAACTCCAGGATTTTGCTTTTCCTGCGTTACAAATCTAAAAGGACAATCTATTGAATAAAACCCAGCACTTGGTCTGAGTCACTGAAATGTTTGCAAAGGACTTTAAAGCTCGGCAAGAGCGCTCAGCAGATAATACCCAAAGACCATAAGGGACCCGAAGCTGATCTCCCGCGGCTCTACAAATGGAGAAACCAACCACCTTCACAGCTCAGAAGCTAATGGCCACTGGGCATAGTGATTTTCTGCCGCAGAGAAGTCCTTGCTTTCTCCCGAGGTGGCTGCGGGAAGTCGTCCTTCCTCGAGGCAGCTCACCAACCATAGGGAAGCGAGTGTGAAACACAGTAGCGACGCTCCCCCTCCTCCCGGCGCGCTCCTCCTTCCCACAGAAAAATGCGTTTCCAGGCAACCGCGGGCCGCGACGTCACTTCCTGCCATTTAAACTCGGGTCCCCACCCCTCGCTGCCCCTTCTCTGCGCTTCCACTCCCCCTCCCCTCGGTCGTGGGCTCCATTCACGCTTCCAGGGGCTTGGGGAGGGGGCGGAGGCCCGGCGCGCCAGCCGCCCCGAGTCCGGTGGGCGCCGCGCGCGCACCTGTTGTTTGCAGGCGCCCGCGCCCCTCCGCCCTGCTCTCGGCCGGCGGCGGCTGGAGCGGCCGCTGCACAGCGGGCCCGGCAGGTGGCCGCGGGCGGGGACGCACGAGCGGCCGCACCGCCGCGGCGTGGGGACGCGATGGCGGCGGCGGAGCCCGCGAGCTCGGGCCAGCAGGCGCCGCAGGGGCAGGGCCAGGGCCAGCGGCCGCAGCCACAGCCTTCCCAGGCGCAGCCTCCGCAGCAGCCGCCACCGCCGCAGCTCGGGGGCGGCGGGGGCGGCAGCAGCAGGCACGAGAAGAGCCTGGGGCTGCTCACTACCAAGTTCGTGTCGCTGCTGCAGGAGGCCAAGGACGGCGTACTGGATCTCAAAGCGGTGAGCGCGGGAGGCGGGGATGGGGGCGGACTAAGCTGCCCGCGGCCCCCGGAGAAGCCCACCCCCTTGAAGCGCGGGGTCGGGCGGCGCGGTGTGGACGCGCCCCGCGGGGACCGGGCGACCCCCCCCCCCCCCAGAGCCAGGGCCATGTGGCCGGTGCCCAGGCCCACGACTCCAGGATGGGGGAGGGACGAGGGACCGGGTGGCCCCGACCGGCCGCACAACCAATGGGGCCCGGCGCAGCGCGGGGCTCTCCACAAAGAGCCCAGTACCTGGAGCGCGCCCGCGTGGCTTCTGCTGGCGCAGGAACCCGAGGGCGCCCGAGTGTCCTAGCTGCTCCGTGTCCACCTGTGGCAGAGGCGCAGGGGGGACCTGGCACTCTGCCTGGAGACACCTGGGGATTGATTTTGCTGTTGGGAATTGATGGTTTTCATAGGCTATTCTACTTGAGACGGTGTTCCCGTTGTTAAAAACAAAACAACCCGATTTTGCGGATGAAAGAAAAAAAAAAAAAGAACTTTCCACACTCATTCCGCGTTGAAATAATAATAGTAATAAAGAAAAAAACCCTCTTCCTTGTACACTTCTTTTCATCATCCTGATGGGGGGGGGGGATATTTGATTTTAACTTAATTTGATATATGGTACAGATTTCTGAAAGTGAGATATGCCATCACACAAAAAGAGGATGTTTTATAGCTTTCCCTAAAAGAGGGGGAAGCGCTCAGTAAGCTCTCCTGTTTCTTGAGAATGTGTGCTTCCGTAGTGGACTACAGTTCACATTTTTCAAACAACAACATGCATCGAAAGCTGTTGGGTTAAACAAAATGACTTAACCGTTCCAAGCAGGATTTGGAAGGATTCCACAACGCTGAGGAGCAGGAGACTGTGATTACTTGAATTAAAATTCAACCAGTGCCCCAAGTTTAAGTAAGAACGAAAGCTTTGAAAACAGAAATTACTAATGAGTTGTTAATCACTGCAGACATCTCCTAGCCATGTCCCCGATATCTGAAATCTGATTTTACACTGATGATTGGTCCCAACAGCCAGAGGAGTGCAGGAGGGACCACCTCACCTGGCTTGAAAGAGTGACAGAGACCATCAAGGCTGTGCCTAGAGCAAGAGAAGGGGCATCTGAGAGAGAGCATTTTATAGTACTTCCTGAAGGTAGAGAGGAAGGAAGACCCAAGGGCCTTCCCGACTGTAGCCCAGAGGGTGCTTGCTGTTTTGTCTGAGAATGCCCATTTCTTTCCCTGAGCACAGTAGGTGTTCCTTAAGTGATCGTGGAATTGAATTATTCGGATTCCAATGAGGCATGGTAGGTGCGTTTTGCATTTGGGGAAGTAGTTTCTGCTATCTTCTTTTTTGAAGTGTTATTGCTGGAATTTCCTCCCAACTCTGGAAATTCCTTGTTTTTTCTATAGCCTCTTCCTCCCTTGCTTCCTCCCTGAAAGTACTTTATGGCATATATAGTATTTAGATTGTCAAGAACTAAAATGGATTTGGTTTAAAGGATTTCAGAGGAAGCCATGAGGTCATCAGAGTGCCAGACGTGCTACAAAACACGGCTTGTAAACTATCGTTCAAAATCTAGACATTCAGTTGTATCCTGAATTTACTGTGTAAATGGGTGTGCTTTCAGTAGAGGGAATCAGGGAACTTTGGGGTTTTCCAGATACAGCTGCACTCTGAGGGTTTAACTTTGAGGACTTTCTTTCTTTCTTTCTTTTTATTTTATTTTTTTTTTAACATTTACTATTGAGAGACAGAGAGACACAGAGCGTGAGCAGGGGAGGGACAGAAAGAGGGGGAGACACAGAATCTGAGTTAGGCTTCAGGCTCTGAGCTGTCACCACAGAGCCCCACACGGGGCTCGACACCAGGCTCGACATGGGGCTTGAACTCATAGACTGCGAGATCATGACCTGAGCCGAAGTCAGTCGCTCAACCAACTTAGCCACCCAGGCACCCCAAACTTTGAGGACTTCTTTCTCAACTCACCTGGCAAAATGATGGAACTTTGCATTTCTTGCTTTTAAATTCTTAAGACTTCCTCCTGTTTGATCTATGGCCATTGCATTGTTCTCCAGAAGTCACAGGAACAGTGAGTAGAGAGTGGAGTTTAACAGTTCATAACAACATTGTTTCACTCATCCTGGAACTTTCCTTAAAAGTTTCAAAAGTTTTTGCAGTTACGTTTTGTCTCTTTATATCAGTGATTTTTTTTTTTTTTTTTTTACTCCTAAGGTACACTTTGAGTATCATTCTTTTTCACATATACATGAAAAATATACATACTTCATTTATTTACGTATATTTTTTTCAATTATTTTCATGTATGTGTAAAATCTTACTCATGTAAAAATCTTGCAGTGAAATCTTTCCAGTGATGCTTCTTACTGTGAACCATGACATACATTATTGAAAAATAACATAATGCTCCATCTTGGTGATGCATTTCTTCTTCATAACATAACTGAGAACGTAGACCAATAAAGCAAATAAATTCTAATAAAGCTGTTCAAGTATAATTTAACAATTAGAAGGGATTAGAAACACCTCGAAAGTGTTTTGAGAAACTTAATCATATCTCCTTCCCACACCACATAGTCTCGTTTATAAAAGTGGGTACAGTAGTCACATCTCTTTATTCCAGTGAGATGACACATTACCTCATGGTCCTCAAGCTTTATCTGGTTTGCCAGCTTATGCTGTTAATAGCTACCATTTATTGAGAGTTTGTTCCAGGCTTTTTACAGATCTTAACTAATTTTATCATCTTAACAACTTGGAAACTTGAGCCTAACTAATGCCCCCATTTCACAGGTGAGAAAACTGACATGTTAAGTAGCTTGCCCAATATCATGAAGCAGAAAGTGACAGAGCTGAGATTTGAACGTAGACCATTTTTCTTACTATGCTATAATTCCTTTTAGTATTCCTTAAAACAAAACAAAAAACTTCTCATTTAAGTTTTTCATCTGTGTAAGAACATGGAATGTTTCTTGTAACGAAACATGAGTTTTTGCATGATTATTTTTATCCCTCTACCCATGACAGAAGAGAGAGGTATTGAGCTATCACTTGAAAAATGAGGGTATTGATGGTAAATTCCACATTATTTTACAAATTAAATTAGGGTTCTACTTTTCCAGAAGTAAGAATTTAAAGAACTGTTAAGATAGTCAGAACTGTCTATTGTTTTGGAAACTCCTGTTAAGTATAATTTCTATCTGAGTTTCTTTACTTGCCATTTTGGGACCATCTTGAACTTTTTAAAGCATGATTAAGATGGCTTATCTCTTATAATTATGTTACAAATTGACTGCATGGTCCCTAGGTTAAAATGATAAAGTATTTACGATGTTTCTTATCTCACAGGTCCCTGACTCATACCCATTTATGATTAGCTAATTAATATATGCCCTGGATGAAATAAATAATTTAACGTAACGTCTTTGTGGCATAAAGCAAAGATTTGGTGTCACAGAATAAAGACAGAATTAGCCTGGGGAAAGATATATTAGTAGTACAGCCAGAACTTTAGTGCATGCTTAAAAATTCTAAGGACAGGTTCACTTCTAAGTGTATAGCCCAAAGATTTGGAAAGCAGGTCTTAAACAGATACTTCTGTACCCCGTGTTCATAGCAGCATTATTCATAATAGCCGAAAGATAGAAGCAGTGCAAATGTCTATCAACAGATGAATAAACAAAATGTGATATGTACACACAATGGAAGATTATTCAGCCTTCAAAAGGAAGGAAATTCCGAAACATGCTACAACATAGATGAACCTTGAAGACATGCCAGTTACAAAAGGTAAATACTGTGTAATTCCTGTTACATGAAGTAACTAGAGTGGTCAAGTTCTTAGAGACAGAAAATAAAAGATTGCCAGGAGCTAGGAGGAAGGGGAGAGAGAGAAGTTTCATGGGTCAACACATTACGGGCTGAACTGTGTTCTCAAAATCCATATGGTGAAGCCCTAATTCTCGTACCTCAGAATGTGACTGTATTTGGAGATAGGGCCTTTAAAGAGATGATGAAGTTAAAATGAAGTCATTGGGATGGGGACTAATCCGATCAGAATGGTGTTCTTAGAAGAAAGGAAATTTGGACACACAGATGCCAGGATGCATGTCCACAGAGGGAAGCCTGTGAGAGGACACGATGAGAGGGTGACCATCTGCCAAGAAGAGAGGCTTCATGAGAAACCAAACTTGCCAACAACTTGGTCCTGCGCTTCTAGCCTCCAAAAGTGTCAGAAAATAAATTTCTGTTGTTTAAGCCACCCGGTCTGCAGTCCTTTGTTACGGCAGCCCCAGCAAACTAATGCTATGGATTTGGAGTTTGTCGGATGAGAAGAGTAGTGGGGTCTGGTTGCACATCAGTGTGAATATACTTAAAACTACTGAACTGCACACTTAAAACTGGTTAAGGTGGTAAATTTTATACCACGTGTATTTTACCAGAATTAAAAAAAAAACATATAAAACAACAGCGATACTACGACATCCCTACTAGAATGGCAAAATAACACAAAACACTGAATACTGGTGTGAATGTGGGACAACAGGAACTCTCATTACTGGTGGGAATGTAAATGGTACAGACCCCTTGGAAGACCATTTGGCAGCTTTTAGGAAGCTGAACATAATCTTCCCATGCGATTCAGTAATCACACTACTTGGCATTTACCCAAATGAGTTGGAAACGTGGGTCTGCCTGCATATGGATGTAGATACCAGGTTTCTTTATAATTGCCCAAACTTGGAAGTAACCAAGATGTCCTTTGGTAGGTGAATGGATAAATAAACTGGCATGTTCCGACAAAGAAATACTATTCAGTGTTTTTTGTTTGTTTGTTTATTTATTATTTTTAAAAATTTTTTTTTTTCAACGTTTATTTATTTTTGGGACAGAGAGAGACAGAGCATGAACGGGGGAGGGGCAGAGAGAGAGGGAGACACAGAATCGGAAACAAGCTCCAGGCTCTGAGCCATCAGCCCAGAGCCCGACGCGGGGCTCGAACTCACGGACCGCGAGATCGTGACCTGGCTGAAGTCGGACGCTTAACCAACTGCGCCACCCAGGCGCCCCTGTTTGTTTATTTTTTTAAAAAAAGCTATCAAGCCATGAAAAGACATGGGAGAACTTTAAATGTATATTACTTAGTGAGAGAAGCTGATATGAAAAGGCCACATACTATAAAATTCCAACTTTATAGCTTTCTGGAAAAGGCAAAACTATGGAGACAGGGAGAGATCAGTAGTTGCTGGAAGTTCTCGAGAGGGCAGAGCACAAGAGAAATGTTTGGGGCAATGAAACCACTGTGTATGACACTGTAATGGTGGGTATATGTCATTACATATTTGTTAAAACCCACAGAACGTATAACACCAAGAATGAACCCTAATGTAAACTCTGGACTTTGAGTGATATGACATGTCAATGTAGACTCATCATTTTATTTTTTAATTTTTTCAACGTCTATTCATTTTTGAGAGACAGAGGCAGAGCATGAGTGGGGGATGAGCAGAGAGAGAGGGAGACACAGAATCTGAAGCAGGTTCCAGGCTCCCGGCTGTCAGCACAGAGCCTGACTTGGGGCTCAAACCTACAAATCTGAAGATCATGATCCGAGCCGAAGTCAGACGCTTAACCGACTGAGCCACCCGGGTGCCCCTAGATTCATCAATTTTAACAAATGTCTCTGGTGAGAGATAATGATAGTGGGGGAGGCTATGCCTCTGTGGTGGCAGGGGTCTATGGGGAACTCTGCTTTCTGCTCAGTTTCGCTGAGAACCTAAATCTCCTCTAAAAAATAAAATTATTAAAAATGCACATAAAAAGGTGATCTGGATACATCTATTCCAATGACTAATTATTCAACATCAACCCAATATCAATAACCCTCATAACAAAAGTGTACAGGAGATCTATCTCCATTTTGCTGATAGGAAAGTGAGGTGTGATGAGGTTAAGTGGCAATCGGTATCCATAGTATCTAAAGCCCCACGTTGGATGTAGAGCTTACTTTTAAAAAAGAAGAAAGAAAAGGAAAAGAAAGAAGAAAAGTTTTGGAGTGCCTGGCTGGCTCAGGCAGTGGTGCATGCAACTCTTGATCTCGGGGTCATGAGTTCTAGCCCCACATTGGGCACAGAGCTTTCTTAAAAAAAAAAAGTATCCACAGAATTGACATATAAATGCCAGAATTGACACCCTGAACCACCGCGGTAAGCAAAACATGTACCCACCTCCAAAGTTTTGGTGTCATTTCAAAAACAACTTCAGTACAAAAAAGGAGAAGAAAAAAGAAAAAGAAGTCAGCCATCTCGCTTTTCCATCTCTGGACAGGATAAATAGGCTTGTATCCAAGACAGTAGTTCTGAGTTCTCGGTCCCAGCAGTGTGTCCTTGGGCAAGCCTCATAAGCTGTATATCTTACTGAAATAGAATGTACAAAAGGCATATAGTTGCCCCCAGGAGGAGGAAGTGATGTAGCCACCATAACTAGAGGCAGTGTCTTGTGTGAAAAGTACCAGGCAAGTTTTATTTTTGCACTAAGCTAACAGCCCCTCCCCGCCTTTGAAGAAAGGTGGGGGCCTGAAAGGGATTATAACAGTATTTCTCAATGTGTAGATGGAATAGCAAATGTATCAGACTCTCCTGGATCTTATTAAAAATACAGACTCTAATGTTGGACCTGAGAGATCGGGTTATGTAGGGCTAGAGAAGGGGCCTAAGAATTTGCATTTTAAACAGATACCCCATGGGATTCTGATTCCTGCTGGCATTTGAGAGCCATGGAATGAATCCTGCTGCCTCTCCTTTTCCCATCCTATTCACAAATCAGAAATAGCTTCTAGTGTTAGGAGCTAAGATTGGTGAGTTCTGCATTTGGGAAAATGTGAGAAGTTGGGGATTGAAAAGGTCCCCCTTTCATATGCTCTGATATAGTTACTGCTCATATCTTTGAATTGCAACATATTAGAGCTCTTAAATCTTACACTGCTAATTAAAGGGCCTAATTTCAAGTGGAAATTAAACAGTTTTGAGAATTATTCTATAATAGAATAAAGGAAAATCCACTTTTACAGTACAATTCTCGACTTTTAGGAAGAAGAGAATCCCAAGATTTTGAAAGTTTGCATTTAATGTTGAAAAAGAGCAAAATCAGCACGACTTTGGCCGAATCTCCATTATGTGTGTTCCGGGGGACTAAGCAACAAATGCAGTGATGCTCAAAAGGGTGAAAGGGCCTCAGTGAGTGGGGAAGGGTTCTTTCCTGGAGTGAAGAGCTTGTAGAGTCAGGAACATACACATTTGGGGAGCATTCTTAACAAGGGTAGGAAGGAGTTTCCAGTTGACAGCCGCTGTTAACTGAGATTATATTAGCAGTGTCCTGGTGTGGTGGTTAGGCTTTCACTGATTTTATACCTCATTGTCTTTCTATATGTTATTAAAAGTTTAAAAGGTAACTGTTAACTGACCAGAAACACACTTTGAACTGCTGGCACACTTTAAGAGGGGAAAATAACACAGCTTAACAAATCCATGAAAAGGTAACACCATGAAAGCATAATACACAAAATACATCAAATAAGTAATAACCTGTTTCTATAGTACATGTGAATGTATGCAATTCCTTTTTTAATAGAGTTGTGTAGATGAAAAAGAATTCAGACAATTCTGGTGTTGACAAGTAACTTGCCAACAAAGGACTCAAAAAGTTGAAGGCAGACTGGCAAGAAAGAAAGAGAAAAGAAATTAGGGGTGAAAGTAGTAACTTTCAGATGAAGTCTACCTTAATATCGAGAGTACTAGGGGAGCCTGGGTGGCTCAGTCGGTTAAGTGTCCGACTGCGGCTCAGGTCATGATCTCACGGTCTGTGAGTTTGAGCCCTGCGTCAGGCCCTGTGCTGACAGCTCAGAGCCTGGAGCCTGTTTCAGATTCTGTGTCTCCCCCTCTCTCTCTGACCCTCCCCTGTTCATGCTCTGTCTCTCTCTGTCTCAAAAATAAATAAACGTTAAAAAAAAAACTAAAAAAAAAAAAAGAGTACTAAATGGTATAAACCATTAGGAATCCTAGAAAAGAAGGAGTCAATAGGATCCAAATGGGGTGAATGTTTTGAGTAGGGAAATACATTTTTTATATCTATTTTTACTCTTCAGAAGCTTTTTTTCATACTTCATTGTGCTTGACTATCTTCCCAAGTGTTAAAGTTAGTTCACAGGTAGGGGTGTTTTATTATGATATACCTTTCCAAGAACAAAGTTTCCTTATTACTTTAAGGGAGAAATTGGATCAATAATAGTGATAATAGCTAATACAACTATAGTGCCTACCATGTGCCAGGCACTCTTTAAGTGTTTCAGATATGCTCATTTAATCCTTACAATAGTAACATCTTAGGGATGCCTGGGTGGCTCATTTGGTTAAGTGTCCAACTTCTGCTGAGGTCATGATCTCACGGTTCAGGAGTTTGAGTCCCATGTCAGGCTCTGTCCTGACAGCTCAGAGCCTGGAGCCTGCTTCGGATTCTGTGTCTCCCTCTCTCTCTGCCCCTCCCCCACTTGCCCTCTGTCTGTTTCTCAAAAATAAATAAGAAACAAAAAATTCATACAGGCCAGGAAATTGAGGCACAGAGAGGCTAAGTAACTTGCCCAGGGTCATAAAGTTAAAGCTGGGCCTGGGGGTGCCTGGGTGGCTCAAGTTGGTTGAGTGTGTGACACTTGACTTTGGCTCAGGTTGTGATTCCCCAGGGTCGGGGCGGGGGTGGGGGGGATTGAGCCCCATGTCAGGCTCCGTGCTGAGCGTGGAGCTTGTTTAAGATATTCTCTCTCTCTCTCTCTCTCTCTCTCTCTCTCTCTCTCTCTCTCTCCCCCTCCCCCTCCCTCCCTCCCTCCCTCCCTGCCTCCCTCCCTTCCTCCCTCAACTCTCTCTTCCCCCCTGAACCCTCCTCCCCCACTGGTGCTCTTTCTCTAAAAAAGAAATAAAGTCGGGCCAATCTCCGAGCATATTCCCTCACTTCTGTGCCTTACGTCAGCAGGAAGATACAAAATGTGCAGAGGCAAATCCAAATGGTAGAAGAGCAAATGCACACTTGATTTTGTTCTTGTTCTAAAAAGTTAATACTTATGAGAAAAGAATTTCCAAAGCAGTTGAAGACTTAGACGAGATCTAGAGTTTCCAATTTATAGATTTCAGAATTTCATCAGCCTTTTCCTACTTAAATAGATACTTTATCAAATACCTTCTTTTCTTCTTTTGAGTAATCTTTGGTGACTTGAGTAAAACAATAAAACTGAAGTTCCTTATTATTATTTTAAACATTTATTTATTTTGGGAGGGAGAGAGAGAGAGAGAGCAAGCAGGGGAGGAGCAGAGAGAGAGGGAGAGAGAATCTCAAGCAGGCTCTGCAGCTGTCAGCTCAGAGACTGATGCGGACTCGAACTCATGAACCATGAGATCATGACCTGAGCTGAAACCAGAAGTCAGACACTGAGCCACCCAGGCACCCCTGAAGTTCCTTTTTAAAAGCGTATGCAGAATTTATTCAAAGGTTCAAGCTTCCAGTTATAAAATAAATAAGACATGGGAATAAAAGTATAACATAGGGGATATAGTCACTAATATGTAACAACTTTGTATGGTGACAGGTGGTAGCTGGGTTTATCATGGTGATCAGAATGAATATAAATGTTGAGTCACTGAGTAATACACTTGAAACTAATAAATTATTGTATGTCAACTATACTGCAATAAAAACAAATATAAGGGGCGCCTGGGTAGCTCAGTCAGTTAAGTGTCTGACTTCGGCTCAAGTCATGATCTCATGTTTTGTGAGTTTGAGTCCCGCATCGGGCTCTGTGCTGATAGCTCAGAGCCTGGAGCCTGCTTCAGATTCTGTGTCTCCCCCTCTCTCTCTGTCCCCACCCCCCCCCACTCATATTCTGTCTCTCTCTGTGTCCCAAAAACTGAATAAACATTAAATATATATATATATATATATATATATATATATATACACACACATATATATATATATATAAATTAGAACAAATTTAAAGCTCAAGCAATTGCACTACTAGGTATTTATCCAAAGGATAAAAAAAAAATGCTGATTCAAAGGGGCACATGCACCCCAGTGTTTATAGCAGCGCTATGAACAATAGCCAAATTGTGGAGACAGCCCAAATGTCCATCGACTGACAAATGGATAAAGAAGATGTGGTGTGTGTGTGTGTGTGCGTGTGTGTGTGCGTGTGCGTGTGCGTGTGCGTGTGTGTGTGTGTGTGTGTGTGTGTGGAGAGAGAGAAAGAGAGAGAAAGAAATACTACTCGGCAATCAAAAAGAATAAAATCTTGAATTTGCAACAACATGGATGGAACTAGAATATATTATGCCAGGCAAATTAAGTCAGTCAGAGAAAGATAAATATATGATTTCACTCATGCGAAATTTAAGAAACAAAACATGAACACAGTGCAAGGAAAGGAAACATAAGATAAAAACAGAGGGAGGCAAACCATATGAGACTGTTAAATACAGAGAACAAACTGAGGATTGCTGTAGGGATGTTGGGTGGGGGGATGGGCTAAATGGGTGATGGGGAACTCCCCTACAAGGGGCGGGCCCTTGTGATGAGCACTGGGTGTTATATATAAGTGATGAATCACTAAATTCTACTCCTGAAACCATTATAACACTATATGTTAATTAACTTGGATTTAAATAAAGTTAGACACGATACTGGTATATGTATCAATATCATATTTATGGATGACAGTTTGAGGTATTTGAAAGGACTGGAGATTTTTTAGGAGAAATTCCTTTGGGGCAGGATACTGAGTGGGAATTAAAATACTGTGTGCTTAGTGCTGCTTCTTGAGGGAGGCTTTTGTATCCTTAAAGTAAGTTCTTTATGTTTGGTATTTCATTTCCTTATTGATTTAACATCCATCCCCTCCAGATCCATTGTACACAATGGCAGCCTCTTCCAGGAACTCTCCTTTTTGCCTCCACCTTAAGTAAGCTCTCTTTTATTCAGCCTCTTGTAACACTTTATCTCTACTGTATGGGGCTGTTCAATTTTTAGACCTCATTCTCTAGCACAAGGTGTTACCCACAGCCTTAGATACCTACACAGTTCTTGTGTTACAAGTACCAGTGGCACTTTGCTTATTCAGTGCAATTTTTACAGCTTGGGAATTTTGATGGCACACCACACTTATTTAAAATCTTGAAATTATAGAGCCCATTTGAAAAATTCTGCCACAAACTTATGAATATGGAATTAATGCCAAATTCCATTTGGTTATCCATTAGCTTTCTGAATCTGTATCCTATCAAATGGGGAAAATGGTAACTACTTTGCAAAATGGTGTGAGCCTTAAATTAGGTGACATCTTCAGAAGATCCTCTTACACAGTTATCCCATTACTGGCTTATCAATGGTCTTAACTGTGGGTCGAAATCAAACATTCTACATGTTAATTACCTTTGGCAGTATATGAAATTACCTAATAATTTCATATCCCACACCTTATAGGATAGACCAACAGAAAATCCATGTGGCACAGTTGAAAGGCAGTTCACTCAGTTTTTAAAATTTCTTAAAAATATTTTATGGGCACTCTGGGTGGTACATCACTTGAGTTCTTTTCACCTCATTGTCGGCATCCCATCATCTGTATGTGTCTGTGCATGTGCATTTATATGCGCAATTCATTATCAAATTGGTTTTATATAGTATTTCCATAGCACCTTCTTTACTTTTGGATTCTGGCCCAATTTCGTGTAGTGTTAGTTTCTGAAGCACAGTAGCTAAAACACTGAGTACACATGTATTGACGGTTATGGGCCGGGAAGAGAGTCAAGTACCTGCTTTGCAGATGGAGAACCTGAAAGACGGGATGTTTCCCATAGTTATTGTTTTTATGTTAGTGCTTTTGAATGCAACATCATGCTCCATCAGGAGAACATTCTTGAACAAATGAGCTGCAACTAATCTTAACTCAAATAAACCTACCACATAATCTTTCCCTCCCAGAGTTAACACAGGGTCTTAGTGGACTCATTTGTTAAAGTGAAGGGGTGGGGCCAGGAAATTCTTTAAGCCCTTTTTAGCACTTGTATGCGACCTCAGCTGTCCTGATTTAGCTTGCCCACCTCTTAATGGTATCACAAGCTTTAATTTTTTTCCATGTATAGATACCACACTGTTTACAAGTGGTGACATATTTTTAAATTTCTTTTTAAACATTTATTTATTTTTGAGAGACAGACAGACAGACAGAATGGGGGAGGGGCAGGGAGAAGGGGAGACCCAGAATCCAAAGCAGGCTCCAGCCTCAGAGCTGTCAGCACAGAGCCGGACATGGGACTCAAACCCACGAACTGTGAGATCATGACCTGAGCCAAAGTCATATGCTTAATCAACTGAGCCACCCAGGTGCCCCAGTGGTGACATTTTTAGAAAAGGATTTAGTATTTGGAGGGGAGATGTATTTCTTTCAGAGGATTATGTTTATTTTTCCCTCAACTTGAGTTGGTTTGGTACAAATAGATGCTTCCTTTATGTTTTATAGGTCAGATCTATAATAGCAAATGTAACCTTCTTAAGTACATTTGATGCATGCACATGTGCATTTCTTCAATAGCTAATTGGCAACATGGGATGAGGATGTACTCTTATTGCACGTGGGTCTCACTTCAAATTCACCACCACTAACTTCAAAAGTAGTGATGGGGTCCAGCATTCCTTTTACACTACTTACTCTCTCACTCTCCTAGATGAATATTTTACACTTTCTCCTTTTTTCTAAACCATTAAATGCCTCCTCCTCCCTTTCTCCCCCACCCCCCTCCCTCCACTAGCCTCCACTTAGGAGAAAATAGAAAGCAACCAGGAGGAAATGTCTAGTCTCTCTTCCTATCTTGTCTATTATCGTACCTACATCTGCGCTGGTCACTCGGCTGGACTTCAGTTATTAATATGCCTCATTATTATCTAAGACTATTCCTCAGCCTGTCTGATTCACATTCCCCTGTGCCTACCGACAGCTGTCCCTTCTCTCCTGCATGGTTAATTATCCCTCTTCCTCCATTACCGGGCAGTTCTTATCAGCACAACTCACATGTTGAATTAGCTCCAATCTTTAAAAGAAAAGAGAAAGGAAGGGGAAAAACTTCCTGGCCGGACCCCACAACTCCCTGCTGCTGTTGCCCCATTCTTCTATTCTGTTCCTCTTTGCAGCAGAACTCTTCAAAAGAGTTGTCTACTCTAGCTTTCTTTCCACTCTGGTGTAATTTCTCCGTTAAGGCTTTGACTCCATTACTCTGCCAAGACAGCTCTGACCAAGGTCACCAGTGACCTTGCCAAAGTCAAATCCATGATCAGGTCTCATGCTCATCTGACTCACCCTGACAGCAGTACTTGACATGGTCACTCTTACTTATACTCTTCCCTTGGCCTCCAAGACCCCACTCTTCCTACTTCTCTGTCTTCAGTGGCAAGTTGCTCCTCCCTTCCCAGATCTTAAACACTGGAGTGTGCTGGGCTAAGCCTTTAGATGTCTTCTCTTTCTGTGCTTACCTGCTAGGTGAATCCAGTGGGTTCCATCCCTGTGACCTAAAATGTCTATTTACTGATGACTACTGAATTTGTATCTCTAGCTTGGACTTGTCCTACCCCACACTCTCGTGTCCAGTGGTCTTCCGAACTACTCCCCTTGGAGGTCAAATTGTTCAAAGCCAAGTTCCTGAGCCAAAGGAGGAAACCAATAGGTTTCCTCCAACCTATTCTTCTGCAGTCTTCTTCATGGCCAGTTGCTCATGTCATAAACTGTGGAGTTACCCTTAACTCTGCTCTCAGATCTACTACCTGCTATATCTTCAAAATATATTCTGAATCTCAGCATTTCTCACAACGCCCACAGCTGCCTCCTTCATCCAAGCAGCTAACCATCTCTTGAATGGATTATTGCCATTGCCTTCTTGGTGGCCTCTTTTTTTCTACCCAGAACAGCCAGAATGAACCTGTTCTATGCTAAAGCATAGCACCAAATCACCATGTGCTCGGAGCCTTCCAGTAGCTTTCCATTTCACTGGGAGTAAGAGCTGAAGTCTTTACGATGGCCTGCAAGACCCCAGTGATCTGGCCCCTTGGCATATGGTGTTACTGTCTTTATCTCTCTCATTTCCCTTCCCACCCTCCCTCCCATCTTTTCTCCCTTCTTTCCTTTTTCCCCTTTTCTCTAACTCTTCTCCCTCTCACTCACTGTTCTGCCCATACTGACTTCCTGTCTTTCCCTGAAGGAAGTAAGCATATTCCCACTTCAGAGCCTTTCTTTGTTCTTGCTGCTGCTTGTCAGATGTTCTGACTGCTGCTTGTCAGCAGTCACTTTCTCCATTCAATTCAAATGCTTCCTTATTCAGGGGGCTTTAAAATTCTGTTAAATATAGTCCCTACATGCATTCCTCCTAACATAATTATTTGTTTATTATTACCTTCTTTCCCTTCTTTGAAGGCAGGGACTTTGTTCTGTTACTACTCTATCCGTGAGACACAGAACCAGCTTGGCACATCACAGGTGCTAAACGAATGAAGGTGGTGGTTGTGATTCATTTTATGATTCCATTAAGTATGATGTCTTGAATTACTTCATAAAACTATAAGAATTCATACAATTTTTCAAAATACTACATACAACGTGATAGGTCAAGATACACAAAAACTCTAAATCTCCTCCATGATCCCCTGCTTCAATCTGTATCTGATGATGAGGCTATTACTTACCAGGATTGAAGTATTAATTATGCAGCAGACATTGTGCTTAGATTATCTAGTTGAGTCTCTACAATTCAGGTATGTTATTACTCCATTTTACAAAAAGGGAAATGAGGCTTAATGAGTTTGAGACCAGCTGAAGATGGGAAGTGCCAGCACTGGGATTGGATCTCTGTGTGCCTAACTCCAGAACCTAACATCCAAAGAAGATGGGGCTGCTAAATAAAAGCCTCCAGGAGATTGCCCTTTTTTTTTTCTTCCAATGTTTATTTTTGACAGACAGAGAGAGACAGAGCATGGGGGGGGGGGGGGGGGGAGGGGCAGAGAGAGAAGGAGAGACACAGAATCCAAAGCAGGCTCCAGGCTCTGAGCTGTCAGCACAGAGCCCGATGTGGGGCTTGAACCCACCAACCGCGAGATCATGACCTGAGCTGAAGTCAGATGCTTAATGAACTGAGCCACCCAGGCGCCCCAGGAGATCCTTTTTAAGACATATGTTCTGTATGTGCTGGTCCTTTATGTGTTTATATACTTAAATAGAAAAGTATCTAAGAAATAATGTTTAGTTTTGGAAATTAAAGGACTAAAATTTGTAATTGTTAAACCATAATAAATTATAAACTAGATAGATTATAAGCTTTATTCTTTGTTTAAAAAAATGTTTATTTATTTATTTTTGGTGGGGAGGGAGAGAGAGAGAGACAGAGAGAGAGAGAATCCCGACATGGGACCCGATCCCACAACTGTGAGATCATCACCTGAACTGAGATCAAGAGTCTGATGCTTAACCAACTGAGCCACCCAGACACCCTGATAGATTATCAACTGTAAAAAGTCTTGAGCTAAAAGTGAGCATTGATGGCCCTCTGCCTGATGACTGTGATTGCTCTTGCAATCTAATTTATACAAATGTGTCCTAATACCCTAACCAGTGAGCTATTGCTATGGTTGTGAAGGCTTTTGTGTGTGAGTACATAGATACAGGTAGAGCTGGCTTGGAGTGCTCTGGGTTACTTCTTAAGACGGCCTCTTCAGAGGGAAGTGAGATGAATTCTCAACTTCAGATTTTTTTTTTTTAATTTTTTTTTTTCAACGTTTTTTATTTATTTTTGGGACAGAGAGAGACAGAGCATGAACGGGGGAGGGTCAGAGAGAGAGGGAGACACAGAATCGGAAACAGGCTCCAGGCTCTGAGCCATCAGCCCAGAGCCCGACGCGGGGCTCGAACTCACGGACCGCGAGATCGTGACCTGGCTGAAGTCGGACGCTTAACCGACTGCGCCACCCAGGCGCCCCTCAACTTCAGATTTTTATAGTTAACTTTGCAGGAGATTATTTCTCTTTAGAAAAACAGCTTCGAACTCAAGAAACTTTATGAAGGGGAGGAAACTGCTAAGCTGAGTGCAAGGAAAGAGGAAGTCAACAAAACCATGCCTAGTCCTTTTAATTTTCTGGTTCTCTAGAAGAGATGGAACTAAACTAGTCAGAGTTGGGAACTCAGAGCTTCAGTTTCTGGTTCTTCATTCTCTCTGTCATATCCTACTTACTCTCCTGGCCCATTGACTGAGGCATGGATCCCCTTCCTGAAGATCTGAATAATTACACAGTGGTAACTTGGTATTTTGGTAGCACAAGAAATGGATTGGTAGAATTGACATTAAATGCCTGTGAAGTTGGTCACACTTGCTCCCTGTAGAAAGTAAGTCCAGATTGCAAAAATATGCTTCCCTGGATTGTGTGTGTGTGTGTGTGTGTGTGTGTGTGTGGCTATGTTTTTAAAGAATTAAGAAAGTAATAATGCTTTGGGAGAGCTGCAAACAATAATGTGAAGCTAAAATCTGTTCATTAATTTGGATAATGTGCTGAATATTGTCAGTAAGGACATGAATGTGTTTTTTCATTATTACCATGACTCTTACAGTGTGACTCCACATTCAAGATAGGTTATTGTCTAACTCACCCCGAAAAAGAGCTGTAGGATAACCTTTTTTTTTTTTTTTTTTTTTAACACTTATTTACTTTTGAGACAGAGAGAGAGCATGAACAGGGGAGGGTCAGAGAAAGAGGGAGACACAGAATCTGAAACAGGCTCCAGGCTCTGAGCTGTCAGCATAGAGCCCGACGCAGGGCTTGAACTCACGGACTGCGAGATCATGACCTGAGCCGAAGTCAGATGCTTAACCGACTGAGCCACCCAGGTGCCCCAGGATAACCTCTTTTTTAAGATTGTGTCTGTTCCATTGGGGAACAAAGCTCATAAATGTGAGTGGGAACCAATCAGAGAAACAGTACAACATTCCTGCATTTATTGATGTCATGGTGGCATGAAATATTTTTGTTGACCTTACTTTTGTTTAGTCAGACTACCAGGTTTTTGGATAATATTTGCTGGTACCACAACTTAGTGATATGAATTTTGATTTCTTGTTGATTTTATGCTTTGTGTTGGGATGGCATGATTCACTCCTCCATTTTCATTGTGAGTTAAAAAAATGCAGATAGCGTATTTCAAGGTACTGAAGTGTGTGTATAATTTAGAACTCCCCAAATATCTTAATTACTAACAAGCTGCTGAGATATAATTTTTCAAAGTTTCAAAAAACAATAAAGGCTGTTTTTAGGTGATTGTATATGAACAGATAAAATAGGAAGTGATGTGGGTAGATAATCAGGAGCTCCTTCTCAGGATTAGTCCATAAGGTGACATGAAGTATTCTCACTGTGTTCTTTTATTTTTGTGGGCTTTGTGTCATGACCCTTTATATATTTTTTTCCCATTCTAACATCTGCTGGCTTTTAAATGGGATAATTTCTTTGGTATTTGCAATGTTTGAGAGATACTTTGAACATACTGGTTAAATTTGGCATTGGGTTCTCATGCTGTGAACTTCATAATCAACCTTTTTTTAAATTTTAAAATAGGAATTGCCCTTTATTTCATTGTTCTTTGTCTCCCCCGTCCCCTTTTTAAAAACAGGCTGCAGATACTTTGGCTGTGAGGCAAAAAAGAAGAATTTATGATATCACCAATGTCTTAGAGGGAATTGACCTGATTGAAAAAAAGTCAAAAAATAGTATACAATGGAAGTAAGTTACAAACCAATACCCTACTCTAAAACCTTTATTTTTCTTCCTGATGCTGTATAAAATCTGACCTTTATACCGTCTGGCTCTCCCTCTCATTTGGCCTGGTATTCTCAACAGGCCCCTCTCTTTCCCTGGACACTGCTCTGGGCCTCTGTATGTGACTCCTATGTTGGGATATTCCCTTGCTGTCTCCACTGTCTGATTTACACACTGAAAATTCAAATCTTATTTTCTCCCTCAAGCTACTCATTTGGCACACACTGCATACTGCTTTGTATTATTGATCCCTTTCTGCGTGAGCATTTAGCTTCCCAACTAATATAAACTCCTTAAGAATAGGAACTATGTCCTATATATAGGAATATGACCTTGTGTATAGTGGTTGATTGAAATGCATGTTGTCATTCATTAACTGTTGTATGGTTGTATGTTTGAATGTGAAAAATACTTTCTGTCCTGCAAATTCGTCCTCTTTGGCCCTAGTTTTTTCTTTTGTTTTGTTCTGTTTTAAAGCCAGAGTCTCACCAAAATATTAAAAGGTTGTAATTTACCAGCATCTCAGTCTATATCATGCGACTTCCAGGTGTAACTATGTAGCTTTGACATCCTTTTCTTTCTTTCTTTTTTTAAGTTTATTTATTTTGAGACAGAGAGAGAGACAAATGGGGGAGGGACAGAGAGAGAGAATCTCAAGCAGGCTCTGCGCTGCCAGCACAGAGCCCAATACGGGACTCGAACCCATGAGCCATGAGATCACGACCTGAGCCGAACTCAGATGCTCAGCTGACTAAGCCACCTACATGCCTCAGCTTTGACATCCTTTTGGTGCCAGTCACTAGCCTGTCCTTTTAGATGAAAAACACCATTAGAACATAGAACTTTTTTTGACTTTATGAAAATTTTTATTTTCTGTATGGCAAAACCACTGAGAATTTTTGTGATTTGATTGTTCTTGCCAATAAATTTTCTAAGCAAATATGTTCAGAGGTACGATGTTTAAATTTTCTCAGGATTTTAATGCTTGATTTTTAGAAGAGTGTAAAGATTTTTGTCTTGAATAAATTACTAGTTCAGTTCTATTACTATAAAAATTAAGTGATGTTAACCTGGGTCTGATACTGGAGATACTGATTCTCATACATTTTTAAGAGGTGTAGGTGCTGGCTGTAATACTAAAGAAGTCATAGATAGATTAAGATATCTTAAAGCTGAAATTGAAGATCTAGAACTGAAGGAAAGAGAACTTGATCAGCAGAAGTTGTGGCTACAGCAAAGCATCAAAAATGTGATGGACGACTCGATTAACAATAGATATCCTTTTAAATAAGTTACACATGTAGCTGTAGTATATGTATGTATATAATGCATTCTTCCAGTCTGAAGATCAGTTACTTTATTCTAATGTTTCACAAAGTTTTCTAAGTGGATAAAGTATTTTAATTTTATAATATTCTAATAATTTATACTAATATTTGAAACGTTTTACCTCTTAAAATTACAAAGTACATCTATTAACATTATTCCTTTGTTGCATTGAGGAAAAAAGTCATTACTTTAAATCTACCGTTAATAGGATGCAACATGCTAGCTAAAGTGTGCTTAGGGGGCTCTGAATATTAGAAGGAATTGTTAAATGCACAGGTATATTTAAATAATTGTGCTCAGTGTTCTGAAGTGGTAAAAATTCAGTTACCTCTCAAGTTTTGAAAAATTAATTTTGGCTTGAAAATAAAATATCATGGGCTGGCAATCAATCCAGGATACTTTTTTGCCTAATATTAACTGAAAGATACAACCTACTTGAGGTTGGGGACCAAGGCTTATGTATCCATCATATTAAGTTGTGGGAAAAAATTAGTGATGTACTTCATGTGTTTCCCAAAAATCACTGTTCTCTTAGATACACATGATACTCTTGATTTGTAAACTTACCTAGATACTTACGGAATCTCTTAATTGCATTTATCTTCTACTACCTCTCATGAATTTTTGACTACTGTATCCAATTTCTTATGTTTTGTAATTTGTTGAATAAGTCCATGATCGCATTTGTTATTTCTTTTCTATGGACCAAAGCTCCTTAACAATTTGATAACTTAAATGGGGTTTTCAGGCTGTACCTTGTGGAGCCCCAAAACACAAAAACCATTGAACTAGCTGATCATAGACTTTGCTGCACTGCTTTCCAAGATTCTGGCCATTCCCAGACCCCTAAACCATGACCAGGAAAATTCTCAATGTGGAGACATGTATGGTTGCTCTCCACTCCTGCTGACTGCTCTTTCCCCGCCCCAGAAGCCCTGTCTCCATGAGGAATATGGAGGACTCAAATGTCACAAAAATCAAAAGTGGCTTCTTAGAGCAAAGGATGGGTACCCCTCTTACGGACCTTTATCTTTGCCTTTTCAGACTAAAGACGTCTTTATCTGACCATGTGTGGCAACACCTTCATGCACTTGGTCATTTTGTTTATTTTGGCCTGCAGATTTATTATCTTAATTTAAATGGCGAGACCTTGGTACACATGTTGTTCCTTAACTCTTATGGCAGTACATTTTCCTATGTAACTCATGAAGACATCTGTAATTGCTTTAATGGTAAGTACTATTTGTTTGTCCTAACATTCTTCCTCTGGTCAACCTATTCAGCGGAGAGTGAGTCAAAATTCCCCCACACACTCACCCTAAGTCATTAGTTTCAGGAACTGTGGATGTTCTGTGTTACTCTACAGTGCTCTGTAGTGATAGGCTGCCTTTGTTTCCGTTCTCATGACAGTAACTGCTTTGCACAGTTTTCACTTCATTGCCTGCATTGGTGGGTGTAAACTGTGTGTGGGAGGGGCAGCTAAATCAGAGGGAGATTAAACAGTTTCAAAGTCACAGAATTGTAGGGTCAGTGATTAAATTTGATCAAATATATTTCTCACTGGCACTGTTTAGAAACCATGTGCAGTGTGCTGGTCACAAATGAACTCAAAGAAAGCGTGAGGGCAGAGTTAGGTTAATCCATTTTATAACCAGGACAGTTACTCCTAACCCTGTTCCATCCCATCCCCTGCCTCCATGTTTTCCCCTTGACAGGACAATACAGTGTATTAATAACATTGGTGGGGGGGGGGGGGGAGGCTGTACCCCATAATTATAATACAAGTAAAATGAAATTTTGTATACATATTTATATTAGTCATGTATGGCCTGTTAAACAGTCATGCATATTATGCACATAAAAAAAAAAAAATCTGCCAAGCACCCTGCCAAGTGAAATCTGACTTTCCAAGGCTATGTTGACAATATGTGTGGCCTTACTGCTTTACTCTGCCACCATATATCCTGAGCTTTCTAAGAAAGTTTGAGAAAGTATTTTTAATTTTCAGCTCAACAGTCTGCTATAGAATTTAGCTTTAAAATTAAGTTCACTTAAGCTCAAGATTTCACACTATCATACCTAATTTCTAGTATCCCTAGTCACTTAAGTAATTTAAAAATCTCAAGTAAACAGTGTTGAGGCTAACAGTTTCAGGAATTTCAGACTTTATGCAAGACTGAATGAAAGCAAAATTAACTTGATCCAAATTTGTTCATGAGAATAGAACTAACGATGAGTATTTACCCTCTTCTCAGATCTATTACATATATTACCTCATCTAATCCTCAAAAGAAATATATGCAGTAAGGCTTATTCCCCCCATTTTACAGAATTAGGAACCAAAGCCCAAGGTTACCCAGCCTGGGATTCAAACCCAAGCATTCCGATTCCAGAACTCACACTCTTGCCACTGTATTCCAAGATCAATAGTATTTTCTAAACTTAGAAATTTTTTTCCTCAGGTGATACACTTTTGGCCATTCAAGCACCTTCTGGTACACAGCTGGAGGTACCTATTCCAGAAATGGTATGCAGGGTAACTTTTCTTAATGTGGATCTGCTGTCTTAAGAAGGACAAATGTATTATCTTTAGCTGAACAAGAGCTAACTGTGTGTAAACACTTTCAAATACTGCTTTTAAGTTTTCTATCTGAAAGTATTTATAAATGAGTTTGTATGTCTTTAGTACTTTAGTAAAATTATAGAAGTGACTGAATAAATCATTTAACATTTTGAGTATAAAAGTTTTTTTATGTGATTTTTTGAGCTAGAAAATATTAAGGAATGAGTAATGATATAATCAATAATCTTTTAAAAAGTCAGTTAAAATGACTATATCTATAACTGATACAGCAATCCTAGCTGAGGAAAAAGTTCAACTTAAATATCCACCATACCAGATTGCTTGAAATTGGGTCTTTTTCAAAACATTCTCTAGTTGAGTCAAAGACATTTATTGACTCTATTCTATGTATAATTCTATGTTATATATACAATTAGTCCTTTATAGCTTTGCTTATCTTAATTTTTGGTGTTCCAAAGTAGTTAGAAATGTTAATATTTATTCATTTGTTTATACCCAATAATCTTAAAGGGTCAGAATGGACAAAAGAAATACCAGATCAATCTAAAGAGTCATTCAGGACCTATCCACGTGCTGCTTATAAATAAAGAATCCAATTCATCTAAGCCTGTGGTTTTTCCTGTTCCCCCACCTGATGACCTCACACAACCCTCCTCTCAGCCCTCCACTCCAGTGACTCCACAGAAATCCAACATAGCAACTCAGAATCTGCCTGAGCAACATGTCTCTGAAAGAAGCCAAAATCTTCAACAGACTCCAGCCACAGACTTGTCATCAGGTGAGTCTAGAGCCTTTGTTTTAAAAAGTAGAGAAGGAAAAATATGAATAACATATTAAGTAAGTTGGAGAGCTTTTCTGAATTAGTCAGCTATGGTCATTCTGTTACCAAACACAGGAGGAAAAATGGTAAGCCTAAGAAGTATATAGTGTCTCCTACACAGGACACACTGGGATAGGTATTATGAGGAAAATTTAAAAACAGATCCTGCTTTAATTCTGTTACTACAGATTTATTTTTTAGGTGATATACACACACAATCTGATTGTATATTCAGCATATATAATTGGATACAGTATAATGTGGCTAAGACCGTGTAGCATTATGAATAGTGTGAGCAAGGAAAAGGTAGTTAATGGACCTACGTATGCAGTTTTCCTTAGAATTCCATGTTCGGAATTGATAGAAATTTGTTCATTCCCCCCACCCTCCCCCCCCCATTAATATTTGCATGTCAACTTTTTTTTTTTTTCAACGTTTTTTTTTTTTATTATTTATTTTTGGGACAGAGAAAAACAGAGCATGAACGGGGGAGGGGCAGAGAGAGAGGGAGACACAGAATCGGAAACAGGCTCCAGGCTCTGAGCCATCAGCCCAGAGCCTGACGTGGGGCTCGAACTCACGGACCGCGAGGTCGTGACCTGGCTGAAGTCGGACGCTTAACCGACTGCGCCACCCAGGCGCCCCTCAACTTTTTTTTTAAATGTTTATTTATTTTTGAGAGAGAGAGATACAGTGTGAGCAGGGGAGGGGCCAAGAGAGGGAGACACAGAATCTGAAGCAGGCTCCAGGCTCTGAGCTGTCAGCACAGGGCCAGACATGGGGCTCAAACTCACGAGCGGTTAGATCATGACCTTCTGAAGTGAGAAGTTCAACCGACTGAGCCATCCAGGCGCCCCACATATCAACTTTTTTATCAGAGGTTTACTTTGTAAACCTTAGTCACTCATTTTAGTCACTCTAGGATGAATTATTGAAATGTGTTCCAATTACCTTTAAGAAAAATCAAACTACTGTAGAATATAGTGACATTTGCCTCTTCATATTCCTTGTTACACTTTTTATTTGGAAAGTTTAGTTTTATAGCTGATAAATGGTCTTAACTCCAAGTTAGGAAATCTTGCCTTCCTAAATTGTTTAATCTGAAATGAAAATAGCTAAATCTCCAAAAACTGGGCATTGGGAGTACCATCCACATCTAAATTTGATTCCAAATAAAGGGCCCATGGCAGATATTCTCTCAATATCTGAAGGAGTTGCTGAATGAATTAAGTCATGCCAGTCTAGATGTAATATTGCAGATCATTAAAAGCTACATTGTACATAATCCAATTTGTCTATTTTTACCTTTGGGATGTGTCTCATTAGAATGTGACATGAATCTTACTACTGTGGGAATTCACAATACTTAAGAGTGAGGCTATAAAGATCTAACTGGACACAGTATTTTTCTTCCTTTCCTTCCTCTAGAAGTATTTCTATACTTAAGATATAGAATGGGGCGTGCACAACAAAGTGTACTCCTTAAGAAGTTTATGATCTAATTATAATTAATGGGGGCAAATCTAAAGACAGACAAGCTCTCTGTGGTTTAATTTAGACACCATTAGTAAGTCATCTTCCACAAAGCATTAAAAATTTTTTTTCAGCAGTTTCTGTATATAGTTTTGTATTTGGAAATAGTAGAGAAAGTAATTTGGGGTCAGATTTTAGAGAGGACCTTGAATATCAGACTGAGTTGGAACTTTAGCCAATAAGCCAAAGATTTGTGAGCAGGGAAATAGCAACTTAGAAACTGCACACTGGTGAGTACAGGAGTAACAAGAAGATGCTTTTGGCCTGGGAAACAGAAGAGATTAGAGGCAATGGAGAATGAATATATGGTGTCTGCAGTTATGTAACTATAAAAGAACATTACAGCTAAGATGGGTGATAACAATGGGATTGGAAAGAGAAAGAAGAGATTTGAGAAGTATTGTTTAGGTAAAATAAAATAAATAACTTTGATGTGTGAGATCCGGAGATAAATTAGAGGAATGGAAAGTAATGTTGAAGTTTTGAGATTGGGTAACTGGGAGAATTACAGTATACTGACTTTGTAAAACCAAGGAGTCAGTTTTGGGAGAATGATGAGGAGTCTTTTGATCTACATCTTGAGTTTAGAAGTTAAAAGTAATGCCAAGCACAGAGTAGGTGCTCATGAAAATGGTATCTTTCTGTCAAGTTCTATACTTTAATAAAAGCTGCTAGTGTTTAACTTTTTAAACACAACTGTTTAAATATATGCTGTTTTTAAGTAACTGCCCTTTTTTTGATGTTTGAGAGAGAGAAAGAGAGAAGGGCAGAGAGAGACACACACAGAATCTGAAGCAGAGCTTCAGCAGCTTCAGCTTCAGCTGTCAGCACATATGGGGCTTGAACTCATTCATGAACCACAAGATCATGACCTGAGCTGAAGTTGGATGCTTGACTGACTGAGCCACCCAGGAGCCCCATAACTGCCTTTTAAAAAATTTTGAGAGAGAGAGAAAATGTGCATATGTGCATGCATGTGAGTGGGGGAGGTGCAGAGAGGGAGAGAGAGAATCCCAAGCAGGCTCTGTGCTGTCAGCGCAGAGCCCAATGTGAAATTAGATCCCATGAATAGTGAGATCGTGACCTGAGCCAAAATCAAGAGTTGGATGCTTAACTGAGCCACCCAAGCTTCCTAAAGTAACTGCCTTTTACTGTCAAAATATATAAATAGAACTGTAACAAAACTTTATTATCATATTTCTGTTTCCAGCAGGATCTATTAGTGGAGATATCATTGATGAGTTAATGTCTTCTGATGGTAAGTAGTTTAAAATTTTACTACTTAAATATCAATAATGCTTCTCTAGAGTTTATAAGTGGCAAAAGATTGAAAAGAAATGCAGAATGTGTATTTTTTTAACTGCTTAACATCCTATGATGATTCATGAAAAATCTCCCACTTTAAAGTAAATCATAGGCATCCTTCAATTTTTATTTTACTGCATTTCAAGAAAAGAAAAAGGCCAATAAGGGGATACTTATCACTTTCACTGAATAAATTTCTAAACTGTTAGCCCACTAGTCTTTTTCATGTCTGAAGAATTTGGCCAAGAAAAGTAAAATAATATATAGGTAATCTCAAAACCCAGTTTTGTAAATATCCCCACAAAGGCCAATGTCAAGCTACCAATGTGAACTATTACTAACATCAGCCATGTCATCATCTAATCTGAAATAATCCTTAAAAATCAATTGCTACAAAATATTATAATTACTTTAATAACTCTCTTGGCTTTCACCTTCCTGTAAATTCTTGGATTCAGTCCTGTTTCCTAACAAATATAGCCGAACCTAGGAAACTGCAACTGTTAAATTAGCAAATGGTACAATAACCACTTAGAGAATAAACTTCTGTAGAAACAAAACATCAGTGTATTTATGAAGTCTAGTTCCTATTTCTCTTTTCAAAGTAGGAGCTTATTTAGCAGAGATCAGAGGAAATACTTTGACACTGTTTTTGAATCATACATTTTAGTGTGACAAGTTCAGCCAACAAAAATTTTAACCTCAGGGCGCCTGGGTGGCTCAGTCGGTTGAGCTTTCGACTTTGGCTCAGTTCATGATCTCACAGTTCGTGAGTTCAAGTCCTGCATCAGGCTCTGTGCTGACAGCTGAGAGCCTGGAGCCTGCTTCAGAGTCTGAGTTTCCCTCTCTCTGCCCTTCCCCCGCTCATGCTGTCTCTCTCTGTCCCTCAAAAATGAATGTTAAAACGAATTTTTTTTAAATAAAAAAATTTTTTAACCTCTATTTCTTAAGCTATACCAATGCATAAATTATCTTTAAATGAGAATCTTTCAAAATATACACTAAACAGAAGTCGTTCATTTGATTACAACTTTTTCTATTATTTCCTAAAAATTCTTACATAACATTAAGAAGCATAGTTTCTTTAGATATTTAGATAGATGTATTTGAGAGTATTCTGTTAAACATCATTAACTGTATATAAAAACCATGTTTAACACTGAATTTGTTTTACTTGCAGTGTTTCCTCTTTTACGGCTTTCTCCTACCCCGGCAGATGACTACAACTTTAATTTAGATGATAATGAAGGAGTTTGTGATCTGTTTGATGTCCAGATACTAAATTATTAGATTCCATGGAAACTTGGGACTGTTATCTACCTCTAACTGTAACATTTTAGACTTCTTAATAACCTAAGTATTTAAAATAATGAATGTAACACCTTTTTAGTTCACTGATTCTGAAGTGTTCTCTAATAATTTCTTTTTTACTTCACAAAACTTCAACCATAAAAACAAAGGGCTCTTTTCAACCATAAAAACAAAGGCTTTTTTTCAGGGGAAAAAGTGATTTAATATCCACAAATCCCCTCCCTTCCCCCTTAAGTGATTACATTCTGGGATTTCACCTTTTCTTCCAATTCTGAATCCTTCTGTTTTTTTCCCTCTTATGAGAGGAAATTTAAAGTAGACTAAGGTCATCAAAAACAAAGTTGGCCAGCGGCTCATCCCTTGTCTTATATTTTTTTACTGCCACGAAACTGTCCATATTTCTGTGTGTCCTCCAATCCAAAAACACATTCACTGCCACTTATAAAGTGAAGGATGTAAACTAGGATATGTTAACTGTTTCAGTGAACAGATTTTGTGAAGTGCCTTCTGTTTTAGCACTTTAAGTTTATCACATTTTGTTGACTTCTGACATTCCACTTTCCTAGATTATAGGAAAGATCTGTTTATGTAGTTTGTTTTTAAAATGTGCCAATGCTTGTACATTAACAAGATTTTTAAAAATAAAACTGTATAAAACATTTAATTTATTGGTCTTCTTGGGGTATTTGATGTATCACCAGTGTATTACAATTGAGCCATCAATCTTGTCGCTTCATCAACATTAACTGATTCGTTTTCATGACACTGCTGAGGAATCTGAAGGGAGAAAAATATTGTATTTAAAAATGTAGATAACAACAGTCAACAAAAATGACTTGTATATAATATATTACCTAATTTAATATCTTCTAGTCATACCTTTGGAAACAGAACAGTAAATTCTCGTATTCGGACTCAATGGTCTGAATGACTCAATATGCTATATATAGTATATTGTATATAGTAACAAGTTCACTTGGCTTACTAACTACAGAGCCAAAGATAGTAGAGAGCCAAATACTAAAAATTATATTCAAATCACAGGCTTTAAAAAGTTAGAGTTTAGCTTATTAGCCGTAACAAAAGGAAATGATTCACACTCACCAGCTGTTTCTGCAGAGGTTCAAGGGAAAGTCCTTTGGAGAAATGTGCAAGTTCCTTTTGTATATCTACAAAAGCTTTATTCACTCTGTTAACTTTTTCATCATTCACAATGTTTATCTTTTAAAAAAGAAAAAAAGGTTATTAATCTACAATCTTGTAACCATAAATAATAAAATATATCCAACTTTAATTTAATCTTGTTAAACCTAAAAATGTAAAAATTCATCAACCCTACCCATTTGTGGGGATAATTTACACAAAAATTCTTATGGTCTTATTGGGAAGTTTTAGACAAAAGGTTCTGTGTTTTTCAAAATAAGAATTATGTGGACATACATCATATTTAGACACGGTATAGGTACATTAAATACATGACCACAATCCTAGGCTACAGTCATCTCTCATTGTAAAACGAGGAACCTGGATCAAATGCTTTACTCTTTTTTTTTAATTAATTTTTTTTTAAAGTAAGCTCCATGCCTGGTGTGGGGCTTAAACTCACGGCCAGAGTCACATGCTTTACTGGTTGAGCCAACCAGGTGCTCCACTTTAGACTCCTTCTAACAGTCCATCTCAGAATCCTTCCTTGACCTCCTTGCCTTAACAGGAGTCCCTTCCAGTCTCCTGAGGACAATTTCCCTTACAACCCTTCTCTCTTTAAATCTTGTTTTTCACTGCTGCTCTGAAACCATTTCTCCTTAAAAACTCTGCCCCTAATGCATCAGAATATTCTAATACCTCTTTCCTCATTACTGTCACCTGCCAACACATTTACTTGCTCCCTCACGAAAGATCTCAAAACTCAGCTCACTGACCTCTCTCATGCCTGGTGAGAGGCTTCAACAAAAACCTAACCCTCTAGTTTCTTAGTCTGTTCAGGTCCTCAACTCCCAGATTCTTTCCCACTACCTACCTCAGCCATCCACTTCCATGGATTACCTTTGCCTGCAACTTGTAACACCTCCTGTTCTTCAAGTTCACTTGGCTTACTAACGATTCTTCAATCTTCCTGAAATCTCCCACCAATTTCACATATTTTTCACTTTCCGTGTCGTCACTTTTTCCTTTAGCCAGCCCAGATTCCGTGACCATTATTTAATCAATCACTCCTTTACTCTCTTAACTTTCCTTCTCTTCCTTAATCAAACCTGCTTGACAAACTAGTTAAACTCAACTGACAGCTTTTCCTGAGCCTAAAACTGAATCTGCAGAAAATCTAACTGGCTGGCCTCACTTTAAATTCATGATCACAAACTTCAACTTACCATGTATATAGTGCCTGGCAATCTTAAGACCTCCACTTAGTAAATTAGGCCACTTTTCTGAGAAAACTGATACCTTCCCCAACCAGGCGGCCTACCCAGATTTCCCTCCCTTATATATCTTTCATTAGCATACACAAAGCGGCTAGCACTTCTATGCAAACAACATGATCTCCTGTCAGTCAAATACACCAAGTTTTTCCCCAGCATGGGGCCTTCGCATTTGTTATTCTCTCTGCCTAAAGTGTGCCGCTCCCAACACTTTCCAGAGCTTTATATTACTATGATAAGGAAAAGATAGGGTTCAGTAGGGACCTGAGGTCCCTGGTAGGGAAAAACCCTTATTTTGGAACAATGTTGGGAGTGTCTGACCCCAGCAAACCCTTCAGGCATAAGGTTCCTCTTAAAGTAACAGACCCCACCTACTCCCCTTCAGGCTTCCTTCAGGAATTTGACAAAAGACCTAAGTACGACCATAGGCCACCCCCTGGTACAATGGAAATGAGCCAATCAGGAATGGACAACCCAGCACCAAGACCTGCAAGCCAGTAAGGGTATAAAACCTGAGAAGGAACAAGGGGGAAGGGCTGGGGGGGTGACAGGAGCCTTATGTAACAAGGACCCTTGCCTACAGTCCTTAGGCATTCACTTTGAATGCCCCCTCTCGGTAAAGACAGCTTCCCTACTTACTACTCTTACACTCCAATCTTATGCTCTAATAATAAACCTTTGCCTGCTGCTCATTTTCTATGTACACCTCTTCATTCTTTGAAGAGGTGAGACGACGAACCCAGGGTCCTGAGGTAAAAAATCCTGCGGCATTACTTGCTCCCCACCATCTGGATCTTGGCTTGAATGTCAACTTTGAAAGCAATCCTGTGTAAAACTGTCACTCCCTACCCCATCATATCACCTAGCTTTATTTCCTTTATAAGCATTTACTAAGTAAGTCATAAAAATGCTCCATCAAAATGCTTAACTTTGCTAGTTCATGAAAACTGAAAGATAAAATGTTACATATCTTTGACTATTTTGCCAATTACAAAGTCCTGGAGACCTGACTCCACCTACTACTTAAACTTGAAAACATTTTCTTGAAGAATTTCCTGAAAGAATCTACTTAATCTTGAAGAAGAAATTTCCCATTTCCCAAATATTTTGAGGAAAAAAACACACACACAAAAAAACAATAAACTCCTTTCTTTCCCAATTTTGCACTTTAAGGAAGTATCTTATCTTCATTTTATAGGTTTTTGTTTGAGTTCTAGATATCAGGGAGATAAGAATTACTGAGAAGAAAAAGAATGGGTGCCGATCAGCATTTCATGTCTCGATTCTGTCAGGAGGTTCTTGAATATATTTGGGGTCAGATATAAGAACTGTTTCCCACACCATGGTTTTGGATAATTTCTATGCTCTGATAAAGCTTTTAAAACTGTTCTTTGGAGCCTCATGCATTTGCAGTTAAAGTGCTTTTTTCTTAGGGTGCCTCTGTTGGTTGAGTGTCTGACTCTTGATTTTACCTCAGGTCGTGATCCCAGGGCTGTGGGATCGAGCCCCTGTGTCAGACTCTGAGCTGAGTGTGCAGCCTGCTTAGGGTTCTCTCTCTCTCCCTCTGGCCCTCTTCCCCCACTCACGTGTTTTCTCTGTCTTTAAAAAGAAAAAAAAAAAAGTGCTTTTTTCTTTTCATACATATACATCAAGAAAGGGGGGGTAATTTTTCATTTAAAAAAAATAACTGTTTAAAATTATCTTGCCTTTGTGAGGAAGGCTAAGAACCTGTTTTAAATAATAGCTTTCAGTTTTTCAGTGGCTTTACAACTATGCGTGGCTTGCAAACGATACTGTCAGAGTACTTAAATAATACTCACCTTCTTAAGATTAGTGGTAACCGGTTTTGCTTTGTTTTTAGTCTTAAAGTTTTTTTGGCTGGCTATATGAAATACATTTCTGGACCTCTGTCCTCTTAGTTTGCTCTTGGCCATTGTCTAGGGAAAAAAGAGACGGAACTCAATTAAGCTCAATTTAAGTTTTTAAAATAAAGGTACCAATTTAGTGTAAGAAATTCCATCTTACTCCGGATTTTTTAAAGTTGCTGTACGTATTAAATTATTTCAATGTCTTTCGTCACTACTAAGTTTTCTGCTGTCTAATGCAGAGTATGTGCCTGATTCTTTTCTGTATCTCCAATACTTGGCCCATAGGAAGTACCATGTTAATTTCTGCGGGTTGAATTCATTAATACTATCAACACAATTGTTTTCTCAGCTCTCTGCAGCACATGACAACATTAACCACCACCATCCATCCTTCTGCTGGTTTATATACTACTATACCACTCTGGTTCCTATCATACTTTAGGAGGGACTCCTCTCCCCTTCTTCCTTTTTCATTCCTTTTTACTTGCCTTTCTCTCCTATGTACACTTCTTCAAAATCAGTCCTTAATTCTGCACTTCCTACCTTACTTTCACAACTTTCATATCACCTCTATGTGAATGGCTCTTGTTGTGAAATTTTAGATATTTTCTTTGCTCTATAGTTAAACATGCACGTAGCCTGTAAATTTTACCTTAGAAATGTCTTTCAAATCTGCTTTAACAATGCATATGAGGAAAAATTTTAAAATATTAATAGTTAAGATTTATTGAGGTTTTAAAATGTGTATAAGCACTATGTGAACATTTTATTGCTTTAGCCAATTTACTCTGCACAACACTGTGGGAGGTACTATTATCCCCATTTTATAGATAAAACTGATGCAAAAAGGCTAATTTGCCCAATGTCACACTGTTAGTAATCAAGAAATGTCAGGATTCAAAGCCAGGAAGATTAGATCCAGAGCTAACATCATGTGATTTGGTCTCTCATATACAAATAACATATGTATACAGAAACATAGTATAGTACTGCCTAGTTCAGGACTGTATTACCAGCACGGTCCCTAGGTCCATTTGGTTGGACCACAGATTGGCAAACTATACCAATGGATCAAATGAGATCAGGCACCTGTCTCTGTAAGTAAAGTTTCAGTAGAACACAGCTATGTCAGCCTGATCATGTATTGTCTGTGGCTACCTTCTTGCTACAACAATAGTCCACAAAGCCTAAAGTATTTATTATCTGGCCTTTTGCAGAAAGAGTGCCAACCCCTGGCTTAAGCCATCTGCATTCAAGTCTATGTATAGTGCTGTGCGATGAACCTCTCCAATATTAAAAGTTTCCAGTGACTTTTCCCATGCCTTAGGGACAGTGAGCTTTGTCCTGGTATATTGCCAGAACCCCAAATCTAGCATAAATATGTCAAACACATCTCCTGCTACCTCTCTATACATACCCATCCTAGTCTACAAATTGCTGTTTGAAGACACTTTGCACATTCTTTCTTTCCTTTCCTCAACTTTTATCTCTGGACTTAAATTTATATTCTCCTTCAATGTCTAGCCTCAGTAAAGTACTTAGGGACAGCAATGCTTTTAAACACCAACGGTACTCCTCCTACTTATAAAAAAAAGCCAGACATGAACACAATAGGAAATTCATGATTACTAAAGAGGAAGTAGAAAATACACATCATATCCCCCCAATTAAATAATCTAAAATCCTTCTTCCAATAGTAACCAAAAATCCAATCACTCATCTAGAATTTATTAATAACGTACTATGTGCCAGCTGTGGTATAAAAGTGACAATACAAAAACATGTATGTGATACAAACACGGACACATGATATGTGTCGCTACATGAAGCATACAAATGGACACAAGAGGGAGAGGTCTACTAGAGTTGTGGACTTGAGAAAGGTTCGTGGAGAAGGGAATACCGTGGTGGCTGAGGCAATACTGAAATTTTGTTGACAACAACGTGAAAATTGTTGTTAACAAGAGACAACGAAAAACTGGTACCCGGACAAGGGCTTAAGGCCCAAAGGCACCTTGGTTTCAGGCCTCGGCCAGCAGGCACGCCGCTGCCCAGTAGGATTGCCCTGAGGCCGCGCGCGATGGAACCCAGCCGCCGGGCCTCAGCGGTACAAGACCCACCGGTCCTGTCCCAACCCCCGAAACTTCACGACAGTTTGCCAGAAAATGTATCAACATCTTACCATACCTTCGATAACCTCGTGCAGCACGTCAAACTCCAAGCGACGCCATCTGCACGCACACGATCCAGGAAGTTCCGGGGGGAAAGGAGCCAGTCAAAATTCCTCCCACAGGCCATAGTTCCGCCCACCGAGCGGAGTCCCACCCACAGAGCACGGCCTGACACAGACGAAGCCCCGCCTACCAAACGTAGTTCGGCTCAGGAGCGCGTTCCCACCCTCGTAACGTAGTCCCGCCCATAGAGCCTGCTCAAATGCTGAGCTCCTTCCAAACCTAGCGAAGCCCCGCCCACAGGGAGAAGTTCCACCCACCATGGGAAATCCCGCCCCTAGAGCATCCCTTACTTTAGGCAGCATTGTGGATTCGTACTCTGCTCCGGCAAACTGGAGGCGTTGGAAACGCAGCCAAGCAGGACTTCCAGGGCTGATGGGTATGTGCACAGAAAGCACTGAGGGCGTTTCTGAGGTTCCGAGCCTTAAAGACAGTCACCAAGGGGTCGCCCCTCAGCCGCAGACTCCTGACTGTCTCTGCCCAAGCTCCCAGGAGGTGGCGCTGCGCACCTCTGGGTGGCGTCCGGGGCTTGGCTGGAGGTGTAAAGAACCTTGTTGGCTGGAGAGATGGGGGCTATAACCTCGAAAGGGGACGTTTGTAATGAGCGAGGAGATGGAATGCTTTTCTCGTGTAGTTTCCTTGCTCCAAAAAGAGAATTTCTAACAGCACAGCCGAGGTACAAGAAAATATAAAAAGAAAATAATTATCAGGGAACTTAGAAAAACTTAGAAGAAACATTTTTTGCCTTCTGGTTGTGAGTTCCTGTGTATTTCTCAATTAAGACATTGTGGGTTGAGTTTTCTAGAAAACTGATTCAATTCTACTAAGAGGAACTCCTCATTAAGTTTTCACATGTTTATTTTGATGAGTTCATAGGAAAATCCAGATTTTAAACGCATGTAGAAGTACTAACATTCATATATTAATTTATTACTTTCAGGAGTTTAGCCTACACTAAGTATCAAAATAAAGCCATAATTCCACTCTCCTTTTGCACGGAAGATACTAGCTATCAAGGTTCATATTTTAAGCTATTGACCGGCATTCGCACAACTAGTACTGAACAAAACCAAACTAGGATATTTGTGGGTTGGCTCTGGGTCAAATTTTCCGCCCAAACAGCCACTTGCCTGCTTATAGGAAGATGAGCCGCTTATACAATAAATCGTGTTATTATGTTAATATTCATCACAAAAAAACTAGGGGATATATTAAGGAAAGAAATAATTACCTGTCAGTGTGTTTATTCAAATATTGTATTCTAAGAGTGACTTTTTAAAAAAAAATTTAACGTTTATTTCTTGAGAGAGAGACAGAGCGTGAGCAGGGAAGGGGTAGAGAGCGAGGGAGACAGAGAATCCGAAGCAGGCTCCAGGATCTGAGCTGTCAGCACAGAGCCTGACGTGGGGCTCAAACTGATGATCAGGACCTGAGCCGAGGTGGGCCGCTTAACCCACCAAGCCGCTCAGGTGCCCCTAAGAGTGACTTTTAAAAAACAACTTAAAATGCTGGTATAAAATACCAGTAATGTGCGGGGCAAAACCAAAATTACAGAAAATCATCAGAATCTTTTACAAGACCCGAGTTATCCACAAGTACTGAAGCAAATAAGGCAGGTTTAATTATGGTTACTTGAATGTGAAGTTACTGATGTATATGAGGAAGACAAATAGATGTAATAGAATGACATCATAGTGTTTATGAAAACTTACGGGACTGGCTCTTTTATTTGAAATGGTGAGATAAAGATACATCCAGCAAAGAAATAGCATGGTTATACAGGCAAAAGCAGAAGCATTGTATGAGGTGTGAGTGAGAAGTCATGGATTTCTGTTTTACCTTTCTCACCAACCAATAGTGTGATTATGAACAAGTTACTTCATTTCTCTGTGCTTCCCTTTCCCATGTGTAGATGGTCATTCATAGAGTATGCCCACTTCAGAGAATGTCCATTCTGTTCAGCATCCTTTCTGAGGAACCATTTTTCTCCCATTAAGTGGTCCTGGTTGAGCTGATAATTATAGTCCTCCTTGAAAGATTTTCCAACTAGAGCTGGTGAGGAATGCTGTTTCCTGCATTTAGTGTCTTTGTATTGGGATGATATGAAATTAGGGCTGCTATTAGCCATCTCCTCCAGCAACTTGCAGGAGGCCTGTCTGCAGTGGGAGGGAATGAGGGCAAATTACAAAATAGAATAGATCTGACTGAACAATAGAACACAGGACCCTGATGATGTCATTTGAATCTTTGGATTCAGCCATAGATGCAAGAAAGATCTATCCCCAGACTTCTCAGTTACCTAAGCAAAAACATTGTGTTTTGTTGGCTTCAGTGGTCTGGGGTTATTGTTATTTTTTAAAATTGTACCTAAAAGAGTCTTTATTCCTGTCCAATCTACCTAGCCCATGTGCAGAGTTAATAAAATACAAAGCAGGAAAGCATAAGATATTATTAGGACAAAAGAAAGGATCATGCTAATTTTCTAAAAGCTATTTACCTATGAACCAAATGAATCATATATAAAGAAAAAAATAACTTCAAGTTTTCTAATCTTTAAAAATACATGCAAATATCATTTCACATTTTTCTGGCAACCTTAAAAATAAAATCATAAGTAGAAAAAACATTTTTCGGAAACACTAGTTTTCCTGTTGAAACTTAGCAATGCAGAGTTCTGTATACAGATCTGGTCCTCAAAGAACTGTCTTAAAAGTAATTCAACGAGTAAACATGGATAGTTAGGGGGAATAAGAAAATGAGTGCACACACAAATAATTACAAACCATTCATAACAAATCTCATAGCCCTTTACCGGAACAAAGCCAGTCTTGTATAAATGATACGCTATGATAAACTTGTTTTATCAGTTCAACTTTATTCTCCCCAGTGCTCAGTTTCATTTGATCACAATAGTTTGAACACCTAGGCTCTGTGGGAGCTCAGAGAAGTACATGATCACTGCTTTCTCTTAAAGGGAGCACAATCACCTGGGAGAGACAGATGTGTGCACATGGAGTAATCATTGAAGACAGAAAGTGGTAAGGACTGTGATAAATGCAAAATGATAAATATAAAAATGCATTATTTAAGGAAGAAAATAATTTTGCACTCTGGAGACATTCATGTTAAAGTTCTCATCTGACTGTCTTAAAACAGAAATCAAACTACAGTTCAAAGGCCAGATCTAGCCCACTGCTTATTTTTGTACAACCCATAAGCTAAGAAAGGTTTTACATTTTAAAATGGGAGGAAAAATCAAAGTAAGGACAATTTATTGAGACACATAAACGTTCTATTAATATTTCAGTGTCTGTAAGTATAATTTGATGGAACACAGCTACACTTATTTGTTTACATATTATATATGACTGCTTTCACACTACAACAGCAGAATTGAGTAGTTGTGACAGAGATTGAGTAGTCTGCAAAGCCTAAAATATTTGCTATCTGGCCCTTTACCAATTTTAAAACTTTTAAAAACTTGACCAACCCATCTTAGAGGATGAGCAGCATGGTGGTGTAACTGGTTGTACTAGTATTAGTATTTTATACTCAAAGCAATACAAGTCTTAGAAGAATGAAGGTCACTTTTCCTCCCAGCATTCTTGGGTAGCTAGATCTTTTACATCATGAGTCTGAGTTTCTTTGTCTCTAATGGTTATCGATGGTTTTCATGTGTCTGGGCTGAAAATTGAAGTTTACAGATATTTTGCAGACATCCCTACCTGGATCTTCCTTAGGGAATGGAAAAGGGAAATGGCTTAATCTTAGGAGAGAAAATGAGCTTCTGGAAATTGAAGAAATGTTCAGGGGAGAGGGTGGTTAACAGTTTTCTGTAAGTGCCTGAGACTTTTGTCCCTCTGGCACATGGCTTGAGGAGAAGTAGCATAAGATCTCTCTACCAACAAGGGTTACAGAAAGGATGGAGCTTTCTGTCTGCAAAGGAAATCTAGGCATTGATATTGACAATTGTAGCAGCCACTGTGATGGACTGCAGACCAAAAAAGTTTCTGTTTTCTGGATTTGGGATAAGCCATTCACTTCCCATGTACTTGAGACTGAGATGAAATTTTTATACCTAGCCCATGTACTCTTCAAGGGCTCGTTTATTATTCAGGCGCCTTTGCATCCCCGTGTAGGATTCTCTATTTCCAGTTCATAGGAGATGTGGCATAAACATTTGCTAATTATAAACAGGTGAGCAAGGTATTGTAGCCAACATACTAAAAATGACTTTAAAGCTCTATTATCTTTACCATGACAGAAAAATACCTAGAGAAACACTTCTTTTTATCTTCGTGTAGCACTATTCCTTGGAAATGATAGGTGCTCAATAAATATGTTTTTAATTTAATTAAACAGATTTTTATCCAGAGTTATCTCCTAGTCAAGTACCTAGAAATCCTGAAATCCAGTCACAAAGGAATGCTTGTATGTGAAATATTTGAAGGTTAACGGTCAGGGGTGCCTGGGTAGCTCAGTCAGTTAAGGACTCTTGCTTTTAGCTCAGCTCATGATCTCACCATTGTGAGATAAAGTCCTGTCAGGCTCCATGCTGGCAGCACAGAGCCTGCTTGGGATTCTCTGTCTTTCTGTCTCCCTGTGCCCCTCCCCTGCTCACACGTGCAAATGCACATGCCTGCTCTCTCTCTCTCAAAAAAAATTAAAATTAAAATTGAAAAAGAATGGTCAAATACATAGCACAAAGGCAATAAAAATATTCAAAGGGTACATGAAGTCCTTTCACATTTGTTTTTCAGCTGACATTGTTATGTTCAAAGTCTGCACAGACTAAAGTCAACAGTTTTTGACTCTCATCTTTGTGTTGTTCTATAGCAACCCTGTTGTGCTGAAATCTTACTAAGAATTCCACGGGCATCTATATTTTAATAAAACCAAAAAATGCTGAGGACTAAAGTTCTCACAAACATTTGGCTCCTTAAAGACTTTTGTTTTTCTTTTGGATTAGAAAAGTCATGAAGAGTCAATGTAGAAATGGAAAATTCAGAAAAGTATAAAGAAGAAAACAAATAACCAACAATTATTACATTCTGATTTTCCTCTCCATCTACTTTCTCTCATTTGGATTATTGTAATAGATTCCTATCTGGTTTCCCTGCTTTAATCTCTATGCAAGCCCAGCGGCCAGAGGAATCCTGCTAAAATGTTAATCAGTTCATGTCATTCCTCAGCTCAAAATCCCCAATGTTCCCCATATGATTCAGAATAAAAGCCAAGTTCTTTAAAAGCCTGTGAAGCCATGTGTGACACCCCCCCCCCCACTTTGCTCCCACTGCTTTCTTACTGTTCTATAATCCTGGCCAGGTGTGTTCCTCCTTCTCAACCCTTCTGCCCCTAAATATCTGCAAGGCTCCTCTCTCATGTCTTTCAGATCTTCTCTCCGATGCCTTCTTTTCAGTGAGGGCTTCCATGACTGTAAAGTTCCAAGTCCTCCTACATCCCTTCTCTGCTATCCCATTATTGTCACATAGCCTACCATATATTTCTTCATTTTGTTTTTTATCTCTCTGCCTGCTAGAATGTAAGCTCCATAAAGGCAAAGCATTCAGGGCACCTGGGTGGCTCAGTCGGTTAAGTGTCTGACTTCTGCTCAGGTCATGATCTTACAGTTCGTGGGTTTGGGCCCCGCATCAGGCTCTGTGCTGACAGCTCAGAGCCTAGAGCCTGCTTCTGATTCTGTGTCTCCCTCTTTCTCTCTGTCCCTCCCCCGCTCACATTCTGGCTCTCTCTCTTGAAAATAAACATTAAAAATTAAAAAAAAAAAAAGGCAGATCTTTCCATCTGGTTTTGTTTGCTACTATATTAGCTTCCTAACGTGTAACAAATCACCCCAAAATTTAGTCACTCGCAACAACAACCCTCATTTATTATTTCATAATTTTAGTGGGTTCTGCTTGACAATTCTGGCTCAGGGTCTTTGCTGAGGGTTCACTTAGATGTTTGCTGGGACTGTAGTCATCTGAAGGCTTGACTGGGGCTGAGGGATCTACTTTCAAAGCAACTCACTCATGCAGCTGCAGGTTGGTGCTGGCTAGTGCCAGGATGCTTGAAATCATCTCCAGGAGGACCTCTCCACAGGACTGTTTGATATTCTCATGATGTGGAAGCTGGCTACCTCCAGACTAAGTGATCCCAGAGAGCAAGGGAGAAACTGCAATGTCTTTTACGACCTCGACTCAGAAATCACACCCTACCACTTCCATTCTATTTTATTAATTACGTATGCCCATCCTATTCAGTAAGGAAAGAGACTACACAAAGAATTAAATCCCAGGAGGTGAGGCTCATTGAAGATTATCTTGGAGGCTGACTAGTACAGCTGCTATATCCCCTGTGCCTAAAACTGCCTAGCATCTAAAGGTAATCTGATAAATATTTGGAACAATGAATAAGTTCCACCACTCAGATTTTCAAAAATATATTTCTTTGCAGCTTTTTTTAGAGCACTTATGCTATGTTATTTATTAAAAATTGGAGTTTCAGGATAAAAATTTATAACCTATAGATACAAACATCTACTTATTAATAAGTATATTGAAAATATATTTATATCTTTCTAAAATTACATCTTTTTGATCTATAATAAATTATTTCAACTCTCTTCTTAACATTGACATTTCTGTTGTTTCTGGATTTTTTTCTAATATAAATACATTGTGATGAACATCTTTGTACATAAATCTTTGAGAAGATCTAATATTTTAGGGAGCATAGTTTAAGAATAAGATCTCAGGTTATGAACACTTAAAGTACTCGATTTAAATTACCAATTGTTTTCAGAAAGACTGTATATTTTACAATTCTACCAACGGTGTGTGAACGTGCCAAGTTCACCATGTCCTTATTGATATGGAGTCTTTATACTTTTTAAGAAGCTGAGATTTTGATTAGGAAGACATAGCATGAAGACCTCTTAACAATTTCTCATCTTTTGAATTTTGTTTCATGTTTATAGCTTAGTTTTCTTTTTTTCTTTTGTCATATTAACTGGTTGTTTAGGAGTTAAAATAGACAAAATTTAGAGGTAAAGGGAGAAAGAGAAAAGCAGGAATCGGTATGAGTATTAAATGTTTTTAAATGTTTATTTTTCAGGGAGACAGAGTGCAAGCAGGGGAGGGACAGAGAGAGAGAGGGAGACACAAGACCTGAAGCAGGCTCCAGGCTCTGAGCTGTCAGTACAAAGCCCGACGCAGGACTTGAAGTCGCAAACTGTGAGATCATGACCTGAACCAAAGTCAGACACTTTACCCACTGAGCCACCCAGGTGCCCCTGATTATTAAATTTATGACTTGTGCAATTGGGTGGATCGTGGTGCTATTTAATAAGATAGAGAAAACTGTGGGAGGGAAACTGGGACAGGGAGGAAATAAATAATTCCATTTCAGACACCTTAAGTTGCAGCACTTGGATGCAGTTCAGTGGATCTAGAGCTATCCTGCCCAATATAGTAGCCACTCACCACATGTGGCTATCAATCACTTGCATGCACTAGCCTGAACTGAGATATTCTGTAATAGTAAACTATGCATCAGACTTAAAGACCTAGTAAGACCAAAAAAAAAAAAAAAAAAAAAGTAGAAGGTATAACTGTGTCAGTTAAGATTCATTCAAGAGACAGAAATCATATAATATTTTGAATAGTAAAAGTTGACGTAAAGAATTGTTAACTATAACAAGGAATAAGACGTAAGAGAACCATAAAGAATATCCTTAGGCTAATGGAGAGTCTCTGAGGAAGGACAAACTTGGAAGTTGGCCTCCTCTCCAAGACTGGGATTCAGATCACTGGAGAAGGTGTAGCTGCCGCCCATTGGATGGCAGAGAAGTTCATGGGGTGGCCCAGGCCAGAGCTGGCCCATAGTTGGCAGGCAAGCAGGAAACACCCGTCTGGGGTACAGTGAGCTAAATCTGGCATGCAGGTGTGCAAAGGGACTCAGACATTGGGAACCACCTCTACAGCAGGGTGGTACACAAGCTAGAGGGCAGTGTCTGTTTCAGAAGCACCATGGGAAACACCATCCATGCTGCAGTCTGCCTGAGGCCGGTAGGCAGGTGTGGAGAGGGAATAGAGGCATCTACTTGCCAGAAGAGGAGCATGAGAGCCAGGGTGTTTGGCGTTTACTTCGGAAGTTATGATGAGAGGGTTACTGGGTTCGGGCTGGGGCTATGAACTTGCTGAGGGACTGCACACTCTTGGTGTGAGGCTGGGCCAGAGCGGCCCTGCATGTCCATCCACACACGTCTCTGCCAGGAGCCCAGCAGGAGCAAGAAGAAAACAAAAATGCAGCACACCAGAACCAGGAAACTGGTCCCTGTCCTGAAATGTCCCTCTACTGAAAAAAGGTTGGCATTGTGCTTGCTGCAAAGAAGAAATTCTTAAAGCTCCATTATCACAGAGCAGATAATGTGTGGTGAACTCAGAACTGAGGAAGAATGCATTGATCACTGACACACTCATTAATATTTTTTATATTGATTCATGTTAAAACAGAAATATCTTGGATATATGGGGTTAAATAAGATCTATCATTAAAACAAATTTTCACTTTTTTAAAACTTATTTTTAATGTAACTAGTTGAAAATTGAAAGTCAAAAATATGGATAACATATGTGACTCACACTACGTTTCTCTTGGATAGTGCTGGAATATATTTCTAAACTAGGTAGATTATGTCCATAGACGTTGATGGAAATTCCTAAGAGAAGAGTGTAGAGAGAGAAGAGATCCTGGTAGAAAGTCCCAAACCCTTAAAATTTAAAGGTTGGTTTGATGGTTAATGTTATGTCCCAACTTGACTGGGTCACAGGATGCTCAGATATTTGGTCAGCCATTATCTTGGGTGTTTCTGTGAGGGTGTTTGTCAAATGAAATTAGCATTTAAACCAGTAGACTGAGTAAAGCAGGGTGCTCTCCCTAATGTGGGTGGGTCTTATTCAATCAGTTGAAGATCTGAATAGAATAAAAAGGCTGACCCTCTCCTGAGTAAAGCAGAATTCCTCCTGCCTGACTGCTTTTGAACTTGTACATCGGTTTTTTCCTGCCTTCAGACTTGAACTGAAACATTGGCTCTTCCAAGATCTCGAGCCTGCCAGTCTTCAGCCTGGCATTAGACCATTGATTTTCTCATTTCCAGCTTGCCAACTCATCCTGTGAATCTCAGGACTTGTCAGTTTCCATAATTGTGTGAGCCAATTCCTTATACTAAATCTTTTTTATTTTTTATTTTTCCCCACCCCTAAATCTCTTCTTAAACACACACAAACACGCACACACACTCACACACACTCACACACACACACACACACACACACACACACACACACACACACAGAGTGTGGTTCTTTCTCTCTAGAGAAACCTTACTAATACAGTTGGGTATAGAAGAACCCAAGGAACAGCAGACAGGATGATGGGCAGCAAAAGGGAGCAATATGTATGTATGTTCGGGGGGGGATTTTTCCCTCTAAAAAGAGGAAATTCTAGAACATATTGGTATGCTGATGGCAATGATTAACAGGAAGTGGAGTTGGTAACTTGTGTTATAAAGGATGTAATGGTATGTGTTTGGTGGGAGTAAGAAGTTTTGCTAGGTAATGCTGGTGCATCAAATCTTTGGTGGTAAAATGGTGGTGTCCAGGCAGGGAACTTCTTGGAGTGGGGGTCTATGAAGCCTTTCTTGATGGTGAGATGGGGATTTGGGTACTGCTATTGAGAGAACAGACTGCCCTTTCCTAGAGGACAGAAGAAGGTAGATTAACATTATAAGCACTGATGACAGAATGCCTGTTAACACCCCTAATTTTCTCTGTTGTTATATTTCAAAGAGTTGACAACAGTAGAGTAAAATTGACTTATTTCCAAATCAGCTTATTCCAAGCTAATAACAGTTAATTAAATTCTTCGATAGTTGAGTTATTTTGCCCTGAATTATCTAGGCTTTTCAACACTGATCTGACGTCTATACAACTTTATTTCCTTTTAAATAACCTTTCCTTTTAAATAATCTCTGCTTTTCTCTTTCATGCTTTATCTACTTTTATAATATGCTATAAAATAGGGTGTGATAAATTTCTGTCAGAAGACTGCATGAGATTAAACAAAAGAACAAAAATGTAGAAGGTAGGGTTTTGGCAATGGAGGTTCTTGTCTGACAACACAGGACAAAATGTTTGGCTCCAGTTTCTGAAAGTTATTATCTGAAAAGAGACTTGAGAGGTGATACATTAAAGCTGTCTTTCCAATTCTGGTCTGAGAATTCCCATCTTGGCATGAAACCTAAGTCATTTGGGCAAGTCCTGAAGCCCCTTTGGGAGATTGTATTATGCAATCCTAACCTTAGGATAACTTTAGGAATGGAAACTAAAGAAATCGAAACCCCCATATATCAGCTCCATAAAACCTACACGCTCCACAAGATATCAAATGATAAGACAGTCCTGTGGTTAATAAATCCCAGCTGTGCAAATCACAGGGCTTGAATGAAGGAAATGGTCACAGACTGGGGAGCACCTTGGACTTGGGACTCTGCAGACTGGGGCTATGTCCCTAACTATGTGGCCTGCCTCTCTAGGTAACTGAGGAACCTTGCTCATCTCAGTTTACTACTCAGTAAAAATCAGATGACAATGGCCACTTGGGTTCACATTCAGAGTTTCTTAAAAAGAATCCCTGAAAAAAAATGCATCTCAAAGAGAGTCCATATATATGTCCTAATAGAATAAGATTGATTCACACTTTGATAGTTTCTGAATATGTTACCATCCTTAATTAAATATTTTTATGGCTAGAGTTCTAACTTACAAGTGCTGCTCATAACATACAGTGTCTGGTTCACTGAAGAGGAGAGCTGACTTAACCATGCTTTGTGGCAAAGGAAGCTTGAACTGGATCTAATTGTATCGAGAGAGAAGTAGAGCTGATGCACATATGTCTGGTCAGGATTCCTGGGTTCTCTGGTCAGTGTTAATCTTCCTCTACTTGTTTACACTTGATGGTATTGAACCTGGAGACAGGGGCTCTTTGTTAAGGAGAAAACCCACACCTAGCTATAAAGGTTATTTAGCAAACTAATGGCTCATTGATTTGAGAAAGCAGGTTTCTGTTGCCCTAGATGATTTTGGAAAAATTAAAAACCTACAAAAAGTTGTGAGAGTAGTAACATGAGCACCCAAATATCCTTTAGCTAGAGTCTCCAGTTATTGACTGAGACATCTGAGAGTCAGTTGCAAACATAAAGGACTTCAGCCCTATTGCTTTGGCATTTATCTCCTAAAGTATGGCCAGTACAGTCACCACACCTATGCAAGTGAACATCAGTTCAATAGTATCACCTATATGCTGTCCATGTTTACATTTCATTGTCCCCAAGGCATGTATTGCACCTTTTTTTCCAACCTAGGATCTAATTGAGGGTCACACATTATGTTTGGCTGTAACATATATTTTTGTTTCTTAATTCCAGGCTGTGGGAATATCCTATTCCCCAGGAACCTTTCACCTGGAAGTTTTAACACCCATTATTGATCCTTGCCTGAACCAAATATTACATTGGCCTTGCAAAAGTTATTGCTTTATAATTCTATCACTTTATCTGTATTTAGTGGCTTGCATTCTCTCATAAAGGAACATTTTTTCTCTTTTTCTTTCAGTATCACTATGGACTCATGGATATTTTGTGGAGTGGAAGTTATAATCTATTACTATCATTATTCTTTTTGATGGCCAAATTGTTCCCAATTTGGCAGCAGGACCTCTTACATGCTACCTCCTGTTTCTCTCTCTCTCTCTCTCTCTCTCTCTCTCTCTATCTCTCTCTCTCTCTCTCTCGTGTGTGTGTGTGTGTGTGTGTGTGTGTGTGTGTGTGTGTGTATTTTACATGAGTCCATTAGTATTTTGTGGGTTTATTTTGCCTATTTTTTTTAAAAAGACTATTTATTAGAGTAATTTTGGGTTCACAACAAAATTGACAGGAATGTATAGAGAGTTCCCATATACCCTCTACCCCCTGCTCCAACATGGAGGCTAACCTCCTCCATTATCAACTTGTTCTTCCAGAGTCTTTTTTTAATTACAAATGATGAACATACATTGATACATCCTACTCACCCAAAGTTCATAGTTCATCTTAGGGTTCACTGTTGGTGTTTTATAGTCAATAGGTTTGGACAAATGTATAATGACATGTATTCATCATTGTAATATCATACAGAGTATTTTATTGCCCTAAAAATCCTCTGTGTTCTGCCTACTCAGCACCTGCCTCCCCTCACCCTTCTTGGCAAGCACTGATCTTTGTACTCTCTCTATGGTTTTGCCATTTTCAGTATGTCCTACAGTTGGGATCATACAGTATGTGGTCTTTTCAAATTGGCTTCTTTCACTTACCAATATGGCATTTAAGTTTCCTTCATGTTTTTTCATGGCTTGATAGCTTATTTCCTATTAGTACTAAATAATATTCAGTTGTCTGGAAGTACCATTCACTTACTGAAGGACATCTTGGTTGCTTTCAAGTTCTGGCCATTATGAATAAAGTTGCTATAAGCGTCCATATGCAGATTTTTATGTGGATGTAAGTTTTCAACTCATTAGCATAAATACTGAGTAGCATGATAGCTGGATCATATGGTAAGAGTGTGTTTAGTCCTGTAAGAAACCGCCAACTGTTTTCTAAAGCGGCAGTACCTTTTTGCATTCCCATCATGAATGAATGAGAGTTCCTGTTGCTCCACAGCCAACATTTGGTGTTGCCGGTGTTCTGGATTTTTGCTATTCTAGTAGGTGTGTAATAGTATCTCATTTTGTTTTCATTTGCATTTTCCTGGTGACATATAATGTGGAATGTCTTTCACGTGCTTGTTTGCAATCTGTGTATCTTCTTTGGGAAGATATCTGTTAAGGTCTTTGGGCCATTTTTTAATCAGGTTGTTTTCTTATTGTTGAGTTTTAAGAATTTTTTGTATATTTTGGATAACAGTACTTTATTATATATTTGTATATAAATATATACATATATCTATTTTGTGTTCTGTAGTGAAAGTGAACATAAATAAACCTTTTATTATTGTAAGTTTGGCCACGGGGTGCCTGTGTGGCTCAGTCGTTAAGTGCCCGACTTAGGCTCAGATCACATCTCGTGTCCATGGGTTCAAGCCCCGCGTCAGGCTCTGTGCTGACTGCTCAGAGCCTGGAGCCTGCTTCAGATTCTGTGTCTCCCTCTCTTTCTGCCCCTCCCCTGCTTTGTGCTCTGTCTCTCAAAAATAAATAAATGTTAAAAAATAAAATAAAATAAAGTTTGACTACTACTATACTGGCATAAATGAACCCAACTGTACCAGAGAATATGGAAGAGAAAACTTGGGCTTTCCCTTAGATGTAAGAGGAGCATAAAATTTACTGTACTTATGGCTGTATAAAAACTTTTTTTCTGTTGCATTCTAACCTCATTAAGAATTACAGAAGCAGAAGGAGGTGCAGGCTGCACTATGAAGTATTTAGGTCAGGTCTAAAGAATAGTTCAAATTGATCCCTATTTAGTGGTCCCTAAACAATACGGTGGTTACCAAAAGAGGTACCTCCTGGGACTTTCAATTACCACATTAGGCAGCTGCTGTGTGGATTGCAAGACAAAGTGAAAGATGATAGTTAAACAGCCATCCTTACATCTTTTATGGGAGGTTCATGACCATTAAGAAACTATTTGCATTGGCTTGACCATAAATAACACTGCACAGTTCAATTTGAAATTTCAAATTGACCCAATTCAAACCCTTCTGCAGCCGGAACAGTACTTATAATCCTGGCAGGTCACAGAGTTCTCTTTATTTTTCACTCTGAGCCCAGAACACCTACTACTCCAGGACAGAAATTCAAGGCTCTGCAGACAGTTCAGCTTTCAGCCATAGGGCAGCAAGCCTACTGTGCATCCAAACCAACGATGGAATGAACACCTTCCTGTCTCTGCTGGGACAAAAGGGCAGCATTATTTCGGGACCAAGAATCAATATTAGATTGGTTCCCTAATTCCTCCAGCCACAGTGAGCAGAGGTGAGAGTCTGGAAGGAGATGGGATGAATGGGCTGGTGCAACCAGGCTGGGTAAGGGAGGGGTCAGGGGTCCTTTTTTAGTAAGAACTCTAGGCCCCTTTTGGCTGTGTGACCTGGGAGGGCTACTCAGCTTGTCTTAAGACTCTAGGGCAATTATAGGATCTAGTGGCAAAATGTGGGTAAAAGTCTTAGTTCAGACACTGGCCCATGGTAAGCCTTTAGTAAATAGCAGCTAAATTATTTTTGTAGCTATTACCATTGTCACTATTATTTTGTACTTTAATACCACCACCACCAAAGACTTGACTTCATGTCTCCACCAGCAGCCCCTCCCAGCCCGGCAGCTTCAGGCCCAGGTGACTCATTTATTCCCAGGATAGACCTCCAAGCAATACTTTCGGGGGTGACTACTTCTCAGGAGGCAGAAAATCTCCTCTGAAAACTCTTCTCTCGTTCTTCCCTCTTTCCTCCCTTCCTCCCCGCCTCTCTATCAAACCCACTCTCCTTTTCTGGAGTTCAAGCTGTTAGTGCCAGGGACTCTCGCCCCAGGACCTAGCTCAGCTCCGCCGCCCGAGGTCGCCCAGACAAGTGCGGGCGCCTTCCTGCACGCCACTGTCCCCTGGCGGACGAAGCCGAGAGCGACCTGGCCCCGGGGTTGTAGCGCACCCCTGCTGCCAGGCGGCGCGGGGCGGACACCGTCCAGGCTGGCCGCCGCCTTTGCCAACTCGCGCGCCCGCCCGGCTCCGTCCCTCCTCTCGCTGTCCTGCCACATCTTCCTTTGCCTCCCACTCGAGGGACCATGTCGCGGCTCAGCTGGGGATACGGCGAACACAACGGTGAGCGAGGGAGGGCTTTGCTCCAGGGGGCGGCCGTGGGGGACAGACCACACACTGCTGATCTCGCACTTGCGAGAAACTTTTTGGTTCCTCTTTAAATTGAGCAGCTTTCCCCTGAGCCGAATGCAGGAAGTAAAGAGAGGGCTCAGTCTTGTGAAGACAGGAAAAGCGTCTTTTGGAGGGTGTTGGTAGTGAGGGTGAGAGTTGGTGTGTGTTAGCCCTGTGAAGATTCCCCCAGACCACGAAATCTTCGTATATGTCCATTCACTTTCACTTGAAAAGCCGAGGACTTTCCCTAGTAATAGCTACTTATCAATTAAAGGCATGGAGATTAGAAGTCTGATGACATACTTTAATGAATCGAGGGCAAGTTTGCTTTCAGTTTTTTGAGTTCATTATTCGCAGGAAACAAATCATGGAAAACATTTGAAGCTATACTTAAGAAATTTTAATAATTGAATCACAATCCTGAAGATTGAAGTTGCCTTCCTGGCAAATGAAATACTGCATATATCTTAATAGCTGTTACTATAAAATATTGCCATGGTAATTTACAGTTGGTTGACTGGTACTGTTAGCTTTAGGAGGTCTCAGGTTCTTTCTAAAAAAATAAAGTTATGCTTTGGGCCACTTCACTCTTTCTCCCTCTCCCACAATCATCCTTGCATAGATAGAGGATTAGCAAAGGATTATTCAAATTTTAACATGTTGGCAAAAATGGATTTATTGATGGGAGCAGCAGTAATAATATGTATACTTGTCTTCTTCTATATACTAAATCACCAAAATAACCATTATTTGAAATAACTGCACAGTGAACCAAGAAGCCTTACAGTGAATCAGTGTCAAAATTAGATCTGTGAATAATAATAATAATAATAATAATAATAATAATACTTTCCTTGGATTAATGTGCATATTATTGAATAGTACCATATAGTCAAATTTTAGAGTAAGTTTACTTTCACCAAGAAACTTTCACAAAGAAAGCTTTTCAGCTTCATTTCTAATTGCAGCCTTCTTGAGGTTATGATTAACTTGCCAGTTTAAAATGGCAGCAGGTGAAATTTAGAACTTTAATAATAAAACGTATAATTTAGGTGAATTTCTTTTTGACTGAGTCTGTAATTATAATCTCACACTTTGCTAATTTCTAATTTATGTTTGGGAAAAAAAACCCACAAAAAATTCTTTTAATTTCCCTCTGTGCTGGAATAATTTTAATTTTTGTCATTTCATAGTTACTGGGTGTCAACCGTGCCCTCACAATAGTTAGGAAGAAGAAGGGTCTTTTCAATCAATGAGTACTGATTACTCTTTAATACATTTATTTGTTAGAAAATGTTGGCCTCAGTGAAACTCATCTTCAGAAATGTAAAAAATCTATCTTTGAAAAGCCATTACTAAGGAGTGATTTTGTATTTCTGCTAAGAATTGTAGGGCCATTTCCTGGTTTTTGATGCAATAGCTTTCTGAGGACTATGCCTATAAGTAAATCAACTGTGGCAAAATGCTACTGGAGATGTGTTGTATCCTGACCGGGCAAGTTTAGTTGCTTGTTTTCTGTTTAGGCTGGCAAAAGCAGTGAATGAGCAGATAAAAGGAAATTTAAACAAGGTGTAGTAGCAACAATAAAATGGAACACCAAGAGTTTGAGCCATTGGAAGGGGGTATACCACCTTCACCAAATACTTAAAAGTTCTTCCACTAACCTGTGGTAGTTTTATTGGTTTAGTTTAGGGAATGTAGCAGTTACTGAAAACTGCATATCTGTAGATATTTAAAAGTTCTTCAGTCAGTGGAAGAATCACCATTTATTTCTACTTAAGAGCTGTGTTTAAATGGGTTTAAAGTTGAATGTTTTGGAAACATTCATTAAAAAGGAGCTTGTTTAAGAGGCAGGAAAATGAACCGACTATAGCGGTTAATAAATAATATTGAGTAATTTATGCAAAACGTTATTATTATTTTTAAAATCTTTATTTATTTTTGAGAGAGAGAGAGAGAGACAGAGCGTGAGTGGAGGAGGAACAGAGACAGGGAGACACAGAATCCGAAGCAGGCTTCAGGCCCTGAGCTGTCAGCACAGAGCCTGATGCGGGGCTCGAACTCACAAACGGTGAGATCATGACCTGATGCTGAAGTCAGACGCTTAACCAACTGAGCCACCCAGGCACCCCAAAGTGTTATTATTTTTGTTTTATTTTGGTTTGCCTCTGCTTTTCAAAATTATTCTTGTTATAAAGGACTGGAAATAGGAGAGTAAAGGAATTAGGAGGAGACAGAAACTCTTTCCTAGTTGGAAAAAAGTCAACAACAACATTTCATGATACATGCATCACATATTTGAAATCTAACTCTGGTTAGGTTGACTCATACTTGGTGGCAGTGAAATAGAAAACTTTTTTTCACTTGAAGAAAGGACTAGATTGTACACAGAAAGAGTACTAGAAAGGTAAATGAGAGTACTCAATAAACCAGGAAATGTAATGCCTTCTCTGTAATAAGTAGGCAAAGACTTTTGATGTTCAAGTTGTTTTGAAGTCCAAAATGTCAGATTCCCTAGAGAAGAGCTTTTAAGTTGTGTGAATGGTTGTATATTCATGCTTTGAGTTTTTGTAACTGATGCTTATGTGAAGGAAAGAGCTTAAGCTTTCTCCTTTGCAAAATTTAAGAGTAATAAGGAGCATTAGATTTAGAGATTGAAGCTGTTGATAATCGCTATGTGTTTGTGTTTCTTGAAGTTTCATTCTAAATCTTTAAAAATATTTGTTGTCAGTAACAAATGTTTAATTGTCATGCTGTCTCAGTAACATTTGTTTTAATGTTTATTTATTTATTTTGAGAGAGTGAGAGCGTGCATGCAAGGGGTGGGCCACAGAGAGAGAGAGACAGAGAGAGAATCCCAAGCAGACTCCACCTTGTCAGAGCATGAAGCTCCATCTCACAAACTGTGAGATCATCGCCCAAGCAGAAATCGAGAGTTGGATGCTCAACCAATTGAGCCACCCAGGCACCCCCAGGCTGTGTCATTTTAATAAGTACTTGAATATTAGAGAAATCAAGTTAGTGAAGTAGGGAAAAGCTTAGTCAGTAGCCCTGTGCTCTGCTGACTTGGTGGTAGCTGTATAAATTGCAGGCATAGTAGACAATAAGAACCTCTAACCTGTAAAGTGACTACGCCCACCTGTAAATGACTTAGAGATTTACCCGAAGCTGCAGTCTTGCTGTTGATTTGGGGAGGCAGAACTTGAATCAAGCCTCCCAGAGAAATGAACAGTCTAGACAAGGGAATTGCCTGCTTATTGGTTCATATCAGTTTACCAAACGTGTGTCTGACTTGGGGACTTGTTGCAATTTTGACTTTTTTGAGTAGATGATCAGGATGACCATTTTCCCTTATGTTGGAATTCAAATATAACATTGGCAAAATAACCACAGAAAGAACTTCAGAAGTGTTCAAAGACAGAAAGAAATTGTTACCTGACTCCGCTGAAGATAATCAACAATATTACATTTCCTGACATGGTGCCGCCATTTTATTTGGATTATACTATGTGAAAAATTTACGTATTTCCTTAGTATGCCTGTTGGACATTGGAGGTAGCTGAGTTGAGGCCTGAGTGACACCTGAAGATACCAGTGAGTGATAGAAGAAAGAAGTAGGGATAGCATTTTTTAAAAAAGTTTATTTATTTATTTTGAGAGAGCAGGGGAGGGGCAGAGAGAGAGACAGAGAGAGAGAATCCCAAGCAGGCTTCACACTGCCAACATGGAGCCCGATGCAGGGCTCGAACCTATGAACCGTGGAATCATGACCTGAGCTAAAATCAAGAAAGAGTCAGATGCTTAATCAACTGAGCCACCCAGGCACCTCAGGGATAGCATTTTTAAGAACTGCACCCTTTTTTCACTACACAGCTTTCTCAGTTTCATTCGTTCTTTCATCTTAAGAACTTGGAGACCTCTGGAGCTACCACAGATCTTTCTTAGAGCTGAGACTAAATCTCATTGTTTTCAATGATCAATTATGCTATTGTTTTTAGTTTGGTGGAAAGGCACCTTTGTAAAGTACTTTTTAACCCTTAAACGGTTTTTGTTGCAAGGGTTAGTTTAATGCTGCAAATGAGTTAAGCAAACCAGGAGGTTTTCATCCTATAATAAAAGCACCCAGCCTTGTAAAAAAAAAAAAAAATTAGATGCAAAGGTCGTGAGGATGAAGATCTTATTTTATTAATCCTTTTTATTCCTTCAGCTCAAGCACCGTGCATTGTACTCAACAAATGTTTGGGGAATGAAGTAACTTACTTAATCCTTTTCTTTTGGTCCTATATGTTTAAGGTCCTATTCATTGGAATAAATTTTTCCCAATTGCTGATGGGGATCAGCAATCTCCAATTGAGATTAAAACCAAAGAAGTGAAATATGACTCTTCCCTGCGACCTCTGAGTATCAAGTATGATGCAAACTCAGCCAAAATCATCAGTAATAGTGGCCATTCCTTCAGCGTTGACTTCGATGACACAGAAGACAAATCAGGTTGGTTCTTTTTTTTTTTTTGGTTGGGGGTGTGTGTGAGGTGACTGCACTGTGATTTCTTATCTTTCATATTTAAAATACCTATGTATTGTGTGTTCCTTATTAATACTTTGCTAGAACTTGTAATAAAAGTTTTGTTTGACTGTTTCATGGGATAATGTCTTTCACGCTGTGAATAAGTCATGGACCAACCAAATAAAACTTTAGTTTATGTGTTATTTTGATAACCAAATGAGGTAGAAAAAGAGAATTTCCTTAAAATGGACATTGAATCCTTCTTCAAGCATATCAACTGCCCAAAGAATGGATGATATCCAATTTAAAGTTAAGATGAGAGAGAAGATTAGAGAGAATTGAATTTTGGAATAATTTTTAAGGCTTCTGACAAATTATTTTCATTTTTAGTCTAATATTAGGATGATGTTGTGTTTGCTCTGTTAATAAAAATATAGTTAAATTATAATTTTTTTTACATTTATTTATTTTTGAGAGACAGAGAGAGACAGCATGAGTAGGGGAGGGGCAGGGAGGGAGGGAGACACAGAATCAGAAGCAGGCTCCAGGCTCCGAGCTGTCATCATGAAGCCTGATGTAGGGCTCGAACCCACGACCCGTGAGATCATGACCTGAGCTGAAGTCAGACACCCAACCGACTGAGCCACCCAGGTGCCCCAAAAATATAGTTAAGTTATGCAAATCCTAAATTGGAAAAAGATTTTCACTTATTCATTAATCTCAGAATAGGTTCCTAATAATATCCTGTATTTTTGTGATACTGTATTGTTAGCAAAAATTACAAGCTCATAAAATTTCTTTCTCATATTTGTCAAATTCATAAAAGATACATTTTCATCAGAGCACTGTAAAAAATATACATAAAAGGATTAACATGCTATTTTTAACTTTCATGGGGAGGAAGGACCTCACTTTAAAAAAAATTATTTATTTTGAGAGAGAAAGAAAGAGAGAGAGTGGGGGAGGGGAGAGAGAGGGAGAGAGAATCCCATACAGGCTCTGCACTGTTAGTGCAGAGTTCTAACAGTGGGCTCAAACGTGGGCTCAAACCCACAAACTATGAGATCATGACTGAGCTGAAATCAAGAGTTGGACGCTTAACCGACTGAGCCACCCAGGAGCCCCCAGACCTCACTTTTTATATACTATATTCAATTGTCTTTCCTTTAAGCCCTCAGTTTAATGCTTCTGTATTAATAGATATGGTTGATGCAATGGGTAAATTATAAATAGTCCATGGCTTCTGAGTATAAAGGCTTTACCACCCATAATTGTAGTTTGATACTGTTTATGTCTTAAACATAAAAATTTGAGGCTAACCACTCCTGCTGTTACAATAAGAAATGATTAAACTTACATCACCTAAAACTTTAAGTTTTTAATTTATAAATAAATGTAGGCAGCCTTAGTCATAGAAAATTCCTACTCTAATTTGCTTGATGATGATCTAGGTTTCCTTTCTCTCCCTCTCCCTTTTTTCTCCCTCTTCCTTCTGTCTTCCTCTCTCTGCCTCTTTCTCTCTTCCTCTCGTTTTCCTTCTACTTTGAGTTAATCTGGGGGAATCAGCTTATGTTTCCAGATTTGACACTTTGTCTGTGATTGGTAGTGTGTGCCTTCTCCCATATGTGAAGGTCTAGTTCCTATCTAGATCACAATGAAATTACCAGAGTTAATTGGAAATGTCTGTAAAGTACTTTGTACCCCTCTGAGACAGAAACTACATAAATATGGGTCATGATTCTCATTCTTTTTTCTCAAGATAAATAAAAAGAGAATGTTTTGTGGTGATTCTGGGTATTTAATCAGTTAAAAAGTAGAAACCACTATAGTTAAATTGTTGTTGATTTTTCTTTTTCTTTGGTAAACTATAAGAAACACAAACTTTCTATAGCAAACCACTTTAATTTGAATAAAACAGTTTCTATTTTGTAAAGAAGCCATTCTTGACCAAAATTAACTCTGAATCCCACCAGTAAGAGGGCAGAGGCACCTGGGTGCCTCCGTTGGTTAAGCCTCTGACTCTTGATTTCAGCTCAGGTCATGATCTCACAGTTCATGGGTTTGAGCCCTGCGTACAGCCCAGCACTGACAGTGTGGAGCTTGCTTAGGATTCTATCTCTCCCTCTCTCTCTGCCCTCCCCTGTTCAAAATAAATAAATGAACTTAAAAAAAAAAAAGGAGAGAGAGAAACCACAGGCATGAAACTATCCTCACGGTCCTTGTAGGACTTCTTTGGCTGGGCAGTTGCATTCCCCATGGTTAATGTCTGGCGAGCCACCCTTTAGAATTTAATAGTCCTTTAAAGAGGGGGTAGGAAGTGATGATATTTTAGGGGAAGAATTCCTCTTGGCCATAGCAGAGGGTAAATAGTAATCTGGTAAAGAAAGACAAGGGCATTCTCACCCTAGCTACTGGTCTGTGTACTCAGACAGGATCTCACCTCTCTGGGAATCTCACCTGACTGGCCCCACAACTCCTCCTGTAACATCCCTGCTTGTCCCATCCAAAGCTCCCCACACTGCATTGTAACTGCTAGCTGGTTCTCTTCCCATTCAGCTGAACGCTCCCTGTGGACAACAGCTCTGTCTGACTCCTGTGTCTAGCATAGTGCCTTGCACACAAGATACTATGGTACTCAATAAATGTGTGTTTAAGTTAAAAACATTTTTTTGGTGTGATATTTCTTGGAGGATAGAAAATTGATATGGCGGAGTGCATAGGTGGCCCTGTAGGTAAGTGAAATCAAGAGATTCAGCTCAGGTCATGATCTCACAGTCCTGGTATCGAACCTCGCGTCAGGTTCCGCACTGAACGTGGAGCCTGCTTGAGATTCTCTCTCTCTGCCCCTTCCCAGTGCTTGTACTCTCTCAATAAAAAAATAAGTAAATAAAATAAAATAAAAAAAAATAAAATAGAAAATTGATACAGCATTCCATTTGACACCTAAGTAGTTTAAATTATAATTATTTTTAAGTTTATTTATTTTGAGAGAGACAGAGACAGCGCGAGTCAAAGAGGGACAGAGAGAGAGGGAGACAGAGAGAGAATCCCAAGCAGGCACCACGCTGCTGGCACAGAGCCTGATGCGGGGCTCAAACCCACAAAACCGTGAGATCATGACCTGAACCAAAACCAAAAGCCTGACCCTTAACCAACTGAGCCACCCCGGTGCCCCTGACATCTAACTAGTTTAAACATTAGTGGATTATTCATTGCTTGAATGTTTAATTATTATTATTATTATTAAAGTTTTTTTATTTTTGAGAGAGAGAGAGAGACAGACAGACAGAACGTGAGCAGGAGAGGGGCAGAGAGAGAGGGAAACACAGAATCTGAAGCAGATTCCAGCCTCCGAGCTGTTAGCTCAGATCCTGACCAGGCTCGAACTCATGAACCGTGAGATCATGACCTGAGCTGAAGTCAGAGACTTCACTGACTGAGCCATGCCATTCAGGCGCCCCTGAATGTTTAATCATTAAAGGCTGTTGTAATGATTGTTACATGTTAAGAAATGAAAATTCTTGGAATATAGTAAGTACTTAATAACTATTAATAACAAACTGATAATAATAAGACATAGTAAATAACAGGCCTGTATCCTTTCCATGTGTAAGATATGTTGTGCTGAAATCTTTTAAAGATGTCAAAAGGAAGGAAGCTAGTTTCTTACTGAGAAAGGCCTTGTGGGAAAACCAGTGACATGATGGACTCGATGCTTATTCTTTAATTTTCACCTCTAGAAATTGTCAATTTCTTAGTTACGCTCTAGTTATTTAGTTCTAGTTATCTGGTTCTAGGTAACTGCCTGAAATCAACCAAATTCACAAGATCTGAAATTATACATTAGAAAAGAGAAAAAACATAAAAAGATATGGGAGAAGGATGCCTTAGTTGTGTGATTCCTCCAAGAACCAAGATCTCCAGGAAACTGAATTGGTAATTTGTGACAATGTATACATTACAAAACTATCATCATGATGTTTCCTTCATTAGGCCTAAGTCCCTTGAGGATAAGGATGACCTTACTCATCATCCCATACTTAGTATTGAACATAGTTGCTAGCCCATAGCAAGGTATTCAGAATTGTTGAATGAATAAGCAGAGAGTAACCTGGTGTGCATATGCTCAGAGCAAAAGAGGCCAGACTTAACGAAGACTTTCCTGGCTCCATACAGAATTCAGGCCCCACTGACTGGAAGCATTTATGGCTTTTGTCTCTCTCTCTCTCTCTCTCACAGTATAATCCTGGCAGATTTGTGCCCTTTGGTTCCTCTTTTCCTAGGGTCCAAGCAAAATACATGTGCTATTCATTTAGCTTTGCTTCAGAGAACTGTTTACCACACAGTGATTAGTCTATGACTTTCATTAGATTCATAAGAACATGTTCTCTAGTGGTTCCCAGGTCACTTATTCTGTAGCCATCTTATAAACTGAAGTTTACAGAGACGTGCTTCTACAGGTGAGGTCTCTTGTTTTATGTTTTTAATATTTATTGGTGCAGACACTGTCTTAAGCACTAGAGATACAAGAGAACAAGACAGATTCTGCCTTAGAAGAGTTTGTATCCTGGTGGGATAGACAGTAAATGCATGCATAGACAAGTGTGTTAATTTTTAAATTATTTTCTTTCTGATTTTGTTGCAAGCCTTGGTTACCATTTAAGGCCATTGGCTACAGTGTGGTTTCAGAAAAGAAGCAGTTACCAACAATTTAAAAAAGTCAAACTCAATGGAGTAACATATACATTCTAGTTTCACAACATTGTTGGTCTTTGCAGCATATAACAAATGACAAGGATTCTTTTATTAAGATAATAAAAAGTTCCCAAATTTTAATGGCACTTAACTCTGATTGCTTACTCTCTGTGGACCTCTTATATGAATGTTTTATTTGGAATAGATTTTTAAAAAATTCTGAATGAAAGGATAAGTGGACTATATATGTATACCAAGTATGATTTGGGAGAAACAATTACTGTTTTCGGATATAAGATGGAGACAATAATATTTAGTTACTCATCTGGATTACAGAGGAAGGTGAATGATTTGATGCTTGAAAACACTAAGTCATTCCCCCTAAAAATAATTTTTGTTGCCATTGTTCATTTTATACTATAGTTATGTTATTTTATTATAGAGTATCTCGAAGTCAGTGATAAATTAACCTTGATATTTTGACTTACTTTTCCCCATCCTGTGGGAAGCTTTCTTCAGAAGAGCTCTGTTCTAAGAGAATGTTTTCTTCACACGTAGACAGTTGCTGATCATGGTCCCAGTTTGGATATTTTATTTTATTATTTTATTTTATTTTATTTTATTTTATTTTATTTTTAACATTTATTCATTATTTATTGAGAGATAGAGGGAGAGAGAGAATCCCAAGCAGGCTCCATGCTGTCAGCTCAGAGTTGGACATGGAGCTCAAACTCATGAACCATGAGATCATGACATGAGCCGAAATTAAGAGTTGGACACATAACCAACTGAGCCACCCAGGAGCCCCCAGTTTGGATATTTTAATTGAAACACTCACGTGTGGAGTCCAAATATGTAGAGTGTAAGGCAATCTTTGTTGCTTAACTAACAGAGCTATGCTAATCTGGCTTTAAACCCTGGATTCTGAGCAGGCTTTCCAGAGATCAGCCATTATTCTTGGATGTTTCCCTAACAATGTGTGTTTTTTGGTATCATTTTCTTTCTCCTGAGCCAGCTTATTTGCATCTTCTCCCAAAGTTAATTCCACATTGATTACTCAAGCTCTGTAATCTGCCTTTTATCTGTGAAGGAATGACTTTATGTTTCAGCTCAGGTTTTATGCTACTGCTGCAAGAAAAGAAAGGACAATAGAACTGTTGATTTCTTTTCATTTGGAATGCCACTGTATCCATGCTGTATGGAGTCACTTAGGGAAATTTGCCTTTTAAATTAATTTATCTGTGAATGATCTTTGAAAATGTTTGTTTAAAGACAAATCAAATGTTTTATTCATTCATTCATCAAATATTTATCATACATCTCCTCTGTGATAGGTTCCATGCTAGATGATGGGTACAGCAGTGATCCAGTTGGACAGAGCCTCTGCCCTCATGAACACTGTCCAGTGGGAGACTCAAAACCCTAACATTATTCTGCTTATAACGGTGTAACAGAAGAGCAAGCCTTAGAGTCTGATGTAAATGGTTCTTCTCTTTAACTTTTCAGAGGGTTTTGGAAATAGCCATCTTTGGTTATTTAAAAAAAAAAAATCTGGATCCAAATAAATCTAAGGGAAGTTCCTACCATTCAATCTTCCAAAAAAAAAACCTACAAAATGAATTTCATATGCTCAATTTTTTCCCTTGGTAATTTTGATAATTGTATAAGTCAAAAAGCATCCAGTCCTATCTCCTAATTAAAAATAGACAGACAGATGGACAGATGAACACAAGTATGCATGAGAAAGCTAAAGCCCACAGAGACTTAAGTGAATCTTGAAAGATCACATAATTCAGTTGCTGAGCTGGAACCATTCCCAGGTTTGCTGATTCTAACCACGGTAACTCTTAATCATTGATGTTCAACTTCACTGAGTCAAATTGAGTAAGGAAGAAATGAGTTCAATTGTACTGGTTAATAGAGGCAGCCATCTGGATCATTTTTCTCCCACAAAAGAGCTCAAAGAGGCGTGTGCCTTAGGCATCCTTACTGCATGTGATACCTCTTAACATCTTTTGCTTCTTTTTTTTTTAAATTTTTTAACGTTTATTCATTTTTGAGAGACAGAGAGCAAGCAGGGGTGGGGCAGAGAGAGAGGGAGACACAGGATCTGAAGCAGGCTCCAGGCTCTGACCTGTCAGCACAGAGCCCAATGCAGGGCTTGAACTCACAGAATATGAGATTAGACCTGAGCCGAAGTCAGATGCTCAACCAAATGAGCCATCCAGGCGCCCCTTGCTTCTTTTTTAAGTAAACTCCATGCCCAATGTGGAACTTAAACTCATGACCCTGAGATCAAGAGTCACATGCTCTGCTGACTGAGCCAGCCAGGAACCCCATTAACATCTTTTGATTCATATATAACATGGATCATTCTTGACAAATTTTGAGACTTCTCTCTCTCTCTCTCTCTCTCTCTCTTTATCTCTATCTGTCTACCTATCTGAAATCTCTGAAGAGGAAGGTCATTTAAATCAAACTGTTATTAAGGCTGAATCTCATAATCTAACACTTAATTCTACTGGATGTTGGTGGGAGATTAGTAATGTGTATGGTATATTCAATATCCAATGCTGTCTTATCCCCCCATAAACATGCCCAACAAAGATTAATTAGGAGGAGACAGGTTAGAGCTATGTTTTATATTAAGAAGATTTTCTATATACTTAAGATATGATTCTGTTGTCAGAAAAGAGTTAATTTTGCACTGTATTCCAGGTTTCCCTGGGAAGATAGAATTTAAGTACAGAAGATATGCTTACTTGGCCAGTTTTTGTAGTAATCCTAACACAATAAAATAGTAATAATAGCTAACATGTCCAGCATGCTCACTGTGTGCCAGGCAGTGTTAAGTCCTTTGTATTCAACTTTTCTTCTAGTTTCAAAACAGCATTAGGAGGAGGGAGCATTACTCTCTTGAGGTTACAGACATGAAAGCTGGTGCTTTGAAGTTAGAGTTCATGCAAGATCACCAGTAAGAGCATGAGCCCAGGTCTTCTCAGTGCAGGACACTATTCTTTAATCATAATGCTGGACTGCTCTACCAAGTTCAAGGTGGCCCTTTTTACATAATCACATCCTTATTCAGAGAGGCTGACATTCTCCAATAAACAGACCAATTCCTTACCTTTAAGAACTCCTAATTTCTTCTCCTTTCCAACCACTGTCTGCTGTGATTTCCCAGATATTCCATAAAAATCTGTTTTGTAGACTCTCCAACCTTTTAAAATGTTTGTACGCACTCCTCATATACCTAAAAGTTGTGTTCCTGTCCACAAACTGAATGACACATTTGTAAACACTTCCTTGGAGGACCTGCGTGTGTTCAGGGAGGTGATGTGGGTTGTAGCAGCATGTGTAAAGATTGTTTTCTTGCTCACAATTGAAAATGCATCGCCATTTTAGTTCTGCGTGGGGGTCCTCTCACTGGAAACTACAGGCTGCGGCAGTTTCACCTGCATTGGGGGTCTGCTGATGATCACGGCTCTGAACACGTGGTGGATGGAGTGAGATACGCTGCAGAGGTAAGCCAACAGACATAGATTCATGATTCAGTGTTTTCCTAGGTGATGGGATTTAAGGAACGCAGAGGGCAACTCTCTTGACTCCAAATTGATCCTGAGTCAGTTAGGTTTCTCGGTGTCTGAAATTGCTTTATTCAATCAACATGAGAGTTTATCAATATGAGAGCGATCAGTGTGGCTCTTCTGAGTCTTATACAAACTCTGAGAGCTTAGGGTTATTGTGCTCATTCTAGAAATGAGTAAACTGCAGATTTGGAGAGATTAAGTAACTTATCCAATTAGGGGGTGGGTAAGATGGGTTTAAATTCAAGTTTGTCTGATACCAAATTACAAATCTTTCTATACTATCTATTGTGCTTCCCGAAAGTCCACTGAGAAGGCAGAGAAAGAGACATTTGATTTGGTCCAGACAGAGATACATACTAATATCATATTTTGTAGAGGTAATAGTGAATGGAGGAGTTTCTTGCAGGGAAGAAAAAACAAAGACACAAATTCTCCTAAACTCTACATTACCTCTATAATTACAGGTATAGAATGGAATCTGTTAATTATTAAGGTCATTGGTAAAGCAAAACACAATAAAGCATTCATTGACTCTTTAAAAAATTTTTAATGTTTATTCACTTTTTCAGAGACAGAGACAGAACGTGAGTGGGAGACAGGCAGAAAGAGAGGGAGACACAGAATCTGAAGCAGGCTCCAGGCTCTGAGCTGTCAGTACAGAGCCTGACGCGGGGCTTGAACTCACGGACCGCGAGATCATGACCTGAGCCGAAGTTGGCCACTTAACTGACTGAGCTGCCCAGGCACCCATCATTGATTTTTTTTTTTTAAATTGGGAAGTCACTTCTTTATAATTATATTTGTTAATAATACTCTACTTTTTCTAATCCTCTGTTCAATGACAAAGCATAATATACTTCAAGTTTTCATACTGTTAAATATTGCTAACACCCAACTTTTTCATGAAGCGAAAGTGAATTATTGTATGACTCAACCAAAGCTGTTTATGTGAAAATAATTTGGCTTGTGAGCCATCTAGGTGAGACAGAGCAGTGTTACCAGGCCAGTAAAGTTCTTCTTCATTTTCTCATGGTTACTGAGCTGTGGAGTATGGATACTCCTTTATAATTCTGCTGTTCAGAGAAATCCAACCAACAGAACTTTTTTCCAGTTTTGCTCTTCCATTCACAGGTACATCTATTCTTTGAGTCTATCAACCAAAGTGTCCATTTCGTCAACTTAAAACACTTTTGTCTGAGGCCAAGTGCTTAAGGTGTGGGACCTGCTCTGTTTTTAGGATGGAGAAATAAAATGTATATCCAAAGTGTTCCATGCCAGTGGAGAAAAGAAGCCAAGAATGTAGGAAGTGGGACTTCTGAATCTGTGTGGTGCCTCAGTTTATATCATCTGCTGAACAGTTTTCATGTTGCTTTCTCACATTTTGTGTTCTAAATCTCACATTTTGTTCTAAATCTTAAAGGCTTTGTGGGGATTGAGCTGGTTTTGGATTACTGCTTTGTAATATTCCTAAACAACTAAGAAAAATTAGTCACATTGCTTTATGGTTTTACTTTCTAGTTTCATAAACTTGAATGCATACTCTCAGAGAGATCTTATCTGAGCTGGCAAGTTGTTTCTTGAAAAGGGCACCCATATCCTGAAATTTTCCAGAAGCTCGGAGTCCTGACTTGCAGAGCAAGAAACATCTTTGTAGACTTTCCTTCTTGAAGGAGATAAAGCTTTGACTGGAATTTCATATATTCTTTAATATATGTTTAAGACTGTTTCTTATTTTGTTCATTTGTTCATGAATTCATTCACTCTTTAAGAATTCATTGTGACCCTACTATGCCCCCCATGTTTGCCTAGCTGACATGTGCTCATCCTGAAGGGAATGCTGGAAGGAAGTAGGGATAGAACAGGGAACACTTCCCTGCAAACAGCCCTTCAGCCCCAACCAAAGGATGAGCAGCAGTGAGCCGGGCAAAGGAGAGAGACAGCAGTGGTCCTGCACGGGATCATGTATGAGGACTTGGGGTGGGAAGTGCATCCCATATTTGAAGAACAAAGTAGCTAGTTGGATTGGTGCATGAACAAGGAGGAGAGCTGCCCCAGGTAGGGTTGGAAGGACTGGAGGGCCTGCACTTAGTAAGGTAAGTCATGGTAAGGATTGTGAACTTCATTCTCTGTGCAGTGGGAAGCCACTGACTAGCTTTGAACTGGAAAGTGATCATATTTGCATTTAAAAAAACATTCTAGGTACCATTTGAAAATAAATTGGGTTGAAGCAGGGATGGATAAGAGGAGTCAGTGAGAAGATTTTTGGGGGGAGTTCCAGGTAAATCGATGATAGTATAGTTAATTGGAGTGCTGGCTAGAAGTATAGACTGGAAGTATCCCCCTTCAGTGGGATTTGTTGGTTAATTTGGTTTGAAGGGGAGAGGAGGAGGGGGTCATCTTTTCTGGTTTGAGACAGGAATGCTGATGGAGAATGAGGAAGTCTGGGTCAGACCTCAGAGTTGGGGGGATGTTAGAGGTAGATGATAAACATTAATAAATGGTATGTGATAAGTTCTTTGATAGGAACATACCATGGGAGCTGGTAGTGTTACTGAATAGTTAGGAAATGTTTCTTTGTGATTTATGTGAATTGAAACTGAATGTCTAAGAGTCACTATGAGAAAATCTAAAGAGCTTCTCAGCAAGTGGGCACAGCAAAGACAGATGACCCCAGGCAGGAGTAAGGTTGGCATGTTTAAGAAGCAAAAGCCTTTGGCTTCTGGGATTGGAATTAACGAGGGAGAAGTTATAGGCCATATAACTGGAGAAGCAGGAGAGGACCATGCCTTGTCAGGCTTTGTGGGGCATGGTAAGAAATTTGGGATTTATCCTTTTTTTAAAAAAATTTTTTTTTCAACGTTTATTTATTTTTTGGGGGGACAGAGAGAGACAGAGCATGAATGGGGGAGGGGCAGAGAGAGAGGGAGACACAGAATCGGAAACAGGCTCCAGGCTCTGAGCCATCAGCCCAGAGCCTGACGTGGGGCTCGAACTCACAGACCGCGAGATCGTGACCTGGCTGAAGTCGGACGCTTAACTGACTGTGCCACCCAGGCGCCCCATGGGATTTATCCTTAATGTATTGAGACAAAGATGATGGAAGGTCTTGAGCAGGGGAATGTCATGTTCTACTTTATATTTTATAAAATAGAACCAGCTGCTATGTGGAGAAGAGGTTGGGCTAAGGTTGAAACAGGGAGACAAATTTGAAGCTTATGGATGTAGTACAAATGAGCAATGATGGTTTGGGGTATGGGTGTGGTGGAGATGAAGAGAGCTAGATGAGTCCACGACGTGTTTGCGAAGTGAAGTCAGTGGGACTTGGCAATGAAAAGGATGACAAGATTGAAGGGAGAAAAAAAGAGGGGTCTAGAAACACTCCTAAGAGTTTGGCTTGAACAAACAGGATGGTTCTGCCATTTACTAAGATGGGCAAGTCCAGGGAGAAGCAGATTGCAGAGAGAAGTTAACTTTCTGTTTTGCACATGTTAAGTTTGAGGTGTCTATTAGATAGATATCCTTGGCTCACATTCAAGAGGGCTGTTGGGTGCAAGTGTGGACTTTAGGGAAGAGGTCCAGGCTGGCGCTGGAGGCATTTGGGAGTCACTTACTTATAGTTTCAGGTTCAAAAGAGTCCCTTTGTGCTGAGCTGTAGATAGGAGTCTAAAGTGTTAATTAGTTTTTCCAGCTACATTTGTACCTAATTTCATGACTGTCATTGAGTTGTACCCTCTTACAAAATAAAAAGAAGAAAAGAAAGGAAAGGAAAACCATTTAAAATGTACCATATAAAAACTTAACTTGAGGTCTACTCTGATGATTTGTAACTGTTATAGAGAGATTAAAGTGATCTAAATCATGAAAAACCATATCCCAAGGGTTAGGCATCTATACAAAGTAGACTAATAATCCACTCCATATTTAAAATTTTTTAAATGTTTATTTATTTTTGATACACACAGAGAGAGACAGAGCATGAGTGGGGGGATGGGCAGAGAGAGAGGGAGACACAGAATCTGAAGCAGGCTCTGGACTCTGAGCTGTCAACACAGAGCCTGACGCGGGGCTCGAACCCACGGACTGTGAGATCATGACCTGAGCCGGAGTCGGACGCTCAACCGACTGAGCCACCCAAGCGCCCCTAATCCACTCCATATTTAGAACTTCATCTGATTCCAGTTTGTGCAGATTATATAGTAAGCATATTAAATATGTAGTTGATAGTAAAACTATGATTTTAACATTAATGGCAATCTTGGGCATGCTAACCGTAATTGACATATCAGTAGTATGCAGTTAAAAATGCTAAAGTTGAATAATACTATTATTTAGGAATTATTTTGCAACAGGGAAGAATCTCATTTCCATTTTTGTCATGGCTATGACTTCAATCACGGTGGCTGTTGTTAGTCAGGAAATGTGAGTTTGCTATTTGTTTGAGTTTTAATTCAAATACAAATGCTAATACAAGTGATAACAGTTTCTCTGAAGGTATTGCTGCCAGTTAGGCAAGGTGTGTGGGAGAAAGACTTGTTTAAAAAGAGTTTTGTTGCTCTAGTTTCCCAGAATATTCTACACATTTGCTGTTTTTTAACCAGCAGCAGGATATATAGATTCATTTCTCTTTAGTTACATGTTCATTTTCTAGTCAATTGTGGTTGTGAACCTAAAGAAGTCATTTTACATCTTTCTATCTCTTTGGTGTCATCTCTTACTAAGTGAGCTGATGGATTGGCACAGAGCCATTTTAAACAACCTTAATGTTCTTTTCAGCCCCTCCCTTCCAGTGGAATGTCATCTATCTCATGTGAACCAAATGAATTTTGTTTCATCATTTAGTGTTTTCCGGTTTTGTTCCTCCTCCAGCTATCTCACACCAACTTGGAACATGGCAACACCGGAATCCACTTTTTTTTTTTAATGTTTATTTATTTTGAGAGAGAGAGAGAGAGAGAGAGAGAGAGAGAGAGAGAGAAAGAGAGGGCAAGGGCGGGGCAGAGGATTCAAAGCAGGCTCTGCGCTGACAGCAGGGAGCCCAATGTGGGGCTCAAACTCATGAACCATGAGATCATGACCTGAGCTGAAGTCGGATGCTTAACTTACTGAGCCACCCAGGCACCCCTCCACTTTTTTTTTTTCATTTAAATTTTATTTAGTTAACATACAGTGCAATACCGGTTGCAGGAGTAATATTCAGTGATTCATCACTTACATACAACACGCAGTGCTCATCACAAGTGTCCTCCTTAATGCCCATCACCCATCTAGCCCATCCCCCACCCACCTCCCTCTATGAACCCTCAGTTTCTTCTGTCTTTAAGAGTCTCTTGTGGTTTGTTTCTCTCTCTTCTATTCCCTGACCCCCACCTTTCCATATGTTCATCTGTTTTGTTTCTTAGACTCCACATATGAGTGAAATCATATGGTATTTGTCTTTTTCTGTTTGACTTATCCTGTTTAGTGTAATACATTTTGGCTCCATCCATGTCCTTGCAAATGGCAAGATCTCATTCTTTTTTGATGGCTGAGTAATATTCCATTGTATATGTGTACCACATCTTCTTTATCTATTCATCAGTCGATGGACATTTGGGGTCTCTCCATAGTTTGGCTATTGTTGATAATGCTGCTTTAAACATTGGGGTACGTGTACCCCCTTTGAATCTATATATTTTTTTTATCCTTTGTGCAATTGCTGGGTCACAGGGTGGGACCCACTTTTGTATGTTCTATATGGATATCCCACAATCGTCCTTGATTATTTGTGGATGATATACTATTTTATAGTTTTGTGGCTCACTATTTATGATAATTCTTATTTATTCAGAAATCCCCCATATTAGTTGCCTATAAGATGTGAAGTTATAGTTAAAGCATGGGATTAAAATATGTCTTTGAACATACTAAATCCTCTCTGTAAGAGTTAACTAGAAAGGTTATTTGTGCATGAAACCCTTTATATGTGTTTCCTTCCTGAGTTGCCAAAAGGATTTATTTAAAGGAGATTTTATCTGAAGTCAGTCCCTCATATAGGGGTTCTTGGACCACATGGTCTACTCGTGATCTTGGCTGAATCATGTGAGTGTGGCACATTGCCCTTTAGCATCTATCTTAGTTTAGATTGTTCTTCCCCTTAATCAGGAATGAAGATCTTCCCAGAATGGTTTTCTGCCGTATTGTTATTCTACAGTCTTCCACAGTTGTTTGTGTGATAGGGATACTGCACTGTGTACAATGGCAGAACATTTAGAACACCTTTGGATTTTGCATGAGGTCCGAGTTGTGAAGTAGGTATAACCTATTTTCTAGAGTTCCAAGTCTTCCAACTCCTTCCCTCTCCCCATCTTTCCTTTCCCCCACCTCAGTAGCACCACCTGCCTCTCATTTTCATCCTCAGACACCTCTGGTTCCTAGTTCCTGTTCCTAGACAAAGCCTCTTTGTCCCCATTAAAAGTTGCTGTCAGCAAAGGATCTGAACATATTTATAGATGGTAATAAATGTGTGAATATTGCTTGAAATAGTTGTGTTAAGGAGAGTTTGCACTTTCAAGCCATAAAAAGTCTTAGAGTACAGTGATGAACAGCTGACTGGGCAGTTTCAGGAACAATTGGCACTGTCTTTAGCAGCAGGACTCAGTCACTGCAGACCTCAGTGGACTTCTCTGCCATCCTGTGAGCCTAAGCTCATTTAGTGGACTCTGCCACCAGCTGGGACCTGACCTAAGGTGGCTCTGTTGCAATCCCACCCTTGGAAGGCTGTGGGGGAGCCTTAAGTCACTCAGGAGCAATGGCTGGAGATTGTTCCTTGGCAGGATAGTCCAGAGCATTCTAAATAATGATGTAGAACTTGTGATAGTGCACCACAGACTAAGTGGCCATGGTTTTTGTCTCTGGTTTTTGGATGAAAACAAATAAGATGCTGTCCAAGATTCTTGTGAAGAATACGTTATGTACATGAGTGCACAGCACCAGAACATCTATATAAATATTCTATTTTCATTTATGTTTTTAAGGACGTTTTACAATAAAACATTTGAATTATTTTGCATACCTCCCTTTCAGCTTCATGTTGTTCATTGGAATTCAGACAAATATCCCAGCTTTGTTGAGGCAGCTCATGAGCCAGATGGACTAGCTGTTTTGGGAGTATTTTTACAGGTGAGAATACACTGATTTCATTTTAAATAATTGATCAGTCATGTTGGATAAAGGGTTTCAGTCATGGAGAAGATAGTCTACCACTTTTAATAGTAAACTCATTCTAACCTTAATGTTTTCCTTTTGCAATTAATATTAAAAATTTATGTATTAATTTATGATTCATCTAATAGCCCACAACTACCTTAGGAGATTTGTCTTCTGTTTCCTCTTATTGTCCATTGATCATTTTTATGTGGGTAGAAACAGCAGCAGCAGCAACAACAATAATAGTAGCAGGAATAACACTAACATTCTGAGAAGAAGATCTTTATTGTAGGCTCTTATTGTAGGTTTTATTGTAGGCTCTTCCTGATTGCACAGTCTTTAGAGATAACAGACAGTCAAGTTCAAGTTCCTGATTCTTGAAGCACTAGTTTTACCACAATGGTTTGTTGTCTCAAACACACTGACCAGTTTTTTAAAAATTTTGTTGTAGTTTCCTTTGTCTAATATTCACATGGGATTAGGCAAGTATCATTGTTATAATATCCGTGGGTGGGTTGGGCTCCCACTGCACCGCATTCTTGCAGGGCGTGCACTTCTGCTTTGCCACCGACTCTGTGTGTGATGTAACTCGTTGGGGCTGGGACTGGGGGAAGCCCAGGGCAGAAGGGAGGGAGGCATGAATGGCAGAGGCTCCCTCCCTTTGGCCACCAAGTCTGCTGGTGGCAGTGGAGTCCAAGTGAAGCAAGAGATTATACTTTCATCCTGAAGGACTTAAAAACTTCAGGTCGATTCAGGACATCCCTAACAATGAAAAGAGTTACATCTATTTTTCTGATGGTTCCTACTCATGACAATATATCGTTTTGGTTAGGACCTCAAATCATTTTAGGTTGAGAATGGGAGATGTTTTCTTTTAATACTTTGATGTCACAAGAGTCTGTTTAGATGTAGGGTCTGAAGGTCACATCTGGTTGAATTGTGCAAGTATTATGGTAGAGTTTCCTAAGCAAGTTTTCTCTTAAGTTAACCTGTACATTAAACCTTCATAAAGCTAAAGAATATGTAGCTGTTACTACTCGTTTTAGAATCAAACTTATAATTCAGCCAAGGAGCCCTGTAACATTATCTTGTTATTCACATTCTCTGGCATGCTAAAGCCAGCAGGTAAAAGACAGATTCATTATAGAACAATTACTGTTTGTTCTGGGTTGGCAAAGGTTTTTCAAAAAAAGGGTTAAAAAAAAAGTGACTGGCATGGAGTGAATCAGACCTATTCTGTTAACAGTAACCATTTCTTTTGAAATTTCATGCTTTCAGATTGGTGAACACAATTCTCAACTGCAAAAGATTACTGACATTTTGGATTCCATTAAAGAAAAGGTACAATAAAATACTATGTGCTAATGACTTGTTCTCTCCTGAATTCTCTTACCTTCTTTTAATAACTTAGACTTTGGACATTGGATATGTTATCTGCTTTGAAGCAGGTTTGGAACACACTTGACCAATAGAGCAGAATTAACCTGTTGCCAAGTGTGTTTTGAAAATTATGAAGGGGTCTTAAATTATCTAAAACCATTACTAATAAATCTATGCATACTTAGTTTCTCATATTGGAGTTTTGCACAATAAGCATTTAGTTGCAGCACATTTCAAACAAATCTTGTGCTTCTTAAATAAATTTAGGTAATGTGCTGCTTCATGTAAAATTTTTAGATTAAGGCAGATACTTTTTTTAAAGATACAAAGGCAGATACTAAATAATTCCATGAGTTAAAGAATTCCAGTAAAATCGTATTTCATGGGATGTGTGTTTTTTTGAGGTCTGTGTAAAGCTATCCCATTGTAATTTGTAGGAATTCTTTTTTCTCCACTAGGGTAAACAAACTCGATTCACGAATTTTGACCCATTATCTCTGCTTCCTCCGTCCTGGGACTACTGGACATACCCTGGTTCCCTTACGGTCCCACCTCTTCTTGAGAGTGTCACATGGATTGTTTTAAAACAACCTATAAATATCAGCTCTCAACAGGTATGTCACTGCTCAAGGTTGATTCTGATTTACTAGAGGAAACGGGACTGAAACTTTTTTAAAAAATAAAAACCCTGCCCTTAATTTCTGCTGCATTATGAAGCCTATGTTTTCCCTTCATTAATCAGATAGGTGGTTGGACCAGGTAAAACTTGTGTCCCTTTCTTATTTGACCTTCTATGATTAGATGATTTCTCTCCCAGTTGTTAGAAATGCCATGTGCATACAGACACTGAGAAAAGTGAAGTGGCTTTAAAGGCTATAATTGTTTTCTTTTTTGGTCTGAGATATAAACAGGCTGGGATATAAATGAGCAAATCAGGAGAGAGGCTACTCTTTTTTTTTTTTAATATGAAACTTATTGTCAAATTGGTTTCCATACAACACCCAGTGCTCATCAAGGGGACTTTCTCCTTTTTGACCTCAGTCCCTAGACCTGCTCCTCCTACAAATTTGACATTCAGAAAGTAAGCAGTGAGAACAACAATGGGTCTTTAGGCTTTTGTTGACAGAACTTTTGTGGGGCTGCTTGAGGGACTTAGAGGATTTGCTAAGGCGCTATTTGAGCATTTGCACCCGTGGTGTTTTAGTGAAGACATTTCCTCACTTGTTTTTCTGAAAAACATATTGAGCCCCCACGATAAGCCAAGCAGTCTGCAGGCTCAAGATGTCTTTGGGCCTAGAAACTCTGCTCAGATCTACAATCTGTGTGACTAACCAATCTGACAGGTGGATGCTATATCTTCTGGGATGCTGTGCTTAGTGGGTTTTATTTTCTTTTTGTTTTCCTACTTGAATTACTTGCTGCAAAATCTGAATAAGAACATAGTCTAATAATTTTTGCAGCTGATAAAGCACTTCTATTTTGGGCTAGCCCACCTTCCTAGTTGTTTATTTTTTTCCCCCAATCAAAGACTAGAGCTGGTTCACCTTTTCCAAGGTCATGTCAGATAACATTTCTCCTTGGCATGTTGAACAGATCCAACTTCTGTTGGCCTTGTCTTTAGGATTAAAGCCAAATAATACTCTGTAACATACTAATTAAAACGTTTTGTGAAAGTTGGGATTGAAGTCCAGAGTTTGACTGACATGGAAATTCCTGCGACTTTTTCCAATCATGAATAAGGTGCATTGTGTCATAAGAAAAAAGACCTGTCACTGATTCAGTGGCCTTAGTAATGGAGTACATTTTTCTTTCCTTCATGTGTTAAACTGTTTACTTTTGCATTCCTCTGTTAAATTTGAACAAGTTAACAGTAGGAATTGATAAATTATAATAGAAAGGTAGTAATAATAGGAGCTCATGTTCTTCCTCATGGTTTTTTTTTTTTAATTTTTTTTTCAACATTTATTTATTTTTGGGACAGAGAGAGACAGAGCATGAACGGGGGAGGGGCAGAGAGAGAGGGAGACACAGAATCGGAAACAAGCTCCAGGCTCTGAGCCATCAGCCCAGAGCCTGACGCGGGGCTCGAACTCACGGACCGCGAGATCGTGACCTGGCTGAAGTCGGACGCTTAACCGACTGCGCCACCCAGGCGCCCCTCTTCCTCATGTTTTAAGGATATTTTTATTTCTTAAAGCCACTTGGAAAATAATTTTTTAAAATCCACCTGCCATTTGGAAGAGAATATGTTAAAATATATAATTTAGTTCCTTAAAATGCATAAGACTAACCTAAACAAAATGACTCGCTGTAGGGGCACTTGGGTGCTTCAGTTGGTTGAGTGTCTGATTCTTGATTTCTGCTCAGGTCATGATCTCACATGAGATCGAGTCCTGCCCTGGGTTCCACACTGAATGTGGAGCCTTGTTGAGATTCTCTATCTCTCTGTCTGTTCCTCCCCTGCTCTGGTGCTTGTGCTCTCTCTCTCTCAAAATAAATAAACAAACATTAAAAAAAAATGACTCACTGTAAAGTTAGGAATTGTGACTAGCTGTGGATACACTGCTGTATCTTATTTAGGTCTCAATTAATTAATATTAAGTATTAATGGGGTATTTATATGGTAGAATATATAAAATAATAGCTATATTTTAGAGCTTTAGTATGAATGATAATTCACTGTGATCTACTTACATTCACTTAAATCTATAGTAGGAGTACTTTCAGACATTTTCTAATCAGATGGACATGATTATCTGGGTAATAATCTACATTTTTATAATATGACATTATGGTGATTTTAAGAGTTAAAGAATGAAGCAAAAGATATTTTAAAAGTCCAATCCCAGTCTAACCATGAGAAAAACATCAGACAAAGCCCAAATGAGGGACATTCTACAAAACAGCAGGTCAGTGCTCCTCAAAACTGTCAAGGTTATCAAAAGCAAGGTAAATCTGAGAAATTGTCATCAAGAATGCTGAAGGAAATATGACTACCAAGTGTAATGCTGTTTCCTGGTGAGATCCTGGAACAGAAAAAGGTATTAGGTAAAAACAAAGGAAATCTTAATAAAGGATGGACCGCAGTTAATGGTAACATATTAATATCGGTTCACCAATTGTGAAAAATGTACCATGTAATGTAAAATATTAATAATGGGGGAAATTGAGTATGAGGTATATGAGAACTACTCATACAATCTTTTTAATAATTCTGTAAATTCAGAACTGTTCTAAAATAAAAGGTTATTTAAAAAAAATCCAAAGCCTGAGAGTGTCGAGATGATTATTCAGTTATCTGTTTCCTATAAAGTAAAATGAATATGTCTTTTGTGTATACCACTTGAGAGTTACTTTCCAAACGATAATTTTTAATCTCAACTTCGGCAGCTGTTTATTTTTGAAGTCCCTGAGGCACATTGTTTTATTTATTTTTCAATTCTACCATATAATGTCACTAGCCATGAAGATTAAATTCTTTTTTTAGTGAGTTAGTGCCAATTTTTTTTTCTAGGTCTTTCTACTGCTATTTCTTGCCAAGTCACTGTTTGACCAAAAAGGCAAATCAGACAGTTTTCATTTTCTTTTATTTGATTCAAGCCCATTTCTGTCCCCAGAGTCACTTATTGAAATGCTTGATTTAACTGCCAGGCCAGTAAACAGATATGCTGTTTTCAGATAGTTTTGATAACAGATCCATCATTCTCTTTGGAAGACTAAGCTAACTTTTCTGCCAAGTTTCTTAGGGTTATCCTAAATTATCTAAATTGGCTTACTCATCTGCTGAATTCAGTGTGCAGAATACTTGGTTTTAATTCTTTGCTCTATTTTTTAAAAAAAATCTCTCTTATTTGTTACGATCTTTGCATACAATAAAATTCATGAATTTTAGTGTGCAGTTGATTTTGTTATTGTATATTACTGTGCAGCAACCACTAGATCAAGATATGAAACAGATCACTTGGCCCGAAAATTCTCTTGCGCTCTAGCTCCTTCCTCAATCATGGCTCTGGGCAGTCTTTGAGATGCTGTTCCTAGGATTCTGCCTTTTCTAGAATTTTATTTAAATGGAATAAGACAGCACATAGATTTTTGCGTTTCTACTTAGCATAATGTTTTTAAGATTCACTGACTCTTACTAGTAATATTCTATGATATGGATATACCACATTATTTTATTTTTTTATCAGTTTATTTTTTTTATTATATGATATTTATTGTCAAATTAGTTTCCATACAACAGCCAGTGCTCATCCCAAAAGATGCCCTCTTCAATGCCCATCACCTACCCTCCCCTCCCTCCCACCCCCCATCAACCCTCAGTTTGTTCTCAGTTTTTAACAGTCTCTTATGCTTTGGCTCTCTCCCACTCTAACCTCTTTTTTTTCTTCCCCTCCCCCATGGGTTTCTGTTAAGTTTCTCAGGATCCACATAAGAGTATATACCACATTATTTTAAAATCTATTTACCAATTGATGGACATTTGGGTTGCTTCCAGTTTGGGGCTATTATGAATAATAGCTATCCATATTTGGGTGTTAGGAATAATTGTCATATATTTTTTGTGGACACGTTTTCACATTTTGTGGCAGTACCTAACAACTAGATTTACTAGATCATGTGGTAAATTCATGTTTAATTCTCTAAGGTACTGCCATATTGTTTAAAAAAATTTTTTTAATGTTTTTATTTTATTTTTGAGAGAGAGAGAGAGAGAGAGAGACAGAGAGACAGACAGACAGAATTTGAAGCAGGCTCCAGGCTCTAAGCTGTCAGCACAGAGCCCTATGTGGGGCTTGAACTCACAGACTATGAGATCATGACCTGAGCCGAATCAGACACCTAACTAGCTGAGCCACCCAGGCACACCTGCCATCTTGTTTTTTAATGTGGCTGTTCCATCTTCCATTCTCACCAACAATATATGAGATTTCTAGCTCTTCCACATCCTTGTCAGCAGTTAGTGTTGTCAGTCTTTTTAACTTTAGCCATTCTAGAGGTTATATGTGATTTCTTTTTTTTTTTTTTTAATTTTTTTTTTTTCAACGTTTGTTTATTTTTGGGACAGAGAGAGACAGAGCATGAACGGGGGAGGGGCAGAGAGAGAAGGAGACACAGAATCGGAAACAGGCTCCAGGCTCTGAGCCATCAGCCCAGAGCCTGACGCGGGGCTCGAACTCACGGACCGCGAGATCGTGACCTGGCTGAAGTCGGACGCTTAACCGACTGTGCCACCCAGGCGCCCCGGTTATATGTGATTTCTAATTTGCATTCATCTGATGACTAGTAATGTTGAGCATTTTTCATATGTTTATTGACTACGTATATCTTTTTTTGGTGAAATACCTGTTCAAATCATCTTTTCCTTTTTGAATTGCGTTTTGTCTTTTCATTATTGAATTGCAAAAGTTCTTTATACAAACAGGATAAAGCCCTTTTTAAAATACATGTTCTGCAAAGTTTTCTCCCAGTTTGTTGCTTGCCCCCCCATTTTTAAAACTATGTCTTTTGAAGAGCAAAAGTTCTTAATCTTGATGTAATTCATTTTTATCAACTTATTCCTTATAATCTGTGCTTTTGATGACCTGTTTAAGATTTCTTAAATCTAACTATATGCCTCTAAATATTTTTTTCATACTTTAATAGTTGTAGCTTTTACATTTAAGTTTTTGATGACTTATGAGTTGAACTTTTATGTATCCTGCACCCCATTTTCTCATTCCTTTCCTTCTGATATTTCAGTTATGCATACTTTAAGCTTTTAATATCATCTAACACATTCCCAAGGTTCTATTTTTTTAAAATAATTTTTTAATCTCTGTTCTTCACCAGGGATAATTTCTACTTATCTATATTCAAGTTCATTTGCTCTTTCCGCTGTCATGTCAATTTGACTATTAAGTCTATCTAGTTAATTTTTTTGTTTTAGCAATTCTATATTTTAGTTCTAAAATTTTATTTGGTTCTCTTTTATTATATCTATTTTTCTTCTGAGACTTACCACTACTCTGCTAAGATTTCTCAAGCATTAAAATGATGCTTTGTTTAACATATGACCCTCAGGTAGTTAAAATACTCATTTAAAAATCCTTGTAAATTCAGGGGCCCCTGGGTGGCTCAAGTTGGTTAAGCATCCAACTTTAGCTCAGCTCATGATCTCGTGGTTTGTGAGTTCGATCCCCACATTGGGCTCTGTGCTGACAGCTCAAAGCCTGCTTCAGATTCTGTATCTCCCTCTTTCTCTGCCCCTCGCCTGCTCACACACTCTCTCTCTCTCTCTCAAAAATAAATAAACATTAACAAAAAACTTAAAAGTTAAAAAAAAATTCTTGTAAATTCCTAATTTGGTTCATCTTGGGTGTGACCCTGTTGATGTTGTAAATAACTTTGCTTATGTCACTCCATAAGCAATGGAGTTGCTTTTTTGGAGAAGGTGTTCCATTTTCTTGCCTCTTGACATGTTAAGTAATTTTTTATTGTATTCTAGACGTGATGAACATTAAGTTGTGGACATTCTGGATTCAGTTACTTTTCTCTGATGAGCACTTTTTCCTCTGTGCTAGCAGGTAATTTTTTAGGTAGGGCTTGAACTTCAGGTTTTCGTTCTCATGCAGCAGCTCTGGTCTCAGTACAGCCATGTGTGGTTCCTGGGTGTAGAGTTGATGACCCTCTCTGCCTCTATCCTTGTAACACCAGTGTGCTCCATTGCACTGTGTGCACCTTGCAGACTCTTCTCAGCTCCAGGTGAAAAACTGGAAATTGGAACTCACTTATAGAGCTCCCATCTCTCCTTCAAGTGAGCATAAACTCCCCACCTGAGTCCCTCTGCTTCTGTTCACTCTCCAGTACCTATGACTAGTTGCTTTTTGTATTACATCTGGGTTTTAGCATTGTTTTCCACAGGGAGGTTGTCTGCAGTCCAGCATATCTGGAAGCAAAGTTCTAACATCCTTTTTAAATAGTAAAATGTTATATTTTGTAATTAATGATAATGATCTAGGAATAGTTTTCTTAGCTTCTGCATCTTTAGGCTAAATGTGAAATGGGGAAAGAATCCATTTGCTTGAACATTGATTTTGACTTGATATAAAACTGTGTATAGTTAGCTTTGAAATTAAAGTTCTAAATTATAGGAGACAGTACAAGCCAATTTTAGAATCATTTAATAATTGCTAATTCTTATAGGGCATAATACACAAAATTACAAAGAAGTGTTAAAAATGTCCCTTATCCTCAAGTAGTTTGTAATCTGATAGACAAGATAAAATAAATGCATAAGAAAGGATATCACAATGGCTGTGCTTGGTACGTAAGAGATATAAAGTGTTAGGATGTTTAAAAAAGGAGAGACTATTTTATTGGAAAAATCAGGAAAAGACTTCATGAAAGAGCTGACATCTGGTCTAGGGAAAATGTGGTGACTGGTTCGAAGTAGTAAAGGAAAGGGAGCAATTTCAAGATGGAACACCATAAATAAGGCAAGTAAAGGAAGTACAGAAGATATGTGGGCAACTTTGTATCTGAAGTTCTCAAGCTTTAGAGTATACAACAGTTACCTGGGGAAGCTTACCAAAACGTTGACCCTTGGGCCTTATCAGAATTTCTGATTCAGAAGGTCTGGGGTAGAGTTCAGCAACCTGAAGTGTTACGAATCACCCCAAAGTCTTTTCATTCAGATGCTCTGGAGCCACCCTTCATAAAACTGGCTTAGAGCAGAACCTGTGTGTGGTCATAATCGGAGATAATCTAGTTAGTTAGAACCCGGTGATTCAGAAGCCAGGCTAATAAGTTTGTTTTGGGGGTCTTATTAGAGGTAGAAATATTACACATTTTAGAATTATATTTTGAAATATTTACACCTGAAACGATATGATGTTCAGAATCTGCTTCAATCTTATCCAGTTTGGGCAGGATGGGAGGTGGAAAGAGAATGAATGAGAATATGGGTGAAATGAAATTGGCTGTGTTAATGGTTGTTGAAGCTGGGTGATGGGTTTGTGGTGGTTTATTATGCTGCCCTTTCTACTTTTGTGTATGTCGGAAAGTTTGCATAATAAAAACTTAATGAAAAGACATTAGGGGAAAATAGGGGGGGAAAAGAGATGCAGTAATGGTTAGTTAGTATATGACTTATCTGCCAGACGGCTTATTTATTGAAACTTCCTAGCTGTCCCTCAAGTTCCTCATCTTTAAAGTGGGGATAATAGTATATCATTGATTAAATGAGATATGTATGTAAAGCACTTAGCACATTACCTGGCCTACCATATTCTGTAAGAGATTTTATTTTCATTATTATCCAGCTTTGGCAGGCAGTGGAGTGCCATTAGACATTTGAGCACTGGAGTGACATAAGCAAAGTTATTTACAAAACATTAGAAGAGAGTATTTCTGCTTGCTGGGCTTGCTATATAAGGACATTAAAATTTGAGTATTAGAGCCAAGAAAAATAGCAAAACAGGTCATACCCACCTCAGACATCAGGCTGATCTGTGGAGACTGCTGCCAGGACCCCTGCAGATGCTATGAGCCTTAGTGACAGAGTGGCCGATTCTCTGTCTGCAAGAAGCCTGGGGTCCGGAAAGCAAGGAGACTGGTAGGGGCCAGCCAAGGATGTGCATTTTCTGGTGCAGAGCCAAGAAAAGCAAATCTGAGCAGACACTGGCAGATGTAGGTCTACCTAGCTGGGCAAAGCGATTGGGAGGGAGATGCAGAGCCAAAAAGGTCAGGGGTTTGGTGAGACATCAGGATAGGTTCAGAGAAAGATCTAGAGCAAATTCCAGTTTTACACCATGAGGTCAAGGTGTTGCAGAGGTAGGGAGCCATGATCAACTTGCAGAGGAGTTATAAGGAGGATGGGCGAGATAAATAAAGCCCAGGTTTTCAGAGGAATCAGCAGTTTCACTGGGAGGCAAGTCATGTTGGCCAAGGCCAGCGAGTGGGTGCCCTGATTCCAGATTCCAGATTCCTGCACAGCCACCTGGAGAGGTCACTCCAGACAAACCTGATCCGCATGGTCTGGGGAAAAGCCTGGGTGTCTTCCCTATGGCTCCAGAGTTTAGATTTTATTTTCCTCTGCTGCTTGACTTCACCAGACAATTATTCAAGTCTCATCTGGCTTTAGCTATAATTTGGTCTAATGAAATATGAGTAATAGTTAAGTTGTAAATATTTGTCTTGCCCATATCAATACCTCTTAAAATACACCTCGGGGCGCCTGGCTGGCTTGGTCAATGGAACATTTGACTCGTGATCTCAGGGTGGTGGGTTTGAGCCCCACGTTGGTTGTAGACATTACTTAAAAAATAAAATCTTAAAAAAAATAAATAATAAAAGACACCTCAAAGTATCATTTGTGGAGAGACCTGGCTGCTTGTATATGATGTATGAACTTATCTCCGTGGACTGTGGTTACAAACTGTTGCCTGCTTATTGTGGAGCACCTCTGTCACCTCTGCCTCCCATCCCGGCCAGGGCTGTGCAAGAAATATTTTAGGCTTCAGTTAGAGATGCGGGAAATACGGATCCCACTACTTCTCTGCCATGTAGGCCCACATCCTTTTAGGCTTCAGTTAAACGATGATGACAGAAACTTAATAGATGTATCCTAGTCTGAATCTACTTGACTCTGCGATTAGGTGACTAACTCGGCTTAGACAATGGAGGCTTTCATTCTCAATAATGTAATAATTAGTCTTTGCTGAAGCAGAGCAGCAAAACAAACACCCAAAACTTACTTGTGTTAATTGACAATGTATTTTAGATGAACATTTTTGTGACAGTAGAATTATTCAGTTAGCAGTCTTCATTTTACTACTGTAGACCAGTGCTAAATCTTGATAAAAAATATTAAATCACCAAGGAATTGGTGAATAATTTATAAATCCTGCTTATAATAGAAAACTTTTCAGCAATTAAAAGTAGTGACATAGGGGTGCCTGGGTGGCTCAGTTGGTTAAGTGTCTGACTCTTGGTTTCTGCTCAGGTCATGATCTCATTGTCTCATGAGTTCAAGCCCCACATCAGGCTCTGTGCTGACAGTACAGAGCCTGCTTGGGATTTTCTCTCTCTCCCTCTCTCTCTGCCCCACCCCTACTCACACTGTCTCTATGTCTCTCAAAATAATTAAATAAACTTAAAAAAATAGTGACATAGATTTATGTTTATTGACAGGCAAGATATCTAAGATATATATTAATTTAAAAAATAAAGTTTAAAAAGAGCATGGTAGTTGAGCCTATTTTTGTAATAAAACACGTTGTGTGTACATGCATGTGTGCTCATGTGTTTATATAAAGAAAAACATCTGGAAGGATATAGTCCATAATGTTAACTGTGATCATGTCTTGTGATTACTAGTAACTTCTGTTTTCCTTTTGATGCTTGTATATTGTATGAAGTTTGTAAGATAAGTAAACATTTTTTGTAATAAGAAAAATTAAGCTCTTTTGATGAGAAATATGCCTATCCCAGTTAAATTGTATTTAAACATTATCAGAGGTTGAAGGGTACTAGATGTTTACCACGGTTGTTGTTTCCAAGGCTCAAGTATGGTGAGGACAAAATAATTGTTTCAGGAAAACAGTACTTAAAAGATCAAAATTCCATAGGATGAGGACCACAAGGTTCCTGTGCGAATTGAGGCCATGTTGTGCCGGAATACTGATAAGCGTCCATTGTAATTCCAAGAGTTGGAAGACAGCTATTGAAGGAATATAATCCAATGCATTACTTTATAGATGAAGTAACTGAAGGCTAGAGCTCAAGGTCACACAACTAGTCTGTACCAGGCCCAGAACTGGGACCTAGCCTTGAAAGCCAGTGCAGTGACCTTTCCACTGTCCTTCTGTGACTTGGTAGGTGACATTCTCTGATTCCTAGATATGGACTCTTTGAACCACATTCTAGATGTTGTTTCCTCATATTACTTTCATCTCCAGATAAAGAATGCTTATGTACTTAAGTTTTTGAACCCATAGGTATTTGTATAGTGGTGAGAACTTAGTAGAAGTATTGTTTTATTATATATATGACTCATAATTTAGAACACTTTTACTGCAGTATTTTAGTTCCTGGTAAGGGAAAGGTTATATATGACTTTTTTTAATGTTTATTTATTATTAATTTTGAGAGAGAGAGAGAGAGAGAGAGAGAAAGAGAGAGAGAGAGAGAGAGAACACCAGCAGACGGGAGGCAGAGAGAGAGGGGAGAGAGAATTCCAAGCTGGCCTGACATGGGGCTCTATCTTACAACTGTGAGATCATGACCTGAGCCGAAATCCAGAGTCAGACACTTAACTGACCAAGCCACCTAGGTGTCCCCGCAGGTGTGACTTTCTATGCTGAAACGAACTCTTCTCTTGTTTTCAACAGCTGGCCACATTCCGCACTCTCCTCTGTACCGCGGAGGGCGAAGCAGCAGCTTTTCTGTTGAGCAATCACCGTCCGCCACAGCCTTTGAAGGGCCGAAAAGTGAGAGCCTCTTTCCATTAAAGGTTGTCACCAGTCGACCACCCCAAACAAGTCGGTGGAGAAAAAAACAAAACACAAAAATCTCCAGTAACAGTTCTTTCCCAGGATTCTGGTTTACAGGTACCATATGGCTGCTGTCAGCTTCAGTACCACAAAGATCAGATCTCTTTAATCAAACTAATAACTTAACTCATCTGTCTCAGATTTTCCCTCATGGGTATCCAAACAGGAAACATTGTTTGATGTGTGTTAAAGCCCATGAAGTGCATCTACTTCAACCTGTGTGAAAACATGGCAGGCATCACAAATCTCAGAATGTATTAAGATTTTCCCCTTGCCCTAGAGATTGAATCAGTCATCTCTCTCAGTGATGTTTGGTGAAAAATTTAAATTCTTTTCCAGAATGATAAGATTGTGATATCTTTTTCTACACAAATGAGTCAGCTTGCTGTCTTGTTATCATTCCAATTCATAAAAAGTCGATAATACTTCCTTTTAAAGTGAATTTTTGTTTTGATTATGTTGTCGATTCTCATTGCATGGTACCTTTAATAGAATGAACAATATGAGTACTCGGGGGGTGGGGGTGGGGTGGGGATATAACTCCTTACTCTATTTCACAGCTCAAAATGAACCGATACCATTTTGGCAAGGAATTCCTCTGGATATAAATGACTGTTTAAACTTTAATGAGTTTTGCCCTATATCACAGTCATGCAGTAATGTTAATGATAAACTGGTTAATAATTGATTAGATACAGTGCTTGCCCAATGTATAGACATGGTTTGAGACTAACAGATTGTAGGGTACCACACAGGTGGAGCGCCCCAAGGGTATGATGGATGGGTCGCCTGCTTTCCTCCTATGTTTTGGCAACAGAGCAGCAAACAGTCCCATGAAGGTTAGTGTGTCAACTGGTGAAAAACATTTACCTGGGCCTCGTATGAATGTACAATGAGTCTACAAACCCTGCAACCCATTTCCTTGGCAATGTCCCTCAATCTCCCCTTTGATACATGTCCCTCAATCTCATAAGTAATTTTTTAAATTGGCTTCTGATATTCATTTTAATCTATCGTCTCTCATATATTTTTGTTTGTTTTTGGTGAAGGAGGATGGTGGAAGTCCTTTTACTCTCTCTGGTACAAATGGAGCGACACTAAGCATTAATCACATTAAGACTTGAACACATGGTACACTTCTGTCCTCGAGAGAAGTTTAGCTGAGTTTCCTTGATTTTATTAATTTGTGTCACACACCGCTTCTCCTCCAGATGTAGATTTTAATAATTCAAATTATTCTGCAGTAGTCTTCTTGATAGGATCACTGAGAATCAGTAAGTTGTGTAATAATGCTGTACTTGGTTGCAGAAGGTAATCTCCTGAAGACTAATGTGGATATTGGTCATTTTTGTTTTCCCCCATCTAGCTTACGCTTCACAGGAGCTTGCCATCTAGTAAATATTTAACGAACTGAATGTTTTAAAACGTTTTATTTGATATCTTTGGTAATTATCTTGCCGCTTGGGATTAAATACATTATAAGTTAATGTAACAAGTAAAATGTAAGTTATCTCTTAAAAATGGTTTCCTTTTAAAGGCATGATTATTAAATCTACCTGTGTCACCAGATGTTTTAATGGCTTTAAAAATACCAGTGTTGAATGGTAAAGTGTTTCTTTAGTTTGGAAGGACATGTTGTAAAGTATCCTAATCAGAGAAAGAAGTCTGTTTCCTCAAAAAAAGTAATGTTCTGTTTGAAGGGGTATATCATGGGGAGTGTAACTACTTTGCATGAGAGTTATTACTTTGTAATTTATGGTTTCTGCTACAGTATTGCATCGGTTCTATGTTACAAATTGGACTTTAGTAGACTAAAAAAGTCTACACAGCACTGATTATCTTGAAGATTGTGAATTTATTTATCTCTTAGAGGGAAAAGGTCTAAGTGTGTGTTGAAGTTGTTGATCTCTTAACAAGATTAAAGAGTTGTAAATACTAATATAGATCTCTTTTGTTCCCCATACGTGTATTGGATTTATGTTTATTAAGCACTTTGCATTTTAATTTAAGTTGAATCCAACCACAATAAAGAAAATGAGACAAACTTTGAACTGTATTAGGGACTTGTATATGCAAGACACAGAATGAGATTCGATTTTTACATTTCTTATTTAGAAGATAATCTCAAACTCACAGAAAAAATGCAAACACAGTACATTGTTTTCTGAATTATTTGAGAGTAAGCTGCCAACCTGCTTCTCCATCTTGCTACAGATTTTAATTTATATTTTCTACAAGTGAGGACATTGTCCTACATGGTTGCAACATGGCTAAAACAACCATGAAATTAATATTGCTTTATTATTACCCCCAATCTATTTGAGAAAAACTTGTTCATTTAGTTGTCCAGTTTCCTTCAGTTGGAAACGATCCTCCAGTCTTTTCTTGGTTTTATGACCTTGACACTTTTGACGATTATAAGCCAGTTATTTTATAGAATGTCCCCCAACTTGGGTTTGTTCAAGGTTTCCTACGATTAGATACAGGTTATGCATGGTTGGCAGGAGTATCAGAAAAGCAATGTTGCATGCTGTGCTCTTCTCGTTTCATCCTATCAGGCAACCAATTGTGATTTTTTTTCTCTTATGGAGAATATTCACTTTCATCACTTAAGACAGTGGCTGCTAGGTTTCTCCACTGCAAAGTTGTTTACCCTTTGTAATTAACATATTTGTGTGAGGATGTGTTTTGAGACCACATAAATATTAATTGATTTATTAAGGACTTAGCAATTCCTAATTTATTCAGTTACTTATCATTATTACTATTATATTATCACTAATACCTTATCTATTTATTCTCATTCACAAATTTTTTAAAAAATTTTTTAATGTGTATTTATTTATTTTTATTAACTTGTTTTATTTTTTATTTTTTAAAATTTACATCCAAATTAGTTAGCATATAGTGCAACAATGATTTTAGGAGTAGATTCCTTAGTGCCCCTTACCCATTTAGCCCATCCCCCCCTCCCACAAACCCTCCAGTAACCCTCAGTTTGTTTTCCATATTTATGAGTCTCTTCTCTTTTGTCCCCCTCCCTGTTTTTATATTATTTTTCTTTCCCTTCCCTTATGTGCATCTGTTTTGTCTCTTAAAGCCCTCATATGAGTGAAGTCATAGGGTTTTTGTCTTTCTCTGATTAATTTCACTTAGCATAATACCCTCCAGTTCCATCCATGTAGTTGCAAATGGCAAGATTTCATTCTTTTTGATTGCCAAGTAATACTCCATTGTATGTGTGTACCTCATTTTCTTCATCCATTCATCCATCGTTGGACATTTGGGCTCTCTCCATACTTTGGCTATTGTTGATAGTGCTGCTATAAACCCAGGGGTGCATGTGTCCCTTCGAAATAGCACACCTGTATCCCGTAGATAAATGCCTAGTAGTACAACTGCTGGGTCATAGGGTAGTTCTATTTTTAGTTTTTTGAGGAGCTTCCATACTGTTTTACAGAGTGGCTGCACCAGTTTGCATTTCCAATTTCATATTTATTTTGGAGAGAGAGAGGGAGACAGAACATGAGCAGGGGAGGGGCAGAGAGAGAGGGAGACACAGAATCTGAAGCAGGCTCCAGGCTCTGAGCTGTCAGCACAGAGCCTGACGTGGGGCTCCAATTCACAGACTGTGAGATCATGACCTGAGCTGAAGTCAGACGCCCGACTGACTGAGCCACCCAGGTGCCCCCAAATTTTTCTTGATTTGCCCAGTGGGAGCACCTTCAAGATGACTTCTGTGTCCTTTTGACATGTCCCTGTTTGCTTACTTTCTGACAGCAGTTTGACATGCCTGGCTCATCTCATTCTTTCCCTTTCCTAGTCCTAGGATCTACCATTTCTCCAAAGGGACCCTGCTAGTATTGAGAAAACCAGTCTGGGTACTAGATGATCTCACTGCTATTGGAATGTCACTACTTCTAGGTCCTCTCCATGGACAGAAGTTGGGAATGTGTACACACACATGTTCATACATGCACACATACATCATGTGTATATACAGCTTCAACACTGGTATTTCTATATTTATCTGTGTTAGGAAACATGATTTCACACTCATATGTCCAATTTCTGTCCAACTGCAAGTTTCATTTTAGTTCTCCATTTCTGTATTTGTAATTCTCTTTTCCAAAAGTAAGAAACCAGGCTTCCATTATCCTCAACACATTTATTTATTTGACCAATTCTTCTGTATGTAACCGTATTCCATCACCACCTGCAGCCTCTCACCCCCACATTGCATGGATGCCCTTCTCACTCAGCTTGGGCTGTGATGTCCTGTGCTGGGCTGCCTGGACCCCGAAAGGGAAGGGAAAGGAAGGGAAGGGAGAAGAGCAAGAGCACATTTTGAAATACTCACTATGGGTATTTCATAATACTCCATGGGTATTTCAAATGGGCTATTCATAGGGAAGTCCTTTATTTCTAACACAAGGTTATTGAAAATGTAGCTTCACCTATACACATTTCATCATAAGTGACAATGGAGTAGAATATTTTGTAAAAGCCTTTTAATACCTTTGGAGTGGGACTGCAGAAAATGTAGGCCAAGGAATAGTGGTCTCATTATGGAGGGTGGGAAGCCATCCCGGCCCATGAATAACTACCCCAACTTGCTCCTGTTTCAAATTCTGAAGAAGATTAATTTTTTTATATTAAGATTTCAATACCCATTGAAATGCAAACTCCTCTCAGTGGATAATTGTTTAAGTTGCCACCAGTCATTTCTACTTCAAGGTAACTGATCTTTGCATGGTGGGTTTTGGTGGGAATAATGTCTTTGATGGAAGGAATGTGAACATGGTACCAGAGAGCCAATGATCTGAGTGTTCACATAATCGAGGTGAATTTGAACCACATCACAATGTTGCCTACATGTCTCATTCTTACCTGTACCCTGACACCTCACACCAAGGACTGATGTATAGCAATGAACAGAATGCATTAGTTCGTGCTTTATTGCATTAGTTCACGTAGATGGGCATATCTACAAAATAGATGAACAGAAACAATTTCCAATTAACTGTGGAGGAACTATGATGAGGCTTTGTTAGAGGATACCTCAGAAGTTTACAAGAAGTTTATGCACCGTGACCCTGTTGAATTAAGATTCGATGTGTTTGCTCTTTTTGCAGCATAGCTTAATAGTGGAAACATCAAATGTTGAATTTTTGTAACAAAAATTAAATTTATGCTGCTATACACTAACTCAGAAATTTGGGTGTTTTATTAACTCGACTGAGTAAATTTTATGTGAGTTAAACTTTGACTTAAAAAAGTTTATCGAATTGAATTACTTGCAGATTTTTCTGTTGTGGCTTAAACTCACCTGTACCTTCCTAAAGAGGAATTAATAACAAGCAGAGATCCCCTACCTCCTGTTATGGGCTAAGGAAAGTCTTCTTGCCTGAAGGTTTTCAACATTCCTACCAGTGTAAATCATCTGGTGAAAGAAAGTGGGTATTTTCACTTCCTTAATTAGGGGTGCCTTGGATACTCAGTAGGTTGAGCATCTGACCCTTGATTTTGGCTCAGGTCAATGATCTCAGGGTTCATAGGATAGAGCCCCATGTCGGGCTCTGTGCTGGGTGTGGAGCCTTCTTGGGATTCTCTCCCTCTCTCTGCCCCTTCCCTGCTCATGCTCTCTCTCTCTCTCAAAATAAATAAGTAAACATTAAAAATTTTTAAACTTTCCTAATGAATCTGTTTTCAGCTCCTCTAAGTGGAGGGACTGGTCAGTTGATCTTAGCTATACTCAAGTTAGAGTTGCAAAAACTCTGGGTTTGTGTCTCAATGAGATCAGAGGAACCAATGCTTGGATTTGATTATACAAGTGAGAAAAGATGTTGAAAAACTAAACAGAACAGTGAGGCAACCTAGAGATCACCTTCCTTAAAGGAGGCAATATTCCTGGAGCCCAGGCACCATGGCCACCCAGGTGAAGTTGAAACTAGAGTAGACTTGACGAGCAGGATCTGGTTAGTTTTTGGAGTCAGCCACTATGTGAAATCTGGTTTGAGATAGAGAGAGGGGGAGACATACTCTGGGTTCTCCTTTTATTCTGTCCTAACCTAGTCAGATGCCAGATAATGTGGAAATATGAGAAATCATCCCTTCTGTCATACAGAGCAGATCAGTGGAAAGATCCAGGAATGGATCCGAGGAGAAACAGACTTAAAACCAGCCAGGGACCGAGGACTGGGATCTCTATTAAGCTCATCAAATGACTGTGATATTGAGCTGGAAGTCTCCAAAGATGGAAGAACTTTGCTGAACACTCCCATTCTGGAAATTTAATTTGAGCACAGTTTGTCAGACATCTGATATGTGCTAAATGTTATGTTAGGTACTAGAGATATAAAGATGATTAAGATATGGTTGCTTTTCTTAGCTCAAAATCTAAGACAAGTATAAAAATAAATTGCAGCATATGAAATGTTATTAAGTAGTTTAATTTCAGCTATCTATAGAGTGCTAAGGAAACATGAAAAAGATGCAGAAATTAATTCCAGATAAATTAATAGAGGCACAAAAATTTGCAAGTGTGATATTTTGAAAATTGGATTTTCTCGTTCTCTAATGTAGATTTGTGTTTGGTGCTAGGGGGTAGGGAAATGGATCAGTGAGGACTCTTTTGCTTGAGAACAATAGGAACTCCAACACAATGCGGATAAAGCAATAATGTGAAGCCACAGGCTACAATCAGTCCTCAATGTTCCTACTTCTTGGCTGTCTCCACCTCTGTGGGTTTTGTTATCAGTCAGACTGTCCCTTCATAATGGAAGGGTAGAAGCCTGCACCTCTATACCTAAACACCTCCTGTAAGCCACACCAATGGTAAAGGAGAGCTTCTTTCTTCAAAAACTTCAAAAAATGTCTGTCTTTCACTCATTTGCCTCAGTTGAGTCACATGTCCATCCTTATCATCATGGCCAGCAGATAGAACATCCGCTTGGAGAAGCAGGTGGAACCAGCCTTCCCAAGCTGCACAGACTAAGAACAGAGGAGGGCTGGCTACCACAAAAGGAAACTGGGGGCTAGTACCTGAGGAAGGGAGAAAGGTTCCTGGGTGACAAAAGCAATAAATGTCTACTCTGTAACTGAAAGAGTGGCTGAAAAGTGGTCTGAAGAGAATAAAACTCATGAGCTAATTGATACCTTCCAGAACTCACCATCAGCCATCTAAAAGAGAATGAAGTTTCTCAAGCCAAAAGCAAGGGCAGCATTTTAGGAAGGGCACAAGATTTTTTTTTTTTAATGTTTATATTTTTGAGATAGAGAACAGCATGAGCAGAGGAGGGACAGAAAGAGAGGGAGACACAGAATCTGAATCAGGTTCCAGGCTCTGAACTGTCAGCACAGAGCCAGATGTGGAGCTCAAACCCACAAACCATGAGATAATGACCCGAGACAAAGTTGGATGTTCAACCAACTGAACCACCCAGGAGCCCCTGGGGCACAAGATTTTTAAAAGGTGTTTTTGTTTTTTTTTTTTCCTGCCAGTGCTTTGATACAATGTTAAGTCAATACTTTTTCACAGAGATGAGGAAGGATGGGTATCTAAACTGGAATCGGCAAAACCCGGTAATGTCAGCAGAAAAGGGCTATTTGTTGATGCAATTCAGTTGGTGTTCCATGCAGGGCTCCTATGTCGATGTTGGTTTCTGATCACTGTGGTCTGTCTCTCACTGGCTTCTCTCTTGTTCCAAGGAGGCAGAGAGGTCTCTGTTAGCTTTCATCCGCATCTCTCTTAGTCTTCTATGGATTGGTCTAGTGATTGATCATGCGTACTATTCTCAGTGCTTTTGTCTTTACAGGTGGCTTTAGGAAGTATTTTTGGAAAGCATTAACAAATGAACACATGAATGAGTAATAAATGCTCTGATTACGTGTAAAATTAGCACGTTTTGAAATCCACTCTTCTTCAATGAAATAACAAGTGTCCACAGGTTACTGACCTAAAATCTCAAGCAATTTCTTCCCTTAGGGAAATGTTAATCAATTGTGAAATTAATTCAAGATAAATGAGGGTGGAGGTTTAGGTTGTAGTTGTTTCTTTGTGATTAAATGCACACACCCTTTCCCTAGGATGGTCTCCAACCACCGGAAGCCCTTCCTTGTTAGGGCCAAGGTCCTCCTAAAACCTCTAAAACCTTCTGCTGCCATCATCTGGACAACTATGAATTTTTCTTCCACAACCTATGCCATGGACCAGCTTTGCTCAAAGTGGTTTGCAGATATCTGGGGCCCCAGAGATACTAGTAGGGGGTCAGTGAAGTCAAAGGTATTATTTGCCTTTTTCAACTGCTTTGGTATTTGCACTGATGGTGTAAAGTGATGATGGCTAAAATTGCTGATTTCTTAGCATAAATCAAGGCTGTGGCAATAAATGGTGTTAATAGTCATTTTTTTTCTTGCATGCATCGTTTTAAAATGCCCATTTCTCTTAAGAAAGTCCTTGTTGTTAAGGTTAATTGGATTCATATTATTGAAAATTAGTTTGAGCTTAACTATTAATCTCAACTCCCAAGTACACATTCATTTAACTTGGTGTGACATAATGGGAAATTTGCCAGAACTTCACCTGCATATAGAAGTATGGTCGTTTTCTTTAGGGAAAGCATTATGCAATGATTTGAGTTGCAAACTGAACTAGACACTTTTTCTTTTTCTTTTTTTTTAAGTAAACCCTACACTCCATGTGGGGCTTGAACTCACAGCCCTGAGATCAAGACTCATACACGCTACCAAGCGAGCCAGCCAAGTGTCCTGCACTTTTTTCATTGAGCATCATTTTTTCATAAAAGAGCAACCGACAAACTGGAGAGTCAGACTTGGGTAATCGGCAAATATTTTCCTGGAAATGAGCAAAGTGAGCTTTTCATTTCAAGAAAAACAACTAAAAGCGTTTGTTGGCAAAGATAAAATTAGAACTCTAAAGAGAAAATTAGGATTTTGGAAAACTTACATCTGCCTAGGCGAGCATGCCAGCTTCTCAATGCTTAAAGACATTTTTGATGAGACCGGTGGTAATTTTTTTAAATGTGATTTTTGTGATATCATCTAATGAATTGTGCCAACATTTTGAAGATATGCATAACTCAGTGAAGCAATACTTTCTAAACAAAAGGTGCATGATGTTACAAATGCATGCACAGATAAAATATCTATTCACAATGCAAGATAGACCAATAAATTTTAGTGCAACAAAGTATGAAAAGTTTATTCATAGAGTTTATTTATATGTAACTTTTAAGAAAACGCCAATTGTTAAGTTTTGGTGTATTACTAATGAAGAATATCCACAATTATCCAAAAAGGCTACTAATGTACTCCTCTATTTTCTAGCTATGTGTCTGTGTGAAGCTGGATTTCCTATAAGCAGTTCAAACAAAAGAGCCTAACATGACAGATTAAATGTAGAAACAGACATAAGAATCAACTTGTCTTCTAGTTAGCCAGATATTAGAGATTTACAAAAATGTAAGTGCCACTTACTATATTTTTTGTTTTATAAAATATTATTTTCATAAAATTTGTCATGTTCACTTATTTACTATATAAGTCCATTATCTTTAGATGAACATACATAAATACTTAATATTTTCTCAGTTGTAATTTCTAGTATAGTGAATAACAGTAGATATAACCCACATTAACAAAAGCTCTTTGGGGTCTTCAGTAACTTTTCTTGTTTGTTTCTATTTTTTTTTTTATTTTTTAAAATTTATATCCAAATTAGCATATAGTGCAACAATGATTTCAGGAGTAGATTCCTTAGTGCCCCTTACCCATTTAGCCCATCCCCCCTCCCACAACCCCTCCTGTAACCCTCAGTTTGTTCTCCATATTTATGAGTCTCTTCTGTTTTGTCCCCCTCCCTGTTTTTATATTATTTTTCTTTCCCCTCCCTTATGTGCGTCTCTTTTGTCTCTTAAAGTCCTCATATGAGTGAAGTCATAGGATTTTTGTCTTTCTCTGACTGACTAATTTCACTTAGCTTAATACCCTCCAGTTCCATCCACGTCATTGCAAATGGCAAGATTTCATTCTTTTTGATTGCCAAGTAATACTCCATTGTTTACGTGTACCTCATTTTCTTTATCCATTCATCCATCGATGGACATTTGGGCTCTTTCCATACTTTGGCTATTGTTGAAAGTGCTGCTATAAACATGGGGGTGCATGTGTCCTTTCGAAACAGCACACCTGTATCCTGTGGATAAATGCCTAGTAGTGCAACTTCTGGGTCATAGGATAGTTCTATTTTTAGTTTTTTGAGGAACCTCCGTACTGTTTTCCAGAGTGGCTGCACCAGCTTGCATTGCCACCAACAACGCAAAGAGATCCTCTTTCTCTGCATCCTCACCAACATCTGTTGTTGCCTGAGTTGTTTATGTTAACCATTCTGACAGGTGTAAGGTGGTATCTCATTGTGGTTTTGATTTGTATTTTCCTGATGATGAATGATGTTGAGCATTTTTTTCACGTGTTTGTTGGCCATCTGGATGTCTTCTTTAGAGAAGTGTCTATTCATGTCTTTTGCCCATTTCTTCACTGGATTATTTATTTTTTGGGTGTTGAGTTTGATAAATTCTTTATAGATTTTGGATACTAACCCTTTATCTGATATGTCATTTGCAAATATCTTCTCCCATTCGGTCGGTTGCCTTTTAGTTTTGCTGATTGTTTCCTTCACTGTGCAGAAGCTTTTTATTTTGATGAGGTCCCAGTAGTTCATTCTTGCTTTTGTTTCCCTTGCCTCCAGAGATGTGTTGAGTAAGAAGTTGCTGTGGCCAAGATCAAAGAGGTTTTTGCCTGCTTTCTCCTCGAGGATTTTTATGGCTTCCTGTCTTACATTGAGGTCTTTCATCCATTTTGAGTTTATTTTTGTGTATGGTGTAAGAAAGTGGTCCAGGTTCATTCTTCTGCATGTCACTGTCCATTTTTTCCCAGCACCACTTGCTGAAGAGACTGTCTTTATTCCATTGGATATTCTTTCCTGCTTTGTCAAAGATTAGTTGGCTGTATGTTTGTGGGTCCATTTCTGGGTTCTCTACTCTGTTCCATTGATCTGAGTGTCTGTTCTTGTGCCAGAACCATACTGTCTTGATGATTACAGCTTTGTAGTATAGCTTGAAGTCTGGGATTGTGATGCCTTCTGCTTTGGTTTTCTTTTTCAAGATTGTTTTGGCTATTTGGGGTCTTTTCTGGTTCCATACAAATTTTAGGATTATTTGTTCTAGCTCTGTGAAGAATGATGGTGTTACTTTGATAGGGATTGCATTGAATATGTAGATTGCTTTGGGTAGTATTGACATTTTAACAGTATTTGTTCTTCCTATCCAGGAGCATGGAATCTTTTTCCATTTATTTGTGTCTTCTTCAATTTCTTTCATAAGCTTTCTGTAGTTTTCAGCGTATAGAATTTTCACCTCTTTGGTTAGATTTATTCCTAGGTATTTTATAGTTTTTGGTGCAACTGTAACTGGGATCAATTCCTTGATTTCTCTTTCTGTTGCTTCATTGTTGGTGTATAGGAATGCAACCGATTTCTGTGCATTGATTTTATATCCTGCAACTTTGTGCTGAATTCATGAATCAACTCTAATAGTGTTTTCGTGGAATCTTTTGGGTTTTCCACATAGAGTATCATGTCATCTCCAAAGAGTGAAAGTTTGACCTCCTCCTGGCCAATTTGGATGCCTTTTATTTCTTTGTGTTGTCTGATTGTAGGGGCTAAGACTTCCAATACTATGTTGAATAACAGTGGTGAGAGTAGACATCCCTGTCTTGTTCCTGACCTTAGGGGGAAAGCTCTCAGTGTTTCCCCATTGAGGATGATATTAGCATTGGGTCATTCATATATGACTTTTATGATCTCGAGGTATGTTCCTTCTATCCCTACTTTCTTGAGGGTTTTTATCAAGAAAGGATGCTGTATTTTGTCAAATGCTTTCTCTGCATCTATTGAGAGGATCATATGGTTCTTGTCCTGTCTTTTATTGATGTGATGAATCACGTTAATTGTTTTGCGGATATTGAACCAGCCCTGCATCCCAGGTATAAATCCCGCTTGGTTGTGGTGAATAATTTTTTTTAATGTATTGTTGGATCTGGTTGGCTAATATCTTGTTAAGGATTTTTGCATCCATGTTCATCAGGGAAATTTGTCTATAATTCTTTTTAGTGGGGTCTCTGTCTGCTTTTGGAATCAAGGTAATGCTGGCTTCATAGAAAGAATTTGGAAGTTTTCCTTCCATTTCTATTTTTTGGAACAGAGAATAGGTGTTTCAAGAGAAACAAGAGAATAGGTTTCAAGAGAATAGGTGTTAACTCTTCCTTAAATGTTTGGTAGAATTCCGCTGGAAAGCCATCTGGCCCTGCACTCTTGTTTTTTGGCAGATTTTTGATTACTAATTCGATTTCCTTACTGGTTATGGGTCTGTTCAAATTTTCTATTTCTTCCTGTTTCAGTTTTGGTAGTGTATATGTTTCTAGGAATATGTCCATTTCTTCCAGATTACCCATTTTATTGGCATATAATTGCTCATAATATTCTCTTATTATTGTTTTTATTTCTGTTGTGTTGGTTGTGATCTCTCCTCTTTCATTGTTGATTTTATTTATTTGGGTCCTTTCCTTTTTCTTTTTGATCAAACTGGCTAGTGGTTTATAAATTTTGTTAATTCTTTCAAAGAACCAGCTTCTGGTTTCATCGATCTGTTCTACTGTTTTTTTTTTTGTTTTGATAGCATTAATTTCTGCTCTAATCTTTATTATTTCCTGTCTTCTAGGTTTTGGGTTTTATTTGCTGTTCTTTTTCCAGCTCCTTGAGGCATAAGGTTAGGCTGTGTATCTGAGATCTTTCTTCCTTCTTTAGGAAGGCCTGGATTGTTATATCCTTTCCTCTTATGACCACCTTTTCTGCATCCCAGAGGTTTTGGGTTGTGGTGTTATCATTTTCATTTATTTCCATATACTTTTTAATTTCCTCTTTAACTGCTTGGTTGGCCCATTCATTCTTTAGTAGGATGTTCTTCAGTCTCCAAGTATTTGTTTCCTTTCCAAATTTTTTCTTGTGGTTGATTTCGAGTTTCATAGAATTGTGGTCTGAAAATATGCACAGTATGATCTCGATCTTTTTGTACTTACTTAGGGCTGATTTGTGTCCCAGTATATGGTCTATTCTGGAGAACGTTCTATGCGCACTGGAGAAGAATGTATATTGTGCTGCTTTAGGATGAAATGTTCTGAATGTATCTGTTAAGTCCATCTGGTCCAGTGTGTCATTCAAAGCCATTGTTTCCTTGATGATTTTTTGATTAGATGATCTGTCCATTTCTGTGAGTGGGGTGTTGAAGTCTTCTACTATTATGGTATTACTACTGATGAGTTTCTTTATGTTTGTGATTAATTGATGTATATATTTGGGTGCTCTCACATTTGGTGCATAATGTTTATAATTGTTAGGTCTTCTTGGTGGATAGACCCCTTGATTATGATATAATGCCCTTCTGCATCTCTTGACACAGTCTTTAAAGTGTAGATTGTCTGATATAAGTATGGCTACTCCGCTTTCTTTTGTTGACCATTAGCATGATAGATGGTTCTCCATCCCCTTATTTTCAATCTGAAGGTGTCTTTAGGTCTAAAGTGGGTCTCTTATAAACAGCATATAGATGGATCTTGTTTTTTTATCCATTCCATTACCCTATGTCTTTTGATTGGAGCATTGAGTCCACTGACGTTTAGAGTGAGTACTGAAAGATATGAATTTATTGCCATTATGATGCTTGTAGAGTTGGAGTTTCTGGTGGTGTTCTCTGGTCCTTTCTAATCTTTGTTGCTTTTGAGATATATATATGTATATGTATATGTATATTTAATATATATTTATTTATATTAAATACATATATTTATTTATATTAAATATATATATATATATATATATATATATTTTTTTTTTTTTTTTCATCTTTTCTCCCCTCAGAGAGTCCCCCTTAAAATTTCTTGCAGGGCTGGTTTAGTGGTCACAAACTCCTTTAATTTTAGTTTGGGAAACTTTTTATCTCTCCTTCTATTTTGAATGACAGCCTTGCTGGACAAATAATTCTTGGCTGCATATTTTTCTGATTCAGCACACTGAATATATCCTGCCACTCCCTTCTGGCCTGCCAAGTTTCTGTGGATAGGTCTGTTGCAAACCTGATCTGTCTTCCCTTGTATGATAGGGACTTTTTTTCCCTTGCTGCTTTCATGATTGTCTCCTTGCCTGAGTATTTTGTGAATTTGACTATGAAATGCCTTGTTGATGGTCGGCTTTTGTTGAATTTAATGGGGGTCCTCTGTGCTTCCTGGATTTTGATGTCTGTGGCTTTCCCCGGGTTAAGAAAGTTTTCCACTATGATTTGCTCACATAACCCTTCTACCTCTATTTCTCACTTTTCCTCTTTTGGGACCCCTATGATTCTGATGTTGTTCCTTTTTAATGAGTCACTGATTTCTCTAATTCTTAAATTGTGCTCTTTTGCCTTAATCTCCCTCTTTTTTTCTGCTTCATTATTCTCTATAAGTTTGTCCTCTATATTGCTGATTCTCTGTTCTGCCTCGTCCATCCTTGCCACCGCTCCATCCATCCATGATTGTAGCTCAATTATAGCATTTTTAATTTCATTCTGGCTATTTTTTACTTCTTTTATCTCTGCAGAAAGGGATTCTAATCTATTTTTGACTCCAGCTAGTATTCTTATTATCGTGATTCTAAATTCTGATTCAGACATCTTGCTTGTATCTGTGTTGGTTAAATCCCTGGCTGTCGTTTCTTCGTGCTCCTTCTTTTGGGGTGAATTCCTTCATTTTGTCATTTTGAAGGGAGAACAGGAATTAATGTGGTAGAAAAATTGAAATTAAAAAAAATTACAATTAAAAAAATATTAAAATTAAAAGTTAAACACACACACACGTAAACACAAATCGTATAGATGACGCTAGATCCTAGGTGTGTTTTGGTCTGGGTGTTTAAAGTGGTTTGACAGATTAGAGAAAAAAAAAGGGGGGGTAAGGGGGAAGAAAAAAAAAGGAAATCGCTTGAGAATTTGAAAAAATGAATACACTTAAGTAGACTAAAATGAGATGATGGAGGTAAAATAGAATTTGAAAAAATATTCACAGAAGTAAAGAATATAGTAGAAAAAATTAAAGAAAAATATTTTTATTAAAAATTAAAAATAAAAATGAATTTTTTCTTTTTCTGTATTCAAGAAAAAGAAAAGAAATGAAAAAGAGAAAAAAGAAAAGAAAAAAAGAAAAAAGGAATAAAGGAAATCGTTTGAAAATTTGAGTGAACACACTGTAGTAGACTAAAATAAAATGATGGAAGTAAAATAGAATTTGAAAAAATTTACATAAAAGCAAAACATAGTGAAAAAATTAAATAAAAATATTTTTAAAGGAAATTGAAGGTAAAAATGAAGTTTTTCTCTTTCTGCATTCAAGAAAAAGAAAAGAGGGGCACCTGGGTGGCGCAGTCGGTTAAGCGTCCGACTTCAGCCAGGTCACGATCTCGCGGTCGGTGAGTTCGAGCCCCGCGTCGGGCTCTGGGCTGATGGCTCAGAGCCTGGAGCCTGTTTCCGATTCTGTGTCTCCCTCTCTCTCTGCCCCTCCCCCGTTCATGCTCTGTCTCTCTCTGTCCCAAAAATAAATAAACGTTGAAAAATTAAAAAAAAAAAAGAAAAAGAAAAGAAATGAAAAAGAAAAAAAGGCGATTGTTTGAAAATTTGAAAAGGTGAATACACTTACATAGACTAAAATAAAATGATGGAAGTGAAATAGAATTTGAAAAAATTTACACAAATTAAAAAATATATTAATAAAAATTAAAGAATATTTTTAATAAAAATGGAAAATAAAAATGAATTTTTCTCTTTCTGTATTCAAGAAAAAGAAAAGAATTATAAAAAAGAAAAAAGAACAAAAAAGAAAGAAAATTGAATTAATGAACCTGCTAACAGATTGAAGTAGGACTGAAATTGCTTCGTTTTCCCCTAGAAGTCAGTCTATGTAGCTCTTTATAGTCCATAAATTAAGCTGGCGGTGAGCCTTGTGTTCTTGAAGAGCCAAGTTGGCCCAGTTGGGCAGGGCTCAGTGTAACAGCTCCGCTCTCCACTAGATGGCGCTGCTAGCCTATTGGGGCGGATTGTTGTGGGGCTCGTAGGTGCGTATGCGCATGTGCAGGATTGGTGTGAATGTCGCCAGCCAGCTACCCAGTCTGTTCTCCCACATCAGCAATTGCGCACCTGTCCACCTTCAGCTTTTGTCCGCTCCCTGCTTTTTCATCTCCGGGACCAGGCCCCAGGCAGTACCCCTCTCCTGAGTTTTGTCTGAGATGCGGCTGTTTCCCCTGGCCCCTTACTTCTGAAGGACTGCGGCTTTGACCGGTTCCTCGCCTCTATGAGTGGGTCTCACAGAGCAATGCCCGAATGAGCAATGGCTGAATGTCGGCTGCACCCAGGAACGCTTGCTGGACCGCACTGCTGCCGGTGCCCCAAGACTGCGGCCAGGTGCTAGCCTGCCCCAAAGACAGTGTCGTAGCAGCGTTTCAGGGATTATTGAAGTCACAACACATATCTGGCACCAGGCTTCACCCTTAAGGACCTTGTTCCAGCACCAGCGAATGTGGCCCCCTTTTGGGCTGGGACCAGGTGGCTTCAACAGTCTCTACCAAATGTCCTTCCAGCAGTGGAACCGCTTTTCCCCGTGTGGCCCAAGAACCTCCTGGACCCCACTCTGCTCCTGGGGATTCGCCCTTCCCACCAGAGCACCGCCAGGTATGGAGCTGTGGAGTTGCAGCCTTTGTGCTCCCCTTGTTTAGTCTTAATGGAATTTAAACCCTTTCCTTTCTCCTTTCTCCCTTTTTAGTTTAGTCCCTGCGGCTATTTCCAATTTTTCACTTTCTCTCCAGCTGCTTTTGGGGAGGGGTGCTTTTCCCGTATTCTCCCCCCCTCCCCAGTCTCCATCCTCTCTCCACCCGCAAAAGTGTTTCCCTACCTTTTGCGGCTTCTGGCTGCCCAAATTCACCTCTCCGCGCCGCATACCTGCTGAATTCTGTGGTTCAAGTTGTGCAGATTGTTGTGTTAATCCTCCAATCAGTTTTCTAGGTGTGTAGGAGGGTTTAGTATTGGTCTGGCTGTATTTCATGGACTCGAGACACAGAAAACTTCCATGCTGTTCCGCCATCTTGGCTCCTCCCTCCTTGAAATAATCATTTCTTTCCTCTGTTTCCCCTTTCTCTGCCTGCTTCCCCAGGGCAGCTCACTGGCTCTACGCTGCCCCGTCTCAGCAGAGGTCTGTGACTCAGAAGGAGAGCAGGTGCTGCCTGTGACGCTTCCCTTCCTAGCTTTTGTTTCCAAATCCTTCAGTAACTTTCAAGAGTAAAGGGTCCTGAGACCAAAAGGACTAAGAGTGTTTCCCACGGACCCTGTCATGATTCAGTGTCCCACCCTTCATTCTTCTCAGCAGAGATCTGCTATCAAAGAGTTGTGATAGAAAAAACATTTTTTTTTAAATAAATAAAGAAATAAGTAAATAAGTTGTGATCAGGTCTAGTGAACAGTAATTAAGTTCTATTAATACTGTAATAGAACTAGATACGGACATGCATCCATATTACCCAGATGTAAGAAGGTAAATTCTGGTCACATAGTCTCACATTATTTGCATAGGATTAACCACTCTAGTTCAGGTCCTTCTAGATTTACTATTCACTTTGCAACATCAAATCTAAGGTCAAGCAATTTGCACTAATTCCTATTTAGGTGCTGAAGGAACAATATAATTTCCTCTAAGTTTGGGGTAACTCCTTGAATTCAAGTCCAAACTACTTGTTGTAGATGCGTTGAAGTCCTGGCCTGTAGTTCCCTGGTTTGTGCCAACAGAAATTTCTCACCCCCTTTTGCTCTTAGCAGATTGCCACTTCTCCTGCTCTAAGCACTCAGTTTTAAAAAATTTCCTCCCAGTCTTTTGTCTTCTTATTGTGTATTACAGAATGGTTCTGACCATGAACTCCAGGTTTCTTTGCCATATCCTTTCCCAGTCTCATCTTTTACTTTTATCCACCTTCCCTTTCCCTTGATCCCTCCTCTCCTACCTTAGAGAGTTACTGGCCTTCCAGTTCTTGCTTCTTCTCTGGGAAAAAGAGCAATAATCTCTCTTGGCAGATTAGTTACAATTCGGCTTTCTTGCTAGGTCAGTGCAGAAGGGTGTGGCCAGATGGCTCCTTCCTAAGGAGTGTCCTAAGTTGATATACCTTAATAAGTTCTCCAGGTATAGAGCCAAGCCCTCATCTCTGCAAGGTTAGAAGCTTACTTTGTCACTGCAATGAATTCCTTTTTTAAATGCAGACTCATAAGTGACGCCACAAGTTTGATACAGAAAACACAAAAGTCAAGTTATTAATTTATAAATAGTAGCATGCATCTGATATCATCTGGAATGCTCAGATCAGCATGACCATGCATTCAAAGAATATTTACTGAGTTCCACTAGGAAGGTAACCGTACATAGGAAACCAAATCAGAAGTTTTCTCAGTGAGTATGGAATTCAGGACAAAGAAGACAAATAGAAGAAGTAAATGTTTTACATCAGTAGACCTGGAATAATTTAAAATATCCAGCTCACTAAAAGGGGTGATTTTCAAAGTGAGACCATAATAATAGAATTTTGTTGGCTGTATCTCCCAGCATTATTTCCAAAATATGGATAATTTTGCCAGAAGAACTAAAATACTTGATCTGTTGGTTAATGTTTTCTCAACATTGGATCATATTTGGATAAACTTTATTATTATGTACCTCTCTGGTTTTCATTTTCTATTGTTTTGTGACAAATCAACCTCTTCCCTAGTTAGCACATCCTTTCTTTTAACATGTCAACATTCACTAAGTAAGAGTTTCAGATCTGAGGGCCATTTACCGTTTAAGGATAGTCTTTAAATGTCTGTTCTTATCCAATAATGTACAGATTATAAAGCCCAATTCTTAGAGCTATTTAGCTGATGTATAGAATTTTAAACTTACTTTTCTTATTCTCAAGTTTTTATTGGGAAAGTCTCTAAATCTCCCCAAGGACTGAAAATGGAATTATTTAAATTACTTGCCGAATGGATAAAAGAGAATACAAAGAAAATGAGACAGCATACCTAAAATAATGCCTTTTCTGCTGAGTGTATAAACTCTTCACATCAGTTGGCTTGGAGATCCCACCTTTGTAGAGGAAACCTTGAAGAGGAAAGGAAGGATGGGTACAGTCAACAGTGTTGACTTCGCTTCCAGCCAAATGCTGGTGCAGAGGTGAATGGCTCAGCCAGCTTTACGTTACACGACCTAGAGGGAGGCCACAGGCTCATGGAAAATGGGATGCTGTGGATTCATGAGATACTGTAAAGAGTAAATAATGTGTGCACACTGAAGGCAGTAGGTACAATGTATGCATATGAGGAGAGGGGAATACAGAAGGATGTCAGTAATACATGTGATGTTTGCTGTGTTCCTTTTACCCGTAGAGTTGTTAAAGGATAGAGTTAAAAATAAAAAGCGGTCACCTTGCGTAATCTTAGAAAATAATAATAGCATAGTCTGTTTCTTTGTTTCATCTTGTTTATTTTCATGGGAATTTTCTTTTAAGGAAAGTTATCTTTTGATAAAGGAGATACAGTGTTTTTTCAGCCAGCTGGGATGAAAAGCAAAAGAATAAAGTCAGGGATACAGATGGCAGGCATTGGCTGTGATAAAGATGAGTCAGACTGATCACAAATCCATGACCAAGTAGAGGTCTTGCAGTTATAAAAACTTTTGAAGACAATTTTCAGGATTGTTATATAATGAAAATCTTGGAGACCCATGAAACTCCTGGAGCCCTGATCCCAAGGGGTCTCTCGAATATCATTAACCTAACAGTGTCCTTTTCTCTGGGCATAGGGACTATTCTGTGTTGGGTTTCTTCACGTGGCACTCAGACATCCTGAGATCAAGTAATGAAACAACAATTCCTAAACCCACATCTGTTTGCTCCTATTATTTGCTGTGTAGTTGATATACTTTCTGTGTTTTTCCCTTTAGAAATCGGAGCCTAGACAAACACAAGCTTGAAGTGCTCCTTCCTTGAACAATGGAAGGTACTGTTGTGCTTTGCAGCTACACAGAGGCATACTTGAAGCTGAGTTTGCTCACTCATCACAGGAGTTTGAAATCTGAGCTCCAATTATTCCTTTACTTAAAGGAGTCTATTAAGAAAACACAAAGCCAGATCTGGCTTTCTAACCAATATTAAGGAAGAAAGGAAACAGAGCTCTATTTTTTTTTCTTTATTATGAGGATACACTTCATTCCTATCCAAGAAAAAACTCCTTGTCATATATAATGAAAATGCATCTTTGTTAAAAAGCAGTAAGATTGAGAATGTTATGAGGGCATATTCCATTCAAATATTTTTAATAAAGGAACTATCTCAAATACATCTATTAATGGTGGATGTTCAACAACAGATTGATTCTCTAATTAGTCTCTATAATTGATTAATGTTTATTGTAAATGTGTCAACTTATAACCAGGTCAGATACTACCTTTTAAATGGCTTGGCAAAATTTAATCACATGCTATTGCTCTGTAATAACTTCATTTAGGTTAGCTTACATGTGAATATTCAACTAAGTCATAAGTTCTTCTCTGTCACCTTCCTTTACTCTTCTTTAGTCTTGGCATGGAATCAGAGAGAAATACTAAGTACTCAATTATGAGTTTAGTTATTTACTAGACATAAATACACTGGATACACCCACCTACACATAGGTACATACACATATAGATATATACACACACTCATACCTATAATACACACCCACAACTATACATACATGTATGTGTATGTACATTTCTATCTCTTCACTTTTCTTTTTTTCTTTTCTTTCTTTTTTTTTAACTCTTCACTTTTTTTTTTTTTAGCCTTTTTATTCATTTTTTGAGAGACAGAGAGAGACAGATCGTGAGCAGGGGAGGGACACAGAAAGAGAGAAACAGAATCCGAAGCAGGCTCTAGGTTCTGAGCTGTCAGCATGGGGTCTCACGTGGGACTTGAACCCACGAACCATGAGATCATGACATGAGCTCAAGTTGGCCTCTTAACCGACTGAGCCACCCAGGTGCCCCCTCTTCACTTTTCTTCTGAGACAAATCTCCTGGTTTCTTTTGTCCTCTCCAGGTGTTTGTTTGTTTTTCTAGTTTGTTCTCTCTTTATTTCACTCTTTTCTGGGTGATTTTTTTTCTAGTTCCATGATTTTAACCAACATTTAGGTACACTGATAATACCTGTATTTGCATCTCCAACCACAACCTTCCCCCTGAAATTCTAACTCATATATCCAACTGTCTAGAAGACAGCTCCATGGGATTCCTGATAGACCTCTCACAACTAACATGTCCAAACAGGTCCCTTGATTCCATTCGCCATCCCAGTTTCTTCCCTGCGACACCTCCTCCTCCCAGTTCTCTCATCTCAGTAAATGGTACCACCAGCTACTTAAAACACATTCATCTCTCACCCCTCTCTTTATCTTAAACCACGTGAATCTGTCAGCAAGTCCTATGGACTCTGTGCTTAAACTATGGCTCCCAAGTGGTCTCCTGGCTCCAGTCTTGCTTCCTACAGTCTTCACACAGCAGCCAGAGTGCATCTTTGAAAAAGTAGGTCAAAGTGCTTCATTCGCTTGAGCTCCATGCTTCAGGAACTTCCTCTCACTCAGGATAAAAGCCACGTGGCTTACAGGACTTTGTGTAACCTGTGCTGGCTGCCTTTGTCCCATTCTCTCCTACTATCCCACCCACTGCCCTCTGGTGCAGACACACTCACTTTTCCAACAGGCCTTTTCAAGCCTTTTCATCTGACCTTCTCTTCACCTGGAATGCCCTTCCCTGGATCTTCCCACAGATCCTCCCTCATTCATTCAAATGTCACCTCCTGAAAGAGACTTTCCCTGACCACACTCTCTTTCTCCTTACTTTGCTTGACTGTTTTTTTTTCGTAGAACTTAACCTAACATAATATTATTTATTTCTAATGTTATCTGTCTCTCTTTCCTCCTAGAATGTAATTTTCCTAAGAGCAGGGTTTTTATTTTGTTAGCTAGTGTTTCTGGCATCCAAATAGTGATTGGCACATGCTAGACATCAATAAATATTTATTCAATGAACAAATGAATATATTTTCTTGCATATTTAAAATAACAGAGCTGATACAAACTTGCAACTAGAAGATGAATAAATTCTGGAAATCTAATACAGTTTAGTGATTATAGTCAACAATACTGTATTATATACTTCAAAGTTGCTAAAAAAATTAGACCTTAACTGTTCTTACCACAGTAAAAAGGAATAATAGTTATGTAATGTGAGGAAGGTGCTAGCAAACCTGAGGTGGGAATCATATTGCAATATATAAATGTATCAAATCAACGCTTGCACACCTTAAACTTACACAATGTTATGTCAATTATACCTCACTAAGAAAAAGAAATAAGATAACATAAAGATTCACACTATAATCTTTAATTTTCTGGATTAGTTTTGTGCTTCCATAGAAGATTGGGTCTAGAATTCTATGTCAGCTTTGGTGCTAGATACAGTGTGCACTGTTTCTTAAGAAAACTTCTTTCAATAGTGCTTTAGTACTTTGAAAGTCTTCTAAAAATTTTCATGCAGTGTTCGAAGGTTTAGATTTACTGTCTAGGGGCGCCTGGGTGGCTCAGTCGGTTGGGCGTCTGACTTTGGCTCAAGTCATGATCTCAGGTCCGTGGGTTCGAGCCCCGCATCGGGCTGTGTGCTGATAGCTCTGAGCCTGGAGCCTGCTTTGGATTTTGTGTCTCCCTCTCTCTCTCTGTCCCTAGCTCCTCCCCCTCTCAATAATGAACATTAAAAAAAAAAAAGTGGGGCACCTGGGTGGCTCAGTCGGTTGAGCGGCCGACTTCGCTCAGGTCATGATCTCGCGGTCCGTGAGTTCGAGCCCTGCATCGGGCTGTGTGCTGAGAGCTCAGAGCCTGGAGCCTGTTTCAGATTCTGTGTCTCCCTCTCTCTGACCCTGCCCCGTTCATGCTCTGTCTCTCTCTGTCTCAAAAATAAATAAACATTAAAAAAAATTTTTAATTTACTGTCTAGTAGTTGATTGACTCAAAGACCCTTACTCACAATTTAATAGATGCCATATTTCCCAACTCAGGTGTCACTTTGCCCTGGACACTGTTATCTTCCAAAACACTGCTGAGTGAGACTAAGAGAAAAGCAGCACAGGAGAGGATGATGAAGAGAACGATGTTCTCATAGTGAACGGTGTTTGAAAGGGAGAAAATGCAGAGGAAGAAAGAGTATTTTAATAGGCATTAAAGAAACTTTAGGAAGAAAAATTTATGTGACCATAATCTCCCTAAAGGGCGAAAAAGGAAGGGGTTAAAAAGCAGAGGGTTATTCCTTCTGTTAACCACCAGGTGGTGGTGTTGGAAAAGAAAAGCTGATTTGCCTTCCGGGGAGTGGACTGGCCAGTGCCAGACCAGACGCCAACGGCCTCTAGCACGTTATCATTCTTTACTTCCTCTGCTGGTGCCAGATTCCAGTCCCTTCCAAAGGCTCCCACTTATCCTTTACTTCTAAGTTCTTCCAGGGAGTGTCTCATTGGTGTTCATGGATAAGTCAGGTTAGCTTATAGTGTCCTTTCTTCTATTGTGTTCTGTCCTCTCTTTTCTCTCCTCCCCCCAGGTGCATCTCCTAGCCACCATGCCCTCTGGGAGCATCTCTGACACCTGCTCAGGGTATTGCTTAATCCTCTGGGCACCATACAGATTCCACTGGGCTCTGTTTGTGCCCCTGCCAGGGGAGAGAAGGCTCAGGAAGTATTCATTAATAGTAAACATTTTTGTGCCTACTCTGTGTTTCCTACCTTTTTTTTTTTTTTAAGTTTATTTATTTATTTTTCAGAAGGAGACAGAGACAGTGAGCAGGGGTGGTGCAGAGAGAGAGGAAGAGAGAGAGAATGTCAAGCAGGCTCTACACTGTCAGCACGGAGCCCAATGTGGGGCTTGAACTCACAAACCATGAGATCGTGACTTCAGCCGAAACCAAGAGTTGAACTCTTAACTAAGTCTCCCAGGCGCCCCGTCTACCTCTATTAAGCACAAAATCAGGGGAAGTGGCCCGAGGTGGAAGCAAGTTTGCATGTAAATTTCCTGAAGTCAAGGCTGCTTTGATACTGGGTTGCTCTTCACTTCTATAAATATGTCATCCTTTCCTATGTTTTCAAATGCCATTGAGTCTCATCTGTGACTGTTGTCTTTCTTTGCAAAAGGGATGAACTTGATTGAGGTCTTCAAGCAATGCTTAAGATCTATCAGCAGATATCGAGGACTTATTTGTTAAAAGCTTTGTTATCAGAGACTTACTTATAAACATCTCTGTGTCATTTTTACCATCCTGTCCTCTTCAGCATGCCTCATTCTTGTTGAGACTCGTGGTGGGGTTAGGAGACCCACTGGTATTCTTTCTTCAATCTTCATTTTCTGTTGGGTGAAGACTGCGCTTCTGGCTTTGGGCAATCTACTGACTTGCTCAGTCTGGCTTTCTTCCCTTAGATTCCCTATACGACCATCCGCCACCCCCACACCTCCCCTCCTCAGAGGCCATTCCTACAATGAGGGGAATTCAAAGAACATATTTTATTCAAAAAGAAGTTATGAGAGCATGAATGGAATTTTTCTAGCTTTAGGATTCTAGAGAAATCAGGTTACTGCTTTCTCATATAAGAAAAAAGTAATTTTTTTCTTTATCTTTTCTCAAAGGTATATCTTTCTCTTTTTGAGAAGCCTTTGGGATTTCTGGTCCTACCCTCTCACAACTGAATCATCAAGGCCAAATCTGAGCCCTCTTTTCTGGCATATTTTTAGATCTGAGGTTAAGGGCAGTGTCCCTGAAGGAAGTACTGATTCTGGGTTTTTTTTTTTTTTTAATGTTTTTAACATTTATTTATTTTTGAGAGAAAGGGAAAGACAGAATGTGAGTGGAAGAGGGGCAGAGAGAGAGGGAGACACAGACTCTGAACCAGACTGCAGGCTCTGAGCTGTCAGCACAGAGCCTGACGTTGGGCTTGAACCCACAAACTGTGAGATCATGACCTGAGCCAAGTCGGATGCTAAACCGACTGAGCCACCCAGGCACCTCCGGAAGTCCTAATTCTGATCAGGAAAAAGGAGGATGAAGTGCAATGGCTTGTGAGTAAGGGGAAGACTTCTCCATGTCTTTCTTTTCTAATTCACACACACACACACACACACACACACACACACACACACACACATTAGTATCAACATAAAATGTTTTGTGCATCTTAGGTGAGATGAGGCACTTGAAGGAATTACAACAGGTCTTGGCATACTCAATAAATTTATTATTTGAATGAACACGGTCTGTCAATGAAGGAGATACAAGTAAGAACAATCTAGTAGTTCCAAATTCCTTTTAGACTCCAGACACTAGATGTCACTGACGAATGGTACTTTCCAAGTGGAAATTTTAAAAAGTTCTAAAGGAAAAAAAAAAAAGCTTGGGGGATTGGGAGATTGCTTCTTGAAAACATCAGCCTGAAAGCATTTCTTTAAATATCGTGTTAAAAGTGAGTCAGCTTTAGAAAAATTGTAAAGCTTTAATCAACGTGTTTAGATAGCAAGGAACCCAGTAGGGTTTGCTGATTAACCGATTGAAGTTAATACAAAACTAAATGCTATTTCTGTATTTAAGAAGTTGCTACTTTGATGGAAGTCTGAAACACCTCCCTCAGAAATGGGAGGCTTGGTTGAGGAGGTGGGGAGGGGATGTTAGCAAACAGCTTCCTATGCGCCCTGTATTTAGATGACAGGTAACATCCGGGCAGATATGGATCTTTCCTTCCCATTCAAGATTTGGTCAATGAACTTAAATTTTGGGGCCTTTTTAAAAGTACCTTCTCTGATTTGTGCATGTATAGAACATCAGATTAAATGAAAATATACAGCCTAAAGTAAAAATTTCTGAATTCCATATATATGTGAGAAGAATGGCACTTCTGGTGTGATGATTTTGTTAATCACATTACAGGTTTGAAAAGCAAAGTGCTGTTTTTATCAAGTATTTAGGAAGTAGGGGTATGGGGGCCTACATGCACTCCTAGCCACTGTTTTCTAGGATTTTTCTACAGCTGCAGAGAGTCTTAGCTCAGGACAGCCTCTATAGCCAGCGTAGTGGGTGTTTACTGGACTGAGAAAAAGATCAAGGAGATGGGCAGGTGGCTAAATCTGAATTTTTCTCTCTTTATGTCAAAAACGTTTACAACTGGGTGTGTGGAATGATAATATTCCTAATGACAGCTAAAATTTGTTAAGGCACTGTTCTGAGCCCTGTACACAACTCATCTGAGGCTCACAGTAACCCCACAGCACAAATACTGTAATTATTCCCATTTTACAGATGGGAATGCTGAGAAAGGCCAGGTTAATTGCCTAAAGCATTAGTGCTAATCATGACTTTGATAAAACACGTTTCCACTAAGTAGAGATGTAAGTTTCTAAAACAGCCTGGAGAGATAAGGGCAATTATGTTCATGTCTCCACCATCTTTCCAATCTTCTTAATTACACACTGATACAGTTGTGTGCGTGTATGTGTGTGTGGTATGCCTGTGTTCCGTTCTTCCCATTTAACCTCACCTTACACACACTGTCTCATTTTGTTTGTATGGCTGCACTCTTACTTTTAGTGACAACAGAAATGATGCCACAGTAGCTTTCACATTGTCTCACGGTGCCCTGTGAATTTCTCAGAGGTGGTTTGGGGCCACTTTGCAGCGTATAGGGGGTCAGGGCACAAACGAGCACGACTCAGTCCTACCCCTTTTTCCCGCCTCACCTAAAGTGGTTGCTCTTGAAAATATTTTAAATCCACTGACACATTTATAGCTTATGAGTAATGTTTCAACGATGCCAGGGTCTCACTGTCTTGTCTAAACAAAGTTTAAATATCATAAACTACATCAGAGTTTTTAATTCCTCTACTGTTGAACACTTAGGTTAGCTCCATGACTTGTTATTGTCCTATTGATATGAACGTCTTTGTAGTTTCCCCTCTTTTGTTTTCTTGTATTTCCTGGAGTTGGTGTAGGCTCAAAGCACATGGACGTTTATAAGCATTTTACGCAGCATTGCCAAGATGCCCTGTGGAAGGCACTTTGCGGTGCCAAGGGTGCGTGAGGACCCTTGCCCTTTGCCCACAAACCGAAAGTAACAGCTTTGGAAAAACAAAACAACAACAACAAAAACCAAACCCCAAACAAACTGCAAGTTAAATATGGCCGAGTTATATTGGCAGCACCGAAGTCAGCTCCCTGAGGAAACTGTTTCTCTGAGTTCCTTTCTACTGAAGTAGAAGAATGTGCCATTTACAAAGGGTTATGTAGGGACCGCAGGAAGGGTGGGAGATCTTGGTTCTCCTGGAATCTTGAGGGACCCTGACTTGGCGAAGTGACTTCCCTGGAAGAAGTCTTACCTCTGAAAGTCAGATAGGGCAGAATGTAATTGGTGCTGCTCATTCACAAGGCTCTATTGGGAAAATGTAATGTGTTTAACACATGCAAAGAGTAGCTTTGAAATACCATTTATTAAAGACAAAGAAAATAAAGAAAGGAAATCACTCATGTTCTCACTTCCACACCAATAACAACTGTTGACTATTTTGCCTTTTAGGGATTAAAAAAAAAGAATCTTTAGTGCATCTGGGTCTTATAAAGTTTTGATAATTTGCTTTACCTTAAAAAATTTTTTTAATGCTTATTTATTTTTGAGAGAGAGAGAAAGGGAGGGGCAGAGAGTGGGAGACACAGAATCCGAAGCAGGCTCAAGGCTCTGAGCTGTCTGCACAGAGCCGGATGCGGGGCTCGAACTCATGAACCACGAGATCATGACCCAAACCGAAGTCAGGCGCTTAGCCAACTGAGCCACCCAGGCGCCCCTAATCTGTTTTACTTTTTATAAATTGAATAATGTGGCAGAAAATTGAAGGAATCAGATAAACTGGGTGTAATTCCATGCTTGTAAATCACAGATTTGCAGTAATTTACAATGTATTTTGTAATATGAAGGGTAAAGTTTGCTTTCCATCCTAAGCACGCATTTATTTTCCTGGGTCAAATACATAAACACTCCAAGTGGCATTTCTGTTCCAAGCTCAGCAGAGATGACTAGGAGCAAGGGTGCCATGTTCTCACCTCCACATGACATTACTCATTTCAGAGTGGTGGCAAATGGTTGAAGAATGTCACACTCTGCCCTATGATGCTAATCTCTCTTCTCATAAAGCAGAGAGATTCAGTTTACGGTGTCACGCAGATGCCAACATTAAGGTTAGAGCAAACAAGGACGAAAACTTTCTTTATTAAGTATGTGTCCAAAGAGATGCCAGGACTTTAACTATTAAAAGTCATGTGTTTGCTTTTTTGCAACTTTTAGAAAAGTTCATTTTAAGTTTGAAAGGAGAGATTGGATTAATGAGGCCACAGACTACCGGAAGCTCACACATTCACACTCAAATCCACGAACCTAGAAATTGTGTGTGCAGTATGACGGTGTTTGGAAGCTGGAGCACTTCCTCATACCCACTGTCCTAGTTCAGGCCATACCCCCCAACTTTCCTGCCTTCAGTCCAACTGTCTTACCACTGTACAAATCATCTCTCCAAGATAAGAGCTGGTGATGTTCTTTTCTGGCCATATACCTTGATGGGGTTTACACTGCTGACAGAGTAGAGCCCAGGCAATCAAGAGTTCCTGCATTCAAGAACTTGTGCTCTTGGCCTCCACCCCCTTTCCGGCCCCACTTCTTGCCATTTACTGGCTGGCCCCACTGTGTTCTCGTCTCTCCAGACATCCTTGCCATCCTCTAAGCAAGCTCTGTTCTTGTTCACCCTTTCTTCTTTCCCATTAAATTCCTTGCTCTATTTCTTTGTCCTTTAATAGCCAGCACAAATGTAGCCTACTCTCTGAATCCTTCTTTGACCATCTCTCTTTGCTGGGTTCCGATGTAGAGCTCTGCTCTGATGTACTTTGTTCATAGTACTGTTCACCTTATAATACAGTTTTTTGTATTTGTCTCTTTCACAACTAGCAGACTGCAGCTGTATTTCATGGTTTTTTTAAAATTTTAAAGTAATTTTATTAAAATATATTTGATATACAACATTGTGTAAATTTAGGATGTAAAACATGTTAGATACCTTTAAATATTGTGATATGATTGCCAGTGTAGTGATAATTTGCACATCTATCATTTTACATAATTGTCATTTCTTTTTTATGGTGGGGGTAATAAAGATCTATTCTCTTTGTAAGTTTTATAATTATGAAGCAATATTGTTTGTTATACTCACTATACTGTGCATTGAATCTCTAGGACTTACTTTTTTAAATGTATCTATTTCATTTTTTTTTAAAGTTTATTTTATTTATTTGAGAGAGAGAGAGAGAGAGAGAGAGAGAGAGAGAGAGCACATGAGCTGGGGAGGGGCAGAGAGAGAGGGAGAGAGAGAGAATCCCAAGCAGGCTCTGCATTGCCAGTGCAGAGCCTGATGTGGGGCTCAAACTCACAGACTGTGAGATCATGACCTGAGCTGAAGTCAAGAGCTGGATGCTTAACCAACTGAGTCACCCAGACATCCCTCTGTTTCATGTTTTTATCCCCAGAACTAACAGAGTATCAGAAACATAATAGATGCTTTTTTAATATTTCTGAACAAATTAATCTATTTATAAATAGGTTATAGTCACTGGTAAATCAATAAAAAAGTAAGTAATGATTGTTTACCAATATATATTATTTGTTTATTCAATCATCTTTTACTGGGTCCCTACTATGTGCCAGCCATTGTGGTATGCAATGGTACCCACTGAAGAAGACATTGTTTCTGATCTGAAGGGGCCCACAGTCTTCTAAGGGAGATAGGCAAATAAGCAAGAATTATATTCATTTATTTATTTTGTAAAATAAAAAACATTCTTAATATGGATGTGTTTTCCTCTATGATATTACAGTGGGTAGTGGCATTTTAAGAGTATGAGTAGCAAAACTATATAATTATATCTAATTTCTGGTCTGTACTATTCGGAAAAGATATATTTAAGAGTAATTCTGATCTTTGCCAGCAAAGGTGCAATCCTGGGTGTTTCTGCTGGCTGTACCGGGAGTTTAGATTCTCCCTTTTCTGCCACAGGCAGCTTCCCCTCCCCCTCCACGGTGGACCATACTTCTGGGGAGACGAGCTGTGGCATTAGAAATACAGAGAGAGAGGCTACTTCCTTCACCACCAGAACCCTGCTGGGACTCTGCCCTTCCCGGAATCCATAGCACTAGCAGCAGAGCAATGGTGTCTCCACAAATACCCTCAGCCTTCTAGAAAGTGAGAAGATAAAGAGTTTAACAACATAACCAGAAGAGAGTCTTGCATCAATCTTTAATTTCAGTATAAGCCTGTGACACAAACTTGGAGTGAGGATTTGCTATGTAGTCTTCCTCTTGTCTGGCCAAGGGAGACAAGGAGTCCCAGTTATTAATGAACCGTGACATATAAAGGGGACAACCTGAGATAGTGAACTGGCATTTTGTAAAGGTCAGGGGTTACTATAAAAGGACTTGTGCAGAGACAACGATTGTTCTTCCACTAGACAAGGAGGAAAATCCAGACGCGTAGGATCACAGGACTGACAGGGACACCAAGAGGTAAAGTCGTTCAGCCCTTGCCTCCAAACAGGAGGACATCTAATCATTCAAAAAACCAAACGAAAATAGGGGCTCCTGGGTGGCTTGATCAGTTAGGTGTCTGGCTCTTGATTTCAGCTCAGGTTGTGATCTCATGGATCTTGGGATAGAGCTCTGGGTGGGGTTCCGCACTGACAGTGGGAGGCTGCTTGGGATTCTCTCTCCCTCTCTCCCTGCCTCTCCCCTGTTCACACTCTCTCTCACTCTTTTTCTTTTTTTTTTTTTTAATTTTTTTTTCAATTTTTTTTTTTTATTATTTATTTTTGGGACAGAGAGAGGCAGAGCATGAACGGGGGAGGGGCAGAGAGAGAGGGAGACACAGAATCGGAAACAGGCTCCAGGCTCTGAGCCATCAGCCCAGAGCCCGACGCGGGGCTCGAACTCACAGACCGCGAGATCGTGACCTGGCCGAAGTCGGACGCTTAACCGACTGCGCCACCCAGGCGCCCCATCTCTCACTCTTTTTCAAAATAAATAAATAAACTTTTTTAAAAAGTGAAACTAGAATGGGCCCTATCAACCAGATCCTATTTTGGAAGCCTATCTTTCCAGCAAATGGCTCAGTTAATACCTGCATGGCATCTGAGCTGATGTTCTAGAATAGTAAGGGATCCTAAAGACATTTTATAATTTTCTTACCTGTTTTATTTACTTATCTCTTAGAAATGAGTCTTTTTTAAGATTATGGAAGATAATACAGTAGTGGATCTATCATATCATGATATAGCCTGTAAGGTGTGTGCTCCTGAAGTTACCATGGAAATTAGTGTCAGTTTTACTGGAGGAGGAGGTGTGCTTCCCATGAGGCATGGGAGTGAGTATGAGCTCCAGTTGTGGAAATGTACAACTTCTAGATATAGGATGTTTATTAAGAAGAGTTTGTTGGGGCGCCTGGGTGGCTCAGTCGGTTAAGCGTCCGACTTCGGCTCAGGTCATGATCTCACAGTTCGTGAGTTTGAGCCCCGCGTCGGGCTCTGTGCTGACAGCTCAGAGTCTGGAGCCTGCTTCAGATTCTGTGTCTCCCTCTCTCTCTGCCCCTCCCCTGCTCATGCTCTGTCTGTCTCTGTCTCAAAAATAAATAAACTTTAAAAAAAATTTAAAAAAAGAAGAGAAGAGTTTGTTAAGATTTTTAGCAAAGCAATGTCAGAACTTATTAAGAGGATTTTATTGGGGCACCTGGGTGGCTCAGTCAGTTGAGTGTCTGACTCTTAATTTTGGCTCAGGTCATGATCTCATGGTTCTGAGTTGGAGCCTCATGTCGGGATCCGCACTGAGCATAGAGCCTGCTTAAGATTCTCTGTCCCTCTGCTCCTCTCCCTTGCTTGTGCTCTCTCTCCCTATCTCTAAAAGAATAATTCTAAAAAAGAAGATTTTTATTTAGCAAAGCAATGATAAGCTCTTTGCAGTGTAATAATATTTACCAATTAACAATCCTTCTATGGCATTATTTTCAACTATTTTAATGCATTGTCTTTTTTTTCTCTCCCTTACCAGCTTTCCCAAAGTTTAACACAACTTCTTAAAAAATATGTTGTCTGAGACACTGATTTAATTTCCTTTGGATATATATACCTAGGAGTGGGATTGCTGAATCATATGGTAGTTCTATTTTTAATTTTTGGGAGGAAAGTTCTATTAGCTGCACCAATATACATTCCCATCAACAGTGCATGAAAATGCCCTTTTCTCTGTACCCTCATCAACAGTTGCTTACTTCTTGTCTTTTTTATAATAGTCATCCTAACACATGCGAGGTGTTATCTCATTGCAGTTTTGACTTGCGTTGCCCTAAATATTAACACCTTTTCATATATCTGTTGGCCACTTTTATGTCTGTGAGCTGTAAAGATGGAGAAAAGGGGCCATGAGCCAAGGAATGCAGGTGGCCTCTGGAAGCTGGAAAAGTTAAAGAAACAGATTCACTCCTAGAACTGCCAAAAAAGGAACTCACCCTGCTGCTAATTTGATTTTAGCTCATGAGAACCATGTAGAGTTTCTGACCTGGAGAACTGTAAGACAATACATTTGAGTTGTGTTAAGCCACTAAGTGTGTGGTAGTTTGTTACGGAAGCAATAGGAAACTAATACAGGAGTGCATTGTGACAATAATTATGAATGTCTGACAAGAAGAGTCGAGTCTGACTCGTAGAAGGATGCAGTGAACAGCTCGTTGCAGCTCTCTATGGCAGCCACCTTCTGGCACGTAGTTCCCATTCAGTGGGGTGGCTCAGTTGGAGGGAATTAATGGTTTTGTTGGAATAAAGAGAAAATAAAATCTTAAGCTCCTGCCTAGGAAATCTGGAAAAGATCATACAAATTCTCATGAGCTGAATCTCACGTGATGTTCCTAGTTCGTTGCTGAGAACTAAGATTTATGGAACACTTTAGAAAACATTTCATTTGATCTTCACAACTGTCCTGGTTTCTTTATTCCTATTTTACCTAAGAAAAACCGTGGGTAGGAAGTTAAGAGAAACTAGAAGTCAGACATTAAATGATCCATCCAATAGATGAAGGAAGAAGGACCTCCTTGTAGCTTGTAGCTTCTCACTCATCCTCAAAACAGAGGTTTTGTACTGTAAGACGGAGTCATGCTCTTTCCTGGTCTTATGCTATATCCTTGAGTATTGAAACGCAATAAAGATTTTCTCCAAAACTTGGGTTTTGTTTTCTGCTAATAGAGCAACACTGGATATATATTATTTTCCCCAAATTGTTTCTGAATATATTTTAAAAAGGAAAGATCCGCTATTATCTTGGCTGCTACATAGCTGATTTCCACTTGGCTTCATTGATAGTGGCTTTTACCCTTTTCACAGCAGAAAGCCCAGCTCTGATGGAGACCATTGGAATCAGCTATTGTTTTATTCAAATCACGTAAGTTTAGCAGCTACATACAGGAATGTGTACTCTTGTAAATAAATATAGTCAACATATATATAGCACAGTGCAGGTAAGGCATTTTTCTATACTACCAGGAACTGCACCTTGGACAAAGGAAAAGAAACCCCTGAAACGTAATTCCAAAAAATATCTAATATGTTTCAAATTTACTTGTGACTTCTTCTTCAAAGGATTTTTTTTTAATTTTTTTAAATGTTTATTTCTGAGACAGAGAGAGACAGAGCATGAGTGGGGGAGGGGCAGAGAGAGAGGGAGACACAGAATCTGAAGCAGGCGCCAGGCTCAGCACAGAGCCCGACGCAGGGCTCGAACTCACAAACCTTGAGATCATGACCTGAGCTGAAGTCCATCACTCAACCGACTGAGCCACCCAGGTGCCTACTTGTGACTTCTTAAACTAAAGTAATTCAGATGCAGAGAGGGAGAATTTTTATAAAAGAAGTTAAAAGAACAGTTTTATTGAGACATAATTCACATACCATACAATTCACCCATTTAAAGTGTACAATGCAATGGCTTTGGGCATATTACATTATTGCTTTTTAAAAACTTGTGATAAAATGCATATGCAAAAATTGTGATAAAATTTCAAACCATCTTTAAATGTACGATTCAGTGGCATTAATTACATTTACAATGTTATGCAACCATCACCACTGTCTATTTCCAAAACATTTTCATCACCCCAAATAGAAACTCTGCAACCATTAAGCAATAACTCCCCATTCCTCCCTCCTCTCAGTGGCTGGTAACCTCTAATCTACTTTCTGTTTTGTCTATTTTAGATATTTCCTATAGTGAAGTCATACAGTATGTTTCCTTTTGTGTCTGATTTGTGTACTAGGCATAATGTTCTCAAGGTTTATCCACGTTGCAGCCTGCATCAGAACTTCATTCCCTGGTATGGCTAAACAGTATTTCACTACATGTATATACCACATTTTGCTTACCTACCTATTTGTTGACGGATACTTGGGTTATCCCTTTTGGTTGTTGTGACTAATGTTGCAATAAACATTGGCATGCAGTTATCTGCTGAGTCTCTTCTTTCAGTTTTCTGGGTATATTACCTAGTGGTGGAGTTGTTGGAATCTATGGTAGTTTTAGGTTTAACTTTTTGAGGGATGACAAACTGGTTTCCATAGTGGCTGCAGCATTTTACATTCCACTGGCAACGTTCAGTAGTACCAATTTCTCCATTCCTCACCAATATCATCCTGGAAGGTGTGATGTGTAATCTCTTTGTGGTTTCTATAAATAAACTTTTAGACTTGGGGCACCTGAGTAGCTCGGTCAGTTGAGTGCCTGACTCTTGATCTCAGCTTGGGTCTTGATCTCAGGATCCTGAGTGTGGAGCCTACTTAAAAAAACAACAGCAACAAAAACACAAAACAAACAAAAAGATAAATAAACTTAAAAGGATTAAAAGTTGAATCCTTTCTAGCCCTTGGTTTTAATTTCCCTCCGTTTTGTGTGTATTAAATCATTTTTAGGTGTTTACTACCGCTCTTCAAGTTACTCCAAGCTAGAACACGAGTGTTCTAGCTCTTGCCCTTTCTTAGAAAGAACCAGGTCAAGGGTGCCTGGGTGGCTTAGTCGGTTTAGTGACTGACTCTTGACTTCAGCACAGGTCATGATCTCACAGTTTGTGAGTTCGAGCCCCGTTTTGGGCTTGGTGTTGACAGTGCGAAGCCTGCTTGAGATTCTCTCTCCCTCACTCTCTCTCTGCCCCTCCCCTGCTTATGCTCTCTCTCTGTCAATTAAATAAATAAAAATGAACATAAAGAAAAAAGAAAAGAAAGAAAGAAGGAGCCAGGTCATCTCAGAGGAGGCTTGGACAGAGAATAAACAATAGATGGAGGAATTTAGTGCAATAGGGAAATAAGTGTGGAATGTAAAAGAGCGCAAGAGGGGCGCCTGGGTGGCGCAGTCGGTTAAGCGTCCGACTTCAGCCAGGTCACGATCTCGCGGTCCGGGAGTTCGAGCCCCGCGTCGGGCTCTGGGCTGATGGTTCAGAGCCTGGAGCCTGTTTCCGATTCTGTGTCTCCCTCTCTCTCTGCCCCTCCCCCGTTCATGCTCTGTCTCTCTCTGTCCCAAAAATAAATAAACGTTGAAAAAAAATAAATAAAAGAGCGCAAGAAAGGAGTACACAGAGGAAACATAGAGTTTATAAAGGATTATAAAAATTACGTGGGAGAGAGATAACAAGGGTGAATTCAGGGAAAGGTGCTAAAGGAAATGGCAAGCAAACTAGGTACACTCTGTGAATAGAAGCCATAACTGGAAGGTCCAGGTTTCAAAGTTGTCATGTCTGTGGACTTGATGCTTCACTGTAGAAAGAGAGAGGGTGGACTGGGTTCCTTACATCCCACTTGAGGAAGGATGATCACGCTACCCCGGTTCCCCCTAGGACAGGGAGGTAGCTCTTGAAACCTGTTAAAGACAGGGAACCCATTTCCTCAAGCCTCCTTCAACTGCCAAAAGGTAATCAGACACAAGTACACTGTACATTGGCCCAGTGGCTGCTGTGTTTGGTAGGGTTAGTCTGTGGGATTTGGGAAAGCTAAAATTTCCCTCAAAAGAAAGCAAAAGCCTTGTGTTATTTTTTTCTAAGGAGACTCTTTTTTTAAAAAAAAATTTTAATGTTTATTTATGAGAGAGAGAAAGAGAGAGAGAGAGAGAGAGTGCATGAATGGGGGAGGGCAGAGAGAGAGAGAGAGGGAGACACAGAATCCTAAGCAGGCTCCAGGCTCTGAGCTGTCAGCACAGAGCGTGATACAGGGCTTAAATCCACGAACTGTGAGATCATGACCTGAGCTGAAGTCAGACACTTAACTGACTAAGCCATCCAGGTGCCCCTGGAAACTCTCTTTATTAAACTATTAGGTCCCATATTTATCAAAATATTAGACCCGCCATTTGGTTGATTATCCCCGAACAATGGTAAAGGTGATCCCATATGGATGAGCAAGGGCACTCTTCATCGTGCCTGTGACACCAGGTCTGCCTTTAGAGGAAGTTCTATACCAGAAGCTTGAAGATATGCATGCCCTTCCATAACTGTAAATTTATACCAAGAAAAAAATCAAAGCAGTGTACAAATACCCACTGTACATTTTGTGCCAAATGGTCACCACAAGTTTTGCCTGTCAAAAATGTATTGACAACAATCAAATATTTAAGTGTAAGGGCTCTATTAAATAAATTTGGCTCACCCACTTACTATTTTGCTATTAAATATTGTAGAAATGTATTAATTGACATGAAAGAATGTTCATAAATTATTGACAGTCAAAACAAGCAAATCACAAAAGAATAAAGTCTCAATTTGTAGTATCATCTATCGATCCCCCCCCTTGGTTTATCTATCTGGAAGATTCATGCCACAATAGTGGTCTTTGGGTAGTAAGATTACAGATAAGTTTTGTTTATTCATTAGGATTGTTTGTATTTTTCAGGTTTTATTCAATAAACCTGTGTTACAACCCCACACCCCCCACCCACACATTCTGGAAAATGCCAGAGGGTGGCAAATTCACAATTCTGTTCACAAAGGGGCATGATTCTCCTGCACCATCCACAGCATCATACCTCCCCGTCTCCACATATTCAGAAGAGTAGCATGGCATTCTGGGTCTCCTTAAAAAAAAAAAAAGAGAGAGTTCTAAATTCTTAGAGAAGACCAGCAAGATGCGATTCTACAAGGCAGCAAATGCTGATGGGGAGAGTAAAAGTGGAGATGGTTCAGCAATGACGAATCTTCCTGGTTTGGTCACAGAAAAGGAGAGTGTTGCCAGTTCCCGCTGTCGGGATGCCTTTTGTGTTCTGCATCTTTTTTTTAGCTCAGGGATTATCAGGGCAGGGTTTCCACGCCAGAGCATTCAATAAGGCTTGCCCACCCAAATTCAGAGCTCAGTGTGATTACTATCAGCTTTTAAAAACTTTGCTAGATAAGAATTTAGCTCTTGCCGACAAAATCTTTTCATATGGATGGCTTATTTGTTCAGGAAGTGAGCAAACAATGCTGTGGTGACATTAATGCACCACAAAGGCATTCACTCAGAGTTAATTTCAGCAGAGTATAATCTTTCAGTTGCTTTGTTCATAAAATGTCCAAATCGCCTCTTTCCACACTGACACTTCACATACTTGGCTTGCAGAGTCTATAGGCGTCACGGAGACTGGCAGGACCAGATGATCTAATTATACCATTTATGCTGTCAATAATGAAGAGCTGTAAGGCCTGAGCTCAATATCTCTTAGTTCATCTATATGTTCATTTTTAAGATCTAAATAAAATGTTAAAACTTAATTTTCAAAATGTTACACCATAGAGTGAAATGTTAAGTTTTTGAAATTGATTTTTGAAGTTACTTCTGAAATGTCTCTTGAAAAATATTGGGTTGAGCAGGTGTTTGGTCTCTAAGTCTGTTTTCCCAGAGGCTTCCACTAACAAGGTCCTGAAGGGAATTATAACAGATCTAAAAACATCAGGTCACAGATTAGGAAAGGTGTTTAAAAATTGAAACTACAGGGGCGCCTGAATGGCTCACTCAGTGAAGCACCTGACGTCAGCTCAGGTGATGATCTTGCGGTCTGTGAGTTCCAGCCCCGAGTCAGGCTCTGTGCTGACAGCTCAGAGCCTGCAGCCTGCTTCAGATTCTGTGTCTCCCTTGCTCTCTGCCCCTCCCCCACCCAAGCTCTGTCTCTCTCTGTCTCTCAAAAATAAATAAGCATTAAAAAAAATTGAAACTACACACAGAAGTGAGGTTCTTTATCAAGTTGAAAGTGTGCAAGGAAAGAATATCTTCATCCCACTAAACTGGAAAATGATTGAAGAGCTTTTTTCAGGTAAAGTGCTTTGGGGACTGCTTTTAAATGGGCCCTTTATGTTTTTTCTGCTCTTGTTTATTATCTAAACTGGAGGCAACTTTTTTTTTTTCCTATAAATCTCACAATATTTGTCATTGCTGAACCATCTTCACTTCTACTCTCCCCATCAGCATTTGCACCTTGTAGAATCGTATCTTGCTGGTCTTCTCTAAGAAGAATTTAGAACTCTCTTTTTTCTTTTTAAGGAGACCCAGAATGCCATGCTACTCTTCTGAATGTGTGGAGACAGGGAAGTACGATGCTGAGAATATTCAGGAGAATCATGCCCCTTCGTGAACAGAATTGTGAAGTTGTTATTGAATATGGACTCTGCACCTCGTTCTTCTCTTCTTTTCTCTTTTCTTGTTGTAAGAAATATTTATTTATTTTGAGACAGGGGGAGAGGGAAAGAGAGAGAGGGAGAGAGAGAATCCCAAGGAGGCTCCACACTGTCAGCACAGAGCGCCACACTGGGCTTGAACCCAGGAACTGAGAGGTCATGACCTCAGCTGAAATCAAGAGTCAGAAGCTTAACCAACTGAGCCACCTATGTGCCCCTCTGCCATCTGGTCCTTTACTATCTGATGCCTTAGAATATTCTTTTATATCACTGTTGTCTCAGATTAGTATCAAAAAAATAATTACCAATTAGCACATGGGAAAATGAGGTCCAGAGGGCTGCTTTAAACTGTCAGCTAGCTGGTTTTTCCTCTTCCACATATTGTCTAATTCCAGTCCATCTTATTCTTTTTTTTTAAGTTTATTTATTGAGAGAGAGAGAGAAAGAGAGAGAGAAAGTGGGGGAGGGCAGAGAGGGAGGAAGAGCGAGAATCCCAAGCAGGCTTCACATCGACAGGGCAGAACCTGACTCGGGGCTTGAACTCATGAACTGTGAGATAATGACCTTGAGCCTAAACCAAGAGTCAGCCACTTAACCGAATGAGCCACCCAGGTGCCCCAATCCATCCTCTTCTTGCTGGTCGTGTTACTTTAAGTGGACTTGTTCCATATATAAAGTTTGGGAATATGAAAAACTTGGAAGTTAATAAAGAAAACCAGTGTACGATCCATGTAAGACTTGCTACCATGATATTAGAATTTTGGCACACATTTTCTGTATGTTTCCATAAATCTGCTTTTTTTCTTCCCTCAAGAACAACAAAATTTCACTCAAAATAGAAACAATAAGGCACTCTTGCCATATTGACAAATGAATCGTCTGTTATCAATGAACAAATATTCATCAAGTACCTACTGCATGTCAAGCCGTTGGAATACAGCAGTGAAATGATAAACAAGGTCCTTGACCTCATGGGAATCAAACATTAATCAGTAGTTATAAGTGTGATGAGCGCTAGGAAGAAGGGCAATATGGGAACTCTATTGCTTTCTCTCTTTCTGTTCTTTTAATAACTCCCCTTAGAAATTCGTGTTGTCACTTGTGCCTCTGTGGTCTAGGACCTACACTGAATATATGCAGCAAATGCATTCTTAAAGTGTATAACAGTGAGTATATGAACAGCACAAAGTGTGCTCAGAGAATATAAAAGCAACTGCCCGAGGCAGGAAGAATACATTACATTTCAGAACTGTGATCTCAGGGCCTCTCTGACCCTTTTATCTATCCTTCTCTCAATTCTAGCATACCTCCTCAATTGTTCTGTTGGTAAATTAACACTGTATGGATTTTAGGGCAAATCAATGGCATTTCTTCTATGATATCACCATCTTGACCAAATCTACTTATGTGCACTCTTCATGTTTCAATATGACAAGTGGCTCGTCATCTTTGACATATGATTCCTCCACTGCCATTTTTCTGTTTCTTAGTATGTTTTTCTGACTGTACTATCTAGTTCAACCTGCAAGGGTGAAAACAGCATTGTGCAAAATCCCCAGGTTAATAAACTTAAATCTCTTCCATTTCTGGCCGTGTTAGCAGGTACATTTTATAAAACCAGTGCCTGTCTATTTTTTTTTTTTCCTATGAGATATATAATCCTTGAGGAGAGAGATGTCTCATGAAAAGTTTATAAACTCAATAGTATAAAACACAGTGGTAGCCCCTCCAATCCAATGAAGTCACTTACTAATGCATGTCTATGGTGCTACAATAATTCTAATTTTGTTCTTGGAAGGAGCATTAAAGCCATTATTTCAGCTCCACAGACAACCTGACAGAAGTAATTTCTTTTTTTCACCAGGAAAGACTCTCATGTACTTCCTGTACCATAGAATAAATACCAGAGTGGTCATAAAATACTTCAATATCTGAGGTCATTTAGGAACATGTTGTATTTTTAAGGGCTAGTGACTTATGTTTGAGCTCATTGTTTTTATTTATATTTAGCAATGAAATATTTTACCCCTTTTGATTTATTGTCTGCTAAACATCTGCTGTCTTTTGTTGAGATTCATAACACTTTTTCCTTTGAAATCTTTTCAGAACAGTATGACAATTTAAGAAAAATTAAATAACACTGAATAAAATTAATAAAAATAAAGTTAATAAAATAAATAAAAACTAATTTAAAAATTATTCAAAGCTAAATAAAATAGAGCATTAAGAAATAATTCTGCAATTATATACACACACTTTTTTCTTCACACACATATTTTTATTTTTTTATTTTATTTTATTTTTTTTTTAAAGAGAATGTATCCATTTCTTTTTTTTTAATTTTTTTTTCAACGTTTATTTATTTTTTGGGACAGAGAGAGACAGAGCATGAACGGGGGAGGGGCAGAGAGAGAGGGAGACACAGAATCGGAAACAGGCTCCAGGCTCTGAGCCATCGGCCCAGAGCCCGACGCGGGGCTCGAACTCCCGGACCGCGAGATCGTGACCTGGCTGAAGTCGGACGCTTAACCGACTGCGCCACCCAGGCGCCCCTCACACACATATTTTTAAAAAATGTTTTTTAATTTTTTATTTACTTTTGAGAGAGAGAGAGAGAGAGAGAGAGAGACGGAAAGATACAGAGCATAAGCTGGGGAGGAGCAGAGAGAGAGGGAGACAGAATCCGAAACAGGCTCCAGGTGTCAGCACAGAGTCTGGTGTGGGGCTTGAACTCAGGAACTGTGAGATCATGACCTGAGCCGAAGTTGCACGCTCACCCGACTGAGCCACCCAGGCACCCATTCACATACATATTTTTATAAAATGGTTGTATCTGAAAAGAAAGTTCAGGGTTCAGGCTTTGCCTCCAAACTTTAGAATTCTAACCCTGACTTTGCTAGTCTCCATCTGTGTGGTTTTGGACAAGCTTCTAACGTCCTGGAAACCTCAACATTCTCGTATGTAAAGTGAGGATAACTGCATGTAGCTCACAGGGCTGTTGTGATGAAAGATGAAGGTGTCTGGTGAAAGCTAGAGAAATCTAATCTGATGTCATTGAGGGATTTATTTAGTAAATACTACTTAATATGCAGCCACAGTTCTAAGACTTTGCAAAGATGACCTCATTTATTTTCTCATTTAATACTTCAATCCTAATAGCAACTGAATGAGGTGGGCACTCTTTTTTTTTTTTTTTTTTTCTTTCTTGTGTTTATTTACTTTGAGACAGAGCACGCATGAGCAGGGGATGGGCAGAAAAAGGGAGAGAATCCCAAGCAGGCTCGACATCGTCAGCACAGAGTTCAACATGGGGCTCTATCTCAAGAACTGTGAGATCATGACCTGAGCCAAAATCAAGAGTAGGACCCTCAACTGACTGAGCCACCCAGGTACCCCAAGGTGGGCACTCTTTTTGCTTCTATTTTGTAGATGAGGAAACCAAGGGGCTGAAAGGTTAAGGTAACTATTCCAGGTAAAGAGAGTATCAGAGCCAGGATAGCAACCTGGGTGGTTAGGCTAAAAACTTAATGCTCTTAAATAATGTAGCCCTATTTTATTTATGTACGAATGTAACCAATTTACTTAACTACTACTATATATGTTAGGAATTGTCCTAGGCACATGAGTTACAAAGATGAAGAAATCTGTGCCCTTGAGAAGATCATAGTTTAGTGGTAAAAAAAAAAAAAATTGGAAACAGATAATTATGATACAATGCTGTACATCCATAGAAGACATAAGCTCAGTGGCTGTGGGAGTCACTGGTCTATTATTAACATTTGAAGGGCTTAGGAAGAGGCATAAATGAAAACCCGCATTCCATATGTTCAAATATTTAAATACTATAGACTAAATTTCACAAAGCTGTTTTTTATAATGACAAAATTGAAAGTCTGAGTAAGTCTGGGAATTTTTTATTACTAAAAGTTACCATAGCACAAGAGCAAAGACAACTGAATTTAAATATTAGTGGGCATGTCCGTGTATTCTGTTGAAGGGCTGGCAATGTTTGGGTGAGTGATTAAATAGCAATAAACATAATTCATAAATAAAATTCATTTACCCACAAATATATTTTTCTGAACTTACTCTTACCAAAATAACTAATGATGATTTTATAATCAAGATTTTCACATAATTTGTATACTGTTAATAGTAATAACCTAAGTGTCTAAATATATACCTATTCAAAGTGTATAAAATTTTAACATATTTTCATCAAATCATAAATTTACCAAAGTTAAATTATTTTCATATTTTTTCAAAAAATTCTCTTTATATATGAGGTGCCTGGGTGGCTCAGTAGGTGAAGCATCTGACTTTGGCTCAGGTCATACTCTCACGGTTCATGAGTTCAAGCCCCACGTCAGGCTCTGTGCTGATGGCTCGGCGCCTGGAGCCTGCTTCAGATTCTGTGTCTTGCTCTCTCTCTGCCCCTCCCTCCCTCATGCTCTCTCTATCTCTCAAAAAATAAATAAATGTTAAAAATTTTTTAATTCTCTTTATATAAAATACCCAGTTATCTCTTAAAATAAAATGTAAAATAAAACATTAACAATTTTATTTATTTAATTAATTAATTTTTTTAAGTAGGCTCCTCACTCAGTGCGAAGCCCCACACAGGCCCCAAACTCACGACCCTGAGATCAAGACCTGAGCTGAGATCAAGAGTCTGACACTTAACTGGGGCGCCTGGGTGGCTCAGTTGGTTGAGGGTCCAACTTTGGCACAAGTCATGATCTCACAGTTTGTGAGTTCCAGCCCCACACTGGGCTCTGTGTTGACAGCTGGGAGCCTGGAGCCTGCTTGGATTCTGTTTCCCTCTCTCTCTGCCCCTCCCCCACTCATGTTCAGCTCTCTCTTGCAAAAATAAGTAAACATTAAAAAAATAAAATAAAATAAAAAAGAGTCTGATGCTTAACCAACTGAGCCACCCAGGTGCCCCAAAACACTAAAATTTTAAAAAAATTAACTGAAACTGAATTAATAAATCAATTTTTTGAATATTTCATTAAACCGTATCAAATATATTTATGTATTTGAGTATACCTGACACACAATGTTACATTATACTCAACACACAATGTTACATTAGTTTCAGGTGTACAATATAGTGATTCAACAACTTTGTATGTTTCGCTATGCTCACGGGCAGTGTAGCTACCATCTATAATTGCTATTATAATGCAATTGACTATATTCCCTGTGCTGTACTTTTTATTTCCATGACTTATTCATTCTGCTACTAGAAGCCTGTATTTCCCACTGTACTTCATCCATTTTGCCCATCCCCCCATCTCCCTTTCCTCTAGCAACCATCAGTTTGTTCTCTGTATTTATAGGTCTGATTGAGCTTTTTGTTCATTTATTCATTTGTTCTGTTTTTTTAGATTCCACATATAAGTGAAATCATATGGTACTTTCCTGTCTCTGTCTGACTTATTTCACTTAGCATAATACCCTTTCGGTCCATCCTAAAGTGTATTAAATATTTTTATACAAACAAATGGATTCTAATGTCCATGTAGTTGCTGTTTGGATCGATGAGTCACACATGTTACATCTATTTATATACAAATTAAGAGTAATGTGAATTGTTAAAGGTTGCAAAATGTTCCTCAGTTGCCATGTGCAACTATTGTAAATCCTTGCTAATTTGTGAGTAGCTCTGGAACCGTAAATCTGAACACATAGATAAACAAGAAAATGGGTACTTGGCTCTACTGGGAATAGCATTTTGTTTTGCAAGGATCTATTGCACAAACGCTATTGGAAAGCTTTATTATCATGGCCCTTCTCTTGCCTAAATGCTATTTCTGCTCAAATTCCCCCCACACTCTGCAGCAGTGTCTGTCTCCAACATCAGCACGGGCATGACCCCACAAACCTTTATGTCGTCTAGCTCCATTTGCCTTTTGTTTCAAGGACGCGGCTAGAGATACAGAGATGTATTTCTTTGGAGCCTGAATCATGTTAGTGGAGGAATTGATGATTAGGGTTATGAGTCTTGCTGTGCCAGTGCTGAATACCAGATCCTGAGAGAGAGAGGTGTTCATATGTTCCTTCATAAATTTATTTTTGTTTGTTTATAATGTATGAGGCCCTCAGAAGTGCAGGGTCCTTCTTGCTTGGGTCTTAGGGTGGTACTGTGTAACTACTAGCTACAGGACCAAGGAATTTTTTATATGAAGCAGATATTTGGTTGAATCTTGGAGACAGAGCACTACTATGGGGCATGTTGCTGAGAGCATATGCAAAGGCACTGAGGTACTTAGTAGTGTAGCCTGCTCAGTAAACTGCAGACATGTCTGCATGGCCAGAGCACAGGAAGCTTGAGGGGAGAGGTGGAGGGTGAAGCAGGAGAGATAAGTAGGGACACATCACACAGGTCTTAAGAGCCATTTGATGTTTATCCTGAAACAAGGAGGAACATTAAAGGATTTTTTACAAGGGAGGAATTTGTTTAGAATGGGCTTTGATGTGGATCATACTCGGAGAAGGGCAAGCACTCAGCAATTAGGGTAGCAATTATTCCAGGGAGAAACAATGCTGACACTAACAAAGTTGGGGTAGTGGAAATGCAAATGATGAGAGAAGTTGAGAGGAATTGAGAATATGAAGAGAGACTGGAGATATAGGAGGGCCTAGAACATTTTAGTGGTTTAATAAATGTTTGTTTGAAGTGAATTGTGCTCCTGTTGCCAGTGCCTCTGGCATTTCAACTACATTATCACACATGCCTTTGTTTAACTGTGAATTAATCTGAATATAGTGTTCTAATCCTTTGAATTGTAAAGTGGGTACATTCTTACAAAAGGAAGATTGATACCAAAGGGAGACACACCAATAAGTTCTCAGTGAAGTTGGTCTGATACTGTTACACAACTGTGTTCATTTCCAATAGGAACATCTCCTTGAGTCAAAGAAGTTCATCTCACAGGTCCATCAGGTCATACATGGGTGGGTTATAATGTATACTGCTCATTCACAAGTTTTCTGTACATAACCACACTGCCCTTCAGTTACCTTTGCTAGGATTCTGAGTCTACTTTGCCCAGTGGGAAACATTTGGAATCCTTGAGTTTTCTGCACGGACTGTAACTTCACAGAATGTTCCCTTTGTTCTTTAAAGTGGTGACTCATTTATTTCTAAATCAAATTTAACCTAAAATGACTTTTTGTTGTTATTTTGTTGTGCTTTATTTGACTTCATGTAACCTTTCAAAACTGATTGGGGACAGATTTGTAACAAATGCAGCTTGAAAGTTTGGAAATGTGACAGTCGCAGACAATGGGGATCATGCTGTTTTTGTATCTGTCTTTAAAAGTCCCTTTTTGTTCATGCTTCTTCTATCTGCCTTTCCACCAATAGTTGGGTCGACCGGCCTATCTGATGCAAATTCAATCCTGCTTGTCTCTGAAATTTATCCTGACCTTAAATAGAGGGATATGAGAAGTCCAGCCCTAACCTGGGACTCCACACCAGTCAATGCTGCTACTGCTCCTGACTGTGTGCTTCAGTTCCAGTAACTGCTGCTTCTGCCTACACTCTGTGTCTAAGTCTAGGCATCGATAACCTGAGTTTCCTAAGACATAGACAGCAAGTTGCATTTAGCCATTTTTTTATTTTATTTTACCCAGGAAGTGAAGCCTGGCTCCTCGACTTCACCTTTGACTCTGTGACCACCTCCTGGATTTTCTAACTGGTCCTGGATTTCTTTACGACACAACATTATCTTGTGTCTGATTGCTCAGTACAGGTCTACTACTCTCTGTCTGCTGCCTTGCCTCTTACACATTTTACTTCACAGGCCAAGATGGCCTTTCCCTGAGCTAGGTCTATTCTCCTAGCATGTGCTTCATACCAGGAGACAAGGCTGATAGATTCCAAACCCTTCGATTGTGTTCCAACTTGTTGAAGCAGGTTGGTTGTGTCCTGAAAGATGGGTAAATTTGTAGCTCATATACAGGTAGAAAAACCTTGCTGATAAACAGCAAGAGGAAGTTAAGGAAGTTAAATCATTCTTCCTCTGCCTTCCTATAGCATTTGACTGTGTGAATATCAGTATATATTTAATTCTGTAATGATTTGCAGTTATTAACATGGATGTCTCCCCCAGTAGATTGTAAGCTCCTGTGTGATTTGGTCTATTTTTATCTATTTTTGTATTCCTGACAGCATTAGCATAGTGTTCTAGAAATAAAGAAATACAAAATCAGAGTTCATAAGATACTTATTAATAGGATCAAGTGTCTTATTTTCTTTATATTTATTACATTAGTGCAATGCTATCCTCATGGTAAAATGCTTAGTAAATGTTTGAAATAATAAGTAAGAAAAGAATTAGAATTTCATTTTTCAAATTTCTAGGTTAATAATTTATTGTTTGTGATTTTTTTTTCCTGCATAGAAATCAGAAACTGCTATTAGACTGGTTGTGCCTAATTTTCATAGGCAATGTATTATTATTTATTTATTTTAAATTTTTATTTAAATTTTTTTATTTAAAAATTTTTAAAAAGTTTATTTACTTTGAGAAAGAGAGAGAGAGAAAGAGATAGAGCTTGTGTGGGTGAGAGCAGGGAAGGGGCAGAGAGAGAGGAGAGAGAGAATTGTAAAAAGGCTCCTCACTGTTAGTGCAGAGCCGGAGGTGGGGCTCAAACTCATGATCTGTGAGATCATGGCCTGAACTGAAACCAAGATGGACGCTTAACTGAAGCCACGCAGGTGCCCCATTATTCTTTTTTATAGCCAGAATAATTACATCTGTGTTAGAGTCAAATACGTTAAACACTCATCATATGTTCTATCTTTTTGAGTTTTTCAAGAGATACAAAGATGAGTGATAAGAATGATCACAGTCTTTCTGCTTCTTTTCTCTCACCTGTTCTTTTTGCAATGTTTATAGTCTAAGGGAAGAGATTATTGAAGTGTACAAGAATTATGAAATAAGACAGAAAAGAAGACCCAGGGAGATGCTCCCATAATGTTCTGTGGGAGAACTCTTTGCTAGGCAAGGCTTGTAACTAGCTGTGGGAATTCTACCATTTAACTCTCCTTTCCTACATCGAACCTAGCATTTCATTACATGATTTCTGATAATAAGATTTGTTCTGGAGCACAACTTTTGCATTACTCATGAACAGACTATACTACTTTATGTTCTTCCCAGCAATGTATGACAGTTCTTATTTCCTTGCATCAGTAGATGCTATCAACAATAGCTGAATCATGGAAGGAGTCCAAATGTCCATTGACTGATGAATGGATAAAGAAGATGTGGTATATACATCCAATGGAATATTACTTGGCAATCAAAAAGAATGAAATGTTGCCATTTGCAACAACATGGATGGAACTAGAGTGTATTATGCTAAGTGAAATTAGTCAGAGAAAGGCAAATATATGACTTCACTCATATGTGGAATCTAAGAAACAGAACAGATGAACATAGGGGAAGGGAAAGAAAAATAAGGTAAAACTGAGAGGGAGGCAAACCATAAATGTTGGTTCTCTTAAATACAGAGCACAAACTGAGGGTCGCTGGAGGGGAGGTGGGTCAGGGGATGGGCTAAATGAGTGTTGGGCATTAAGAAGGGCACTTGTTGGGATGAGCATTGGGTGTTATAGGTAACTAATGAATCACTGGGTTCTACTTCTGAAACCAATACTACACTGTATGTTAATTAACTTGAATTTAAATAAATAAATTAAAAAAAATTGCTAATTTGGGGTGCCTGGGTGGCTCAATCAGGTAAGTGTCCATCTCTTGATTTCATCTCAGGTTATGATCTCATGGTCCCTGAGTTGAGCCCCATGTCAGGCTCTGTGCTGACAGCATGGGGACTGCTTGGGATTCTATCTCTCCCTTTCTCTCTCTGCCCTCCCCACCTCTCAAAATAAATAAATAATCTTAAAAAAGATTAAGATTGAGCAGTTTTCATATATTTACTTCTTTACTGATTGCTTATTTGTATCTTCTTACTATTTTCTCTTGGGAAGTCAATTTTTATTTTAAAAACTTATGAAAGCTTTCTCTATAGCAAGGCCATTGTTCCTGTTGATGTCATTTACATCAAAAAAAATGTCTCCAGTTGCAATTTTTTACTTTCATTAATTTTTTTTATTGTTGATTGACCTAGATATTTAAGTTTTTCCTAGCTCAATCAATTATTCTGTTATTTCCTGGTTTGTACCTTTGGTGTTTTGAAAGTTCTTCAACCAGATATTTAAATATTTACCTATTTTTCTTGTATATTGATTTCCTTGAAAAATTTACCACCTTGGATTTATTTTGGTGTATGGATGAGAGAGGGTCTTTTTTTTTTTCCTAAGTAGCTAAACATTATTTCTGCATGGTGTGGTTCTGTTGTGCGTGTTTGTGTTTGCAGACAATTTAGTCATCAGTTAACGTGATGGAAAATAACATATTCAAATAGCTTAACATGTGTCTGCCTCTAAAGGGTATTAAAATATTTATTGATTATTTGGGAAAAGTATATTCTCTAGTCTTTGAGGGGAAAAAATAAGGCCACTTAAACACTATGCCTCTCTGACATAATTGCTATTTCTACCTTCTCATAGCAAAGGGATTAGCATCCCAGATGCCATTGTGAGAAACCTCTAGTAAGTGCACTTATGCTCTGAGCATTCTAACACCTTCAAACATGACCTCTTTGTCCACCAGGGCACTTTTCGTATAAAGATACTAAAGATACTTGTAAAGATACAAGATGAGAGTATGCACGTATCTTTTTTTTTTTCTTATTTTAGGGCTTTATTCTTTTTTGTGCTTTGCTTTACTTTTTAATTGAATTATAGTTGATATACAATGTTGTATCAGTTTCAGGTGTACAATGTAGTGATTTGATATGTTTGTACATTACAAAATAATCACCTTGATAGGTCTAGTTATTATCTGTCATAGACAACATTATTACAGTATTATCGATGATGGTCTCTATGCTGTATATTACATCCTCGTGACTTATTTATTTTATAACTGGAAGTTTTTACCTCTTAATCCCCTTCATCTATTTTGCCCATCCCCCCATCCCTCTCCTTGCTGGCAACCACCAGTTTCATCTGTGTGAGAGTATACACATATCTTAAGACTCAAAGTTACTCCCATGAGCTACTTCTCTATTGAAATCTAGATTTGTAAGCCAGAATGCCTAAGGCCTTTTCTCCTAACTTGTTTTAAGCATGTTATGTTTCTTTTAAAATCTTTCTTATTTTACACATTTTTCCCTTAGCTTTATAAATGTGTCCATATCATTCTAGGAACATATAATAAACTGTGTTCTTAATAGGTTAAATATTCATATCTATGTTTCTAATTTGTCAAAGTAGACCAGTCCTGCAATAAATACAATCATTTATTCATTTATATCTATGTCTGTCTGTCTGTCTGTCTCTGTTTCCCTGATGAGATTGAAAATAGCCAAATCTAGTGAGAGTAATAAGGAAATCCTAGAACAGTGTCTTACAGAGAACAGTAATTAAGCATTTGCTATTTATGGATAATCATCAAGATTATGCTCATAAAATAAGTAATTCCCTATGCGTTTGTGGTCTTAGATACAAAGTATGTTGATGACTTTCAGAGTGATTTTGAGTTATTATTGATCTAATGAGATCCTCCTCAATTGAATTTTTTTCTATGCTCTTTTCACTCTCACTTGCAACTTTTTTTTTTTAGCTTACCCACTAATAAATGAAACAATTCCCTAAAGTTTGAATTCTCTTTCTTTTTTATTGTTTTATATCTCTTCTGCAATGGAGCCCTATACCAACTCAAAATAATATTTGTAAAGGAGAAAACAACAAGAAGATAATTTATGAACTATATGAGAAATATACATGATTCCATCTAGAAACCTGCTCTAAAGAAAGATGTAGAAAAGCAAAAATAAATGTTAAATTAGGAAGCAAGATCGAGAAACCTGGAGTCAGTCCCATTGTAGTTCAACTTTTTTTGTAGTTTAGAGCCAGAATCCTATTTGCAGTCCAGGATTGACTTTGTGATGGGGAAGGGAACAAAGGGTTCAGTTTCTAAGTACTCTAAAATTCCATGCAAAATTTTGATTATATCTATTTACATTTTCAGGGGAAGTAGAAAGAGGTTTCATTGCTTAACTTACATACTCACAGGAATCCACGCAGAACCACTGATAGTAACCAGAGTTATAAGAAATAGAAATGTCCTCTTTTGAGTCATGTAAAAAATAAATATAAAGAAGATATTTATCTCCCTTTCTTTTCTTTTCCCTAATTCTGTCTTTGATGAATTTAACGTTCTTTGAGCTATCTAAAACTTACAAAAATGAATCATTTAGAAAATATCTTGGACTCACGAATTAGCAAAAGGACACCGTAAATATTCAGCATGGTGTTTCTGAAAGCAAGGGTGGGACTGTGGGGCTGGACAAGACAGGAAACAGTAGGGTATAGAAGCACCTTTCTACTCTTGAGCTGGGCCCATCAGGTGGCACTGTCATTCTGGATTACTGGAAGAAGGTCAGCTGCCAAACCTCATGGAAAAATCAGAAAATACTTGCAGGATGTTCAAATCATTTACCTACATTGGCAAGGGAAGAGGGCACACAGTGGGAGAGTGAGTCAAAGAAACATATGAGTTGCCTTCTTAGATCATCCAATGCCTTGTCCACATACCTTCTCTCAACAGCTGCTTTTATCGGCTACTTCAGAGAAATGTGGAAAGCCCCCATAATGCACCTCGTGAGTTCTGCCAAATAAGTGAAATTCTGGCAGAAGCAGTAAGGGGAAACATGCTCCCCAGTTGGCATTCAGCTTAGGGATGAAGTTTGATGACCATCATATATCTTGTGTCATCTCTTTGCCCTCTTCAAAACAAGACTTACAGATTTATATTTAAATTCAAGAATACATTTTAACCTTCTTAAAAAATATATGGGTCATCAAGTTAAATATTTTTCAGATCCTTTTTGTCAAATTTGTTTTTTTTTTTAATTGCTCAATTTCTTCTTGGGAAATATTTTCAAACACTGTGGGTCCTGAGTAGATATATTTTGCAGATATCTTTCTGCAAACATTTTTATGCCTCTCATACCTCATGCAAATATATTTCTCAAATTAAACTCATACCCCTCTTTCTTTGGCTTTCATGATGACCTTTGATAACTTTAGAATTGAAATCCCATCAATGTCACTCATGTAAAATAAGAGGATCATAGGACAAGTGTAACTGCTTCAGGCGTTCTCGGTATCTGGCAAATATACAGTAATATACACACATTACTTTTGCAAAGAAAGTATTTCTGTTTATATAATGCTTATGTGAGCAGAGCTAAAGTATTATTTGAACCTATTACATTTTAATAAGAAGGATTCTTTAAATTCTGGGCCCCAGATCAAAAATTTCAAAAGAAGTCTCTTAGTGCGGTTTTTAGGTACAAAGTAAACACAATCTTTACACAAAGACTCTCTCAGAGCAATGAAGAATCTGCTTGATCTGTCTTTTTAAACTATGTTTATATTTATTTAGAAGTTTTTACTGATTCTGTAACATTAGACAGCTCTAGGACATTGGAATGGGTATGGGCTTTGGTATCTAATACAGTTCCTTGTATTAAATCACAGAGAAGGAAACGAAAGTCAATTACAAGACTATACACTAGACACAAGATTTGAATTCTGGATGTAGACATGGCTTCAGAAAGAACTGGCTTTAGTTTAGGGACATATCTGACTTAAAAATTATGTGATGTTTTTATATGATTTTAGGTCCAAATGACTCCATCATTTTTATAAACCATTCACTGGTGAATTTTCTTCAAATTTTGAATTATAGATTCTCTATTCAAGCTAATCAGTTATAATAATGGGGGGAAGGGGAGAAACCACTGGCTTTACTAATGGGAGGAGCAAAAGTGGAAGCAATATCCAGAAGCAACATCTTCCTGTATAAAAGACACCATTTTAATCACAGAGAACACAAATGTTGGGCTGGTATAACGATATTAAGTACAGTTGTCATCTTAGCTATATATTTGCCTTTAAGAGTAAGAAAATACATTTCTCAATATTTCATCTCAAGCTGCTCTTAGGTTATTACATTTGAAGTAAAATAATATTGCAAATAAGGCACTTAAGATTTTTGGATATAAATGGGGTAGAAAATTAATATTAAAAAAACAGAGCACATAACAGATAAGAAAAGGATAAAATTACTTTATTGGTTCCACTAAACTGAATAAAATGGAAAGAGATACAAGTCACTAAGAAATTATCCAATATACCTTAATTGTAATTATAAATAATTCCACAAAATAAACTTGAATTTACACACAAGTTTAACAAGCTTATAGATGATTATTTGAGTTAAGCATTAAGAACAAAAATTAAAACTTTTCAGTTCTACAGATTAAATTTGCAGCTATGCTGTCTTGCTAGTATTGAAATAATTTTATTTCTTCAAAATTTGTTTTACTGGTTTGTGTCAGAAGCAGGGCAGTGTTTCTGGAAGGAAGATAAGTTCCTTCCTGTTCCCGTCAGAATGAAGCTTTCACTATTCTGCCCTTCAGAGGCTGAGGTGGTCGGTTGTTGTGCTGAATGGGGACAGCTTTGTCACCTTCAACATTTGATAGAAGACTTCGGAACTGTGCCAGCTGGGAGGAAGAATAAAATATTTAAGGAATCAAAGGCTATTAAAGTTACACAAAGCACTTTATTTCCAGTATAATCAATGCACTGATATATAAAAAACTAAGTTATTGATTGCAATGACTTCACCAATTGGAAGGGTGGAAGGCAAAATTCCTTCACATTTCTTTGAACTAGGTATTTGGTTTAAATGATCAAGGATTGACTGGATTAGAATGCCAACTTTCTCAGAGTGTCAACTGGGCTAATTGGGTCAGTGACTTTCTGCTTTTGGCCTCAGTTTCTGTATAGTAAAATTACAATCACATTGACTATATTCACTGTGCTGTGCCTTTTACCCCTGTGACTTATTCACTCCAAATCTGTACCTTCCCCTCCCCTTCACCTGTTATGCCCATCTCCCACCCTTTCCCCTCTGACAGCCATCAGTTTGTTTTCAGCTTGTGTGTCCGATTCTGCTAAAAATCTAGCCTATTTAGAGTAAGTGACTTCAGCTATGGATGAAGGCTTCTTTGTTAAGGCACAATGTGTGATAACTTATGAGTTCTCAGAATAATCACTTTCCCACCCCAAAATATATTCTTACCTTTTTCTTAAAACATCACCTTACAAAAACAAAACAAACAACAACAACAACAACAACAACAACAAAAAACCCCACAAAAAACCCTGTCATTTAATGTAGACAGACTTTTAAGAGTTCCACAAAAACATCAACTGGCCTATAAAACTATTGAGGCATGAAAAAAAAGTCACTGACTTCACAATTAAAAGAAAATTGCAAAAAAGGAAATAATGATTGCAACTGAAAAAGAAATTGGTGTGTCCTCACCATTTTATCGCTCCAGATTTAATAAGAGGCAAAACTTTATACAGATAATGTGGTATGGAGCAGGCCCCTTAAATAGCTGATAGGAAAAATATTGAACACTATCAGCTATTTACAATGGGTTTTTGTGAAGATTAAATGGGTTAATACACATAAAGTTCTTAGAATGTTGCTTGGCATGTAGCATATGTTATCAGTAGGCTACATACTTGGCTGTCCTATAGGTTTGTTCTGAGAATTGGCTGACAAAACATGTATAAGGCACCTAATGAAAGTACTTGCTCAATCAGTGGTAGTTATTATTATCATAATTATAAACAATAATTAAAGAGATATTTTTTTGGATAGTTAATAATTAAAACCTTCAAAAAAGAACAAAAAACCTTTGTCAACTCTGAAGTTATGTCTATTGTGAGCCATACTTCCTCAAAGTCTTGGTAGAATTTCCAGTGACAATCTTTTCTTTGTTTCTCAAACTCTTAGGAAGACACTTGTCAAGGTTGGATTTTTTTTTTTAATAAGGTCAAAAAGATAGTAGGAGTTCAGAATCTCATATTTTTTTTCTGTATAAAGTAGAAAACAGTATTATAACACACATTTCTGTTTAATTATTCAATAGATCTAAGTCAGAAATGAATCTTTTTCACTGGGAGTGGAAAACAAACTCCTCAAAAATCTATTTGAAATCATAATGTCCACCTTACTATGAATTGAAGTGATATTCCTGCTTTGCACTCCTAAGTCCCACTCTTTCACCTTTTATACTCTACCTGTTCTGGGCTGATACCAATGCTCTCCTTACAGATGATCCAGATTACACTCTCATGAAGAGGAGGATGAGTCAGAGAGCCAAAGTAGGTCCAGTAATCCAGGGATGAAGGAAGGAGAGTAGAGGGGTCAAAATTTGTGAATGGGGCTCGTTTGCCCTGGAAGGAAAAGAAATGTATCATTATACCATGATTTAAAATACTTACAGCATATACATATATGGTATCTATGTTATATAATTCTGGTATATATATTGTCTTGATATTTTAGCTGAAAATTTAATTTTCCTACTATATAGTATACACTGGTGTGTTTGTAGATATAAACAATAAAAGTAATAGAAGACTGAAAAATTGCTACACTGGCATTTTGGCCAAGCAATCTTCTTTCCTCATTTGGCTGAACATAAACAAATGTTAAGAAGTTTTAAAATAATCTATATTCTCTAGAAGATCTTTCACTTCCAGAATAAAACATTTATTGTTTCTTTAAAAAAATTTATTTTGTTTATTTATTTTTGAGAGAGAGGTAGAGAGAGAGAGGGAGACAGAGTGTGAGCAGGGGTTGGGGAGGGGCCAGAAGCAGGGTCTAGGCTCTGAGCTGTCAGCACAGAGCCTGACATGGGGCTCGAACCCACAAACTGTGAGATCATGACCTGAGCCAAGGTCAGATGCTTAACTGACTGAGCCACCCAGGTGCCCCAAACATTTACTGCTTCTTTAGGAATGATGCCAGAAACTGTTCCAGTGACAAAACTATTTATTGATGTGCAAACTAGTTATGTTTTAGCCTTATTCTATTTATTCCTATTTCTGTTTTGGTTGTTTATTAATGGCTTGTTAATGGTATCTCAAAAAAATACCCCTAACTCCTGCATTTTTGTACTGCTAAAGAAATAGAGACATTTTTCTTCATGAAATGGGAAAAAAAAATCACATTTTAGTTGGATATAGTTTTTAAAGAAAATTTGAATGGCTATGAAACTTCTTCTTCTATAGGCTTCATCCTGCTGAAATAGATAATAATTGTGAAAAAAGAAAAAAAACAAAACAAATACCTGAGTCAGAGACCTCAGAAGCAAGCAATATCCAAGTAGTACCTTGATTTTCAGAGTGGTAACTTTTGCTTTAGGCTTCTTATTCCCCACTTCGAATATGTAAATGATTTCAGTAGTTCTGTGGATTCTTGTTCTCAGATTTAAATGTTTTCATTTATTTATTTATCTTTTAAAGTTTTTTTTTTTTTTTTTTTTGAGGGAGAGAGAAAGAGAAAGAGAAAGTGTGTACATGCGCAGGTGTGCTTAAGCAGGGGAAGAGCAGAGAGAGAATCCCACGGAGGCTCTGCGCTCTCAGCATGGAGCCCAATGCGGGGCTTGATCCCCCAGGAATTGTGAGATCATAACCTGAGCTGAAATGAAGAGTCAGTCGCTTAACTGACTGAGGCATCCAGGGACCCCCTCTTGTTCTCTGATTTAAACTAATGTGTTTAGTCTATTTACCTTGGTTTTAACTGCGTTTAGGGCATCAAGTACTTTCTGCAGTCGTGGGTTGGCCTTATCAACCTGGAGATTTTAAAAAAAAATGTGTGTTAGAAAGTATTATTAAGTGAACCTATGTTTGGCTATTTTTTTTTTTTCAATTGGAAACTGTAACTGAAGAAAGGTAAGATATTTTCTCTCTGCTTTAGGAGAGGGAATTTTGTTGGTTGTATGTCCTTGCGGGCCCTTGTGCTCTGTAAGTTGTTCATAATGTGTAACCACCATCAACCTAAAAACAAGAAACCAGCTCAAGAGGTAAAGTGTTTACCTGAGATCAAAGAATTACAATTCAGGGCACACAGATTGAGGTAGAAACCCAAATAGCGTTCTAATTACAGGACATAGACTCATTTATGGAAGAGAAGGATGATCATGTCAGTAGTTTGTTTGTTTTTTGTTTTTTTGTTTCTTTACATTTTTTAATTTTTTTTATTTTGAGAGAGAGAGAGAGAGAGAGAGAGAGAGAGGAAGGGGCAGAGAGAGAGTCCATGCTGTCAGCACAGAGCCCAGCTGAGGGTTCAAACTCACAAACTTTGAGATCATGACCTGAGCCAAAACCAAGAGTCAGACGCTTAACCAACTGAGCCACCCAGGCGCCCCCATGTAAGTAGTTTTTGAGAAGAGTTCATTGGTGCTGACAAGCAGGGTGAGATTTGTACATTACAGATTTGTCAGGTGAAGTGGTCACTACGTAAAAGTTCACTTTTGTTAGTTCTCTCAAATAGGATATTCTTGTTCTTGTTGATTTCTTGGAATATTGGTGGTTTGGCCCAGTTCTAAGGTTCAGAAAGCAGGATGTGCAAGGCAGCTCTGAAATGGCCACTATATCTCCATTGTAAATGGCTCTGTGTATGTCATTTTTTCACACCACAGATGAAGTGGAAAACAAAACCTTGGTTTTAATTTAATATGGACAAGATGTTCAGGGATATACAAGACAAAATCCAGGAATTTAGCAAAACTGTGATACAAAACACAACCTCTTACTTTTGGCTTGTTTTATTAGTTATAATGAGTACAATGCGTGGCATGTTGTAAGTGCTCAAGAAAGGTTAACGAGAATTGCTATAATCCCAAAAGTTAGCTACCTGTGATGTTTATAATAAGACATATGTTTAAGACACAGAGCTCCTAAAATCCTTGGAATTTGCTAAGTGATGACAGTGATAAAGGTGTCTTTTGTTATGTTAATTAGGGGACTTCTAGACTGAATCTGAAGGTGAGGGCTGGTTGCCAGGAGAAACAAACAGGGGATTAGAGGGTTGGACCTTTCAATTCTACCCTCAGACCTCTAGGGACAGGAGAGGGGACAGGGCTAGAGCTTGAATCAATTGGCAATGGCCAATGATTTAATCAATTGTGCCTAAATAATGAAGCTCTTATAAAAACCAAAAAGGACTGGGTTCAGAGAGTTTCCAGATTGGTGAATTAAAGGAGATACAGGTAAATCAGTGTGCCTGGGCAGTGCACGGAAGGTCTTTGCCTTTCCCCATACCTAGCCCTATGCATCTTTTCTATCTGGCTAGTCCTGGGTTATACCCTTGTATAATTAACCAGTAATCTACTAAGTAAAATATTGCTCTGAGTTCTGTGAGCTATGCTAGCAAATTAAGCAAGCCTCTTTGAACCCAAGGAAGAGGTCATGGGAATCTCTGATTTATAACCAGTCAGTCAGAAGCACAGGTAACAACCATCTGGACTTGAGGACTGACATTTGAAGTGGGGCAGGGGGACTTGTAATCTTGCAAGTCTGAACCCTTAACCTGTGGAACCTGATGCTATCTCTGGGTAGATAGTGTTAGAATTGAATTCCTGGACACCCTGCTGGTGCCCAAGAATTGCTTGTTAGAGGTGTGGGGGGAACCTGTCACATTGGAATTTGGTGAGCAGAACCCAAAAGATCCTAGTATATCCAATTTAATAATAACTTCCCTATAGGACTTTTCAGGGACTCTCCTATAGAGGGTTTCAGCAACATATGCCATTTTATTTTATTTTATTTTATTTTATTTTATTTTATTTTATTAACTTTATTTATTTTGAGAGAGAGTGAGCAAGTGGAGGAGGGGCAGGGGGGAGAGAGAATCCCAAGCAGGCTCTGTGATGTTAGAGCAGAGCCCAATGGGGGCAGTGGCGGGGGGGGGGGGGGTGCTGATCTCACAAACTCTGAGATCATGACCTGAGCTGAAATCAATAGTCAGATGCTTAACTGAGCCACCCAGGTGTCCCAACATCTGACATTTTAAATATTAACTGAACTTTCTTTATGGGACAATAATCCTCTTAGTATTTTTTTTTCTGATGATACATTAAATTGATAAATTCCTGAACCTATGAAGTAGAAGTTTAGAGGAAAAGAAGTTTAGAAAAGCTGGAAAATAGAAATTCCACCCTCCTCCAATATCTTCCCATGTTAGCCCTACCTGAAACTTAATTCTCTCAAAAAAGGGAAAAAAAACAAGAGAAAACAAAGCAACAAAGTATTTGAGAACTGTTTGCTCACCTGTAGCCATTAGTAGAATGGAAAATTTTAAAAAGAAAGACTCAGATATCCTTTTGCCTTATTTTATACTTTTTTGATGTAAGAAATTGTGTTAACCGAGCTCTAACTCACCTTCATCAAAACACCAATAATTGCCAAACCATCAGCCTGTGAGGCAGCTTCAGCAAAGCTGGAGTATTTTGCAGAATTCCAGTGAACTATGTGAAGCTAAAAATGATAATGTGGTCAATTAGTTATTTATACTTCTGTGAAGACAAAAAGTTATAAATTAACTTGTTAATATATGAAGATGTACTGTTGGCTTAAATAACATTTATGTGAACCTTTATCCAGTGGATAAAAGGGCTATATTCTCACTCTTAAGAAGGGTTATGTACATTGAATAGAGTGTGCAATTTGCAATTTCCAGGGAAATAGTAAAATTTCTTTTCCCCTAGTATTATAATTATTCAATATTATTTATTTTATTTTTTTTTAATTTTTTTTCAACATTTATTTATTTTTGGGACAGAGAGAGACAGAGCATGAACGGGGGAGGGGCAGAGAGAGAGGGAGACACAGAATCGGAAACAAGCTCCAGGCTCTGAGCCATCAGCCCAGAGCCCGACGCGGGGCTCGAACTCGCAGACTGCGAGATCGTGACCTGGCTGAAGTCGGAGGCTTAACCGACTGCGCCACCCAGGCGCCCCCAATATTATTTATTTTAAAAAATTGCTTTGGTATAAAAAGATCAGGAATTTGAACTGACTAGTTTTAAACACAGTTGAAATAATTTCTGTCATGTGAGATACTTTTTAGTAATTTTATGGGTAGGGGTTCCTGGACAATCTAGGAGTCTTGGCCAAGAACACATTCTCTTGAGCATATGTAGGCTCCTCTCATATCATTATCTCTAGCCTAACCTCTCTGTGGAACTCTAGATCTGAATATCCAATATGTATGTATGTCACCTTGATATCTTCTTGATATTTCCACATTGATGTCTAATAATATCTCAAACTTAACATGGCCAGAGTATAACTCTTGATTTTTTCCTTGCCAACACTGTTTCATTTTCCCAGCTTTGGAAAAGGTACCATCATCTACCGAATTGCTCAATCAAAAAGTACCACATTTATCATTAATTTCTTGCTCCCCGCCCCCATCAATAGCCCTCTTTCAGCAAGCACATCTCATAGATAATACCTCTTCACTTGGTTCACAGCTTTGCATTAGCTGCTGATTTTGTCTGGAATGTCCTTCCCCATAATCTGTCAATGGCAGCCTTTTGTCTTGAATTAGGGCTGAACACAAATGCCACTACTGAAAGAATTCTTTTATGACCTCCTAACATAAAGTGATCATCTGGTCAATCATCACTTTCAATTAACTAGTTCTCTCCATACCACCTATTTAATTTCTGTCTCTTTCTCTTGCTCTCTGGTTCTTGCTTCTCTCTCCCCTCCTCCTCTCTCCCCTCCTCCTCTCTCCCCTCCAACTCCTGCTCTCCCTCCCTCCCTCCCTCCTTTCCTCAATCACATGTGGAATTTTGTGGCTAAGTGCCTCTCATCTCTAGCCTGGATTATTTTTATTTTTCTTAAATTAGATGAGAGAATCACTGATTTCGATTTCTTAGATACAGCCAGATACCCATCTAAAAAGATACTATTAATTTAGGCTCCGAGTCCATTTAATTTTAGTCTACTTTTTTTTGAGGGAGAAATGGGAAGAAACATTTAATAGGTTTCTGTAGTATTAAAAGTTATTAGCCAAGCTTTACAATGTAATGTAAAGCCAGTTATATGTGTATATAATTCCCAAAACTTCTATCAAAATAATAAGAGCACATACCCTGTAACCTAGTAATCCCTCCTATAAAAAAAAATCTGCCCTACTGATGTGTTTTCACTGGGGTATAAGGTATATGTATTTGTTGCAGCGTATTTTGGTAAAAGTCAAAAACCAATGGAACAAAACGCAAACGGCATTGCAATTGTCCATCGGGGCAGGGGGAGGGGGAGGCAGTTACATAAATTCTGATATATTTATACAATGAAATACTATACAAACATTAAAAGAATGAGGTAGAATTAACTCTACTGACTTGGAAAAAAAATGATTATGATAAATTGGTAAGTAGAAAAAATTGCAAAACTATTTGTATTACAAATTCATTTTGTAAAAGTAAAATAAAAAGTCAACCTGTATATATGGGAGTATATATATATATATATATATATATATATATATATATATAAATAATATTTTGTATTATATTAATACATATAAAGAACAGAAGTTCTTCTTTTTCAATCTCCCAGATGCTCTGTTGACAGTTTGATGCAAATATTCTTGATTTTTCTATGTATATACAGACGAAGAGTCTTGAAATGGATCACAGACTTCTGTGTGAGGGCAAGTCAAGAGGGTGGAGGGTGGTGGCCTACAGCAGGAGCCCTCAGGCCCTCACTTAGGTGTATGTTATTCTTTGTATACATTCCTATGGTTAAACTTGCACTCTTAGTAGAGTCTTATTGAAGTGTTCCAGCCTGGCTACACCTATGCCACTGGTGTGTCCAAACTTGAACATTTGAATTAGAAGCAAATGGTGTGGTCAGCTTAGAGTCAGAGCTTTAAAGGAGAGCAGTGTCTCCTCTTGATGCTGTTGTCAAGGTAACAGTTTTTAAGGCATTCTGAAGAGAAAGATGCTTCTTGGGCTCAGGAGCTCAACTCCAAGTTCAGCTACCTTTTTCACATGCAAAATTTCCTTCTATTGCCAAACTCAGTATGTGCCTGTTTGATTTTAAAGGGGCTTGGGAGTTCTCCTATAGAGACCAGAATGCTCATTCCTTTGGAGCTATTATAATGGTGTCCTATATGTAAAGCAGCTGCTTCTGAGAGTAATTCTCAGTGTAATTATGTCTCAGTTACTAAGTTACATTACCTCTCCAGAATATTTGACTCCATCCACTGTGTGTTCAGAACCATAGTCATTTGTGCGGCCCCAGTGAAAATGGAACTGACTGAGCCTATAGCTTTCAGAAAGAGGACCACCTCTCAGCACTAGAAGAAAAAGGGAACTACTATTAGTTTTATGATCATAAGCTCCTGCTTATCTTTGCATTTAATATAATCCAACACGAAAATGGATTGAGTAGAACTAAAAACAAACGCTGGTGCCAAAGGCTTTTTCTTGTTGGATTTTTTTCCCACATCCACGATGATGGCATTCATATGTGTGGTGCATCCCTGACCATTGCATTGAGTTATATACAATTCTCAGCCCATGAGCTGTAATTTTACCTTTTTCTGCTGCCAAGAAAGTATATTGGAAGGTGGGTGAATTGTAAGGATTTCCTCGAATCTGCTTTAATTTGCAAGTTTATTCATTCATTCTTTCAACAAAGACTATATAGGAAGTATGCATTAAGATCTTTAGTAATTTATTTTGAGTAACAAATTACTCATCACATACTTTTTACTAGTCAAAACACAACAGTGTATCTTGACAGCTTTGTTTGAGAATGCCTGTCCAGGGATCGAAAGAAAGTGCTAGGGGGTCAGTGAGGTCACTTTAAAAATTTTAACATTGAATGACTATGTCGTTTTTAGAGAGTCTACACAATCATATGACTAATTAAACACACATAACACCAGATCTCATATAATATAACAATGGACATAGCCCCAAGGTGCTTAAAATTTAGGGTCAGAACCTTGCAGGAAAGTGCTAAAACAAGTCTGGCTTTTTGTCAGTAGAGTTGTCTTAGGAAATTGCCATTCGATAGTTATTCAAGAAACATTTATGAGAATCTTACCATGTAGCAGGAAATGTGCCAGATTCTGGGGTATGAAGATAATTCAGTGACTACAGTATAGCAGTGGAGGGCGGGGTGGGGGGGGGGGGGAGATAGACAAGTGCATTTAAACACTGAATAAATCTTGCAAGATTTATGTAAGACTTACATTCTTACTGGTACCCGAGAACTTCACAACAACAGAGCTATTTTTCTGGCGGTAAAAAATAAATACATTCTTCACTCCGTTTCTCTTTCCTACTGTGCTCCTCCGTCCTCATTCCAATTAGAGAATATTTGCCTTTTCAGTTTCATGTTCTATATTCTATATTCATTATGATGGTTCATTAAACCTTCTTGGGAAAAAATACTGTTTATTTAGAGTGTGAAGTGAGTGCAAAGATTCTAGAGACCAGAAGAGATGGGCTGGTGTCATGGAAGAGAAGGGCTGAAAGAAGACAGAGCTGGGGGTTCCAACATTCACCTTTACCACTTGGGAGTTTTCCAGAAGTCCAAGATGCTTCACCAGATCGCAGCCAAGTTATGTGTACTACACACATGCACAAAAGGCCGAGGATGGTGTTTGTGTTTCTTAAAGTCCTATTGTTTAATTTGTCCCAGAAGAGTTAAAGAAAACATAACCAGAAGGATCTTTTGGCTCACCTGATCGGTTATCATTGTCCTCAAAGCTTACGTGGAAAGAATGTCCCACGTTGATAATTTCTTTGGCTGTGGCTGGATTGTAGGAGACACTGATAGGTTTAAGAGAGGTGTCACGTTTGGTTTCACTGGTTTTAATGTCAATGGGAGATTGGTTATTTCCGTTTGCAATGGGGTACAGCTTGCCCCATTGTTCAGGACCTAGCAAGGTAAACACATGCATACAATCATCACATGTCTGATTCCAAGTTTTAGGAGGATAACTAGTTCTCTGCTTATTAGACTAGGATTAATTCTGGTATCTTAAATGATATTATGTCTAACTTAATGAAAATTCAACATTTAAGAATGCTCCTTTTCTATACTATCCTATGAAATAGTGTATTTGTCAACACCACAATAAATATTTTACAATTAGCACTAGATTTCTAAAATACAGATGAGAGAGAGAGAGATTGAGAAAGAGGAAGAGACAGAGAACACATTTTGTAGACAACCATGTCCCAAAGGACAACTGTTAAGGGTACATACAAAGTTATTATAATTATTCAAGTCAGGCAATTCAAACTGTTAACCTAGGACTGTACAGCTATTTTATTTATATTTATATTTATTTACTTTTTAAAAAAATGCACAATATCTCTTTTACTGGAAAAGGCAATGAGCTAGTATTTTGTTTTAAATGAACAGAAGAACTCTTACCATTGTGGTCATCATATCCCCAGTCAGAACTCGCCATGATCTTCTACTTGGTTTTCTTTTCTGCAAACAAAGGTAATTCCTGGAATAACTGACTGCAAGTAAGCATGCAGGAAACAATGGAAACCACCTCGTGTGGGTTTTTATAGAAACTTCTCTGCCCTTAATAGGCCACTATGTCATCATTTCTGCCTATCAGGAAATATAGATAAGTAAAAAATAAAAATAAAAAAAGATATTATAAAAAAAGCCCACAAAGGTCAGATCAGTTTCAATTGTTTTATTATATTGTAAGAGCAAAATATCTAAGTCATAGGTTTTATAAAACCAGCCCCATTTCTCTCATGTTAGTAGAGATACAGCTAAATACTTTCATATATGAGTTGCTGGGTTTCCTAAATTAAAAATGGATTTGTGCACTTGATATTTCCAATTATACCCTTGCTGGATACTTAAGTAATACTACAAATGGTAAGGAGAATAATTCACATGTTTATAGGATGGTTGCAACTAGTATCATGATGTTAATTTAAAATCAGATAACAAAATTACTGATCATTTATAATATATGCTGTCTATGAAATACATTTCACAGACACACAGGATTAGAAAAAAGTCCTTTGTTTTAAAGCAATATTGTAATTCATAAGTGGAGATAATTTTATTGATATTGAAATTCCATCCAGCTCGTATTTATTTTACACATCAAATTCAGTTCTACTGGAATAGAAACTATTCTTTTATATGCTTCTATACAATTTATAAAGCAATTTCACCACTACCATATGCACAAAAATCCTACTGAGTAAGAGTTATCATTTTGTAGCTGAGAGATATTGAGACTTCACCAAAACTAGCAAGAAGTCAAGAAGCCAGGCTTCAGCCACAAGTCCAGTTGCTTTTTTCACTATACCCTATGTGAAACCTATGCGACCTATGAGGTGGGTGATCCCTTAATTCTCCTCTTACATCTACAGTTCTCTTACACCCAATTTAAGCCTGAACCAAGATAAGAATTGCCACCTGTTGAGTGACCAGAAGATATATGGAAGCTTTCAAGCAGGCAAAGAAAACCAATTAGGAGGTATCAGACTCTGGCTGGGTCCATGTAACCAAGGCTCTGAACACACTCAAAGGAAATACAACCAGAAAAATGAGCTTTCACAGTAATGCTTTTTCATGTCATGGTAGTTATTATCTCCTTTCACACTTTCGAATTGTCTGAGGTACCTGGGTTCCTTGAAGGGAGAGGAGGGTCAGGCACAATTCTTAGCTAGTTTGACTAGAGAGACATATTGTTTGTCCCTTTTTGACTAATAATGGCCAACTGCCTCAGATACAGTGGGGACTATGGCTCATGAACAGAGTAGGGAGAGGTCCAAGCTCCCATTCTATGTTCTGGTGGGCAGAAGGAACTATTATGTAAAGGGAACATTTTTTTAAAGGTACCATTTATTGAGGGCCCAGTATGTCTCAACTGCTGTGTTGGAAACCTTATGTGCGTTAATTCATTTAAACCTCACAGCAACCAAATTAGGCATTAAAACCTGTATTCTGCATAAGACGAAGGCTTCACAGAGGTGAAGATACCTCCTATGGTTACAGAAGCTTTTAAGTGGCTACTTACATCCTGTAAGTCTAGAGTTTAAATCTAGATCTAACTCCACAGCTTAGACTCCTTCTTAACCTTCCGTTGTCAATAAATGCCCACAGACTTCCACTTTATTCTGTTTTCTGGAGGATTGGATTAGTTGATCTGTTCTGGTCTGGCTCAAGATGACCAATAGTCAGACTTGATTGTTGCACTTACTTCATTCCAGACTTAGTGTCTCAGGTTGGCCAGAAGTTCATGCAGTGATAGAAGGTACTCTTTGCCTTGTACTTGCTTCCCAATATTTGCTAAAAATAAGTAAACACAGAACTATTTTAATTAACATATTTGAAAAACATATTTGAAGAAGACGACCTCTTTTCATTATATGGTTATGTGATGATTCATCACATGAGTATTTTAACATTCAATATGGGATGGTAATTCATTTAAAGTTTTTGGCACACAATTACTTCAAGCTCTAACTATTATGACCTTTTATTCCATTACATACCTGGGTGTGTTTGTATACTCCCACAAGCAGAAAACTATATAGAGAAAGGATGTAAAATTTAATGAGTACCTATGGTTTGAGTCCCAACACCCCACCTATTTACTTTTATTCTCTTTTTTCTGCTTACAAACTTTGCCTCTTTCAGCTTAATATCTCTACTCAGTCCAAGATGTCTCATTTTGCACACTTCACTTTCACCTATAGCCTCCCCACCGCCACCCCTTTTCCTGTTCCAGGGCTGTGATCTTTGGACTGCTTTTACATACCCAGGAGCTCAATCTACACAGCTCTGCTCTTCTAAACTAACACTTTATTTCCTAAGGCCATCAAATATTGAAGAGGACTATTTTTCCTGATAAAATATTCCAAATAAGTCTAAATGTACTTGAAAATGAATCAGGAGCAACGAGGCTGATGGAAAAAAAATTTTTTAAATGTTTATTTATTTTTGAGACAGAGACAGAGAGACAGAGTGAGAGCGGGGGAGGGGCAGAGAGCAAGGGAGACACAGAATCCAAAGCAGGCTCCAGGCTCTGAGCTGTCAGCCCACCATGGGGCTCAAACTCACAAACCGCGAGATCATGACCTGAGCTGAAGTTAGATGCTTAGCCGACTGAGCCACCCAGGTGCTCTGAAAAATCTATTTTTTTTTAAAGTAATGCAAAAATATGTGAGTAATTCTGGGAGAGAATTGCTTAACTCATAACATTAGGAAGTGCCAAGTTATGTCTCAATTATATCTCAATAAATTACTGGGAAAACCAAAAATAAAAAAGATTTTAGCTCTTTGGAGATTTTTAAATGTTGAAAGCATGATGAGCAGAAGGTTTAACTTTAATAATTACATTGGTTCAATTGGCAAATTTTATGAAAACGTACTCGTGGGCTGAGGGGAAGAAAAGAAAGGTTTCCTTCATTACCTTATGAAATGGAATTTCAGAGGCTGAATATTACAGAAAAAAATTTAAAGATGAAATGTCGATTATCCTAAGGGGAAGCCCATTATCCTAAGGTGGCCCACCCTTAAACTATATACCACAATTTTATCTCTTGACCTTCATGATAAGTAAATTCCTGCCACAAACATACAGAAATAGCGAGAGTGCTAGCAGATTGAGTGCTATTGGGAGAAATGCTTCCCGGGGCCCTCGTGCCAGGGGGCGGTGGGCTGGTTAGAAGACTATTCAAGGAGAGGCACCAGGATTGGAGTCCCTTTCTGGTTACCTCAAAAGCCCGTGTGTGCTTCCTCTTCTCTATACTACCACGTTTTTAACAGGCTGTCTATAAAACATTTGCTTTAAATTTAGTTAATATTTATTGAGTAACATCAGTTAACTTTGCTGAAGATTTTTCAGTGTCCTGAAATGTTTTTCAAAAAAGCAGCAACTTCTCCTCAGCGTTTTACAAAATTTGGAAACCATAATTAGCTGAGTTTATATTATATTTAAAAGTCTTAGCATTTCTATTTGAGCTTTTATCTTCTGGTTTCCTAAAGGGACATTTTCCTCTGGTTGCTCCTTTAACATTTTAAAATTAAAAACATGAACTCTTCTGTAGGTGAAGAATGACGGTGAGTCTCAAATTTAAGTCTGTAATTAAAAAATAATTCTCTGGTCCAGAAGGAAGGGAAAATGGGAGGGAGGGCTGTGCCTAGTTATGGTAGAGATCTGCTAAATGCCACTGGAAAGGAATTCCGAAAGGAAATAGCTGTTCTACAATGTTTAGAGCTCCATAAGGATAAGTGGCTTCCCTGGGACTCCTACTTTCCCCCAAATAAGGAAACACAATTGAAATTTTTTAACATAGTTAAAATCAAGTGTCATTTTTAACCATTTATATCTGGCATGACTTGGGGGCACCTGGATGGTTCAGTCAGTTAAAAGTTAAGCCTCTGACTCTTGATTTCAGTTCAGGTCATGATCTCAGGGTTGTGAGATTGAGCCCCCTGTCAGGCTCTGTGCTGTCAGCATGGATTCTCTCTTCCTCTCTCTGCTCCTTCTTCATGAACCCTCTCTCTCCCTCAATAAATGACTTAACTAAAAAACAACTTGCATGACTCTCACATTGCTCCCTAACTTCCCTGCCCTGCCAGAAGTGGTACCGTACAGGGTGGCAGAAGAGGGTGGAGAAGAGGGTCAAGGAAAATGGGGATATCAGCTCAGACATTTCTGCAGTAAGACAACCAGAAATTCTGATACATTGATTTATTTTTTTTTAAATGTTTATTTATTTTGGAGAGAGAGAGAGGGAGACACAGAAACCGAAGCACAGTCTCCATCAGCACAGAGACCAACGCAAGACTTGAACCCACGAACCATGAGATATGACTTGAGCTGAAGTCAGACACTTAACAGACTGAGCCACCCAGGTGCCCCAATCTTTCTCTTCTCTTGAACGAGATGTCTTACCACCTTTATTCTTCCCAGTGGATGTCTTTATCTTCATCCATACTAAGTTTGTTCCTACTTAAAAGCCATTGCACTTGCTGTCCCCTCTGTCTGGATTGCTCTGTATCTAGACTTTTGCACAATATCCCCTCCTCAGACACAATTTTCCTGACCTCCAAATCCAATATATCTCCCCTCTTCCCAGTCTGTTGCATCATTCTGTCTTATTTCTTTCATAGCATATTTGTTGCAGCCTGACACTCATTGTTTGCATTCTGAAATTAATTTTATTAATAAATAAATAAGTTTATTTATTTACTTGCTTAATGTCTATAACCATCTCTATAATGACATAGGACTTTATTTTTTTCTTTTTCTTTTTTTTTTTAAACTCACTGAGTTCACTTACAATGTGCCTGGAAAACAGTGGTACTCAATAATATTTCACTGAAGTGAAAAGAGAATGATGAAAGGGTCATTTTAACTTCAGTGATTGTATTTTTATAAAGACTTAGAAGGGCAGAATGCTTAGCAGGGACTGTGCCTACCAAAATGCACAGATATGAACTAGGGGTATGTGCCACTCCACTCATGTTCATATCTGGAACTAAGGAAAAAGAGCCTTTCCCCTTTCATTTCTGTTAATGGGAGGAATTAAGTGCCCCGTCTGTATCTGTCAGTCATTGCCAGGAGAGTGATAATGTTGGTCTTTATAAGTGTCAAATTTTTTGATACTCTATAAGTGTCAAAACTTAACTCTTCAAATGCTGTTTGAATTTTTGACACATAAATTTCAAAGATCCATACTCTCTTGGTTTTTATTACTGTAACTAAAGAAAAAACTTTCAACCTCATATTTCCTGTCTTAGAATGTATTTTTGAATGCAATTTTTTTTTTAACGTTTATTTATTTTGGGGACAGAGAGAGACAGAGCACGAACGGGGGAGGGGCAGAGAGAGAGAGGGAGACAGAATTGGAAACAGGCTCCAGGCTCTGAGCCATCAGCCCAGGGCCTGACGCGGGGCTCGAACTCATGGACCACGAGATCGTGACCTGAGCTGAAGTCGGACGCTTAACCGACTGCGCCACCCAGGCGCCCCTGAATGCAATTTTTTAATGCACTAATGAATATCTTTTATTAACAACTAAGTCAACTCTCTCAATAGGTAACTATTTTAATTCACAGCACAGAGGCGTTTATAATTTCCTACAATTTCATGTTTTTAAAAAATTTTGTGGGGGGGCGCCTGGGTGGCTCAGTTGGTTAAGTGTCCGACTTCGGCTCAGGTCATGATCTCGCAGTTCCTGGGTTCAAGACCTGCATCAGGCTCTGTGCTGACAGCTTGGAGCCTGGAGCCTGCTTCGGATTCTGTGTTTCCCTCTCTCTCTGCCTCTCCCCCACCCATGCTCTGTCCACCCTTTCTCTCAAAAATAAATAAACATCAAAAAAAATTTTTTTTAATAAAAAAATTAAAAAAACTTTTTTTAATGTTTATTTTTGAGAGAGAGAGAGACAGAGACAGAGACAGAGCATGAGCTGGGGAGGGCCTGAGAGAGAGGGAGACACAGAATCTGAAGCAGGCTGCGGGACTTGAACTCACAAGCCATGAGATCATGAGCCGAAGTTGGATGCTTAACTGACTGAGCCACCCAGGCGTCTCTACAATTTCATGTTTTTAAAACCATTAAATTTTAAATACATCTAGTTGACTCTCATGCTTATTGGAATTACTGGTTGGAAAGATATACTGTATAAGCTAAGAACATAGGCTTGTGCACTTTTAAGCTAATGGTTAAGAAGCTCTTTTATTGCATGAATGGTAACCTGAGAAGGTTAATGGTACCATCCTTATATTTATTTTTGTAACCAACAAAATACTATTTGTATCTTATCTCTTATAACTATTTGGGGGAATTGATGAGCCCTTCTACAACAGATGACATATTAAGCAATATTTTTCACCTAAAAATAAAATAACATGAACGATGCTTTGTAAACCATACAATATCATACAAATATAAATGATGAACTTCAGCCTCAAAAAGAAAGTTTGATTTTAACTCTCAGGTCAATACATGATTAACTAAAATAAAGTAGTACAAGTGATTGCATGTGGCCTGAAATTCAAACAATTGCATAACAGAAATCTGTTTGTCACAGATTAAAGTAAATGCTACAGGTGAAAGAAGATAAGTTCTCAAAAGTAAATATTAAAGGAAGTGAAGGTCAGTCTTATCAGTCAGCTTGTTAAAATATCTTTCATGCAAACTTTTTTGGCTCTTAGGTCCATCTACCTAAAATTTACCCTAAGATTAAAAAAAGTTTCTGCCGACTCCCTTAACAGTTTTGTTGCCTCTCAGACTCTTTTATCAAAGATAAGGTTTTTAAAATACATTTGCAGTTGAACATTCAATTTAATACATGCCTTTTTAAATGCAGTGTTTCTTAACGGACAGTCTGCAGGTCACTTGCCTCAGATTCATATGTGCATGAATTAAAATGCACATGTGTTTGTGTCTCAACCAATCCCTTACTTTTGTGAAATGACCTAAGCTGATTTGGATGACTAACGAGTATCAAGCTCTCTTGGGAAGTATTGGTAGGCTTTTTAGATGTATCAGGGGCCTGTGTGAATCTAGCCCAGCAACCTAATTACCAAAGATATATTTCAACGAGAACAAGTCTCTGACCAAACTTTCCAACTGTACATTCATTATTAGCAGACAGGCACAAAATAGTCACATGACTTGTCTGTAGTTTCAGGAAGGCCAGCTATAAAGGAGGTTCAGCCACCAGCACTTGGTATGAAAGACTCACTCTAAACAGGCTTCAATAACATCAGGACTGGTGTACTTTGTGGTTGGGACAGGCAGCTGGGGCTGAGTGGGGACTTCACTTACAAAGTACATCAATGGTATTCAAGGACTGGACTTGTCCACTCATATCTCTTGTTCATGTAAGAGTTATGGGTCTAGTAAAATTTCCTTAGCCAGTTCCTAATCTTGATACCACTAATCTCATGAGTACAAAATTATTTCTAACATACTATATAGTAAATAATAAGCCTTTCAGTGTTGGTTCAGTTGCAAATATGCTAAGTAGTCACCTCTGAAGATGCTGGATCCTAATTAGAATGCTGTCAAGCATTCCTATTAAGCATTAGATTATATGAACAAACACATTATTTTTAAAAAAAAAAATTTTTTTTTTCAACGTTTATTTATTTTTGGGACAGAGAGAGACAGAGCATGAACGGGGGAGGGGCAGAGAGAGAGGGAGACACAGAATCAGAAACAGGCTCCAGGCTCTGAGCCATCAGCCCAGAGCCTGACGCGGGGCTCGAACTCATGGACCGCGAGATCGTGACCTGGCTGAAGTCGGAAGCTTAACCGACTGCGCAACCCAGGTGCCCCCAAACACATTATTTATATGGAAAGAATATATAAATATAACACCGAATGAATAAAAATCTCTGCATATGAGACTTGGAATCTGTATTTAAAAAAAATTTTTTTTAATGTTTATTTATTTTTGAGATAGAGAGTCAGAGAGACAGAGAGCGAGTGGGGGAAGGGCAGAGATACATGGAGACAGAATCTGAAGCAAGCTCCAGGCTCTGAGCTATCAGCACAGAGCCTGATGCGGGGCTCAAACTCATGAACCATGAGACCGTGACCTGAGCTGAAATCAGACATTTAACCACCTGAGCCATCCAGGCACCCCACTGGAATCTGTATTTTTTAACAAAAATTCCCAGGTGGTATTTTTAAACATACTCGGATAGTTTTACACTTTTTTAAGACCCTGAATGCCATTTGCCTGACATGCCTTCTCCTTTAGGAAAAATACTGAATAGTAGTAGCTACTTTATGAATTCGTCTTTTCTTCCCCCATAAGAATTCTTCAATCCTTTAATGCTTTTGCTAGTACCTAACTGTAGGAAAGGAATTCTTTTTTGAATTTTTTTTTTTTTTTTGTGATGCCCCTTTATCTGTTGGGGCAACATGCTACATACAGAGTGGTGACCTGTTATACAAGGGTTTTTGAATTAAACGCTCAGATCAGATCCATGATTAAGTAGAGACAGGTACAATAATAAAACACCTTTCGGTATTGGAAATATTCATTGCTGCAGGCAGCGGTTTGTCATGTTAATTCACTCTTAACTGGTCCCTGTCTTCCTAAGTCTATCAAAGAAAAGTGGCAAGAACACTGATTGAACCAGTGGTTTGCAGAATGACTCATTCAAAGGCAGAGCGCATGGAAGTACATTACAGACCTTCTTTATTGATCTAAACAGAGTGAACAAAGACACCTTATGGGGTGAAGCAATATCTACAATGCTCCTTCAGTCTCTAAAGACTTTGTTTTGTTTCATAGCTATTTTCAGGTGTTAGCATTATCTATAAAATCCTTTATCCAGGTACCTCAATTTATTTGAGTCATGCTATTTCTTTGTTGTAAACTGGGTTAATAATACTCAACTGGAAGGTTGTTTTTTTTTTTTTTAATATAATGAGGATTAGAGATAAAGCCACACAGCAGATGCACAGTAGCAGAGACAGTATTTTTTTTTTTTAAACTGAGTGTACTACTAATAATGGAAAACTGCATGGGCTGTGGTTAAATAGGATGGGATAGTTAGATGCTGCAGAGTTGAGGACACAGGGCTGTGTCAGAGCTCCTAAAACTTTGATTGATGAAGTATACTGGCTAATCAGGCTTGAAACCATGAGGCATAATCCTCCCTAGGGCATTATCTAAGAAATTAGTAAGGAATAAAAGGAATGATTATGGGTGCTTTTCAAGGAAGAAATTCCTTTAGAATTGCTCCCTAGAATGGGGGGTTTTACTCATATGATCTTCTTTATAACGTTTAAGAAGTCTGTAAGCTGGGTAGAGAACACATTTAAGTATCCTCACTTTGAAATGAAGAAAGAGGCTCTCATGGGTGAGGAAATGAAACCATGTATCCAAACTCAGATATAAGTGTTAGAACTAGAATGTCAAGTCTTCAAACTCTGTCAAGTGTTCATCCCACAATGACAAATTATAAAATCAAATGAACAGTAGCTTTCCTTCTATCACTTTTTACTTCATTATTACAGGGTTCACTGATATGGTGAGTTCCCACCCCAAAACAGTCAGTGTAGTTTCCCTAAAATAGATGCCATAATGTTGTCATAGATAGGGTTTGGTTTTGTCTACAGGGGTCCAGAGTGTGATATGGGCCATCATCTCTCCTAAAAAAATGGATGCTGTGGTTTTTTGCATCTCCACAGCCAGCCTCCTTAGGCCTGTAGAACTTTCCCATACACCACCCCTCAGGCTCTTTCAATGCCCACCTTCCCTACATTTCTGTGGAGAAACCATGATTTGAATTCCCTGGTTTTCAGTATAACTGATGAATGCATATTGCCACATTTTCACAAAAATCTGCTTTATTTCTTCTAGTCCTAGGGGTGAAGGATCAGAGCACAGGGCAGAACATAATAAATCCTCCTCTCTTCTATTTCTAGAGCTGGAAGAAGAAAAAAGTAAATATATATTAAGTTCCCAACAACAAGATTTCAGAAAAGATTCCTGTCCTTTTAGCTAAAGATGAAATAGCAAGATTTTAATTAAAGTCCCTCCTGGTCCTGTCTACCTTTATACAAAAAATTACTTGGACAGTTAATTTACTTGGTAGAGGTCTTGTGTCTTATTCTGGGTTTCCTCTGTTTTTCAGGTTGCTTCAGGTAAGTGAGAGCTACCTAAATATACAACTTACACTAAGCTAATATCTAAATGGGTTTGATTATAAGTAAGTGAAGACTTTTAAGGACTATTAAAGTCTAGCTCTTCCTTCAGCAATGACCCCCACAGGGTCTTCTCCTATGCTGAGGGCTCCTTTAGCTTCTGGACTCAGAAGAGTTTGGAGAGGCTGCTTGAACTGTGGCATGAAAGGCCTTGGGTCTCAAAACATCAGGGTTAAGAGTGAAAAGCTGTTGAATGAAAGCCTTCTGATTGCATTCCCTTATGCCTAGTTTATGTGGTGCTGTGCTGCAATTCCTTAATATGCGATACTTGGACATTGCAGTAATAGTCCTAAATCTTTTAAGACTGCCCCGGACTCTGCCTTTCACTAGTTGGTAGAGTTCCACTTAACCTTTGTGCAAGTGCCCAAGGATTACAAACTGAGAGGATGACACGTTGGCAAGTGCCTTACTTTTCCATCATCACCCAGGAGGCAGCCGGAACCAGTCTGGTGAGAAAGAACTCCAGGAAAAACACCGCCCCAGGTTCATGTCAATAATGCTTTTAAAAATGGAGACCCACGGAATCTAGCGGGTCCTTAAGAGCCCTAGTGGCTAGGAACCAAGCTCCAGTTAGAATGAAGCTTATGAATTTAGACTTCCTAGAACAAATAGGGCTGATTGTATGCAGTGATTTGATCTGGAGAAGATGAATTCCTGGCAATGTTATCAATTCCTCCTGTTGCTAATTCCTGGGGGCGCTAGCTAGCCAGGTTTACATTCAGTGTTCTTACAATGTGGTCTTTTGTTGCTCCTGTCCAGGCTCCGAGAGTTCTCATGGCTCAGCTTGTCCCCCTGCAGAGTTGGACAAGATTCTACTGTGTGGTTGCTCACAGCTGGCACCAGCTGTTGCTACACTTTTCCATCCTAACGTTGCTTCTTGGTTAAGATCTTGTCTCTAGTCCTCCCCAACTTTTGATACTACATATATAAGGCCAGACTGTTGGCTGGTAAACCTGATATTGTTAGTAAAGTCTAGTGGCTCCCTCCAAAGGAGTAGTGACTGTAACATAAAGTCACTTCTGGATAGGAAGCTGACTGCCATTTATTTTGGTTACTATAATGGTTTCAAAGGAATCATTTTAACTTTAAAATAAAAGGTGACAGATAAAAGTTTACTTAAGGTTTCCAGTTCTTAAAACATAAACTTGGAGTGGTAAGGAAGAAAGGAGTCATCTTTTAGCAGCTGCTAGACATAATAAAATTTGAAGACAAGAAAGATAGGGTATCTTTTATTAGATCAGATATTAGCAGCCATGTTCTGGCATGATGAACATACCTTCTGTATGAGACGAGTATGACATACACTCAAAAAACAGCCCAGAGAGGAGAGAAATGCCAACGATAATAGATATGACCTTTCAGTGCCTTGGCCACTGGCATTGCGCGAAGGTAATCCTAGATCCCCCATTTTTCCATTTGGATGTAGCTGAGACTGACAGGGCAGGTGTCCTGCCTAAGGCAACTGATGTATGATTTGCTTTCAGTCTTCTTCCTATTTGCCTCTTCCAAAGCGAGCTTGAAAATCCTGCCCTTTTGCTAGCTCTGCAGAGAACCCAGAGGTGAGGACCTGATATATTATTTGTTACTTGTAAGGCTGCTATTGTACCAATGTGAAGATGGATGACAAATGGACGCACCTTAGAGGTTTTTATACTGCTATGCAGTGCAGGAGGATTGAAACACAGCTATGACGAATGACTTGAACTGCAGTGTCTAGATGAAACTAAACTGAGCACTACTTAATCCCTTCATCATAATATGAACAAGGAACAAAACAAATGGTACTATGGCAGTCAGGTGTTGCCTCAGGCACCACAATTCTGGTTGTTGAAATTAGCTGTGAGTTCATTTTGTAACTCAGTTATTCACCTGCTGCCACTGATGTCACCAACCTGTCTTATTAAACATCAGAGCTGCCCCTCAGATCATTCAACCCAACTCCATGGACAGATGGAGAAAGTTTGCTGGGAACTCAGTGAACATGGCTTCTTAGGGAATAAAACCAGGATAAATGTGGGAGAGAAGAAAACCACATTCTGCCCCAATACATGTTACCAAGCAGCACTTGTAGAATCCTCCCTCTCTCTTTTATTTGTCCCCAGCAGGAAAAATGTTTAAAAGCAGTCTAGGAGGAATGTCATCATTCTAGTCTGCAGTGGTCATGTGTGAACCTATATTTTCTGGAAACTGAACTCTGTTTCTGGTGTCCAGCTTGAGTCAGACCTATACCTGTGTATGCTTGGTTTCAGTTCTGTCTGGTGCCATCCAGAGTAGCTTAGCTCCCTGGACCTCAGCCCCAGTCCTCCCACCTGGACTCTGAGCTTTCCTTTGACTTGAGTGTTGGTGTTCCAAGCACTGCTGCCTTGGGACTCCTGCTCCTGCTCTGCACATCCCTGCCTGCCATCTCAGTCCCCCTTCTAGCCCAGGATCCTCTTATCTTACCCAGATCAACCATTAGTTGGGTTCAAGTTCAGGTGACCAGAGGCTGTCTGGAGACCCAAGCAACAGGAGAAAACACAAGTTGGCATGAGCCAGAAACAAAGGCCAGTGTGAACTCCCCAGTAATCAAAAGTGTGAGGAAAAATGTCTTGTCTAGATGAGAAAAAAATGTAGGTAAGAAGAACATGAGCCATTAATTATGTGCCACATTAATGACTAACACGAGGCTATGCCCTTATAACTCTGCTGATTAGGGATCATTTGCATTTTGACTTTCTGCACATCATGAAAGTTATTTATGAATATTTTTATTTATAACTTTAATTTTTGAGGGCAATATGTTCATGTGGTTCTAAATTCAAAGATATAAAATAGTACAACAACAAAAAAATCCTCTTCCCATTCTCTATCCCAGAGAGAACCAAAATTATCAATTTCTTTCACACTCTTCTAGAGATATTCGATGCAGATATGGGGAAATAATTGCATATATTTTCTATTTTTTTTTAAGAATACAAATAATGGGGGTGCTTGGGTGGCTCAGTTGGTTAGCATCCAACTTTGGCTCAGGTCATGATCTTGCGGTCCATGAATTCGAGCCCTGCATCAGGCTCTGTGCTGACAGCTCAGAGCCTGGAGCCTGCTTTGGATTCTGTTGTCTCCCTCTGTCTCTGCCCTTCCCCACCTTGTGCTCTGTCTATTGGTCTCTCTCTCAAAAATAAGTAAACATTTAAAAATTTTAAAAAAAGGAACGGATAGTGTTATACTATATGTATATTTTTGGCTCCTTTTCCTCTGAATGTGTTGGGATTTGGCCATATAACTATATTAAGAATGTTTTCTTTGGGCTTTACAATATTCTGTTGCATGGACTGCCATTGTTTATTTACCCATTCACCAACTGATAGACATTTAGATTACTTCTAGTCATTGTAAACTGGTAATATAAATACCTAATAAGTGTGTAAAGTCATTCACCAATATAACTCATTACAAATTCCCAGTTGCTCATCTGAAACCCGTGGGGCCACATGTGCTTCAGAATTCAGAATTTGTCAGATCTTAGCAATACCATTCAGATATTATATAAGTAAAGTCTTTTGTGGGGCCTGGAGAAGCACCCTGTAATTTAATGTATTACAAGTTTTGTAGCAAAATGTATGAATAGTCATAATAAGTGGAATAAATAAGGGCTATAAATACCTTCACATCAGTTCAGGTCAATTAAAAAATTTTTGAAATATTTATTTATTTTTGAGAGAGAGAGAGAGAGAGAGAGAGAGAGAGAGAGAGAGCATGAGCAGGGGAAGGGAAGAGAGAGAGAGGGAGGCACAGAATCCAAAGCAGGCTCCAGGCTCTTAGCTGTCGGCACAGAGCCCAATGCAGCGCTGAAACTCACAAACCATGAGATCATGACCTGAGCCAAAGTCGGGCGCTTAACTGACTGAGCCACCCAGGAGCCCCCAGGTCAATTTCTCTTAATGTTTATTTATTTTTGAGAAAGAGAGAGAGAGAGAGAGAGGGCGCCTGAGTGGGAGAGGGGCAGAGAGAACAGGAGACACAGGATCCAAAGCAGTCTGCAGGCTCTGAGCTGTCAGCATAGAGCCCAATGTGGAGCTTGAAATCATGAGCCATGAGATCATGACCTGAGCCAAAGTTGGATGCTTAACCGACTGAGCCACCCAGGTGCCCCAGTTCAGGTAAAATTTTGTTCACAAATGAGTTCAGGTCAAATCAGGTCAGGTTTTTTGCAGAAAAAATTTTTGGTTTTTGGTAAGTTGTAGATTTCCTAATATGAAGCAAGGCATAGTGGACCTGTATTTCCCTCCCCTATGTTGAGTGGGTCAACACAATGGCAATATGATTTAAACTTAGGGAGCCTGAACACCTGCTCTACCATTTACTCCTTGTGTGACACTCTGGAATTGCTATATGTCTATAAGCTTCTGTTTCCTCATCTGAAAAATGGGGACAAGAATTCCTACCCAGCAGGGTTGTAGTGAGAGTTCACATGTCTAGCAGCTGGGATGCACACTACGATTGGGAGCTGCTATCATTGTTCATGGAAGGTGGTGTCTAATACAATACAATTAAGTCATTCTTATTCCATTAAAATTTGAAGGTAACAGGAGAGAGAGACAGGAATTTTGTGTAAGAATCTTAGGAGAGTTCTTTAAGGAAAAAGGATTAATACCCAAAGCTTTCTCTCTGGGGTTTACACTTATTAAAAACTGTTGGTCTGGACAGGGCAGTGCTGACCTAAGCTCAGAGTCAAGGAAGTTCCAAAGACCATTTGAAAATGAAACCCGCAGAAAGAACCTGCACAATGGACTGGTCCCAAACCCAACCTGGAGACAGAAGGGCAACAGTAGTCTGGGTCCACCAAGAACTGGACATAGGAAACTATGTGGCTCCAGGCATCTTGTGATCACCCTTCTGGCCTGTGGGACTGACTGTCTTAATTAATTAGTTAATTAATTAATTGACTTAATTATCTTTGGATGTTGAATGATCATAGTTCTACAGGAATATTCAAGAAATTTACACACATGGCCGTATCTTTGTGGGTATTATGGTTTATGGGGGACTTGTGATAAATAGGTAAACAACAAGCAGATCACTAAAATCTATAGGAGTAAACTAGGTGGGAAGTGGTGGGACAGGAATGGGTGACTTTACGTCAGGCAGACAGAGAAAGCCCATGGAAAGAAGTACTCTGCAAGCTGAGATGAGAAGGCAGAAGCTGTGCATAGAGGAAACCAGGAGGAGGAGGCAGTGAGGGCAGCGGTGGAGGTGCGTGAGCCATTTCTTCTGTCTGGAACACTCTTTGCCTATAAAGTCACATGGCTGGCACTTCTCGTCATTCAGCTTTCAGATCCAGTGCCATCCCCTCAGAAGGTCTTCCTGACCTTGCTAAACTTAACTGTTCCACTTTTGCTAGTCACTTGCTACCCACTATCCTGATGTATTTCCTCAGAGCTCTAATCACCACAGAAATTTTGTTTATTTTTGCACTAGGTTATTGCATACTTTCTCCCTTTAGAATGAAAGCTTCAAAAGCCCTGAACATTTTGTCCAGTATCTGTGGGTGTCTAGGTATTTGTTGAATAATAAAGGAAGAAACTATGCAAACTAACATAGAAAAAAATCTCGGTGCATTCTAAGAAATGAAATTAGGCCTTTGGGTCTTGTGACATGAATGGCCCCTGACGAATGCTGCTTCCTGGTATCCATGCCCTAGTGTATCCCCTCCCATTATTGACTTTGGGCTTAGCCTCGTGACTTTTTTGGCCAATGGTACATCAGCAAACAACACAGATAAGCCATGAGACAATGCCCTGCCTGGTCTTGCCTCTTTCAAATGGAAATACCACTTGGAGAGCAAAGCCAGGTCATGCCAGGGTCCCAACTGAACTTAGCTCTAATTAAATACAGCTGCATGATTGAGTCCAGGCAAAACCAGTAGAACCAACCCTCCTGTTCTCCTCACCCATCACTCCCACTCCATAGAATTGTGAGATGTCAAAAATAGTTGTTTTAATTCACAGAGTTTTTCTGATAGTCTGTTACATGCAAAAGAGCTGAAGCAGAGCTGAGACATAGTAAGCAGAGGAAAAGTGGTATGAGATGAGATTAGAAGAGTAGACAGGGAAACAATCACTCAGGGTCTTATGTGTATAAAGTTAATTTATATTGAATGCAAAGGGCAATTGTTAACAGTTTGAAGGAAGAAATTATTTCCAAAAAGAAGAGTTAGAAGGCTACTCCAGTTATGTATTGCTACTTCCATAACAAACGGAAAAGGCTCTGTACCAATTTCTAGGCTCAGGACTTGAAACTGACAACTTCTATTTCCTTTTTCTCAAAACACTGGGAGGCCTGTGCTTGCATTTAAAAAGCTGGTTGCCTTGCTGAACAAATCATGTGGAGAGGACCTAAGTCACAGAGGCCCACCCAGATCCAATAGCAGGTGACCTGGTGCATTTCTCTATGAGAAGGGTCCAATCTGCCACGAGGGACCCCTATTATCTCTTACTTCTCACAATAACACCATAAATATCAGCATTCTAAGCCTGATAAATGATAAAAATGAAGTTTAGATGGATTATGTGTCATTGTACAAGCTTTCACAGAGGTGGAGGCAATGTTTTAACTCAGGTCTGCTTAATTCTAAAATCAGAATATTTTCACTGTAAGAGATTGGATGGGCTCTAGCTTGACCATATCCGAGAGTTTTGGTGGCAGAAAGAGAGGAAACAAAAAGTTGTCAGAGTTAAAGAGAAGGTAGGAAGAAAGCAAGGGATACTCCAGGAAAGCAACTCTTCCCTCTTACCACCCTTCTCCCAAACTGTACCCAAGTATTGTGACCTTGAGTGATAACTATAATTATGATCTCAAAAGAATAATAGCTCCTCATTCTAAATTTCTCACACTCACAATTGCTTCAAATCACTTTACAAGGAAAAAAAAGATTGAAGCATTGTTTTTAATAGTTAATACCCTGAAAGTTTTCTGCAAAGAACTTAAATATCAACCAACAGGAGAAAAGACAAACACATTGTGACACTATCATATGGCAGAGTATAGACAGAACTATTTGTAGCAACACATAAATCTCAAAAACACAAGCAAAAAAAGTTGCATTAGAGAAAAATGCACATAGTATAATACCAATTATATAAAATTTAAAGTATGCATAACAATGCAACATGTAATTTATGAATCTGCACTGTGTAGTAATCACAAAGAATATACTTGAGGAAAATATACACCAATTTCAGGTTATTATGGTCACCTTTAGGAAGGAAAACAGAAAAGGAATGGGAGGTATAGATTAAAGGCTTTAGCTGTATCAAACAGTTCTTATTTTCTTTAACAACAACAACAACAACAACAACAAACACAAATAAAGCAAATATGGTAGATAAAATCAAGGGACCTGTCTTCAAGACAGATGCTGTGAGATCATAAGCCAAAGCAAAGTTGCTTAAGTGCCCAAGTGACAAATTGCAACAATTTGGGGGACATTGAGCCCATCAGGTCACAAAACACCACACAGTAACTTGAACACAGGGAGAACTGAAAGAAGTGAAGTGTCACTTGATACCTTGAAGTTGTGCCAAGAACCCTCAATTGGACCAAGGCAGGGCAGTAGCATTCCCATAAAGGTGGCCAGCAGCTAAGGTATGGAGTGGTACCTCTTCCAAATTGCTTTGAGGTAAGTAAGGCTTCGGAGTATATGAAACATCTTGAAGTACTCCAAGAGTGAACCAGGGTGAGGTTTTGATTGGGGCAGAAGTGTGGAGAATCTATTCCAGCAGGTCAGATCAAGGCATCAGTGACTTAATTTGTCCTTATAGGTTGGTGGGTGAGGCCTGGGGAAATTCAAGTTACACTTAAAAATATAAACACCTGGAATAGCTAACACATAAATAAAAATGAGGGGGCACCAGGGTGGGTCAGTCAATTAAGCATCCAACTCTTGATTTTGGCTCAGGTTTAATCTTACAGTTCATGGGATTAAGCCTCTAGTAGGGCTCTGCGCTGATGGCGTGGAGTCTGCTAGGGATTCTCTCTCTCCCTCTCTCTTGCCTCTGCTCCACTTGAGTGTGTGCACCTGCTCTTTCTCTCTCAAAATAAGTAAACATTTATAAATCAATCAATCAATCAATTAATTAATTAATAAAAGAAGTTCAACCAAATAAATGCAAATAATGACATCAGGACCTTTCTTATTTTAATTGGTGGAGAGGATTTGAAATGAGAAAGATACTTCATAAGGCAGAAAGGAAAGCTGGAGAAATAGAAGACCAATTTTCTAATGGGTTATTTTCTGTTTCTCTTCATCTGTGCAAGAATCCGGTGGAAACTGCTTGCCATGCTGCTTCACGTTTTGTTGACAACTTAGTGGGAGTTATAACCAAGCTCACTCCACCAAAGGCCATGATAATGTGGACACATATAATATCTCTGAGCATGGACCTCTTGTAGATACCCTGGAACATCCAGATTCTCATAAAAATGAGTTCTTAGATAAACATAACTAGCTCAAAACCCATTACTGGCATTATACATGATACATCAATGAGGAGACCAAATTCCTTGGGGGAACATAGGGAGCATGTGCTGATGCTCCATACAGATTATGTTTCCTGGGTGTAGCATTTAGTTAAAAAAAAGAAACTAAAAAACAAAACAAGAGATAAAGGTACAGAAAGAACAGTTTAAGTCCCATTAAATCTTTGTCAGTTAGTCTCTGGGGACAAATTACATAGCCTTTCTTTCATAAATCCTTCCAGAAAGATGAAAAAAAAAATGGGATTTTGCAGTCTTTTACCTTCCTTAACCCTACTTGCTTGAAATGCACACTAACTCTTCATCTCTTACACAGAAAATCAAGCCACCCAGATTTTATTTGTAAGATGAACTACCAGTGCTCCCTGAAAATAGGCGTATGTTTGTTCTAAAGACACTACTCTCTTTTCCTTGCCGATCTATGAGGTAAAAACTAAATATCAGAATTGGCTTGTACACCCAACACTAAAACTTTCTAAAGAATACAATGGAAGCTAGTGAAGTTAATACATCTAAGATGTCAATTTTGTCTCCCATCCCCACAGTCTTTCTTCCAGTGTTCTCTTTATAAGTGGCTCTATACCTTCCCTATTTCATGAGGAAGTCTGAGAGTCTCATGATTCTTCATTTCATAAAATCTGATTACCAAATCATTATCAAGTTTAATAGTTACTTCCCCCTAAATATATTTTAAATCCATCTACGTTGCCCTAGCTTCATAGCACCACCTTCTTTCCTGCCATTTCTCCTTTGTAGAGCCACCAGGTCCTGCAAAGTTCACACTTTTAGAGAAAATGTTGGCCATACAAGAGGTAATTGATCCCTCCCAGAAATGTACTCTATCCCTCCTAAACTCAACCAAACCCCCAAACCTGAGAGCTGGGTCCTTGGGGCAGGTGTGGCATAATCCTGAGAGTGGGGATATCCTGTAACAATTCTGAGGCTTGAGCCACTGGAATATGAATCCGTGACTCTCCTGCTGAGCCAAGACTCTCAAGGGAACTGAACTGTTTGGTGATGGCCCCAAGCTACTGACCTCTCTGAAGGAAAGACTGCACAATTTAGAATTTAGGACTTCCACAAATAAAGATCAAATAATGAGCTTACAATTAAAGACCACGAACACTCATGAAGACAAGCATTGTATACCTCAAAGATATTTAAAAAGATAATAAAGAGAAAAAGTCAAAGAGATAATATATGTAAAGCATTTAGCACGATGTCTGAGATACAGTGGGAGCTCACTACTAGAAGCTGCATTTGGATTCCACTTCAGCCTTTCTTCTCTGAACCAGTGCACTTAGCACACGTGCTCCAGCTACTGTCACCCTGAGGCACACATTGATCATGCAAGTTACCTGTCTGAGCAGGTAGTCCACTGCCAGGGTTTATGGCAAATGATGCATAGAGGTGATACAGAAGTTTCTTGTTGCTGTGGCAACACATTATTACAAACTTAGTGGCTTAAATTAAAGCAATGTTTATTCTCTTAACATCTCTGATGGTCAGAAATCTGAAATGAGTGTTGGAGCTAAAATCGAGATGTTGGCAGGTCTACACTCTTTCTGGAGGCTCTGTTGGACATCCAATTCCTTGCCTTGTCTAGCTTCTAGAACTGCCTGCATTTCTTGCCTTGTGGCCCCTTATCCATCTTTAAAGCCAGCAGCTTAGCATTTTCTCTCTCTCTGCTCTTCCCTTTTCTATGGACTCTTGTGATTACATCAGGCCCACCTGGATATCCAAAATAAGTGATTAACTTAATCACTTCTGTGACGTCTCTTTGCCCTGTAAGAGTACAAATTCATAGGTCCTGAGAATTAGAACATAGGCATCTTTGGGAGCCATTATTCAACCCACCATAGGCATGAAGCAGAGACAACTTTTCAAGGATTCATTAAGTAGTGGTGGAGATTGGTGGAGGTGGTAGATGGAATATTGAAGAGGAAGCTGGCAAAATGGAGAAAAGAGATAAATTTCAGCCCTTGGCATAATTGGATTGGCATATTTAGGAAAAGAGATTCAGGAAAATTAGCTTCATCTTGAGCTGAAAATGATCTAGGGATTTTGTTTTTTTAAATGCGGGTACGTGTGTATGTGTGAGAGAGAGAGAGAGAGAGAGAGAGGGATAGGGGCAGCAAGGGAAGTAAGGGTGGTTGAAAAAAATATGATGAACTAATAGTTTTATTACTACTGAAAAGAGTATTGTTCTTTGAATATTTTTTAACTGAGTATGGCTGATACAGCAGAAAGGAGTGGATTTTTCTACATTGTTATTTTTATCTGGTGATCTAACTGAATTTTCTAAGTTCTGATTGGCCATCCACTGAGTCTATTGGATTTTCTAGGCAGACAACATGTTATATATTATTTTGAAGAAAATATCACTACTGATGTCAGTAATAGACACACTAGACAAAGCGGTAAAAAGAACTAAGAATGTGTGGTTTGGCAAAATGATTATCAATGAAATAATTCGCGTGCACTGTTCACCTTTAATTCCCCTGTGACACAATAGCATGAAGGTGAGTCAGACTGATTTTGATGTGGATTTTATTTTATGAGAGCTATGAAGTCTATATAGATTTGCTAAGTCATCATGATTGGTATTTTGTAGCATGCGTATTCATTCACAATTAGGAAAAAAGTAAAGGGAACACTTCTTTCTCAACACTTTTGCTTCAAATAGTCCCTTGTTGCATTTACTACTAATGAGAAAAACTCCAGTTTCTGGAGTTTTATTTTAAGTTTTACTTTATTTTGGGAGAGAGAGAAAGAGGGAGAGAAAGACAGAGAGAGACAAAGAGAGGGAGAATGAATATGTACATGTGAGCTGAGGAAGGGCAGAGAGAGGAAGAGAGAGAATCCCAAGCAGGCTCCACGCCATCAGCACATGTATCAATGCAGGGCTCAATCCCAAGACTGGGAGATCATGACCTGAGCAGAAATCAAGAGTCAGGTGCTCAACTGACTGAACCACTTAGGTGCCTTGAAAAACTCCAGTTTCTTCATTTAAAAACTAAACTTTGCCCATATTTTTCCAGCCTCTGCTAGAGTGCTATGTACAGAAGCACAGAACAATAACTATTTGTGTTCATGCAGATAATAAATTCTGTAAAGTGTTGCATCAGCTAGTCATTTAAGAAACGGAGATTTACTGGAGGTATCACAATTCTGGATTTTAAGCCATATTATAAAGCTGTAATCATCAAGACAATATGGTATTGGCACAAAAACAGACACATAGATCAATGGAACAGAATAGAGAACCCAGAAATGGATCCACAAATGTGTGGCCAGCTAATCTTCGACAAAGCAGGAAAGTATCCAATGGGAAAAAAAGACAGTCTCTTCAGCAAATGGTGTTGGGAAAACTGAACAGTGACATGCAAAAAAATGAAACTGGACCACTTTCTTATGCCATACACAAAAATAAATTCAAAATGGATGAAAGACCTAAAAAGTGAAACAGGAAACCATCAAAATCCTACAGAAGGAAATAGGCAGCAAACTTTATGACCTCAGCCACAGCAGCTTCTTACTAGAGAGGGCAAGGGAAGAAGGTAAAATGTTTCTGGAGGCAAGGAAATAAAAGCAAAAATGAACTACTGGGACTTCAGCAAGATAAAAAACTTCTGAACAGCAAAGGAAACAATCAACAAAACTAAAAGGCAACTGACAGAATAGAAGAATATATTTGCAAATGACGTATTGGATAAAGGGTTAGTATCCAAAATCTATAAAGAATTTATCAAACTCAACACCCCCCCCCCAAAAAAAACCCCAAATAATCCAGTGAAGAAATGGTCAGAAGACATGAATAGACAGTTTTCCAAAGAAGACATCCAGATGGCCAACAGACACATGGAAAGATGTTCAACATGACTCATCATCAGGGAAATACAAATCAAAACCACTATGAGACACCACCTCACACCTGTCATAATGGCTAACATTAACTCCGGAAACCATGGATATTGGTGAGAATGCAGAGAAAGGGGAACCTTTTTGCACTGTTGGTAGGAATACAACTGGTGCAGCCACTCTGGAAAACAGTATGGAGGTTCCTCAAGAAATTAAAAATTGAACTACCCTACAACCCAGCAATTGCACTATTAGGTATTTATCTAAAGGATACAAAAATGCAGATTTGAAGGGGCACGTGCACCTCAGTGTTCATAGCAGCGCCATTGACATTAACCAAATTATGAAAAGAGACCAATTGTCCACCAATTGATGAATGGATAAAGAAGATGTGATATATATATACACAATGGAATGTTACTCAGTGATCAAAAAGAATGAAATCTTGCCATTTGTAACAACGTGGATGGAACTAGAGTGTATTACCTAAGTGAAATTAGTCAGAGAAAGATGAATATCATGTGATTTCACTCATATGTGGAATCTAAGAAACAAAACAGATGTACATAGTGGAAGGGAAGGGAAAATAAAATAAGATAAAAACAGAGAGGGAGGCAAACCATAAAAGAAACTTCTAAATATAGAGAACAAACTGAGGGCTGCTGGAGGGGAGATGGGTGGGGGGATGGGCTGGATGGATGATGGGCATTAAGGAGGGCACTTGTTGGGATGAGCACTGGGTGTTATATGTAAGTGATGAATCACTCAATTCTACTCCTGAAACAAATACTATGCTGTATGTTAACTAGTTTGAATTTGATTAAAAAATAAATAAAAAAAGAAATGCAGATTTACATACTTTCAAGTCATATTTGTGAAAATGTTACTCTTTTAACTAAAAACTCATTTATTCAGTGTTTCTGCTAAGGCATCAGAACTGAGTGACTTGCCTGTATTATGAGCTCTTTCTGCCTTTAAATGAGCTCATGATTGTTCTCCTCTTGCCTCCAATATGTCCGTTAATATTGCCACCATCATCAAGGAGGCAGAGTCTAAGCCCACTGGTGTCTGTCCACTAAATGACAAGATTCTAGGGATCTTCCACTATCTTTAGTGGATACTTGGTAAATATTTGTTAAGTGTTGGGATGGATAAACAATTGAGTTGAGTTTATTAATTTATTTCCATGGGACAGTTGTAACACTGTGAACAAGAAATTTGAGCCCACCAGAATAAGCCCCGCCTGGAACTGGCATAACAGGATTTTCAATCAAGTAGGACCACTATAATACACACTAAGCTATGAAACATCTCATTTCTGGAAAATGTGCCAGAATCTTAGCACACCATTTTCGGGAAAGAGATATCATCTCTACCTAAGACTTGGTCTAATCTTAGTACCAGAAACCCGAAACCTTCTAACTGGAGAATAAATAAGTTTCAATTTTTAATAGATCATAAACTGTGACAGACATGAGAGTATCGAATTAGCCCAAGTATTAGCCACCCTGCAGTGCCAGCCGAGGGGCTGGTGGACAGAGAGCTACTAGAGAAGGCTGGAACGGAGTGGGTGCTTAGTTTCTTCTCACGGTACTGGCAGCAACAGCTGCTGCTGGGCTTTGAAGGCAGCCCTCTGCAGTCTCTCTATGGCCAAGAGATGGATGAGAAGAGCTCCAACAGCTAAGAGATCCAAGATGAGATGGTGGGGGGGCATGTGGGAGGGCAGATGGGGCAGGAGCTTAGGAGGAAAACTGGTCTTGGAGATGCATCTGAGCTGTGTGAAGCAGGATGATTAGTCATCATCATTCTATAAAATGGTGGGGATCTCTGAACTGAGTTATCATATCTGCTTGAGAGGCTAAATGACAACAGTTATGAGAAAGAATAACTTCTCTTATCTGGGGTGTACATTTACTGGTGCCTCACTTCAGAGCAACATGAAAACATCACAGGCACATAAATCTAGAATCAGATACCTTCAGCTCTACCATAATGGACGATGAAAGGTGAGATTAAGTGATTCTGAAACTTTGCCTGACCTGATAAACTTCTGTGACTTAAGAAAGTGAACCCTGCTTGGCTAGACACAGCAGCCCTAATATTATTATGGTAAAAGGAATTTCGCACATTGCAGGCTGGGGAAGCCAAATATGGTCTTCATGCTGCAGCGTTCTGCACCCATCTGCACACAGAACTTTTCCTTCAAGAATCGCACTTGGAAGAATTGGCACATCACTTAATAGACTTTGCTAGTGTTTTATTCTAAATAAATTTATAAAGGGTTGATCCACTTTTAATGTTTAACATTTTTTCTCCCTTTTATCTTTAATATAGCCTAGACTTGTTAATTTAGTTTTGAGTTCATGGAGAACAACTGTGGCCATAATCTCTGAACACACAGATGAAGAAAACACAGAAACTGGGGAAAGATGACAACCTGATTGCATATGCATGGCCCCTCTCCAGTTAAGCCCAGGTGATCTCCCTTGGTCTTTGGAGAAAATTTGCCTCTGCCAGCTTCCAGCATGCAGCCTGTCAATTCCAGCAGGCCTAGGGAAGAACTGCAACTCTGAGAGGCACGTGTTAACCCACCCGGCCGAGGAGGCAAGAAGCCCACCACGGCTTTCTTCACTGGAACATACAGAGGTCATCTTTTCCCCTTTGCCTCCAAAAGGAGACTTTTTTCAATTCTTTGCTCACCAAGGGCCACTAGTATGTGAAAAGATATCCTATGTGATCATTGTGTAGGACAATGAAAATCAAAACAATGGTAGATCACTGTGATAGGGAGCAAAACTCAAAACATTGATAGTATTCCTGGAACACTAAACATAAAGTGCTATGCTCATTAGTTTATAGTATGCATTTAAATGACAAGTGGGCATAGAATTGAGTCCCAAATCTCATCTTTAGAACTCCATGCTACTAAAAAAATTAACAGGAGTAATTTGAAATATATGTATAAGGATGCTAATTGAATCAGGGTTTGTGAAGGCAGGCATTTCAGGCAGATGGATGAAATAATGACTCCAGGCAATTTTATGCCTGTGTTATTTTAAGCGTTAAAAAGTGAATGGTAGGGGTGCCTGGGTGGCTCAGTTGGATAAGTGTCCGACTTCTGCTAAGGTTGTGATCTCATGGTTTGTGGGTTCGAGACCTGCATCCGGCTCTGTGCTGACCTCTCAGAGCCTGGATCCTGATTCAGATTCTGTGTCTCCCTCTCTCTGCCTCTCTCCTGCTCGCACTCTGTCTCTCTCTCTCTCAAAAATAAATAAACATTAAAAAAAATTTTTTTAAGGTGAGTGGCAGAGCACCAGCATAATATGATCTTCATTTTGCATATATATACGTATTTTTTTTTGCATAGACACATGCACTCAGCGAAGAGTGAGTGGAAGGAAAAACCCCAATCTCATATCATCTGCTGCCTCGAAGGGAATATGATTGAAAGGATGAGAGATAAGAGGGACAATGAACTTTTACTTGATTTACATGTGTATTGTGTATATGAACACATATTATTTTTGTAGTAAAATCATTTAAGAATTTTTACATTAAAAATCTCATATTTAAAAACTCACAAAAGGAACACAAACCATTTCTGCAGTTTCAGTGAGTCCACAGACATCATGGGAGTTCAGCTGATGTGCTTCCTCTTGAATACTATTTTATCACTTTAAAAAATGGAAAATCTGCTCACCAGAAGAACACATGGAAAAGTTATTTTATTTCGTGTGATCTACATGACAATTATACTCTTACATGGGGAAAAAATGTCTTCTTTTGAAAAAAACCAAAACAGAAAATTCCCACTCAACTCCATTAGCCTAAGAAGAGAAAACATTTATTGGATTGGAAAAAGGAAAAAAAAAGGGGGTCATAGTTTTGAAGCACATAAAATCTTTATTCCATGGTTCTTTTAAGCCACTGGCCCTCAAAGGTTGGCTTGGATCAGAATCACCCGGAGAGTTTATTAGAACACAGACTGTCTGGCCTCACCTTCAGAGTTTCTGATACAATAGGTGTGGAGTGGAAGCTGAGAATTTACATTTCTATCAAGTCCCCAAGTGATGTGATTGCTGTTCTGAGAATTACACTTAGAAAACTACTGTTTTAAGAATATTCTGACCCTTGGTCAGAAATGGCTGAGATTTCCAGAAGCAAGAACAGAAACAAAGGTAAGAGGTACACAAGTGCTATCTGATACTGGAGTGGAAAATGTGTATTATCTACAGTTTAAGAAAAAGCAAGACTACCGTTGAGCTCTCTGTTACACGGCATGTGCTGCGAGCCTATCTTGTATGTTATATAGAACAAATGCACTGAACAAATCCAAAGGATGTAAGCATAATAGACAATTGCTTATATGTCATCAAGTTCCATTTATTTTCTCTTCATTGCTTATAAGAGAATATTAACTGTAGAGTTTAGAGCTAGTCAGTCACATTAGAAAACAAATAAAAAACAGAGAGTATTGGAAGAAAAGGCAGAATATTTGTGAATTGTATTTGTAATAAAAAAAATCCTGTCTTTCATTGTGGTGCTTAATTGCCTTAAGCATATGGAAGTACATTTTCCCATTTTCTTTGTACCAAACAAACACAAATACTTTTTTGATGATTGTGTTTCACTGTGACTGAGACAGTAGACATGCACAGTGTGCTCTTTTGGGTTTCCCTACAATTTTTTCAAGACTGACCCTTTGTCTTTCTTAAAATTAAATTGTTTTGGAAAAAACATTTTAAAAAAGAAACTACAGAGAAATACAATTTTATAGTATTTTGGGGAGCAGCACCCCATTCCTAAGGTGGTCCAAGAGCTATGCATCCAAGCCAAGAGGTTCCAGACTTGTCACCATCATGTCAATCTTATAACTTTCCCAGCAAGGCCCTGCCTCCCAGAAACTAAATCAGACTTTCTCCTTGGACCAATACCAAGCTTCTGGACAGAGCTTCAACAGGAGGATTTTGGGGTCATGGGTTTTCTCCAAGGAGGCTCAGAAAATGCTTCCCTTGCAGTTGGAGTTTGAAGGCTGCAGCTCAGAGGCAGACCAGGACACCTAGGAACATTTTCAAGCAAGTAGCCACTTCCCTGCACTTCTGCTGGTCTTGTACTCTGATCTCTGGACTCTTCCCTCTGAATTTCTCCCCTGTTCCAATTAAGTTGTACATAATAAATGCATGGTCATCTTAGATATTACAATAAACTAAGTTATTTACTTTGTGAAAGCTCTTACTCCCTTCAGGGAAACCAGAGGTCTAGATTGAGTTTGTTGACAGATCTGTGAAATATCCATTTTATCTTTCATGGTATTCTCCCAAGTTTGCAGTTTTCTTTTAAAAAAAATTTTTTTTAACATTTATTCATTTTTGAGAGACAAAGAGAGACAGAGAGTTAGTGGGGGAGGGGTGGAGAGAGACATAGAATCTGAAGCAGGCTCCAGGCTTCCAGCTGTCAGCACAAAGCCCGATGTGGGACTCGAACTCACGAACCATGAGATCATGACCTGAGCCGAAGTCAGATGCCCAACTGAACCATTCACATGCCCCTAAGTTTGCAGTTTCCTAATGCAACCACTTGGCCACCCTACTTTGGAAATCACCCCAGATTGCCTGTAATGCATCTCTTCCAGTGCCAACTCATGTTCAAATTTTTCTAACCTTGGCTAGCCATCTTGAAACAAATTCACATCAGTGTGTTAATGGCATAAAATGGCTTAATAACCATAATTCACTTCTTCCAGTCACATCTGTTTTACATGGTGATTTTAAATTCAAGGAGCCTTAAGTGAAGAAATAAATTCAAGCAGTGGAATGTCATGAAATAGTACAGGACAGCAGAAGAGAGATTTTTGGCCAGGGCAACTTCCCAGGGTCCCTCACTCCAACTTGACATGCTGTAAGAGTTGTACTTAATAGGAAATAAATGAAACAATATACTTTTTAAAAAGTATGCTCTTAATGTCTACCCAAAGGGGAAATGAATGGCCACTTGCACTGTGATGGATTGATCTTGATGTCCTCCATCCATCCCCAACTTCTGTAGCTCATGTTAGTATATTCCTTACTGATTGGAAGTTATGCTTGCTTATGCTTAAGAAACAGTTATAGTCTTAGACCTGTATGAAGAGGTCAGGATTACAGTTCTATAAGTAGCCAACTTTATATGACCAACTAAGTTAAGATCTGTGGGCTTTGGCTGCATAGTGGTCAAAGTATCCATTTCCTGTGTAGTAAGAAATCACATGCACTGACCCTTTTGGAATTAGGCTGGGAACTGAAAGGGAATGGAGTTGAACCAAGTGCTTGTGCAGCTGTACCTTCCTTAGGGCGAGGGTATATAGACAGGGTTAAGACTATTCTACAGAATGAGGGATGCTTGTATGTAAAATCTATCACTTATAAACCCATTGTATTTCATGTTTATTTATATTGCTTTCCCTTCTCTCTGAAACTCTCTGCCTGTCTCAATTCTGCAAGAGAATAAATTGGAAGTAAACTTTGTTCAGACTTCATTTAGATTTCTGGGGAAAAGAATCACAGTGACAGTGTTATCATAGGAAGAATGAAAATTAAAGGACCTAAGTCAAAGCTCTCCAGACTTAGAAATTCCCATTCTAGGACAAAAACCTCAGAAGTTCTTTAACATTTTAAACATTTGAGTCTTTTTCTATTTTATTTTAAGTTTTAAAATAAGGGAGATGGGTCCTTGTGGTCACCTTGGATTATTTTATCATAGAGAGTGAAACATCCTAGCTTATATCTATAAGCATGAAACTCAGAAAGAACCTCTCAGTCTGTCTATTTGAATTGGCTTGCTTATAAAAGTAGAGATGCTTTTTATTTGTACAGATTAAATAGAAAGTAACTTCAATTTTATAAAAACGTAAAGTACTGTCTCCATAACATGTACCGATACACTGTTTTTTATCTGTGTCTTGATTTTTCTTCCTTTTTTAGGCAATATTTATTTATTGTCTTTTTTCACAAATTATTTTATCAGTCCTGTATTAAAGGTTAACAATTTCAAATTGTATCGTGTCAGATCAAGACACAAAAATAGGTTAAGGTGTAAATGGTATGTACAAATAAAAGCCCCTGTTATGTTAAACAGATATTAGAGGTGTTAAATTTATATTTTCACACTATTTTGGATACTTAGGGAATTTTTAATTTGATGTCATAATTCTTCTATTATGTTTGGCTGTCTGCATCTAACACATAAGATCTCAATTCAGTGTGATTCCTGCATGCCTCTTTGTATGGCCCCCAGCTATTATGACTTTACTACCATCTTTAGGATTGATCTTCAGGCTCTGGATCAAACTTGTGTGTAGGTAGAGGGAGTTCAAAGGAGATTTAGATTATCCTACCCGTTTAAATGACACCTAGAATTGGTTAGCTGATTCTATGGCTTAGTCCTAGTAATTGGAGTTTTACCTTGCCTAAGATCTGAACCTATATCACAATTTGTATAAAGACCTTGATTTCTCTCTTTAAACTTAAGGTTCTGGCTTGATAGTGGGTCCAGTGTGCCCAGGGCTTCTAGATCTGTCATTTTTACTTGTTTTTTGGTTATACACTTCTTTAAGATTGTAATAGAAGTTGTATCTGTGTCCCCTGAAAATGCATGTATTCACAGACAGACACATTTACACACGCACACCCCAATTTTAGATTCTATTTCAGGGGTTTTTATGTACCTAAGTTCCACCTAGGAATGGGGTCCCTGATTATTGTAGGCTTTAATGTTATATGTAGTATACCCAGCTGAGGCACTATCCTAGAACACACACCATTAATTCCATCTTGCCCTTTGAGCACCCAAATCTTGTCAGCAATAGTCAGGTAGAATCCACCCAGTATAAATATTTGTCTATAGCAATGGCCAGAAAGATTACTTGATTTACAACTTCATGAGAAAAATAAAATCATTTGCTGAGCATGAGTGAGCATTAGAGAAGGAGAACATTAAAGATTCTACTATATTGATAAGAACTTAATTGCACACAGTGAATTATGAAGCAGCAAAGTCCTGATATGTGTGTTCAGTTCTTCTAAACTAAGGAATTTTAGACTCTTTTTTTTTTTACTAAATTTTGTTTTTTATTTTTAAATTTTAGATTGTGAACTTTATTATACAGATAAATATAGAATACATATGAGAAACCTGTGTATCTTCTACCCAGATTATACCAATGTTTATACGTATCATATTTGCTTCAGACATCTAAAGTCCCCTTTTCCTCCCAGTCTATCTTATTCCCCTCTCTAGAGGCAACCATTTTAATGAAATTGGTATGTATGCTTCACATATCTATTTTTTAAAATATAATTTATTGCTAAATTTGCTAACATTCAGTATGTACAGTGTGTTCTTGGTTTTGGCAATAGATTTCCGTGATTCATCACTTACATACGTTACCCAGTGCTCATCCCAACAAGTGCCCTCTTCAATGCCCATAACCCACTTCCCCCTCCCCCACTCCCCCATCAACCCTAGTTTGTTCTCTGTGTTTAAGGGTCTCTTATGGTTTGCCTCCCTCCCTCTCTGTTTGTAACAATTTTTTTCCTCTTCCCTTCCTCCATGGTCTTCTGTTAAGTTTCTCAAGGAACTTTGAACTCCTATATTCACAGTGGCTGAAAGACCACTGTCTGTGGTCTGCAGTTTAGTTTAAGCTCAACTATCAAATATTTATTAAACATTGACTATGTGTCAGCCCCGAAGCTAGGTTTTGTTGATAAAAATATGAATGGTGAGCTCAAAATATAATACAGAAGATATATATGTAAATAAGTAATAATAAAGGTACTTCTGCTTTCGAGGTGTAAGCTCCACGTTAAGGGCTTCATGTATATTATTTCACCAAATCTTCAAAACAATTCTAGAGGCAAGCTTGTTATCATCCTATTTTACAAATCAGAAAACAAAAAGCAGAGAGAAATTGAGTAAATTGACCATATATCATGGTGGAGCTGAAGTTCATACCTGAGTCTATGGAAGACTCAGGTTTTGGGGGTTCTTCTTTGAAAAAAAAAGCACTTTGCATCTAGTAGATGGATATTATTAAAAGCAAAGCTTAGCAAAAGAAAGCACTCCCTCCCCACAAAAACCAGAAAATAAGAAGTGCTGGTAATCATGTGGGAAAATTAGAGCCCTTGTACATTGCTTGTGGGAATATAAAATGGTGCAGCCACCGTGGAAAATAGTATGATGATTCCTAAAATATTAAACACAGAACTACCATATGGTCCAGTAATTCCATTTCTGGGTATATACCTAAAATAATTGAAAGCAGGGACTTGAATAGTTATTTGTACACCCATGTTCCTAGCAGCATTATTCACAATAGCCAAAAGCCAGAAACAATATACATGCCCATCAACGGATTAATGGATATACAAAATGTGGCAGGTACATACAATGAATTATTATTTGGCCTTCAAAAGGAATGATCTTGCTACAACATGGGTGAACCTTGAAGGCTATGTACTAAGTGAAAAAATCCAGACTCAAAAAGATAATACAAATATGATTCCATTAAGCTGAGGTACCTTAGAAGAGTTAAATTCGTAGAGGTGGAAAGTAGAATAGTGATTACCAGGGGCTGGGGGAATGATTTGGAAAACTAAGTACTCTGAAAGACTGATGTTATTGCCATGTTTATTCATTCATGATTATTTTATTAAGCACTTACTATGCATCTGAGTGCTTACATGTGCAGTTGAGGTTCAGATGGTTTGTGTTTTGCCTAAGATAAAAGGTAACATGAGACTTGAATGAGCTGGAACCAGCATTCAGGTCAAGGCCTTTTGCTTTCACAAATACCATATTTTTTCCCTCTCTTACCTCCTTCCACAAATGGTAGAGAAAGAATTCTTGAGTTAGAGAGTTGGAATGGATGATCTACAATCTTTGGGATCACGTTCTGTGAATAACATCACTAACGTGCTTTGACTTTGCAAATAATGCTTGATGGCTTCTGACCCTCTTGGACAATCTGTCCATGACACCCATCTACAAACACTTTAAAGATGGAGCAGTTGTTCTAAAAAGTTTCTGAAATAACTGAGCAGTGAGTGTCAACTTTAAACATGCACAGGGAATGTTTTAATATCCTGTGCTTATGTAAATGCCAGGATCAGCTTGGCTGAAGGTCACTTGAGAGGACACATAGCTGGGCTGAGAGAATGTGGCCTGGGGAAAATTCGAAAGTCATAGACAACTTGCACTACATATGGGTAATGGTGATGCATTGACCTGGAACTGAGGCAGACACTCAAAGAAAAGAAAAAGGTCCAAGGCCAAGACACTAGGAGTCGGCAGTGGGATGAATGTATAGCTCCAAATTGACTTTAATTGATCTACAGATAGAAATATTATTTTGTGTGGCAAATTGATCTACAGATAGAAATATTATTTTGTGTGGCAAACTATTTACTGATCAACTTACACCAAAGATGAAAAAAGAGGACCCTCTCCATTAATTTTACCCCCATTTTTTTCTTTAGTCATTTACATTTTTATTTTTTAAAGGGAAAGTGTGTGCTTATTAAAACCCACAATTATATGACATTATTTAAATTTAGAACACAAATTTAGGATATAGACTCAAAGCAGAAACCTCTCTATTTTTTTTTTAATTTATTTATTTTGAGAGAGACAGAGGTAGCACAAGTGGAGAAGAGGCAGAGAGAGAGGGAGACAGAGAATCCCAAGCAGGCTCCGCTTTGCCAGCACAGAGCCAGAGCCCCACACAGGGCTTGAATCCAGGAAACCGTGAGATCATGACCTGAGCTGAAACCAAGAGTCAGATGCTTAACCGACTGAGCCACCCAGGCGCCCCTAAACTTTATTATCAGAAGTTAACAGGCATAAGTAACAAACATGAAAGCTTTAATTTATAAATAACTGGAATGCAATCATGTTAAGTTCAAGTTTTTTTCTTTTTAAAAATCATATGCAGAATTATTTCTCCATTACCTCATTCTTCACGCAGCTTCTAATAACTGACCAACAGGTTATAGGTGAGACACAGAATCTAGATGATTTGTAAATTCTATGTTCAGTTTTTACTTTAGTTTAGAATTGGTTATGAACACCAAATCACCAGATGATTTATTCTACATTTTTTGTTATAATATTTTAAATATGTATTATTATGGAAAAAATTAAACTCTTTGATGTTCAGAAAAGCTTCGGGCTCAGTCATGAAGTTAGAGTGACACTAAAGCTAAACACCGTTTCTCTATAAGTAAGAAAAATCTCCCAAAATAAAAGTATTCTCTATAAATCTCAGAGGAAAGAGAGGTGAAAGTTGATTATCCTGTCGTCATTGTGAAAGCAGCCAAGTCTGCAAATGTATAATCAGTCAGTCTTGCTCTTAGATTCAATGCCATGACTCTAGAATTCAGATGAAGGTCTTTCTGATCTCAGAGTTTAATTGGCCATTTGGAACTGTCACTCAAGATCCAGGACTCTGAAGCTAGAATCTAAAAATCCTTATCAGCAACCATGACATTTCTCTCAGCAGACAAGTGACTCCACTTGAAATTTAAGTCTGGCTTAAGGCTATGTTTAATGACCCGTATCATATCATCATCATTGGCTTTCTCTGACTACTTTGCCTTTTGGGAAAAGTAATTATATATATTTATATAACACTGAATTTGCTTCTGACAAAAGAGAGACAAGTGAAAAAAGGCCAGCCAAATCTATTAGAAGATAAATGATTAAATAAAACAATCTAAGATAAATATTGTGGTAAAGTGTCCCTCTCTTATGTATATAATTTTACATTATTATTTTATTCATGTGATGCATTGATACCATGTTGGCAAGTATTAATTATTAGGATTCCTGCTGTATGAAGACCGCCAGAGAGGTGGGTTCCACCATGGACTAGTCATGACGGTGGGCCATTGAAAAAATTCCCAGAAGCTTATACATATAGATTTAATTTCTATAAAATGGTGATTATAAATACCAACAGCATAGGATGCTTGTAAAACTTAAATAAGATAATGTCTTAAAGTACCAATGCAGTGCCTAGAATCTAGAAGTTCTCAACAAACTGTAAGCTTTACTTTATATTACTTTAAAACATATGTATTATAATATATTTTTAAAAATATATTACTTTAAAAGGTATATAAGTTTTGTATATTTGTATGCATGACACCTGAACTAAACTAGTTTTTCTATCTAAAATGTTTAATAATGACTTTTTTCCCATAAATAATCACAACTTTGAGACAGGAGTCCATTTAAAGATTAAAGACCTCCTACATTTTGACTATGTTCATTTGTAAATTTAGTGATTCTCACTCAGTTTTTTCTTTACCTTCATCAAATCTTCTGAAATCTAATATATTATGTGTAAACAAGATATTATATATTTCCAGTCTTAAACTGGAGCTTAACTTAAATTTAATTTATAAGAATTGAATTTTAATTATAATCCTAAAATATGTGTATTGTGCAATACTCATGTTAAATTCTTTTACAGCTCTTTCTGTAAGATTTCTTTTAAACTTTTAAGACATTAGTGACACAAAAAAAACCTTTGTGTCCCCCCACTGAACTGGTAAGCTTTCCCCTTTCTCAAAATCGGAACTATGCAGCAGGTGATGATTTCCTTTCTGGCCCTGGTTTCTACATGTCCATTCCATTCCACTATTCCTTAATCCTGATTTCTTAAATTTATTTTCTTAAACTCATGTTCATATAGTTTAATGTGAGCAATTTTCAAATTTTTTGAAAATAGTACAGTATTGAAGAATTTTATAGTTACTATCAATTCAATAATACGAGCATTGAGGACTTAAGGGAAGTTTTCAAAGTTTTTAGGACATTTGGGAAAAGTCCTACTGACTTCCTCCTTCTCTTTCTCTTCCTTTTTCTTTTAAAAACTGCTTCATTGGATATAATTAGCACAGTGTGGTACTAGCACATGAATAAGAGGACAGTTTAGTGAAGTTGAATAGAAAATCCAGAAATAGACCCAAATATATATGCAAATTTAGTATATAATTAAGGTGATGTCTCAAATCACCCAGAGAAAAAGATGTACTTTTAAATAAATTTCTGGGGAAAGAGGAAAATCATTTGAAAAAAAGATACAGTCAGATTAATACCTTATACTTCATACAAGAAAAAATATCAAATGGATCAGAGATTTAACAGAAAGAAAGAAGAAAAGAGAGAAAGAAAGAAAGAAAGAAAGAAAGAAGCAAAGAAAGAAGCAAATAAAGAAATGAAACGAAATAACACATTGATTTTTCTTAGAGATAACTTTACTTTGCTTCATAGGACTCTCCCTCAGGAGAACTGCTTTTGTAATAATTAAAATTATAAAATTTTTTGGATAATTAATAGTTGGACAATAGTTGGAGGATAGAGTCCAAGAGGTCATTAGCAAAATGTATCACTTCCTCCCACTTTATAACATATTCATATTCAGAATATTGCAACCATAGATAAGAATGCTACTTTCCTTACACTGTATTTTTGCCTTGACAGAAATATATATATGGAAAGGAAAGCTACAAAGTCCCACTGTATTGTCTGGCATATTGATATAATGGAGGTTTGAATGATGCCAATATTTTGGATTGTCCTTTTTTACCTGGGTGATGCATAATAAAATCAAGAAGGATGAGAAATATGCTGTTTTTTTAAATAAAATGAAAGATGGTCAATTATGAAAGTGGAAATGGGAAAGGATTATCAGAGGCTTCAACCACAGGTGCATTCTCAGACAAATGGGTATTAGAAAAGGCACCTATGGAAGGTAAGAATCTGAAAATTGATTCCCTTAAAACTCTCATGTCCTTGTACTTACTCCTTGAACGGTTTTCATGTACTCCTAAGCGCTATGCACTCCAGTTTGAAGACATGAAGTCATAGTACAACTTGATTAATTTTTCATGCTTAACAATATGAAGGATCATAGATTGGAAACATAGCCTCCACCAATAAATTACTCAAAAATTGGCCATGATAGCTCATTTAAAAAAATTTTTTTTAATGTTTATTTATTTTTGAGAGAGAGACACACAGTGAGAATAGGGGAGGGGCAGAGAGAGAGGGAGACACAGAATCCTAAGCAGACTCCAGGCTCCCAGCTGTCAGTACAGAACCTGACATGGGACTTGAACGTATCAACCATGAGATCATGACCTGAGCAGAGTCAACATTTAACCAACTGAGACACCCAGGTGCCCTGATAGCTCATCTTTAATAAAGTTGCTGGTGATCCTTAAGTCCCTTCCAGGTATGACATAGCTATATATTTTTGCATGGGTAAATTGGGTTCATTTAAAGAGGCCTGAACGGAATCAACTCTTTTAAACAGAGGTATCACCAGTATCTAAGGTGAAAAGATAAAAATGAAAACCTCTCTAGATCTATAAAGAATCAAGAATGAGGATGGGTACATCAGTGGAGAGATTATAGACATGCCAGGTGGCCACAGAGCTGTAGATAATACAAAATATGCCCTGTCATCAAGAACATTTGGGAAAATGAAGGAAAATAGTATCTGGACCCAGAGTTGAGACAGTAGACATATGAGTATTGGTAAAAACAGCAATGTAGGAGGGAAATTGTGAGGACAAATTCTTATCTTACTTTGTGTATATATGACCTCTTCTGTAGTTTTGTCTATGTTTGGCCCGGCTCAAGATGATTGCTCTGATACGTGTTTGCAGCATTTGTATGTCAGTTCATTTTACAGGGCCACAGACATTTATATCTGACTTTTGTTCTCTCTTGAAGCAGCATTATGAACTAGCAGTATGCATTTCCAATCGGATGCTGAAAGTACCAATCTATCTGGTTCTTTCCTTCTTATCCATCAGGTTTCTTCTCTGTATGAAAATCCATCATTTGTTCCCTTTTTCTAATACTTTCTTCTCATATAATCTTTGTTCAGAAAAAAAGAAGTGCCACATTCCTTATTTAATTCACTATAATTATGAAAACATAACTGTAATAAGATAACAAATAGTCTATTTTTGGTTTTATGAATAATAAAACTTGTATTCTTTAATCAATTGAATAAAAATTGAGTTGAGACATGATTAGGTAAGTCCCAGGAATTAAAATTGTGTGTTTTTTCAAATGGCAAATTCAATTTTAAAAAATATGCTATACTTGGAGAAAAATGACTTTATTGTTTTCCAGAAGTTTTCAGATTGCATTAATTTTTATGTTTTTTGTTTTTGGATGAGGAAAATGGAACTTCATTGGATTCATTGTGGATAGTTGCTAAAGAGGTTAAATTATTTGCCTTACCCAAACAGCTATGTTTTGGCTTTAGTTTCCAAAATATACATCACCCACTAGGTATTTCAGTGACAGATTGCTGAAGATAAAACATATTAGTTCAAAGTTTTCAGTCTATTTGCCTCTCTGAAAATGAAATACTATTGCAGTGATTTTCAACCGTATCCCACACTCTTCAAAATGCTAATGTGAATTCTAGAACTTAGGCATAATATGAAAAGTTTGCCATTTGAAATGGGTTTAGGTCAGAAATTAGCTTCAGTTTATAATTTCTATTCAGGGAGTTTTTCACAAAAGGCCAAGCACTTTTGGTCCCTCTTTTTTTTTTCCCTCCTCCCTTCCTTCCTCCTTTCCTTCCTCCTTTTCTTCCTTCCTTCCCTCCTATTTTCCTTTATCCTTTTGTCCTTTCTTTCCTTCTCTTCACTTCTAAATTTGTTTCCCAGATTTTTCAATTTAGTAGAACTAATTTTTTCAATTAATAGAACTCTACTAATTAGACTTTGACACTTGGTTAAGATCATATTTTCCAAGTGTTTCCAAAAATAACATATCCTAATATCATCAGACTATACCCATTTGTGACTTAGAAGTCTTCCCTCAAATTTAGTACATCTTACACCCCAGTGCCTGCTGAATTTTTCTAAAGTATCAGTCACTTTCTTGACCACTCATCTTTAAAGAATTTGTAGATTTTTCTTTGCCTTTTAAACTAAGTCCTATTTCCTTGGTCTCATTAATTTTGGGTTGATTAATTTGAAGGACCTTAAAGATAGGGCAACAGAACTTTAGTACTTGTGGAACATACTTCTACATTTTAGTAGAACCTGGGGTTGAATATACGTATTATGTTCATTTCTCCTGACCACCAGTATCTGTGAAGCAAGTTAAACAACATTCCTTGTTGAAAAGTATGTAGACAGCAGCTTGGAAATGGAAAGACCAAGAAAGTAGGGGAAGTCATTATGGCAAAGTTAATGGCTTAAGTGGCTTTTGGAGACAGTTATAATTCTTGGAGCACTGTTTTAGCAAACTGGAGGAGAGGTTGAAAATCATTTCTTTTAAAAAAAATTTTTTTTTTAACATTTGCTTATTTTTGAGAGACAGAGCATGAGCAGGGGAAGGGCAGAGAGAGAAGGAGACACAGAATCCAAAGCAAGCTCCATGCTTTGAGCTATCAGCACAGAGCCTGATGCGGGCCAGAATCCACGGACTGTGAGATCATGACCTGAGCCAAAGTCACACGCTCAACCAACTGAGACGCCCAAGTGCCCCGAAAATCATTTCTTTCTGCTTTTCTTCTGGAAGTCCATGTGCTAAATTCTTCATCAAGTATCTCTATTAACCTTCACAACAAGCTTATGGAGAAGGTACCCTTACAGCCCTTTTAATGTATGGTGAAAACAAAATTAAACACTTGCTATGGTCAAACAGAAAGTGGTAAGGGTTGAATTCAAAGCAAGGCAGTCTAACTTGAGAGACTAAATGGGTACTCTGTGTAACTAGAGAGGGCTACAAAAGAACTCCCCACCTGGACAGGATATGGATTTGGTTATAATATGCATATGAGTTTTGGAAACTGATAGGATTTGGAAGCTTTTTCTGATATTCTTCCCTTTTTCTGCTCAAAGGCTAACCAAGAAAAATTTTAGATCCTTATATCTGGAAAAGATCTTAGAAATTATTCAGGAAACTGAGGCACAGAGCAGTTTAATGATTAGCCAGAGTCACCAAGTCAATTGTTGAAGAGTTAATACTAATTAAATGGTTTTTTTTTTGGACCCTCTTTCCGCTCCTTTCACCTATTTGAGTGTTGTATACTTTAAGTGCCACATGGCACAGGAAAAGAACGTAATGGAAAAAGTTTTTAGAAGGGAGCAAGGTCAGGGCTGGCTCAGCTGGGGAAGTAGTGAGTTGTGAACATAACCTTGAAGAATAGGTGGAATATATATTTTAAAAAGGGGGAAAATAGGATTTCCAAGTGAGAGAAAGTTTCTTTTTCTCACTACTCTGTCCATAGATTTATAATACAATCATTAATACCATCTATAAATTTCTATTTCCCATAACCTTGTTTGATTTTTGTCACTACCTGGAAGACTCGTACTCTTTTTGTCAATTCAAATCCTGTCTCCTAAGTTCTACCTCTATGCTCTGCACCATGAAACCCTGCCCAGGCCAATTTAACCCCTAAATGGTTCTTTTTCTTCTCTGGAATTCTTTTAATCCTCATGGTCAAAACTGACAGAATTCTGTCTTGGCATTACTATTTACATTAACTCCCCAGTTGTGCAATGTATATGATTCTTCTCCACTTAGACTTGGAGGTAAGAATTCTCCTGTCTATCTTTCTTGTTTCTTCAGAAATTTTTATTTATATTTTTACAAACCATTTATTGAGTGGCTCCTAGAAGTCAGGCAATAAGCTGGGTGCTGAATACACAAAGACAGATCAGGTCCCAAACTGGCCCTCAATGAGGGTGCAGAGAAATGAAAGGGATGAAAATGCAAACAAATGCTTATAATTTAATTATGACATTTTAATTTTATTATGGAGATATATATGGCCCAGATATAGCAAAGAGAACAAATGAGAATCTAGTCAATTCTATTATTTTCTATAACTCTATTGTTCAAGATATGTTGGGTCATAATAAATAAGATAGATGCAAGTGATTTACATTGGGACTATGAGTATGTGTGGCTCTATATCAACTCAACAAAGTATAGCACTGGAAGAATTTCTTTCTTTCTTTCTTTCTTTCTTTCTTTCTTTCTTTCTTTCTTTCTTTCGAGAGTGTGTGATTGAGCAGGAGAGGGGTAGAGGGAGAAGGAGATAGAGAATCTTAAGCAGGCTCTACAACTGGGTGTGGATCTTATGACAGTGACCTGAACCGAAATCAAGAATCAGACACTCAACTTACTGAACCACTCAGGTGCCCCTGAAAGACTATCTGAATAGTGCTCATAAAATTATAAAATTTGTCCTGCTGAAACTAATAAATTTTTTTCATTTCTCTAGTTTCAGTCCTCTTGAGTCTCTCTGAAGCTGAAAAGGTCCCAATCAGTCTTTCAAAGGTCCATTAGTTTAAATATAGATTTAAATATATTACTTTAATATTAGTCTAAATATATTAGTCTATATTAGTTTAAATATAGATTTCCATAGTTGGAAAAGGCTGAGAATGAGCCCCAGCTCACTTTTATTCAGATCAGTAAATAGATCTATTTACTTTTCCTAAAGAAACCATAAACAAAAGATATTTTTTCCTCTCCATTTACACTAGGGTAGTGAGAAGAGAGTGAGGAATCCATTCAGGCACACTTGGGCTCAAACTTGAAAGCAGGGGCAAAGTTCTGGTCACACAGTAAATGTTTAATAAACTTTTGGTCAGTGAATGCTCTTAACGCATGTGCCCCTAAGAACTCCCTCCTAGATTATAATTTTTAAAAAGGCTATCAGTTCTCAACTCTCTGGTTTAAGAGTGCCAATGCTTGCAGGTTTAACCTCTATTCTAAAGTAGCTTGCAGAACATGCTCAAATGTATTGGCACAAGGATGAGCTTTGTATTCTAGGAAGCTGCCTGCACGGAGTGTCATAGAGGTTGGAGAAATCAGATTTGTAAAAGGGAACAGGAAGCTGCCAGCCCTGGAGAGATTTCAGAACCACCCACAGTTGGCTTCCAATGGCTATATAGGGCATTGGAGGGTAAGGAGGGACAGAGAAAGATCATCTAACTACACAAACCGTGTCCATAAATGGCCCATGGAACAGACTCTTTCCTCTACTCTGGGATTATAGAGGCTCATGGAAAAAGAATAATCAGATCCCTCTGTTATTAGTTGCTAAAGGAACCATCAGCATGGGTGTAGTGTATAAATATCATAATTATGGATAGATAATAATGCACAGGACATTGTGAAAGGAAGTCATTTCTGTACTTCCTAGAGTTTTCTAAACTCAATATTTTGATTAATAAACATAGCCACCATGGAAATATGTGAATATATTAACTTAATACTGGAAGAGGATATAAACAAAATTAAGATCTGAGAGAAACACTTGCAAACTTCCTAAATGTTATATATTGGAATTTTGGGGTAGGGTCTTCAGGGTGGCTCAGTCGTTTGAGCATCCAGCTTCAGATCAGGTTGTGATCTCACGGTTTGTGAGTTCCAGGCCCATGTTGGGCTCTGTGCTGACAGCTCAGAGCCTGGAGCCTGCCTCAGACTCTGTGTCTCCTCTCTCTCTGCCCCTCTCTCTATCAAAAATAAATAAACAAGAAGTCTAAAGAACTAAGCTCAGAATGGAGGAAAAACCAAGGGAGACTGGGTGGCTACAGCTGGCACTGGTGGACCCTGGACGTCCCACCAGCAGTCCTGCCATTACTGGGCCTGTCATGGGTCACCATTACTGCTTCCTCTCAGATCACTTACTGCCTCTTGACGCTGGACTCTGCTGCTGCCAGAGCCACAACTGAAATGAATTCTGTACTGTTCCCTCTTCTTTGCCTCTCATTCCAGGGCTAAACTCATAAGGAGCATTCATTTGGATGAGCATAGATGCTATAGTTGCAGGGAGCTCAGAGAGAGGTGAGCACTCCTCCCCCTTCATCCTTCAGATAGAGAAGCAGGGCCCCACTGCTCATCAGTCTTGGCATTTCCTGAAATAGGAATGTTGTCTGGATGCTGATTAGTCAGCTATTGTCCTTCCAATCTTTGTTTAGTGGCGCTGGAGCTGGGACTCTGCAAGCCATATTACTCCATGGCCAGCAACTCCTGACAGATTCTGCTTATTAGCGGGGGCCACTCCAGGAGACTAGAAGACGAAGACTAAGAGAGGGAGAAAGGGCTGTTCCTTCCTCTTTTGCTCCATACTCCCATCAGGGTCACCCCAGAAATGGTTATTCAACTTGATGGGGACAGTCGATTCCAGTCTTGAGTTTTCTCCTACACTCTAGGAATCAGCCTCCTAACTGCTTGCCTCCTGCCCTAAGATACCAGCCCCAATCAGCCAGTGTTCCCTCCTTAGTAATCTGGGACTTAGCTTAGTGGGGACCCACTTCTGAGCTACTAAAGCACCAGGAGGGCTACACCTCCTGCTAAAATATCTGGATTTCAATTCTCAGGACCGTTTCACTAAGCTTCCAGGTAGCACTAACCCAACCTCTTCTCTTTGTTTCCCTAACTGCAGGGCTGGCAGATGCCCCCTGTAACTACTATGTCTGTGCTGACTCAGTTGTCTCCTTTGCCTTTTCAGTTGTCTGCTACCCATTCATCTGATGCCCCAAATCCTCACATTAAATTCTTTCCATTAACAAAAATACCATAGTTCTTGGCTTTTATTTCCTTGTTGTTTTCATTGGTTTTGGGATCCTGAATACTCTAGCATCCAAAATGACTAATGTCCTTTAGAGCCCATATGTATAAGTAATTTGGTATTTCTGGAGCATAAAGGATGAGAGTGAACACAGTGAAGCTGTGTGAAACACAGTGAAGCTGGAGACTCAGAATAGTCAGGTGATGGAGAAATTGTGTGACCTCTAAGAAGTTTGTCCTTCATTCTATCAGTAGCAGACATTTCCAATAGACAAGTGGCAGTTGGATTTGTTTGCTAGCATAACAACTCAGGTAGCGCATGGTGGAATGCATTGGGGAGGGTTGAGTTTAAAGAGAATAGTATGAGAGCATTGCAGAAGTACTAAAACTATTGAAACAAAAACATAACTGGTTTGAATGACCAGAAGTTTATTCATCGAGAAAGGAAATATTGGAGGAGGAACAGACTTGAGGGTTAAAATGGGGTGATCAGTTTTGGACATGTCGAGTTTCAGGTGCTTGTGGGAGACCTGGTGGATGCATCTGAGAATTGGAGATATAAATTTGTGGGTGTTTAGCTTATAAGTGGGAGTTGAAGTAATTTAGTGAGATGATAGAGAGTGGAAATACCCTGCTACTCATCAATGGGGCCAAGGTGTGCTAGACTGGAGTGTCTGAAGTATACTGGAGTATGCAGGTCAATGCTATAGGACATGAACTATGTCTAAGCAGCCTTCCCAGGGCCTTGAGGAGAAGAAAGAGCAAGAGAAGAGTCTGTAACAAAGACTTTTATGAGCCAGCAGAACCAAGTCACTGGATAAGACCAAAGGGTAGGGGTGGGGGATAAAAATTGGGAAAGAAGTCAAAACTGAGCACTAGAAGCAACTGGAATAGAACCAGACCAAGGCTGAAAAGTACTCACTGGATTTTGCAATTAATGGATAACTGCTGACCTTAGAGAACACAGATTTGGAGTAGCAACCATGCAAAACTCAGTGGGTAGAAGATAGAATGGTAAGAGAGCAAGTTGAGTTAACGGGGTAGACCAACTGCTTGTAGGGAGAAACTGTGAGGGCAAGAGAGTTAGAGCAGGGTAATTGGAGGCTTTTAGTTTTGCACGTTGTCAGAGGTGAGTGAATTAAGCTTATTTACCTGCTGACAAAAAATAGGTGAAGAGGAAACTGTTGAAGACATAAAAGGAAAACTGAGAAAAATATGTAGGTGGAATTGAGGTTCAGAGCTCAGATAAATGTATTATGTTTGTGCGTGTGCGTGTGTGTGTGTGTGTGTGTGTGTGTGTGCGCATGTGTGTGACAAGGGAAAGAAGATAAGGAAGGAAAAAAAAGGCAGGTAATTTTGTAGCTAAGGAGTGGCAAGTAGTTGAAGACACTCAAGCCTGATAGCCTCATCTCTGAAATTGCAATCTTGGATGGAGATTGGTAGCAGGCAAGGTATGGCAATTACAAGATTGTAAAGAGGAAAAGAAAAGCAATAGAAAAGGATTTTTATATAGTGATTAGAGCACAGTTGAGTCATTAAAAAAAAAGTCTATCTAGAAAAAAAATGCCAACTGATCAGGATCTTAAATTTTTGTTTCTGTTCTTCTCTTTGAAATAAAGGTTAAGTTAATGAATATTACAGCCCCAGAGGAAATGTAAATTTCATTCTTCAATCTTATGCTGACACAGCATTCCTTTCCAAAAGAGGGAGGTGGCCAATGTGAGGGATGCCCCATAGTTTGGGAGGAGACCTGCTGTGGAAAGCTCTAGACAAATGTGAATTTGAGTTCAGAAAAATGATGCATATCTGTACTCTTGACAGAGGACAACAGAAGTTGACTGGCTACTCTGAGAGAGGCCATGAGGGAGGCAGGCCAGAGTCATGAGAAGTTTAATTTTGATGTAAGCAGAGACCTCAGTGCAGAGAAGAGTAAATAGTAGTAGACAGCACGAGGGTGGGTAGCCTGGGGCTGAGTTAATGGGAGAACACATGGACCCCTCTTGCTGATGGGACAGAGCATATGGTTATCACCTTTCCAGTTCCCTTCTCTGTAGCTGTCCTGTGTTCCTGTTCTCAGAGTTTTTCAAATAAGGTTTTAGTCTTAGTATCCTTACAATTACCCTCCATCACCTGAGCTATAAGGATGGTCTTTATTGTAAAAGTCCAAAAGAACCTGCTTAACATGGATGTCTTAAAAAAGGGAGAACACATTTTGATATAAAAACAAAAGTAATCTACTACATAAATTTATCAAGTCCTCTCTCCTAGCCAGAAGATATGCTCTTTGAGCAGGATTATATGTAGTAAATTCATTTGCCAAGACAGAATTGCTACACATAAAAATACTTTTTTGCCTCACATCCGCCTTCTTAAATGCATTTGCTCCAATAAGAATATACCTTCTGGATTTTGAATAAAATAAGAAGTTGATAAATCAGATAATTTGGGAGTTACCTATCCCACAAATCTTTATGATGACCTTAACCTATCTCTTTTATAAGCTCAGTTATGACCGACTTTTGTCTCCTTAATCCTAGCATAGTGTTAACACATGATTGAAAATTAACTTAAATATTGTTCTCACTTGTGTAACATTTCCATATCTGTATTTTGATAAGAAACAAATGCTTAGTAGAAAATAAACAGAGTCAGGCAACTAAAATGTGTGGACTTATCTTACACCCTGGCTACTCTAGATTGAATGGCATGCTCTCCCTTCTCAAGGAGCTTACAGTCTAGTGGAGGAAACAAAAATGCAAAATAAGTTCAATATAATGTGACAACTGCTAGGATGTAGACTGGTGCAAAGCACTAAGAATCATGGAGGAGAGAGTGACTTTGAGGTAAGAGAGAAAAAGAGAAATAAAGGAGATTTTAATTGACCACACTATTGCTGTTTGGCAGGGGTGCTTTGAGTTGCAAGATATTAAAATGTAAGTAGGATTGTCCCTGGCTGACAAAGATGGGGAATGAATGTGGGGGAATATAATGAGTATGGGCTAAATTTAAACTTACTCCAAGCAGAGGGAATAGCATTTTTAAAACAGTGAAAATGTGAAAAATCATTTGCATTCAGGAACTAGAAGTAGTTTGGTATATGTATCAGTTACCTTTAGTCACAGTAAAGCTGTGTAACAAATCATTCCCAATCCAGTGGCTTAAACAACAACCATTTATTATTTATCATGAATCTAATCCAGTGGCTTAAACAGCAGACATTTATTATTTATCAGGAATCTATGGATAGGCTGGGTGGGTCTGGGTGCATTCTGCTAACCTAAATTTTTTTTAATGTTTATTTTTTGCTTTTGAGAGAGAGAGAGAGAGAGACAGAGAGAGTTCATGTATGTGAGTGGGGCGGAGCAGAAAGAGAGGGAGACACAGAATCTGAAGTAGGCAGGCTCCAGGCTCTGAGCTGTCGGCACAGAGTCTGACACGGGGCTCAAACTTCCGAACTGAACCGTGAGCTCATGAGCTGAGCTGAAGTCGGACGCTTAACTGACTGAGCCTCCCAGGCGCCTCTGAATTCTGCCCATCTAAGCAGGGCTCACCCTTATATCTGTGATAACTGTCTTGTAGCTAGGAGTTAACTGGTCTAAGATGGCCTCGGCCAGGATGACATATCTGCATTATGTGAAATCTCACCCTCTGCCAGACTGGCCTGGGCTTGTTTTTGTGACAGAGGCAGTATTAGAACAAAAGCCACATAAGGCCCTCTGAGGACTACCCAAGGAACCAGCACATCATCCACGTTCTATAAGGCAATGTATTCACCAGGCCAGTGCAGATTCAAGGAGTGGGAATGTCAGCAGGTGCTACACAGTCACAGAGCAGAGTGTGGAAAGGTAGGAAACTGGGTCATTTTTGCTATCAATATATGTCATTGCGTAGGAACGGAAAGGTGGTGGGAGATGAGTCTGGAAAGCTCACATACCCTAGGCTTTGTAAATGGAGGTAAGAAATGTGAACGGAGGGTCAAACGAGACTTGGAAAGATTGGAGGGAGAGCAGTAATAGGATACTTTCTCACTTTAGGAAAATAACTCTGGCAACAATAAAGAGGATGGATTGGAGAGATCAGACCTTTTCCTTGTAAACAAATATCTGAGATGGAACTCTGCATAGTTCTCTATTTATTTATATCCCACCTCATTCCAAAAAAGATATGATGCTGCAACCCTTCCATAGTTGCTATCAAAAATATATGTATTTATGCCCTGTCCACTTCTAAAAAGAATTTGAAGCAGCTCTAGTTGAATTCTGCCCAAAGGCCATCTTAGAAGTATGTCGCTGTCTGTATTAACTGAGCTACCAGTAAATGAAGCTCCCAGAGCTTCTAGCCAAAGAATATTCCTGGAGGTGAAATAAACAGAGGTGAATTTGGCTGCTTGAAAACACATGTAAGCTCTTTATTTAGAACTCTGATTCCATGGTGGCTGAAGAGAAAGAAAGGTATGGCAGGCAGGGTGAGTTCAAAAAGAATAGTTACCATTCCAGTCATCTTAGGAAACACTGCAGTAATTTCTGGTTAGCAAACACAAAAATAGGATGGTAAAACTGATAGCCTGCTTGTAGAACAAAGCTGAAATAACCGAAAAGACTGCGGAGATTTAACAAGTAACTGACAAAGTTAAAGTTGCTTTTCAGCCTGTCGCTAGCCTTGGAAATTGAAACAGTCTATTTTGCTTTCACCCTTACATTTGCACATGAAAGCAAAATCAAGTAGAAATGAGGGTGAGGTGCATAGGATTTTCATAGGAGTTTATTCCTGAAACTCAATGGGTTTTATTTTTTAATAACCAAGAGGGAAAATTCATTTCTTAGGTTCAGCGTCTGTCAATGTAGTAAATCCTTTAGTTTCAAGATTAAGAACCTTGATCCTACTGTTTTCATTCACGTTATATACTTTAATTGAAGACATGTCGTGCAGCTGTGTGCTAAATGCTGGGGCTGCAGAGATGAGTTAGATATGATTCTTGTTCTTCAGCTACTCGTGGGTAGACAACACGGGAACAAGATGAAAGGGCCACAGATCTTGTTAAGTGCTAGTACCTAAAAATGCTGTGAGGCCATATGAAAGAGGGCCAAAACCCTTGGTTTCTCTGTATTATTGCCCTTTTTCTCATGGTTCATATTTCTGGGAAAAGAGACAAAAGAGAACTGTGTTCTTGCTTGCTGTATACTAACCTGTCCCGAGGTTCATTTAATCATGCATGGAGTTCTGTTACCTGGACGATAGGCTTTGCCTCTAGCAGCTACTAACAGGTAGACTTCTTTCATCCAAAATGTTCCCAGAGAGCTTGCAACACTGCATGGTGCAGATATACGATTTAGATGTTTGTCTTCTTATTTACAGAGATGAGGCTAACAGCTACCATACCAGAAGCCCCCCACTGCCTGGTGCAACCCAGTTCACGCCTGCTATCACAGAGGGTTTATAATAACACCTCCCTCAAAAGAGTACTAGTTTGGATGATAAATTATATGGTCACCATATTAATTCTAATGACAGATCCTCAGTTAAACCTGAGTAACCGAGCTGGGTTTTTCCAGCAGTGATTCTTTTTTGTGGGTTCCAAGTTATCCATACTCTCTTGCACATGCCTTTTTTTGGTCAGGGGTGTGAACTTTCATGATGTCTGGCCTAGTTTAAGAGTGTCATTTGTGGTTGTGCAACCAGGTTTTTCTCGGGGCAGAGGTGGCTACTCTGCGTGGAGATCATGGTCATGGGGGACCCATCAGTCCCCTGCAAGAGGAAAGCTGGCTCCAGTAACTGCTTGATAATTGCAATGTTGACAAAGGGGAGGAGAGACATTCCCTCAATACACTTTGCACCTGAATGAAAAGTCACACACGGATCTTAAAATTTCACCACTATGTTATTTTAATACTTGCATATTTGCTAACTACTTGTTATGCATCCCCAAAATGCTGAAAATAAAGGTTTCAAAGAGAATTTTAAAAGGTACTAGCACAAAACCTTTTTTGTTGTGTGTTTGTGTGTGTGTGTGTGTGTGTGTGTGTGTGTGTTGTGAGGGTGTGTGGGCAGAGATTGTGGCCTCTGTTTTCTTTTTCTGTCACAAATAATGCATCAATTTTTCATGTAAATTAATGGCTCTACAATGAACTATCCTTGGGTACTTTACAAATTGGATGTGGCTCAACCATTTTTTGTTTAGTAAGCGTTTATAGCTTGGATTTCTATGATAATTACTATTTGGTATGGGCCTAGTTTGAGTTCTATTATCACACGAACTACTGGAAAGAAAGACTCTGGCCTTTAGAACAGTTTCAGTCCAAGCTTAGCCAGTCTATAATTGTGTCACCTGGAATAGGTTGCTTATCTTTTCAGAGCTCAGTTGTATCATTTGTCAAATGGAGATATTAAGGTCTAGCTGCTTTGTTGTTGAGAGGACTGTAATAGGGTTTGATGTCTAGTAGATGCTCAGCGAATGCTAATTTCTTTCTCTTTGCACCCCACAAAAGAAAATATCTCTCCTAACCTTGCACTCTACAATTTTATGGATTTTATCTTACTCCCATGAAACTACCTATAATAAATTTTTTTTTTACTATAAATATCCTTAGCTAATATAATTATCCTTGGAGGAATGACACCAATGCTTCTCAGACTTCGGATTTTGGGGGCTCTTTTCTAAAGCAAATGAAGATATCTATCTTAAGGAAATAAAAAACTGGTAGGCTACTTTCTTTTTGTATACATAAAGTATATTGAGTTTAACATTTTTTAACTTTTTAAAGAATGTTTGTATTTATTTTTTAAAGAGAGTGAGAGAGAGAGAGAGACAGAAGGAAAGAGTGAACTGGGGAGGGGCAGAGAGAGAGGGAGACAGATGAGCTGAAGCAGGCTCTGTACTGACAGCAGAGAGCCTGACATGGGGCTCGAACCCACGAACCATGAGATCATGATCCGAGCTGCAGTTGACGCTTAACTGACTGAGCCACCCAGGTGCCCCTGAATTTAACATTTTGAAATTAACTTAAACATAACTTTCTAAAATTAGCTGAAATTATTTTTTATAAAATTTTCTAAAGCACATAAAAAGGTAAGTTGCTCTAGTAATAAAGAATCGTGGTCCACATTAAAATAATAGAACCTGGCACCCTGTTCTGGAAGAAATACACGGCAACAAGATTCAGAAGAATGAACTTGGGGAGCATGTCCGAAAGGGGAAATTCTTTAGAGGACATATATCTATTATAAGACGCTTATGATAAAAGTCAAATGCTTTTTTAAAATGCCATTTAGAGGAACAAATATGTCCCCTGCTGGGAGGACACACCCTCCATAGTAAGCACATTGGAAAGATATTTGATGACGGCTGGAAAAGGGACAAGTATGCATGGAGGTGTTGGAGGTGGAAAAGCAACACAGAAAAAAAACCAGTGGGGGTGTTTTACATGGGACAGAAAGGTAGGGCTGCACGTCAAAAGGAGGTTTTGAAGGGGGAAACATGTGATGATACCAATTTGAACAGGGAGACTATATCATGAAAATATCTTCTAGCTGTTTGTGCAAATGTCACCCTTGCAGGGAAGAAAATGAGTATCCATTGTGAAATCATGCTCTCAAACTTCTGTACTGTTGGCCTATCACCTTTTTCTTTTTTCTCCAAAGTACTAACCACTTTTTAAAATGCTATACAATTCAACTAATTTTGTGTATTATCTATCTTCCCTTGCTAAAATGAAGGAGGCAGGTATATCTGTCTGTGTAAAGAATAACATATTAGTTATTATGCCTGACCCATCAAATGCAATTGTAATAAGCCATGTTTATGATTTTTACCTTGCAAAGACTTCAAGAATTTTTTAGAGTATGTGCTAAAATTTTAAGGGAATAAAAGGGAAGTGATCAGCTCCTATTTTTGAGCAAGGGGGTGATCTTCACAATGTAAAGGTTAGAAGAAATAAAAGGATTGTGAAAGAATACAATGAACAATAGTATGCCAACCAATTAAATAATCTAGATGAAATGGACAAATTCTTAGAAAGATATAAACAACTAAAAGTAACTGAAAAGAAAATAGAAAATCTGAATAATAACAAGTGAAGAGAGTATATCAGCAATTGGTAAACTTCCAACATAGAAAAGTTTGGGACCAGTCAGTTTCACTGGTGAATTGTACCATTTGAAGAATAATTAACACTAATCTTTTTCAAAGTTTTCAAAAAGTGAAATCCTTTTCAGACTCTTCCCCAAACTTCCAAGCTCATTCTATGAGACTGGTATTACCATGATACCAAAGCCAGAAAAACAAATCACAAGAAAACTTCAGGCCAATATCCCTCATGAATAAAGATGCAAATCAAAACCAAAATGAGATACTGCTTCACACTCACTAGGATGGCTATAATAATTTTAAGAGAGGCAGTGTGGTTGTTCCTCAAAAAGTTAAACAAAGGATTACTATATGACCCAGCATCCTACTCCTAGTTGTATACCCAAGAGAACTGAAAAGAGACTCAAACAGATAGTTGTATACCACTGTTGTTTATTTACTTATTTAAATTTTTATATCAATTTTTTAAAGCATTATTCATAATAGTAAAAAATGGAAACAACCCAAATGTCCACCAATTTATGGACACTAATGACTAAACAAAATGTCATATATTCATACAGTGAAATATTCCGTTATAAAAAGGAATGGGCTACTGACACATACTATAACATGAGTGAACCTGAAAACATCATGCTAAGTGAAAGAAGTTGGACACAAAAGCCCACATACAATTGTACAATTCCATTTATATGAAATGTTCAGAATAAGCAAATCCAGAGAAAGCAGATTAGTGATTACCCGTGTTGGTAGGGAGTGGGGACAGGAAGTGACTTCTAAATAGGTATGAGGTTTCTTTTTGGGATGATGAGAATGTTCTGGAATTAAATAGTAGCGATTGTTTCACATGCTGTCAGTGTACCAAAAGCCACTAGATTGTATACTTTAAAATGGTTACAATGTTAAATTTTATGTTAGGTGAACTTTACCTCAATAAAAAACCCCACAAGGCTGATAGGGAAATAGAGTTGAGATACAACACTCATAAACTTTTCAGTGACACATAAAAACAGGTAGGAATGTAATTTAAAACAGAGACAATAATCTAGTAAAATTGGTATCACAGCTTTACACATGTTAAATGATTAAGGAATGAATAAATACTACGGTACACATGGTAATTTACCTTGAAAAATACCTGAGGTTTGCATGTAGGAGTGGGTGCTTACATTCCCACTAGGCTTGCCTGCTTTGGCTCTACACCCACTACCATACATGTGCCAGAGGAAGAAAACAAAAGAATAAGAGACAAAAAAGAAAAATACAAAACAAGCTGAGAGGAAATGGGAATATTAGAGTTTAAGGCAGGAGCCATAAGTCCATCAGAAGGCTTAGAGCTGGAGAGTTTTGGGGTAGTGGTGACAGAAGAATCATTTGAAATCAAAAGGAAGCTTATAACACCAGATGTGGATGGGAGGATGTGGTAGGCCATGTGTGTGTGGATGCATTTTACATATTCCTACACAGCTCCATTCATTTGGGTGCAGTTTTCTGCATTCATCTAATGGTTCCAGTTGGAACAAATTTAGATTTTTAAAACATGCATTAAAGTAGAACTGACTACATTATAACAGTCTTTCATATAGTTATGAGTTTTTTATATTACCATAAAAATCAACAAATTCTTAAAGATTAGCTTTGGTGGAGAATCTTAAGCCATATTAATAAGGTTTTCACATTCTGTTACATTAAAATTCATGGCCTATCTTGTACTTTGAATAGATTGTTTACCCATGCATGATATTATAATATCATCTTTTGGCCACTTGGAAAGTATTGGTTCACTGAGTTACTAGCAAAATGAATCCAACTATATTTTTTTAAAAAGGATTGTATTTCATAAGTAGAATTTTCCTAGGTGGAAGTTTCCTTCAACATATAAAAATAAATCAACATAATACACCATATTAATAGAATAAAGGACAAAAAATGCATGATCATTTTAGTAGACAAAGAAAAGCATTTGACAAAATCCAACACCCTCTTATACTAAAATAACATTCAACAAATAAGAAATAGAAAGAAATTTTCCCAACTTGATAGAGGACATCTACAAAAACCCACAGGTAACATTATCCTTAATGGTAAAAAACTGAAAACTTCCCCCCCAAATCAGGAACAGAGTAAATATGTCTCTCTTACCATTTCAGCATTCAACATGCAATTCAACATTGTACTAGAGATTTAGCCATCATAATTAAGTAAGAAAGGGAAATAAAGGGTATCCAAATTGGAAAGAAGAAGTAAAACTATCTGTATTTGTAGAAGACATGATCTTACATATGGAAAATCCTAGGAAAATATGAAAGAAAAAAATTATCAGAGCTAATAAACAAGTTCAACAAGGTTTCAGCATACAATACAATTATGCAATTATGCAATTAGTTATATTTCTATATACTAGCAATAAACAATCTGAAATAAATTTTTAAAAATTCCATTTAGGATAGCATCAAAAAGAATGAAATTGTTACAAATAAACAAAAGGAGTTCAAGATTTGTACTCTGATAACTACAAAATGTCATTGAAAGAAATTAAAGACTTAATAAATGGAAAGGCATCCTATGTTCAAGGACTGAAAGACTTGACATTGTTAACATGGCAACATCCCCCAAATTTGGGGCAAAACTACATAGTCAATGCAGTTCCAGCTTTCTTTCCTTTCCTTTCCTTTCCTTTCCTTTCCTTTCCTTTCCTTTCTTTTCCTTTCCTTTCCTTTCCTTTTTTTTTCTTTCTTTCTTTCTTTCTTTCTTTCTTTCTTTCTTTCTTTGCAGAAACGGACAAGCTGATCCAAGAATTCAGGGAAAAATGGAAGAGACCCAGATAGCCTAAACAACCTTAAAAAAGAACAAAGATGAAGGATTCATCTTATCAATTTCAAAACTTACTACAAAGCTATAATATTCAAAACAGTATAGTAGGGCACTAGAAGAGAATTGAAAGTGCAGGAATAAATTTCACATTTATAGTCCATTGATTTTCTTTTTTTCTAAGTTCATTTATTTATTTTGAGAAAGAGAAAAAGGGCACAAGCAGGGGAGGAGCAGAGAGAGAAGGAGAGAGACATAATCCCTAGCAGGCTCCTCACAGTAAGTGCAGAACCTGATGCAGGGCTTGAACTTAAAAACTGAGAGATCATGACCTGAGTTGAAATCAAGAGTCTGACATTTAACCCCCCTATAATCAACTGATTTTCAACAATTTTCCAAGAATATTCAATGCAGAAAGAATAGCCTTTTTAACAAATGGTGCTGGTACCATTAGCTATCCATGGGCAAAAGAAAAAAGTTGGACCCCTACCTCACACAATACACAAAAATTAACTCCAAATGGATAAAAGATCTAAATTTAAGGGCAAAATATAAAACTCTTAGGAGAAAATATAGACATAAGCCTTTGTAACCTTGGGTTAGGCAATGATTTCTTACATATGACACACCAAAAGCACAAGAACAACATAAAGAAATAAATAAATAGAAATTCATCAGGCGTAAACATTTTTGTGCTTCAAAAAGCTATTAAAAAAGTTAAAAGGCAATCCATAGAATGGGAGAATATATTTGCAAATCATACATGTGATAAGGAACTAGCATCCAGAATATAAAAGACCTCTTGCAACTCAACAATAAAAACGTAAATATTGCAATTGAAAAACGGGCAAATACTTTGAATAGTCATTCTTCAAAGATGGTATACAAATGGTCAAATAAGCACATTAAGAGATGCTCAACAGCAGTAGTCATTATGGAAATACAAATCAAAACCACAATGAGATACCACTACGCACCATCACACTATAATAATAAGTGGCTATAATCAAAACGTTGAAAAATAACAAGTATTGGCTAAAATGCGGAGAAACTGGAGCCTTCTTCCATGCTGGTGAGAATGTAAAATGGTACAACTGCCTTCAAAAACAACTCCTCAAAAGATTAAACAGAGTAACCCTGTGATCGATCAATTCCACTCATATATGTGTACATCCAAGAGAAATAAAAACATATGTCCATACAAAAACTTGTATGCAAATGCTCATAGCAGCATTATTTATAGTAGCCCCAAAGTGGAAACAACTCAAATGTCTGTCAACTGATGAATGGATAATGTATGGTACATCTATATAATATTATTTGGCAGTAAAAACAAATGAAGTAATGATACATGCTACAACCTGGATAAGCATTGAAAAGATTATGCTAAGTAAAAAAATATATTCATAGAAAGCAAATTATTAAGTGAATCTATATATACAAAGTGTGCATTATAGGCAAATCTGTAGAAATAGAAAATAGATTAATGGTTGTCTAGGGTTGAAGGTTGAAGAGGAAATGGGGAGGGACTGTTAATGGGTACAGAATTTTTTATCTGGGTGATTAAAATGTTCTGAAATTAGGAGTGCCTGGGTGGCTCGGTCGGTCGGGCATCTGACTTCGGCTCAGGTCATGATCTCACGGTCTGTGAGTTCGAGCCCTGCGTCGGGCTCTGTGCTGACAGTTCAAAACCTGGAGCCCGTTTAGGATTCTGTGTCTCCCTCTCTCTCTGCCCCTCCCCTGTTCATGCTCTGTCTCTCTCTGTCTCAAAAATAAATAAACGTTAAAAAATAATTTAAAAAAATGTTCTGAAATTAGATTCTGGGGCTTACACAATTCTGTAAATATACTAAAAGCCATTAGATTGCACACTATAAAAGAGTTAATTTTATAATATGTAAATCATATCTCAATAAACAATAAAGACTATAGTGATCTTAGGAGTTAGCAATGGATCATTTATAAATACATAATACTTTACATATCTTATTATCAACTTTTCATAAGTGGACTACACAAAAAGATCGGAGAAATAACATAGACATAGACAACGCATCTTGATTTCAATAAGTAATTTGACTTAATCATTGCTCTTTTATTTATTCACTAATTCATTTTATGCTGCAATTTCCATGTGCCTGAAGTATGTTGGCTTTTTGAGACCCATTGATCAATATGACACAATTCATCATGAACTAGCCTATTAATTAAAAACTATTTTGTAAATTAGGAAAAGGAAGCTCAGAGGGGTTAAATAACTGGCCCAACATCACACAAATAGTAAGTAACAAAGCAAGGATTTGAACTGAGTTATAGTGTTCCATGACATCACACTACTAACAGCAGCATGCTTATAGGTAAGAATAGTTAACCCTGTAATTAGGGAGAGTCACAAAGGGTTGGATAACTGTATGCAAACAATATTAATTCATGGGCTGATTTCAACCTGGGATAATACCCCCAGAGTGGTCAAAGGGTTCTTTCCATGGCAAAATTCTATTTGATAGCCTTATCAACAACATAAATGAAGACACAAAAGGCAAGCTGACCACATTTGCTGTTGACACAAAGCTGGAAGTGATAGTTGATATGCTCAAAGAAAGAATTGGGATTCAAAAAGATTTCATCAGACTGGAACTACAGGCTGATATTAATACAGGATGCAGGGAGAACTGGCTTAACAGAAATTCACATGAAAAAGACTTGGATATTTAATTGAGAGCAAGCTCAATATGATCCAAAGGTGTGAGCCAAAAAAGCTAAGGCATTCTTATCCTGCATTAAAAGAAATGTAGTGTCCAGGAAAAGGAATACAATTGTACTTCTGGTCATTGCTCTTGCCAGACATATTCTGACAAATATACTCAACATTTTTTCCAGCTGTTATTAAGAAGAGTATTGACAAAGTGGGTTGTGTTCAGAGGAGAGTGAAACTGTGTCACGTGAAGAACTGGAGATGTTCAGCTTAACATGAAGACTTGGACAGTGTGCAGTGGAGGTGAGAGAAGAAAAGTGAAATAGCTATTTTCAAAGATTTGAAGGGATATCTTAGGGCTGATGGTTAAATCTAATTCTGTTTACTCCAACAGACAGAACTAGGACCAAATGAGACAATAAAATTGCATAAATTACTTGCAAACAATTGAAATTGAGGAACATAGAATAATCTACATTCATTCAAGAAGCGTCTGGATGACCACTCATAAATTGGAGATTCTTGGAACTTCACTGAAGTTTGGACTCAAGAACCTGTAAGATCCATTTGAACTAAAAAAGCCAGTAACAATAATAATAATAATAATGATTATTATTATATCACCTAATATGTATTAGGAAAGCTACTATAGTAAATATTCTATATGCACTATTATATTTAGCCCTAAGAAGATCTTAATGAAATATTTTATTATCCCCATTTTATCACCAAGGAAACTGGGGCCTTAGACAGGCAGAGTAACTTTCCCAAGGATAAACGCCTTGTAAGTGCCAGAGCTTGCATTCAAACTCAGGGTGCAATGATTTCAGAGCCTCACATCTTAAATGCTCTTCTAAAAACATTTAATCTCTATGTTATTTAGTGAGCTATAATTGATTGTGATCGTGACATAATTTGGTCCAAATTCTGTTTGTTCAGAATGAACATATATTGGAGGGTACTGTATTGTTAGACATCTGAATAATTCAAGGTCAACAGGAACTCTTACCTTTGTGGAGAGTAAATGCTTGTCCAGTGGAATTTCAGGATTGACACGCTCAATGTTTAAAAAAGCAAACAGCTTAGCTCATATTTTCATTCTTGGATTATTTTAAATGATGCAGTGCCAGAGTACACAAAAGCAGATAGCTTGGTTTCAGATTTTCATTCCTGAATTGGGATTTCAATATGCATGCCATGCTGGCAGATGCCTATGAAAGAATGGAAGGAGTAAGGGATGGAAATTACCGTATTTACTCTTGTGTTAGGCAGGTGACTTTCCTGCAACTTGCATGGTGATTTTAATTTCCTATAAATAGTGAAACAGTGACTAAAAGATGCTCTCTAACATGTTGTTTGGAAAAACGTGTGCTTAACTTCAACTTGTAGGTACCATCACAAAGTTTATGTCTTTGAAAGAGAGAAAGGTCAACAGTGTTTGGCTTCAACAAATTATTGTCTAGTTCAGATAACTGAGGTACAGTTAAATCAGAAAGAAATTCATGCATTCATCATTCACTTTAGGAAACAGATAAATGAAATTACTATAGGTTTTGATAAGTAGAGGAAATAATATACACCTGGTACTCTCATAAAAATTAAGAATCTACTTAGATGGGGTGGCCAAGAAAGGACACTCTGAACGGGTGACTTTTCAGCTGAAGCCTGAATGATGGGAAAGAGCCTAAGGGAAGAGCACTTTAGTTAGAAGACAGAAGCTGAAAGCCTCTGCAGCTAGAAGGAGGTTAGTATATTCTGGGTACACACAGTACATGTGCTGCTGAAGTGAGCACATATTCTGGGCACACACAGGAGAGAGCAATAGTTCAGATGAGAGATGTCTAGGGCTTAGACTGGGATGATAGCAGTGGAAATTGAGACAAGTGAGTAATCTAGAGGCATATTTTGGAAATTGAAATCAAACCCTAGAATGCACTCTATACATAAATGCAATATCTTCAGTGCATCACACACACACACACACACACACACACACACACACACACAAAGTTTTAGATTTCCATTTCTAGTTCTGTACAATCTCAAGAAATCTTTAACACGTTTCAGTCTTTTATCAGATACTTTTGACTATAAACAATTTCTTTTGCTTAATGGGAGTGAAAGAAATTCTCCTTCAAACAATTCACTTCCTATTAGTTAGAAATTCCCTCTCTCTCTTTCCTCTCTCCCTTCTACCCTCCCTGAATTTCTTCCTTCTTGCTTGCCTGCCTGCCTTTCTTCAACTGTATTTGTTTTATGGCTAGTGAGCTAGGTATTGGGCCTATGGTTATAAGCCCAATATATATGTAAAACAGTCCTGGTTTCTGCCTTCATGAAGTTTCATTTAATTGGGAGCTAATTCACTCAGGACAAAATTTTTATCTATTTTACATTTCTATGTTTTTTAAGCTAGTTAGTGAATGCTTATTAATACCAGGTAGTATTCCTAAGTACTCTGCATGTGTAATCTTAATGAATCTATAAGAGAAACACATTTCCATTCTCCTAGTTCTACTAACGAGGGAGCCCATGCACTGGGACGTTACTGGCCCCAAGTACGTGGCAGAGCTGGAGGCAGCACCCAGGTCTCTGGAAGTCTGAGTTCCAATTGTTAATTTCAACGCTTTGTGGTCTAATTCTATTTTACAACCAATGTACCAAATACATAAATAAAAGCACATGAGTGAACAAAAACTTGCTCTGGCTTAACTACAGAGACCCCCTCTTGCTACAGGTATGCTGGCTCCTGGTCTTCCTCTAGTTGGGAGGAGCCTGGAGAAGTTTATAGCTCCCTCTCTCAGGCTCCTCTGGGCTACTCACATTTCAGATATTGTTTTAAGAGAAGTCATAAAATGGAGGTCACGGGGGGGGGGGGGTAGTAGTCAATACCAATGACCTACTAGGTAACCCAAATCTCTAACTGATAACCACTCCTTACTCCCGAGCCTGGAGGAAAATAGTTACTTTTCTGCATTTTCATTGTCTTAGTTTAATGGTGATCATGTTGAAATGCAGAATTGAGTTTTGTTTCCTGTTTCTTTCTCATGTGGAGCCATGCAAATTTCACTAATGGTATTATGAACTCCATCTGAGATTTGTAGATTCATCTCATGAAGAAAATGTTTTACTAGAATCATAATAATGCAAATTTATATTTCTCCTTGCTTACCACCTCCAGCTCTACTTCACATCATAGTCAGTGATCTGCAAAGGCAAATCAGGTCATATCCCTCATCAGCATGACACTCTCCAATAACTTGCCATCGCACCAACGTCAAAGATCTACTCTTCACTGTGACCTACATGACCTGGCCGGTACCATCCTTTCTCACTCCACTTTGCAACACCCTCTCCTCAGATTACTACCCTCCAGCTACAGGGTTCTTGGAGTTTCTTCCACTTGAAGTGCTTTTTCTTGAATTCTTCCAATGGCTTTCCATGCTTTAGTTCTTTTTTTTTCCCCTCCTCAGGAAACTCTTCTACAATTATCACACCTACAGAAGATGCCTCTTTTCCAGTCTCTCCAGTGGATTATTCCTGATAAGCCACATGGTTATTGTCTACTTGCTTTTCATCAGTACCACCCACTCAGTGGGAGCAGTCAGTCTCTCTCTCTTCATCCTTAGTATATCTCCAGTGCCTAGAACAGAGCATGACATGTAGAAAGCATTAAAGATCTGTGTTGAACACATTCTTTAGATATATTTAAAAACCTATTGGATTTTGATAAATATTATTCCATTTGGAATTTATTTGATTTGGTAGGTCAAATATACTAATAAGAACTTCAGAAGTAGTAGTTACTATGATTAGTCACCGATGTCATAGGCTAAAGAACAGTGTTGGACCAGTCACTGAACAAAATAAATACACTTATGCGATGTAATGACTTAAAATTATGGAGTGGAATGTAGTGACTTCAGAAGTTTCTGTCTGGTGGTTGGCATAGAAACCATTTCTGAGAGATAGGATTCATGCTAAGATTTGTGGCATGTCATTTATCTACATGTGTAGTAAAACCTAAATTAAAGATATATGTTCAAATCAAGGTATATTAAATTTGTGAAATATATTATTATAATTTATATTTTCCATGCACTTCCATATTTATATTTATGCAATTCTTATTACTCTATCCTTGTTAAAAGAATAATAAAATTCTTTACAGGACAAGTAATAATGAACAACTCTTTCTAGGTTACCACTACCAAAGAGAGATCCTTTTTTATTTCACTAAATAATGTACCTTAACAAAATCAGCATAGATTTTAGTAACACAACAGTTCAACAATGTGAAAGTGTGAAGAAATGGTTGTTCCTGAATCAGAATTGACGAACTCAGTTTTTTTTAAGTTCACTTTGGAGCTCATGCCATTTTTTAATTATGGCAAGGGGAGAGTTTGTACAATATCAGACATGCTAAGCTGCCATGTGTTTCTCTCATCACCCTGTCCCCGACTAGGCAGTGCTGCTGGTTGCAATCTGAGTACCGAGCCCCAGGCAACAATGCCCATTACTCACCCTCTCAATCAAACATCAATGTGGGAAGTTTGTGACTTAGGCCAAAGATGAAAAAATCTGACCAGCTGTTCCTCTCAGGCTCAGTTCTGATCCCTGTGTGAAAAAAGAATACCTTAGAAAAGTAATTGTGAGTCTGAATACAATGGTTGCCAAACAAAGAATCTAGTTCTGTTTATTTTGGAAGAGCCATGTGCATCAATCTGGCTGTGAGCAAGGTATTCATATGTGTGCTTCTGTCCAAGAGGGACAGCGAGGTTCATCCATCTCATTTGAATGGAGCTTTCTCGGCATGAATTATTTGTCTTCTCTAACCCTTCCTTGGTATTTTCTGAAAAGAAGAATGTCTTTATGGTCAATAATAAGTGATTACTAACTGTGAAACTGAAAACCAAAAATCTGGTCAGAATGGCCACCCTTGAGGATTCAAACTCTGATAGTACAGAGGGATAAACTGTCCTAAGAGTTAATGTCAGTAGAACATGGGAGTTTAATGAGGGATTATCTGCAGAGGTGGCAAGACAGATCTTCTCCAAGCAGGAGCAGGACACTCCTGGTCCCCGATCATGTTATTCCCCAACCACCCCATTGTTTTCCCACTGGTTTTTGTCTGCGCTTATGTATCAAGCCTCGATTGAAACTTTCTTGGCCCTAAGTGTGGATATATGTTCCAATTTTTCCATGTTGTTGGCATTCATAAATATTAACCAGCAATAATTAGGTTCTCTTTTCTAAAGAGTGAGACATGAAAAGCCTTCATTGCCCTGAGAAAGCAGCTTTGGCTCTTCTATACATTGCAATTCATTTTTACATGGCATACAAGTACTTTTCATTCAGTTATATTCCATTTTCAATAGGATATTGTGAACAATTAAAATTATAAAAACTAGTTCTGGTTTCTATTAGTAATATTTTGTTTCAAGGTTAAAATATATTGGATCTTACAAGGGAGTTTATTTTAGCGATGTAAATAAAGAATATAAATTCCTTAAAGCCTTTTGAATTCACATGATTCTTCTGATGCATGAAGAAAAGTGCATTTTACTACAGCTAATTCTGATAGGAAACTATAATTCCAGAAGTTTCAATTCTAGTTACACACTGAATTGGTCTAGAGTAAATAAAAATATTTGTTCTAGTATGGAAAAAAATCACATTTGTTTTAGACATCAATATTTATATGGATCCTTTTCATCACTTTTTGGTTTATAGAATTTCACATGATTAGCTATTCATCTTGCATTCTGGTTTTCAAGGTCACAGAGAGACCACTTGGTGAGATGTTGAGCTAGCATTTCAGAGAGGATATGTTAAAGATTTTGTCATAAACATACCTCTACTAAAACAAGGTAGATAGCTTATGTACCAGAGCACACAAAAACAATAGCTCAGTGCAGCAGTTTGCTCTCCATTTGGAATTTCCTCCTTCCTAATTTCTGTTTTACACAAATGTATTATAATCACCTTGAGGAGTGTGTGGCTGACCATTATGTTCCACAGGTGTGCTCTTCTCTACAGCAATAATAGTTAACTAAGAATGTTTCTGTTTTGAGAAAATTTATGTCAAAATTTCATATTAGTTTTAAGTTATTTAAATACCAAAGGCCAAACTATATGCAGGGATTTCAGGTGATTGCAATTTATGAAATACATTAATATTATATCATAGCAAACAATCATTTCCCCCCCAAACATCACAAATCAAGAGGATGCATTAGAATGTAAAACCAAGTAAAAAACAACATTATAAAGCTGTATCTAAACAGAAATTACATCTCTTTTACAATGACAAGATAGTCCTTATCATTTAGAGGCAAAATCAGAAGCATCCAAAGAACTTTTTCTAGACAACAGATAACAATTAATCGCACCTTAGTCTTAGGGTATGAGGTGTGTCGAAACACTAGTGACAGGACTTTTTGAAAAGCTGTGTGTGATGGCTTACTTGACAGCACTTTTTTTCTTAGTGGAACATAAAATAACAGTTCATCCTAGGGTCAATAGTATCTACATTGGAGGAAATGAAGATATTAAGTAGCCCTTTCCTATAGAAGGAAGTTTACTTTTAAAATACAAAAAAAAAAATAATAATAAGTGGAAATATAGAGAGATCGGTAGAAGGATACAAACTTTAAGCTGTAAGATGACTAAAGTCCGAGGATCTAATGTGTAACATGGTACAACAGGAGATAAAACTATATTGTATAATTGAATTCGCTAGGAAAGTAGACTTAAATGTTCTCTCACACACACAAAAGATAAATAGGCGAGGTGATAGATGTGTTAATCAACTAGATGGGAGGAATCCTGTGTCACAATGTATACGTACATCAAGTCATTATGATGGACACTTTAAACAGCATACAATTTTATTTGCCAATTATCCAGCAATTAGAGCTGAAAACTACTGAAAATTGTGCACTTATGTCAACACAAAATATTTTAAGAGTAGGTTATTTAAATTTCATTATTTATTTGGAAGAAATAGAATAAAATAGCTGTGTGGTATATGTTATTAATGCAAAAATTCCTATTAGTCTTGATTATTTATTTTTGGAAAAATAAATAACTAATGATATTAAATATTCAAACAATTGATGCAGATATTTTTTGGCTCTGTTATTCAGAAATTTCATGAAAAGCAGTCCCTAATGTCTTTAAGATGCCATGATTTTAGTTTTATCAAGTTTGTGCCTTATATTTTTTAAAATAATACTTTGCATTTCTTCCTGCATGAAAACCCCACAGCTCTTAAGCATTCATTCCATTAAATTTGTGAAGTGAGAATAATGATAAATGCAAAATGTTAGTTTCAAGTGTGTGTATGTCTATTACTTTGTTTGTTGCTAATAACCAAGTAAAGTGTCCAAGGCAGTTATTATTTTGAAAAGTTATCTGACCAGCCTAGGAGAGCAATGCTTTAAAGCCAGAAGTGGCTAACTAAACAGTATTAAACAGTACCCCGAAATCCACCCCCCTAAAATAAATAAAAATAATACCAAAAAAATCAATACAAATCTAACAGCAGCATGGCCTTGAATTGCAGGGTGGATGAATTTGGAAGGAAAGGCTAGGCTAGAGCTAAAAAGTAGAGAGGGTAGACTTTTGAAGTCCCCTGAATATCATTTAAAGGAGTTTGAATTTTATTTTTAAAAACTTGTTTATCAAATAGTATACCAGAGAATTGTTAAGCCTTGTAGGAATTATATTTAGTTCTTATTACAGTATTTAGAATTTCAGTTAAATTTGTTATATTAGATTAATACTTTTTGCAAATAATTGGTCACAGGTGGTTAAAAAGGTTTACTTCGACTCCCACCCTGGGAAGGGTGGCCATTAGACTGAGAGGCTCAGAGTAGTTCAAGGAGAAGGTGAATGCTGTGGGTATCAACTGTATCTTCCACCAGTTCATCCTAGTGATGTCTGCGGGTTAGCACCTGTGCTCTGCAATATGCACTGAAAGCACTGTTCATGACCAACAAGGAACAAGGGTTATTTAGAGCAGGTGTCTGCTCAAAGAGAAATTGGATAAAAAGAACAAGGCCAGAGAAGGGTACTAATTTTTCTGAGTCCTAAATACGTTGGCCTACACTGTAATAAGTACTTTACTGTATCATCTCATTTAAGCCTCATCAGACTCCTGTAAGGCAGGCATTATTCTCTGTTTCACAGATAAGGTATCTGAGACCAAAAAAATTTGGGCAAACAGCCACCTAAGTGCTATGAAATGGCAAAGCAAAACACAATTCCACTTAAGTTTGCAAGCAAATACTAGATTAAGTTATTGAAAACTAAATTTGACCATCAAAACTTGATCCTAAGAAAGATATCATAAAGTGTAATGAATTTTCTTCTATTTAAGATACTATTACTGCATTTTATTATTTTTTTTACTTAAAAAAAATTTTTTTTATTGTTTATTTATTTTTGAGAGAGAGACAGAGAGACAGAACATGAGCAGGGCAGAGAGAGAGACACACACACAGAATCCGAAGCAGGCTCCAGGTTCTGAGCTATCAGCAATAGCCCCATGCCCGGCTTGAACTCACTAGCTGCGAGATCATGACCTGAGCCAAAGTCGGATGCTTAACCAACTCAGCTGCTCAGGAGCCCCGCTATTACTGCATTTTAAAAGAAAAAATTGTATTTAAAAGAAAATAAGTTTATAAACCCTGATCAAACCTCATTACATAGGTTTTGGGAGTCCTCGCCTTTGGATTCATGCTCCTCCCTTGCAGATAAAGTAACTATCTCAGATAGATACATTGTTAGTAAGGGACATCAGATGCGACAAGTCTTCCTACAAAGTTGCCATTAACAGCAACCAAAATTTAAGATCCAATCCAAGAGAGTTATTACTGGTGACAAACTCAGGAACTAAGTCTATCATGGTCCTATATAATGTGATGAGCCAAGTTTTCCAATTCTGTTTTTGGGGGAAAAACAAAACAAAAACAAAAACAAAACATTGTCAGGGAGGAAGGTAAAAGTTATATGTGAAAATTAAATACATTAATTTAAAATTTTGATTTTTATTAGTCATTTTGGCTTAGTTGAAACTTCCACAATTCAGACACTCCACCCACCAAAAACTTTTGTTTACCCAAATGATCTTTCTTGGCGGCTCTATTGTCTATCTGCCTGTCACTCTGTTTCTCTTTCACTTTCTATCTCTGACCTTGCTCTTCCTTTCCTTGTATAAGCACATTTTTTGGGGGGGAAAAATCCTACAAGTTGCCCAATACATCAATAATAATGCTGGGAGAAATGCTGTCACTATGCTAGGAAAGAATTTGTAGTTAATCATTGCTGGCTTTTTTTCTGGCATTATTTATCTCTGTGTATTCCTAACAGTTTTCTTTTTAAAGCCATCTCCAGAAATCTCAAAGTCTTTGACACAATTTAAAATGGTTGCACTTGGGGTGTCTGGGTGGCTCAGTTGGTTAGGTGTCCAACTTTGGCTCAGGTCATGATCTTGCGGTTGGTGAGTTCGGTTGGTGAGCTTCAGTCCCGCGTCCCGCCTCAGGCTGCGTGCTGACAGCTTGGAGCCTGGAGCCTGCTTGGGATTGTGTCTCCCTCCCTCTCTGCCCTCCCCTCACTTGTGATGATCTCTTTTCTCCGAAAAATAAACATTAAAAAAAGTTAACAGAAATTTTTAAAAAAATGATCTCTTGGCACTGTTGACAGGGAATTTTGAAATTTACAAGCAAACGTGCTGGAGCAAATCATTTAAGATGAGAATGATTAGTTTGTGGTTTCTAGAAAAATACATTATTTTGACATGATTTGGTGTTAATTGCTTTAAAATTCCAATTTTTATTAACTTTCTTATAGGAAAATACAATGAAAACGCCAACCATCATTTTTTGAGACAATGACACCTAAACTATTAAATACTTCATTTTGCAAATTCTGCCTAGTGTTTATTTGAATTTATATGGCATTGTGTACAGTCTTTAATTTGTTATTTATTCATTGTGGAGAGTCTTTTATTTTTTTTGATTAATGACAACCCATTTTTTTATTTTTAAAAATCTTTATTTTTCTTTCTTTTTTTATTTTAATTTTTTAATTTACACCCTAATTAGTTAGCATTAATGCAACGATGATTTCAGGAGTAGATTCCTTAGTGCCCCTTACCCATTTAGCCCATCCCCCCTCCCACAACCCCTCCAGTAACCCTCAGTTTGTTCTCCATATTTATGAGTCTCTTATGTTTTGTCCCCCTCCCCGTTTTTATATTATTTTTGCTTCCCTTCCCTTACGTTCATCTGTTCTGTGTCTTAAAGTCCTCATACGAGTGAAGTCATATGATATTTGACTGACAACCCATTTTTAAAATTCTGTCTATACATAAACAATAACAATATGATGAATTCCTGGATTATTGGCCTTGCTTGGTATAAAGATTTTATTAAACATTTTATCTGGACCTGAGTAGATATTTATCCAACGAAGATGTTCAAATGGCCAACACACGCATGAAAAGATGCTCAACATCACTATTCCTCAGGGAAATGTAAATCAAAAATGAGCTATTGCTTCACACCAGTCAGAATGGTTAGTATCAAAAAGACAAGAAATAACAAGTGTTGGCGAGGATGTGGAGGAAAGGGAGCTCTTGTGCACTGTTGGTGGAAATGTGAATAGTGCTGACAATATGGAAAACAGTATGAAGGTTCCTCCAAAAATTTATGATCCAGCAATTCCACTCCTGGGTATTTACCAGAAGAAAAAGAAAACACTAGTTTGAAAAGATATATACCTCTATGTTTACTGAAGCATTATTTACAATGGCCAAGACATGGAAACAATCTAAGAGTCCATTGACAGATGAATGGATAAAGAAAATGTGGGGTATATACACAATGGAATATTACACAGCCATGAAAGAGAATGAAATCTTGCCATTTGTGACAGCATGATAGACGTAGAGGGTATTATACTAAGTGAAATAAGTCAGACAAAGAAAGACAAATACATACGATTTTACTTATGGTGGAATTTAAAAAACAAAACAAATGAACAGACAAAACCAAACAGAAATAGAAAATAAAGCAAATGAACAGACAAAACCAAACAGAAACAGACTCATAAATAGAGAGAACACACCAGTAATTGCTGGTGTGGAGGAAGAGGGGAATGGATGGCTGAAATAGGCTAAGGGGATTAAGAGGTATGCACTTCCAGTTATAAAATAAATAAATCACAGAATGTAAAGTATAGCATAGGGAATATAGTCACTAATATTGTAATAACTTTATATGGGGACAGTTGGTAACTAGACTCAGCAGGGTGATCATTTCATAGTGTATATAAATATCCAATCACTATGTTGTACACCTGAAACTAATATTATATCGTATGTCAACTATACTTCCATAAAAAAATCCACTTTATCTGTATTACCACTGTATCAAATAACATGAAATGTAGTTACCAACCTTTAACTACACATACCAGAAAAAGAGAGATTATGATTTAATGAATTGAAGCAAGATCATAGTTTACTGATACAAATAGTTATGTACTCAATAAGAAATATAAAACACCTCCATTAACTACAAACTATAGCACCACACTGTCACAGTAAAGCAGAAGGTTGACCCCAGACAACCCAAATCTGCAGGTTTTCTAATCTAACACTGACATATTTGAGTTCAGAGTCTAAGGGCATTTGCTTTGCTGTTCGCTTAGATTTTCCGAACTATCTCAGTTCTTGATTCCACACTGCTATTGTGTGGATCAAATGATCCCTGGTCACAAAAATACGCCGGGGAGTGACTCCCCTGGCGTCCAGGTTATGAGTGTGGTCAGTCATTCCACATGCCTTGGGGATGAGCTATCTTTACCATGATGAGAGATTTCCTTTTCAAGGTTAGTAATCCCCAAATACAAAATGCTAGCATCAATAAAAGTCAAAGCAATTAAGGAAATGTATATTGCAACCTTGTTCGAGATAGCACTGAAATTAGTCTTACGTCTCTTTGCTGTCTTTTTTGTAAGTAGTATTATTACTGACCTAGAACAAAGAAGAAATTTGACCATATACTCTCAGACTTACAAATATGTAGTACATTGACTTCTTCAATGTAAACCATAACCAGACATTTAAAAATATATCTCTGTGCACATTGGACCTACCAGTTCCATCCTCCTTTCGCCTGGGTCATCATATTCTAAAACAACTTGGGAGGGACAGAGAAAAACACAAAGCAATTCTGGAAGCCTCTCCTCTTCCTTTTCTTCTAATCTTTCTTTCTTGGAGAAGGAGGCTCTACATTTTAAACAATATGACTCACTTTATGTTTGTGGCCTTCCAACACTCCAGAATATTCTCGACTTTTCGTGAGCAGAGGTACGGCTCACGGAGTAGGGGTAAATCAGTCCCAGGCTCCTGCTCTGCGTGAACCTAGGATGCAGACCTCTCCCGGATTCCCGGAGCTCTCCGAGATCCAGCCCTCACCGTCCTGCAGACCAAAGGGACTCGCTAGGTTGGGAAATGCTGCCTGGGGCGGTTCCAAAGACAGGGCATTGTAAATATCTTTAAGGATAGCGGAGTTATAGAACCTTCCCTCTGGCCTCTTTCTTCCCATCCTCTGCTCCTAACATTTTACAAGTTGTCTGCAAGGGAGTCAAACACGGGTCAGGCAAACAAACGTGTTCTTTCCAGCCACCGTAACCGGATCGCTGGAACGAAACAAACTCCCAGAAGCGTCCACAGACCGCAGCCAGACAACCAGCCTGGGCTAAAAGCAACTTCGAAGTGAGGCTGCAAGCGCTGCTGGGGTGCACATTTTATTTGGTGGCTAAGCACAGTTAGGATACCCCACCTCCCGAAACAACAACAAAAAGCCTGCAGGAGGGAGGCAGGGAGGAGGAAACAAAAGTTGCCCGCATTTTTGCACCGCGGCAACACTAGTTAGAAAGCCCTGCAGCTTTGGGAGACGGAGGGAGAGTTAGCAGAGCCAGGAGCCGCGGTTTCAGGGAGAGGGTAGGGAGGGGGTGGGGGCCTTCGCCCATCTCCCCTCGGAGCCCAACAGCTGTCTAGCTCTTGGAATTCATTGGCTTCCCCCCACCGCGCCTCCCAAATACCACCCCAATCCAGTTTAGCCCCCCGCCCCACCCTCACTGACCTAATAAGGCCATGCAGTGTGTGGGGGACCTATATAAAGGGCGCGGGCTCGCGGGGACTCTGCACGACGCCGGGGAGAGAAGTCAGCTGCGGTCCAGTGCCCACAAAGACGACCATGGCGAAGGAGTGGGGCTACGCCAGCCACAACGGTGAGTCCTAGCAGCCACCCACCCCCTCCCCCCTGTCCCGGGATAGTGCCAAAGGAGCCCCTGGCATTGCATAGAAAGTGGGCAAATCTAGGGAGTGCGTGGGAAACTATGGGAGGAGGGGTTGATGGAAACTAACATTTACTGAGCACTTACCAAGTGCCAAAAGCTGCTGACCCTTTTACCTTTATCTCATTTAGTTCTCCCTGGTATGGAGCCATTATTACTTCCGTTGGAGGAAACTGAAGTGCAGAGAGAGGCTCCGTAACTTGCTCAAGATCACACTGCCTCTGACTGAGAAGTCAGCCCACGAGAGGTCCAGTTCTGATTGTCCCTTACTCCATGATACTGGGCAAGCACTTTAACCTCTCTTAGCCTGGTGTTGGTTTAAGATCCTTGCTCTGCCTGCTGGCTTCTGCCTAACCCATGGTAAAAGAAATATGGGTGTGCTTTGAAAACCACATGTGGTCAGTGTTATTTTATTCCAGCTACATGATAGAAGATGGCATTGGTAAGACGTGATGAAGTGCATCTCAAAAATAAGCCTTTGAGGCTGTATTCTTGAGCAAGCAGAGGGACTCCTCTGAGTTAAATAGTTTCTAGGTTCACTATTAACAAAACTATGAAAAGGTCTTAAATGCTAAGCCTTGTCTTGCCCAAACTGAAATCCAAGGCCTTTTCATAATCATTGACTAGTGTCCGTGTATTTTGCTGGTTTAGTCTATTAGAAAGGGCTCAGAATGTGCCACCAAATAAATCCGTGCCCTCAACTTGACTTCCTAGGTCCTGACCACTGGCATGAACTTTATCCAATTGCCAAGGGAGACAACCAGTCGCCCATCGAACTGCATACTAAAGACATCAGGCACGACCCTTCTCTGCTGCCATGGTCAGCATCTTATGATCCTGGCTCTTGCAAGACCATCTTGAACAACGGCAAGACCTGCAGGGTTGTGTTTGATGATACTTACGATAGGTCAAGTAAGTATGGCACTTAGGTAGAGGCACATGGGCATTTTCAATGTCCATATTGGCACAATGAGATTTATGACACAGTAACAGAGTTAGTGGGAAAAGGAACCACTTCATCTCTGAAAATGGAGATGATACTCTGTTTTTCTCTAGTCATGAAGAATTATATTTATGCATTGACTAGGAATGTCACACTCTCTAACCTTGGTCAACTTTGCTGCTGCAAAATGGCCCTTTGCCCAAGCTAAAAGTTGGCAATGCATTCTTGAAATGCAGCTTGATAGGGAGGTGATGGCAATGAGTCCAAATGAGTGTCCTTCAGGCTCTGATGGCCTACACCTAAGGGTTCTTGTGGTTTTTGACCACAGCCTAGAGAGCAAGGCACTCCTCCCCAAGTGTTGCCGAGATACCATCCTACAAAGCAAGGAACATAGCATTTTCTGCCTCTGGGGTGTGTGTGGGGTGGGGGGGGGCAATCCAGGGGAGAGAATAAGGTCATTAGATGAGTCTGGAACATTGCCTTCAATGCTTCAGTGGGGTTCGTATAATTAATCCTTTTGGTGAGTGTTTTTGAAGTATCTGACAATTTCGTGAGTAGTGATTTGTGCTGTGTGCAAATGAAAAATCACATGTTTAAAAAACTCTTTATTTCACAACACTATTAAGCAAGTCGGAGAAATAAAAGAAGGCTAATTAGAAATGCTTTATTTCACTGTAAATAAGGTAAGAAAGAATCTAATATTTTGATGATTGATGCACATAATACATTTTCCTACAACCACATTTGTAAAAAAAGTTAAAATTATCCTCACTGATTTACATAAATGAGTATTCTCAAAGATGTTATAAAAAGAGCATAGTGTCATAATTCCTACCTACCAGAAGGCTCCAAATAAGAAATATCATGGAAATTTGTATTTTCTTAAACAATAATTTCATGTTGCTGTTATTTCTTTCTCCCTTCTCCATTTAAATCAAGTTCCATTCTGAAGGAGAAACGACAAAACTAAACAGTATCTATTATGTTGAACCACATGAAAATACCAGTTTTGTAAGCAAAAATGGTGAAATACAGTTCCATATGAGTTATCCTAATAATTGGATTCATGTGCCCAAAAAATAACTGTTGTAGTGCTTGGACAGGAAAAATGCTATGAATCAAACCACTTATTTCTACATGACCAAGCTCACACAAGTCTAGCTCTATTGTTTCAGATTTATATTATGTGGCTTTCAGTGTGCCATTTCATCACCAATAGTTGGTCAATCCTTTCTAGAATAGCTACTCTCTGAATTCTATTTTGATGTAGCTTATGTTGCTAAATCTTGATTTTAGGATTTTTGCATAGTTTCCAATGACCTGCAGAAAATATTTGAACCTGTAAATCACTCCCCAGGTGAATGAAGTGAGATCAAAGTTAAGTGAAGGGTTGAGGTATTTGGACAACAAACTCAAAAACTAATGTTACCCAGAACTGTCTAGTTTAGCCATCCACCATTGACTAATTCCCGAGAAATTTCTGAATTTTCCATTTTACCTCATTTGAGTAGACACAGTGTGAGTATGGATGAAAGCTCTTGCTTGTAGTCTTAAAGAAGAGTGGAGTTGGAGGCAAGACATGGAGAAGGAATTCACATTTGCTCAGTTATTGGTATACTTATGGGTACTGTGATGAGCACTTTAAAGTCCTTAATCTCATTTAATCCTCACGGCAGCTCTGAAAGGTTGATATTATTATCACCTTCATAGAGATTCGAAAACAGGTTCAGAGAAGTTTAGCCACTTGCCTGACATCACACAATTAGCTAGGATTTGAACCTACATCTGCCTGCCTCTCAACTGTCATGTTCTTCCCACTGCAATGCAGGACCAACTCATTTGTCTATAGTCTGCATCCTTATCTCCCATTGTTTGTTTTAATTTTACTGTCATAAATGTTAAATTGATGTTTTAAACATAATAAAACAAGCAAAAAAAATAAGACAGAAAAGAGAAATCATTTATTTTGATATATCCCAAGACTTTATTTTGCAAGAACAGACCAGGGTGCTTGAGAACAGTAGCAGACTGACTTTTGCCCAGTAAACTTTGTCTATAAGAACACTTGTTTAAAGTAAAACTCTGTAGGGGCGCCTGGGTGGCTCAGTCGTTTGGGCGTCCGACTTTGGCTCACTCAGGTCATGATCTCACGGTTTGTGAGTTCCAGCCCTGCGTCGGGCTCTGTGCTGACAGCTCAGAGCCTGGAGCCTGTTTCGGGTTCTGTCTCCCCCTCTCTGTGCCCCTCCCCTGCTCCTGCTCTGTCTCCGTCTCTCTCAAAAAATAAATAAACATTAAAAAAATTTAAAGTAAAACTCTGTAAAAGAAGCATGAGTTCGCTGTTGACATAGCTTCTCTGAATCACAGTGCTGAGGGGTGGTCCTCTCACTGGACCCTACCGGCTTCGTCAATTTCATCTTCACTGGGGCACCTCGGATGACCACGGCTCCGAGCACTCTGTGGATGGAGTCAAGTATGCTGCGGAGGTAGGAGGAACTGCTATGGTCCACTCTGGTCACAAAGTGAAACCTGCTAAGTGAAAATTAACAACAAAATAGTATCCGCTACTCTTCCTTCAAGCCCGTAGTTGTGAAAAAGAGCTGTAGTAGTTTTAGCATAAGCTGAAGTCGCTACATATTCTAGGCTAGATGGTTAAGAGAAGATGGGTTATGTCATGCATGAAAATTTTCAAGGTTATATTAAGAAATTGGATAGCAGTTTAAAAAAAAAGCCAAGGTACTGAATGGAACAGAAAAGATAAGGATAGCTAGCATTTATTAAGTGCTTACAAGTATTTACTTATGTGATCCCCTCAGCAACTCTATGGGATAGGTTACAGATGAGGAAACTGAGGCACAGAAAAGCTACATAACAAAGTTACATGGCTGGTGAGTGTTAAACCTGGCACTCTACCTTATGTAGATTGGCAACAGAGTTTATCATCTTGTCCAGAGCCCTAAGCTGCCTCTTCTGTAAGAATGTAGTGCTCTAAAAATAGCATTTAGTAATTCTGGCTAATGTTAATGTTCTAGTCTCTTAATGAAGGGTGTGCATATATGTGTGTGTATATATATATATATATATACATATATATGTATATATGTATATATATGTATATATATGTATATATGTATATGTATATATGTATATATGTATATATATGTATATATGTATATATGTATATATGTATATGTATATATGTATATATGTATATATATGTATATATGTATATATATGTATATACACATATAGATAGATGAATAGATAGAAACACATACACATACAATTTAATATGAGCAAATACTACTTCTTGGTTAATCCATTAAGGAAAAGCCTGATTTGTAGTTCAGATCAAGGCATCAAATTACAAAGAAGAAGACAAACCTCCTGCATTTTGTTTTTATAAAGCTAAGCCTGGAAGGGGTAGTGACACATGCACTGGAGGTGAGGAGCATTCGGTTTTTACTGCCGCACTCTTTTTTAGTGGTAGGTTCTGGTCAACACGGGAGCTGGGGCAGCAACCTTGGAGGCGCTTGTGGACACGGTCTTAGGCAGCATCATTAGTGCTTAATTGCTGGCTAAACTAAACTCTAGGAGACCCAAAGCACACTTCACTATGATCATTACACTGCTCTACGGTCCGTCTAGAAAGCCATGACAAGATAAATAATTAAGGCTGCCTTCTAGACACCTTCCCCCTGAAAATGGGAAAGTTTAGTAAATTTCTTACAACCTTGGGCAAGGCTTGCAGTTTGGCCTTTATACATGGGTTTATCTCAACGCTTTTGATCTTGAATATAGTATCTTTAACTGCTGTGAACTGCTGTATTCTCTTTCCATTCTGTGTAACTCAATATGGGGAATTTGACTAATTTAATTGTTGCCTATGTTCTAAATTAAGATAAGGTTACCACCAGGTTGTTGAGCACTGGATGCTAAAAGGAGGTAGATATAAAAATGCCCAAGAATTTTCCTACTGTTTGTCCCCTGCTACTTCCCTATTAATTCTAACTCTAGAATGTTAGCAGCTTCTTGCTTATAGTTGTATGTTTCACTGTTTCATTTGGTTAGAAAAAGGAGCAATTAAATGTTGTACAAAACTAAAATAAATATTTTGAATTAGTTTAACAAAAGTTCAACTTTCACTGATAGCTTATTACAAAGTTCTTGATCTACTTATAATAATTTTATACAGTTCTTCTTTAAACCATTAAAAATTTCACCAAAATGTTGCATGTCAATATTTAGAATTCTATCAACTTCTATAAGAGTGTTCAACAACTTTAGACTACAATTGGGTTTATTGTGAATAATTTTATACATATTTCTTTACTCTAGAAAATTTCCTCCTAACCTATATTGTATCATTGCAGCTTCATTTGGTTCACTGGAATCCAAAGTATAACACTTTTGGAGAAGCTCTCAAGCAGCCTGATGGGATAGCTGTGGTTGGCATTTTTCTGAAGGTAAGGTAAAAATTGGCCACCTTTTTCTTCCAAAATTTAGTTCCTTACCAGTGGTTAAGGTAGCATGAGATCCACGCCTTCCTTTTATTCAGAGAGAGAGGAATGAATGTCATTATTCATTCAACTAATCAAGATATTTCTGCTAAGATCAGCTCAAATTATTTAGCTCTCCTTTAAACATGTTTCTTTTGCCATTCTTTAGTAACCCTAACACTTCTAAATTCTTTCAAGAATGAATGTGTGTGTGTGTGTGTGTGTGTGTGTAAGGGTAATGGAGACAGAGCCTTGGAAGGAGCTTATTATGGTGGTGGGGAGAGAAAAACAGTATTGTTCATTATCCTTTCCCGTTACTCTATTTCAATCACACTGGAAACCAGAAAAGCCAATGTTGGGAACCACTGTGATGCCAAGTCCCTGGCTGGACATCCCCTCGGCCTAGGGAAGCCACCACTCACATGATCCCAGGCTAAGATAGCACACGGAATGTGTGTGTTGTTGGGCCAACTTTGGTTTAAAGTGGACTTAGTGTCATTAACACTATGAATTTAGTAGTAACATAATCTAGATTTTAAGCCAGAGGTGAAAATCTAGCTTCTTTCTTTTTGAATGACCTAATTTGTTTTATGTCCTGAACTCATTGGGTCATTTTCAGTGATTGAATGCAACACAACAGGAAGTGGAGTAAGTCTGAATCAAAAGACAGTAAGTTTAGTTTTACATAGGTCAAGTCCATCCCAGCTCTAATTCTATATATATAAAAAAGAGAAGAATGACTTCAGAGAAGGTCAAGGACATCATGTGATTTTGTGGTTTTGTACTTCAGAGGCCTGGTGTCTAAGTTTAGTTCAAAAAATATATACCCTAACATCTTGGGGGAGAAATAAACTTATGTTTTTGCTTAGTACAAGATATTCTGGCAGATCTATAAACACTAGTTGCAGATGGATGGATCACAGTCAGTGTTCAAGACAATCATAGATTATGGAGAAGGGAAAAATATAATTATTGGTTTCCTATTTTCTTACAGATAGGACGTGAGAAAGGCGAATTCCAGCTGTTCCTTGACGCACTGGACAAAGTTAAGACAAAGGTGAAAATAAATCATATTCCCTCCTAGAACATAAAGCAGGGAATGTCAATTTTTATTTTTACATTTTCTTTATTTTTAAAAAATTAAAAAAAAGTTTTTTAACGTTTATTTATTTTTGAGACAGAGAGAGACAGAGCATGAACGGGGGTGGGTCAGAGAGAGAGGGGGAGACACAGAATCTGAAACCGTCTCCAGGCTCTGAACTGTCAGCACAGACCCGATGCGGGGCTCAAACTCACAGACCGCGAGATCATGACCTGAGCCGAAGTTGGCTGCTTAACCGACTGAGCCACCCAGGCGCCCCTTAAAAATTTTTTTAATGTTTATTTATTTTTGAGAGAGAGATACACAGAGTGTGAGCAGGGGAGGGTCAGAGAGAGAGAGACACACAAAATCTAAAGTAGGCTCCAGTCTCTGAGTTGTCAGCACAGAGCCCGACGTAGGGCTTGAACTCACAAACAGTGAGATCAGACCTGAGCTGAAGTCAGACGCTTAACTGCTTAACTGACTGAGCCACCCAGGCGCCCCTATTTTTACATTTTCAAGTGTATTTGTTTCACTTAAAATCTGTTACTAAGTTTGATGAATATGCTAAGTATATGTATACAAACAAATGCTATTGTATTCGTATGGTTTATAATTTTTAGAGCAATTTCACATATATCAGACTATTTAATTTTCATAGTCTGTCAGATGACATTTTTTAATGAAGTAAATGTAAGAGAAGTTGAATGGTCAACCCCTGCCCTCAACACACACACACACACACACACACACACACACACACACATAAATGCACACACTTAGAGAAGTACTAAATATTTGGGTTTTGGTTTTGCCCTTTCTCTCTTGGGCGACACCTATACATTTTAAATCTTAACAGTGGACTCTTCTAATTAACAGATTCATTTTAATTGCCTTTGGAATTGTTCTAAAAAAATGCTTTTAAGTTTTATCACCGCAGAAAGTATTCTGAGTGTATTCAAGGGAGCCTGGTTTTTATTTAGCATTGTGAACCTAAACATTAACTTATATGAAATATTTTTACTGCGGTTACATGTGAGTTTTCTTCCTTTTCTTGAGAAATGATAGAATTATGGTTCTACTGACAGTTAATAGGGAATAAAATGTTACAATGACTATGTCAAAGTCATAACATAAACCAGCTTCCCCCTCTTACCTTTATTTCTGAAAGTCATGAACTTTGCTTAACAGTACCATTTTTTCCATTGCATTTGAAATCCATTCTCACAAAATGGTGAAACCCTTGGGGTGGGCGGTGTGGGTGCATCTGCTCACTGAGCCTTCGCCCTCCTCTCTCCCAGGGCAAGGAGGCTCCCTTCACAAATTTCGACCCGTCCTGCCTGTTCCCCGCCTGCCGGGACTACTGGACCTACCATGGCTCCTTCACCACACCGCCCTGTGAGGAGTGCATTGTGTGGCTGCTGCTGAAGGAGCCTATGACCGTGAGCTCTGACCAGGTAAGCTGCCGCCACGAGTGGAGCCTTGAGGACACACGGACTTACAGAGCCACTTACATTAGCTGTATAAGATATAGATGCTAAATGGAAAATGTACAGCTGCTAAACGGATGCTTACAAACAGCTATACGACTAGAGACTTCATAGTTTGCCCTGGTTAATTACAGTCAGCTTCTTCAGCTTTCTAAAACTTGGCTTCCAAAAGTACCAGGATAAATGCCGATGATGTAAAGGTGGCTGTGATAATGAGCAATGACTGGATTCATGCTCTAGAAACTCTTTAGGGTTTAGATTATCAATATGAGTTAGCCTTTGTTAATTTGGAGGCCCCTCAAATACTAAGCACTGGTTAGGAGATTGTAAATACAGGCTTGGGGAAAAGGATACTAATGGAAGGGATTTAACATCCTTGTGACGTGTATATGGTTTTTCCAGTTCTACAGACAAGTAAGTTGTGGCTCAGAAAGGTTAAATTGTTAGCCCAGGATCACACAGCCAAGTGCAAGAGCTGAGAGTCAGCTCTGGTCTGTCTGCTTCCAATACCCCTTGACCCCTTTCCACGGCCTTTCTTCTTAGTGTCCGTCTAATCAATGTCCTTGCCACATTTATCAGAGAGACTTTCAAGGAAAGATTGTTTAGGAAGAAATATGTAACCAGGGTTATGGAGAACAGATTAAAGCAAATGGGCAACACAGAAACTCACACCCTAGATCATGAATGTCTAATAGTAAAGTATTTACCAGTATGTCTCCCTTACTTAAGACAGTTTTTATAATTCTGCCAGTTACAGACTCAAGTATATATGATAATTTTTTAATGAAAAGATTAGATTTAATGGTCAGGTTCACTCATGTACATATTTTGAAAGAGGAATGAAATTTTCTTAAGGAGAAAGCTAAAAACATTTTTGGGTAGAAATGTAGCATACAGAAGATAATTTCCTAAATTTGTCTTCCTCTTATAAGAAAAAAATTAGTTTTAATTATAGTGTGACTAATTTTTTTCTGTTTTTAAAAAATATACTCCATAAACTTCTACCATGAAGGCCCATTAACTTCTTATTTGCACTGATATTGTCGTCCCCTCCTACATAAAGCATATGCTTCATACTGACCCCTTATATTTAAATAATTGTTTCTGAATTCGAAGGAAAACACTTTGACCAGAGGGCATGGTGATCTATACAAAATGAAGAAAAGTATTATTACAAATAGAGAAAGACCTTATATTACTCAGGAACTGGTAACCAAATAACTCTGGACCAACAGGTTTCGTGGTTTCCTTGTCTTGTTTGAAAAGCCAGACTTTGCCGACTGTCACATGTGGAATGTGTGCACTTGGCCAGAATGTCGTGCTGACAGTCTCCCCTTGCCCCTTGCAGATGGCAAAGCTGAGGAGCCTCTTCTCCAGCGCTGAGAATGAGCCCCCAGTGCCCCTGGTGGGGAATTGGCGCCCTCCACAGCCTATCAAGGGCAGGGTGGTGAGAGCCTCCTTCAAATGAGGCTGCTGGAGCTTGCCCTCTTCAGGAAAGGAAACCTGCCATTGGAGAGCTTGGTTCCTTGTCTCCTTTTGGTGCTCCTTACTCCAAGTATATTTCAGTTTTCCACACTCATAGAGCAATGAATACAAGAGTGTAATACCAAGAAACCAGCTCCTTTGACAAGATGTAACATGAACGCATTTGGCCTTTGTAATAGTCATCTTTCCTATGAAAGTAGCATTTCTAATAAGGTTTCAAAGAAGAAGAAACAGGTGGAGGAGTAAAGATCTGGAAAAATGGGTATTTGACACTATTTTTCTGTCATCTTAAATTTCACAGAACTTCAGTTTTACTATTGTCATATTGTGAGTTGTTCATCTTAAAGAAGTAAGGAGTAATTCTATATGTAGGAGTAGATGTATATGAGGATCATATAGAAACTAAGCATAAGCCAGAAATTAAACTACTATGGACGCAAACAATTGAAATGATGCCTTTTAAACCTTAAATAAAACAAACAAGAGGTCCATCATTTATTACAGTTTTAGCTGCTGTAAAGATTATCTGGTTTTGAATATCAATGAAAGGAAAACACATTCAACTGGGCGTTTTAAAAAGTTTGATCTAGTATTTGAATTTCTTCTTCACAAAGGTGGCTGACTTTATCCTAACATTTTTCTTTACCTGAAGGAGGGCCATTTATTTTTAATTTTACTACTTTCTCTTTGCATGCTTATTAAAATAAAAATTGCCTCTGGTATCTTTCTAATTTGAGGGTGGAACAAGAATTCCTAGAACACAAAGGAGTGAATGACCGCACTTGAGGTAAAAGCAGTTGTACTGATCATCAAAACTAATAAAGATGTGAATGAAAAAGAAAGTGTGCTGTGTTTTTTAATGAAGAACGGGGTCATAAATGACAGAAACGGACTAAAACTAAGAATGGCAAACTTTGTAACTCTGTTTTTTATAATGGAAGGGTGATGACAGCAGAGTTAGGTTCTGATTTGAGTCGGATGTTACATCCCTCACAGAGTGGCTAAGAATCAGTGAGGGCCTTTGGAGAAAACTGCAGACCAGAAGAGGAATGTGTGACCATATATTTGAGAATGTGGAATAGTTTCCAGAAGCCTCAAAGTTGGTTTAGGATTCTGGGGTCCAGGCCAGTACCATGGTTGCTGCTAAGAGGAATGGAATCAAATCAGACAGTAGCTTTTATGTCCTTTTTTTTTTTTTAATGCTTATTTATTTTTGAGAGAGAGTGAGATAGAGTGCAAGGAGGGGAGGGGTAGAGAGGGAGGAGACACAGAATCCGAAGCAGTCTCCAGGCTCCAAGCTGTCAGCGCAGAGCCCAACGCGGGGCTTGAACCCACGAACTGTGAGATCATGACTTGAGCCAAAGTTGGATGCTTAACCGACTGAGCCACTCAAGTGCCCCTATGTCCTTATTTTTTTTAATGGACACTGGGATGGCACTAATCTAATGCTACAAAAGTCCATACATTGAGATATTCAAAGCATTTAATATATTTAGGCATAAAGTCTAGTCTTGCAGTTAGTGGCTTTGATATATCTTTCATCACATCACTGGCTAATATGTTGACTTACACTAGAAAATTATAGCAATAATTTAATAACCATAAGGAATGAAAATAGTATTGGATCAGGAGAGTCCTGTGATGTTGGAAGTCAAAGTCCCAGGAGACTAAAGTTATTTAATAGATTACCACTTGGGTGAAGCAAAACCAGGTTGGTCAGTGCAAACTGGATGTGTTAATTAAATCCCTTGAAATTAGGAGGTGTGGAGTTTTTATCAATTAGTGGTAATATGCAAGCTGATTCTCTCAGGATACTTAGTAATGTTTAAAGCACTGTAAAAATGTACCCAGAATACACTCTATGTAGGGGAGGAATATATAACTTCATACCAGCTACGGGGGTCCTTATTTAAGAACACAGGCTAAATAAGGCTGGAACTGTTCTAAGGGAAAATGTCCAATCAAGAGAGGCTATCTCCCTAGATGGTGAGTTCCATGGGGGCGCAGATGTGAGTCTTACAAACTGATGTTCCCCTTATTGCCTGGCAGTGTGCCTGGCACTTCACAAGCATTCAATAAATATTTGGTGAATAAATGATGTCATGAACCTAGATGACCCCAGGACAAACACTCATCTTCTTGAACAACCCATTACTGTACATGATTAAGACTAATGCAGGCTTTTGCTCATCTTTGTTGAGAGCTCCTTGGAAAATGATCTCTTTAGCTTCAGGTGACAACTTCCCAGTTGGAACATATTCCGCTCCCCTGTCCCCAATCTGAGTCGTTGCCAATGCTCACAATTATCATCCAACTTAAAACTTCAGCTTTCTCTCTGCACTCAAAATGCTAAGTTATACATGTTCATTAGAATATTGAAACCACACTTACGTCCTTATACAGTGTATGGATCATTTTCATGGTCACGCATAGGCTTCCAAACAATTGCATTTTAGGCACACACAACCTACAGAGGGGATGTGGCAGGAGCTGTAGTGAATATATCTCAGCATCTGCCAACTTTTGTTCTTCAGTGTGTAATCATAGATATTTTTAAACTTCAACAGAAACTAATTTGAATTAAGTGTGTCATAATATTCAGATAGTTATATCCTTAGAAGTCTGTGAATGGTGCATAATCAACAAGAAGTTAGTAAGTATAGGGACTGTTGAGAGTGAAAATATATTATATAATATATAATATAACATATGTTATATAAATTATAATCCTACCCCTTTAATTGGGAGACAATATACTTATGAAGAGGTAAATAACTACTCATGACCATTGATCCAAATCTATTTATGTGCAATCAGTGAATATTTATGTAGATGAATGGGAAGTATTCTACATAGAACATGTAAAACTTCAGGTTTCAGTGTCTAACTATCCTCATTTATGCAATTAAATAAATATGAGTGAAATTGATCAACTATAAACCGACTTGGTCACATGTGAAAAATTAGTGCCATTCATAAGAATTGGCATAAATAAAATTATTCCTTTAATGTTTACTTATTTATTTTTGAGAGAGAGAAGAGAGGAGACGGTAGAAAGAGAGAGAATCCCAACGAGGCACCACACTGTCAGCGCAGAACCCCATATGGGGCTCAAACCCAGGAACCATGAGATTGTGACCTGAGCTGAAATCAAGAGTCAGATGTTTAACCAACTGAGCTACCCAGGAAGCCCACAAATAAAATTATTCTAGAAGAATACATATAGTCCCAAATCAAATCATAGACAGCACATAAACAAAATTAGATTTTAGTTTCTCTTCTCACTTCCTCTTATTTGATATTAAAGAGGAACTCTGGACATGAGCCAAAATATTATTTCAGTAGAGGAAGAAGAAGTGAGAAGAGGTAAGGAAGAAAATGAAAACTGTAATATTTTTGCCATTTAATACATAATAATTTAATGATTTTTATTTTTTTTAAGTTTATTTATTTTTGAGAGAGAGAGAGAGAGAAGGTGCTGACAGAGAGGGGGAGAGAATCCAAAGCAGGAGGCTTGGTGATGTCAGGGCAGAGACCATCAAGGGGTTCGATTTCACAAACTGTGAGATCATGACCTGAACCAAAATCAAGAGTCGGAGGCTTAACCGACTGAGCCACCCAGGCGTCCTTGAAAATTTAATGATTTTTTTTTTTTTTTTAACATTTATTTATTTTTGAGACAGAGAGAGACAGAGCATGAACGGGGGAGGGGCAGAGAGAGAGGGAGACACAGAATCAGAAACAGGCTCCAGGCTCTGAGCCATCAGCCCAGAGCCCGACGCGGGGCTCGAACTCACGGACCGCGAGATCGTGACCTGGCTGAAGTCGGACGCTCAACCGACTGCGCCACCCAGGCGCCCCGAAAATTTAATGATTTTTAAAAAAACTACCCCTAAGGTAGCACTTACAGATTTAAAATGCAAATGAGAAGGCAAAATCGTGTTTGTATTTAATTCTCATTTGGGTCACTAGATGGCAGCAAAACAATGAACAAACACGACTATGAAATGAGAAGCCTTGCTGTTGGTTGCTGAGCAATGAGGGGTTTTGTTTGTTTGCTTGTTTTTGCTTTGTTTTGTTTTGTTTTAAATCCTGAACACTCCTTTTCCTTTTCTCAAATGTTTAATATGAACCATTCGTATCTATCTACAAAAGATGGTGAGGGATTCTTATTTTTGAGAATTTTAATAGTCACAAGTGAGGCCTAAGAGATTAAAGGCTGTAGCTGTTGAATCAAAACTTAAACACAAACATTTTACAGCCCTGTTCAGTCTTCTGGAGGCCTCGGTGCACGTCATATAACACTTGCTGGATATGTGTTCTCAGGCAAGTTCATTTCTCTGGCCTCAGTCTCCTCATCTATGAGTAGGAATGATAATGGTACTTATTCAGAGAGTTTTTTAAGGAATTAAGTGAGTTAGTACCTATAACTTGTTAGAATAATAATTGTAGCATGTAATAAAACCCTCAGTAGGGGCTAATTATTCTCTTCTATAAATTAATTTTGTTTCAACCAGGAAAAAGAAATATGGCTTATTCAATACCTAAAATAATGTTTTTCTTTATGTATCTATTAATAACATCATGAATCCACATCTTAATTCAGATAGTGGTAAAGGAGTTATTATAAAGGGATCCCCTAATGGATTCCCCTGTGCTTGGCATTGACAATGATAATGACTCTTGCACGATACCAAGTAGCAGAAGAATAAGATGTGGCCACGTTAAAAACCAGTACGATGCTATAAGGGGTGATTTGGAGGAGGACCGGAGAATTTTTCCTGAGGAAGGTTCTGTTCCAGAAACTCTGTATCTTACCTGAGGAAGGGTATGATTGGCAAGACATCAGGAAAATAAGCCAAAGAGGAGAGGTGGGAAAACTATAGCATTTGTTTTGTTTTACTGACTTTCAAAAGGATAGAGTCCCTTGGAGCGCTGCATGAAGTGGAAAATCTATCCTAATTACAAATACAGAAAGTCTCCTGCCATGAAATTAATTTGGGTCTTGTTGGGGCATGTCATAAACTCAAAGTCCTGAACGAGATGCATTAAGTCATCCTGGGAGAAGAGTTTATCCATTTGGGGGTGACTCGACTCCAATTACACAAAAGGAAATGCAACAGCGTAGGCATAAAATCTAGGATCAAGAGAATGAATGACTAGAGAGCTAATGAACTACTTTAGATTTGAAGGTGTTTAATAGCAGCCACCTGATAACTTGACCAGGTAGATAATATCACAGGTAATCAGCAGGAGTAAGCGCGAGTCTAACTGTACAGTCACAGGGGACCAACTGCACTGCAGAGGCGTAAAACCCAGTGATTTAAAAGCTAATTTTAGCCAGGTGAGAATCAACTCTGTGCAGTAAACAGAAAATCAAATTCTCCCTTGTATTTAAATCTTTTCCAGGTAGAGAAGCCTGGAAACTCAGGGAAAACATTGTGGCCATTAAATGCACATATTCTTTGTTTCAACATGTCCATACATTTCTATCATACTCATTCAACTCATTTGAAATTTGAATGGTTCCAACTACATTTGTTCAAGGGAAATCATCCCCCAAGGGCACTTGACTCCCATGAAAGTATATTACAAATGGAAGTATTTGAAAATACTATGCAACTTTGGCTTTTAGAATTCACACTTTTGCTCCTGTGTATGATTGGTTTAATGGAGGACCTAAGGCAGTCACTGGAGACCCCAAAGAGAGGGCCTGGCAAGGGTAGGAAGATTATACAAGCCAAGCAGAGCAGGCGCAAGGCAGGGTACAGTCCCGGGAAGAATTGAGAACTAAGCGGGAAAGGGGCAGGCAGAAAGTTAGCAATAAGGAAGCTCCTACTCAGTGATGATTTAGGGGTCAGGTTCTTACATCAGGAACCAATCGTAGGAATAACAATACTTTTATATTCTGTCTGTAATGTATTTTGATGTATAGCATCACATGTGCATGTGGGGGACAGGGAGAGATAGAGAAAAAGTAAGAGAGAGAGAGAGAGAGAGGAACAGAGATAAGCAATTGGGGTTGGGAGATTTTAAGAGGATAAGGACTTTATCTGTCTTGTTATACTACCAAAGCCACAGTGTTAACATTGTACCTGGAACCCAGTCAGTACTCAAAAAGTATTTGTGGACGAAGGGAGAAACAGACAGATGGATGGAAAGAAGGATGAAAGGATGGATGGATGGGACAATAAGAATCTTAAAATACTGAATGTCAGTTTAAGACCTTGAGTTGATGGGACCTACATTCTCATCCCGGGAATGTCAGAGACTGGCATCTTAAAGAGTTCTTGGAGGAATGCAGGAGTTTCTTTAGTGTAACCCAGACTTCTCGATAAAGAGAATATTCATGGGAGAGGAGAAGCAGTTGCATATCACATATATTCAAAACTTACCATTTGAAAATTTAAATTTTAAAAACGAGCTTAACTTCTTGTAGAAGAGACGTGTTTTAAGAGATATAAAAGGAGAACCTCCACCCGGATATTTATCTTGTTTAGCACTCGTGCTTCTAATGTGCCAATTGAAGAGGTGAAGGTTGGCAATGAGCCTGTGGCATTGGTCTCTGGTGATACTGATTGGCATATTCATACTTTTATGAGTTCATGCTTGAACTTTTATGTGTTTGCCTTAATTTTCTCATCAGTGACTTTAGCCCTCCATTTCATTCAGCTTTGTGTGAAGATGCTCATAGTAATGGTACATACATAAAGATAACTCTTCCTAACTCAAATCCTTGTGGCATGGCCAGAGATAAGCAACGTGTGATACTTTTGAAAATTCAATAAACATTTTTAATCAACACATTCTGCCCCACCCCAACCAATAATAGATGGTCAATGCAACTAAATTTCCTGCCCTATTCAAACAACACAGACATCCACACCACATACGTACTCATGTACTTGTAATTACTTCCTAGAACTTACGTTATAACATAGATGAGAGTTCTTTGAGGAAATCTTTTATGCAGATGGCTTATTTACCAGAAATCAGACTCAGGGTCTATTTTGTTTGTTGGTGGTGGTTGGGGGGGACAGGGAGGGGTATTTTGTGGCTCAATTCATAACTTGATATGTTAATCCCTGAGACTGCCTATTATAAATTTTTTTTTTATTTCAAGGATTTTTAAAATAATATTTCACCAGAGAAGGTCTCATTTCTTCCTTTTCATTTGGTTTTTCTTCAAAGGGGCCCGTTGTCAAGATTGTGAGGTATACTAAGCCTCTTGTTCTTAGCAGCTTCATTGGTATGAAAGATTGATTAGGCCCTCAGAGGAGCAGGGAATTTCAGAGGAATTATGAAATTACCACAAGGAGTGAAGAACAAAGTCTGCAACTTGTTAAGAGGATGGTGCTTTTAGCTGGGCAAAAACACTCAGTATCTGATATATAATTTTAAAAGTATATACAAGTGTCTAAAGAAACCCTCCTTTTGAAAGGATTTCATGCTTTTCAAAGGTGTGTCCAGTAAGAAAGAAAGAAAAGTAAGTCAAAGAACTACCTAGAAGCATCAAGGAGAAGAAAAAAATAGAATAGAAAAGGGCAATGTCTAGGAGTGCCTGGGTGGCTCAGTCAGTTAAGCACCAGACTTTAGCTCAGTCACGATCTCACAGTTCATGAGTTCGAGCCCCGCGTCAGGCTCTGTGCTGACAGCTCAGAGGCTGGAGCCTGCTTCAGATTCTGTGACCTTCTCTCTCTGACCCTCCCCAACTCTCTCTCTCTCTCTCAAAAAAAAAATAAAACAAAATAAAATAAAATAAAATAAACATTAAAAATTTTTTAAAAAAGAAAAAGGCAATGTCTAAACATTATTGAAAATAAATTGTACTAAACATGGCTGTGACCACGGAAGGGAAGGGCTTATCAGGCATGACCACGGTACCCAGTACCCTGGGCACGAAATACATGTTCAATAATGATATCCGTGCCATTCGAAAGAAGGAACAGATAACAGAGCCAAGAGTACAGTCCACCCACAAAACGAGGCTATGGGTCACCTGGGCCTTTAGGCCAACAATGGACTTCACACTCCTTTTGAGTGATTCAGGTCACTAGGGTACAGTTTTAGAGCATGAACCACCAACATAGGATTTTTTTTTAAGTGAATTATATACACATATTGTGCTATTATACATATTATAAAATATAACAAAGTAGACATTTTTAGAAGGTGAAAAAATAACTGCAGATATTAGTGCCCACATTGTCTTCCTGCCATGGAGTCGCCTATCATGTGCACCCCAGGGTGTATGCATTGCAGTATATAGATAGCTGGTTTGAAACCTTCTGCTAACAAGATCGGGCTATACTGTCTCTGCACAGCTGGTCAACTTTGTTCTGTTCTATGGTTCCACACTGACCTGGGTCTGTGTTTCATCCACTGTTTCACCAAGTGGGGATTAGCTGAAGGTGGAGGTAGGATAATTTGGGGAGGGGAAGTATGCTTTGCCTCCAATTATGACACTGGGGAATCCCGACTCTTGCCCTTGATCAGGAGGAAAAACTTGCTTGTGATGCCTACAATTCCCCTTGCATGGAAAATGTTCAGTTGTTCTTGTTTCTAAAAGGAAGTAAAATTTTTCCCATACAAGATGGTGATTTATAAGCAAAAGAGAAGTTCAACCATGTGACAAAGCTACTATGAACAAAATCAAGCTATCATGATTTTGGTAGGAAAGCCATCATTGGAAATATGCTGAAGCTAAGAGAATAAACAATACTCTTAAGGTGCAATAGTCTAACCGACACAAAATCAGTGAGGGCACATTATGGGCAAAGCACTGCTAGGGCTCACGTGTTGCTAAACACACGTATAACCCTTTTTCAGACCTTCCACAAAAGCATAACCGTAAAGGTACTCTTAAGGCAGAGTTTCATGATCTTGGTACTATTAACATTTTACATTGAATAATTCTTTGTTATAAGGGGCTGTATTGTGCATTGTGAGATGTTTAGCAGGATTCCTGGATGTCAGGAGCACATACCCCCTTGTTATGACAATCAAATGTTTCCAGACATTGTCTGTATCCTCTGTGGGGCAAAATTGCCCTCAGCTGAGAACTAATGCTTTGCGATGAGATAGACTTTTATTCTTATTAAATTGAATATTTCTTGGTGCTGCATGTGGTAGTTATCACAGAACATAAAATATTTAAAATGTTTAATTTGTGTTTTTTAGTGTAATTGTCCCACTTAATATTTCCCTTCTATTTCTGGTTGAAATGGAAGCTTGGTAGCAATGTTTGAAATCCCCAACTACTCTTAAAAATTTTAATTACTTAGAGAAAAGTTCAAATGCTACTATTTATCAAAGACACATTAAGGAGCTAACGTTTTAAATCTGAGAAGCAATTTACTTAGGGAAGTGAACGTATCTGTTTATTAGATGTAGAGTTAGTGCCATTTCCTGTGACTTTATTGGTGAGAGGGGGTTTGGTAGAAAACCCTAGAAATGACCAGTATGTTGATGTAACTTTGCTTTACAGAGCAGTATTGCAGACATTATCTTAATGCGTTTTTACTACAACACCTCGAGGAAGGAGCCTTTTATACACTCGGAAAAGGAGCTTAGCAGGTCCTCAGTGAGGCCTCGTAGCAGATGTCTAAGAGCTCAGACTCTGCAGTAAGACTTCTTGGTTTCACACCTGGATCCATCACTTCCTGGTGGATACCTGGGGCAAAATGACTTACATCTATGCCTCAGTGTCCTTGCTGTAAAGTAGGACTATGTGAGACATTTAGAACCATGCTTGAAGTGTAATCAGTTTTCGGTGTTATTTTTATGAGTAGGAACTCCAAAAATGTTCACTAAATGAATGTGATTTTTTTCTTCATGTAAGCTAGAGAAACAGAAAAGCCAATCTATTACTTTACAAAGGGAAGTACTATCATGATAATTATATTACTTATTCAATTTTTTAAAAGTGCCAGAGCCATAAGTAGTACCTTCCAGACATCAGTTCTCGTCATAAAGCTCCAGAGCTAGAATTCCCCCACAAATTTACAAAAAAGTAAGTGAAACTCAGAGGAATTACTTAGCTTGCTAACAGTGATACAAGAAGTGAGTGTTGCAGCCCGAATCTGAACTCAGGTCTGTCTTCTTACAAAGCCGATTCCCATAGCACAATTCTATGTCTCTGCTGCAAGAACAAGAATCCTAATGCAGCAGCTAATGGCTAACCAGGCATCATGCTAATTTGCATGACTAAATCGCACGAGTTAGTCCATTTACCATTTCAACAGCCCAGGGTACTCTTTTTACATTTCAGATGTGGAAACTGAGGCTTGGGGAGGTGACATAAATCATCCAAGATTACAGAGAGGGTAAGTCCTGGAAGCCAAATCCCAACTCACAAAACTGGGCCCTGGGCTACTGTGTGACACTTCCTCCCATCCCACCGCAGAAGAATGTCAAGAAACTCAGAGGCCAAGAGGAAAGCCAGAGCCTGGATTAAAGTGAAGTGGCTTACTTTAGTAAGTGTGGATCTTTTTGTGAAAGGTCATTGTCAGAGGGTCGAAGGCAAGGAAGGTGGGGGGACAGCAAGCAGCATTCTGGGAACTAATGCCGATTTCCTTATCTATAAAGAATTGGACCACATAAGCTCTGAACTCCTTTTCCTTCTGAAATATGATATTGCTGCAGTTTTTATCATTCCCTTTCTTACAACTTCCTAGTGACTTCCCCATGCAATGAGTATAAAGTCCTTCCCTGGAACATGGTCTTCAAGGTTTTGCAGGCTGCAGCCCCTGCCCGCCTCTAACTTCACCTACTTGTCTGTTCCTCATTCACAGTGCTCTAAGCACAAGTTTTCTGTTCTAGAAATGTCCTCAGCAGGGTCTTTACACTTACTGTTGGCTCTTCCTGAAATACATTTCCCTAGGTCTTTCCTTAATGGTTCCTGAAATGGCACTTCTTTCAACAGGTTTTCCATGAGCACTGACTGCATCTACAGTAACAACCCTTCCCTCATAATTTTCTACCTCATTCCTGTTTTATTTTCTTCATAGTCATTACCACTGTTGGAAATTCACTTTTTTAAAAATTTGTTTATTGTATACTATCCCTATCCATCCCCATGTAAGCTCCAGGAGGTCAGGGATCCTGTTGATCTGGGGCTGTACCCCTCTACTGATTCTTGGCACATAATAGTACTGGATAAATTTGATGAATGAATGAATGGATAGATGACCAAAGCTTTTACAGCCTAAATAGTACCTAAAAACATTAAGCATGTAATAGGAGCTCAAAAACATGTGATAGTAATAATGATAACTAACATTTATTAAGCTCTAATTTTTGGCACTATGCTAAATCCTTTATATGAACGATCTCCCCACAACTCTGTGAGGTAGGCATTATTAATATCCTAGCTTTACAGATGAAAAAATGGAACTTTTGCAAGAGGAAGCAATTTGTCTAAGGGTAGAGGGCTGGTGAATTAGCCCAGACTCAAAAGCAAGTCTAACTTCAGCACAACGTTACGTGTTAGGTGATTGATTTCTATAAAGAGAAACTGAGGTTACCTCCATTTGAATTAGTGACCACATAATTTCAGAGAGAATTCTTGGGTAGTTGGTAGTGTCCTAGGGCTCAGGTTACAAAAACGTGGTAGCTACGTAGGATACAGAGGTGAATAATGTGATACAGTTCTCAACCTCAGGGGACTCATTCTCTTTTGCCCAAGAATTCTCCGTGACAGCAACCAAAAGACCCCTCCCTCCCCAAAACCAGAGGTACACACTTTTCTAGTTTCTTAGGACAAGAACAAATAAACATAAACATGAATCATATTGGGTTGTGTGGAATTAAGTGAAATATATAGTAAATAAGACTTTTTAAAAGTTCATTTATTTATCTTGAGAGAAAGAGACTCAGAGAGAGAGGGAGAGGGAGAATCCCAAGCAGGCTCCTTGCTATCAGTGCACAGCCCAAGGCAGGGCTCAATCTTAGCAACTGTGAGATCATGACATGAGCTGAAATCAAGATTCTGATGCTTAACGGACTGAGCCACCCAGGCACCCCTATAGTAAACAAAGATTTTGAGATCAACACTACAAAAATTTATACTGATATTATAATTTATTCCTTTATCTGTAAAAGTAATATGATGCCAGGGCTGATAAAATTGTGTAAAACTCTTCCTGCTTCTTCAGTTTTTAACATTTATTTATTTTTGAGAAACAGAGACAGAGTATGAGCAGGGGAGGGGCAGAGAGAGAGGGAGACACAGAATTCCAAGCAGGCTCCGGGCTCTGAGCTGTCAGCACAGACCCGACGTGGGGCCTGAACCCACACACTGCGAGATCGTGACCTGAGCTGAAGTCGGACACTTAACTGACCGAGCCACCCAGGCGCCCCATCTTCAGTTTTAACTTTAATATGATCTTCCAAAGATCACAGAGACCCACAAGACAGAAAATCCTCCTCCCGTCTCTGTGGCCAAGTCTCCTGAAGGAAATTAATTTTGTCCCCGCCTAAAAACAGTTCCTTATCTTTAAGTACAGTAAGGACAAGTGCTTCAAGCGCACAACACTTTTAGATGTCCACAAAAATGTTTTCTTTTCAAGTAGGAGAAATAAAAAGGAACACTTAGGTGGAAGAAAATGTTGAAATACATAATGTTAAGATATTACTCTTCATATCAATACAGCCATAACTATGTATGTGTGTATGTATGTTTATGAAGAAGGGGGCCCACCAAGTCATAATGCTGCCTTGCCTCAAAAATGTCCTCTCAGTTTTTTTTTAAATTATTTCTTAGGTATCCCAGATGCCAAGTTTCCTTTTTCAACCAGGGAAATTGCCTCTTTGCAAGGAATACTTTGTTTTACCTAATTTCTCTTAGAAAAGTGATTTGTTTTAGAAGTTTTTGGGGAAAATGTTTTAAACTAATGTGTACTCAGCTAGGAAGTCTCTCCTCCAAAGTTAATTTTTTAAAGAGGAGGAGGAAGGTAGGAGATGAGCACTTCATACGATACCCTGACCGGTTGCAGGGAAATGCAATCTCCTGGGCTCTCCTCAGTGTGGACTAAGGGCACAAGAGACTCTCGCTCATCTTTCTTACTTTATTCCACAGTCGTCCAGTAGGGGGCGCGTGGCTCTCAGCACCCGAAGCTGCTGGCTCCCAGCGCCTCAAGGATCGTATCCCTATTTGCCCCAAGGTCATAGCTCCTAACCTGGCCTGCTAGTCTAGAGCCGGGAACACCGGGCAGTAAGCCCTCGGGGCTGAAGTCCCCGGCGCGGGTGCAGCCGATGGGGCGGGGCGGGAGCACTCGGAGGCCAGGGCTACGATCACAATGGGGACTGGGGATGAAAGGCACCAGGGGCCCGTGTCCGGAGCAGTCCGCGGGGTCGCCAGACTTCGCGCCCAGGAGGGGGGGTGGGGTGCGCGTAGTCCCACCCGGGAGCCTGGGAGCCGCCGCCGCCGCCGCCGCCACGCGCGCGGAGAGCTCGGAGCCTTGTTGCCAGCCCAGGGACCCGGGGCCCGGGCCGCGGGCCGAGGGGAGCCGGGAGGCAAGAGAGGAGGTCCTGAGCCAGCAGAGCCCGCCGAGAGGGCGTTCTCCCCGCCCCTGGTGCCTCGCCCGCCTGGTCCGCCCCGAGCACGGGGAGATCACCTCCACCCGTCACCTCCTCCTCCCCTCGTCCAGGTCCACCCGGGGCTCCCTCCCCCGGGCCGCCCCCGAACACGAAGTTGGCGGGAGCCTATAAAAGCCGGTGACGGCGCGACCCGCGGACACACCGTGCAGGCGCCCGAGCAGCCACTGCTAGACCCGCGCCAACTCCTGCCCTGCCCAGACCAGCGGCGCGACCATGGCCCATCACTGGGGATACGGCAAGCACAACGGTGAGTGCCGGCGGAGGGCGGCGCGGCGGCGGCGCCTGGGGCCCCGATCTTGGCCCGGAGCTTGGCCCCAGCCCCGCAGCGCCCGCACCTGCTGTTTACCGCGGCCAGTGGGAACACCCGAGGCACGATGTGCCCCCCGTGCCCGCCCCGCCCTCTGCTTCCCGGCGCTGGGATGCCCGGTTGCCCCAGCCCCGAGGCCACTGTCGAGGAATCCCCGCGTACGGCGGTGGCGCGCAGGGCCCGAGGGAGGGGGAGCACAGCCTCAGCCTCGGGACTCGAGTTCAGTTGCCCCCGGGTCCCGAACCGGAGGCTATCCTAACCGGCCCTAGGAGGTAGCGAGGAAGGTTTTTTAAGGGGGAGGGAAATGTTAATTGTTGATTGCAGAAAAATTAGGGGACCCCCTTCCCTGCACACACTTCACTCTTAGCACCTGTGGCTAAGGCGCTCAACACGAACTGTCCCGGGGCATTTTCGTGGGCTGGTTTGAATCCATTGCGGTGATTTCTGGGTTCTCTCATCATGTCTCCTCTCCTAAGGTTAGAGGGTCACCAGGAACTCGGTTTTATCATGGCCACTGACCTGGGCTCTCCAGAGCCAGCAGATGCAAGAGAAAGATGTGTCTGGCGCACCTTTCGCATCTAGAGGTGGGATAGGACTTCCCAGGTAGGGGGAATCCTGACCATTAAAAGAGAGGTGCCAGGCCTGAGCAATGACCCTGCCTTTACGTTCAGTAGGAGGACACTAGGGAGGAATCCCGACCTGCCCGAATGTCTTAAATGAGCTTGAATATCCTAAATGCTAACCATGAGCCCCGATGATAGTGTTTGCCCAATTTCAGTTGCCGAATTCAATAAAATGAGCATAAAAATAGCTAATATTTATATGGCCCTCACTCTTTGTTCTATGACCTTTCCATGTATTGATTCCAATTCTCACAAACTCTAGGACGTAGATGTCATTACCCGATAATACAGATGAGGAGACTGAGGCACAAAATAAGTTATTCAGCCGAATGGTGCCACCAAAATTGGAACGGAGCAGATTGGTTCCAGAATCTTTGCCCTTTTCTAGGGATCTGATTGTGCCCTTCCCCACACTGGGGGATTCACACATCTCTCCTCAATGCTAGGACCGGAGCACTGGCATAAGGACTTCCCCATTGCCAACGGAGAGCGCCAGTCTCCTATTGACATCGACACCAAAGCAGCCATTCACGATCCTGGCCTGAAGTCTTTGTTTCCTTCCTACGAGCAAGCGGTTTCTCGGAGGATCATCAACAACGGTCACTCTTTCAACGTGGAATTTGATGACTCCCAGGACAAAGCAGGTCAGTGTTTAAAAAATAACTTGTGTCTCTTACCCAGTAGCTATTTTCCCAGCTTAATGGGAGGAATCAGGAGCAGTGGCTTAATACTCCTGTTTGTCTCCATACTGTAAGATGCCACTCTGCTAATCTTCATTAGGTCCCAGGCTCTGAGAAGTAGGCTAATTACTTTGAAGTGGCCTGGGGCTGTGGCTCCCCTATAAAATTCCTGGTTTCTATGTAGGGCATTGTATAACTGTTATCTGCTTGTGAAAAGTCACAAAAGGCAAGGCCCCCTGGCAGTAAAGATCAGCAACAATGCGATTTGCAAAAACTGAACTTTGGAGATTTTTTCTAAAATATTTTTTTCCAGAATTGATGCCTATTCAATAAAAAAGTACATCTTAGTGCTGTCTTGAAGGTAGCAGTGAGAAGAGTGGAGAAAGCCTCGCTATTTAAAATACTGAAATGAAAAAAAATTAAAAAAATAAAATACTGAAATTTGGAAGCATTGTATTTATGAATGCAAATGTGATAAAGGTGGCAGTGTATCTTGGTATCCACCCAGAAATTCATTCCACAAATGAAGAGGTTTTAGACTTGGTGGGCGGACCTGGCCCATTGCTGACAAAACCAATGACCATAATTTATCTGTAGTAGAGCTGTTTACAGGATGCACTTTGAATGCTTCTTTTTTCTTATTTAGAAATGGGAGAACAATCCCATTCAGACATTGTAGCAGCTTTCTTTGCCCATTGGTTGATTTAATTGCCAGTGCCCTATTTTCGTGAGTGCTTTCCTCTGAAGGTCGTTGAATGAATGGTGCTGCAGACACATGATGTGCGATGGTGGTGTGGGAGCAGGGAGAGCGCAGGGGCAAAAAGAGAAAACAGGAAAACCAAGAAGACATCCCGTAACGCTGTCAAATTTTTGCAGTAATGACCGAGAGTACTAATATAGTGTGTGTAATTATAGCCATTATAGTCCAGTTGACCATTTTTTTTTCAGTAGCTAGCAAATTATTCAGTCCAGTTTGGAAAAAAAAAATTCGCTCCTACCTTCTTTAAATTATTTTTTGATGCTTGGATTTCTGAAATAGTGACTCTGGAAGACAATTTGATGGAGGATAATGTGGAGATCATCTGAGAAATGTTTTCAACTTACCTGTTCCTTTTGTGCACCTCCCCCCAGTACACACACACACACACACACACACACACACACATACACACACACATGCAAACACATATTCTGGCATAATATAATGGCTAATTAGACTTTGATTATTAGATTTAGTAGAGGATGTTCATTGAAGACACTTCAATGATTCTACCTTCCCAAGTAAGCCTTCCACTTCAAAGAAATAATGCTCAAGTGATTAAGCTAAAAATAAGGGAAATTTCTTTCCTTCCTGTAAAGGATACTGCATATTTTGATTATAATATGACTAGGCCATAGTCTTGGTGTTATTGTACATATACAAAGGATGCTACAAAACTCCATGTTTATTTATTTAAAAAAAAAAACTTGAGCTATTTTACTTTAAAAAATTTATTTTAATCTTTATTTATTTTTGAGAGAGAGACAGAGTGTGAGCAGGGGAGGGGCAGAGAGAGAGTGGGAGACGCAGAATCCGAAGCAGGCTCCAGGCTCTGAGCTGTCAGCGCAGAGCCCGACGCCGGGCTCAAACTCATGAACTGTGAGGTCATTGACCTGAGCTGAAGTCAGAAGCTCAACCCACAGAGCCACCTACAGGCGCCCCCGAGCTAGTTCAGTCTTTAGCTATCAACTGTTAAAAAAAGAGACACAGGGACTATATGTTTCAATGTTGCCAGTGAAGTCAGTTTTCAGTGACCCTACTGGCCACCAGTCATATACCTCATTGGATGCCACATAGAAATTGGGTGCTTATTTGGAGTGACGGGGAAACAAATGTCTAGCAAATAGAACCGGATGAGATAATTCCTTACAAATTTGATCATGAAATAATTATTTCAGTAATATATTATTACTGGAAAGTGGATTTCGACATTGAGTCTAGCAACTGTGAACATACAAATGGGTCAGGTAGCCGTGGATTCAAGTTCCAGCTCTTCCACTAACTAGCTCAGTGGCGCTGGGAACAATAGCAACTTAGTGTCTCTAATTTTTAGTTTTCTTAACTGCAAAATTGGAGAAGCAGTAGTATCTACCACAAAGGAAAGATTAAATGGGACGGTAGATAGAAAGCACCTTAGCCCAGCACTTGGCACGTTACGATTCTCCAACAAGTGACCATTGCTGTTTTCATGTCGACACACCGGTCGACTGCTTTTATTAGGCAATTGCTGTAGCGATCACCTGTGGTAAGATTACTGAAGAAAGTTTTTAATGAACTGGAAGATTACCTGCCACCACCTGATGGGATTTAAAATTTTTATTTTTATATTTTCCTCAACATTCCATTTATCATATTAAAGTATGTACTGATTTTATATGTGATATTATTATATAGTTACATGTTTTAGCACGGAAATGACAAGTTCTGATGGATTTCTAAATAAGCAGTAACTGATTAGAGAGCTGTTTAAAACTGCTTCTCCTGGTGAGTAACACATATATTATTAAAGCCATGTTTAGATTGTGAGAACAGTGGTTTTGATAGGGTCTTAAACCCATGCCTTTAGAGACACATGCATTATTCACTTAGTTCTTATGAAAACAAAACAAAACAAACAAAACAAAACAACAACAAAAACCCATTCCTAACACCAGTTAAATGCATGAAGGCAGGTAGAGGTCTAGTCTCCTTCCTGTATCCCTAGATTTCACGCTGGGGATACCTGAAGTATAAAGACACAGAAACAGCAGTGACAGCTGACAGCGATTTTGGTAAGTGCAACAAGGACATATAATCCAAGGAACTATGGAAATGTGAAAGAGACTTAGGAGTCGTTCTGTGTAAGTCAGGAAATACTTTCCAGGGTAAATAAAACTTATGCTGAGGCTTGAACTTGGAGGAGACTCCAGGCAAAGAGAAGTAGGAAAGACCAGGGGATTTGAGAGAGAACAGTATGTGCTCTGACGGGCAAGGAGGTGCCATAAAAACAAGGAAGAGTTAATGTTAGAAAGGCTTGCTCTCCTTTATGTATGAATGATCCCTTTGTAACTTTGCCCATACCTCTTCAACACTGTCAGTTGTTTGGGTTAAACCAGGAAGCAAATTTTTTTCCAGGATGTAGAATATATTAAAATGTTGGCATTAAGGAAAAACAGAATAAATCAAACAATCATACCATGCAGAGAAGCACCCTTTAGATTTTTTAAAAAAAGAATCCTAGACTCTCAAGTTAGAACGAATGATGGAGATACTCTAGTCAAATTCACTTAAAATAATTATGAGAAAACAGAATGCTAAGGAGTTTAACTTGCTAGTCCCTTCTAATTTGTTGGGATGAGTCTAAATGACCATCACTTAAAAATAAAAGTTGAGTAAGAATCTTTGAATGATAACCACAATTAATATTTAGTGTATATGTACCATGTTTTAAAAAATTGATATGCTTTTCTATACACTGAAGTCTAAAAAAAATTCATTCATTTTGGTCACTCAATATTTTATTTTATTTTTTGGTCATTCAATATTTTGAATCAACAACTTAACATCTCTTTTTGTTAAGAGTTATTTTCATGGTATTAACATTTTTAGATATCTTTTACCTCTTGTTTTCTACATCTATATGCTTCAGTTCCTTTTACTGATTTGTTTATTTATTTTTTTCTACCTCAGTGAGATTTCAGCCTTCTAGAACTTCTCATAGATTTAAGTTTTCAAATATCCTGAATATTATCTTATCTGATACTAGAGTATCACTAACTGAGCTGGTTGAGTTTATTATGTTTATGTTTAGTATGTTTAGTATGTTTAAGCTTGAAAGAATTCTTTTTAATGTTTATTTATTTTTGAGAGAGACAGAGACAGAATGCGAGTGGGTTAGGGGCAGAGAGAGGGAGACACCGAATCCGAAGCAGGCTCTGAGCCGTCAGCACAGAGCCCGACATGGGGCTCGAACTCACGAGCTGTGAGATCATGACCTGAGCCGAAGTCAGTTGCTCAACCGACTGAGCCACCCAGCTGCCCTGAGAGAATTCTTTTTAGGTGTGGAGTTAATAAAATAAAAATGTGGAGTTAATAGCTTTAACTAAAAGTTCTCATCAATCTTCTAAATTCCTTTAACAATAAACCACCTTAAATTAATGAAAAATTGCTAATCCTGTTGGTCTTTTAAAAAACTTATTAAAAAATAACTCTCCCTGCTTGCATTCTTTTATTACTAGCTTTATCTGGGAGAAAAGAATACTAGTCAAATTATTAACTTCTGCTAACTCATTAACTTTTATTAATGAGTTTAAAACTCTCCTGCTTTCTTGCAATGTTAGATGCAAATATTGAAAAACCAATGCCTGAAATTATTGAGCCAATCCATATACAACTGTCATATAATTTCTCTTCTTTAGAAATTGATATATTTTTATCTGTCTATATTATTTCAAGAAAAAAGGAAGGAAATGAACAATTTATCTGTGCTCATTTCAGGCAGACCACTGTCTCTATGACAATAGAACTCCATACATGAGTCTTGCTTGATTTTCAAGGACTTGCTTTTGAAGCTTTAATATTGTCCTTCCGTGAATAATTTTAAATTAAAAGGAATCAGAGCAGCAACAAGTGAAAGGGTTCGTTGTGCATACTGTTAATGGTGTAAGAGAAACCTAAGTATTTATAAAACTGACCAAAACATTCTAAATACTGTATTTTTTTTTTTAACGTTTATTTATTTTTGAGACAGAGAGAGTCAGAGCATGAACGGGGGAGGGTCAGAGAGAGAGGGAGATACAGAATCTGAAACAGGCTCCAGGCTCTGAGCGGTCAGCACAGAGCCCGACACGGGGCTGGAACTCACGGACCGCGAGATCGTGACCTGAGCCGAAGTCGGACGCTTAACCGACTGAGCCACCCAGGCACCCCTAAATACTATATTTAATTATATTCATGTCAAAAGAGTTTCCTTTGTTTTGTTTTTTTTTTTTACTCTCCTATAATTTCCATATACACAAAACTAAAAAATCCTGTCCTTTTGATTTTTTTTTTCCAGTTGTTTGGTTCATCTTTTTATTGCCAACAGGTATTTCTTAGTGGATTATATTTAGTGGGGTCTTCAAAAAGCATTTATTAAATGAACACACACACATACCTAACATCAAATTTTCAAAAAATACCCTATTGCTATATATATTTTTTAAGTTGATTTATTTTGAGAGAGAGAGAGAGAATGAACAGGGGAGGGGCAGAGAGAGAAAGAGAGAGAAACCGAAGCAGGCTCCACGCTGTCAGTGCAGCGCTCTACTCAGGACTTGAACCTGAGCCGAAATCAAGAGTCAGATGCTTAACTGACTGAGCCACCCAGGTACAACCCCCCCCCCCCCCCGCCATTGCTGTATTATATGTTCTAGTACAACTTCCATTTTCCATAGTTCATACAGTAGAAGGGAAAACTGAAGTGGTGCTTTACCCTTTTAAAATCCAGAGCCTTTTCCCTGTTGCCTGACAAAAACTGTGGAGCATCTATTCTTAGACTTTGATCTGTACCAGAATCATCTCACTGTTCCTTCTGAAAATATCGGTCATTAAAGTCAGCATCTGGCTTGGGCATCTGCATTTTAACAGATGATCCCGATTCACATAGAAATCTGAGGACCAGAGATATGGAAGGTGCCTTGAATATTTTCTATTTGTTTTACAGCATTTAAGAGGTCTTAAAGAGAAATAAAATGCTGTTCCATGTTTACTGGCTCATGTTTTCTATTCTTTGGGGCTATCATCTTGTCTACTTTCTTTGTCTTTGAAATCAATACATTCTTAACTTGATGCTCCTAAAAATCCACCCCCCTCCCCTTAATACCTCCCTCCATCCATTTTAGTTAAACCACAGATCCTAGGTATTGTTTTTACTCTCATATAATTTCCATGTACCAGAAACTAAAAACTTCTGTTCCCTTGATTTTTAGTTGTTGTTTACTTTAGTGTAAGTGACAGCTAAACATCTCACTATTTTAAAAGAAATAAAGTGTGGGGACTTTTTCTTCATTCATTTTCTTCATTTTAGTTGTAAACTCCAGGATTATTGACTACTGCTTCAAAAGCAAAATAGTAATGCGTAATTTAATGAAGATTGTTTATCTCCTGGAAATGCTGCATTTTTAGTAGACTTAGTCATGTACTTCATTAGTAAGAGATCCCTTAAATTTGCATTTTAAAGATTATTAGAAATGGTTTATTTGTATTTTTGATTTAAGAGAGATTATTGATATTCGTTAAGATGTTTACTTTGTTATTTGGATACATTTTATGTTAAGTAATAATAAAGGGAGTAGGAAGAAAAAAATTAAAAATGTTAAATTTTCAGTTTTTAATTTGTATAGTCTTGTATATTATTGGACTGGATGTCTTAATTTTCACAAATAACATAGTTTACGTAATTTCTCTAAGTAATATGTATAAGGAAGACAGATTAGAATGTATTTAGTACTTATTTTGTGTTTTATATATGTAGTATGTATAACTGATGGCTGATCATGAAAATTAAAATTGGCTAGAGCCCTTGGTGTTGAGATTTGGATTTAAATTAAGTTTTGGGAATTTTGAAAAGATATTGTGGTAGAAAATTTATGTCTCTCTGTCCCTTGTGGAATACATTTCCGTGATACAATAAATCATGGACTCTTCAGAGCCCTCACTAACATAGCTGGATTTTAAAGAGGAAAAATATACGCAGTCAGCAGTTTCTGCTACTTTTAAAAATTATTTTTGCATCAGACAGACAGACTTCGTTTTAAACTTGGATCGTTCAGAAAATGGTATGTAGCAATCAAAATAAGTATATAAATAAGTAGATCTGGAAAAAGTGCAAGCTCCCTATTTTTCAACCAAATGTCTTTTTTATGTTGCACATAAGATATATGCTGCCTTTATTAGAGTTTGTGGCAATTTATTACTGTAACCATGTTTTGGGGACGACTTCATTAACTAAATTCTGCGCTAAGGATTTGTTGAAATAACCAACTCCCGAAGTAGACCAGAAATGTTTCTTTTTGTAGCAACTAAATTTTAAGAATTTAATAACCTCTCCTAGGTACAAGGGCTTCTAATCTACATGGCAACATAGTTTTATTTTAACAGGAGCTAAAACAGGTGTCTGGTAATAACAGGTTAGCACTGAGTATGTTTAATCATTGAACCAAGAATCTTTTTCTCTTTCTTTCTTTCTTTCTTTCTTTCTTTCCTTCTTTTGTTCTTTTCTTTCTTTCTTCCTTCCTTTCTTTCTTTCTTTCTTCATTTCTTTCTTCATTTCTTTCTTTCTGTAGTATTAGCAAAGCTTGTTTAATAAAAGCTCATATACATTCTTGACTAATTCTAAATCTTCTCTGAAATAAGTAAATTAAGATGGAATGTTAAGATCTGCAAGGGAGTGAATAAGAATATGAAACAGCAATAAGTTTTATTATTTTTAAAATTGAAGATTCTGATATTGTTCACAAGGGGAAAGAGATACATTTAGGAAGATAAGTTATCTTGATGCTTAATATGGTTTTATTTAATTTATTTTGCTACTCGGTAGAACTAGTGATGTTACAGAGGGCATTTGCTTTTTATGATCAGCCAGTTGGTAGCTTTAAAAAGTTATTATGAAGGAATTATTTCAGTACCAGCTTATTTCATGAACAAATATTTTGTTTTAAGAATATATTATTATGAAAAATGGAATTTTTTATTTTGAAAAAGTCTTGTGGGGGGTGCGGATAAGGCTAATTATTTCTTTACAGAATTATCAGATAAAAAAAAACTTTAACAATAATTCATTAAATTTCAAGAGATGTGATTTTATCAGAGTGTACCCAAATTGATGTTTCTTAGCAGATCTGTGATGTAACATCGTTTACATAATTGGTTCTTCCCCTCTCCCCCGCCCCTTGGCCTATTGTAAGGCAGTGCTGGGGACCAGAGGTTGTATCAGGAGCTAAGAAGGGCCTAAATATCTTCCAGCCAGCTCTGTTTTTTACTTTGGATAGATGGATGGCTGTTGCCAGCATTTATGCATACTTAGGTGAAATTAAGCAAACTTGACTCTACAGACTTTGTTGCTTTGTTTTGCAAAGCCAGAGTAAGTTTGGGCTCATTGTTGTATAGAATTATAATCCAAAGCTAATAAAATGCACTTATAGCAACAGATGTTTTAATCCTAGTTCTAGAGAAATAAAATTTGAAGTTGGAGAACGAATCTAATTTTAAAAGCTTTTAAATATATTGGTAAGTTTCATGAATATATACAAGTTAACAAGGTTTTATGGAGAGGCTGGGGGAAACTGATTTCCTACTATTTTAATTCTCTCTAATACACAACTCCGTATCTACAGATAGACTGTACTGGAGATGACATCCAGTCATATTCTTCTGTCTCGTGCTTTACTCTAACAAAGTTATATTAATACCAGAATAATAGAATCATAAGACAGTTATTAAAGTTAGAATTTTAAGTTTTTGGAGGCAACAGAGTACTATGTGCTCTGTTAGGTGATCAATAAATTTTTAGTGAAGTGATAAACAATTGAATGGATCCACTTTACAGATGAGGAAATTAAGATCAGAAAGGTTCGATGAAACATTTTAATGGGATAAAGCTAGTTAGTAGCAGTGAAAGTCCAAATTCTGAAGAATTTGGGAAGCCAGGGTAAGGAAAATTGGGTTTTATACTAAGATCAATGGAATGCTGATTGTTTCACAAATTCTGGCATCTGGGGTTAGCAAAGCAGATGGTAGGGCAGTCATGGGGCTGTGGAGAAGAGAGCTTCCCATGTTTTCTGGAGTGTGCCACAGACCTGCATCGACAAGCAGATACAAGGGCACCTCCCCAGTCATTCACAGAGGACTTAATAATTCCACTTAAGACTTCCTCTCTCTGAACCAGAACCTGTGAGTCCAAACAAACCCAGAAGAGAAGTTATCACTGTGCTCAGAAAACAGATGGGAAAAGTACCCACCTTCAAGCCAACACAAGTGAGGAGAAAAGCCAGTTGAGATGATTTTGTTCAGCCCTGTAGACTAAACTTGAGTCTGGATTTAATTTTCACAAGTGAAAATGTTGCTACAGGCATAAATTTAGAATTATGCAACAGGATTGAATTACATTATAATATTTAGTAGTGTGTGTTTCATGTGCATATGTACATATACGTGTGTATATACATGTGATTTTGTGTATGTTGTGTGTATGTATATACATTCATACACTGATACTCATATACACATAGGCACATGTATAATATACATATATCATACATATACATATTTTTTACATTTTAGTGCTGAAAGGAGGACCCCTCACTGGCACATACAGATTGATTCAGTTTCACTTTCACTGGGGTTCGTCTGATGGACAAGGATCTGAGCATACTGTGGATAAAAAGAAATATGCTGCAGAGGTAAGATATGCTTTTTTGCCTTCCAGGGAAAAATGTAAATTGATTTTCAGCATTAATTTCAAAAACATAGTTTTGTAAATTCGACTCAAACTAAGCGAACCACTTTTTTTCTTTTTACAAAGGACCTTCACATCTGCTTCTTATAACTTTTATTTGTGATATTACAACTAATGCTGCAAAACATTCTCTGCTACACTCAAGGACATCGTTTGCAAAAACTTAAATGAATTCAAATTGGAGGATCCTGTTTTAACATAAATCTAAAAATAGCATTTGTGTCTTTCCTCAAAAATATGTAACTCTTTGTCTGAGAGTTGACGAAGTCACTTGCTGTTATGTCAAATAGTGGATAATTAGGATGAAAATGAAAGAAAAGCTTATATTTTAAATTACCCACATTTTCCCTTTCTTCAGTAACCTTTAGTTGTAAAGAAAGGATCACTGGGTACAATCGGCAGATTTTATGATGTATATCATTTCTTGTGGTTTTGTCTCCAGATAACATTTGGAGGATTAATGATGTATATCATTCATTATGGTTTTGTCTCCGACTGCTTTAGCTTCACTTGGTTCATTGGAACACCAAATATGGGGATTTTGGAAAAGCTGTGCAGCAACCTGATGGACTGGCTGTTTTGGGTATTTTTTTAAAGGTTAGTTGATGGCCCAATTCTTTTTTTCCCTGTTTTTGTGAAAGGTTAACCAGACAGAACATTCATAATAAACAGGACATTCTGCAAAGAGCCCAAGGAATGCCTTTGGCGCCAAAATATTTTCAGGCTTATGTCCCCCTTCATATCTGCTAGTAGCTCTAGAGATGGAGGGCAAAAATCAAAACAAAAACAAAACAAACAATCCAAGAGGTATTAGTTAGGTGCTATTTAGATGTAAATGTGAAGGATGTATACATGCGAAATGTAAAATGAGAAAGAGGTATACTTCAGATGACTGCTGGCTTTTATTTATTTTTATTTATTTATTTTTTAAATTGTCTTTTAACGTTTATTTATTTTTGAGACAGAGAGAGACAGAGCATGAATGGGGGAGGGTCAGAGAGAGGGAGACACAGAATCTGAAACGGGCTCCAGGCTCTGAGCCGTCAGCACAGAGCCCGCCCGACGCGGGGCTGGAACTCACGGACCGCGAGATCATGACCTGAGCCGAAGTGGGCCGCTTAACCGACTGAGCCACCCAGGCGCCCCTGGTTTTTATTTTAAAATTCACCCTTAACTAGACAGTAGTGTTTCATGACAGGTAAAGCTAAATTTAGATCAAGTTTTGGAGGGCTCAAGGGCAGTGACTCAATATTGGAGAATTTCAGGCAACAGTGGGGCATACAGTTTGAGCTGACCTCTAGACAGCCGTAAAGCAAGTTGAGAAAAGTCTGGGTTGGAGATTCATGGGGCCTGACATCATATGTCAAGGTAGAAGCTACAAGTGAATATGAAATCATCCAAGGAAAGCACCAAGAGGGAGATGATAAAGCTGCTAATCATGCAGTCCTGAGAAACTGCAGAATGTAAGACGTTTAAGGCAGTGGGAAAAATGGTATTAAAAGACTAAAAAGGAATACAGAAGTCAAGGGAGATTGCTGAGGCTGGAGGGCAGAGGGAAAGCCAAAGGAGGAGAGAATTTCAAAAAGGAGAGAAGTCAATAGTATAAAATCCTGCAAGATTAAGGTTGAACAGTGTTCCTTGCTTTGGCAGTTAGAGGTCAGTTGGAGGTCACTAGTGACATTTGAGAGAGTACATTCAGGGGACTGGGCGGTGGCGGGGGGGGAAGCAGAAAGAAGTCAGTGACAGTAGGGAAGTTCATGGTGCCAATGTGATCAAAGTAAGATGGATGGGTGGCATGTACCAGTGGTAGACTTTGGTTCATCGTTTGGAAACCTTTTATGGTAGAGCTGCCCAAATCAAAACTGATGTAATACCAACCAGATTATGGTGCCTTGTACATTATGTTTTCCTATAGATTGGTGATGCCAACCCGGGCCTACAAAAAGTCCTTGATGCACTGGACTCCATTAAAACAAAGGTACAGTTGCATTTTCTGCCACCTCGATAGAGTACCTATGTTTTATATCCCACTGGTTTTAGGAAATTCTTTTGATCAAATTGAATAGTCTCAGTTTGACATGTGGTGTTTGGATGAACGGTTAATGAAGGTAAAATGTTGCTTATATATTCATGTAACTTTTCTTTATCCAAAAGTTGATTCTAATTCTAGTATAATTTTAATCTTGCCTTTATTTAATCTTGTTTCCCCATCATTTGAACATTCATATATAAGAGTCAGAGAATCTCATGACTGAAAGGAAACTGAAAGATCATCTGGTCAAATTATTGACTCATTCACACAGCAGGTATTTGTTAAGTACTTGCTCCATTTCAGTCACTTGGTTGATATAGGAGATACAATGCTGAGCATGAAGACTAATCCATCCCAAGTTTAAATTCTACAGCACAGCCATGTTTAGGTCATTGAACATCTGCTAAATACAATCCCCAGTGGCAGGCCTGGCTTCAGAAAGCTCATCTTCACTGAAGTCATGTTTATCTTCTGAAATGCTCACTTGTTACTCCTATCTGACCCCTTTGAATGATGGAGAATAAACCTGATTCAAAAACACTAATTGGAAAAGATATGTACCTTCACATTAACTGCAGCATTATTTATAATAGCCAAGATACAGAAATAGCCCAGTGTCCAACAATGGATGAATGGATAAAGAAATGTAGATTATATGTACACAGTGGAATATTTCCAGTCCTAAAAAAGAAGGAAATCTTGCTGTTTACGACAGTATGGATGGACCTTGAGGGCATTAAGTTAAGTGAAATGAGTCAGATAGTGAAAGACAAATATCATATGATCTCACTTATATGCGGAATCTGAAAAATAAACAAATAAACAAACTAAAAACCAATGAGTGCATAGACACAAAACAGATTGGGCGTTATCAGAGGTTGGGGGAAGTGGTTGAAGGGGGTCAAAAGGTACAAACTTCCAGTTATAAAATAAATAAGTTTTGGAGATAAAATGTACAGCATAGCAACTGTTGTTACTACTACTGCATTGCATATTTGAAAGTTGCTAAGAGAGTAGATCTTCAAAGTTCTCATCATAAGAGAAAAAAATTAGTAACCAGGCATAGTAATGGATGTTAACTAGACTTATTGTGTTGATCATTTTGCAATATATGCAAATATCAAATCATTATGCTGTGCACCTGAAGCTAATATATTATGTATTAATTATACCTCACAAAATGAAAAACCTGATCCTCTTTTTTTTTTTTTTTTTTTTTTGAGAAAGAATCTTAAGCAGGCTCCACACTCAGCTCAGAGCCCAACACTGAGCTCCATCCCACAATCCTGGGATCATGACCTGAGCTGAAATCAAGAGCGGGTTGCTCAACTGAGCTGCCCAGGAGCCCGGATCTTTCTTTCTTTTGAACCTATTTTCTCTAATAGGGTTTTGCCTACTGAGGCTAGTTATCTTTTGTTCGCTTTATTCTCTTAGGACAGTTTTCTCTCTTTGTAACAACTTTGTCCCTCTGCTTGTAACTCATTGCTGTTTGCATCTGTTGCTTTAAAAGTGTAGTGTCCAGAAAAGAAAGCAGTTATTCAGTTCTGATCCAGCCATCAGGTATGATAGCAAGGCAATTACCTCCTCGTTAAGGATACTCTATTTTGGTGACAGCAGCCTCAAATTTGCATTATTTTAGTGGCAGCAATTTCACTTTAAATACTGGATGTGATCAGTTAATAACTTGAAGGAAATTATAAGGGATAATTATGGAGGACAAGATGAGAATGGACATGTGAAAATAGTATCGTCAGGTTCCCTTGCTCATATCTGCTCGTCTGTATTTCCAAGTCAAATGTCATCTGTTAATTTCTTTTTATTTCGTTTTCTGGTGAATATGGGACCTCTCTTAAAAGAGGGGGGCGGAGGGGCGCCTGGGTGGCTCAGCTGGTTAAGCGTCCAACTTGAACTCAGGTCTTGATCTCATGGTTTATGAGTTCGAGCCCCGCATCAGGCTGTGTGCTGACAGCTCAGAGCCTGGAGCCTGCTTCAGATTCTGTGTCTCCCTCTCTGCCCCTCCCTTACTCATTCTCTCTCTCTCTCTGTCTGTCTCTCTCTCTCAAAAAACACATTAAAAAAAGTTTTCTGGCAACCAGAAGGGAGTATTTGTTTCCTGCCTTCCTCCCACTCTGATCACGACACATAACCTGTGTGTTTGCCTAATTCCAGGGTAAGAGTGCTGACTTCGCTAACTTTGACCCTCGTGTCCTCCTTCCGGAAAGCTTGGACTACTGGACCTACCCAGGCTCCTTGACCACTCCTCCTCTTCTGGAATGTGTGACCTGGATCCTGCTCAAGGAGCCCATCAGCGTTAGCAGTGAGCAGGTCGGTTTCCTAAAGTGAGGGAGAGCATTTCATCCAGACAGAGGAGCTTGGCTTTTGGATTTGGACAGACCCAGGGTTTACGGGCTTAATCCTGCTCTTGATGCTTCTAGCTGTGGAACTAGTGTCTATAGCAGTGTGTAGCTGATAAACAGCTTTTGAGAAATATTTGCTGTTATTAGCCATAACTTTAGGCAGTGTTTACTCTGTGAAGTTGGGTGATCCTGGGGATTAAATGAGAAGGGTATCTGTCACTTAATAAATGCTTTTATGGAAACTGCGAGGAAACTGAGGCCCAGGACAATGAGATTTCATACTCAAGGTTACACAGATATCAGTGGTAACTCCCCGCCGATTACTCACGTAAGAGCTTGCTGCAGTTCTTTTTGTATCAGAATACCTTTCTGAATTCTGACAAAAGTAAAAGCCATGCTTTGCAGAAAAAAGTATCAAAAACTCACTCCAGGTTGCTTTAACAACCTTTAACACAGACTCTTACTTCTCCCATACAATATAGTTTATGCAATTCAAGTTATTAATGCAGCTTCGAAGTCGCCAATAGTACCCACTGTCTGTCTCTATTCCCACACAGCTGAAATGTAGAAAATGGACATTCCTCAGTAGGATCCACAAGGACTTGGATCCTGAGTAATTTGATGTTACAGTAGCTGAGGGATAATTACTGGACCAAAGAGATCAGGTTACAGGCTGTTGATTTGTGGGCTGTTTTATTACTGCCCAAACAATCCTTCTTCATTTAGATCAAGACTTGCTTAGGAAAAGGGAAGTACCCCTTTGCACAGGTAACCTCAAAGAAGTAGGAGGCTGGTTGAGGCCTGCCTGTTTCACATCGTTGGGCCAGGGAGCTAAAGGTTAAAAGGGAATAAAGATCAGTCAATGTCAAGGATTTCCCAGATTGGGAAAATTCATTTATGTGTTTCTATACATTTAAGCAAAGATACCAGCCCTCACTTATCCCCTGGGGCTTGCAGATCCTGGGTCACTTTAGGTCACCTTCCCTGGGGCAGAAAACAGAACTCTAATTGGGATCTAAAATTTCTGTTAGTATTTTACATCTCAGAAGTGTTTTATAGGCTTTTGATGTTTGATTTTAAAATTTAAAGAGGGAAAAAACAAGCTCACTGAAAATTTCCTTCCAAATGACACCAACAATCTTGTGTGCATTTTCTAGAAATTGATTTGTTATCTAAAAGCATAGGGATATAGGAGCACCTGAATGGGTCAGTCACTTGAGCATCCAACTTGGGCTCAGGTGGTGATCTCATGGTTCGTGAGTTCAAGCCCACATCAGGCTTGCTGCTCTCTGCACAGAGCTCGCTTCAGATCCTCTGCCCCCCTTTCTGTGCCCCTCCCCCACTTGCACTCTCTCAAAAATAAATACAACATTTAAAGTAAAATAAAAGTATACACGTATGTTTATGTGATTATACATTTATTGAGAATCAAAGTGAAGTTTAATATTGGAAAATGCATTTCAGGGTATAACGCAAGCACATAAATGAATATTGTGAAACTTGGACTTTTAGTTTTTTAATATTTTATTTTGCCTTTTAGATGCTGAAATTCCGTAAGCTTAATTTCAATAAGGAGGGCGAACCAGAAGAACTGATGGTTGACAACTGGCGCCCAGCTCAGCCGCTGAACAACAGAAAAATTGCTTCCTTCAAATAAGATGATCCCGGAGCCCAGGACCAAAGAATGGACCTCTGGGTTTCCCTTTAGCTAAGCACAAATCTACCTTGTTGAATTGGACCTTGGCTGCTTTGCATCTGGTTTTCTAGACCTTTCATTTCTCACCTGATGTGCTTATTAGTAAAATGTGAAGAACCTGACCAGGTGTCATCCTTGACAGAATTGCTGTGACGGGTGCTTTGCTTATGGTAGTAGCCTTTCTGTAGTGGAGAATATAGTTCAAGGAATAGGGGAAAAAATACCTTGACTTTGTTCATAGAACAGAGGGTGATGAGCATTGACAATTGTTCACAAAAATGCTAGTTTTAAAGCATAGGAAAATAGAATGAGTGCAAATCCCTATCATGAGATAAATTGAGCTATGTAATGTAAATCAGGTAAAATAGTCATGATTCTGTGTAATGTGAATCAGATAAAATAAATGTTCATGATTCCAAGATGTTATATTAATGAGCAAATTTTAAATTCTTATATATTTGTAGCAATGTTAAATATGAATTATGTTGTAATTTAGTGACTTTTGAATTACAGAGATATAAATGAAGTATTATCTGTAAAATTGGTATAATTATAGTTGTGATACAGAGTATATTTCCATTCAAATAATATATCATAACTTAATAAATATTGTATTTTAGATATATTCTCTAATAAAATCTGGACTTTAATTTGGAGCTATTTTATTTCCTGCTGGGCAATATGTAATAATGGAAAAGCAAATGTGTACTTTTAGGTTTATTTATTTTTTGAGAGAGAGAGAGACAGCGCGCATGAGCAAGGGGAGGGGCAAAAGAATCTATGCTGTTAACCCAGAGCCCAACGTAGGGCTCGAACCCACAAACCGTGAGATCATGACCTAAGCCGAAACCAAGAGCTGGACACTTAACTGAGCTACCCAGGTGTGCAGAGCAAATGTGTACTTTTATAACTTATATTAATTCATTAATAATAAGCTACTCATAACTGTAGGAGTTTTCATAAAAGAAAAAACTTGGAAGGTCTTTTACTATTTGCCAAGTGCTGTTTTAAGTGCTTTCTGAACACTCATGTAATCTTCATGAGTGATGAAGAATGAATGAATCTCATTCTCATATGAGAATGAATCCTGCAAGGGAGAGAAGAACTGGTTACACTAAAAGCAGCAAGGCGGAGAAAGGTGTATATGCTGAATCAATATATACTCCTTGGGAATAAAAAAAAAGTCCATTTTATCTTTTAAAAAACGGAATTCAAGTGGTACCCACAAGTAAAAGAGTAATTTCAATCTTAGAAAGGTAAATTATACCCTTACAGATAAGAAGAAAAGTAAATATATGAAATCAAAATCTTCCACTCCTATGGCAGTTCTGGATTTAGCTTGTGTGCCTGGCCTATGCAATGGATTTTTGGCTGATGAGTTATTCTGGAAAGCCAAATTTAACACGAACCTCAAGTTCTACACTGCATGGAATAAAACTCCTATGTTGAGTTAGAAAAGTCTCTAAACTCATTTACACCCCTCACCTGCTTCACTAAAGAAACACGCTGAGTTTTATGTAGCAGAAAGATCACAAGCTTTGGAGTCTGATTTGTTTCAAGGCCCCCCACTTCTCATCTCTCTGATCCTGGCTATCAAAAGAGGGTAATACTCAGGATTGTGATTATTATATGAGGTAATGTCTGGTGTATAGGTGGTGCTCAAAAATACTTTTTAAATTTTGTGTGTGTTACTCTGTTAACTGTGCCATCAATTTTTCTTAGTTTTCTGGAATGAGGCTTCTCCTCTAACTCACTGTTTATTGATTTGGGTATAGAACCCCTAGAGCTAATCTTAACTAGAATTGTGTTTGTAAATTAAAAGTAAACCTACCCCAGGTCAATTGCTGAGTGGACCTCTTCTACATATAAAATGAAGAGTTTAATTTGTGCATATTTTTACATATTGGTTTTCAGTTATATACTGAATCAGAAACTTATCAACAACTGAATTCTATATATAGGTGAATTATTATGTGCTTGGTACATAACAGATGATCTCTCCAAATACTGCAATGAAAACATTTATTTCACTCTCAGCTAAAATTAAATTTAACCAGGAGATACTGTTCTCTTGATTTTTTTGAGAAACTTTTTGTCATATTTGTAATGTGCCACAAGTTATCCTAATTTATACAAGTGCTTTTCAAATGTTCCATCAAAATAGTCCTTAAAGCAGAGAAGTATATCTGCAGTACTCAGGCACACTTTGAAACATACTATTGCTTCTTTAAAGTCTCATTTTTTATTAAATGTTTTCAAATTCTACATTCTCCTCTGCATTATACTCACATTTCGTCTTTAATTATAAAATATTTTAACTGGCTTATAATTAGTAAATTAGCACTCTCAGAATGTTTATCTTGCAACTTATCACCTCTGGTCATCAGGTGTACCTCCTGGAATCCTGGTAGCCCCAGTTTGAGAAGTATAATTTCATATCAAATATTGAGAATTCTGATTGTATTTATTCTTTGAGGATGATCATTAGTTTTAAATAAAGTCTGTATCACCTTAATGGATATCATAACCGGTATTAGCATGTTTACATTTTAAAAAATATATTCAAATTCCTCTTTTGCATTTTACTAAAAAAGTCCTATGTCAGTTATCATACTCCATTAGAAGAAGGGAGGAAACATACATGATATTATAGCAGGCAGAATGATAGCCCTCCAAAGATGCCTGCCTCCTTGTCCCCAGAACTTGTGAATACATTACCTTACATGGTAAAATAAACGTTACATATGTGATGGTATTAAAGATCTTGAGGTGAAGAGATTATCCTGTGGGTCCAATGTAATCACAAGGGTCCTTATAAGAGGGAGGCATGAAGGTCAAAAGCAGAAGGAGATGGGACCACAGAAGCAGAGTTTAGAGTACTGTGGAGGGATGCTGACAGCTTCTAGAAGCTGGAAGAGACAAAAATCAGAATCTCCCCTTGAGCATCTAGATAGAACCAGCCCCACTGACACCTTAATTTTAGTCTAAGACTCATTTTGGACTTCTGACCTCTGGAAAGTTAAAACAACAAACCTGTGTTATTCGAAGCCCCTAAATTTGTGACAATTTGTTACAGCAGCAATGGGAAAATAATACAGATACTGTACTTAACATGGGAAACCCAGATGAGAATAAACTGTGGACAGCCAAAAGTTTACTGGCCCAGCCTCTGGGCCCTGGTGATTATTCCCCTTGCCCAGAATGTCCTTTCTTTCCATCCCTAATTGTGAAATCTGAACCGTTCTTGGATGCCGGGCTCTAACATCAGCTCTTATCACTGACTCCAATCTCTCATCCAGGAGAGTTTTGCTTTGGTGGTTTCTGACATCAATGACCTCCTTCACTTGGTGCCATAACTGTGATGGTGTCTGTTTCCTTAACAGTACTGGAAGCTTCTGGAGGGCAGCCTGTGTTCGACCACAGGGCACTGTGTATGTAGCTGGTGTTTGGTACAAGTGTGTTGGGTGGAAGGTGAGTAAACTTTGTCTTAGATCTGAAATAAGTGGAGTAGGTGGAGGGTGATAAGAAGCCTTGTTTCCTACATGCCTCCATACCTGGTGGGCAAAGACAACATAGTTCTATTTGCTACGGCCCATCTCATCTTCCTTGGGACCATGCTCATCACCAATCCTATGTGGAATGGTGGCAGGGTGGTTGAAAACTCAAACCTGTCACTAAATGGCATTGCAATATACTCTGGTTTAAGCAGGTTTTTAAGATTTTTTATCTCTTCCTCCACATCAGCCCACACAGAGAGTGCCCAGGTATGGGGAAGTAGGCCAGGATGGGTAAGATGTCCCCTAGATTACCTTGTTGGTCTCTGCTGTGGAGTGGCTGGCCCTGCACCAATCTGTGTCTGCTGACATGTTTCACCTGGTTTTTGGAGATGCCTATAGCTGAACTGCTCCCACCATTGCCTCTGGTTGCAAAGTCTTATACTCTCCTGTTACACAGGAGGAATCACCCAGGGACAGCCTACCTCCTCTGATCCTAGGTCCCGGAGTCCTTGCTTTCCCTCATCACCCAGATTTCACCCTGAAAGACTGTGTGTGTGTGTGGAGAGGGCAGGAAACGGGGACATCGGTACCTGCATCTTTGCTCCCTTTCCCCTCACCACTTTATGTTGGTCAGAAACGAGCTTCCCTTATACTGTGTTCCTTCTGGAAGCAACATTCATCTGGACCCTTTGCCAGGGTCACAACAGCAGACAAAATGCACAGAAAGAATATTGGTTTCACAATTGGGGAAGGTCCGTCGGAAAATATTTTAAAATTTCTGTACACTTTACACCTAACAATGTGCTGCCTTTGAAGGCTTCAGGAGGTTTCTTTAGCTCACTTGGTAAAATCTAATATAAAAGAAGTATTTTATGTATTTATTTAAACTTTACTTATTTATTTTGAGGGACCCAGAGGGAGAGAGAGTGGGAGAGAAAGAATCCCAAGCAGGCTCCACACTGACAGCGCAGAGCCCAACACGGGGCTTGATCATGACCTAAAAAGAAATCAAGAATCCAACGCTCAATAGACTGAACCACCCAGGCTCCCCAAAAGAGGAAATTTAATTTGTGTTTCTTCCCTTTTCTCTTTTTCCTCTCTCTGTCTCTGATCCCTACCTTTATTACAAGGGAATATAGAGCTTAAATATGTTAATGAAGGTAGTATCATTACCTCTCATCTAGTATTTTTAACTATTGGTTTGGTGGAATGAAACAAAAGAGAACCCTGAAAACTCTGATGCTGAAAGCTTCATGGTCCTCCAATAATCATTCAATTTCCTTTATGTGTGTGCAACTCTAGGGTCAGGATGGTCCTTGTATGGGATTTGGGGAGAGAACCACACCATATTGGCTTGAAGTCACATCCAGCCTATCTGATGGAATTTTCTATTCTGCAGATCAGCCTGATGGCCCCACTATCAAGGACTTGTTTTGTAAATAGAGATGCCTGGAAAGGGTTTGGGAACAAACTTTCAGCTCTCAGCTGACAGGAGTCTATGGTTACCTACGGAGAGAGTGGGTCCAGTGTAGCATTCACCTCCTGCATACTCACCTTTATGGTGGCTGGAACCTCTAGCCTCTGGTGTCCAAACTGGTGGCCCCAGGCGTCTGAAGATTTTCTCCACACGCCTTTGTCTTTGGGAGCAGAAATGTCCCCAGTGTTTTTAGAGAAGGTGTAGTTCTTGGTCCTCCTCTTAGAAGGATGATTCTGGCTTATTTGGCAGAGGTCAACATGCCCACCCAGGACAGGTCTCTCCTACGCTCAGTCACCAGTCCTTTCTATCCCTCCTTTCACTGCACCTGGGTTTCTACATTCTAAAAGGTTTCAAGTCTGCATGCTTTGTCTGGAGTCTATTCTCAGAAAGTTCTGGCAGGAAGAATGATGCCTTTCAACACTGAGATCTGTACATGGAACACATATATGTAGAGCTCCAAAACAATTTTTTGTTACACACACACACACACACACGCATGCACACTGGCTGGCAATACGTGTGTTTATGATGTATAAGATACTTTATTTATAGCCATTTTGGTGAGCTACCTGGTTCTTTCAGGAGCCAATAATGAAGTAGAATTTACTGCTACATCTTTTCAACGTCACTCCCCTTGCATATAATCTCAAAAATAAAGAGAAAATACAAGTATTTAAAGCTATAAAAGAGAGAACAGAAGTGAATTTTTTTTATCCTATAGTGCATAGCAAGAAAAAAGGGACTCACCAACTCTATCCTTTTTCTCCTCAAGGGCTCTGAATCTCCCTGGACTGCGGTCCCCTATCCCTGAAGCCTCCCTGGGGCCTCATTTTCTCCTCTCTTTCTAACCAGTAATTTAGTTCTATCTTCCCCTTCTCCTCCCTCCTAATTCACACATGTACACACTCGTATGTATATGCACGCACACATACACATGTGAACACGAACACACACTTGCACACAAGTGCACACAAAACCATCTCTTGATAGTATACTACACTTAAGCATGCAAAAAGCCAGCAAAGGAAAGTGCCTCCAGTTTCAAGATCTCCTTTTTCATAAAGGTGGCGGGAGAATTATAAATGTTTATTTTCCTTGTCACACTAGTTATTTTTAAAGCTTCTCCCATACATGTGTTATCTCCCTTGTTCTCAATGCAATAAAGTAAAAATCATTTCCATGTTACAAATGAAGCCTTGGGGACTCAGAGGAACTAGGAAACATATCTAAGTGCCCACAAATGTGGCAAAAAGGGGATGCAAATACAAGTTTTGTGTTCATGCTCTCCACTCTATAATGTGAAGAATGATACTTGATGGTGCATGGCCATCTCTGACTGTATCAACTCCCTATCCCCAGCTCTGTTCTTTCTCTGAACTGCTGGGTTTGGGGTCCAAGCAGCAAGGAAAAGGACTCACCAGGCTTGGCTGGCCAGCCTTGTGGGAGAATGTGAGAATATGAAGTGGGCCGGGCTTTGTCTAATACAGTGTCTGGCTCAGAGCAGAGGTTCAGCTAGACTTTGAATAGCTATTACTGAATGAATGAATGAATGAATGTATTTTAAAGTCATATGTAATGAAGAGTTCTAGAGATGGATGCTGATGACAGTCACGACAATGTGAATGTCTGAACTGTAAATTTGAAAGTGATTAAAATGGTAAATTTTATCACATTAAACAAATTCAAATGTAAATTATTTTTACATTATCTACTATTTTATTATTCATTTCTTCCTTGTCAGTTGAATAGAGGCATATTTTGCACAAATAAATATTTGCAAATCTCACTTAAAAGTTGGATAGGGCCTTAAACAAGATTTTGGCACCAGCATGAGCCAGAAAGAAGTATGGCAAATGTGGTTGATCGTAACAGGGTGTGGAGTTAGATTGTCTACATCCATTGCCTGGCTTTTGGTCTCTTAGCTGTATGAATTGGGGCAAGTTATTTAATCTCTTTAAATCTCTATTTCCTCATCTATAAAATGAGGATTATAATGCTAGCCTTCACATAAGATTCTTGTGAGCTAATCTATGTAAGATAAATACTACTATGCTTAGTAAGCACTCAAAAAATATCAGCTACGATTAGAAGAACTATGGACCCAAAAAGAGACCAAAAATGAAAAGTCTTTAGTATGAGTCCAAATCAGAGCAGGCTACTGTTCTCAAACAGCTATGACTGACTTCATCTGTCGCCTTTCCTCTCTTTCTGATACCCGATGCCGAGGATACCATCTATATCGCATTCTTGGATAATGCCCCCAAGAATTTATGCTGTGATCATTCTGTGAAGTCATTTTTAAGTACAGAAACCAATAAAGACTAGATGGATGAAGAGCAAGCCTTTGACCCATTTGCTTCAAAGTCTAGAAAAACCCTTATGTAACCATAAAATAAAATCCAATTGCTTCCTTACTGCATTACCTTCTGCAAAATGCACTGAAAGGTATATTTTAAAAGTGATTATTGGTCAAATAAGTCACACTCATGGTCTTCCCATTGGAACCAGCAGAATGATTCCACAGCTCCTAGGCAAGGTGATATTGGAGACAAGCTCCAAACACTCAGGATTTCTTCCCCTTTTCTCTCGTTTTTCCCTTCATTTTTTTTCAAAAAGGGAGATGATATATCTGTTTCAGAATGACAGTTTTTACTTGTTTTACTTATTGACCATTCTGTGGGAAATTACTACTGAGCACACTTTCTTAGCTTATCTTAGTCTTGATATGACATGAAAACATAAATATCAGCTTTGAGGAAAAAGGCATTTCATAGGCATCATTATTACCAGCAGGGATTAATAGAAAAAGTACCAAACAAATAAAAATAAAATTCTTTGAATAAAAGAAGAAAGTTTAGAGCAGGTAGTATATAGCCTTTAGAGTTGGCCTGAGAGACTTCTATTCCAACTGTGTGACTTTGAAAAAAGTGCTTAGTGATTCAGTCCCGTTCCTTTGTGTATAAAATGTGTAATACTACATGGTAGAGGGTTGAGGTCAGAAGTAAACGGGATATGTACAAAGAGCATTCGTGTAGTCTGGCTCATAGTAAGCAATCAATAGATGGTTGCTCTTATAAAAATACTCAAAATAAGATCTATTTTCCCATCAAACAAAACTGAAGCCGCGACCTTACTTGAGGATCAGCTTCCATCTGGCTGACTCAGCGTAAGATGGAGCTAAGAGTGTAAGGTTGGCCCGGTTGCCAGTGTGACCACCAGCTCTGCTATCACTCCCTGTGAGATGATAGTTAAGATACTTGGCTGCCATGGGCTTTAGTTTCCTCATGCATTTGATGGAGATAACAAGGGTACCTATTTGTTAAAGTTATTTTTAGGATTAAAACAAATAATCTAGGAGACACCTGGGTGGCTCAGTTGGTTAAGCATCTGACTTCTGTTCAGGTCATGATCATGGTTCGTGAGTTAAAGCCCCACATCAGGCTCTGCACCGATAGTGCGGAGCCTGCCTGGGATTGTCTCTCTCTCTCTCCCTCTCTCTCTGTCTCTGTCTCTCTTTCAAAATAAATTTTAAAAATCTAAAAAAAAAAGATAATCTAGGCAAAATTCTTAACACTATTCCTTGCTCATGGCAAGTGCTCAATAAATGTTACTTAAGGCTATTAAAAATTCAGTGATTGAACCATGCAGCAATCCATTTCATGATGTAACAATTGGATTTTTTCCAGGCTTATGGAAATGTGGAACCACATAGGTAAATATATGGCTACTTCCAACAACCACGTTGAGGCTTTTCACTTCAGAACAAACATTGGTCATGCTGCAAGCCCAGTGGAATATCTGATTCTTCCAGGTATAGCTCAAGGAACACCCACAGTGACATCTCCAAGATGGACACTATCCAGCAGATAAATGGTCCTTTAACTGTGGAATGACAGTCCTGGAATGAGTTTGTGAAGACACGAGTCTCTGACGCTTCCTTCTAATAGAGAAAGCTGTCAGAGCTTGGCAGACTCCACCATTTTTTTTTCTAGCTGATCTAATAGAGCTCAAGCAACACTTTGTGGGGAGCATTCTCAAGCGTTTCCATAGCCTTTCCATTATGCCAGTGAGGAAGCCTTTAGTGTATTTGCTTCGTTTCATTTTCATTTGCCTGCCTTTCGGCCTAATTTACTGAGTAAATAAAATAGTTGCTATAGCCATTAGGTTGTAACATGTTTTTTTTTTTTGATGTTACTTTCCTTCAAATAATTAATTTTATATCTGTATAAAAGATAATAAATTGACTTTAAACATATAGTAGTAAGATTGCTATATCCAAATTTGTATATAAATCAGGAAACATATATATTAAAGTTTAAATTTTTTGATGCTCCAATCTTAACTGACAGACATGCAGAAAGTTTGGTCTGAGATAGATTCTTTCTCTCCAAGTATTTCTGCAGATATGAGGAGTACCTAAATGTATTTGAAAAAAAAATTCCTTAGGCATAATTTACTATTACTGTTTGTTAGTGGAACGGGAAACCAGAAATCCCTTCTGGGAACCTCCATAGGTTGTGAATGGAGCCCTGGGGTCTCTGACTGTGTCCTTCTATCACCCTGCTACCAGTGAGGAAATGGGACAGCTGCCACTGCACCTGGGGCTGGGAACCACTCACATAACTGGAGAATTGTCAACCTTGCCGGGACTTTCAGTTTAAGCTCTGATAGTTGCATGGCCTTAATGTGGGCCTCCTTCAACCCATACAGGTTGTGATGCTGTCAGGAAAAAAGGTGCTCACTTTCTCTTACACACTATTGCAATGTCCCACCCACTAAAGAGCTGTCTGTGCTCCAAAACGATGAGAGGCACAGGTTTTCACCACACACACACACACACACACACACGTTTCTAGAATGCTTCCACAGCACCAGGGCCATTTGGCCTTCAAGCAATGGGCAGCTCAGGATCCAGACTCTGTTTTACCTTGTGGTGCCTTCCCTTTCATGATTCAGTCTGTTTTTAGTCATGTGCCACTCAGTTTACATGTTTTTATAGACTTGAATCCCAGTGAAGTCAGTGTTCCTGTGTCTTTTTCAACAGCAGATTTTCAGCTTTTATATAAATGAGTTCATTCTAACAGACGTGTTGGGTATTGTCCAACTCTGCTCCTTCACAGCATGCAAGCTTAACATTCTTGTGGATTCTTTGAATGTAACGCAGTACCACAAACTGAAGGGCTTAAACAACACTTCATCGCCTCACAGCCCCAGAGCCTGGAAGTCTAAGGTCAAGGTGTTGTCTGGGTCTCTGAAGGAGCTAATGAAGAATCTGTTCTAGGCCCCTCTCTTAGCTTCCGGTAGTTCCTTGACTTGAGGTGGTATAACTCCAATCTCCATGGGGGGTTCTCCCTGTGTGTCTGTGTCCAAATTTCTCCCTTTTATAAGGACATCAGTCATATTGGATTAGGGGCCCACACTACTCCAGTATGACTTCATCCTAACTAATTATATCTGCACCTACCTTATTTTCCAATAAGATCACATTCTGAGTAATGGAGGTTTAAGACTCCAACATCTCTTTTGTTGAGGGGGAGGAGACACAATTTAATCCATAACACCATTCCAATATCCTTTTACATAAGATGTGTGTTATATGGGAAAGTGAAATTATATTCTTCAGGATTTCCTGAATATTTCCTATTTATGGGTCTATACTTTATTTATTATTACTTCCTGCTGAAGGATTTTATGGAATATATATAGCAAGTTTTCATCACTTTAAAAGAAGGGAGAGGAGTGTCTGAGTGGCTCAGTCATTTAAGTGTCTGACTTTCGATTTTGGCTCAGGTCATGATCTCACAGTTTGTGAGATTGAGCCTCAGTGATGACAGCATGGAGCCTGCTTGGGATTCTCTCTCTCCCTTTCTCTCTCTGCCACTCCCCTGCTCACATGCACACACGTGCTCACTCTCTCTCTCTCAAAATAAATAAACATTTTAAGGTGGGGGGAATGCGCAATCTAGATTCTCTATGTGCTTAGATTGTATGTAAATTTGCCTTTGAAAAGAAGTCAAAATTTTTACAGCATATATGTAGGTGCCAAAGTGAAAAACCAATATAAACACTTATCAAGCTATACTCATATCCCTGATGTCTTAAAATGTATCTTATTAACAGCTTCATTTTTGGGGGGAAACAATGAATTTCTTGCCCATATTCTGTCTTTCACTGGCATGTTTGTTATTCTGGAGTCTAATCACAAGGCACATTCTTTTACCACAAGGGCAAAGCTATTTCTATATGTCTCAGAATGTAACCTACTACTACCAGTGTACCAAATTTCTATAATCTTTAAAGTTTATAAGTCCTAACTTATAAAATAACTAACTTTAAAAATAAAGTCCTAACCACTTTGTTAGCTGTCAAAAATATTTTTCATACAAAGTAAGTGGTGCATGAATTTGGTTTGTGTCAACTCTAATCTTTGAGGAGAAACAACTCACTTTCAAACTACTTTCTTTTTTTTTTTTAATTTAAGTATAGTTGACATACAACATTATATTAACTTCAGGTGTACCAGGTAGTGATTCAACAATTCTATATATTATGAAATGCTCACCACAGTAAGTGCAAAGTTATTATAATACCATTGTGCAAAGTTATTATAATATTATTGACTATATTCCCTGTGCTATACTTTTCATCCCTGTGATTGACTTATTTTATGGCTAGAAGTTTGTACAAAATTCCCTTCACCTATTTCATCCATCCCCTCACCGCTACCTCACCACTCTGGCAACCACCAGTAGGTTCTCTGTATTCATGAGTCTATTTCCATTCTCTTTGTTTTGTTATTTATTTATTTATTTATTTATTTATATTTTCAAATTTTTATTTAAATTCTAGTTAGTTAAGGGGTGCCCAGTTTGTTGAGCATCCAACTCTTGATTTTGGCTCAGGTCATGATCTCACAGTTCATGGGTTTGAGCCCCATGTTGGGCTCTGCGCTGACAGTGCAGAGCCTGCTTGGAATTCTCTCTTCCTCTCTCTCTCTCTCTCTCTCTCTGCTCCTCCTCCACTCAGGCTCTCAATCTCTGCCTCTCACTCTCTCAAAAATAAAGAAATAAACATTTAAATAAACATTGCCTCATAAATAAATAAACATTTAAAAGAATTTTAGTTAGTTAACATACAATGCAATATTAGTTTCAGGAGTAGAATTCAGTGATTCATCACTTTCATACAATACTCAGTGCTCATCACAAGTTGTTTTGTTTTTTAGATTCCACATATAAGTGAAATCATATGGTAATTGTCTTTTCTGTTTGACTTATTTCACTTAACATGCTCTCTGGGTCCATACATGTTGCAAGTGGCAAGAGATTTCATTCTTTTTTATGGTTGAGTAATATTGCATTGTATATATATGCTGCATCTTCTTTGTCCATTTATTTATCAATGGACACTTAGGTTGCTTCCATTATCTTGGCGATTGTAAATAACACTGCAATAAACATAGTAGTGTATATATCTTTTTGAATTAGTGTTTTTGTTTTCTTTGTTACATACCCATAAGTAGAATTACTGTGTTGTATGATATTTCCATCTTTAATTTCTTGAATAACCAACTTCTACCCTGTTTTCTAAGTGACTGCACCAATTCACATTGCTACCAATAGTGCACCAGGATTCCCTTTTCATCATTGCCAATGTTTGTTATTTCTTGACTTTTTGATACAAACCGTGCTGACTGGCATAAGGTGAGATCTTATTATGGTTTTGACTTGTATTTCTCTAATGATTAGTGATGTTGAACATTTTTTTATGTGTCTGTTGGCCATCTCTATGTCTTTTTTTAAATTTTTCTTTTTTCTTCAACATTTATTTATTTTTGGGACAGAGAGAGACAGAGCATGAACGGGGGAGGGGCAGAGAGAGAGGGAGACACAGAATCAGAAACAGGCTCCAGGCTCTGAGCCATCAGCCCAGAGCCTGACGCGGGGCTCGAACTCCCAGACCACGAGATCGTGACCTGGCTGAAGTCGGACGCTCAACCGACTGCGCCACCCAGGCGCCCCTCTATGTCTTTTTTTGAAAAATGTCTATTCAGGTCCTCTGCCCATTTTTAATTGGATTATTTCATTTTTTTTGGTGTTGATCAAACTTCTTTCTTCAGTGTTTGATATTCTGGCACATCTGGATTTCTGTTATATTTCTTTTAAAAAGATTCTCAATGAAAGGTACTGACTGGCTCAGTCATTAGAGCATGTGACTCTTATTCTTGGGGTTGTAAGTTCGAGCCCCACACTGGGTATAGAGATTACTCAAAAATAAAATCTTAAAAAAAAATTCTGTCAATATTTCATATAATTTTTCTTTGCTCTTCAAGGACAGGAAGCAAAGTGTTAGACTTGTTCTGAAATGACCTGAGCAGAGATATAGCCAAAGTCTATGCTATTGATACAAGTCAAATTAGATCCTTAAGTAAAAGATCATAGGAACTAATGCATTGGTCAAAAAAGCAGCACTTCATTGTATTTTGAGTTACCAATGAGCACTTATTGGATGGATCAGGGAACACACTCAAATTTGGAGCAAGAAATGGCCTAGAATATAAATTTCTGCCCAAAAGAGATAATAATGAGTAGGTGAGTCTATCAGGCAGACTTCCTTACAAACTAAACTAAAGAACTACAAAGAGGATTGTCTAATAGTCAGAGAAAAAGGAAGAAAACAGCACACAGGATCTATGAGACAAAGACCTTGAAGGCCAGAAGAAAGGAGGGAGAAATTGATCCCCAGAGCTGTTTGCATCTCTGGGTCTCTCTGTCTCTGTCCCTTTGTGTGAATTCTTACCTTCCCTTTGCTTCAGGCAGCCTAAGTTTTTACTTTCCTTCTTATAATCCAAAGTGCCTGACATACACAGAGGTTGATTTATCTGTGAATATTTATTGAGCCCCTCCTATTAGGTGCTGGACTCTCAGTTAAAGGCTTCCAGTCTTCCAGGAGTGCACAGGAGAAATCTTTTATGGATTTAAAAATCTAAACAAGAGACCACTTATATGTGTCTCTTCCACTAATATAGCAGCAAAACTATGTAGTTTTTATTTCTGTATTCCTGAAAGACTTTGTAAATGGATCACAAATACATTTTGAACCAGAGGTGCAGGGATTTCTTCCCCCATGTGTCAAGCTCATATGAATGACATGTGACATACAGTCATAGCTAAGATGGAATGGAATGGTATGTAGCAGAATTCTAAGAATTCCTACATAATTCCATTACTTCTCTTCTTCAAAATAAACCTAAGAAATAAAGTGATATGTTATAGTTATGTGATGAAGTTTTTGCTAGCACAGATGATGGTATTATATTTAATTGCTGGAGCTGGAATTTAGTTAGAGCATGCATTGGTTCCCTGATATGTTATACTAGGGAACTAGCTTTCCTGAGCCTCAATTTTTGCCATCCAGATAATAACCATAAAAGACCTTTTGTTAAAACTAAAAAATGCAAAATGAATGCATTTTAAAGTACTTAGCATTAGTGCTAAGCACATGACTGATCAATAATTGTTCATTTCTTTGGTTTTCTTCCTCCCTTCCCTTCCAATTTTTATTATCTATAAGATCACATGCAGTCTTTAAAAGCTTACTTTCAAATTTTGCCTCAGGAACCACATCCCCACACTTAAATGGCAATGGATATAATTATGCTGAGTCAGTCCTACTTCATGTGACATTCATTTCCTATATTATACATACTGGCTGACTTAAATACCAACCAAAGTGAAATCATTTTCTTGATGTGTCATAGATAAGCTTTCAGATGAAGCATGATGAAATCACTTTTGGCTCTACTCTTTCTATACAATAATGCGGTTGGAAAATAGGAACTATTTCTCTTCTGAAATGGGACCCCAAAATATACAATGTACAGTTACTTCTTGTTTATGACAGGTGTGGATCTCTTCAGTGACAAAATCTACGCCATACTTCAGTATTTGTTGGGCCCCTGACAGCTATCTAGTATTCTCAGACCTCTTATTTAAGAATCAACTCTCACAGCATCTCAGTATTAGGCAGCTGCCTAATTGACTATAGCAATATTTAGTTAAAGATGGAAATAAAAGAAAAAAATATTAAGAAAATACTTTTAAAATGGTCTTTTGGTACTAATTAAGACCTACTATATTTGGTTCAGAGTCAGAACATCTGAGGTCCAAAGCAAGGATGTGCTTGCTTACTATCTGTTCACACGTGGCAAGTTATGTCAACCAGTTCAGCTACAGATCTGTGTCTTTGTTCACAACAAATCTCCTCAAAGGGCTCTCTACTTGCTATCTCCACTTCTTCATTCCCTTCGCTCCTTTGGTGTCTCCAATCAGCTTTTTGTCTCCATTGAAATGATACTATTTAAGACTACAAAGCACCTGATATAACCAAAGCAAACTCTCTCTTCTTTGTTCTCATCTTACTTGGCATTTTGATACATTTTATGCAATTGATCGCTCCTTCTTTTTGCCGTTTTTTGTTTTGTTTGATTCAATGCTTATTTCAGTTGGCTTCAATGATACAACACTGCGTTTTCCTCCCAGTTCACTGCCTATCCCATATTTGCCTCATCTGCTGGCTATTTTTTCTCTACCAGACCTCCTACTGGGTTCCCCACAGACTTAATTATTGTCCATTTCTCCTCTAGCTACACTTTCTACCTAAGTGATCTCATTTAGGCAGCTGTAAAGGCTACCCACATGATGAACACTCCCAATTTTTTATCCCTACTCCAGACATCTACCCTGAAGCACAGCCTCTACTGTCTATTCAATTTTGCCAGTTGGATGTCCAAGTGGTACCTTAAACTTTAATATGATCAGCAAGCCCAATTAAGCTTATCTCTTCAATCTTCTCTTTGCTCAGCTTTCTCAAGAACAGCAAATGGCATCACCTCCCATCCAGTTACTCGCTCAAATCAAACACTTAGAAATCTCATCAGATTCTTCTATCTCCAATACTTTCAATGCAACCCTTGTCCAAGTCATTATTCTGTCTTTCCTGAACTACTGTAATAACACCTCAACTTGTCTTCCTGCCTCTGTTCTGGCTACTTTGTTGCTTATTGTTCACACAGACACCAGAGTTTTCAACCTAAAGCATAAATCAGACCCTGTTACTCCCTTCCCTGAAACTCTCAGATGACGTCCCATGGAATTGCCAAGGAAATCCAAATTCTTTACCCTCTTCTTAAGGCCCTTTGTAGTCTGGTTTTGGCCTGCCCTTTTGAACTCATTGCCCTTTTCCTACTTTACAATGCATCCTAACATTCTGCAAATCTATAACTTTATGAGTAGATGGATTAAGAGCATATAACATCTAGAGGTGCCTGGGTGGCTCAGTCGGTTAAGAGTCCAACTCTTGATCTTGGCTCAGGTCAGGATCTTGCAGTTTGTGAGATGGAGCCCCTGATCAGCCTCTGTGCTGACAGTGTGGAACCTACTTGGGATTGTCTCTCTGTCTCTCTCTTTCTCTCTCTGCCCCTTCCCTGCTCATGCTCTCTCTCTCTCTTTCAAAATAAATAAATGAACTTAAAAAAGAAAAAAAAGGTCAGTTATTGGTACTTGAGGTTGTGCCAGAGATGGAATATTAAAAAACAAAAAAGAGCATATAACATCTAATTCAATGCACATTTATCTAGGACAAATCTAGAAGGATAAGAATTCTAAATATCCATTCTGAAACAGTAGCCTGACATAAGAATACTGAGTAGTTACTACATAGTTATCATCCAACCTCCAGAAAATATAGTTTTATATTAAAAAGTAAAATTAAAGATATTCTTTAATTAAGGGCATTCTGGTTGTAATGGAGCACGCTTTTTATTTTTTACCCATACACTCCAGTATCACACTTATTTATATTCCAACAGTTTTTGATTGATGCAAGTTGGTAACCTCAGAAAGAGCTGATTTATATTTGTGCAGGATTCAGCAAAGTTCTTTTCCAGTGGTACTTAAATGTCCTCATCCCAGAGGGAAATAAAGCGATAGACCAGTATGGAAGCATTTTCAGCTGCAGAATTTAGAAATGTGTCCTCCAAATCATTAGGTCAGTAAGGTGTTCATTGAAAACCACAAAAGGACTCCAATATCAAAATGTGAACAAGTCTTCATTGTTTTTGCCTGAATATATTTAGCACACAATTTTCTGGGAAGGTAGCCAGGGTGGAGTTGCCATAACTAACAACACATTTCCTTTAAATGTAAAAGTGGAAGTGATTACAACAACTATTTGTGAGGCTCCAAAGACATATTGGATATTGCTGCATAATGCATTTGTCCCATGGAACTTGAAATGTTTTCTACCATGCTCTCATTAAGCCCCAGTTGATTATTTTGTTCATCAATTAAAGTTTTAGGACTATATTCAACTTCAGAATGTGCTTTCTTGATACTAATTATCCCATTCACTCGTGGTAAATGGAAGAATAATGTCTATTTAACATGTTAATCATGTATTGTTTCTTATATGATTTTTCTCATCAGGTTAATGGCTTGAAGTCATCAGGGACAGGATTTCTCTCAAAGAAAAAGCCTTAGCAGTCTGTGGAGATGTGAGGAAGAACTACAGACATCTACAGAACTGCAAGCGGAGGTTGGGTTAGTGGCTTCAAGAACTGCTGTACTTTCTACTACGTAGAGCTTCCCGGAGAAACTGTGAGGGTAGATGAGGAAACTGCAAAGACATTTCTCTTGTATTAAAACAATAGAAAATATAAAATGCTATACTATGAATTAGATTTTAAATTTTCATTAGCCAAACTAACTAACTAGCCATATTGACTCAATCCACAGAAACATTTCAGAGAAGAATAACTGGTTTTATACGTGTGTGGCATTCAATACAAAAATTATTCATCCATTATTTCATCCATCTGGTATTTACTGAGTATCTGTGATGTACAAGGCACTATGTGAGGTGCTGGAGGAAATGATCAAGAAAGCATAAAGCTTGACTTTAAAGCAATTTGTCATTTGCAAAGCCCAAATTTCAATGTCAATGAGCACCGACTAAACATAGAAGATGGTTTTCTAGATTGACTAAAAGACTCTCAAACTGCTTCCGCTGAAAAAAAATTTCTCTTAGATACCTCAGTAAAATAATAAGGGAGAGAAATGTGTTGAGCTAATAATACAATAGGATTTGAGAAGCTTGGCCTCAATCATGCTTGAAAAGTTTTAAAAACCGGCAGACAGTTCAATATTCTGTTCAGATAAAATAACAGATTACTTACAAAAAATAAAGACATAAATAAGCCAGACTACTTGCCAAGCCTCATGTTTACTCATTTTGTATAGTTTAAGATCTAAGAATGCTGAAAAGAAACAGTATTTGTCTTAAGAGGCAGTGCTGTTTCAGGTTCAGCAAGCATTTACTGAATGCCTACCATGTGTCGCACTGTTTCCAAGACATTTTCCTTTCTATTTGTGTAATGTAAGTAATTTACTCAATTTCCATGAGTCTCAGTTACCATCTGTAAAATAGAGATACTAATAATACCTTCCTCATCAAATTGTTACAGAGATCAAATGAAATATCATGATAAAACACTTGGCAGAATGGTTGGCATATAGGAGCTTTTCAGTAAATATTTGTTGAATCTGAATCTGAATCACATAATTTCCCATATTATTCTTAATAAGACTGGAGGACCTTTACAAAATCTTACGTGTTTTAAAGCTGAAAATTCTTCTATAGCTTTATTTTTATATTTTTTTAATTTTTAAAAAATATTTATTCATTTTTGAGAGAGAGAAAGAGTGCGAGCAGAGAAGAAGCAGAGAGAGAGGGAGACACGGGATCCAAAATAGGCTGCAGGCCCTGAGCTGTCAGCACAGAGCCTGATGCAAGGCTCAACCCACAAACTGCCAGATCATGACCTGAGCAGAAGTTGGACGCTCAACCCACTGAGCCACTCAGGTGCCCTTCCATAGCCTTATTAAAAATACATATTGTTAGAGATGCAATTTTTTTTTTTGGCAGAAGAACCAATATAAAGAAAATGATAGCAAAAATCTGGAAGTAAAAATAAATTATAGCTTGAATTACAACCTTTAGACAAATTATTCTTAACTGTACTTGGAAGGATTGTATATTCCCCCAGGCACTTAAAAGGGGCATAATTTTTCATATCTTTTCTCTAATATGCACTGCATTAAGCTCAGAGCTATTTAAATGGAGCAGTCAGGCACATTCTCCATTTAGGTAATAAGGTTTAAGTCTCTTATAAATAGATCTCTTATAAATATATTTATCCTGTAGGTGACAAAATCGATCAATTTCATATCATAAACATGAAACAAATATACCAACATATTATGTGGCATAAGTGTTAACAATTCTGTGGCTATATACAGATCAAATTGCACTTTTATTTATTTTAAATTTATGTTCCATCTGTTTCTGAAAGGCTTGAGTGTATGGAACACAAATAGCTTAAAATTGCATAAGACACTGAAACATAACACAAATAAATCAATAAATCCCATCAAAAACCTAAGTAACCTGTGTTTATCAGGTTTGGGGGGAATGTCTGCTTGTTTTCTTGAGGGGAAAAATAGACTCAACTTCCTCTCATCCATTCTCATTTTCTTGGAGTCTCTTAGGGAACATAGAGTTATTCAGGCTGCTGCTAACAAAGTACAGTAATCCATTTGGGGAGAGAAGGTGGAGGACCCACATTTGGCTCACAGCAAAGATGTGCCATTGAAACCCCACTGAGGTGTATTGTTAATGTGGATTTGATAACAATGAATAATAATATTTTAAAATTATAGATCTAGGGGCACCTGGGTGGCTCAGTCAGTTAAGCATCCGTCTTCGGCTCAGGTCATGACCTTGCAGTTCAAGAGTTCAAGCCCCGCATTAGGCTCTGTGCTGACAGCTCAGAGCCTGGAGCCTGCTTCGGATTTTGCGTCTCCCTCTCCCTCTGCCCCTTCCCCACTCACGTTCCGTCTCTCTCCCTCTCTCTCAAAAATAAAAATAAACATTAAAAGAAATCAAATTACATATCTAGAATTATAAATATATTTAAGAAAATAGGTAAAAATATTAAGAATATAGTAAGAATATTAATATATTTATGAAAATAGCTCTAGAATTTTATACTTGACTAGACAAAATTTTCTACCATGGTTTATTATATAGCAAACTACACTCCAAATGATGATTCTTTCCTTTTCTTTCTGGCAGAATTATTTTACTAAAAAAAGCAGAATTGCATATTTTTCATTCATTCAGTCAGCCATTTCTAAAACCAATATTTAGTTTTTTTGTTTTTAAGTGTTTATTCATTTTTGAGAGAGAGAGAGAGAGAGAGAGCCCCAGGGGAGGGGAAGAGAGAGAGGGGACAGAGAGAGGGTCTGAAGCAGGCTCTGTGCTGAGAGCAGACAGTCTCATGCGGAGCTCAAACTGACAAACCACAAGACCATGACCTAAGCCATGACCTAAGACGCTTAACTGACTGAGCTACCAGGCACCCTTACAGCCAACATTTATTGAACACATACTGAGCAATAGCAAACGCACTGAGGATGCAATGAGGAGCAAAACATGGTAGGTGGCCTCAGGGAGTTTTTGTCTAGTTGGGAAATGAAGATGTCAACAGACTTTACAACACAACCTGGTTGGTGCTATGGGAGGAGGGGAGGAGCACTTCATACAGATAAAGTTCAGGACTCTAAATGAGAGGATACTTTGAGGAATAGATGGTGTGAAGTTAGTTTTCACCAGGAAGGGATACCTATAGCAGTCATCTTAGTTCATGCAACAAGTTCAAAATACTATGGTGGCAAAGAGGTAAGCTGGAGTTGGGTTTAAAATGTTCACCTAATTCATACTAAAGAATCAGCCTCATCCTAAAGTCAGTGAAGAACCACTGGAGAATTCCGACATGAGTTTTAGAAATATTTCTTCGACTGCAGGTAGATAAAATGGAAAATGTAATGGAGTTAGGAAAGGAAGAGGCAGTCACAGAAATGAATGGGGGAAATAAAAACCTTAAATAAAAGAATGGTTGTAGAAATGGAGATGTATAAGACTGGATTCTACAGTAGGGGAAACAAGTCTAAGATTCATTAGGCACAGGCCCAGGAAGAAATTTATTCTTTTACAGTGATTCCCAGATCCCGATTCCTCTCCTATCATTAACATTCAGTCTAAACTCATCAAGTATCATCAAGCAAAAAAGTAGTTCCTGTTTTGTCCTTATCAGCTATTATCTCACTCCTTTGCTCATTTGCCAGCCCCTCTCCATTACCACTATGGTTCTGAAACAGAAAATCTGGAAACATCTAAACAACTAGTACTTATCTCTTATTGAATTCCCACAGGCACTCAGAGATGTGATGCTGTGAAAAAAAATATGATAGATTTTTACTTAAATTTACCTAAATTTTTACTAAAGAAAACTAGATCTAATACTCGTGATAAAAATAAGAAAATATAAAAAGGTACATAGTGTTAGAAACAAGAATGATCTTGCAGTTAACATCAGAATAACTACCAGTTTATGCATATAATTTTTTTCAGCTCTTAAAAATGTCAGAAGTAGGGCTAGATAATAAAGCAGAATGGAAAAAATGTTGATAATTAGTGAAGCTGAGTGGTTGACTATCTTATTTTCTCTTTTGGGTATGTTTGAAATTTCCATAATATAACATTTTTTGAAAACATTATGGCAGTTTTATGTGTGATGAGTATTCATAACTGGAAAATCACATTTTAATTTCATCATATTACTTGATCAATTTGGATTTGTGGGTCTGTGGTATTCACCTGGTAAGCCATTTTACATTTATATATTTATCTAAGTCCTAAATTTGTTTCAAATTATTGATGAAGCCCATGACATATACTAGAGTGATCTCTTCATCCTAAAAAACAAGATATGTTTCCCCGAATAAAATAACTGGTTATTTTCACAAATTACTAAATATATAATTGCTTTTCACATGTTGCTTCCCAGTGAAATTTTCAAAGTGGTGATGATTTATTATTATTGCTTTGTAAGTCAAAAGGGTTTATGAAAAAATTCAAGGCAAAACTCATCTAATTAAAACTAAAGAGAAGATGGTATCAATTAATTTTTTTTCTTTTTGTCAGAAAACATTTTAAAACAAATTAAGAAGACTTAATGTAAATGACTACTCTCAAATGTATTCTGCCAGTAGCCAGATTCTATGCACGTTGGAAAAGAGAGAAATGATAAACTAGATTCTTCTTGAGGCCTAGGAGATTCAAATAGTCTCTGGTTGTCCCCTTTCCCAATTTTTAATGAAGAATACAAGTAAACAGTGATGCAATATTGGGACAATGCCCAAGCCAAGGGAAGATCCCCACCCAGGTTACAAATGAATCAGATCTGAAGAGATTGTTCTGGAATTCAGAAAGCATTTTCTCATGGACATAATCTTTCTCACGATGGTTTGGATCCCAGAAAAGTTCACAAATTTATTTAGCATGTAATAGATTTGCAATGTGTTCTGATGATGCTAGCAGCATATAATGTCGGTGTATTGCAATATTCTGACTCAAAAATAACTTCCTCTTACCCCAGGAGTAAAACTTAAACCCAAAATTACTCTCCCACAATGCCTTTTGTGCTGTGCCCTCAGCTTTCTATCACCCCTTTCCCCTCAGCCTCTGTGCTCCAGTCACACTGGTTTTACTTGAGATCCTTGAATAAGTCAGATATGTTTCCACCTTAGGGCATTGACACTCATTTCCTCACTTAGATGCTATTTTTTCTGATTTTAGCAAAACCGTTCCTTCTTGTTCTTTGGACACTCAGAAACAAATGTCACTGGTTATCCCTGCCTAGTAGACTCACCTTAACTATTAGATCTTTCCTGACACCCAATGCAAATTAGCCACCTAGTCGTTCTATTCTGTTTTCCTGTTTTAATTCCTTGTATAGCTCAAAAAATTTACTATTTGATACTTTCTTGTTAATTTCCTTGTATATTATATGTGTCCCCCTGCTAGTATATAATCATTGCTTCCCACAGCCTAGAATAATGACTAATCCTAGTAGGTCATCAATGCATGAGTCAGTGAATTAAAAAACTAATCCTACGGAACTACTGTAGGTGGTAATAGAGGCTCTGTTACCAGAATATTCATTCAGAGTTACATCGTAGGGAGCCAAGACCACACCTGTTTCATCCTTGGTGGTTTCAAGGCATTAGAGTTGTCTCCAACATTCTGGAATAAGGGAAGCCGTGCTAGAGTCCTGCCACTGAATATAGGGTTGGTGGTGGGATGGTGTGATAATTAAGAACAGCACTGAGGCTGATCGAGTGAAGATGGTAGAGAGCCCTTGGGAGTTTTCTCTCCTCATTTGCCTCTCCCTTTTTCTCCTCTTCATTCTCACTAAATAAGAGCATGGCCAAGACAGAAGCCAGCTACCAACATTAACTGGCCAGCAATGGATAAATCTCCCCTTTGTCCTTATCTCCTGCTCTTCTTCTTTTTCTCTCTTCCTTCTCTCCACGTGCCTCTCCTATTCTCTTCTATTCCTTAATCCTTTTTCTTGCAACCTTCAGTTGGTGCTGCTGGTGGTAAAGTTGGAAGCTCAGAATGTGCCAAGCACCATGTCTGGCATGCAGTAAGTACACAAAGAATGCTTGTTGACTGACTAAATTAATGAATTGACAGATTCCATTCTCCAGCCAGTGGAACTTTAGAAGCAGATTATTACAGTATATGCCAAGTAGGACAGAGTCTGAAACTTCGCTTAAATCAAAACGGATTACTTCTCTGACTTTCTCTAAGCAATAACAGATTTGTTACTTGGCTACTGAAAGGACTTTGATTAGTTGGATATGATGATTGTTTTGTGTGTGTGAAGCTGGCAGCCTTTATTAGAGATTCAATTTTAAGAGATTTAAAATGAAAAGTTTCAAGTAGAAAACACTATGAATTCTATCGTTTTAAAAGAATAACTTCTCACACTAAATAAAACTATTTCTAAATTCCTAAATTTACTATTTTGGTTACTTTAAGACATCTTTTTTTCCTTTCAGGAGAATTCCTTCACTAGATGCTTAGTGTTACAGTCTTTTCTGACGATCATTAAAAGAAGGAAAATTCAATGATAGAGCTTAGTGGTACAGTTGACTCTGTTTCTGTATCAGAAATAATTTGCCCGTATGAACTCATGACGCCAGTCTTATTCATTTGCTCAGATGCATTCTTCAACATATCTATCTTTATTTTCTAGCACCACGTGAGACAAGGAGTTGCTAGTTTAGCAGGTCTCTTTGTCTCCATGCCTGTGACAAGGATGAATTACCTGACTCTGTGCCAGGGAGAGGACTCCAGCTCACTTAGCAGCCTCTTTGCCCTTGGATTCTCACATAGTGACATCACTGAGAAGCAGCTGCCTCAAGGAAGTCGTGAAGGAGGTAGGAATCATCAGGCCTGCTGAGTTTTCTGGAATAACGGGCAGACTGAAGGCCAGTCTGCAGCAAAGTCTTGTATGCAAAATTTCTCTTAAAAATAGTGAGAAAATACTATGAAAAGCCACATTTACTCTGATCTAGAATTCAAGCAAATTTCAGTGTTTGAGACTTGGATAAAGTCTCAGAAATCGGAAAATGGGACTCACCATAATCTTTAGGCTTCTATCCACAACAATTTTTAAAAACTGCTTTTGTGCATTCTTGGGTTTCACATTATGCTCCCACACTTACCCTGTGAATAAAAGAAAAGAGAACTCTGAAAGAAGCTTAGGAATTGACGTGGTCACCTGGTTATTACCCTGGCATCCATTCTTCCTCTCCTGTTCAGCATAGTAGCCTGTGGTCAGGGTGGGGTTTACCTTTCTACCAGGTCCAGTGGGGAGCTGTGATTGGTCCAAACCCAGGTCAGTCCCACCCCTCTGGCCACAATGATTGGCTAAGGAACCCAGGTGTAGGCCAATCAGAATATGACATTTCTCTGTACCCCCGGATTGATTCCCAGTGGGCACGGGGCCCAATTAAAATTTTCATTAAGAAGAGATTTGCTTGGTGGCACCTGGGTGGCTCAGTATTTTAAGCCTCCAATGGCTCAGGTATGTTCTAGCCCCGCATTGGTCTCTGTGCTAACTTAGAGCCTGGAGCCTGCTTCAGATTCTGTCTCCTCTTTCTTCCCCTCCCCTGTTTGTGCTGTGTGTGTCTCTCTCTCAAAAATAAATAAACATTTTTTTTAAAGTTGTTTTTTTTTTTTTTGAAGAAGAAGAGGTTTGCTTGCTTTTCAGAGAGTAACTCAAAGAAATTATCTCTTCCTGAATATTGTGATATATTGCCAATGTGACATCTGGAATGCATGAACCATTTGCGTCTTTGAAGGGAGTCATCTGAAGATAAAGCTAAAATATAGAGGAAGACACAGATGAAGTAGAACAGGAAATGGAATAGAAACACTGAAGGCACCAGTACCTGGTGACTGATTCAACTTGCTGTTACTGTTTAAGCCACTTTGGGAAGGGTTGTCTGTGACTCACAAGAAAACACTCTAGATGGCATATACATTAACTGTGATACTTCTCTTAATTTTTGTTTATTGTTAACATGGATCAGAGTTGCACAAATTATTCATGCAAAGAAATTCTTTGGTTTGAAAGGTCAAATCTACCTTGAATAGAACCTAAGCAGGACCATAATTTAATATTCAACGACTTTGACACAGGATTCTGCACATCAGTAAAAAAGATTTTTAGTTGAGTTTCTCTTGTAAGTGTATCTCAGGTTTCTCCTTAATATAAATATACAGTTCATCCAATTTTAAAATAATTTTACCAGGCTACCAGTCAGAACACTTCAAAATGATTGAATATATGTTCAGAGAGCAACAACTCAAGATCTTTTAGGAACTTTGTTTTGCCTTGACAGAATTAAGTATCAATCTTCTCTGGAAGTAACTATGAAAGATGAATAAGCACATTAATTAGAAGGGTCTCTATTAAGAGAAAAACATTGGGTAATAGTTGCTGTGGTGTAAAAACATTAGAATGTATGTTTTACAAGTAAATAGTCAAGTTTAAAATATCTATGTCTCCTTTGTGTAGAAAATTAAAGTTAAATGGGAAAATGAATCCTAAACTGCTAATTTAGCTGAAATATAGCAAATAATTGAAATCAATTGAAGCTTCAATTGCATCCTACTCTGTGAATGCATTTGCTTGCATCATTACTCTTGGGGTGGAAAGAAAAAGCTGACTTAAGTAGCTTTGCAGAAATTGCTTAATAATTAATTCACTTTTTCAAAAGTGGCCAGAGCACTCAACGAGTGAGATAAACTCGAAGGATAACAAAATTGAATCAGACATGTGTGTTATGGGTAATCCTGACTGATCTTAGTTTGTTTCTTCTTTTCTCTGTAGAATTGGATTAGTAGTCATAACAGGCAACTCTGGCTTTCATTTGTGTGTTGTTATTGCATTTCATTTTTGTCTAATGAAAAATGTTCTATAAAGTATAACTCATCCCCCCTCTCAGGCCTAAGGGTGCTGGCATAAAAATTAGTTTTGAGGATTAATTAATATCTGTAATGCTGCTGAAGAAACTGTTGGTGGTTTGCACTACTATTGCTGTGGTTATGAATATGTTTTGCTTGTAACTGGTCTCCATGTCTCATGCATGAAACTACTCAAACTGACAATATTCTATAGTTAAGAGATAGACTAAAAGGCCATTGAGTATTGTAGTACAAGAAAGCAGAATACCAGTCACTATGTTCCTGCGAGTCTTAGTTTTATATTTTTGGCTAGACACTGCCTGGCTAGCTGAATAAGAAATAGAATAGTAGAATAAGAAGTTATATTTCAAACACTGGGATAATGTTAATGTTTTTATTTTGGAGGTCTCAGTAAATATGCAGTACCTACAATAGTTCTGGTAATATAACATGCACTTAATGAATTCTTGCCAAATAAATTAATTCGAATCACAATGAATGTATTGCACTTACTTACTTAACATACTCTGTCTATTTTCACCAAGGATTTGAGCAGGTTTAAAAAATACACACAATAGAAAGTAGCTAAAATAAATGAATGAGAGAATGAGGGCAAGGGAAATGCAGGCAGGAAAATAATAAATATGTGGTAAGAACGGTGTGTGAAAATGCATATGTATAGTTGCTAAAGGTTGTCTCTGTGCTTCCTAGTGGCCAAAGCCAACAAGGAAACAGAACCAATTACGCAGAATTCGATGTTCTTGAGATAAAACAAAAAGAATTAGTCTAAGGAGTCTCAGTCTTTTCTGAACAAAAGACCTGGGAATCATTTCTGATGGGTCTTCATTTATGTAATAACCATCATCAACATTGCCAGTTTTACAGTGAAGCAAAATCATTCATAAAGGTCCAAAGCACACAATTTAAGCATATAGTTCTTTGGTAAGGAACACTTCACTGTGATTACAAAGGGAACTCAGTTTGGGATCAGATACATTGATATGAATCCTAGTTCATGTACTAGATATGCCACTTCTGTAAAATGACAATAATCAATAGCTAGATATGACACTGCTATAAACACACAATTAGGTAAATGCCTGAGTGCTCAAGGATTGGTTGTTTTTATTTACATTGTCTGTTTTAGTCCAGAGAAAACAGAATAACTAGAGAATCAAATATATGTCTGTCAGGTATTTCTTTCTAAGTACTAGCTTTCAGGCCTTTCTTTATAAGTACTAACTTTCATAATGAGGCTCTTATTGAGGAGTTGTGCAAGTGAAGGTTGAAGTTGTCATCTCTGCCAAGATCCTGAAGAGCAGATAGATAATTGATTATTGATCAAGAGGCAGCCGGTAGGGGTAAAGTTTTCTCACTACGAGAAATACCTGACATGAATGGCTACCACCCCACAGAATGGTAGCAGAAAGGTGGGCAACAGAAGTAGCCACCAACCAGAGGCGGTGTCAAATCTTCCTCAGAAAACAGCTCTCCCTCTGTTCCAATGTGTGGGTCAGTAGTGACTAAGTCTCCAAAGTTCTGGGCCATACATTATGACTGCTAACAGTTTGCCCTGGGCATGTTTCAAAGCAAAAGTTATACCGTTGTTCATGTGGTCACAGAAATACTTCACGGGTAGGCAGCCACAGAACATCTGATTTTAAACAATATAGCTAAATAGTAAAGCCTCTCAGAGAAGAGATGGGTTGGATAAAAATCAGTATTCATGTGTTTGATAATTTTTGCCATTATGGTCAGTCTATAAATAGGGCTTAAATGTAGAGGCACTCATAGAGGAAGGGCGAGTGGCAAACAAAAATTTTGTTTTGTTCCGACTTGCAGTTAACTTTACCCACCTGTCCAGGATAGAGTTTGGCTGTTGTTGGAATAAAACTCGAGACTTCTGGAGAAGGAGCCCTCTGCCTCCCTTGTGTCCATCTCTCTGAGACCATGACTCTTCACTCTTCTGGGGAAAACTGACATTTTGAACTGTGATATGAGTTTCAGATCTCAGCTTTAATCCTGAGTTGGACAGATGCACGTAAGCAATGTGTCACACACAGTCTTGTGGAATCGGAATGCTGGGCACAGAGCAGGCAACTGTTTCCTCGCAAAGTTCTTGAAGACAAGGTGAAAGAAAACTCGCTGAGTCCAAAATGTTGGTTTCAGTAGGAACAAAGCAAGTACTAATCTGACTCAGAGGGAGAATCAATTTTAATGAATGTGGAAACAGTCTCAAAACAGAACACATCTGAATTACTTACAATCCATTGACTTTAAAAATCACGAAGATTAAAACCCATCCAATGACCTTTAAAAATTGAGTCAGCAACCTAGAAAATACTGTCTCTATGCTTATGTTGTACAGGTAACCTGGCTTTCCAAATGGAGGGGTCTTTCAGGGAGGCTTATTATCTTTTGAGAAACAAGTGAAATTTCACACGAGATGCAAACCTGTGCACAGATCTTTCAGTATTTGCTGAAAGGTACTTAGCATAGAAGGAGGACCTACAAATTAGCTCATAAGAAGAAAGCAAAGTGATTACACCCCATTCCTCTGCATCACTGAAATATTTATTAGAGCTGTAAGAGGACACAGGGCCAAGTAGCAACACATTGCCTCTGTTACTTTACAAGAACTTCTAAAAAGAGCTGTTGGGAGTAAATGGGCAATTTTGGATAAAGAAGACTTTCTTACTATCTGTTACATTACAGACTATTTTGTTCCCTTCTAACCGTGTCTACAGGCTCCTAGGTGACTTCCATATCACAAGGGGTTTTTGGAACAAAGGCAAATATGTTGAATGGAGGAAGGATGTGGGCTCAAAGGTAATAGTAATCTAGAAATTTCAGGAGATTTTTTTAGGTGAGAACAGAACAGAAAATGAAAGCTCTAATTTCCTGAATAGTGACAAATTTGAGAGGAACCAAAAGGGGCCCTGGATTGAGACTATTAGAGACAGACTGCCACTTTGTTTTTAATCAGGATTAAAACACAAACTAAATTTTGTTTAGCATTCTGTTAAACCTCATAGAGAAGTAGCTCCGGTTGTTTTAGATCACTCAAAAAATCAAATAAGAGAATTTAAAAATAAAGACTCTATTCCAAGTAATTCTGTAACACTAAAATACATTTCTACTTTGAAATGTCAGCTAACAAATAATGTCAGCTGACTTTGGAATACTTTTCGGGAAGTCTGATTAAAATGTCATCTTAACAAATATTTGAATGATAATATTTCCTTTTTAAAAAGAAACTGGTGCTCAGTTAATTAGTTAATTATGGAGATGAGTGTATGAATCAATAGATCTTGAAACCGTCATTGGAAAAATTGGCTATCTGTAGATTAAAATGAAACTTTACATTTGAATGTGTTTTAAGCATAGTATATTCTGTGATTTGCAAACTATATGATTCAGATGTTGTATTTCTTTGGAGGATAGAAATGTTTAATGAGTTTTGGATTGATTTCAGAAACTTTAGAAGTATTTGAGTATAATAATAAGAGTGTACAGATACTAAGAAGAAAACCAGTAGCTTTAGAGGTTGGATGTTTGGTTTCAGACACAAGCTTTTCAATTAAAATAAAAGAAAATTATTTCCAGAGGGCCAACAGGTGGCCATATCCAGGATTCCCAAACACAATTTTGCTACATGATTCTGATCTTTGTACATTAGCAATTATAGACATTTGAAAGAGCCCCTTAACCATTGAAAGACAAACCAACTTTCTCCCTTGGAAAAGCTGGAGCAACACTTGAGATACTTTGTGTGATCCAGCATTGTTTTTGTTTTGATCGCATTCCAATGGGAAACAGTCAGTTAGCCAAATTTACATCAACACTTCCTACCTATTGGAAACTAAGCACAGGCAAAAATGTTGGTATCTATTGCAGTGCTTGTTGCCTATAAAAAAGAAATAGATGTATTTTGACTCTTCCTTTCCACACTTTTCCCCTATGTTTAAAAATATTTTGAGGAAATGATGAAGTGTTAGCATTTGCTCATTCTTAAGAACCCACTGAGTAAAAGACATCATATTGAGCTCTTTCTTAGGGCTGTACCACAAACTGGGTGGCTTAAAACAGAAAAGTATTGTCTTACAGTTTTGGATGTTTGTCTGAATGCAAGACATCAATAGGGCCATGTCCCCTCTGACAATGTAGAGGAAAATCCTTCCTTGTCCTTCTTTGCTTTGGGGGTCTGCCAGCAATCTCCTTGACACACCTCAGGAAGTAAGTACATCCATCACTCTAACCTCTGTTTTCACATGGCACCCCCGGTGTGTCTTTATGTAATCTCTCCACGGTGTGTCCATTTCTGTGTCCAAATTCCCTGTTTTATAATGACACCAGTCATATTTGATTAGGGCTTACCCTAATGACCTCATATAAACATGGTTACCTGTGTAAAGATCGTATTTCCAAGTAAGGCCATAAAGTGAGGTTAGGACTTCAACATATTGTTTGGAGAAACACAATACAACCCATAACATGTGCCATCTATATACATCTTTTTGAATAATTGTGACCCACAAGATACTATGCTCAGATTTAAGGAATATGTATAACCTTTGGTTTACATCTTCAAAACGTTCGCTATTTATGGGAACAGTTTGTAGGACTTGAATAGGAAGAGGCTGGATAGTTGCAGAGCTCCCCCCCGTAATGTCAAATGTCCTCTGGTTGATAAAATCAGTAATGGTCCATCAGTCAGTTCTCCATCCCTCTAAACCCATTCTCTTCCAGTGCTTCTGACTGTCCCCCTGTCAGCCAATAATCCTCAAACCTCATTATTCCTATCAAGAATTTGAGCTGAGCCTTTAAAATACTGGTGTCTTGAGGCTTGGCAAAATTATTTGAGGTAAGGATAATGGTTTGAGCATAAATATGTGCAGATCCACATGTATGCCAAGCATAAGGGAGATAGTACCAGGGCCAGTGTGGCTGAGGTCTATGTGAAGACAGGCTGGGATGTCCACTCCCCATTCTTCTTGATTTGCTGCTTTAATGCTTGTATGGTCAATGTGTGCTGTCCTTTTAACTGTGCTATAACTCTCCATGCCTCTTGGAATGCCTGTGAATTAAGGCGGAGGACTCAGATTTCCTTGTATAAATCATTACTATACAATATTTTAGCACGTAGGGATAAAACCGCAAGGTTTGATATCAAGGAGAATTGGGTCTTCATCTTTCCTTTTGAAAGGAAACTGAAATGACACTAAGTATTATCTTTCTGCCCTGAAGACCTAGAGTATTTATTGTCTGTGACGGTCCTTTGACAGTTATATGAGTCATATACTTGTGGTTATCTTACTGTATTTCTATGTCTTATCTCCAAATTACGATACGCAAACATTTGGAAGACAGGGATGAAGCCTTATTATTGCATTTCATCCATTCTAAGGTGGAACTTTTGCCCCTATATTTTAACATCATTGAAAGCTGGATGCGTCTTGCCATCAACCATCACTGGTGTGGCAGAGTTGTCATTGGTGAACTTGGGCTCACGTGGATGAACTTGGTTGTAGCTTCTGACGATATTATCACATTAGCTGAGATTGTTAATGGTTATTAATACACATAGTTATAGCACGGTTAATAATACAGATATTCAATTTAATTGTCACTTAAAATGTTTATAGAAAGATTACATTATAATTCAGCAATGAACCAAAAATTATGTCTGTGTAGAAATGCACAGAAATAGAGAGGTAGGACATAAATTTAATGGCAGTGAAATAGATATTAGTGATTGGAGTGATGACTACAATTTCATATTTTCTTACAAATCAACAGTGAAGCATTTTAAATGATCTAAAGAAAAAAAGATGGTGACAAGTGGTTGAAGTTTTGTTATATTTTGTACTAAATTGTGGGCCAAAGAACCTTTTATCATATGCCAAGCAAGGCAATCAAAGAAAGGAGACATTGCCAATTCCCTCCCAGAAGATGAAAGAAACTTCAATGCAATGAGAATTGGTATGGCCAGCTCATTCATTCATGCAATCAGTATGGCATTGTTTCATTGGTTAGTTGCAAGTGTTTCTCCTTTCTCAGTTGACATAAAATTATGATGTTCTTTATAAGTGAGAGCATCATGAAGTCAAGGAAATGTCATATTTCTTTGCTGTCACCATGAGTCCCAGCCCTTAAACTTCTTGGAAAGACAGAAAATATTTATTAATTTATTCCCTAGGTTTTTATCGATTAAACATAAAAGTCACCCCATTGTTGTGGCTGGGCAGGTTGGAGGCTACCTCCATGTATGTGTAAGAGAACAGGATAGTATTGTCCTAGTCTGCTTGGTTGTATGCCTCTTGAAAGAAAACTTAAGCAAGGAAATGGAATGGAAGGAGTGGCTAGGGTAAAGAGAAGACTGAGGCATGGAAATGGAACAGATTGGCAATTAATGCTGTCAGTCATCATCCTTCCAGCATGTTGTCACCCACAGACACTCAGTGACAGCACAGGGAAAGCCTTGTCATGATTATTTTTCTTTCTATTCAGACCCAGCTTAAAAGACTCTGTTTTTAGCTTAATCATGTACATAAGTACATGCATTGGTTCAGTTCAATAGATAATTCTATCCTATTTACAAAATGACTTTTTCTTAATATGTTTATTGGATCATGGTTAGTATTGTATTTCTTTTAAAAATTTTTTAAAATGTTTATTTATCTTTGAGACAGAGAGACACAGAGAGTGAGTAGGAGAGGGGCAGAGAGAGAGAGAGAGAGAGAGAGAGAGAGAGGGAGACACAGAATCTGAAGCAGGCTCCAGGCTCTGAGCTGTCAGCACAGAGCCCAACGCAGGGCTCAAACCCATAAATCCTGAGATCATGACCAGAGCTGAAGTCAGACACTTAACGAACTGAGCCACCCAGGCGTCCCTATATTTCTAAGAGTATCTCTTTGGCCACCCCTCTTTTTAGTTTGCTGTGCACCTTTTCATACTCTTGCATTGTACTGGAAGAGGATGTCTTCTCCACCCCCGAGATGTACATCCTGAGGCATCACGTCTGATAGTCTTTATATCATTATTCCTGCATTCTATATGCATAATTTTGATGTCACTAATATCCATAAAATCCTCAGTCTTAAGTCTGTTATTAAATATCTAGATAACAATCTCAAATTTCACAAGAGGTTGTAAAAGTGCTTTCACTTTGCTTGCTTTAAAAAAAAATGCTTATTAACTTCTTGTCCCCCCATCATCAAAAAGTCCCACATGCTCTATCTTTGTATTTCCTCTCCTCTGAAGTAAATACTAAGCATTTACATTTGCACAAAAGGGCAATGTAATTAATTTTTTTTTCAATATTCATATCAGATACCTGTACCATATGTTCCAGGGCCACTTAAGTACTTCTTTTTATTTAACCCTGAGAATAACTGAATGGATTACATATGAGCACTGTGAATTATGGAATTATGAATTACATTTAAAATTTTAAATACGAGAAAACAGACACAAAATGTTTACATAGCTATACTTGGTAGATGTAGGATACCCTAACCCTAAAAGTCTGTTTCTTTGTCTAAACTTGTGTTAAACCTCATTACAGTGTGAATCAAGCAGTAAATATCCTAGAGCACTAGAGAGTTCTAGGTTATTGTTCTTTATGACAATAGTAACTATAGTGATAAGATTCACTGAGTGCTTCTTTCCTGCAAGGTAAGGTTTTGGGTTCTTTCTGTGTATTTAATGAACACAACAGCTTTGAGATATAACTCATTGTCTTCTTCATGTTACAAAGAAACGGAGGCACAGGGAGTGAAGTAACTGGCCTCAGTTTACAGAACTCGCCAAAGGTCAGGATCCAGACTAAGGCAGTTAATCTCAAGAGCCTTTATGCTCCACTACTCTTAAGCCCTACCTTTTTGATTTCACAACTTAATAAACAAAAGTCCAAAGGAAAGGCCTTTGGTTAAGAGTGGCCAAGGATTTGGGCAGTGTTGTTCTTTATTTTCAGCCTTTAGGAAGTTGGTACATCTTTGTATACCTCAGGATTTTCGATCAGTAAATAGAAGGAAACGGCAGCTGTGAATGTGTTTCTCTATTCTAGATGTTTATGTTCTGCTCCCTGATGACACACTGGGTCAACTTCAGTACCCATCTCACGCACACATCCCCACACACTCACATGCACACACGCAGACACACTCACATGTGCTGACACATGCATACGCACATGTGCGCAGTTTTCTTCTTCAAAGTCTTTGCTCATGATGTCCTCACTGTGGAGAATACCTCTCAGCAAGTCTTATTCTGCTGCTCTCTCTCACCTCATTCTGATTCCTCCACGCATCTTACCAGAATCAATTAAGAAGTAACCTCCCCAGGAAGCTTCTCTTTGTCCAGCAACGGTCCCCAACGGTCGCTGGGATAGAGGAACCTCCACTGTGCCTCCCCGGTACCCTGCACAGGCAGAATTACTGGATTGATCAGGCTGCTTTTACGAATCGTCTCTCGGGCAGCTTCTTGAGGGCAGACAGTAAATAATCCTCCTAATGTTTGTGCTTGGCACACAGCTGCCTCTTAAAAAACATGTGTTTGAGAGGATGGGTAAAATAGGTGATGGGGATTAAGGAGTGCGCTGGTCATGATGAGCGCGATGAGCGGTGGTGTCTGGAAGTATTGAGTCACTATATTATACGCCTGAAACGAATATAACACTTTATGTTAACTGTACTGGAATTTAAAATTTGAAAAAGCATGTGTTGAATAAATGAATGAGTACATAAATGAGTGAATGCAAATGGAAAATGGGGTGAAGCTGGAAAAGGACTTTGTCACTAAGCCACCTCATACCATTTAGATTTTATAACATTGGTCAGAAGTGCTTAGTCAAATATTTTGAGAGCATTTTTTCAAGTCTGCTCAGCCAAGAGAATTCTTAAATGAGGATTGGTAGAGGGACTGAAGCAGGTGTGGAGGGGCCATAGTTGTCATGAGAGAGAAGCTGCCTGGTCAGAGACTAGAAATGTCCCCCTTTCTGGTGGCAGCATCCTGAGTCAGGTGAGAAGGATGCTTAACCCAAGATGACAGGACTCATGCAACTGAGGGCTACCTGGAGAGCTACTCAGCACTTTAACGTGTCTTATGGGGGAAAATTCATCTCCCTGTGTATTAAAAGTGATCAAACGAGAGAAAATAAGTGAGTAATGATGTTTGAAGCTGTGAAGTAGAATGTTCTGAACTATGGGAAGAAAGCTCATATAACCTTTAAGCCAGTCTCCTCTCTACTGCTTGGCAAAGTGTTAAAGACATTTTTTTTTTTTTTTTCTTTTCCAAGGACTTTTACAAGTGGATTGATGTTTGACTAAATCAGACTCTGGACTGTGCTGCCAATTTTCACTGCCTACTCACTGTGGGGGCTGTGGAGTAATTCTAACAAAAAAGACTGTCTACTAAAAAGTAAGGTTACCGAAAATGTTATGAAAAATTGGTAATACATTAGAAAAAAACCCTGAGTGTAATGCATTTTTCACTGAAGAAGAGAGAAATGTCTCCGTTAGTCTGGTAAAGGAAAATAGCTCTGGATGTGGAATCAGAAATCTGGACCCACACCTAAGCTGTGCCTTCCCCTGGCCAGAATCTTAAGTTATTCAGCTGCCTTGAAAGTTGGTTTTCTAATCAACAAAATGTCACAATAATGCCTAGCTCACAGGATTATGATGAGCAAATATGTGTGAAAAAAATAAGCTGGTGTCTGAGACCAACTGGATAATGTTAGTATCTTTGTTATTTAGTGGAAATTAATTACTTAACCTGTTTTAATTGCTTAAAAAGCTACAGTGTTAATTAATTTAATTGCTTGAAAAGCAATTGTTAAATTGTTAATTTCATTGCTTAAAAAGCTACCAAAACATGTCTTTTGATTTGAGTCAATAATCTCAACCATAATTTTAATCAATTACAAAATTAAATATTAGGTTCCTAATACATTTCAATATAGTATTTAATTTTTTTTCAGTATTTACTAATCCTCAGCACAAGGGGATAAGTGTGGTTGTTTGGGAATCCTTGCACAGGGAAAGAGCAACATTACAAATATAAGCCAGAACAGGGTCAGTAGCCATATGATCTTTCAGCTTGGCTTGATTTTCCTCAGCATTCCTCAAAAACTAGGGGAGGGAAAGGAGCAGAATGTAACTGAGTGGGGTAGAACTCTCTTAAATCAGCCAACACAACTAATCCCCAAATGCAAACTCCTTGGTTCCACTTCACTTCTAAAGAATCAGAATCTCTGAAGGTAAGGCCAGGATATATGTATTTTTATTTTTTAAATCTTTATTATTAAAAAATTAATTAATTTTATTTAAATACAAGTTAGTTAACATATAATGTAATTATGATTTCAGGAGTAGAATTTTGTGATTCATCACTTACATATAACACCCAGCGCTCATCCCAACAAGCACCCTCCTTAATGTCCATCACCCATTTAGGCCATCTTCCATTTAGCCCACCCCCCCCCCATACCTTTCCAGCAATCCTCAGTTTGTTTTCTGTATTTAAGAGTCTCTTATAGTTTGCCTCTTTCTCTCTCTTTATCTTATTTTTCCTTCCCTTTCCCCTATGCTCATCTGTTTTGTTTCTTAAATTGAAATCATATGGTATTTATCTTTCTCTGACTGACTTATTTCGCTTAGCATAATACCCTGTAGCTCCAACCATGTTGTTGCAAAAGGCAAGATTTCATTCTTTTTGATCACCAAGTAATATTCCATTGTATATATATACCACACTTCTTTATCCATTTGTCAGTGGACATTTGAGCTCTTTTCATAATTTGGTTATTATTGATAGTGCTGCTATAAACATTGGGGTGCATGTGCCCCTTCAAATCAGCATTTTTGTATCCTTTGGATAAATACCTACTCATGCAATTGCTGGGTTGTAGAGTAGTTCTATTTTTAATTTCTTGAGGAACCTCCATACTGTTTTCCACAGTGGCTGCACCAGTTTGCATTCCCACCAACAGTGCGAAAAGGTTCCCCTTTCTCTGCATTCTCACCAACATCCATGGTTTCTGGAGTTGTTAATGTTAGCCATTCTTACATGTGTGAGGTAGTATCTCATAGTGGTTTTGATTTGTATTTCTCTGATGATGAGTCATGTTGAGCATCTTTTCATTTGTCTGTTAGCCATCTGGATGTCTTTTTTGGAAAAGTGTAGGATACACGTATTTTTAAAATATTTATGTTTTTGTTTTATTTTTGAGAGACAGAGACAGAGCGTGAGTGGGGGGAGGGGCAGAGAGAGAGGGAGACACAGAATTTGAAGCAGACTCTAGGTTCTGAGCTGTCAGGACAGAACCTGACGTAGGCCTCAAACTCATGGATGTGAGATCATGACCTGAGTTGAAATCAGACGCCCAACCGACTGAGCCACCCAAGTGCCCCAATATATGTATTTTTAAAAGGCTCCCAGGTTGGGGCGCCTGGGTGGTGCAGTCGGTTAAGTGTCCGACTTCAGCCAGGTCACGATCTTGCGGTCCATGAGTTCGAGCCCCACGTCAGGCTCTGGGCTGATGGCTCAGAGCCTGGAGCCTGGAGCCTGTTTCCGATTCTGTGTCTCCCTCTCTCTCTGCCCCTCCCCCGTTCATGCTCTGTCTCTCTCTGTCCCAAAAATAAATAAAAAACGTTGAAAAAAAAATTAAAAAAAAAAAAAAGGCTCCCAGGTGATTCTTATGATCCCTTTGAGGAGGCATTGTCAGAAATAGTACTCTGAGGAGGCATTGTTACAGGTAATGCTTTGAGATTTATAGGTAGTTTTTTCTGACATCAATAATCACGATTCTAAAGCCCAAGTTATAGCAAAAGATATTTGTCAAGTATGTAAAATTCTGCTAGAGCTAAACTGCGAAGAATATTCATATGTTATGTAAGATGTCATTCTTTTCTTTCATTTATTAACATGTGGTCTTCTTTTGAATCTTAATTGACTCTTAGCAATAGAATTTTAATATTACTTTTATGTTGGTGTACTGCCTTCTTCATTCAGGAAACATCTGTGAGTTAGGTTTACTCATTAAAATAAAAATCAAAATAAAAAAATTCAAAACAGTATGCCTTCAAGTTGCTTGCAATCTAGCGTGAGAGACGGGCAATGGAACAGGCAGCCATGGTGCAGTATTGAAAGTGCAAGGATGAGGGAAGCCCTAAGATTCATGTGGGCATGCAGGAAGGCCATAACCTGGACTAGGATTAATCACACCCTGGGTCAGCATTGGCCTTGGAACCAGGCTAATGAAAGGAACAATAAGTCCAAATAACTGCCCTGCCTTAGTTTAGAGCTAAAAGTTGTCTTTTCTGCTTATTATAGATCTTTGATAAGAAATACAATTGCTGAGAAGTCTGTTTTGTTTGCTGTTTGCTACGAGCATTGTAAAACCTTTCCTGAATGTAACCCGCTGTGTAATAGAATGGATTGCAAACCTACCTAAATGTAATCTGATATGTGATAAGATGAGTAATTGCACATAAACTAACCGGCATTTCTCGCTTCTGTAAACCTGCTTGCTTAGCACATTCCTCACCTACCCTACCCCCTTCCCCCTTCCCCCTTTTTTTTTCCTCCCGCCACAAGTAAGGGACAAAGCCTTCCCGCCAAAGGACAGACAAAGGACGCCCAATCAGAGAACAACAAATGTCCTTACTTTAAAATCAACCAATCAGGCACCTCATAATTTAAAACCTCCCCTGTGCTACTTGTCTCTGTCTATAAAAGCGCTGTACCAACCCTGATCGTGGCCTCTTGCGTCACCGGCGACGAGTGCGCGGGGGACCAGGTTCGAACCTGCAATAAACGACCCTTGCCGCTTGGCTTTGACTTAAGACTCTGGTGGACTTTTGTGGGAGGTTTCGGAACTTCGGGCATTACACTACCTGTATTTTAATTCCATACATACAGTGTAACAGCTTAGGACATGTGACTTTAGCAAATCATGCCTTTATACTCTATACTCTATACTCTAAACTCTATACTCTATACTCTAAACTCTTTACTCTTTACTATACTCTAAAATGGGGTTAATATTGGTGCCCAAGTCATAAAATTGTCATGAGAATTAAATACGATGGCACATGTAAATTACGAACCCAGTAGTGAGTGCTCAGTACACTTTGACATACGATAGGTACTGAAGACATCTCAACTGAGAGCTGAAGAGTGTCTAAGAATGAGCCCTGAGAACAGAAGGGATCATCTAGGTCTATTCAATCTGATAAGGTCTTGCATTGTTAATACGCTTTTGCAATGCTAAGAGCCCCCCTCACTAGAAACACACACATAATACAAAGTCAGAAAAAAGTTAAATTACTAGTCTGGCAGGAAACTATAATATGCTCATCCTCTTTGATTAGTCAATTGCCCATGTGAAATAAATAAGAATGAAAAACAATTTAAGTTTTCATATGGATTTCCCTTTCGTTTATTTCATTAGTCTTGCGTTTTTTCCCCTGTGAGACTATGTGTATGAAAATTTTACTATGCTTAATGATTTAGCGAAACAGAACACATTTTGTAATCATAATAGTCTCAAACAGCCTTGAGAATACTTTTATGATTTTTTCCTGCCATCTCTTTTTCTTCCAAGGTGTATCTATTCCTTAATTTTATTCAGTTCTAAGTTTAAATCTCAGATTCAATGAAAAAATTATCTAGATTATCTAGATTTTTAGTACTCCTTAGAGAAAAATGCTGGTGTGCATTTTCCCTATTTTGTTACCATCATTTGTTCAAGATTTTTAAAACTCAATGTCTACTGTGGTGCTATTTCATGTCTGAGAGAGCAATACTGCTCCATTCCTCAAGACTGGTCTGAGTCAAAAAAGAAGTGAAATCTGAACATCTCAATGATAATATCATGGTATTATTTAAACCTTATTGACATCTAATAATGAAATAGGCTTTATACGTTAAGTAGAATTAGGTATAACTCTTATTAGGTAAATTTATTTTACTTGGACTGACAGATGTGTAAACTCACACTTGAGAAGTAGAGGATAAATGATACTGGCAGATGAAATCTGTCAAGTAACTGAAATTCTGTAAGGATGAACTGTGTTACCTCTAATCACAATTGGAGGTGATGAGATCCTTGGTATTGCTTCTTCTCTCCTGGCCTCCTTATTTCTCTAACTCTTGATTAAAATGGATCATATTTGTTCCTGCCAGTCCCTGTTTAAATTATCAGTGATAACCATAGCCAAAATTTTTCATGATGAGTGGGGGAGACTTACCCACTGAGAGCATTTAGTAGAAAGCCAAACCTACAGCAATCTGCTGTAAAAAAAAAATGCTGCTTTATTGGTGATGGAACTTTTTTTAAAACTTCTTTTAATATTTATTCATTTTTGAGAGAGAGAGAGAGAGAGAGAGAGAGTCAGAGAGGGGCAGAGAGAGAGGACACACAGAATCCAAAGCAGGCTCCAGGCTCTGAGCTGTCAGCACAGAGCCCGACACAGGGCTTGAACTCTCAAGTGGTAAGATCATGACCTGAGCAGAAGTCGAACACTTAATTGACTGAGCCACCCAGGTGCCTCTGGAATATTTCTATAATGGATATGATTTCTGTGAACCAGAAGTGCAGATATGAAAACAAAATTGGTAGCATTCTTTATTTTTCTATAACTCAAAATAAATATTATACATTGAACTCCCATTTAGTCCGATGGCAGAAAACTTAATCTGGCCATTTTCCCACAAACTTGGTCAATTCAGGACTTTTTTCTTTTCCCTGGAATGTTGTGTGAATTCCCAGGCTACTAAGAGAGCTTCCCAATGCGGGTGGGGTTGCCATCGCTTGGTGTCTGATACACTGGCATCTGCTGAAGGGTGTGACACCATCCTCAAGGCATGCAAATCTGATATACCTGCTTCTCAAACTTCACCTTTTTCCCACACCCTCCCCCGCCCCCAGCACACTAACCTTCCCAAAGATGGCTGTGACTGGATCTGCTTCTAGTTTAAAGGTGGAACTGCCTTCTGTGGAGAATGCCACTCCTTCTTCACAACCAAGATGCCCCTTTATTATTATTATTTTTTAAATTTTTTTTAACGTTTATTTATTAATGAGAGACAGAGACAGAGCACGAGCAGGGAGGGTGGAGGAGGGGGAGACACAGAATCCAAAGCAGGCTCCAGGCTCTGAGCTGTCTGAACAGAGCCTGATGCGGGGCTCGAACTCACAAACCAGAGATCATGACCTGAACTGAAGTCAGACGCTTAACCGACTGAGCCACCCAGGCACCCCAAGATGCCCCTTTACAATGTGAATTCTCTCTTGTGCTCATGCTCTCTCTCTCCCTCTTAGCACATTTTCCTGTCTTTTGAGGAACGTGAAAATTCAGCTCTTTCACCTCCCCACTATAGGCAGCAGGAGATCTGCCAGGGGCTACCTCAGGCCCCCTGTCTTCCTGGAACTACACTTATCATTTTTACCCAACTGCTATTGCATTTGCTGTGATAGGGAAGAGAGCTGAGAGGGGCTTACTGCCTCTCAGGTCCCAGATGGGAAGTGGGGAGCAAGTTCTCTCCACTTTCAGATGCCACAAAATTTATCGGAGCGCCTGCAGCTGTATTGTTCTCCCCTGTGGCAGATTGCATTTTCAAAAGATAACCACAGGCTGGGCCATATCTCCCAACTCACAAGCCCTACTTACAATGGGACTTTGACATTCCTCTCACTAAATGGTCAGGTGGGTCTCTGTCCTTTCCCCTTAAGCCAGGGCAGGACTTTGTAACCACCTCAACCAGGAGAGTGTGGTAAAAATGATACCATGTGCGAATTCCGAGCCAAGTTATAAAAATGTCATGCATTTCTGCCTCATTCTCTCTGGACACTTACTTGCCTTTGGAGTTCTGAGCTGCCATGTAAGGTGTCTGGCTGACCTGAGGCCACTGTGCTTCAAGGAAGCCCAAACTAGCACATATGTAGCAGAGACCATAAAGGGAGGCCCTGAGACTGCATAAGAGAGACCAGGTACCTGGCCAGCCCCAGCTGATACACCCGACCATTACACTCAAGCCTCTGTCTTGAATAGGAGGTTCCTGAGGCAGAAGCATCCACCCAAAACCTTCTTGAATTCTTGATCTGCAGAAACTGTGAGAGATAACAGAGATTGGTTTTAAGCCATTGAAGTTTCATAGTAATTTGTTATGAGGTAATAGACCATTGGAACTTTCTTCCCTCCATCAATTTAATAGTGCTTAGTTGAAATGCTCTATTCTCAAAGAGCTACATGGACACTTGACCTTCAAATCCCTTCCATTCCCAGTGCTAGCCACATAATCTGTGCTGCTGGGAGTGGGGATAGAGGAGGAATGGACATTCTGACTCTTGAGTTCTTCTCTCTCCAGGCTATCGCTTATGGCTTTTTGTTCTTTTCCTCAGCTCTGCTCCAATTTTACCTTTGGGTATCAAAACTAAACACAAAAGTAAAAATGAAACACCCTTTCTTTTGCCAAAAGAAAAAAAATGACCTCTAAAACGATTTTTTTGGGCCATGATTTTCCAAGGCTTACTTAGAAACTTAAAATTTAAGAAATGGATTGTTTGGTTCATTTAGATGTATTAGCACTCCTCCAAGGCATTGGATGTTGCTAATTAAACGAAAGAAGGGTCAGGAAATTTGTGTGTAAGGGGAAGAAACTTTGATAATATCTGAATGCTTGATCTTATCACTGTGACAAAAAAACAAGAACAACGAACAACTGCAGGGAGTCCATACCACAAACTAGTATGCATCAGGTTAAAAGAATCAGGTAAGTCTATGTGGATCCTGGAAATATTGTTAGGTGAAGGAAGCAGATTGCAGAAAAATAATAAGTATGGTTTCATACCATTTAAGCAAAAACATTTCCTTTTTTTAAATTAGTTTTGAGAGAGAGAGTGAACATGTGCAAGCGTGGGAGGGACAGAGAGAGAGTGGGGCAGAGGGTCCAAAGCGGGCTCCGCACTGACAGCAGAGAGCCTGATGTGGGGCTCGAACTCACGAACCTCAAGGTCATGACCTGAGCTGAAGTCAGACGCTTTAACCAACTGAGCCACCCAGGCGCCCCTAAGCAAAAACATTCCTTAAACACAATAACAAAACAAATGTATATACATATTTGTGTGTGTGTGTGTCCATGAATGAATAGATAATCTTTAAACAATCACTTTTAACTATGGTGAGAGCACTGACTTATAGAAAAGGAGCTTTCCTTTGTATGGTTTGAACTTTTATTTTTTAAAGTATAAATTTTGCAATTTAAATTTTTAAAAATTGTATTAAATTTAACAATAAAATGCACTAAGAAAACTGAGCCATCTATCTGACACCAGCATTAATAAACAAACATTAACAGCCACAAATATTTAAATATACTTTATGGAGAAATATAACATAGATTAAAGTTCAAATCAAGTTTTGAAATAATATAAAAATCTTACGTATGTAAGTTTTCAAGTCATAATATAAGAAAAAAGTTATGGCATGTCTCCCAAAATGTCATGTTTTAAGATACTGTTAGAGTTTGTAAATACCATGTTGTTGTTACAAAATACCATTTTGTAAATACCAGAATAATCATTTTTCTCATGAAATGTGACATAGACATTAGTTAATCCTGAGTCTCTTAGAATTATTGCAACAACTCAAAACTAGCCACATCATTATATATTAATTAAATCAATGTATATTTAAAGAGTGGCTACTATGTGTCTGGAACAGAAATTGGTCATATTTTAGAAAAGTGTTGGTCCCTACCCCTGTGGAATTTCTAACCAAGTGGATGAGGCAATAATTATTTATAATCACACAAATAAACATATAATTACAAATATATTAGGTTTTCCGAATCAGTGATTTATGATCTCAATCGGGGTGATTGAGAAGACATTGGTAATGTTCAAGAAGACTTGGAAATATCTGGAGACATTTTTGGTGTCACAAATGATCGGGATTGGAGATGGGTGGTGCTATCTACAGGGTAGAGGCCAGAGATTCTGCTCAGATCCTTCAACCCATAGGACAGCCCTGTCTCCCACAATAAAGAATCATCCAGCCCAAAATGTCAATAATGCCAAGGTTGAGAAACCCTACTATAAAGGAAAAATGTAGTGTATTTAGGAGCATATAATGGTGGTAATTGGTGATTTAGGTATGGCCTCTCTGTTATTCAGTACAGAAGCTCACAGAAAGGTAAATTATCCACCAAAGACAAAGGGCGTACATGTTTTGCCTTGATTTCTTTGCTTGCCAACGTACACAGGAATAAAACTTCAAATAGGAAAGACCGCATCCCCTTTTCTAATGAGGAAGTCAGAAAATAAGACGAGATTTGGCAAGCCCCAACTTGAGAAATGGAAGCAAAGGATGTAACTAGAAACCATCTCAGAAATCTAATCAGCCTCACAGGGTAAGAACCATGATTATCAGAAACTCGACTTTCTCTTATTTGTTATTTCAGTTGCCCCCAATTTATTCGAGATTAAAAGCAAAAGCAAACGAATAAACAAAAACAAAACCCAACCCCAGACCAACTAAAAGAGCCTATGTGGCTGACGTCGAATGCAGCATGGCAAAGGGGAACCAGGCAGATGGAGCTCCATTCTGCAGCTAGTCCTATAGAAGAGCACAATAGCCAGAGAGCTATTCTGTAAGTGCAATGCTAGCTGACCAAAGCCAGGAGGTTCTGGAAAAAGAGAAAAACATGAGAATAACCCAGGGTTAACAACATAAAGATCCACCTAGAATTTACCCGTGGTAAATTCCTAATGGAATTATCAGCTTTGTCTATCAGGCTCATCTCTTGCTAGTTGGTTGGTGAGATGATAGTAGTTAATGTTTGAGTTCACCAACTCTCTCTTTTTTTTAATTTATTTTTTAATGTTTATTTTATTTTTGACAGAGACAGAGACAGAATGCAAGAGGGTTAGGGGCAGAGAGAGAGAGAGATGCAAATCCGAAGCAGGCTCCAGGCTCTGAGCTGTCAGCACAGCTAGAACTGTGCTCGAACTCACAAACCATGAGATCGTGAGCTGAGCTGAAGTTGGACTCAACCGACTGAGCCACCCAGGCACCCCTGAGTTCGCCAAATCTCTTATGTAAGATGTTTCTGGTGCCTTTCTGGAATTTTCCACCTGTACAGGGGAAATGTGGAAGAATAGAGCCAGAAGAACATTCCTAACAGGAGAATATAATGTAAATCTATCCAGACACTAGAAGGTCATCACCAATCCAGACATGAAATGACAAGTAGTCTTTTTGTCCCTATACAGTCAAAATTAAGGCCAGTGAGGTTTTGTAACTCTTGCCACATTCCTGCCTGGAGAGGTCTGCTCCAAGTTCAAGTTCTCTCAGAGAAAGGAAAATGTAGCCTTTCTCCCCTTTCTTCATACATGTTCAACATCTCTTAGACTTTCCATGCAAGGCCTATAAGCCAAAGGTATTAACATCCCTGGCAAATGGGAAAGAAGCTAACTAGCATAAAATCAAATGGTTGATTCTTTTTCATCATGATGAAAAATTTTCTACACACCTGTGCTACATGGTGGCAGTTTTTCATGAAAATCATCTCGGGTCACATTTGAGTTAAAAATGATTACCACAGCATTTTCTTTTTAATTTAACTTTTTATAAAATGGTGTGTAGTGTAGGCTTATTTTTTTTCAAAAAAACAGGTAAATACTATAAAAATTTGAAAAATTCCAAATAACACAGAGGGGAAAATAAAAACTTCTTTAATTTCATTCCAAGGCAATAAACATTATTAATATTTTAATTTTTTCTTATCTCTATCTTTAGTCTATGGATATGTTACTAATACATTTTAAAATGAGGTGAAATGGATATAAAGAATTCATGTTCCAAAATATATGAAGAACTTCATTTTTGAAAGTTATAGGTTACCCTGACATATTTCTTCTTCCCTAATACATAAATAAGCAAAGAAGCTTGAGAACTGACATGGAACAAAGAGAGGTAAAAATATATCTGTCATATGATTTTCAAGGTGCTAAAATTTGGTCAAAATCATTTCTTCTGTGATTAATTTTGGGGCCAGAGTTTTTAATATTTGACATTTCTATAAAGGGACTATTGTAGAAATAGAAAATTCTGTCTCTTTTCCCAAGAGAATTATTTATTGATTAGCTCTAGCTTTGCAACCTAAGCACTTGGTACTTATTTGCAAATGAGTCATTTAATAGGACCACCTACATGTAACTCAATTATCTTTGTTTGCTGCAGAGAAAAATCAGTGAAAATTGTATTTGTGCTAATCTGTAACCTATTACTTGAAATTTATAGTGAGTCTAAAAATATTAGTGAATAGAATAGCATCCCATTTCTTAATTATTTCATTTCCTGGCAATAGGTGACTTAGCCTTTGGTGCCCAGATTCATCCTGGCTAACCCCATCTCTTATTTTAGCTGTGGCTGTTGTAGATGGGTCTATGGAAGCTTCAACTCACAGAGGGAGGGAGAAACCCCTGACCCAGGGGCTTTATACGTGTGCTCCCTGTGTGCCTCACAGACCCCAAGTACTGGCAGGATGTTCCTTCATTAGTATATATATACAACTCAAAACCTTGGAGCAGTTAATATCCCTGAAGGCAACTGTCAACCAATGGGGCCAGAAGTTGATGGAAAATTCCCTCTGTCTTCCATGGTCACAATTCTAGGAGCTATCCAGTATACTTTTCCTTGGGAGAATTGAACCCTGTTGTCATAGCACTGATGTCATTAACACATAGTTTTATTGGCTAGTCCTCCTTCTGTGCTTCATGCTCCTCCCCACTCCTGCTCCCTGGGCTCACCTCCCAAATAATTGCTTACTCACAAACCCTTCATCAAACTCTGTTTTCAGGAGAATCCAATGAAGATAACAGGTAAGGGTGGTCTAATAATTTATATACAAATAACCTTCTAATGAAATTGAACCATCTTGTTCTGTATATGAGATCAGAAGTATGTTAAGTGGAACTTTGGAATACATGCCCTTCTGGGGGTGCCTGGGTGGCTCAAGCATTTAAGTGTCTGAGTCTTGATTTCAGCTCAGGTCATGATATCACAGTTTGTGGGATCGAGCCCCATGTCAGGCTCTGCACTGGCAACACAGAGCCTGCTTGGAATTCTCTCTCTCTGCCCTTCTCTGGCTTACATGCATGCTCTCCCTCTCATTCTCTCTCAAAATAAATAAACTTAAAAAAAAAAGAGAAGGATGCATGCCTTTTTGAGGAAGAATAAATTCAACCTCTAAATCTGAATTAAATTTCTGGATACTTTATTCAAACTTTTAATGTGAGTTCATATCTAACACTACCAATTACTGGCGTAGTCAGTAATTTCCAACATCAGAGTTTCTAACATCACAGAGACTTAATTTAATCATCTCTATATTAAAAGTAATGATATCTACCTCAGTAGATAATATCTAACTCAGAATGGAATTGAAAGTGATAAGCTGTAAAAGGTAAGAGATCATGAAGCACCTTGCAAATCATGATAAGAAGCCTGGATAATATTTTGAAGCAATGGAGACTTGTGAAGTGTTTAAAGAATAACTGATTAGGGGCGCCTGAATGGCTCAGTTGGTTAAGCATCTAATTCTTGATTTTGGCTTAGATCACGATCTCACCAGTTCATGGGTTAGAGTCCTGCATTGGTCCCCGTGTTGACAGTGCAGAGCCTGTTTGGAATCCTCTGTCTCCCTCTCTCTCTGCCCCTTCCCACCTCATGCTGTCTCTGTCTCCCTCAAAATAAATAAATAAACTTAAAAAAAAAAAGAATAACTGATTAGATTCACACGTTAGAAAGAATGACTGGTGGTAGAATAGTGGATGGAAATGAGGGCATGAAGAAAGGGCAACCTGATAGGAGAGTGTCATCAAGCAAGTGAGAAATGATGGTAACACAGTCACCTGAATCAGAAGTGCTGGAGTAGGGATGGTGAGAAGTGGGCACCATCTTTGACCGAGAAACTCGGTGACCAAATTGGTGTTGGGGAAAGAACAGTAGAACCAAAGGTGGCATCTGTGTTTCTGTCTTGGGTCACTGCCTGGATGGGGAGCCCTTTGCTGAGCTGGGACCACAGGAGGACGTTGAGCAGGTTTGGTGGACTGTGGTGGGCCTGGATCTGTGCATGTTGAGTTTGATCTACCTATGACACTTCGTAGCAGAGTACAGTTGAAAGAGGATGGAACCAGAAGGATTTCCTACAGGAAGTGACAGCTAAGGTGAGACCTGAGAGAGTAGAGGTTATGGAGATGAACATGGGAGCATATGTGGTCATTAAAAAAGACAGCTCTGTTAATGACAATGGGACTGCATATACAACGAATAAGGAAGTGGCTTACTACAATGCAGAAGAACCAAAGGCTAGCTGACATCCAGAACTGCTAAGAGATAGCTTTTGTTTTTAACACTGAAGCAGAAGACCGACCTTTGTAATGTTATCTGTATTTGTTTTCAAATGGTTATAAACAAACTATTTCTCCTTAGATCCAGCCATTTTTCCCCCCACAGCTTCTTTAAAAAATATTCTTTGCTCCCTAAACACTGGCATTATAATCCTCTTTAGTGTCTTTACTTCATAGCAGGGAGTTACTGAGCTGTCACATAGAGGCTGCCAAGGCCAAAATGGTATTCAGAGCGTTTTCCAGAGGCAAAGATAGGGCTGTCCTTCACTTAGAAATTTCATTAGGAATTATACACCAACAGGAGTATGGGTGTGGAACATTGAGTGGCACTATCTGAATTAAAATTGGTTTGGTTGTGAAATGGCTCTCTTGTTTAAAAACCACATCCTTTCAGAAGAACTCAGAGAAAACCAAAAGCTTCTACCATATTCTTCACAAATTTAAATATTTATAGCACATTCGTTTACTTGGATCTCTTTTATTATGCTGCCTACAGACTTGAAAACTACTGTAGATTTGAAAACATGTTTGACCCTTGGTTACATGATGAATCATGTAATAATGACACCGCAGTTAAATTACCAGAATAAATGCAATCAGATACTTGGGAGAGAGGGAAAAAGAAAATTCTTAGGTGGCAAATCTAAATAATGAGCTAAGGGATAGTTGTCTGAAAAAGACTTGCTAAAGAAAGGCATCCAACACATCCATCAGTAATAGAATTCTTATTTCCTTTTGCCTTAATTCTGCTACAAGTACTGTGGATGCTTAATTATTCTGACATGTGATCTTTCTAGCTAGAGGAGTTAATACGCTAAGGCTTGGGAGTCTGGATTTAATTTTGCCCTAAATGAGCATGGATTTAACATTTTTTGTTTTTGTAGCTAAAGATATTTTAAACGTTATACATATGTGTAACACATAAATATACACATACATAAATAAGCACACATATATACCTATATGCATACATACATAAGTATGTATACATACATATACAGATATGTAAATATACATATATATAATTTCATGGCTTCCAGGAATATACTTTTAAATAGCTTTAATGTATGTTTGTGAAAGAGCTGAGCTAATTACTGCTCTGTGGTGATTTCTTAAGAATGTCATATAACAGTTTTAGAAGATCAAAGGAAAAATGGACTCTCCAGGACATGTTTAAAAAGGTATTGTCATTTCTGTTTGATAGGGATTAAATCAAGACATAAACAAACTTGGTTTGGTTGACTTAAATATGTCGTATGCTTTCTTAGAGTTTCTTATTTGCTTGTCCTTTCTGGATTTTAAGAGTTCTTTGATTTTGTCAACATTGGCACACTCTAAAAGGTCATCCTGATACGCTATGGGTTTCATTAGTGCTTCAGCTTGCTATTATGAAAACATTCCCGCTCAGTAAAGAATTTGAGATGGACACATTTTCTATACTTTTGTGATATTTCAACATATTCTGAAATAATAAAGAATTACGTGGTTGCCTTAGGGTTTTATTAGACTTCACAGGATTGTTGATTTTTGTTGTTGTTTTTGTTTTGGTGATCACAAACTTTATTAGTTAAATAAAGCACGTTCAACAAAGATGTTTGTGTTTTTACTCAACCCTTGCTCCTTGCTATCTTTCAGAGTAACAAATGATCCTGAAGAGTGAATGTCTAATTTTTGTGGATATATTTTTATCTATGGTTTTCATTTCTGAAGAGCGAGATCTGATCCTCCAAGATGCCAAAGTCTCTCCAACCCATCCCCCTCTTTAGGAAATTACTCTGTGATGCGTTTTTAGCAAATCAGGCAGAACTGAAGGAAGGGGGAAAATCATCTGCCATTGTTGGTGTGTGTCTTGCATGACAAATATGTTGTCAAAGAAATACTGAAGGAATACCAAGAAGAAGAGACATGATATAAAATAAGTTAGAAAATGAGATGTAGAGTTTATATTTTTACATGAAAAAATATTTTTGAAAATTAGAATCCATTAATGCAAAAAGTGTATATTAATATCTCTAGATATAAGTCCCTGCCCTTTCAGTACGGTTAGGTTATCTTAGTGATTTGGTTCAGGCAGGACTATGCCTTTCTTTTCTTGAACTGGGTGCAGAGCTATATCATTATATTTTTTATGCTTTTCACCTGCTGTAGCCTACATAAATCAGCAAAAGGAAATTTGGCCTGGCAGAAGAGACAGATCACAGATCACAGCTGCAGAATCTAAAATTCCTGATCAAACTGATCAACAATGTAAAGAAGCACATACATTTGTAAAAGGTTCAGTGGCTTTATCTTGGGATCTTTCTAAATAAAGTATCCCTCTACCAGATCCAGAATTTGTAATTTATTATTAATAAAGATAAATATTTCAGTGTCTGTGCATGTTCATTTGCGTATCTGAAGAGGTTAGTGATGAACACTTAAAGCTAGCGGTTTGGTTTGCTTGTTGATTGCATAGTGTACTTGTGCGTGAGTGACTACATGTATATTAGTCTCTAAAAAAGCCTGGCCCTCAGGCAAGACTGGATGTCCATGATTCTAGGATAACATTCAGCTATCAGTATCCCATTAATAAATGATATTATTTGCACACTTTGAGCCTTCTCCCGTACCACCAGACCTGTCTACCTAGCAAATTCCAGACTCAGCTGATACCAAATATGTTACTTTTAGATAAGATCTGTTCCAGAATCTGGACTATTTGATTTCCTTTTTTTTTTTTTTTCAACATTTTTATTCATTTTTGGGACAGAGAGAGACAGAGCATGAACGGGGGAGGGGCAGAGAGAGAGGGAGACACAGAATCGGAAACAGGCTCCAGGCTCCGAGCCATCAGCCCAGAGCCTGACGCGGGGCTCGAACTCACGGACCGCGAGATCGTGACCTGGCTGAAGTCGGACGCTTAACCGACTGCGCCACCCAGGCGCCCCTGGACTATTTGATTTCTAATCCCAGGAGCTGGGTCTTTCTTCCTTGAGGGCAGGCCATCCTGTCAGTCTATCTGGATCTTCTCTATTCCCATTCTGCATCATGAAGTCTAATATCCTATATTTCATCCTCTTTGACTTCTGGTGTCAAATGACTCTGCCAATGGCTGGGATTTTAGCCACAAACCTGGAAATTGCAAGGCAAATCTTACCTTTATAAATACAAGACATCAAGGGTGGATAAAATTTAGTATAATTTACCAAGAGTTCTAAGTTCCAAATTTTAAAGTCTCGATTGCATTACTATTCCATTACTTAGTTTATATACATACAACACTCTCATTCACATTATACCTGTTCTGTGTAGTTTTCAAGGGTGGTGAACATAAGGTAAGCAATTTCCATTTGAGTTGAAAGGTTAATATAGTATGCCTAGAGCTTTATTTTCTTGAGTTCAGAAGGGATTACACCAATCTTTGTGTCAATCAAGACTTCACTGGAATTATTCAGTGCCTTCTTTCAAATAGTCTGTTTTCTTTTCTGGATCTCACCTGTGGTGACGCTGCTTTCTTATCAGTTGTGCTATAGTGTTTCTTAGTTTTGTCATTTCATACCAGATTTATACCTGGCTGTTTATGGACCAGGTAGAGCCTGGCATAGACCATACATGTGGGCAATCTGATTAGACTCTCTGCCCTTCAGTTTTTCTTGAACCAAGTTTAATTTTGTAGCTTCTTGGCTTTTGATAGGAACTGAGGTTGATCAGGAGGAAAGGAGGACAAAGAAACAAAAAGTGTAACATAGAAAGTGAAGCAAGAGAGGGGCACCTGGGTGGCTTAGTCGGTTAAGTGACTCTTGGTTTCTGCTCAGGTCATGATCTCACAGTCTGTGAGTTTGAGCGTCGCACCGGGTTCCTTGCTGACAGCACAGAGCCTTTTTGGGGACCCCTCCCTGTTCCTCCCCCTGTTTGCTTTGTCTCTCAGAATTAGAGATAAATAGGGCGCCTGGGTGGCGCAGTCGGTTAAGCGTCCGACTTCAGCCGGGTCACGATCTCGCGGTCCGTGAGTTCGAGCCCCGCGTCAGGCTCTGGGCTGATGGCTCAGAGCCTGGAGCCTGTTTCCGATTCTGTGTCTCCCTCTCTCTCTGACCCTTCCCCGTTCATGCTCTGTCTCTCTCTGTCCCAAAAATAAATAAACGTTGAAAAAAAAAAAAAAGAATTAGAGATAAATAAATAAATAAACAAATAAACAAATAATAAAGTATGTAAGAAAGTGAAGTAAATGTTCTCAGAGGTAGAGGCTATGGATAGGCAAGTCCATTCAATACAGGTTTAACAAGAAGACTGGGTTTTAGTGAGTCTGTTTGTGTTTGGGGGGTTTATTAAAAAACACTAAGGCTAGGAGTTTGCAACTCCTGATGTAGGGTGTAGGTGTTTGCACATAAGATATTAACCCTTTACACTGACAAGCTCTTGTTGAAGCACAGCCCCACTGTCTTTCCTCTAGACCAAAGCTTATTACTGGGGGCCACCATGCTCAGCTTTTATCACTCAGACACATCCATCTTTACTTTCTCTACATTACTTTTTTGCATGTCTTATATCTGCACAATTCTTGGTTATGATTTTCAAAAATTCTTCATTTTTCTCATGGCAAACCTCACGTGGAGAGTTGATCCTGGTCTCAATTTATGACATCCCACCATTCTGATGCAATCAAGACCTTTCTCTTATTCCCTTTTCTATATCCCCCTTTTTCTTGACTCCCAAGCATATTCTCTTCTCTAATAAATGTCTACTTTTTGGATATGCATGTACCCTTCTAAAATATAATATTTGTAAGAGTTTTAAATGTGCATACGTGGCATTTTGTTGTAGACACTTAAATTGCCTCAAATTTCCAGGAAACACAAATAATGCTGCAACAAATATCCTTGCAAATGTCACATAATGGGTTTTGAGAACATTTCTCTGAGATTTATAGCCAAGAGTGGGATTGCTGGGTATATAGGCTTTTTGCATGATGAGTTTCACTAAGTACTGTCAGATTGTTTTTCAGAGTGACTCAAATCTTTCTCTCGCATCAATAATGTGTGGGGCTTTGAGCTCACTCACATTCTCATCAGTATTGGGTCGTATCCAAATTTTTAAAATTTTCTACTTTGATGGATTTAAAGTGATATCTCATTGTTTGTTTAATCTGTGTTACTTTAGTTACTGATGAGTCTGAGGATTTCTTATCCATTCAGTTTTCCTTTTTTGTATGTGTGATTCTTATTCTAGTACTTGTCTAATTCCTTTTTCTTTTGATTTGCAAGAGTTTCCTATTTTTAAGTTATCCTTTGGCAGTTTTAGATATTGTTGGTATCTTCTACCATTCTGTCATCTGTTACCTTTGCCCATACTATTTTTGTAAAAGACAGATCCCTAATTTTGATATAGTTAAATTTGTCAATTTGATGAACATATCTTGTATCCCTTAAGTTCACATTTTTTTCTGCCACAAGGTCACAAAGATCTCTCCTTGGCATTTGCTATACTGACTTCATAATTTTACATTTAAATCTTTAATTTAGTGTTCATCTTTATGTATTATACAAAGATCCAGTTTATTTTTCTGGAGATACTGAGACTTCCCCAACATAATCTACTAAACAATGAATTGTTCCCCATTGGATTTGATGTTCCTTTTATCATACATTAGGTTTATATATATATACATATATATATATATATATATAGGATCATATGTATATATAATATATGTAATACAAATATGTGCATATTAGCTCTCTTTAAAGTTTCATTGGTTTATTTATTCTCCACCAATATCATTTGGTTTTTACTAAGGTTTGTAGCTTTATTATCTAGTAGAAAAAGCATCTCTCTTCACTCTTCTTTTTGCCTTACTGGGCTATTCATGGATTTTATATTTCATATAAATTCTAGAATAAGTGTTTTTATATTTTTAAAAATGTTGCTAAATTTTCTATTTGGATTATAATAAATTCAGACATGAATCTGGGGAATATTGACATCTATACAATGAAAGTTACCTGTTTGTCAACATGGAATATTTCTCCAGTTATTCAGATCTTTTAAAATATTTAATTTTAAAAATTTTAATTTTATTATTATTATTTTTTACATTTATTTATTTTTGAGAGAGAGAGAGAGAGAGAGAGACAGAGTGTGAGTTGGGGAGGGGCAAAGAGAGAGGGAGATACAGAATCCGAAGCAGGCTCCAGGCTCTGAGCTGTCAGCACAGAGCTCAACAGGGGACTTGAACCCAGGAACCGTGAGATCGTGAGACCTAAGCTGAAGTCCGACGTTTAACCAGTTGAGCCATCCATGCGCCCCTGAAGTTGACTACATTCTTAATTATAACTAAATCTAGAAGTTTGGCTTCCACGTGAATCTAAGTTTTTAGATTTGCAATAGTATATTCCTATTATTTTTCTTATTTTTCAGAATATTATTTGAGATTCTAGATTTATAAATTTTAGAATAATTTCAGAATCATTTTTTTTTTGGATTTCATGTCCCTTTTTTTTGTCCAAATTAGATTTTGACTTGGATTGTGTTAACTCTACACTATCCAGTATGGTAGTCATTAGGTGCATGGGGCTATTGAGGACTTGAAAAGTGGTAGTACAAATTGAGATAGGCCATAAATGTAAAATACAAACCTACTAGCAAACCCTTAGTACGAAAATAAATAAAATATGTCATTAATAATTTTTATAATGTTGTATGTCAAAATGATAGTAGTTCAGTTGCATTGGTTAAATAAAATATATTATTAAATATAATTTCACCTGTCTCTTCGCTCTTTTTCTGTTTTTTTTCCCCACTTAATCACTTTTATTGTCATATAAATATGTATTCCCAGGCAAAGTGATTCTACTTTTTCTTAAGTGTCTAGTAGAATGTTTAAAATTATACATGGGTCACATATTATGTATATTGGACTTTGCTAAATTAAATATTTAAATGATTTAGGAGGACATTTTCTCTTGAAAGCAAAAAATACAAATATCGACTTATATTTAAGCCTTCTTGCATACAAGCAAGTAAAGATTCAGCACATTTACCTTTACTATCTTCACACACACACACACACACACACACACACACATGCACACATATACAAACACTGTCAGGATTCTGGCTTTGAGCATGTAAGTAGAGGGCATGCTATTTCAGTCCAGTAGGGAATATGGAAGACTTGGAGGAGAAAAAGATGGGCTGGGTTTGGGACACGTGGAGTATGAAGGGTATGTATGGTTGACATCTAGGAGGAAACACTTCCTTTCGCATAGGTCTGAAGCTCAGGAGGGAAGCGTGAGCTGACAATAGTGAAGTCAGAGTCATTAGCCCATTATTTGGCATTAAGCATCAATAGGGCCTTGTCTCGACTGTTTACTGATTAAGATGTTTCCTATTCATTAAGAATGAATAGGATGTTTCCTATTCATTAAGATGTTTCATATTTTTCAGGAGTATTTATGTTTTAATGAAATACTTTAAAGAATACTTTAAGTACCAAAAATACCTTAAAGACCTAGAAGAAAATCTATTTAGGGAAAAAGATGGGCAATGGAGTGATAATTATTTTAAGACTAACCTGCTCCTAAGAGGGGTATGTCTGTAAAAAAAAAGTGCTCTGGAAATCCCTTTACCTAATTGAGTCAACTCAGGGAGGAATTCAAGGGTAACCACACAGTCTAAGCAAGAGGAGGAGAATTCATCTAAAGACAACCAGGCAGTCTACTAAAATATTTTTATTTATTGATGGAAACACATTCAAGGTGAGGTGGAGTGGGTGGGAGGGTCAAGATGGAGCCAGGACATAAGCCAAGGAATCAAGCTTATGACAGGATAAAAATAGAAGAGACGTTTCAGAATAGTCAGCAGATTGCAAAGTGGACTATTACTAAATAAAGAACAAACAGGTGCCCACAGCTCTTTGGCTGGCTGGAGCGAGCGACCTTGCTGCAAAGGTGAGACTCTCTTCTAGTGCCTCAGAGGGTGATCTCACTCTGCCACCACCACAACAGAAAAAGGCTTACTCTAAAAGCCATGGCAGGCTGGGAAATTCTGACCTGTCTTTTGGGGCTTTTTTCCCTGAAGTCCCCATCTCATTTGCAAGACCTGCTGACTAGTGTCTGACATCACAGACCCAATTCTGTCACATGTGGGTGCATTCTAAGTCTATGCTTTGGCCTTCTTGCTGGACTCCTTAACTGATGGAGGTTACCTGGCATCTCAGTCAGTCTCATGTCAACAGTGATCAATTTTCTCAGAGATCCTCAGACAATTACCTAGGGACTTGAAAGAGTGTTCAAACTCATCTTTTCTGAGACCGTCCACATCCTCTCTAGGAATTTCTGGCTGGATTTGATTGCTCTCTGGATGATTTCACATTACACAGATGATTCCCATATTATGTATGGGAATTGACAATGTTAAAAGACTAAGAAGATTCTGATAGAATATTTAAGGTAAATGCTTTTAAAAAAATTTTTTCCCCATTCCTGGTTAAAGACGGTGTTATCCTTACTTCCTTCACCCCTTGGCTCTATATGTCATGAAGGTGAGAGACAGTGAGTCACTTGTCAGAAAGTGGTATAATAAGGAGCTCTGGTTTTCACACTGTCTAATTTTAATTGTGGATAGTTTTTTTTTAAGTTTATTTATTTTGAGAGAGACAGAGACAGCGTGAATAGGGCAGGGTCAGAGAGAGAGGGAAAGAGAGAGAGAGAATCCCAAGCAGCCTCCACATTGCCAGCACAGAGCCCATTGTGGGGCTCAGACTCACGAAACCATGAGATCATGACCTGAGTCAAAACTGAGTCAGATGCTTAACTGACCGAGCGACTCAGGCGCCCCTGTGGACAGTTTTTCTTACTTGGAACTTCCATATGGGAAAGTTTAGTAAACACAAATTATTGTATGGAAACCTCTTGTTAGAATGTATAGACAGATATGTAAACAGATAAGTAGATGAATGGATAGATGGTAAAATAAAAAGAGAAACAGAGAGAGTGTGACTAGGACTAGTATGTACTTCTTTCCAGTCGTAGGAGTGACTTTTTTGTTAGGAAGTATTAACTCATCCAGGAGATTTTGTAGGCGAATCACATTTTGAAATCTGAAGTTCCAGTTCTTTCTGTTGGTTACCAGCAGCTTGCAGGCTAGAATCCTTGCTCGTGCACATTCTTCAGTAAACCTAACAGGAAACAATTGTGATTCAAATAAGATTGGCTCACTTTAAGACCAGTTCCAGTTTGGTATGACATGAAGAAGAAGAAAGGAGGAGGAGGAGGAAGAGGAGGAGGAGGAGGAGGAGGAGGAGGAGGAGGAAGGAGGAGGACGAGGAAGAGAAAGAGAAGGAGGAGGAAAAAGGAGAAGAAGGACAGGAAAAGGGAAAGAAACACAACTACAGTTCTAAAAACCATTCAAAAGTGGGGTGTCTGGGTGGCTCAGTTGGTTAAGCTCCCAACTCTTCATTTTGGCTCAGGTGCCCAAAGGCACCTTTCGTTCATGAGTTTGAGCCTCACCTCAGGCTCTATGCTGATAGCACAGAACCTGATTGGGACTCTCTCCCTCTCTCTCTCTATCCCTCCCCCGCTTATGCGGGTGCACACACATGCATGCACACACACACTCTCTCTCTCTCAAAATAAATAAACTTTAAAGAAACAAAAATAAATTATTGAAAAGTAATGTAGGCCTCTGCTGAAAAACTCTTAAAGACATCCAAATGGAAATTATACAGTAGGGTTTACATAGTAAATTATAAATTAAACTTCCTAAAATCCTTTATTAGACATGCCTTCCCCTCTCTCAAATTCTCTGTAGTTATACAGGTCTCTGCATATCCCTTTATGAGTCTGTCTTTTTAGATGACCTTTCTTTGCGTAGAGCAACCTATTCGTTACCTAAAAGGTATAATAGCACGTGTGTAGGTGGAGGGGGTTAGAGGATTATAATTACTCATTATTGCTTTTGTCATACAGAGATGGAACTTTTCGTTCTCATTAGGAACAAAAGTTAAAGCTGTATGGAAATATAAAATTGTCTTTGTGGTATTAAAAATTCTTTTCAAAAGTTATAAAAATATGCCTAACCAGCTGACCTCCCTTTAGTCCTGAGAACAGGCATCTCCTTGGCAAGAAGAGATGAAGAAAGAAGAGGAAGTTAGGAATTGTCCTGGGTTGTAGAGAAAGGGCATGCCTTCCCCTCATAGAGAGAGAAACCTCACAAGATGGAGTCTGAGGACTTGGCTTTGGGCTCTGATAGGCTACTTCCTGCTAAGAGGGTCTTGGGCAGGTCACTTAATCACATGGTGCCTCTCTCCCCATCAGCAAATGTGGAGTAATGGCATATTTATCCTCATCAAACCTTGGCTGTTGCCCTATACAAGTGAATCAAAAGGTCTTGGTGCTGATACTTAGTCTGTCACTGAGCAAGGCAAGTATTTGTTCTCTCAGCCTTGATGTCTCCATCCATTAAATAAGGCTGTTGAGAGGTACACAGGAGATAATAAATATGAAGCTTCTTTGAAAATTATAAACACAGGGGCACCTGGGTGGCTCAGTCAGGAAAGTGTCTGACTCTTGATTTCAGCTCAGGTCATGATCTCAGGGTTCATGAGATTGAGCCCTATGTCGGAGGCTGCTTGGGATTCTCTCTCTTTCCCTCTCTCTCTCTCTGCCTCTCCTTGCCTCTCTCTCTCAAAATAAATAAATAAACTTAAAAAAAAGAAAAATATAAACACAATCAAAATATAGGAGACTTTATAGATCCAAGAGAAAGAATATGATTCTCTCTCTTTTGAACTTTTTGGGAAGGTTTTTTTGGTGTAAGGGGACTGTATTAATTTGCTATGGCTGTTACATAGACTGAGTGACTCAAACAACAGAAATTTATTTCTTCATATTTTGGAGGCTTAGAAATCCAAAATCAAGTTGTCAGCAGGGTTGTTTTCATTTCAAGATCTCTCTCACTGGCTTATAGATGACTGTCTACTCCCTATGTTTTCACATGGTCTTCCCTTTGTTTGTGCCTGTGCCCTAATCTCCTCTTATAAAGATACTAGCCATATTGAATTTGAGCCTACCCCCATGATTTTATTTGCCTTAAATTACCCCTTGAAATGCTCTATCCCCAAATACAGTCGTATTCTGAGATATGGATGTTAGGATTTAACATATGCACTTTGGAGAGGACACCATTTAGCCCACAAATGTCACCTTTTTTCTTTTGAATTGTTAATTCTTCTTTCAAGATTCTGTTATATTACTACTTTAAGTTGTTTTGTGAACAGTCAGACTAATGTCCTGATTTCTTCTGCATTTATTCACTCACAATTTGAAGAAACACTGAAATTCTGAATTCTATATTTTCAGGTTTCGAGTTCTTTAAGAATTCAGGAAGGAGCAGTAATGTCTTTGAGACCTTATTCATCATTCTCCTTTGAGATTTGTTTATGGTTTTCCTGCCAATTTACAAAAGTAAACATTACTAGTGATTCATCTTAGTTGATAAACAGTTTCCAAAAAGGAAAGGACATTTCCATTAAATAAGATCTGCTTTAAAGTAGTAATTCATTGTTAATTGTAATTCCCCAAACCATCTTCTGGTGACCAACTAAACCTAGTACTTTTCTGTACTTTTGTAGATCAAAGATAAAGAAGTGGAATCTATAATTTCCATTAGCTCAGCAAAAATTATATAAAGTAATGAAATCCACAGGATAATCTCTTAGGAAATGTTTACCTTCTATATTTGTTAGGGTGGCAAATGCAGAATATATTTAATATGTATTTGTAACATATATATTTGTCTTGATTTATGTATACAAATAATTTTTCCAGTTCTTACTGCCTAGAGTGCAAATGGAGTACTTTAACAAAACCAATTCAAATTCCATTGTCCTTAAAGTTTGCCAGTGATCAAGAAGTTCAGCTTCCTCATTAGGTATTTAGGGAGAACTGAGCCCAGTTAGGTGTTGAGCTTGAAAAATATGTCATCCTATTAAACTAAAACTCACCCCTTCTTTCTGAAGACTAAAGCTTCCTTACTGAGTCGAGGGCCTTGTGTCTGAATACTCCACTTAACATGGAGTCTCTCTTGGAAGGTTCTTCAGCTGTCTTGCAAATAGATTTAGCTGGGCTAAATGGCAAGTCAGATACATTCATGTACCCCTGAGTTCTGGCAACAAGTCAAGCAGGGACTCCTGCCACATATAAAATATATTGAGAACTTTTTAAAAAGTGCTTCCTTTTACATTATCTTTTTCAAGTCTCAAAGTAGAGATGTTGGCTGAGTACAGTCATTCTAATTTTGGAGATGAGAAAATGAACTGTTACAAGGTCAAATAATTTGCCAAGGTTACACAAGTAAGTGGTGTTCCTAAGATTAAAACCCAGACATTTCAGAATCAAGTCCAGAGAACTGAGAGTCCCTACATATATTAGGATAAGGGATTAGGAGATAGCCACTTCTCTCTGTTACCTAATTGCATTGGCTGACTTTACAATGGCTGAAGGAATTGTGAGGAGAACTAGAACCTTGTTTACAATTGGGATCCAATATGTATTTGAGTCTGATTAACTAGGAGAGGGAGAAATGACAAAAGACAAATCATAAGAAGGAACTGTAGGCCCCCCAGAAAGAACTGATCTGAAGTGAGAAGAACAAGAGATGAGTAGGCAACCTGGATTCAGTGTGCACTGTCACTGGAAGCTACTCTCACACCAATATGGAAGTCTCCTCATTCTATGGAGAGGAAGGGTTGTATTTAAACTTAGTGAGCTCTGCTAGTGTGGGTTATGAACAACTCTGCTGACTGACTATGCTGAGAGAGCTAATCCATAGGAAGAAGAGGCTGCCTCCTCATTTTCCAAAGAAGGTTTTAAAACAGGTTGTCAAGTGATGGTTTGTGGTGAGTAGAAACATGCAAAAAAGCACTGGTCCTAAAGACATTGCAAGGTTGCAACCGGCATCTGCCTAAGTAGAACATCATGAGCCCTGGTCTGGGGTACACTGTGGAGGTGATGGGTCCAGACTGATCCATGAACATGCAGGCATAACTCGTGGACACTCTCACAGGTGAGGGAGAGGGAGAGGGACCCTCAGAATTTGGCTGAATGGTATCACTGAGCTAAAAAGATGAGTGTAAATAACACAATGACTTTATTTAAATCTACAGGCTAATGAGAACAGGAGACAGATATAATATTTCTGGTTTTAAAAGTAACAGCTTACTCTTGAGGCACCTGAGTAAGTGGCTCAGTCAGTTAAGCATCTGACTCTTGATGTTGGCTCAGGTCATGATCTCATGGTTCATGGGATCGAGCCTTGCATCAGGCTTTGTGCTGACAGTGCAGAGCCTGCTTGGAATTCTCTCTCTCCCTCTCTCTCTCTGCCCCTCCCCCACTCATGCTCTGTCTCTGTCTCAAAATAAGTAAATAAACTTTAAAAAAACAAAAAAGATGACAGTTTACTCTTTGTGGTTAACTCTGGTTAATGAGTCCAAGGATGAGTTTAAATTATAACTGATTTTCTAAATATGAATTTTGTTTACTCTAAGTCTTAGCATGCCTGACAAACTCTACAACCACATGCACAAATTCTCTCTTTATTTAATTTTTCCCATGGCCTAGGCTGGTCTGGAGGCCTGGTCTAACTGTAAAATAATGTTTTTTTTCCTTCAGATAGTGCTGTAAGTTTAGAATACATATTAGTGCAACTTTATTTTCAGAAAGAGCATTCCTGTGAATCCAAAATGTCCACTGGTAAGGGTTGCATTTCATTGGAGATGTGTCATTTGAGATGTGTCAACATCTGCCTACTAAAGAACAGTTTGGTGACTGAGAGCTTTAAGACTTTTCTTCCCCTTATTACTCAATATTGACTGAGACCCAAAGAAGCCTTCTTCCCAGACATTCTGAACTGACATTTTGTGAAGCAGTGGCCTTCCTGGCTTCTGGCTCCACTGGAGAGATTTTCTAAGTGTGACTTTGAGCTCTGGGCCCAGAGAGTCTCTGAGCAAATCCATTTCTTTGAAGGGAAAAATAAAAGAACCTCTTTTTCTTGTTGTCTGCCATGACAGATACCCAACAATGGCAGCAGTTGGTTTCCAAGAGACATTTTCTCCATTGAAGTTGATACAATGAAATGTTTTTGTTTTCTTTCCTTATTATTTAAAAAAGAAATAAAAATTAGACTCCAAGTATCATTTATTCTGTAGCTCTTTCCTCGCACTGCAAAACCTAATTGTTGGGCCTCAGTTTAACCTATTCCCCCTTCAGGAAAGGGAAAATTCAAGTTCAAATTAAATCTCCTCTCAGGGTGCGTGGGTGGCTCAGTAGGTTAAGCATCAGTCGGCTCAGGTCATGATCTCATGGTTTGTGAGTTCCAGCCCCACATCGGGCTCTGTGCTGACAGCTTGGAGCCTGGAGCCTGCTTCGGATTCTATTTCTCCCTCTCTCTTCCCCTCTTGCGCTCTGTCTCTCTCTCTCTCTGAATAGTAAATAATAAACATTAAAAAAAAATTTAAATAAAACAAACAAATAAATAAATAAATAAATAAACCTCCTTTCTGCTCCATTCAATTACGGGATTGGAGAATGAATAACCTGAAAAAAACAAAAACAAAAACAAAACAAAAAACCTACGTATGTATAGAGGTTTCTTTGCATTCAGAAAAAGTTTTTGTTAAATTTTCAATGCTTTAAATTAAGAAATTCCTATATGAAAAAAATTATTATTTGCTTCTGCGGCTAAAGTCGTGGGAAGGAAAAACATATCACAGACTTTAATTTTAAAAGTCAAAAATTCGCCATTTCTGAGAACAGTATTTCAGGAAGAAAGGAGATGAGCACTTCCCAGTAGGCGGGGAGGGATCACTCCACCCTGCTCCTGATATTTGAGAATTACAGTATTCATAGGTCCAACCCCCTCCCTCTATAATCAACACACGTAGTTTATTACAGTCGCTTTGTAAGAATTGCTTCATGATCTCAAGGAGAGGGCGGGCCTTGTGCTCACGAGCAAATAAATTTTAAAGTGAAAACTTGTAACATACACTTGAAAATATGGTAAGTCACAGTGTTTGTTTAAAAGAACGAAGAGAAGTATGACGGTGAAGTTCTGTAATGAGCTCCCGATGGTTTTTCAAGGAAGTAAAACATACAGGATATTATCTGGAGATTGTCAGACATGCAACAGGAAGTTCTGCTGGCTGTGAAGAGATAGTGCCAATTCCCCAACCATGACCTGCGTCTTTGCTGTATGTCAGACACACAGGACAGCTATGGACTCATCTAATGCCCTCTAGGACCCAACGATGCAGCACTATTATCGCCCTGTTTAAAAAATGAGGAAATTGGGGCACCCCGGTAGCTCAGTCCACTGAGCCACCGACTCTCCATTTCCGCACAGGTCACGATCTCAAGGTTGTGGGATTGAGCCCCACATTGGTCTCCTCGGGGAGTATGGAGCCCGCTTAAGATTCTTTCTCTCAGGGCGCCTGGGTGGCTCAGACGATTAAGCATCTGACCCTTGATATCCGCTTAGGTGCTGATCTCATGGTTGATGAGATCCAGTCCCCTGTTGGGTTCAGTGCTGAGGATGGAGCCTGCTTGGGATTCTCTTGCTCTCTCTCTCTCTCTCTCTCAAATAAAATAAAATCCAATAAAATCCAATAAAATAAATAAAGGTAAAAATGAGGAAATTGTATTACAGAGAAATTAAGCCATGTATTTAAGGTCTCACAGCTTGTAAAACAGGAGAAGAGATTTAGACAGGACTTCAAAACTGCTACAGTCCACCACTTAGAGACAACTATAACATAAATTTGGAAAAAGGTCCTGTCTTATAATATGATTAAAACTCATGCACACTTTCAATAGCAAATGGATGGAAGTTCCACCTTTCAGTAGTAGAACTGTCTCAAAACTTGTCAAATTTAAGAAATTATGCAGTACTGTATATTTGATGAAGATAATGTATTTGTAACTATTTAGGTAACTTCATGAAAATTCATAATTTTATGAAGTATATACTGTTTTACTTTTATATAAAAAATCCACTATTAATTTCTTCCAAGCATTTAAAATTTATCATTATATATATGTATATATAAGTACATATATAATTTATAATTATATAATTCAAAATTTCAATTAAAAATTATGGATTAGATTTGAAGGGTTTAAAGGCTAATGAATGCTAAATACGTATGAAAAAAATTCAACCTGTTGTTGAGTACTCAACAATGTTCAGTACCTGCTTATGAAATGAGAACAATATCAATGGGTATTTGGAATTCACTAGGCTGAGAAGCCAATATTTTTGTGGTTGACATAAATGATTTTGTGAGAACAAGTAGCCCATGATTCATTATTTGTTTTTCTTATATTTTTATGCTCCATTTGCCTAGGTAAACTTAAGAATTTGTGTCTCCTTGTTTTCTTTCTAAAATAAATTTAGCTTTTAGAATTTTTTTTTTTCAACATTTATTTATTTTTGGGACAGAGAGAGACAGAGCATGAACGGGGGAGGGGCAGAGAGAGAGGGAGACACAGAATCGGAAACAGGCTCCAGGCTCTGAGCCATCAGCCCAGAGCCTGACGCGGGGCTCGAACTCACGGACCGCGAGATCGTGACCTGGCCGAAGTCGGACGCTTAACCGACTGCGCCACCCAGGCGCCCCAATACATTTAGCTTTTAAAATGGAAACACAAATGGTTTCAGAATTAGAATGATACTAACTTGGGGGTGCCTGGGTGGCTCAGTTGGTTAAGCGTCCAACTTCAGCTCAGGTCATGATCTCAGGTTTGAGAGTTCAAGCCCCACATCAGGCTCTGTGCTGACAGCTCAGAGCCTGGAGCCTGCTTCGGATTCTGTGTCTCCTTCTCTCTGTCCTTCCTCCACTCATACTCTGTCTCTCTGTCCTTCTCTTAAAAAAAAAAAATTTTAAAAAATTAAAAAAAAAAAGGATGAACTAACTTGATCAATAGAGGGATTTTTAGAAGTAAAGAAACCAGTGAGCTTAATAAGTCAGATACGAGTCAAAGAAAACTACAAGTTGTTCACATTACCTTTTAAAGAGAGATTCCAAGGAGCTACTATTCCAAAACATGTTCATTCTTGTAAAGAGAGAGGGCATAAAACACAGCTCCATGAATCAGGAAATTAATGGTATACTTTTAGTATGTCAGATCTTTGGAGAAAAGCAGGATTTGCTTTTGTAGAAAAACAGTTAAAAATAATGACTAATTGATTCACCAAAGACTAATTTTGGGAAGGAGAAAAGATAGTATAGAAAAGAGGTAGAAAAAAAAATCACATGGTGATTACCGGTAAATATTCCTAGTTAAATTAATAGAAAATATTAGAAAAGGAGAAATATTTGAATGAAAGTGATTAGTCCAAGAACCAGGGAGTTGGTGTTGCAGAAAACAGGACTAACAAAATAATCAGAATATTCTGCTTATCATGGGAGGAAGACATGAGATTAAAGCCTTAAAAACTGCAAAAATAAATTTCTTATGGTTTTACAAGTATCCTTTTAAAACTTATGTAAGTACAAGGATTTAGTTCTTTTTCCTAACATAAGAAGCTAAAATAAATCACCAGTTTTTGTAAAGAACTCAAATTCCTAGAAAAAATCTATTCATTTAAAACTGTAAAAGGAAATATTTTAATTTAGAATTGTAATAATTGATACACCCAGGGAGAGTGTGGATCCAGTGACTTGAATTTAGTTGGGAGACTCAAATTAGCTCTCCTAACTAACCCTGATAACACTACAGCTTGGACACGACACAATTTCAGCTTTATTACCTAGCTGTCAATTAGTCAATAAATTTTTAGGTCCTCCTATGTGCCTAGCACTAAGTAGACATGGAAATATGAAAGAAGTAAGTAAAATATATACTCTGTCTATGGCCTAATTTTCTATGGATAATTACTTATATCTTATTTCCTTTAATGGGGCCTTGAAAAAGAAAGGAAAACATTCAGGCATTATGAATGACAAAAGGAAACAATTGGAAATAGTTTCAATAAAGTCTTGTGGCTTATAATTTTGAGTAGATAATATCTACTATTAAGTCTTTATTTCATCACTAATATGCATATTATCTCAGTTTTGGTATACTATGATCTAGCACCCAAAGATAGTTTTCCACAGAATTTAGGGAGACTGCATTGTTGGCAGGGGCGGGGGGCGGGGTGGGGGGGACTCTCCAAATATCACTAAGCTATGGTTTGGATCACTCACAAGTTATCACATGGTATTTTGTGTGAGTTGAGCTCAGGCTACTAAACAGTCTTGCTTTGGGCAGCTGACCTATTCACTGACTTAGAATCATCCTGGCTTGTGTCATGGCCTCATCAATGCACTTGGTCTTGGTGTTGGCCCCCCAGTCTACTTTCCTGGGATCTACCTGCCTTATTTTCTTTCCTGGTTTCCTTTTGTTGTTGTTGTTATTGTTGTTGTTGCTTGTTTTTTTTTTTTTTGTCTGTTTTTTTTTTTTTTTTCCATTTTTCCTTCAGCTTCTTCCCTACTTTGGTCCTCTATTCTTAAATCTTTAGTCTCAATATACTCTAGCACTCACACTTTAATTTCTCCTGAATCTAAAGCAGAATTCCAACTATGTTCACCCCTGAAGATAGCATATTTCCTTGCAACATTCCTTTATTTAAGAATATAAAAATTACATACTTAAGATCTTACAATTCCCACTTATCTCAATAGCTCTGCTTTCCTCTTTGTTCCTCTACCCTCACATTGATACAGAGTTTATTTCCAGAACTCTGTAATCACCCTATTGTGAAAGAAGGGGCATTTTTCTCATAGCACATGACATTACATAGTCTGTGTGGGCAATGCTTAAGTAAAGCACAGCCGCCTATAATTATCTAAATGCACAGTCTATCGAAATAATTCCACCCCAAATCTTTCATTTCCTGAATTAATAGGTTCCCTATATTGGCTTCAATGCCTACCCATTAAAAGTGGAGAAACCAAATGCTAGGAAAGAGAATTCCAAGGTCCAGGCTCCTATCTTTTGTTTTTCCCAGAGATAGTGGCAAAGGTCCTTAGTAGATAGGATAAATGAAATGCCTCTAAACGTAAAACTAATCCCTGTTATGAGAAAATACAGTCTATGAGTATGAAAAGGGAAGATACTCATTCCAGTCTTTCATTTTCTGTTCTTCTAAGGACAAATTCCCCACCTGAAAAACAAATAATCTAGTAAAGAAATGGGCAGAAAACATGAATAGACACTTCTCTAAAGAAGACATCCAGATGGCCAACAGGCACATGAAAAGATACTCAATGTTGCTCCTCATCAGGGAAATACAAATCAAAACCACACTCAGATATCACCTCACGCCAGTCAGAGTGGCCAAAATGAACAAATCAGGAGACTATAGATGCTGGCGAGGATGTGGAGAAACGGGAACCCTCTTGCACTGTTGGTGGGAATGCAAACTAGTGCAGCCACTCTGGAAAACAGTGTGGAGGTTCCTCAAAAAATTAAAAATAGACCTACCCTAGGACCCAGCAATAACACTGCTAGGAATTTACCCAAGGGATACAGGAGTGCGGATGCATAGGGGCACTTGTACCCCAATGTTTATAGCAGTACTTTCAACAATAGCCAAATTATGGAAAGAACCTAAATGTCCATCAACTGATGAATGGATAAAGAAACTGTGGTTTATATACACAATGGAATACTACGTGGCAATGAGAAAGAATGAAATATGGCGTTTTGTAGCAACGTGGATGGAACTGGAGAGTTATGCTAAGTGAAATAAGCCATACAGAGAAGGACAGATACCGTATGTTTTCACTCTTATGTGGATCCTGAGAAACTTAACAGAAATCCATGGGGGAGGGGAAGGAAGAAAAAGAGGTTAGAGTGGGAGAGAGCCAACGCATAAGAGACTCTTAAAAACTGAGAACAAACTGAGGGTTGATGGGGGTGGGAGGGAGGGGAGGGTGGGTGATGGGTATTGAAGAGGGCAACTTTTGGGGTGAGCACTGGGTGTTGTATGGAAACCAATTTGACAATAAATTTCATATATTGAAAAAAAAATTAAAACAAAACAAAAAAACTTCTTCTGTTCCAAAAAAAAAAAAAAAAAAAACAAAAGGACAAATTCCCAACTCTACACCATTTACCTCTCCTAAGTAGAGGCCAACCAGCCTTCGTCTGTTGGATTAATGCTCTTCTATCTATTGAGATCAGTTACTCTTTTCAGTTACAGACCTTGCCTCATCAAGTCAAATCTGATCTTAAGTACAATTACTAGGAAATTGGCTCTTGCAATGCTATGTTTCATGACCAAATTCCTAACTGCCTTATTCCATCAGGCCTGTGGTACTGGGTGGATTACTGAGACACAAATTAATTTTTCCTGTGACTAATGATTCTTCTTGCTATACAGTTTAAAATTGGAAACAACCCTCCCAAGGACAATCGTCCCTGTGCTTGAATGCTAAAATCTGAACTTGTTCCTGTGCTCTGCCCATCACAGCAATGAATTCTGGAATACCCATCTTCATTGGGACTTCTGATGCTACACACCCCATATCAAATCCTCATTCCTTCTGTCAGACAGCATCAAACACTGTCTGCCTATTCAGACTTGTCTCCTGAATTCACAAAGTTCTGTTCTAACTCCACTTGCTCTGTCCATTTTTGGCCGATTAAGGCCTGGTTCAAGCAGCATATCATTGCACCTATCACACTCCTGCTGAATATTTGGAAACCAGGACTGATATAAATGAATGAAAATAAAGTCACAAATTGTACAGGAAGCTAAAAACCATAATGCATTTTGAATGAAGCAATGTTTCTTTCTACACTCAGAGGAATTGATTCTTATTTTCAATTGAATGTTTTTAATGTGTTTAGAACTCATTTGAATGTTTTGTTTCATTTTCCTGGTTTAATGAAAGTAAGATTTCTTTCTTTCTTTCTTTCTCCCCCCCCCCCCCAATGAGCCCTTATCTAAGCTAAGTCAGAATGTTCAAAAAAGGCATTGTACCAGCTAATTGGATTTCATGGCGAAATGAGGGCTCAACAAAACTCTCTGTTAGTTGTCCCCTTGTAGAAACATTTCTAAGCTGTAATAGATTTTTTGCCTTAGTAAACAAATTATAATAAATGGATTGGCTCTTATTTGGGGGATTTTGGTTCTTGCCATGCTTTAAGGTACTGGATCATGAGAGTCAAATTTATTCATTCTTTCAATGTTTACTAAGTACTAGGCCCTAACTGATGTATACGCTATGTCTTAAGAAACCTCAAAGTTTAACAGGGGAATATAATACATAGAGTAATGCTTACGTGGAGCAGAACGCAATTAATACCCTAGTAGAGAAACTGATGATCTTTCTAAGTTCAGGAATTACAGCGACTATAGTATATTAGGGAAACTAATGGAGCATGACTACCTCTTCATTCTGAAATAACTGAACACTTACTACATGCCAGGACTTTCTAGGCCCTGAAATAAAGCAGTGAAAACAAAACAAAACAAAACAAAGCAAAACAAAACAAAGCAAAACAAAACAAAGCAAAACAAAACAGCGTTTCTGCTTTCATGGGGTCCACTTTCTAGAGAGGTGGGGGATAGACAATAAACCAATACCTCTCAACGCACAGTGTGTTAAATGGTGATACAAACTACGTGGAAAAGTAGAAATGACAAGGAGGACTAGGGACTGTGGGGTGAGGGTGGACCAGCTGTTTGACACTAGATGTTCAGGGGAGACCTCAGGGATGGTGTCATTTGAGCAGTGACGTGAAGTGAGAAGGAGGTAGCATAAAAATACGAGAGATGCAAATTCCTCAGAGCGCCTAGAACTTCTTGATGGTGTTTGAAGAAGAGCAAGAAGGCCAGTGGGGTAGCAGGGCAAGCCTGGAGAGGAGCAATAAGGGAGCTCAAAAGCCTGATGCAGATTCAGCAGGGCCTTGAAGGCTGTGTACTATGCACGTCTCCCCCTCCCTGTCATCCATCCTCACACCTTCAACCCTCTCATTCTGTTTCCTTGTTAGTTGCCATTCTCTTATAAGTGGAAACTAGAAAGGAAAAAAAGTTAATTAGGGGTTCCGGTGAGCTGGATTCCATTTACTTGAGGTAGAACTGTAATATATTGCTCTGTATTTAATTTTTAAGCCATATCCCATGGGAATTTTTCTCTCCCAAATTAGATAATACATGATCAAAATCACAGATAGTCTTCTATTTTTTTTTTTCCTATTCCCCTAGAGCTCCTAGATCCTAGAGGAGCTTGTAGTCTAGTGTTAAAAGAATGTCAACTTTTAATACTGTGTTTTATCATAGACAATGACTACTAAAAGGTCATTCTTCCGCACCGCCTCTGGATCTTATCTCTCTTTCACCAGGGATAGATTTTTCATGCCATTGTAAACTGGCCTGGGATTGTAGTGAGGCTACAGTCATGTCTAGTCTAAGAGAGAGAGAGAAATCTAGAGATATGGAAAAAATAGGCATTAACATTTTTTTCTCTCAAGAGTAGTCTTTCATATTTACTTTTGTTTATTGGTATATCTGAAGGTTCATGTAGTTATTTGGTATTCTGTCTATGTCAAATAGTACACAAGGGAATGAGTTACCTAAAGTTTACAAAGGTCTTGCTTTAAATCGGGCTTGGCCTATTTGCCATAAATAAGCAAAGCTGGATTTTCCCCACAAGGGAAACAACCAGCTTTTTAAAGTCCTCTGAATTGACTAAACCCGGGGTAAGGAATAACGCTCCCTTATTTTTTTAAGTTTGAAATAATTTTAGACTTACACAAAAGTTCCAAAAATAGTACAGAGAATTCTTGTATACCCTTCACCCAGTTTCATCAAATACACATGGCCACAGCATAATTACTGAAACCAGGAAGCTGATACTATTAACTTAATACAACACTATTAACTAATCTACAAACCTTATTAAAAGCTCTCCAGTTTCACACTAATGTTCTATTTCTATCACAGAATCCAATCCAAGATGTACGTATTACATTTATTATCAGTTCCTCTGGTTTTCTTTCTTTTTTCTTTTCTTTCTCTCTTTTTTTTCTTTCACGACTGACATTTTTAAAAATTCCAGTATAGTTAACACACAGCGTTTTATTGGTTTCAAGATATACAATATGGTGATTCAACAGTTCTATACATTACTCAGTGCTCATCACAGTAACCCCCATTACTATTTCATCCAGCCCCCACCCCCACCCCCACCTCTCCTCTGGTAACCATCTGTTTGTTCTCTATATGTAAAAGTCCGGTTTTTGGTTTCTTTCTTCTTTTCTTTGGTTTCTTAACTTCCATATGTAAGTGAAATCATACATTATTTGTCTTTCTCTGACTGCCTTATCTCACTTAACATTATACCCTCTACCTCTATCCATGTTGTGGCAAATAGGAAGATTCTTTCTTTTCTATAGCTGAGTAATATTCTATTGTATGTATATACCACATCTTCTTTCTCCATTCTCTATTGATGGAGATTTGGGCTGCTTCCATAATTCAGCTATTGCAAATAATATTGCAATAAACATAGAGGTGCATGTATCTTTTCAAAGTAGTGTTTTCATATTCTTTGGGAAAATGTGCAGTAGTGGAATTAGTGGATCATATGGTAACTTTATTTTTAATTTTTTGAGGAGCTTCCATACTGTTTTCCACAGTGACTGCACCAGTTTATATTCCCATGACTGAAATTTTTTAAAAAAAATACGGATTATTTCACAAAATGACCTTTGATTTGGATTTATCTGATACTTTTCTTGATTAGAAAAATTGCCATTCCTTTTTGGCAATATTATCACAGAAATGATGCTATGTGCTTCTGGGTGCATCACATCAGGAGGAACATAATATCCATAGGTCTTAGTGGTGCTGTTAATTCTAATCTTTGGTTATGGCAGCGTGTGCCAGGCTTCTCCAATGTAAAGTTACTATATTTTCCTTTGTAATTACTAAGTGTCTTGTTGAGACATACTGAAGGAGACACACTTAAAGACTATGCAAATATCCTGCTTCTCCTTATTTCTTCACTTACTTTATGATACATTTTTTTTAATATTTAATGTTTATTTTTGAGAGAGAGAGAGAGAACAGGGAAGGGCAGAGAGAGAGGGGGAGAGAGGATCTGAAGACAGCTCTGTGCTGACAGCAGAGAGCCTGACTGGGGGTTCCATCTCACGAACCATGAGATCATGACCTGAGCCAAAGTCGGCAGCTTAACAGACTGAGCCACCCAGGTGCCCCTAATATACATCTTTTTATGCTTTTTGTCTGTAACATTTACTACTGTGGAGTTTGCCTAATGGAAATGTTCTAGTTCCATTATTGTTTCTACATTTATTAACTGGAATCCTGTACAACTGTGAGAAAATACCACCCCTTATCCATTTAGTCAATTATTTATTTCTAGATCAATTAGTCAAGATTTATAGATGTTTATTTTATTCGATAGGTTATAATTCATTATTATTATTATTCATTTTGCTACTCAAACAAGTGAGATTTCATTGTGAACAGACTGTAAGCCAAAGAGATCAAATGCACCATACAATAAACACCAAAACAGGCATATAAGTTCCTTTTTCTTATTTGACTGGAGATATTCTCTTCATTACAAGTGCTGTGCTTTAATCTCTTTTATCTTCTAGCACTGGCAGGTGTGCAATAAATGTTAACTGAAAAAACATAAATGAATTAGTAAAAGACTAATGTGATAAAATTAGATTTCATAAAGGACTAATTAAATGATTCCTCTAAATTTTTTCTTTTTTTTAGGTAGGCTCTATGCCCAACATGGGGCTTAAACTCATGACCCTGAGATCAGGAGTCACATGCCCTACTGAGTCACAGCCTGCCAGGTGCCCCTTAAATTTTCTATTTTCATTTGGTCAAGAATTTACCACCAAAGTCCGACAAAGCTAAATATGAGTCTCTGTGTATATATCACTTTCTTGAAAAGGTGACTAGGGTTTAAGCAATTCTGATATTGGGTTGGCTTTGCTGTGGTATTGATTGTGTTTGTTGCTATCACGTAATTTGTCTATCCTATTATATGTATATCTTATTATATAAATCCTATTGTATATAATATAATATATAATAGGGTATATATAAATATAATAGGATATGCATGAAAATGGTAAAAACTAAGGATTAAACTATATAGTGGAAAGCAAACCACTGTTATGCATGTCTGTGTATAATGCTGGATAGTCTATGTATATACGTGTGTGTGTGTGTGTGTGTGTGTGTGAATAGAAAATGAAATATCTTTCACACTTTTTATTACTTTTTAAACACAAATGAAAGCATGCTATACATCCTATTCTGTACCTTAATTTTAAAGAGTTAATAATAAATCAATGAGAGCATTCTTTATTTACTGAGATTTATCTTCTTTTTAGTGGCCAAGTAATATTGCATTGTAGTAATACACTGTAATTTTTTTCATGAGTCTTACTGATTTAAGAGTTTACTTAAATACAAGTGATGGGGATTGAAGAGTGCACTTATGATAAGCACCAGGTGATGTATGGAACTGTTGAATCACTATATTGCACATCTGAAACTAATATAACACTGTATGTTAACTAACTGGCACTAAAATAAAAACTTTTAAAACAGAGTTTATTTCAATCTATTTTTGATATTTTGTTGTAAATAATGCCTCATTGGATATCTTGAAATATACTCCTTTGTGCATATGTAGGCAAGTAGGATAAATTCTTAGAAGAGGAATTGTTGAGTTGATGGGAATGTATATTTAAAATTGAAATAGATATTGACAAATTGTCCTTTTAAAACGTTGTCTTACCAGCACTTTGAGAGGGCTTATTTTTCTGCACTTGCCCCAAATCCATGAATTTTACAATCAAATAAGTGAAAATAATACTTTTTTATGCTTTGGGGGTGCCTGGGTGGCTCAGTCAGTTAAGCGCCCGACTCTTGATTTTGGCTCAGGTTCCTGAGATTGAACCCAGTGTCTGGTTTGCATTGACAGCACAGAGCCTGTTTGGGATTCTCTCTCTCCCTCTCTCTCTGCCCCTCCCCCTCTCACACATGCTCTCTTTCCCTCTCTCAAAATAAATGAACTAAAAAATTTTTTTGAATCTTTCTTATGATTTTAATATATATTTATCTTTCTCTGAATGAGGTTGACAATTTTTTCACGTGTTTAAAGGTCATTTATATTTTCTACAAAATCATCCTTAAATTGTTCTTTGACCATTTTTTTAAGTAGACTCCACCCCTGGAGCTGTGCCCAGTGCGTGGCTTGAACTCACACCCCTGAGATCAAGACCTGAGCTGAAATCAAGAGTTGGATGTTTAACTGACTGAGCTACCTGGGAACCCTATTTTATTTTTGATCTTTTTTGTTCTTTTTCTTATTTATTTGCAGAAAAGTTTATATATTCACAAAATTATCAATTTGACCATGATATATGTTGCAAATATTTGTTTCATGTTATTTTACATCATTTAATACTAAGCCTTTACTTTTACTATTTTTTGACAATGGGAGAACTTTCAATTTTTATGTATTAAAACTTATGATTCTTTTCTTTTATGAATTCTAAGTTTGGTTCCTATGCAGAAATGCATTGTCTACTCCAAAGCTAGAAAACCGTCTTCCCTCATAGTTTGGTGAATTGATTTGCATTAAAATATTAGAGACATTTGAAATTTTGTTTTAGTGTAAGAAACAAAGAAGTAGGAAGTAGGAATTCTGTTTCCAGAGGTCTTCACAGTGTCAGAATCATTAACGGATTCTTTCCCCCACTAAATAAACTAGCGCTGTGTCCTTAGTAGGTTTCCAAAAGGTAAAAGAGTGCCAAGTAGTCAAATGAAGTTGATTTAGTCATGTTGTCATTTATTTATGCAGATGAAAAGTATTTTCAGCTTTTTATAAAATGTCTTTTCTCTCCCGGGCATGATCCACCCCCATCCTGTTGGCATTAACCAAGTCCTAGTGCTCCTGAGAATGGAAATAACTTACGCAATTATAGACACACTTTGTTTTATTCCACTTGGCTTTATTGTACTTTGCAGATATTGTGTATTTTACAAATCAAAGATTTAGAGCAGCCCTGAGTTGAACAAGTCTATTGGCGCCATTTTCCCCAACAACATTTTCTCGCTTTGTGTCTCCATCACATTTTGGTAATTCCAGCAATATTTCAAACTTTTCATCATTATTATATTTGTTATGGTGATCTACTATCAGTGGTTATGACTTGCTGAAAGCTCAGATGATGATTAGCATCTTTTAGTCATAAGATATTTTCAAATTCAGGTATGTTTTGTTTTGTTTTGTTTTGTTTTGTTTTGTTTTGTTTTGTTTGTAGACATACTATTGCACACTTAATAGAATACAGGACCGTGTAAACATAACTTTTATACATACTGAGAAACCAAAAAAATGCACTTGACTCATTTTATTTTGATATTTACTTTATTGTGGTGGTCTAGAACTGAGCCCACAATACCTCTGAGGCCTGCCTATGTGTGGTTGTTATTTACAGCTAAGCTGACATCTGCATGGGAGTCTTCATACGTATCTAGATTGGTTTCAAATATGTTGCTTTATTGCTACCTTGGGCTTTAATTTTTTTACTGGAAATAAAATTAGGCAAACAAGATATTTATCTTCGTTTTAAACCATAACATAATCTATAGCCAGCATGGTCTTTAACTCAGGTAGTGCTTGTAAATATCTCTATTTGCTCTTTCCCTCCCAAGCCACAACAGTATAGGGAAGAGTATTGTGGAAGTCTATTTCTAAAATGGCTCCTAATGATCCGCCTGCCGGTATTCATTTCCGGTCAATCCTTCTCCTCCCTTTATATGTGGACTGGACCGAGTAATTGTTTCTAATGAATAGCATGTGGCAGAAACGATGGGATATTACTTCTGATATTAAAGCATAAAAACTTCTGAGATAAAGTAGAATGTCTTTCTGGCATTCTCTTTCTTTTGCTGTACTGTCTTGCTCACCTTAATGAACCAATCTGTTGTGTTGGAAAAATCCATGTGGCAAGGATATAAAGGCAGCCTTCAGCCAAATCTTAAAAGTAACCAAACCCCACCAACAACCACGTGAATAAGCCTAGAAGTGGATCTTTCCCCAATTGAGCCTTGAAGTGAGTAGCCCCAGCCAACGTCTTGATTTCAGTCTTGAGAGACCTGAACAGAGCATCTAGCTAAACCAAGACCAGGTTCCTGAACTACAGAAATTGACATAATAAATATTTTAAACCTCTAGGTTTTGAGGTAATTAGATATGCAGCAATGGGTAACTAATATAATAAAGTTGGATGATAATATTAAATAATATTGTCATTAATATTAGTAATATTAAAATATTAAGATTATATTAGCTTTGGTACAAAAGATTATAATGTTTTATAATAATATTATAATATTAGAAAGCTAACAATACTAACGAGTTTCATATGGGGAAATCTTTATTGTAGGAGTTTTGCATGTGTTATTCTATTTAGTCTTCATCTTAACCCATGAGAGAGTTAAAAGATTGATCTGCCTTTTACAGTGGAAGAAGCAGAGGTATTGAGAAACAAGATTTGAATCCAAAGCCAGTACTCTGAACTGTGCTGTAAGACTGCAAGGACAAAGAAAATGGCCACTATATGCCAGAATCACTGGGTTTCCAAGAGTTATTACTGTCTTCCCCTTCCATAGCAGGGTTCTGCTTTCATCCTCCATGCTGGGGTTTGATCTGACGTTGACCTATAAATATAGTAACCTCACTCTATTCTACCTTATTGTGTGTACTACCAGGCACATGGTATGGATGAAAGACATCTCTTAAATGCATGGATCAATGCATGAGGGAGTAGTCTGTCTTTGACACTGAGATAACCTTTGGCGTTGTTCCTACAGTCGGTGTGAGGTAGTGTGGGAGTTAGTGACACACACTGGATAGACAAACGTTAGGGGCAGACTTGCCTCCAGCACAGGGGGACTTGCTCATCTATGCTGCCTTACAATGATCTCACACTCTTCTAACTCTAGGCTCTGCTTATGACAGAAGAATACATGAAAGTAATTTAGCATCTTGTGTTTTCACTCTACTGTCACTGTGGAAGGCGATAATGACTGCAATTTCAGATTCTTAGAACTAGATACAGAGAAAATGTTTCTTCCTCTAAATGATGCTTCTCCTACCATGTACTGTGGGGGGTGGGGAGGAGTATAACTGAGAACATCCTCTGTGAAGGAAAATTTTGCAACATATAACAAAATTGCAAGTGCACAGACCTTTTGATCTAGAAATTCTACTTCGAATAATTTATTTTACAGAGACATTTACATGTGTGAAATGGTAATATTTTTGAGAACAGAAGAGTAGAAACAACTCAATTGCTCATCAGGAAGAGGCTGGTTAAATAAATTATGGTATATCAATCCTTATAAGTGAATAGAATGCAACTAAAACACAATAAAACAATGTGGATTTATGTAATTATCTCCAAAATGTATTGAGGAAAACAAATTAAGGAGAATGGGGACTAAATTTTTGTTAATAAAAATAGGTTGCATATGTCGGATGATTTTAAAGTGTGTAGACAAATTCCTTGACAGTTTTCCCTTGAAAAGGTGGAGCCTAATTCTTCTGTCTTTGAATGTGGGACTCGAGTAGCTAGTTGCTTGTGTTTGAGATACTGGAAACTTTGAGGAGGATACGATCCTTCCATATATATCATTTGTGCCTCTTGGTTTTGAACCAAGTGAGTGCTTACCTATTTAAAAATAAAATAAACAAAACACTAACAAATGTTAATATAGGAACTCTATTAATAAAAGAAAGTGGTTTATTCCATTTCTTATTTCCAGTTTTACTTATGAATGTCTACTGTTAGTTTGCAGTCTTAGAACAGACTGACTAAACGCTTCTAATGAGATTAGAAAAGAAGAATGTTGGTAGAAACAATCTGGGGGAAAGATACTTGAAAAATGCGATATTCACTTGTTCTTAAATTCAAACAAAGAGGGAGGAGGGCTAGCCCAGGAGGAGAAAGGACTACTGGAAACAATGATGGAGGGATGGTCTAATCTTAGCAGCTGTTGGTCAGTCATGTGTGGGCAGCGAGTGGGAGGATCTTGAGCTGGAGGGGCAGGCAAACATGACTCCCTGACTCACCAGAGGTGAGGCTTCATGACAGGCGCATCCCCCTCAGAGGCTGCGTGGGAGGCATTGAGCCTGGGTGATTGGGCTGAGCGCTCATGACAGTGTGGGGAAGCTGAGGGGCAAAATGTAGAGGGAAAAGTGGTGAGCTGTATACTCTTCATCAAGGGGAGCAACGAACTATTAAGTTAACAGCTTTCTACTCTTTCTCTTGCTAGACATACATAATCCATTTGCTTTGCAAAGCAATTTTAGAATGTTGTTTATGGTAAGGTGTAAGGTGCCTTATGGCAAAAAAAAAAAAAAGCTCTCTCAAATTCATGTGTGGATTTAAAGCTGTTCTAGTCCTAGAAGATTGCATTTGACTTTAGAGATACCTGCTTCTCCATTTGTAATATTATAACAGCGATATCTTCCTCATAGGCTTGTTAAGTGGATTTAATGGAATAAAATTGAGTGCTGGAATCATCCCTCCTTCCCTCCATAGCCCTGGCAACCTGGGCTCCTCTCCTTCAAGGAGTCCCCTGCCACCGCTGCTCACACTGCCTACTTTCCAGCATAGCACTCTCCGTATTCAGTCCTGCAAAGTGCCCAAAACTGTGTGAAGGAATCTTAGAATGCAAATCCTACTTCAATTTAGGGACACTGGGGGCTTCTTCACAAGTGAGCCAGATTAAGTGTCATACAACTGACTCCAGATTGCATAACTACTAAGAGGCAGTGCCGCAATGCAGACCCAGGCTTCTGCTCTGCTATCTGCTGTCCCTTTGCTGCCCTGGATGAGGGCATCTGAAGGTTACCAACTGCAAAAATAACTGAAAGACCTTCCCTTATGACAGCCCTTAGTTGTTGTCCTCTGTGGAGGCATCATAGTGAAATAGATTGAGCACTTATGCTCTGGAATTAGACGTCTAGGTTCAAGGTCAAGTTCCATCATTTACTAGCTTTGTAACATTGGGCAAGTAACTTCTCAGAGCCTCCATTTCTTTATCTTTAAAATGGGATCAGAGGGGCATAGTGAGGAATGAATGAAGCAACACAAAGGAAGTCTTAGAACAGCGTTTGGTACATGGTCAGTATTCAAAGAATAATAACTTGGTTTCTTTTTATAATCATAGTTCATAATAGGACTTCATAAACACCATCTCATTAATACTGATAACACCTCTATGGGTACATACTTAAAACTGAATTTTAATGCTTGAAACACTTTGGTTTAAGCTTGCCTTAAATAATAATGATAAGCACTGGTTGCTTGCTTATTATGCACTTGGTACTTTGCACATATTTACCTATTCAGTCCTGACAATATTTAACATTCTTATCCCCATTTTATAGATGGGGAAATGATGACACGGAAGTTAAATGTTTCAGTCAAGATCCCATAGCTGGAGAGTATCATTGCCAGAATTCAAACCTTGGCAGTCTGGACTCAGAGATCCTGCATGACCTGACTTTCCACATGCATATACTGTAAGAGTCAAAGTGTACCCTACTACACAGATCTAGCAATTCCAATGTCAGAAGAGTCAATAAGTTTCCAAGTGGGTTCCATAAGAGAATTAACTATCATGACTCTCTCCACTCATGTTCTTATTTTATGTGTCTTTATTAAGTGATTAAGATACTAATAACTGATTAAATCAGGAGAATCGGCAAGATGGCGGCTTAGGAGGACGCTGGACTCACCGCACGTCCTGCTGATCACTTAGATTCCATCTACACCTGCCTAAATAACCCAGAAAACCGCCAGAGGATTAGCAGAACGGAGTCGCCGGAGCCAAACGCAGACGAGAGGCCCACGGAAGAGGGTAGGAAGGGCGGCGAGGCGGTGCGCGCTCCACGGACTGGCGGGAGGGAGCCGGGGCGGAGGGGCGGCTCGCCGGCCAAGCAGAGCCCCCGAGTCTGGCTTGCAAAAGCGGAGGGGCCTGACGGACTGTGTTCCCACAACAAGCGCGACTTAGCGTCTGGGAGGTCATACGTTAACAGCTCTGCTCCGAAAGCGGGAAGGCTGGAGGACAAAGGGAGGGAGAGCTGCTGAGCCCCCTGACAACAGAGCTCAGTTTGGTGGGGAACAAAGGTGCTCGCCAGCGCCATCTCCCCCGCCCATCCCCCAGCCGAAATCCCAAAGGGAACCAGTTCCTGCCAGGGAACTTGCTCGCTCCGCGCAAACAACCAACACTGCGCTTCTGCGGAGCCAAACCTCCGGCAGCGGATCTGACTCCCTCCCGCTGCCACAGGGCCTCCTGAAGTGGATCACCTAAGGAGAAGCGATCTAAGCCTGCCCCTCCTGCCCCCGTGCACCTTGCCTAACCACCCCAGCTAATACGCCAGATCCCCAGCATCACAAGCCTGGCAGGGTGCAAGTAGCCCAGACGAGCCACACCACCCCACAGTGAATCCCGCCCCTAGGAGAAGTGAAGAGAAGGCACACACCAGTCTGACTGTGGCCCCAGCGGTGGGCTGGGGGCAGACATCAGGTCTGACTGCGGCCCCGCCCACCAACTCCAGTTATACACCACAGCACAGGGGAAGTGCCCTGCAGGTCCTCACCACACCAGGGACTATCCAAAATGACCAAGCGGAAGAATTCCCCTCAGAAGAATCTCCAGAAAATAACAACAGCTAATGAGCTGATCAAAAAGGATTTAAATAATATAACAGAAAGTGAATTTAGAATAATAGTCATAAAATTAATTGCTGGGCTTGAAAACAGTATACAGGACAGCAGAGAATCTCTTGCTACAGAGATCAAGGGACTAAGGAACAGTCACGAGGAGCTGAAAAACGCTTTAAACGAAATGCATAACAAAATGGAAACCACCACGGCTCGGCTTGAAGAGGCAGAGGAGAGAATAGGTGAACTAGAAGATAAAGTTATGGAAAAAGAGGAAGCTGAGAAAAAGAGAGATAAAAAAAATCCAGGAGTATGAGGGGAAAATTAGAGAACTAAGTGATACACTAAAAAGAAATAATATACACATAATTGGTATCCCAGAGGAGGAAGAGAGAGGGAAAGGTGCTGAAGGGGTACTTGAAGAAATAATAGCTGAGAACTTCGCTGAACCGGGGAAGGAAAAAGGCATTGAAATCCAAGAGGCACAGAGAACTCCCTTCAGACGTAACTTGAATCGATCTTCTGCACGACATATCATAGTGAAACTGGCAAAATACAAGGATAAAGAGAAGATTCTGAAAGCAGCAAGGGGTAAACGTGCCCTCACATATAAAGGGAGACCTATAAGACTCGTGACTGATCTCTCTTTTGAAACTTGGCAGGCCAGAAAGAATTGGCACGAGATTTTCAGGGTGCTAGACAGAAAAAATATGCAGCCAAGAAGCCTTTATCCAGCAAGTCTGTCATTTAGAATAGAAGGAGAGATAAAGGTCTTCCCAAACAAACAAAACCTGAAGGAATTTGTCACCACTAAACCAGCCCTACAAGAGATCCTAAGGGGGACCCTGTGAGACAAAGTCCCAGAGACATCACTACAAGCATAAAACATACAGACATCACAATGACTCTAAACTCGTACCTTTCTATAATAACACTGAATGTAAATGGATTAAATGCGCCAACCAAAAGACATAGGGTATCAGAATAAATAAAAAAACAAGACCCATCTATTTGCTGTCTACAAGAGACTCATTTTAGACCTGAGGACACCTTTAGATTGAGAGTGAGGGGATGGAGAACTATTTATCATGCGACTGGAAGCCAAAAGAAAGCTGGAGTAGCCATACTTATATCAGACGAACTAGACTTTAAATTAAAGGCTGTAACAAGAGATGAAGAAGGACATTATATAATAGTTACAGGGTGTATCCATCAGGAAGAACTAACAATTATAAATGTCTATGTGCCGAATACCGGAGCCCCTAAATATATAAAACAATTACTCATAAACATAAGCAACCTTATTGATAAGAATGTGGTAATTGCAGGGGACTTTAACACCCCACTTACAGAAATGGATAGATCATCTAGACACACGGTCAATAAAGAAGCAAGGGCCCTGAATGAGACATTGGATCAGATGGACTTGACAGATATATTTAGAACTCTGCATCCCAAAGCAACAGAATATACTTTCTTCTCGAGTGCACATGGAACATTCTCCAAGATAGATCATATACTGGGTCACAAAACAGCCCTTCATAAGTTTACAAGAATTGAAATTATACCATGCTTACTTTCAGACCACAATGCTATGAAGCTTGAAATCAACCACAGAAAAAAGTCTGGAAAACCTCCAAAAGCATGGAGGTTAAAGAACACCCTACTAACGAATGAGTGGGTCAACCAGGCAATTAGAGAAGAAATTAAAAAATATATGGAGGGGCGCCTGGGTGGCGCAGTCGGTTAAACGTCCGACTTCAGCCAGGTCACGATCTCGCGGTCCGTGAGTTCGAGCCCCGCGTCAGGCTCTGGGCTGATGGCTCAGAGCCTGGAGCCTGTTTCCAATTCTGTGTCTCCCTCTCTCTCTGCCCCTCCCCCGTTCATGCTCTGTCTCTCTCTGTCCCAAAAATAAAATAAACGTTGAAAAAAAAATATATGGAAACAAACGAAAATGAAAATACAACAATCCAAACGCTTTGGGACGCAGCAAAGGCAGTCCTGAGAGGAAAATACATTGCAATCCAGGCCTATCTCAAGAAACAAGAAAAATCCCAAATACAAAATCTAACAGCACACCTAAAGGAAATAGAAGCAGAACAGCAAAGGCAGCCTAAACCCAGCAGAAGAAGAGAAATAATAAAGATCAGAGCAGAAATAAACAATATAGAATCTAAAAAAACTGTAGAGCAGATCAACGAAACCAAGAGTTGGTTTTTTGAAAAAATAAACAAAATTGACAAACCTCTAGCCAGGCTTCTCAAAAAGAAAAGGGAGATGACCCAAATAGATAAAATCATGAATTAAAATGGAATTATTACAACCAATCCCTCAGAGATACAAACAATTATCAGGGAATACTATGAAAAATTATATGCCAACAAATTGGACAACCTGGAAGAAATGGACAAATTCCTGAACACCCACACTCTTCCAAAACTCAATCAGGAGGAAATAGAAAGCTTGAACAGACCCATAACCAGCGAAGAAATTGAATCGGTTATCAAAAATCTCCCAACAAATAAGAGTCCAGGACCAGATGGCTTCCCAGGGGAGTTCTACCAGACGTTTAAAGCAGAGATAATACCTATCCTTCTCAAGCTATTCCAAGAAATAGAAAGGGAAGGAAAACTTCCAGACTCATTCTATGAAGCCAGTATTACTTTGATTCCTAAACCAGACAGAGACCCAGTAAAAAAAGAGAACTACAGGCCAATATCCCTGATGCATATGGATGCAAAAATTCTCAATAAGATACTAGCAAATCAAATTCAACGTCATATAAAAAGAATTACTCACCATGATCAAGTGGGATTCATTCCTGGAATGCAGGGCTGGTTCAACATTCGCAAATCAATCAACGTGATACATCACATTAACAAAAAAAAAAGAGAAGAACCATATGATCCTGTCAATCGATGCAGAAAAGGCCTTCGACAAAATCCAGCACCCTTTCTTAATAAAAACCCTTGAGAAAGTCGGGATAGAAGGAACATACTTAAAGATCATAAAAGCCATTTATGAAAAGCCCACAGCTAACATCATCCTCAACGGGGAAAAACTGAGAGCTTTTTCCCTGAGATCAGGAACACGACAAGGATGCCCACTCTCACCGCTGCTGTTTAACATAGTGCTGGAAGTTCTAGCATCAGCAATCAGACAACAAAAGGAAATCAAAGGCATCAAAATTGGCAAAGATGAAGTCAAGCTTTCGCTTTTTGCAGATGACATGATATTATACATGGAAAATCCGATAGACTCCACCAAAAGTCTGCTAGAACTGATACAGGAATTCAGCAAAGTTGCAGGATACAAAATCAATGTACAGAAATCAGTTGCATTCTTATACACTAACAATGAAGCAACAGAAGGACAAATAAAGAAACTGATCCCATTCACAATTGCACCAAGAAGCATAAAATACCTAGGAATAAATCTAACCAAAGATGTAAAGGATCTGTATGCTGAAAACTATAGAAAGCTTCTGAAGGAAATTGAAGAAGATTTAAAGAAATGGAAAGACATTCCCTGCTCATGGATTGGAAAAATAAATATTGTCAAAATGTCAATACTACCCAAAGCTATCTACACATTCAATGCAATCCCAATCAAAATTGCACCAGCATTCTTCTCGAAACTAGAACAAGCAATCCTAAAATTCATATGGAACCACAAAAGGCCCCGAATAGCCAAAGGAATTTTGAAGAAGAAGACCAAAGCAGGAGGCATCACAATCCCAGACTTTAGCCTCTACTACAAAGCTGTCATCATCAAGACAGCATGGTATTGGCACCAAAACAGACACATAGACCAATGGAATAGAATAGAAACCCCAGAACTAGACCCACAAACGTATGGCCAACTCATCTTTGACAAAGCAGGAAAGAACATCCAATGGAAAAAAGTCTCTTTAACAAATGGTGCTGGGAGAACTGGACAGCAACGTGCAGAAGATTGAAACTAGACCACTTTCTCACACCATTCACAAAAATAAACTCAGAATGGATAAAGCACCTGAATGTGAGACAGGAAACCATCAAAACCCTAGAGGAGAAAGCAGGAAAAGACCTCTCTGACCTCAGCCGTAGCAATCTCTTACTTGACACATCCCCAAAGGCAAGGGAATTAAAAGCAAAAGTGAATTACTGGGACCTTATGAAGATAAAAAGCTTCTGCACAGCAAAGCAAACAACCAACAAAACTAAAAGGCAACCAACGGAATGGGAAAAGATATTCGCAAATGACATATCGGACAAAGGACTAGTATCCAAAATCTATAAAGAGCTCACCAAGCTCCACACCCGAAAAACAAATAACCCAGTGAAGAAATGGGCAGAAAACATGAATAGACACTTCTCTAAAGAAGACATCCGGATGGCCAACAGGCACATGAAAAGATGTTCAGCGTCGCTCCTTATCAGGGAAATACAAATCAAAACCACACTCAGGTATCACCTCACGCCAGTCAGAGTGGCCAAAATGAACAAATCAGGAGACTATAGATGCTGGAGAGGATGTGGAGAAACGGGAACCCTCTTGCACTGTTGGTGGGAATGCAAATTGGTGCAGCCGCTCTGGAAAGCAGTGTGGAGGTTCCTCAGAAAATTAAAAATAGACCTACCCTATGACCCAGCAATAGCACTGCTAGGAATTTATCCAAGGGATACAGGAGTACTGATGCATAGGGCCACTTGTACCCCAATGTTCATAGCAGCACTCTCAACAATAGCCAAATTATGGAAAGAGCCTAAATGTCCATCAACTGATGAATGGATAAAGAAATTGTGGTTTATATACACAATGGAATATTACGTGGCAATGAGAAAAAATGAAATATGGCCTTTTGTAGCAACGTGGATGGAACTGGAGAGTGTGATGCTAAGTGAAATAAGCCATACAGAGAAAGACAGATACCATATGGTTTCACTCTTATGTGGATCCTGAGAAACTTAACAGGAACCCATGGGGGAGGGGAAGGAAAAAAAAAAAAAAAGAGGTTAGAATGGGAGAGAGCCAAAGCATAAGAGACTGTTAAAAACTGAGAACAAACTGAGGGTTGATGGGGGGTGGGAGGGAGGAGAGGGTGGGTGATGGGTATTGAGGAGGGCACCTTTTGGGATGAGCACTGGGTGTTGTATGGAAACCAATTTGTCAATAAATTTCATAAAAAAAAATAAATAAAATCATTAAATCATTAAAGTAAATTAAAAAAAAGATACTAATAACTAATTTTGATTAACTGTACCAGAACAATAACTTAGTAAAATCCTAGATTTCCACTATATCAGGCAAGTTTTAGGAAGGTACTGAATACTAAAAATAAAAGATATTTTTAATGAATTTTACCATGACTGGGATTTTATATTCTTTATAGCTCAGATGTGTTCCAAAAGTTCTAAAAACTTTCTAATATAAATTTACAATTTTTTTAGGGCGCCTGGGTGGCTCAGTCGGTTAAGTGTCTGACTTCTCCTCAGGTCATGATCTCACAGTTTGTGGGTTCGAGCCCCGCATCGGGCTCTGTGCTGACAGCTCAGAACCTGGAGCCTGCTTTGGATTCTGTGTCTCCCTGTCTCTCTGCCCCATACCTGCTTGCACTCTCTCTCTCTCTTTCTCAAAACTAAATAAAACATTAAAAAAAATTTTAAAATTACAATTCTTTCTTTACTTTAAACTTTTTATAACAAAAAGAGATGTGGTCCATAGAAGTTGTTTAAACATCTGAAAAAGTGATTATTAAATAAATATTAAAATTATTTTACATGTAAACATCTGAACCATGATCTCAGCGTAAATGAATTTAGATACCCATTAAATTTAGTCATGAATACACACACACATATATACATACACTCTGGTGATATATATATAAACCAGCCTAACACTTTACCTGCCCCTTTTGAGTGTGTCATGCACAGGAGGGAGCAGGGTGCATGCTCGCAGCTGATCCAGTCATAGCACTTCCTTCCCCCTGAACCCAATAATTGTCCTAAGTGGTGAGCATGTGATGTACGCTGTCCAATCAGAATCCTCCTTAGGGCATTACAAAAGGTAATTAGGAAATTAGAAAAAAGAAGCCTCTTTTCCCTCTTGTTTATGGAACTGGTAGAGTATAAGCTCAGATGTCATTTCTTAGAAACTGAGGGGAGGACTCCCGAAGAAGCCAGCCAAGCTAATACAGCATTCTGAAAGATATAGGAGGAGGCGGGGCACTTGGATGCACTCTGGTGACATTCAAATTTCTAGTTATAGACTTCTCTAAGGGCAGTATAACTCCTGCCCCTCTCAATTTGGCTCAGTGAATTCTTCCTTTTATGCTTATTTTAGTTCCTGTTAAGATTCAGGAAGTTGCTTCCTATAAATACAGAGGATGATGCAAATGCCATACTTGGTAGTGTTGGAGAGAGTTCTCACATTCACTGTTGCTGGGGTGCAACCTTTTTTTTTTTTTATTGGATGGTAATTTGGTAGTATCTACCAAAATTTAAATCTAAAATTTACAATGGCAAAACTCTTTGACCCAGAGATTCCATATTTAGGGATCTCTACTATAGAAATATTAGAATGCCTGGTAAAGAATATATGAAGATGTTTATTGAAGCATTTTTGTACTAGCCATCAATCAGAGAATGTTGAAAACAAGTTATGGCCTGCCCACCATGGAATGTGCAGATAAAGAAATAAGAAATGGTTGTACATGGAAGGATGCCCATAATGTATTACTGAAGAAAAATCAAATTGCCAATGTATAATCCTATTTTCATAACAAGCAAAAACCAAATTAGTATCCATACACTGCAGGTTTCACATGTGCATGAGAAAAGATCCCCAAGAATACAATTGTGAATGAGGAAAGGGACGCTTAGAGTTTTAATATTTTACTTTATAGATTTCTGTATTATTTGTTTTCAATTTGTGTGTATTACTTTGTTAATTATTAAAAGCAATTTAAAAACGGAAGATAGTTTTATCCACCTCGTCAGTCTCTTTCCTCAGAAGAAAAACTCCTTAGGAAAGGCAGAAGGGTATCCACTGGGAAGAGACCTCAGGATTTGGCTTCAGCTCCACCTCTGACATACTTTGTGACTTGAATTAAATAGATGAAACTGTCTGGTTTTGTTCACTCATCCAGAAAATGGGGGGCTAGATCAACGTGGGCACTATCGTCCCCTTCGGTTTTAACAATTTATGAACACAGGTCTATTTTTAAGGCTTTATAATAAGTATTAACACAATTCTGAGGATGGAATGACATTTGGAAGATAAACATTAAACAAGTTGCATGAGAATTAAATATATCTTAATTATAGTATATTGACCAATATTTCAAACCAAAAAAGTTTAATCTTTCTCTTTTCTCTAAAGAAGAATTGTTTTTAGTGAAATAACTACTGCATTAACTTTTATGTGACATTAAAGCCCATAATACCTTTACTTGACTTACAGTTTGAGATCTCCCTGCATGGATGAAATTTCTGAAAATGAAGAAGTGATTGTTAATGGTCAAGTCCCTGGTACTTCAGGAAAGAGCATGCTCATTTTCTCTCCAACAAGACAGGCTTCCCAATCTACCAGGAGATCCCAGGGCACTGAAAGTCAAGCCCTAGCCTATGACATTTGTTTATGTTAGTCTAAGAAGGCTTAGAAGCTGGTCACAGGCAAACTCAATCAAGACTACAGACCTTTCTTTGGCCTGGATGTCCTCCCCACTACCCCCGGGGCATTATGAATACCCTTAGACAGAGCATTCCTTCTCCAGTTAAACTCAACTCCCACCTTCTAGTTGCCTTATGGCTAGTCACTTCACACATATTTTACCCTGTCTGTCAGGCTGTAGAAGTCTTGTGCATCTTATAACTTCTAATGAAGTGTTAAAATCACCTGTAGAATAACAGCACAGATGGGGAAGTGGAGGAGGAAACACAGAAGCAGTTTCTTCATGCTTAGTCATAAGAACAAGTAAAGGCAATGACCTTGGATCTTATTCAAAAGACTAATCCTTTTGAAACAAATTTAACAATCTTGGGCCAGGTCATAAAGCTGCCTGTGGATTCACCTTTTCACCCATTTACTCTTCCATGAATTGCCATCGGAAAGTCAGTACTTTTCTAAGTAGGACGTGATGCTAGAACAAATACTAAGTTTATCAGATAAATAACTCTTTCTTAGGAATCACTCATTAGCTTATTTTTATAGGCAACTATTTACAAGTTGGTGTCACCCACTAGACAATGAAATTCTTGAAGTCAGAGTCTTGCCATCATACCTAGTCCAAGGCTAGCATTTGGAAGACTCCAAAAAGACTTGTTTAGTAACCTAATGAAGAAATAGTGTGTGGTTAATTCCAAATTTGAACTATGGAAGAATATACTCCAGTGAATGGCACATAACTTAAACTATCCATTTTTGTTCACAATCTGAAGTTGATTGAAACTTCTAGAATGTAAATTCTGTAAATGCAAGGATTTTTATCATTTTGTTCAGTGGTGGACCCCAATGTTTGGGAATGACCTATACCTATCCTTACTCCCACACACACAGCTTCCTGACTACTACTACTAACATGACTTTACTATTCCATTGTCTTCATTAGCATAACTTCCCCAATCCAGGAGATTCTTGCCCAGGCACATAACTGGGTTGTTCATTATGTTAACATCCAGAAAGACCTATGAACTCTTCAATAGGTAACACAACAGTTAACTGAGGAATATTCTTTGAATTTCTTGCCTCAAATTTCACTTTGCTCTTTCCACAAATTCCAAACTATTATATTATGATCCTTATCCAATCCTAATCAAGCCTCCTACTCTCATTGAAATACTGCTTTAACCAAAATACTGATTCTTAGTAAATCCTGGCCTTGCCTTCCTCATTAGAAACACAACTATAGCTTGTTTCAGCTGGTAATGCCCCTTATTAATAAATTCAATAAACTCAGCTTGGTCTTGTTAACAGATTGTGTTGGTGAATATTTGGGGAGCCAGATTTCAGCATACCTAGGGCAACAGAGTAGGTACATGAAGGGATTGTAAAAGCCTTATTAAGCCTAACTCAGAACAAGTCAGTCCCTGTAAATCCTCACTGAAAGCATGACTAATCTAGGAGAAGAGATACATTACGCTATAAGTATTGACATGTTACTGGGTGACTCCTTAGTCAGAATTGGCATATTTACCATATCCTTTTTATCATAAATTATTTTTTAAGAGTTTGAGCCAAATAGTACAAATCAATTGTTCTTGAAAGAGCAGTAGATGAGTGTGTGGGAAGGACCCACACTTCCTTAAAAATGGCTGAGGTGAGGGGCGCCTGGGTGGCGCAGTTGGTTAAGCGTCCAACTTCAGCCAAGTCACGATCTCGTGGTCCGTGAGTTTGAGCCCCGCGTCAGGCTCTGGGCTGATGGCTCAGAGCCTGGAGCCTGTTTCGATTCTGTGTCTCCCTCTCTCTCTGCCCCTCCCCCATTCATGCTCTGTCTCTCTCTGTCCCAAAAATAAATAAATGTTGAAAAAAAAAATTAAAAAAAAAAAAGAATGGCTGAGGTGACATGGTGGGATCCTAGTTTATTTATCATTTAATGTTTGTCTGTTGGTTTACTTCAGATCTTTACAGAAAACAAATTTTCCTGGAGGATTTTCTAAGCTCAAAAAAAGCCTTCCTTGTTTTATCTTTAAGGCACCCAGATGACAGTAAGAAGCCAACTTATCTGATTTTACACTGCAGTCACTCTCAGTTATAACTCAACCCATAGCTGCATGCAGTCAACCAGTAGAACTCCCTACTGAATGTATTACTTAATAGAGGGGAAAGAAAATGAAGCTAAAGCCATTTTATGATGAAGACTTTAAATATGGGAAAGTTCCAAACTGGCACAGCTACTCTAGAAAATAATATGGGTTCCTCAAAAGGTTAAAAATAGAAATACCCTATGATCCAGCATTGCACTACTAGGTATTTACCCAAAGGACACAAGGGTACATGTACCCCAATGTTTATAACAGCATCATCAACAACAGTTAAACTACTGAACGAGCCCAAATGCCCACTGACTGACGAGTGGATAAAGAAGATGTGATATATATATATATATATATATATATATATATATATATATAAAATGGAATATTACTCAGCCATCAAGAAGAATGGAATTTTGCCATTTGCAGTGACATGGATGAAGCTAGACTGTATGCTAAGCAAAATAAGTCCGTCAAAGAAAGACAAATACCATATGATCTCACTCATATAAGGAACTTAAGAAACAAAACAGATGAACATACGGGAAGTGGGAAAAGAGAGAAACAGAGAAAGACAGAAACAAACCATAAGAGACTCTTGCTGATAGAGAACAAACTGAGGATTGCTGGAGGGGAGGTGGGGGGAATGGGGTAGGTGGGTGATGGGTATTAAGGAGGGCACTTGTTGTGATGAGCACTGGGTGCTGTATGGAAGTGATGAATCACTGAATTCTACTCCTGAAACCATATTGCACTCTATGTTAACTAACTGGAATTTAAATAAAAATTTTAAAATATGGGAAATTTCCACTGCCCATTCAACTGGAATAGCAATAGGGAGCAGTACTTAAAAATAATTTAAGAAAGGGTAAGATATATGCCAAATTCAAATTGTGGGATTAACCCCCAATGCAAGACTAAGCTTTCTTTGGCTTTTCCAATATACTAACATAAGAAGGTCAGATTTGTTTTAATATTTTACTTTTTTTTGGTTTTTTGTTTGAGTGAATGTATAAAACCCTAGGAGTTTAATCCAAATATAATTCAAACTTGTGTATTGCATTCTTTCTCCCAAGTTATTCGAGACTAGAATACAAAATAACATGAGAACAATTTTCCTATTTCCTTTCTTCAAAGGAACAATAAATACCCTGGTATTTATCAGGAGTCTGAAAAAGATCTTAACTATTAAGTATATGTTTTGAGAGGTGGTGATAGAAAGAAGATGACTTAGGTCAAGATTGTTTGCTGAAGCTCCTGGAAATTATATTCTTCTCTGGGCAGAGATTAGGGTAAAGGATCTGTTACAACTCCTTACCAAAACTGTAAGAGACTTCTGTGTCTCTGAAGAGTCTGGGGTTGGAACATCTCCACTAAGTGAGACAAATTCCCAAGAGCCCATCCTCTGGGCAGTTTCCAGCTGCTGCTCTTTCCCACCCTCCAGAGTAACCCAAATCTCTAGAAACAATTGATGTTTCTAGAATTTACAGAAAAGTGTAGATCTAAATAATTTTATCTGTGCTTACTCAGTCAGTACAGTTTTGACAAGAAACCTCTGACTTAGGTTCTGAACCCAATTTATGTTTTGGCAACTGAAGGGAAACAGAGTTTGTCAGCCCAAAATATGACTCTGGCATATGCATTATTTTGAGCTGATTATTTTAAAGAAACTACAGACACAGAAGCTCTGAAAACGGAGTGAAAGTTACCTTTTGTAAAGGAAATCTACATTTATAAAGGAAATTTACATTAGAAAGGGTGCCTGTACCAGGAAGAGAGCTGTTACCAGAGAGGTAACAAATTTTGTTTGCCAAACATTTCCTCTTCTCACCGTCCAGATGAATTGCCTTCTTCACTTTGAAGCCCCACACCCTACCTCTTTCTTTAGCTCCGAATGGTATATAAGCCTCAATTGTCTGGCTGTCTTTTGAGTCCTGTATCTTTGTAGGGCTCGCATAGGTATTAAAATGGTTTGTTTCTTTCTTCTGTTAATGTGTCTTTTATTACAGGGAGGTCTCAGTCAAGAGCTCAAGGAGTAGAGAGAAAACTATTTTTTCTCCCTTACAACAGATACTTTTGTCTCAGAGACCTTCTGCAAACAGCATGGAAAATGAAATCTACATCTTGAAAAAATATTTCCTTAAATTATTGCAACAGTCATAACCTGGAAGAAAACTACAGGGGACAAGCAAAAGCATTCAGCTAACATTGTAGCTGCAAGCAAATTAAGCCTACAGATCACTTTCGTAAGACAAAAACAACATTATTAAATTATTAGTTGCTTTGGAACTGCTTGTACTGGGCTGAGGATTAAGTGCCCTCAAAATTTCCTATGACACTCTGACAGCTATTATTACTTAAATATCCTTAGAATTTATGGGCGCTCCATAGGGGGACAGTGAAAACTCAAACTTGACTTCTACTAGATTAAAGAAAAAAAATGACTGAAATTAACAAATTATTCCCGCCGCCCTCCACCAGCTTAAAGTAAAACATGGTCACAAGTCACCTTGAGAAGTTGATTTCAAACAGAATTGAGTGACTAACTCCCAGCATGCATTTTTAAACATCTAGCGATAATAATCAGAATGAAGATTCCTTTGCTGTTAATTTTAGCTATTTGATGGGTTAAAGTCAGCTTTGATTACTTGAGAATGAGAGATGAAGAAGGGAAGAAATATGCCATTGCTCCTATGGGATATATTTAATAATCTTTCTCTCTCTCATAAAAAAAAAAAAAAAGACAGAAAAAGAAAAAAAAAGAAAAACCTACACGATCACTAGATATCGTGAAAGGATTTCAATCTAAAATGGGACCAGGGAGGAGCATATGAATGGCTCAGTCAGTTACGCATCGGACTCTTAATTTCCGCTCAAGTCATAATGTCAAGTTTCAGGTTCATGAGTTCAAGCCTTGTATTGAGCCTGCTTGGGATTCCGTCTCTTTTTCTGCCCCGCCCTTGTTTCCTGTATCTTTCTATCAAAATAAATAAAAATAAACTTTAAAAATATAAAATAAAATAAAATAAAATAAAATAAAATAAAATAAAATAAAATGGAACCAGAGAATATGAAATGCACCCTCAGGAAACCAAAACTTAAGAACTGAGAGACTAATTTCCTGTAAATGCCTGACTTACTGAAAACCATAATTTATTTCCTGACCAATGAACATCCACCAAGAATCCCTTCCATCCTCAAGCCAATGAACTTACTGCTTGGACTCTGGCTAGACTTTGCCCTTTGCACTCCTAGTACCAGAAATCCAGTTCACTCCAAACCTCCAACGGACTTGCCTATAGATTGCTATCCTTTGTATTTTCCAAATTACCATTCTTCTGCTATTCCAAAATAAACTCAATTTTTCGTAGTTTGTGTTTGCCTTATCTTACCTCTATTTAGTTTGGCAATGTAGATGGAATAGAACAATGTGACAGTGGTATAAGACATTTTGAGGGGGAAAATACAGATTTTAGGTTAAGCAATTCTGTAAGGGGACCTACAAAATATGACAAATAATGATGCCTTTAAGTTGTATAGTTTACTGTGGGAAAAATGTTCACGTGTCGCTCTGTGGTAGATCTTACAAGATCTAGTTAAAATGGACAATGGTAACATGAGATTCACAGTAAGATTTAGATAGAATTACAATTTACTAAACACGTTTCACAATGATTTCTTTCTCTTTTCTTTCTGCTACATTCTAGAGGAATCGTAAGACAGAAAGATAATCTTGAAAAGCTCTGTAATCTTTATATCTGAAAGCTCATCCTCAGGTAAAAATTTGGAGGAGGAACACTCCATTTGGTGTTCTAGCTCCATCACTAATAGGCTAGGACCTATTAGTCATTTGTCAAGATTATTAGTGTCAAGATCCTATTAGTCAAGATCCAGATATTTGACATTTCTGGATCTCTTTTCAACAATCGTGATGTTGCGGTACAATCTCTACTTTTCACTGATCCTTTGGCACCTACCAGATAGACTGCTCAGTGTTTTACACCAGCATCTGAGAGCCATCTCACCCAGAGGGTTCTGTGCACTCAACTTAACCTCAAGTTATCAGCTGTGGTTTACTTTCAGGCTGCTAGAATAGAATGTGTCTCTAATTTTTGTGGCTAAAAGTGATGTCAACTTTCTCATCAACAATCTTTTATATCAGCAATTCTCAAAATTTTTGGTTTTAAATTTTTTTTTTCAACGTTTATTTATTTTTGGGACAGAGAGAGAGCATGAACGGGGTAGGGGCAGAGAGAGAGGGAGACACAGAATCGGAAACAGGCTCCAGGCTCTGAGCCATCAGCCCAGAGCCTGACGCGGGGCTCAAACTCACGGACCGCGAGATCGTGACCTGGCTGAAGTCGGACGCTTAACCGACTGCGCCACCCAGGCGCCCCTCAAAATTTTTGGTTTTAAAACTCTACAAAAAAAAAAATTAAGGATCCCTCCCCCCAAAATATTTTGTTATACAGGTTATACCTATCAGAATTTATCTTACTGGAAATTAAAACTGTGAATATTCCCCCCCCCCATTTTATTGGCAAATGGTAAACATTACATCTTTGTATAAGTTTAAGGTAGATAGCATGATGGTTTAATTTATATCTATCGTGAAATGATTTCTACAACAGGTTCAGCTAACATCAATCTTCTCAAGCAGATAGAATAAAAAGACAAGAAAAAAGGAAAGACAAAAAGGAAAAAGGTTTCTTCTCCTTGTGATGAGAACTTAAGATTTGCTCCCTTAATGACTTTCTTATATATCATACAGTATTAGCTATAGTCATCATGTTGTACATTACATCCCCAGTACTTATTTATCTTGTAACCTGAAGTTTGTACACTTTGATTTGCTTCCTCTGATTCCCCCTCCTCAGCTGAGAACTTTAAAAATTAAGCATTTATTGGTTTGTTTTATTAAAGCCGTTTATATAAATAATACATGTTTTATGAAAAATAGTTTTCCAATTCAAAAAAAAATGTAGTGGGAAGAGTGTAAAAGAGACTTTTTACAAATATCTATAATGTCCAATTTAGTATATGACAGCTGGATTCTCATACCTGCTTCTTCATTTGGTCTGTTACAATATCACATATGTGCCTCCTAGAAAACCCCACTGTAAACTCATGAAAGAATGAGAGTGAAAAAGGAAAATAACTTCCTAGTATCTTTATGAAAATGCTTCTGACCTCTTGGTACTTCTCAAAGGGTTTTGAGGGAGGCCAGGAGTCCCAGACTTCACTTTGTGGCTGCTGTTCTATATGATGGAGAAGCTAGTCTAAATTGTAATTAATTTAGATTACATTCATAATATAATACATATTACATAAATAATATAACATATACATATTGTATATAAATATATATTATGTATAAAATCATATAATTATATTAATTTTGAATGAAGGCTGTCAGTAAAAAGTTTTATTTTTTCTGAACCGATCCTTAGAATAAATATAATAAGACCGAACTCTCATAAAGAATTTCCTTATATCAGGCACCGTGCTAATAGTTTGGCAAATGTTATTTTATTTAACCTTCAAAACAACCCTAGAAAATGGTGCCACCAATATTATCTACCATTTATCTTTTTAAAATTTTATTTATTTTGAGAGAGAGAGGGAGAGAGAGAGCGCGTGCACACAAGTGAGAGTGGGGAAGGGGCAGAGAGAGGGAGAGAGAATCCCAATCAGGCTCCACACTGTCAGCACAGAGCCCAGTGCAGTGCTCGAACTCATGAACCATGAGATCATGACCTGAGCCAAAATGAAGAGTCTGATGCTTAACCGACAGAGGCACCCAGGAGCCCTTTATCTACCATTTAACAAGGGAGGAGATGGACCTTGGAGAGTGTAAGTAATTTGCCCAAGGTTACACCAGTAGCGGACTGTTGACTTGGCCTTTGAGCTTAGACAGTCTGATTTCAGACCACACAAGATCCTAATTAAGGCACTTTAATTCCCCTTCAAAAAGATTGCTCAGCACTGAAATAATTATCTCCTGTAATTGTCACAGAAATTCCATGAGGATGACTTCATAATCCTCATTTAACAGATGAACAAATGGACTAAGTTTGCACAGTGGGCTTCAGGCAGGACCAGAATATGCAATGTATTTACCTGTACTCATTCTGTGCCACTAGCCATTGATCTCCAGCATGGATGGGTATATTCCAGGGACTGTTCAAGGTAGTTAACAGGTGGAGGGAAGAGAAGATATTAGCACTAAATTTTTATCTTTACCCCCAAAATGAGGAAAAAAATCAGCTTTTAAAATATCTGATGTAAAGACTCATACTTGTCCTTCATTGAGCCATAACTGAGCAGTTAAGGTGTAGGAAGAGTCATAAGGAAAGAGTGGGTGGTCCTTAACGGGGGATTTTTTGCTCTTGGTGCAGAAGATGAGTGCCCAGTCGAGAGCCTTTATAGATTCTATATTTTTTTGTTTTAAATAAAGTAATACTTAGAGAAAAGACAGTGGTGTACAAATATCCCTGTAAGAAACAAAAGAAAACAACAGACTGATGTAGATACTAACAATTCAGTCACAAATAAACAAGAAAATGGCAGAACTGACCCTTTTCCTAGATTTATTACTAGCCTTTTATTGGAAACACATGATTTTTTAAAAAGTCTACTTAAGCAACACTGGAAACAAGTTGGCCAAAATATTTGAAATTATCAAAAGAACATTTGAACTATGTATTTCCATCCCCCATTTTAGTGATGAATCCTGAGAAGTGAATACTGTGCAAAGGATCACATGAAACTGTTGTGGTTCGCAAGACATTATGAAATGTCACATATTTCATCTTTAAAATGGTTCTTCTGTAATTTCTATTTTTGGTGTACATTTTATAGTATATGCAACTTATTAACAGAGTAGTAGGAGATATTCATTTGTCATATACACGCATAGTTAATAATTTTCTACTCATAGAAGACCTTGATCAAAATGGTTTGTAGAATCCTGCACTATGTTTTACTACCTTTAATGGTACTTATCTCTATCATAAAGCTCCCAACATTTCCCAGGTCTAATATCCTATAATTTTAATTTCCTGTCAAGTATATTGAGGTTTTAAGTATGGGTCTGAATGAGAAAAAACAAAATTCTATCTAATTCTATGGGTTAATGTAACACAGAGTAACACTTGAAATTATTTTCTTTTGAGAGCCAATACCTTCATAGGACATTGCTTGACAAATGGTCATTTTATCTTTTTTTGCTTGTTTAATAACACCCCAAATTTTCCACGTAAGCCATCCTTTCCCAGTGTTCAGTCATAAAGCTCAGGGAAGAGCATATTACCCATGCCCAAGTCAGCTGGGCATTCTACCAACCTAACCATATGACTCAGCTCAGGTCAGTGAGAAGGCTGGAATTCTACTGTATTCATTTGCATTTGGAAGACTGTAGGGACCTAGCTGTTGACAGATGTAATACCACATGGATCCTGATATCAAAAGTAATGAAGAAAAGAAGAGCAGAAGAATGGAAAAAGACTCCAACTAACACAATAATAAAATCACTACCATGTAATTTCTTCACTACTCAATATTACTTAAGCTTAAGGGCAAGCATGGTCTCAAGACCTTTCTTCATGAAGGAGCGCAAAGGGACTCATGTTAAGCTCTTTAAGAAAGTAATTTTTTTTTTCCTCTGAGATTCAGTCCATTATTTGCAGTGGTAATAGTCTTTCAGTTCCAGCAAGATAATCCTGGGGCATAAAGTCTTCAGTTAGTCTGGAGAAGGAAGGAAGTGTGTGATTTGTTTGGATATTATATCTGTTATCACTCACATGAGCAGTAACTATAAGCTTCTACATTCCTCTCCAAGGGGAAGAAAGGGTAAGGAAAACATTTCAAATTAAACCTTAACTGAAAAACAACAGAAAAGCTAAGGAATAAGTGAAACAATTGAGAAACCAAGCATAGTCTTTTATATTTTCAAATGTTCAGACTTCTATTAACCAGAATGTTCTACTAATCAGCATATAAATAGAACCAGGTGCAGTAATTATTACTTTATATAATAATAATCCTGAACCACTACTGTAAGACCCCAACATGCTTAGCAGGCTTACTTTGGTTCTCACGACTTAAGTTTAAATATCCCTGACTTGCATCCTAATAATATGCTCATCCAAAGTGAGTATCTCTATCTGCTCTTTGATTTTTCTCAACATAGGCATAGAAAAAAATCAAAACAGAAAGAACAAAAGGACTAAGGTAGGCAGATGGGATTGATGAGTGTAAAGAAATAGCACATAACTCTCAGGCAACCTATTTAGACACTGCCTGAGACAATGGCAACGTTTCTTTCTGGAGGACAAAAATACACAAAGAATTACCAGGTGCTGGTAGACAAGGTGTGAAGCAAGCTGTGAAAATAGCACATTTACAGGGGGGTTGTTGTGATTTGCAATCTTAATTAAGCATATTTTCTGCCTTTATGAAGTAAGAGCCAGAACCACTGTTATTATCACAGTCGAATAATCTTTTAGGAAACCTGGAACAAATGAAATACATGTAAGTCGTTTATGATCAAAACAAAGCCATCTCATTAAGAGAACGCTTATTTTCTCTACTGGGGTTTTCTTTTCTTTGTCAATATTTGTTATTCCAATCAGGTAATTAAGTGGTTGTGGTATACCCGAGTAAATATATTGTGTTAACTTTACCAATTAGGTGGTAATTTACTTAGTGTTCCACATAAATAAGTCTCATACTCCCACTACAAAGTATAGTTCTGTCTATCAGCACTTACCATTTTATGTCATAATTATGTTACACCTCTCTTTCTCCCTCTCCTACTGGACTGCTAACACCTTGAGGCATGCACTTTTGCATTATAAGAAGGAAACAACACTTGCTGGGTGTTTAATTATGTGCCAGGTTCTAAGTGTCAGGTCAATTATTTAGTTTAAACTTCACAGAACTTTCTAACATGGGTACTGTTAGTATGTTCACTTAGCAATAAGGAAATTTGAACTCAGAGACATTAATTTGCTTGAGTTCACAAAGAAAGTAAAAAGTAGTAGACATAAGATGTGAACTCAGGCAGCTTGATCTGAGTGGTCTTGCTCTTAATCCTCATGCTGTTCAGCTATGAAGGCTCTGTTGATTACAATCAAGATTATTGTAAGAGTTAATGTTTACTGTGTGTTGGTGCCAAAAATGTTCTCCAGGCCTTTTGTATTTATTAGCTGATTTATTTTTTACAACCCTATGAGGCAAATACTAATATTATAGCTATTTATAGGATGGGAAACAAGCAAAAAGATGTGACAGAGCATGGATTTTCAGCCACTTACCATTGTAGGACATGCTACTATCACATGACTAGAATCTATAATAAGTTCGTCTTATCTCTTAGGCAGTAGGACTGCAAATGGTCTTTGGGGTATTTAAGGAAGCTGCCCTCAGTGAGCTTCTCCCTGTACAGGGCTCTTGTCATCGTTTTTTCACATCTAATATTCACTATACCCCAGTGAGAAAGACATTGGCACCTGCATTTACAGTTGAGCCTCAATTGGAGTTAAGCATTGTTTGCTGAGTTTCTTGGCAAATGACTGAAAAAAAAGGAACTAGATGGGATATTAATTGCCTGATAAAAGGAAGTGTACCTCAAAAAAATTTTTTTGCCCCTGGATTCAAAAAACACAACTTTAAGGGGTGCCTGGGTGGCTTGGTTGGTTGAGCATCCAACTCTTGATTTCAGCTCAGGTCATGATCCCAGGGTCATGGGATCAAGACCTGTGTCAGCTTCATATTGAGGGTGGAGTCTGCTTAAGATTCTCTCTCTCTCTCTCTCTCTCTCTCTCTCTCACTCTGCCCCTCTCCGCTGCTTTCACACACTCTCTCTAAAATAATAAAGAATAAAAAATATATTTAAAATAAATGTTTTCTTTCCCTTACCTTAGCAGGCTTAGGTATAGTTGAGTGGGATGACAATTCAATAGTACTTGAGACTCATCTCTTAATTGGTTTTATAATTCTGACTCCAAGGCTTCCAAATTCCCTCTCTTTATGGAACTCGGACATCTCAAATATTTTGTCATCTTCTGTTTACTATTCTTCTAAGGTCATTTCGTGGTCTTATTACTAGTTCTCAGTCATTCATTCATTTATTCATTCATTCAATAATTATTAACTGAGCATCAGCCATATAACAGGAAATGTGCCAGGTGCTGGGGATAAAAAAAGTGAACAGCACTCATGGTCCTGCTCTCTTGGAATTTATAGCTTGACAATAGCCAATAACTGGGCAGAAGGACATTTGTGTAACATTTTTCTGTCTCACCCAAGTTTTACTTCTATTTCATGCTCAAATTTAAGCACTGCTTGCTTGCATTTCAACAAGTACAAAAAGAGAAAGCTGTCTTTACCTCCCCGGCATCTAGCACAATGTCCAGCACAGAGTAAGCACTTGATTAATGCTTGCGGAGGAAGAAGAGTGGCTTGGTAAGAAGGGAGAGAGAATCAGAAAGGAAGAAGGGAGGCAAGGGAAAAAATAAAGAAGACAAAAAGGACTGAAGAAGATGGCAGAAAAAGAAGGCATCTGGCAATTCTGATTAGGAGAAAACCAGAGGGTAAGAATCTCCCGGTCCAGCTGGAGTATAAAATCATCATCTCAAGGAAAGTGAGAAACAGGAGAAAAACATGGAAAGATAGTTTGAGCCAGCCTGTGGACTGCCTTAATTTAATTTAATTTTTATTTAGTTTTTTCTAATTTAATATTTAATTTAATACTAAACTTTACAAGGAGAGAAATCTGTTTTGTCAGTGATGCATCCAAAGCACCCAGAACGGTGCCTGGTACATACTAAGTACTTAATAAATTTGCTATTGGATGAACAGAACATGCATATGCTCTGGAGCCATGGAGTTAGAAGGGTTGGCAATTTCTTCTGATAATATATTTTACCAAACACTTGCTCAGACACAGGGCTAATTCCATACTTCTGCACTGGATAAGTAAAATTGTCATGGTCTTCCTCATTCAAAAAAAGAACCTAAAAACATATGTGGGATGGTCAGGAATGAAAAACAAAAAAGGAAATATAAATTTAAGAAATATAATTCTGTTTAATTTATATTACCCTGAAAGATTTTGACACTACTTGTAAATCTGTCATCTGAAGTTTTTAGAAAGATTCAGATGAAACAGAAAATTCTCTTAACTTAAAAGGCAGAGTTTATTTTTAGAAAGAACTCCTTACAAGCTTGGGCCTAGGATCTAATGGATCCTCACACAGGAATGGGTATGAATGCCAACAGACCTCACTTGGTTTTCTTCAATCTTTTGATCATGTTCTGTGATCATTGTTCTGTGATTTTATTCCAAGTAATTTTGTTTTGACAACTTTTCCTATTCTAACATAGGGATTTCACTAGTGGGGCTAGTTTAGTGATTGACTTTTTTCCTCCTCTACTTCAACAAGTATGACAAGTGATGTCCAAATGGGGGACATATTCCTGTAGAGATATCTGTGCTTATGTAATTCTCAAAGTATTTAAGATATCACCATTTTAATTTTCTGTTTCAGGAAAGCATATATGCTATGAACTGAGTGTGCTTCCCCCAAATTCATATGTTGAAACCCTAATCCTCAAGGTCAGGAGGATTAAGAGATGAGGCCTTTGGAAGATATTTAGGTCACAATGGTGGAGCCCCCATGAATAGAATTAGTACATTTATTACAAAAGACAAGAGAGATATGATATTCTCCGAGTTATTGAGGATACAGCTAGAAACTGTCTGTCTACAAGTCAAGGAGTAGGCTTTCACCAGGCATTGAATCTGCTGGCTCCTTGATTTTGAACTTCCCAGCAAACAAAACTATGAGAAATGAATGCTTGTTGTTTAAGCCACTCAGTCTATACAGTGTTTGTTATTGCAGCTGGAGCTAAGACACATATACTAATGAATTTTAGTGGGAATAGCATTATAGGGATAAACTTAAATAATTTCTAATTATAAAAATTCCTCTTAACATTTTGATAACTTATTACTAGTAACAAATTACAACACACTGATGTGAGCAAAATGTGATTGAGAACTGTTAGTCTAACTCACATTATGTATTAGGGTTCTTTAGAGAATCAGAAGGGATAATTATATACAGATATACAGAGATAGATTTATTATGAGGGTTATTATGGGGATCACATGATTATAGAGGCCAAGAAGTTCCATGATCTGCCATCTTCAAGCTGTATTTGAATATATTGGCTTGAACTTATTACTACTTGATGTAGTCACCCTTTCCTTTCAATTATCATTTTCATCAGAACACATGAAACTTTTAAAATAAGGCAATCCAGGGGCGCCTGGGTGGCTCAGCTGGTTAAGCATCTGACTCTTGGTTTCAGTTCAGGTCATGATCTCATGGTTCATGAGCTGGAGTCTTGCATCAGGCTCTGCCCTATGGTGTGAGGCCTGCTTGGGATTTTCTCTCTCCCCTTCTCTCTTCCCCTCCCCTGCTCATTCTTTCTCTCTCTCAAAATAAGTAAATACATTTTTAAAAATAATAATTAAAATAAAATAAAATAAAATAAAATAAAATAAAGCAATCCAGACTTCTGTCTGTTATTCATCACATTTTCATGTTTTTCTGTAATGACTGGTTTGAGGCTATGTAGATTTAACAATATGACAGCGTACTTCATAGGTTTGCACACTTACTGGTAACAAGCCCATGCTATAGGGTGAGTGCACTAATTTTAGAGAACTCAGAGTTGAAAACTTTACTTTCTGTGATATTTATTTACTACTTTTTAAAGAAAACACACCTAACTCACCTTATAATCTTCACAACTGTAACTATTTAACACAAAAATCTGACAGCCACATCTCTGTAGACTTTTTAATGGCCCTTACTACTGATTGCTTTTGGGACAATGCTAGAACTTCTAAATATGGACTACAGGACTTGTATGATTTTGCGTTTATCTTTCTGTCCGTCTTCATCTCTGGTTCCTCCTTGTTCTCTGGAGAAACCAGCCATCTTTCTAATTAACTCCTATTTCTTCACATCTTGTTTTATACATCCTTTCTTCTGAAACAGGAGGTATTTCCTGACCTCCTGTCCAGTTAAATTTCTTCTTGTCATAGACTCATTATCAGTGTTAATACCTACTTCCCCTTTGTAACACATTTTTCACTGATTAGGATTGTTTAATTTTGGTCTATCATTACCTGGGATGAAAATAGAGACCATGTCTATTTTTCCTGTTCATAATACCAAGCACAGTGAAAGCCCACAACATGCACTCAATAAATATTCAACTGAATAGATACATGGATAGATAGATAGATATAAATACATAGATATATCTTTAAAAGAACACTGAAGCCCCTTAACCCTTTGAGAACAATGCTCATGCTCCTGTCTTAATCTTCCTTGAGCACACTTCATGACTCAACCAGAGCACTAAAATATTGTTATCAACATCTAAACAACTGGAAAATGTTATCAACGTATAACCAACACACTTTGGAGGTTCCTACCTTGAAACTTAAATTAGATCCTTCTGATAATCTGCTAATATTTTTCTTCTCATGGTTGGCTAATATAGGCAGTTGGGTTTTGTTTTGTTTCTTAGTTTGTTTTGTTTTTTAATTTTTTCCTAAGGGCCGTTGCTCATGTAATTTATGAGAATCCCAGGAGACTGGGGAAAATAGTTGTTTGCTGAATAAATGCCATAAGACCTCTTGTTGATTCTTTTGTTTCCAAAATGATTCAATAATAATTTACTAGATCTAACAGGTGTTTGGCTCTTAAGTGAGCCAATTCTACATAGTACATAGGTAGAGAAAAAGAGCATCTTAAGTGCTTTTTGTGAGCAACTTTAGTTTTTTTACCTCCATTTCATTGAGTACATAAATTTTTATACCTTATTGCATTAGGTACATAGATGTTTGGGTATTATTATAGTGGAAATTAACTTCCAAACAGAACCACTGGCTAGAGTCCATTAATAGATCAAAAATGATGTAAGCTCCTTGAAGGCAAGAATTCATTCATTTTGAATCTGTTCACACATCTCATCCCCATCCTTCTTTTTTATATGGCCTTGAACATAGTTATTTAAAAATAGCTTTCTGAGTAGTTGCCTGAAGTAACTATTCATATCATCTTTATAAAAGCAAGGTATGACCAGAATAACTTTCAATATCTTTTAAATTGTTTTAAACTTCAAGCAAAATGGGCTTTATTACTCATTGCATAAGGAGACATCTGAAGTTAAATATATCCATTACAGAAGGAAGACTTAAAAAAATAGTTCCATTATATTAAAATATTGGGCAACTTCATATTCAACAGAAATGCTAAACCATCTATTAATGTAATCACTCTCTTTGACTGCACCTACACTCATTTTGAATATCACTATGGAAACCAAGGAAACTGTCCTTGATGAAACATAATGGGGCTTTTAGAAATACATTTAAAATCACCTGCAAACAATAGCCTCTAAAACAAAAGCTCTAGAAAAGCTTTTTTCTGCTTTAGACTCCTAAACATAATTAATATGATTCAGTTATTTAATAAAGAGCAGTGAGCTGCTTTTGAATAAAGAAATTTAACCTCAATATTTCTTTAGATTGGGACAGATGTAAATAAGCATGCTATTGTTTGTTTGTTTGCTTCTGTTTGTCTTTCTGATTATTCTGAACTAATGTGAGACAAAGTGAGCGTACACTGAGATACAACGATTACTTGAGTTCAAGTTTTCCAAACTCAGCTGAAACCAGAAATGCGGAAAATCTCTGAGAAATTATATATTTATTGAAGAAAAAGGATTTAGGAACAAATTTTATATCAATTGATTTTTTTCTTTAGAATTACACACAGTGCTGACATAAATGATTTCATCTCAGAAAGATGAATGGGTCCGTGGTTCCGTCTAGCACCAGCGGTAGGTTGAAACAACCTACTCAGTTCCAGGAGGGCAAGAGACTGTGTTCTGGCTGTCATTTTATTTTAAGTATCTAGTTGAAGTGTATAGTATAAGTGTGCATAATGTTTATCCAATGTTGAATGAAAGAGAAAATAAATAGGAATATAAAAGGAAGGACACTAGGGATGCCTGTGTGGCTCAGTTGATTGGGCAGCCAACTTTGGCTCAGGTCATGATCTCGCGGTTTGTGAGTTCGAGCCCTGCGTTGGGCTCTGGGCTGACAACTCAGAGCCTGGAGCCTGTTTCATATTCTGTGTCTCCCTCTCTCTCTGCCCCTCCCATGCTCATGCTCTGTCTGTTTCTGTCTCTCAATAATAAATAAATGTTTAAAAAAAAAAGAATTTTAAAAAGGAAGGAAACTAAATTCCCAGGATGTATTCATTGACAAAGCCTACAGTTCAACTAGCACCTGAGAAAGACTTGAGGGTTGTAGAGAAATGACAAGAAATGAAAGGATATGAGGCTTAGTTCATGATGATCGAACCCAGTTGATTATTAATATTGGCTGCACCTGGGCTAATTTGAAAAAATAATGAGTTTTATTCCTCTCCTCCTGAAAATTAGACCTACGTGGTCTAGTACGACCCAGGAATCTCTTTGAGCAACATACTTGCATATTTTCTCTGTCCAAAGCACTTAGACCAAAGAGTGATAAACAACAAAGTACGGTCATTCCACTAGTCAAGAGCTGCTTCTAATGTTGCTTTCTCAGGTTACACAGAGATTCTCTGTGCCAGATGTAACATTTTTTTTTTTTAACTTTTTAAATGTTTATTCATTTTTGAGAGACAGAGAGCCAGAGCACAAGCAGGGGTGGGGCAGAAAGAGACGGAGACACAGAATCTGAAGCAGGCTCCAGGCTCTGAGCTGTCAGCACAGAGCCCGATGTGGGGCTTGAACTCACGAACCATGAGATCATGACCTGAACTGAAGTCACTTAACGACTGAGCCACCCAAGTGTTCCCCCGCCGCTGATGTAACATTTAAACTGTAATATTCCATGCCAAAATGGGTTGCAATTCCTAACTTGGATTGCTTTTAGTGCTCAGCTCTTGTCTTTCAAATACACAGTCGTTTTATTCAAGGCAGCCTATACTGCTCTTCTAGTCCTCTTCTCTGACACCCAAAGCCTTGACATTGAACTCAGGTCAGTCCATACAAGACACTTTATTGTGAAGAGTTTCTTCTTGGGGGTTCCTGCTAACCTTGGATACCAACTGCCTCTATTAGGAACACACCAGTCCACTGAATATTCTCAAAACACGTGAACCTTCAAGGAAGGGCTTTAGGATTTACACCTCTTGCTATGAAATGGCTTTTTGTCCCCAAATAAAACCAAAGTTTCAAACAGATGTTTGTGAGATGTACCTAATTTCATTCCCACTAATATTTATACCCCAGATTATTGCAAAGCAAGAAAGTACTCTATTATTTCTTACTTGTAGGGTATTTCCCTCACCTCCCCCCTTTTTTAATTAAAAGAACCATTTGTTGACTATCACTAAACAAATAAAATTTGTGAAAAAGTTATTTAATTTCTATGTCTCTCAACATAGACTGTTAGCAGCTTTTATTTTTTTTTTTTAATTTTTTTTTAACGTTTATTTTTTTTGAGACAGAGAGAGACAGAGCATGAACTGGGGAGGGTCAGAGACAGGGAGACACAGAATCTGAAACAGGCTCCAGGCTCTGAGCTGTCAGCACAGAGCCCGACACGGGGCTCGAACTCACAGACCGCGAGATTGTGACCTGAGCCGAAGTTGTTGGTTCAACCAACTGAGCCACCCAGGCGCCCCTGTTAGCATCTTTTAAATGGCAACTCTCTCACATACAAATTACCAAAATCATACCAGTCCAGAAAACCACAAATTTTAAAATGTTCTCTGCTGTGGTTTGGCAATTTGTCAACTGCTAAAGCATCTACAGCATAATTCTATCTTGCAAGACAATGGTGTTCTCTAACTTGCTTTAATTTGGAAGAAAAAGTCATCATTATGGATATGGAAGTGTAATTTTAAAAAAGGAAAAAAGAAACATTTCTGAGAAGGTTGTGTTCATGTCATACACAGTATTTTATGGACAAGAATGGCAGAAAACTTTAGCTTCAATTTGCATTTTTTCATTTCACTTTTTAATGATTGTATGTATACACAATGATTCTGCTAAATTGCTTATAACTGTACTTGATCTTTTTTCACAATGGAATTTTATCTGTTTTAAATAACTGGCTGAAGTAAAAACTAGTGCCAAATCAGCAACTGTATTTGACCCTTGAAGTCTTGCATTGAGTTGAATGGCTATATGTCAATTAAGGAATGAATAACTTGGGACCACATAATCCTTCTATTTAAAAATTTTAAAAACCTGTGGGGGAACAGAAAACTAACACTCTGGCTTTTAAATGCATCACTAGTTAAAAGCAGACATGCAAAGATCTTCTAAATACCAAAGAAGCTTTCTGCAACATAATTTTCTTTTAAACCAGGATTTTTTCCACCCAACTTACAAACCAATGGTGGTGTTCTCCTTTGTGGATGTGTTGGAATTTCATGCAGCTGTCCTGCTCAAACTCCTGGAAGGTTAAAAAACCAAAATTTACCTTTTCAAGGAATTCTTGCAGCTAGGTTTCTAGATATGATTAGGTTCAGCTTATCATTTATACCCTTCAAGAGGCAGAAAAGAGGCCTAGACCATGGTTCCCTGCCTCTGCTTCTGCTGCTTGTATAGCCCTTTTTTTTTGCCCCCCCTTCTGGCGGCATTAGCAATGGTACAAGGCCCCAGGTAGTTTCTGGGGATTGAGTGGCAGGATGTGGGCATCCATTTTTCTGGCACAAAAGGCAGCAGGCACCACATGGCCTGGAGCTGTCTGCAGAAACAGCAGCTTCCTGGCTGCAGTAGCTTCCTGCAGGTATCTTGCTGTCACTGTGAGGGTTTCGTTCCTGTGACACTGCTCCCCTGTTTAGCATGACCACAGAAGAGTACCCAAAAAATAGACCTGGGGTGTTTCTTGAGCCCTCTCAGTGATTCTGAAAGCCATTTAATAGCCTGCAAAAATCACTGCTTAAAATACTTTTTTTGCAACTGAACATTGAGGGATACATTCACTCTATATTATCTGGTTGTTATAAGATTTGTTGTCAATATTCCATTCTGCTTAAACCAGCTAAAGTGAATTCCGTTCTCTACAACTAAACACTGATGAATATATTCACTCTATATTAACATATGCTTACTATAGGTTCTATTATTAGTGGTCTAGACTATTTACTGGGTCTGTAAGTACAGAGACCAGGTCCATCCACCCCCCCCCCCAACAAATCTAATCCCATGGAATAGACGTAACACAATACTTGACACATAATAGTAGCTCAATAAATATTTTAAAAATTCATTAGTATAATATAATTCTCTCAAAGAATATTTCACATTCTTTTCACATAGTAAAACAGCCAAATTTGAAGGATTTATTATCTACTTTAATAGGTTTTGTCTTGCTAATTCAATATAGTCCTTCAAATCCTTTCAATGAAAAATTCCGTAAAAGTAAAAACAGAGGGAAAAAAAGCAAAAAATCTTTCATGATGGCACCTAACACACCAGCAAGACATATTATGCTTTCGTTCTGCATTATTGTAACACAGCTTTTTAAGTTCTTTGGCAGGAAATTGCCATTTATTATTTAGGGTTTTCATGCTTACAAGTGACAGAAACAGACTTAGGCAAGAAAACTGAAGCAAAATAAGAAAATATTAAATAAATACACACACAAATGGAATTCTTGCTTGGCTTACGTAGCTTGAGTTTTGTTGTATATCTAGATGCAAGGTTTCAAATGATGCTGGGATAGCCTTCCTTTTTCTCTTCTAATGAGTGGCCTTTATCCATGCAGCAGGTAAGATGGCTGCTGCCAGCAGTCTCAAATCACTTCTTACCAGCTAGCATCCCTGCTAGGCAATGAAAATCTTTCTTGATTGTTTTGACAGCCAAGTGGCTGAGAGGACTCACTTGGCACGGCTTGGGCTAAACCCAATCTCTATCACTGGATGTGGAATACTTTAAGTGCTTAGGTTTGAGCCATGTACCCATTTCTGAGGCTGGGGGACTGTGAGCCACCTCCAACTGAAACATTCAGAATAGGGACCTCTAAAGGAGGTCTAGTGGTGCAACTATCAGTTTGCAAACAGATCAGATTCATAAATTGTTCATAAGTCATTTAATAATATTTGAAGTTACCAGTACAGAAGCGGAGTGAAGTGGCATGGAAAGGATATTTAACCACTTTGAAGATCCTGGATATTTATAGAATCAGAGTACCTGGAGAAACCTCAGATCAGACTGGAGAAGCCTGCCATGTCAGACTAGGTGTCTTTCAACACCATTTTCAGTTGTATGAGGCAGTGTATATTTACAAGCTACATTCTATTCATCTGTAACTTTAGGCAGCTGTTCTTATAGAGGTCATGATCTAGACACACATTATTCAGTGAAAACCCATTGATTCGATTACAGTTCCCCAAAGAAGAGATTCTATTATCAACATTAAGAAAAATGTAGGCAGATATAACAGATGTCAACAACATATTCCTTCACAGCATCTATCTATCTGTTTATCTATCTATCTATCTATCTATCTATCTTTCTATCATCTCTCTATTGCTCTCTGATATATCTTATATATTTGTTATAAGTGCCTCCAAAGATTTATATACATATCTATATTTATTTAATACATGTAATTTTTAAAAAATTGCTTGGTTTTGCCACACACAAAATTGAAAGTACCTTCACCCATAATGCATATTTAAGGCAACTTAAAAGTCCCATCCAGTTACCACATCAAATTGCAAGTCAATATCTCTGAAAGATGCACATTTCCCTGTGGTTAGTTCAAATGAAGATCAACAAATTTAACTTACTGATAAGCCCATTAACAAAAGCTCAACAAAAACTCCCATTTGGAAAAAGGAGAAAGAGTATAGTGTGGAGATCTCCAGTCCATAGCATGTACCATATCCCCTTGGATGGGAGAATAGAGACTTTCTGCCCTGGCAGAGGAGTGAATTTCTTGGCCAGCCAGTCTTGTGCTCCCAGCTCTGCTCCCTGAGAGGAGCTCTTTTTCTTATTGTCTGATACTGCCTTGTATACATAGTTTGGCAGGATTACTCTTCCTGGGAATGTTCTGTTTTAGCAATTCCTATCAGTGTAGATGAAGGAACCTGGAGGTGGGCTAGGGTTGAACAGTTAGAGATTTCTGTTTACCAGCTTTTGGTTTTATCTGGTTCTTCAATTCTCTTAATGCCTCACCTTACTGCTGACTGAAATGAATTATGGAGACTATGGGTTAGAAACCAAAGCCAGGATATGGTACTTGAATCCAAAGTCTGTAATTTCTGCCTTTTGTCACCTAGCTTCCACCCTGACCCTTAGCTTAAGGTTTATGTTGGCCTGTTGATATGAACTAGCAGGCTATAGTACTGAGGTTGGGCTATCACCACATGTAATACCTAGCCTTCATTTCACAAGATGATGCTTTGTAATAGAGATTGTTATTCCTTGTGTGGAGCTGGGAACACTCAGCAGAGTGTTTGAGGGCACTTAAAAAATAGACTTTACTCTGTTCTCTGGCTTTTCCTGTGTTCCAGTTTAATATTCCTCTGGTCTTCCTGCTTAGCTCTCTTTGTTTATATTAACTTTAAATAACTTGGGTCAGAAAATTCCACTTTTTTCTTTGTCCCTTGGTCCATGTTGAATGTCTGGCCTCTTTCAGCCATCTTGAATGTCTGGCCTCTGGCTAAAAGGACTTCTCTTATCATGGCTGTGTGCTGTTTCTATTTCCAGGTGTGTCTGCTTTTAGATGTTTACCTTTTTTATGACTTTACTAAAGGCTGCAAGAAATGACTAACACATTCTGACATCTTGATGTTTTTTTCCTGTTTCTTAATGTTCTAACCTCAGTGATAACATAACCTTTGTCACAAGATACAAGTGGCAGTTAACATCAGTTGACTTGAGCACAGCATGAGACTTGCCACCTTCTAAAATGGTGATAAATGATATTCTTTGCCCTTTATTGCAACTTACTTGAATTAATTTCATTTTTGGTGTTTTCCATTTGTAACATCCCACTTCTAATATCAGTTTTGTGCTAACTAGGACTCTTTGGATTAATGTGACAGAACTTATTTAAACAGAAAGGAAACATGGACATACATAACAGGGTGTGTGTGGCTTCAGGCACAGTTGAATCTAAGGGCTCAACTGATATGAGGTTATCAGGTTGCTAACTCTGTATTCTTCAGATAGGCCCTCTTCCTGGGGTGGGACAAATGGCCCCCAGCAACCCTAAAACTCATATCCTATGAGCAAAAAGAAAGTCTTTCCCAATGGTTTTGATAAAACATTTTAAGATGCATCTAATTGGTTCAGCTTGTGTTAGTTGTCAATATACAGTCACTTACTATGACTAGAAATAAAAGATAATTCAAATGATCAGGCCTAGCTAGATCCAGACCCTATAGCTTGGGACAGGATGGAAAGGTTAGCCCCATTTGAGCAGCATGGGATAGGTTTTTGTCAGGAAAGAGGAGATCTGATCCCAGAAGCAGTGGGAGGTGATTTGTGCATAGCAAGAACAACATATGTTCACTATATGCATGTTAATAAGTATGTATGAAATATTCTTTGTCTATATAAGGTCCAGATTATACCAAGTTATTCTGAAAGACAAAATAATTTACTGTGATGTTGTTACATACTCAGTGTACAATGGAGCATTCTAATTGATAGATATGTTTTAATGATCTCTTAATGTCTAGTTCACAATAAGACATTGTATATATAAGACAATGTATAAGACATTGCCCATTATAGGTCAGGGGAACAAGAGGGAAATACTGACTTCATCTAAAATATTGTCTCATTACCATACACATTTAAATAAAGAGGGTATAAAATACATCCTACTTTTATACCACTTGAAATGATTGCATGGCCCTTCAGAAGACTATTATTCTGATTCTGGTTGTGTTATTACAATACACACTTGGCAAAAGTAGTCTTTTTTTTCTCTAATTAGGAATTGTATTCAATTGCTAGAACCTAAAATGGTTTACCAGAATAGAGGCTTATTTCCCATAATGGCAAAGCAAATTTTGAGGCACTTCTAGAAAGGTATGGAATTCCACAGTGTCAGCATTGTCTCTCAGGCTCCTTTTATGAGACAGAAGAAAAGGTGAATAAATATCCCTTCCAGATTACGCCCTTTATTTTCTGGAACCCCCATCCAGTAGCATTTACTTACAATTAATTGGTTACCTCGTTAACAATGAGAATGGGACATATAGTTTTGTATCTGAGAGCATTGCTGCTTCCCAAAATATAGGAACTCTTTCACTAATGGAGAAGTGGAGAATGGATATTGATCCCACAAGTATACTTTCAGCATAAGAATTTTTAGTTTGATGTATCTTAAGCTCAAACACATAACCCACCACAACTTCCATCTGATAAAAAAGTGGTGAAAAATCAGTAAAATCCATAGGTTTATGTGTATTTCATAATTTCTCTACAAATAGAAAATATCATGTAAATTACCATCCTTAGCACTAGAGTTTTATGCCTGAAATTATTTGTTTCTCAATGTTAATATTGGACAAAAAAAATCTAAACTTTAATTTACAACAAAGGAAGCCGTGATAGTTTGAATGACCCTTGAACATTGTAACAGGTAAATAATTTAGCAGAATGTATGTAACATTTTTAAGAAATGGCATATACTTCATTTTAAACCCATCCAGAGGGAATCATATTTAGGGAATTTCAGGGACAAAAAAAAAAAAAAAAAAAAAAAAGAAAGAAAGAAAGAAAGAAAAGAAAAGAAAAGAAAAGGAAAAAGAAAAGTAGCTCCTCAGTCCTGAGTTAGCCAGTATCTGAAACGTTGCCAACATTTTCCACAAAAACAAGGACTTTAAAACAGAACGATTGCTTCCATGAATTGGTAGAGCTCTGATTAGTGTATTAGCAAACTCATTATAACAGGGCCAGTTAAAGTTAATACAAGACATCTCCAAGGGGAGCTATCTGAAATCTAGTTTTGCCAATCAGGATGGTTACAGCTGATTAGATTCCAGGTGGAAAACCATAAAGGGATTTACACAGCTGTCTGAGGACTAGTGAGCTGGAAAAAACAGAGTTCCTAAGCATGATTGATATGTGACTTTGAGTCTTCTTTACTCTGACCCATAATATATTAAAGCCATATGAAAGATTTAATTGTCATTAGAACTAGGAGCCAATGGTGAGAGTTACCCCAAATTTTATATGCCCTATCATTTTCATTTTTGCTAATCCAGAGTTTATAATTTTATAATAGGATTTATATGTAATGAATTAGGTATTCATTAGAACTCTCCTTAATATACAGCTTCTCAGAAATTATAATTAAGATAAGATTGACATGAATAAAGCCCATATTTGTTCACACATATAATAGCAGGAACTAACTTCAAGTCTTCATTGGTTAACATGAGTTATAAGGTGAAGCCCCTTTATTTCTTTCTTTCTTTCTTTCTTTCTTTTATTTCTTTCTTTTAAAAGAGAGTGAGAGAGTGTGACTAAGGGAGAGGCAGAGAGAGAGAAAGAATCCCAAGCAGGCTCCACATTGCCAGCACAAAGCCCAACTCAGGGCTTGAACTCACTAACCGTGACATCATGACCTGAACCTAAATCAAGAGTTGGATGGTTGACCAACTGAGCCACCCAGCTGCCCCCAGGTGAAACTTATTTCAAAAAGCAATTAAAGGTGAATATAAAAATTCTTTAGTCAACAAAATGTATCTTAGGTCCCTTAACTCTCTACATTTAGTGGTCTCACTAATAGGTTTAAGAAACTTAAGAACTACTTTGTAGAGAAGCAGTATGAAGATAAAATGGCCACCTTCAAGATCATTAAAACTACCTTCTCAAAGTTTTAAGCTAAGAGGAACTGTCTTTATGTAACATGTTAAAGTAAAAATGAAAATAGAAATATTTATTCATTTGGCAAGGTTTTAAAGTCTGTGAGCAAAGTTGGTTTTCTTTTAAAGTCCCACAATTATCACTAGGGAAGTAAACTTTGAGAATATTTAACTTGGGTCCAGATTGCCTATGTGTTAAGATTTAGTAGGCTTACCTATTACTATCAGGCACATAGACAAAAGATCCCATGTTGCAATTAAATATTTTTAGACTGTGACAAGAAGGATAGGGACATTAAATGATATTAGCTCCATTTTATTGATGGAAAAGATTCTGAATAGGAAGAAACTAATTCCTTTTGTGAAGTTGGGATAATGAAGACGTCAAGATGCATTTGAAAGGTCACTGGAGATGAGTTCTAAGCCAGGCTCTGGCATTGACCTGCTGTGTGGCTTTGGACATAATAGTTAGCATCACAATAATCGCAGCCAAAAAGACAAACCACAGTTTTGTAAGTAGCAAGTAATATAAACAGAGAATTCATAAAAGAAGAAATTAAAATGTAAAATAGACAGGAGCAATATGCAACTTCATAACAATTAGAGAGCTGTAAATTCAAATTAGAACAAGTCAAAAAAAAAGACTTTGCTGGTGTCTATTAAAAGTTTTCTACATCTTGCTAACAACCACATTCACATACCTTCATAATTTTTAGGCAGAAAAGACGTAAGTAAAAGCAAAATAAAAGGTAATTTGAAACATACTAAGAAATGTATACTACTTTCTAAAACAGTGTTGTCCAATAAAACTACAATGTAAGTTTCCAATGTGAGACATATAGAGTTTAAAATTTTCTAGTAGTAGTGACATTACAAATGAAAAAAAAGAAGTGAATTTTTCTTTAATCCCATGTGTCCAAAATATTATTTGAAATACTTATTAAAAATATTTTGAAATACTATTTCAACATGTTACCAAAAATTACTAATTACTAAAAATTACTAATGTGATATTTTACATCTTTTTTTGGCATTAAGTCTTCGAAATCCATGTGTTTTACACTTACAGTATATCTCAATTTGGACCAACTACGTTTCAAGTGTTCAAATGACACATGTGGCTAATGGCTACCCGTTGGTCACTACAGTTCTAAAGCATAGAATCATGAGGTAATGAACAATGCCAAAGGTTTGTGGTCATCAGGTCTGAGAATAGATACCCGGTTTGAGTACCTGAGCTATTTCACTTGGTCAAACTACTTACCCTCTCTGAACCTTAGTTTTCTCATTTTTAAAATCATAATATTTACTTTGAAGGATTTTGTGAAGAAATCCTTAGAAATAATGTTTATAAAGCACTAGGTAGACAGTTGGCTCTCAATAATTATAGCTATATATAATATTATTTTGATACATGAAGCATAAGTGATTGTTTATGAGGAGTTTTGTGATTTGCAGTCTCTAGTATTGATGAAGCTCCTGAAATAAGATTTAAAAATAAATTAACACCCAGAATTGTGTTTCATGTTCCTCTTTCTAGCAGATTCTATGCATGTGCTCTTTCTTTGTACTTCAGTACAACATGGGATTTTTCTCCACCACTACTGTGTCCCGTTATAGATAATGACAGCAATATCTGTGAGACAGTGTTAAGAAGAATGGTTCACACATATCTAGAAGTTTCATGTAATATTTCAATTTTCTGAAATTTAATGTGAGACCAAGAAACATGGCTTTGTCATCTTAGTTTCTTTCCACCAAGCATATGGAAAGAGTTTTGCACATAGAATGAATTTGCACATTCAATGAATTATCAATAGAATTTGAAAATATCCTCTCAAATGAGGTAAATTATAGTGCCAGTGGGTTTGTGCTCTTTCTTTTCTGTATAATATATAGATTTGTCTGTTTCATATTACCTGGTACAATTTTAGGAGTAAAATAACACAAATCTGTTTCCTATAACAGGTCAAAAAAAGTGTTATATAAATTAAACTAGCAAGTACAGCATCATATTTAATAGATGATTTTCTAGATATTGAATAATTGATGACAATTATTTTTTAGATTTTTCTATTAAAATATAAGACAATGAATGCAGTACTTGGCAACATAAAACATTACTTGGAAAATATGACATAAAATAAACAATGTGTGCCCCAAATATAACAATTTTCAGAGATGATTTTTATTATCTTGGCAAATATATGTTACAAAGTGAGTCTTGAACATGAGATATTTTGCCAGCAGCTGGGAATTCAGTTGTGTAATCAGTGATCAATCAAAATCAAAATTGTGTGATAAATCATTGATTAAGCAAGAGATCCAAAGAATTTGTAAGAATTTCATAAGGAAAACAAGAATACTGAAATGTTTCCATGGTTGAGGATACGTGTAAATATACAACTTGGGCTTAACTCTAAAGGGTAAAATCAAAGAAAAGAGATAGAGCACAACAATAGAGGAAATCACAGATGCCCAAGAAGATAAATCATCGAATGTGTCCAATTCATTGTGGTTTGTCAGACTCACCTAAACTTGAACTGTGGGCATGAGACTGTACATAGATCTTCTTGAAGGAGACTAGGAAATAGAAGCCAGTAGGAATATATCACAATAAAAGTATCTCCTGGGATAGGTGATGGAAGGAAATCTAGAATTATTTTGCAATATATCAGTTCTGTGAAAATAAATGTAGAAAGCTAAGATACCTAAAACACATCTGTTCTTTCCTCCAGGAAAAAAAAGTGACCTATAATTAATCCAAATCTTGCTTTTATATAGATTAAATATTTTCAATACTTTGAATCAAATTTGAGAAAAGAAAGCCTTGCTTTAGAAGACCAAGTGTAAAAACTGGGGTTATTTTTGGAGAAATCAGTTATAAATGGGGTGGGCAAGGATTAAGCCAGTGGTAATACAAATTGCATTAAGCTTATATATACTATAGTATACACTATAGCTAAGAGATTTTATGAATAAATGCAAAAACATTATCTTTGTCTTTCTATACCCTACAGGTCTTTGTACAAATGTGGCAGTACAGAGGTCAGGTGCTCAACTGACTAGCCACTCTGGCGCCCCAGGAATAAATTCATTTTTAAAAAACTCTTATAATTAAGGTAGATTGTATTGTCCCTAAATATTCGCTGCCCCTCTCAGGGGAAGATTATCCTTTCTGACCTCATTGATGTCAGGCTTGGCCAAGTGGTTTTCTTGGGTTGGTAAAATGTTCTACTTCCCAGAAACAGCTTTAAAATCCAGTAGATGGTTAGGGGCCAACCTGGTTGGCTCAGTTGGTTGAGTGTCCAACTTCGGCTCAGGCCATGATCTCACGGTTTTGAGTCCGAGCCCCGCGTCGGGCTCTGCGCTGACAGCTCAGAGCCTGGAGTATACTTCGAATTCTGTGTCTCCCTCTCTCTCTGCCCCTCCCCTGCTCATACTCTGACTTTCTCTCTCTCTCTCTCTGAAAAATAAATAAACGCTAAAAAGAATTTAAAAATAAATAAATAAAATCCAGTACATGGTTTGACATGATCTCTTTTTCCTCTGATACGAGAGTGGCAATGGCCCAGAAAAAAGCTGTTCCATCAGACCATGTCCTGAAATAAACGTGACAGCATGGAGCACAGCCATAGCTGACCACAATGGACATGCAGCAGTAGCTATAATGAATACACCTTTGTAGTTGTAAGTCACTAAAATTTTGGAGATATGAAGTTGTTTATTACTGTAGCATAACTTAGCTTACACTAATGCAGAAATAAGTGTCTGAAGAACAACAACAAAATAAACTAAACTAAACTATGTGTCAGTGGCTTCAAAGCCAGGTTGTGGGTAAAAAGGAACAGTTACCGAAGGTTGATTACATGGTAATTTATGTTATGAAATGGTGAGATGTTTTACAAAACTGTGCCTCTAATAACTTAAAGGGCAAATAACATTCCTAAATAGCTCATTGTTTTCATCTAAGAATTTTGCTCTTGGCCAATGGCTGTTGACTGCATTTGATAAGCTACATTTGACCCAGAGCTCAGAAAACATCGGCCAGTTGGCAAGAAATGAAAGGAAATAGGGAAAGACAAGACACTTAGGAATTTGAAGGGTTGAAAGATACAAGTGATTCTCACGTATAACCCATGAATGATAAAACTGAGATCGCTTTATATGACAAAAGGAGCCAATGAAAATCCAGCTAGGTACAAATCGAGCATATCACCATTATATCCTTTGTTAAAACCCTTGAATTGATCATTGTGACACCTACTACATCTTGCATTGAGCAAATGGCTCTTGAAAGGAGACGAATGGTGTGGCACATGCAAGGGAGCATGATAGGCTCAAATACCTGAATTGAATGCAGAGAGAGAGGCATGCATGTCTATTGGCAAGCAGAGCTGTTGGATTCAAGTAGATAAGAAGCCAACTACATTTCTGAATGAGTGTACTGTCAAAAAACAAAAAACAAAAACAAAATACCACCTGGACTAAAAGAGACTGTGACTTCATGAGATTTGGGCCCCTAAATTTTTATGAGTAAAAAGTGACCAAGAATGTACTCCAGCCCCCAGTGAGAGCATGATTTCCAATATTCTCTTCATATGTAGCCAAGGAGAATAATAGAAAGGGAGACTTCTCAGAGGGCAGAATTAAAGCCAGTGAAGAATTATGACCCTCAGAGTCATTCCCAGGGTGAAATCAGAGAATTATGAAGGAACATTCTCCACCCTCAGCTTAGGGGCCACTTACAACTTCCCAGTGTGATCTTAGACTTTTATGGATCAGTGACTGCTGTAGCTCCCATTCTTTCCTCTTCTCAGTGAAAATACCTATTGCAGTTATCCTGATCCTGCTCAGCCATAGAAAATTGGATGTGAATGGGCTTGATAACTTGTTAATAGGTCTCCAGACCAATGTAAAGACCATCACGAACCCCAGAATTTTGAGCCCAAGGCCATGACTAGTAGGATTATCTCCTGAGGGTAAATGTGTTCTGTATGTGGGAGCTTGCAGAAGTGAGTATTTGTGATATTTGGTGTCCCTCCCTGAAAGCAGAGTATATTATCCCAACTGATCAATGTCATGCTTATACATATGACTTTCTTTGGTCAATGAAAAGAAGTGACAGGAACAGAGCCATAGCTAGTCCTGATGCACACGAAGCATGGGCAAGAAATAAACATTCAGTAATTTGTTACTGTAGCATGACCTGGTCTATTCTGACTGATATATATTAATTAATTAAATTTTCAACCTTTGCTAAGTAATTACCAAATGTTGGGCACTTGAATTGCAAAGATGTCAGAGGAAAATAATTGCAGTAGAGCAAAAGGGCAACTGGTTATATCTAATCTGAGTACACAAAACATATTGAGAGTTCAGGACATGGAGCTAAAAAAATACACTTTTATTGCTTAGCATTAATCAAATACATATTTGTATGTGTGTATTATTAAAATTTTTTTAAATGTTTATTTGTTTTTTTGAGAGAAAAAAGAGAGAGCATGGTGGGGGGGGAGGGCAGAGAGAGAGGGAGACACAGAATCTGAAGCAGGCTCAAGGCTTTGAGTTGTTAGCACAGAGCCTGACGCCGGGATTGAACTCACTGACCATGAGATCATGAACTGAGCTACCCAGGTGCCCCTGTATGTGTGTATATTTTTAAACTGTATGGATCAAAGAAGGGAGGGGAGTATTGCACATTTGTAGTATACCTTTTAGATACATACTTTTATCAAAGGTCGCGTTTTAGACTTGCAATAAAGCTTTCTTGCACTATTTCAAAAAAAAAAAAAGAAAAAGAAAGAAAGAAAGAAAGAAAGAAAGAAAGAAAGAAAGAAAGAAGAAAATGAAAATGCAAAAGCATCCTCAAAGCCCTGGCTGCTGCTTTTGTTGCTGCTATTTTTAGCCTGCCCTGTTTTTGTCAGACTGGGTCCGTGCTGACTGCCTGGGGCAAGATGGCGTCCTTGGCAGAAGCAAGATAGTGTGGCGGGGATGTTTTTTAAAAAGCTGCACCTAGAGAACTTAGAGTGTGTAATGAGATAATTCTTACTTTTGAGGGGATTATGTTGTGAACTCTTAAAATTCAAGACTTTGAATTGAGAATATACCACAAATGCCCTTGATCAAGTGAAATAAGCACCCCTGGCCATCCTGGCCTTTCCTTCAAAGCAGTTTAGTCTGGGCACTCTACTGCTGATGGTGCACACTCCATAAAGGTCAGTGCTCACTGGATCTTTATTTGGAAAGATTATCCAAGCACCACAGTGTCTTAGAGTTCAAGTTAAGTGACAGGTCAGAAGCAAATCCTGAACTGTACATCAAAGGAATATCTAGAAGGATGAGAAGGATTAATCTTGCTTCTTGGGTTCTTACAGTCATTACACAGAACTGCTAATTAATTGTGATACAATCTTCCAAAAAGGTGCTGCTTTGTTGTTTTTTCTTATGTTTTGTTCAAGAATCAGGATGACTATCATATAGTTTCTTGAATCCAGGTGAAGGGTGAAAGATGTGTAGTTTAATATTCTGAAACAGAAGCTTCCCCATATTTAGCACTGGCTTAGAGGAATCTGCTGCTGAGTTCCTAAGGTCCATTGAAGATGGTAGGAGTTAGACTCAGTCATCATCCCATAATCCTCATTTCTACCCTGACTTCTCCAAAATTGGTCATCTGCACATAATAATGTGTATTTCTAATTAGTGTTTTTTAGATTATCAGTTTCCCTTTTTATAGTAGATAGTGTCTTGAGACAACTCATACGTCTGAATTTTGCAAGGTCAAACGGTCTAACTCCCAGGATTGTTTCTTCACCTAGTTCTAAAAAAGCCAAGTCCTGGGGCGCTTGGGTGGCTCAGTCGGTTGGGTGTCCGACTTCGGCTCAGGTCATGATCTCACGGTCCGTGAGTTCGAGCCCTGCGTCGGGCTCTGTGCTGACAGCTCAGAGCCTGGAGCCTGCTTCGGATTCTGTGTCTCCCTCTCTCTCTGACCCTCCCCCGTTCATGCTCTGTCTCTCTCTGTCTCTTAAAAAAAAAAATTAAAAAAAAAAAAAAATTAAAAAATTAAAAAGCCAACTCCTTACTAATTGGTCATGCAAATCCGAACAGCAACTGACATTATGGTTCTCTTAAATTTCTTTTTTTCCTCTCACATAGAAAGTCCTTTTTCTTATTCTTTCTAATTAGAACTTGATGGAAACATGTGTGTTACTGAGTTGACTCAATATGACATTGATTCTGTTAATATACTACTTTGGTTGTTGAATAAAGTTTTTTGCCTTTGAACACCACCATCAGGTTCTAAAAGCCTTGTGCTTATCTTTCCTAAGGCAATTATTAATCAAAATCATTGTGTCATTGTATTCTATTGCCAGGGTTTCTCCACTTAGTTAGAAAAATCTTTGGGGTGAAATTAAGTTTTTTTGTGTCATTGTATTCTATTACCAGGGTTTCTCCACTTAGTTAGAAAAATCTTTGGGGTGAAATTAAGTTTTTAAGAGGTAAAAGCTACTATGACTGCCATCATGAATGTAGACTAGATATGTTTATAGATTCAATATACCCCATACATCCTCTAAACATAGTGACCTGTTTAACATTATACTATTTCTTGTAGGAGGGTAAGATACAGAATGTTAGCTATTTCACTGTGATGTAAAAAATGCCTTAGAAATATGAGCGAAATAAGGACCTCTGGATCCAAGAGGGCAAATTTCCACACTCATTATTAAGGGTGTAATTACATTGGCATATGCCAAGACTTTTTCCAATAGTGATATTGGATGAGGTAACATCTTTGTCATGCCCTCTTCTAAACACTTTGCATGTTTTATTTTATTGAATCTTTGCAAGTTTATTAAAAGGGTCTTATTAGTAACCCCATTTTTAAATAAGGAAGTGGGGTACCCAAACAGTTAAGTCACAGGTCTAGTTAGTGGCAGATCCCTGATAGAAGGTGGCAAAGGCATGTTTTCAATTCATTGAAGCAGTAGCTGATTAATATGTTGTGAGGTTGTAAACTATGTGCAAGTTGTGAAAAGGCATCATGCAAATGTCAGCAATTTTTAAAGAGGTTCTTTTCTGAAATATAAATATTCAAGACTTGCACAAGTGTGTGTATCACACTTCACTCTCTAAGATTATGCTTAAGACTAGAAACCAGGATTCTGTACTTGAAAGCTTTCTAGTATTCAGTGAGGAAATATTCAAAAGAAGCCACAAAGAAATTAATCCCCCAATTTGCCTCTGTTCATTCACAAGGGAAATTAAATTATTTTCCAAAATCTGGGTGAAAGATACCATGTAAGAGGCAGTAACACAGATTTGGTCAGAATAGAAAGCCCTGAGTCACAGGTTTAAACAACTAAGCTTCATTCTTAGAAAGCATGACTGCGACCGACCTGGAAATCTGTACAAATAATCTGCTGGCTTGCTTTACTAAGAGATAGCATTAAAGTCATAAACCCTTTAAGTAACAGAGTGCTACTTTTCCATGCCATGAACTGTATGTATAAGTACAGTTGTATAAATACACGTGTGTTTTCCACTATCCTATCGAGCTATCCACAAATAGCTTGAGACATTTTAATTTTTTTAAAAAATTCTGCCTACAGCTAAATTCAGATGAACAGATTAAACACGGTAAAGCCGTACACTAAATCCTAACTGTTGATGTATCTCCTTACAAAGCTGGATTGCGTGCTTGTCTAAAAGGGACTGGTTATATAATGTCTTAACCTCTTTAGTGCAATAAAGATAGACATTATTGCACAGTCAGCCTTTGGGGTATTTCTTCTGTTTCCTCTTCTGCATCTTTTCTGAACGATGCCTATCCAGTTAAGCTTTTCTTAGACATACATTAATGTTCCATAGAATTTTGAGAGATTTCAAAACTTCTCTCTGTACAACTCACTTATCTACCGGTAAGGCATGCCTACGCACACATGCACTCATGCTCACAGTACTTTAAGAGCATGCAGTTTCATGGGAAACATTATAGTCTAGTGATTAAGAAAAGGGCTCTGGAGTACAATTTCCTGAGTGTGGATCCTGTGACTGGCTTAGTACCCTTGGGCAAGTCACTTAAATTCTTTGACTCTCAATTTTCTCATACTTAAAATTGAAAAACCAGTAACAATGGTCATCTTAAGTGATTTTAACTAACGTGTTCCAAGCACTTAACATGTGCCAGGTACTGTTCCAATCACTTTGTATATACACCAAATCATTTAATCCTCACCACAACCCTAAGAACTAGGTATTGTTATTATTATTATTATTTTTATTTATCATTATCATCATTATTATTATTATTATTTCCCCCATTTTAGATAAAGAAATGGAGGCACAAACAAATTAATTCATTCAAGGTTGTCCAAGATACCTGCTTTGTCTTTATTTAAAATATTGATATTTTCTTCCTCACTGATCTATTTGGATTACTTTTGATTTTTAAAAATATGACATTACAATATTGTTTATCTTGATAACTGAATTTTTTATATTTTTTAAATATATTCATTTTTATTTTTTATTTATTTTGAGACAGACAGAGACAGCACGAGCAGGGGAGGGGCAGAGAAAGGGAGAGAGAGAATCCCAAGTAGGCTCCGTGCTGCCAGCATATAGCCTAATTCAGGGCTCAAACCCATGAAACTGTGGGATCATGATCTGAGCCGATACCAACAGTTGGACACTTTTAACCCTCTGAGTCACCCAGACACCCCTGATAATTGAGGGTTTTTTGTGCCTTTAAATTTTGTACCTGGTGTGAATGCCCCACTTGCCTCACCCTAATCCTGACCTTGAATTTCTTCCATCCAAGGGTTACTGATGCAATCAAATACTTTGTGCTGCCAGTGGCCTGTTAAATGGTGGCTGTCACTATCATTGTTATTGTTTCACGTAAATGAGGATAAAGAAGAGCTAAGTAATTTTTCTGAATAAGCACATAATGACAGTTTGCAGAATTTTCCAGTTTTACCTCTCTTCACATAATAGTATATGACTTAAAAAATATGCTTTTATTACTACAGTTACCAAAATTTATATGACACTTTCTCCTTTCCCAAAACACTTTTATAAATTATATATAATATTATACATGCTATATCTTATTATGTATATATTATGTATATATAATATATATATACATATAATTTGAGTTTTACAACAAGAAGATTAGTAGGGAAAGTATTTTTATCTTCTTTTTAATGTGTGAGAAAACAAAGACTCCGTGGGATTAAGTGGCTTGCTCACAGAACCTGGCTAACAAGTCATGAAAAGCCTTATGTTGTCTTTTGCACCCACTTAGGGGAAATTCTTGGTAATTGCATGAGCCAGACATGCTACTGGCCTAACATCTATATAATGTCAGTTCAGAAGTTTGCTGCACACTTCTGCCTAATCCTTTGTTCTTCTGTAGACAAAATGCTGGAGGGGATAGAATGGATGGGGAAATATTACCAATTACTGAATCCCACAGATCCCTTCTTTTCTCCTTGACAAAAGCATAAATGCTTGCTGCTTTTATTGAGAGCCAGAGTAGCAAGAACGCCAAATAGGAGTGGTGATTGCAGTTACAGTGAAGTAAAGAATTTAAAATTTTTATTTCTTCTTTGTTGCTTTTATGTTTTCAAGGTCATCTATAAAAAGCATGCATTAATATTGTAATTTTATTTGTGAAATAATATTTTTTTAAAAAACCTTTGAGTTTTTAGTTTGAGGGTCCTCAAGTCCCATTCTTCTTTTTTTAATGGTTATTTATTTATTTTGAAAGAGAGAGAGAGTATGAGAGAGAGGGGGAGGGGCAGGGAGAGAGAGGGACAGAGAGAGAGAGAGAGAGAGAGAGAGAGAGAGAGAATCCCAAGAAGGCTCTGTAGTGCAGAGTCCAATGTGGGGCTCAAACTCACAAACCGTGAGATCATGACCTGAGCCAAAATCAGGAGTCAGTGGCTTAACGAACTGAGCCACCCAGGTGCCCCAGTGTTTCTCATTTTGAATCAAAACACCACATTCATGAAATTTGGTTGAATTACAATTAACAACTATAGAAAAGTCAATGAATAGTTGATGTAAGATAAATTTTTTAAATTAACTGCCTTTCATAATTTAACACTAGCTGCTATTCACTGAGGATTTCTTTCATCAGAAGCATTACCAGAGACTAACAGGGAGGACACTGGACTCAGATTGCCTGGCTTTGCATCTGGCAGGTTCTGTGACAGTAGGCAAGTTAATCTGTCTAAATCTCAAATTTGCACTTCATAAAATGGGACAGTTGATATACATATCTCAGTCTCTTTGAGGATTAAGGTATTAATTTATTAAAGCACACAGAACAATGTGTGGCACATAGTAAGTATTCCGGATGTGTTAGCTATTATTATGAAGTGGTCAAAACTGAACAAAATGCTTTGTGATTACTGTAATGGAAATATAAGATAGATATTGATCCTTCATTTTTGTACACAAGGAAAACTCACACTCTACGAAATTTGTCTATAGTAGGGAATAAAGAGAGGTGTGACTTAGTTTCTTGTATGACCATCAACTGTATCTGATACACAGTCAACCAGTAATGACCTTATCCACTCACTCATCTATGTGTACTTAATTCGGTATACCCATACCTCTACAAAAATACTGAAGAAGTACCACTTGACATATACAAACACCCAGGAACATTGAAGAAAGGTCTCAGGTCTTGTGGAAAGATTGGCATGGACAAGTCAGACACAATTTACCTTAGACTTTGTATGAAGCGCAGGACTTGGATTAAAGAAGAAATGGAAAAGTCAGTATGCGCAGAGAAATAGCACTCATAAGACAGGGTGACAGGATCATTTTACTATATTGCCAGTTTAAAGTGTGTCTTCATCAAGTTTCACGAGCATATGGACTAACCTCAACTTTCTAAACACCACACCCTTAGTATTTACCATGGTAATGAACATAAAAGTTATTTAATTATTTAATAAGTATTAAGTGAATGAATGAAAATAAGCAGCATGTTTAGGGTACAGATGCACTGCAGCAAAGGTACAAAAGTCCCTTTTCTGACTTGACCCTTGCACAGAGTGGAAGAGAGTTTGGGAAGGAGCCATAATTTCACTTAGAGCAATTTATCTGACAGCTCTTTTATCCTTATGGTTAACGACTTTATTTTCACCTGCTTCAAATTAAGTTATAATTTAGACCCTAATTTCTCTTAACTCTCCTCTTTCCCCAAAGATTCAAAGAATTCTCTACCCAATATACCCTGAATTGATTTTCTATTATATAAAGAATATAAAACTGTGGAAAATATTCAAAATGTTTAATGTTTTTAATGTAGTTTATTTCTATTAAATTTTTACATACATACAGTCCATTTTCTGTACAATTTTTCTCTCACCAGATGTGAAAAAATGAGCAATTTCTTGAAGTTCATCAATTTCATTGTATTTTTTTTGCTCTCCAAAAGCAACTATTTTCAACTTTTTAAGCTAATTATTTGGGAGTTTACCACCATTTATCCTAATAAATGCCAATATCTTCCTTCTTAATTTTTCAGATTGGTTCATAACTTTTTAGACTTTCCACTGTGAAATATGAGGATTTGGCTCTTGTTCATTCCCCACGCTTTACTACTTCTTTCCCAAACATTGGCCTTGTTCCATGCACTGAATGTATTTATATGCTAATTTTTATTGAATCAACATTCATTGGATGTCTTATGACTATGTGAGTGCCAACCTATGTAGTATACTCTGATCATTTTTTATAACTTGTACAATTCACTACCTTACCTCATGAATAATTATATATCCTTTGAGTATTTTTCCATGTTATTATCACTAATTCAATACTAAAATTTACCACCTGTCTCAGTTGTGCAAATTTTCTCTCAGTACATTCAAACACTTGAGTACTTCAAACAGAAGGCTGTGCTGAGAGGCTTCTGACCTTCTCGAATCTGGAGTGGTTGCTGTGTGGGATCACTGACAGCTACTATTTTAGAACCTCTCTCACCATCATCCTGGGAGTGCCCTTTGCCTCTCTTATGCTTAATCCCCTTTCCTAAATTCCATATGTGTCACTTTCTTGGTTTACTTGCCCTTTTGATAAAACAAATCTTCCAATAGATTCCTTGTAAGTAGTGCAAAAAATGTAAATTATTTGAAGTATTATACATCTGAGAATATCTTCACTCATACTTAACAATTTGGTGTGAAATAGTTAAAAGTGCATATTTTTCAAGATATTAAAGATATAATTCTATTGGCTTATATTTTACAATGTAGTTTTAGAGATAGGGGCACCTGAGTGGCTCAGTCAGTTGAGCGTTCGACTCTTGATTTTGGCTCAGGTCATGATCTCACCATTCGTGAGTTTGAGCTCCATGTCAGGCTCTGTCATTGAAAGTGTGGAGCTTGCTTTGGATTCTCTCTCTCTCTCTCTCTCTCTCTCCCTTTCTTCCTGCCCCTCCCCTGCTCACTCATGCTCTCTCACTTTCTCTCTCTCAAAAATAAATAAATAAACTTAAAAAATTAATAGATACTCTCCAATACTCTTCAAATGAATTCTTTACTCTTTAATTATTGAATTTTATCCCTCTCTCCCTTTTCCTTCCTACTATATTCAACATGTAGTATTTAACAATTTTGAAGACCCTTTGTAAAAAAATACAAAATTACAAACACAAAATTACATAGAATAATGAATATTTCTTTGAATGAAAAAACATATCACAACAAAACATAGGTTATAAAAAAACTGTCCAGGAGCACCTGGGTGGCTCAGTCAGTTAAGCGTCTGACTTCCACTGGGGTCATGGTCTCTCAGTTCATGAGTTCGAGCCCTGCATCGGGCTCTGTGCTGACAGCTCAGAGCCTGGAGCCTGCTTCGGGTTCTGAGTCTCCCTCTCTCTCTGCCCCTCCCCTGCTCATGCTCTTATCTCTCTGTCTCAAAAATAAATAAACATTAAAAAAAAATTAAAAAAAACTGTCCAATATCAAAATATAACCAAATGTAGAAAAATAATGTAATATTTTTATTCATTAGGTGCCTGACACACTTCTCATAGTTTTGTTCTGCATCATTTGTCTGTAAACATTTTGATCACCTACATATATAACAATAACTCTATGATATCCTTTTCTATAGTGAGAATAAGATAATTCAAACCTTTCTTCTAGTTGATCACATTGTGTTACTTTATCACTGGTCATTTAGAAAAGTTTCTTTCACATTTTTAAAAATTTTATTTATTTATTTTTGAGAGACAGAGAGAGTGTGAGCAGGGGAGGGGGAGAGAGAGGGAGACAGAGAATCTGAAGCAGGCGCCTTGCTGTCAGATGCTGAGCGCCATGTGCGGCTCAAACCCACAAACAGTGACATCATGATCTGAGCTGAAGTCAGATGCTCAACCAACTGAGCCACCTGGGTGCCCCTCTTTCAGGTTTATAACTCATTGTTGTAATGTCACATAAACTTCTAGGATTGTTGTCAAATTTGGGATAAACTTCTACTGATTTCCTTTCATATATGAACTATAAAATTTCAGGGCATTATCAAGTGTATTCCTAACAGGAGAGGACTTTTGACTATTCATTGAGAATTACTGTATTTTCTGCTTATAATCCATGCATCTGATGGATGATGGAAGAATTTTCCACATTTCAGCTTCAAATTCCAGATTTGTCACCTTGCTAGGTGCCATAGGATAAAACTACAGTGCAGTATGACCTTTGGTTCCATACCTTTGTGTCAGGACACTGGGTAAGGCTGTTTAATGTTAGCTTTATGGTAAGTCTACTTCTGGCACAAAGAATATTCAGATCAGGAAGGCTTCACAAGTAAATTCTTCCAATTAATGAAGAAGTGACATCAATCTTTTACAAACCCTTTAGCAAATAGACATAGAAGGAATACTTCCTAACTTGTTTTATGAGGCTAGTAAAATTTTTATGGTGAAACCTAACAAGGGGCATTGCAAGAAAGAAAAATTGCAGGCATTCTCTCATGATTATAATGAAACACTACTAAACAAAGTATTTTCAAACCAAATCTAGTAATATGTAATAGAAACAAGTTGGATTTATTCCAAGAATTCTAGGTCTAATCAAATATTGAAATCAATGTAATTCAACACATTAACAGAAAAGAAAAAAATCACATGACTCTCTCAATAGAGCATAAATGCCTTTGTTGGAATATAACATTTACTTATAATAAAAAGCATGAGCAAACTAAGAAAAGAAGAAAATTTCCTTAATATGATAAAGGACATCTATAAAAACCTTAGAGCAAACTTAATGGTGAGATCAGGAATGAGCTAAGAAGGTCTACTAGTCAAAATTGTACTCAAGGTTCTAGCCAATGCAATAAGGCAAGAGAAAGAAATAAAGGATATGAGGATTAAAAAAGAGGTTATGTAACTTTTTATTCACATATGACACATTTTGTATGTAGAAAACCCAAATGAATCTACCTACAGGCCATTAGAATTTACAAGGGAATGTAACAACATTGCTAGATGTAAGATCCATATATAAAAGCAATTGTTTTTACATAACAATTAGATATTAAAAATTTTTAAGTTACAAATGCAGAAAAATATCTCATCAAATATCTATGAATTACAGATGTATAAAGCCTCTACAGAAAGACCTATAAAATGTGGTTCAGATATTAAAGAAGGTAGTTTGAATTGAGATATATACCATGTTCATGTATTAGAAGCCTCAATGTTATGAAGGTTTGATTCCTCTCAAATCAATCTACAAACTTAGTGTAATTCCCATTAAAAAATCTTTCATCTCTTGTATCATTGACTGATGAGGTGGGTAAACATGGACAAGTTAACTTCTGTGTTTCAGTTTCTTCATCAGTTAAATGGGCCAGTAATAGCCTACCTCATAGGCTCGAGCAAAGTTATCACAGAGCTGACACAGCACCCTTATGGTTTTGTAAATTTGCAAAAATAAAATATATAAAACATATAAAATAAATATATATATTGACAACCAAAATCACAATTAAACCTAAAACCTGCAATACTCCAGTTATTTATCCATAATAACTTATTCATAAAATGGCACCTGAAAAGCAAAAAAAAATTTTTTTTAAATAATATTTCTTTTGATGATTATAAAATCAGAGAAGGGCTTTTAACTTGGGGAAATAGCTCCTCTAACGTCTAGGGAACTTTGATGAAATAACTCTGCCATCCATGAAGTTCTATCTCTTTAGTGAGAAGACTGTTCTAACCTCCCAAATGCACTCTGTCTTTCACTTAACTAGTGTTGCAGGAGCTGTGTGGATCTTGTCTGTCAAAATGCTGTCTTTCCTGCTGACTTCTTCTTTCTTGAGATGCAGTCACTTTCTTTAGATGTCGTCAAAGTCTGCATTGGCCAAAGGCACATTGTGTCTTTAGCCTCAGAGCATTTTGTCTTCTCTATTATGTACTGATTTAATTAGGCCATTTCTCAGAATTCCCTGATACCTGACTGGCAAAGCCCACAAAGGACTGTGGAATTCTTCACTACAAATCCATAAGCATTCAGCCAGCACCTGTGTGGGCAATCTTCTGCAAAATGCAGCTTTTCTCAACTCAATTCCCATTTTAATATAGAAAATATGTATGCTTGAAACCCTGGAAATTATTTTAGTGATAGTTAGGAAGTTTGCTCTCAAGTATTATTTATAACTTTCTTTAAAAGATGGCATCATGTTGATCATAATGATGAGGCAGATATACAAAGCAGCCTTTATAGGTTGTAGAAAAAGAGTGCGGATCCAGCAAAGACAGAAAGAGTTAAGTGCACAAATTCCACAACCAGCATGGCAGAGACAAGGGACTTGCCATATGATTCTACCCATGCTGCATTTAAGACAATGGTTTGGTGCTAAAAGAAACTCCCACACTGGACTGTGGGAAGATATGGTCATCCCTCCTTATGTCAGATTCCATATTCTTTTCTTTGCCAACTTGGGGCACCTGGGTGGCTCAGTTGGTTAAGTGTCCAACTTCAGCTCAGGTCATGATCTCAAAGTTCATGAATTTGAGTCCCGCATCAGGCTCTCGTGCTGACAGCTCAGAACTTGGAGCCTGCTTCGGATTCTGTGTCTCCCTCTCTCTCTGCCCATCCCCCACTCACACTCAGTATCTCTCTAAAAAATAAATAAACATTAAAAAATTTTTTTAATCTAAATTATCTCTATCCTTCACTTGGAACACATTCTGTGATTAGTTCCTTAACTGAAACCTATTCTTTTCTTTTTTTAATTTAATTTAATTTAATTTTAATTTAGACGGAGAGAGAGTGAGCAGGGGAGAGGGGCAGAGAGGAGAGAGAGAAAATCCACTGTGAGGCTCGATCCCCACAACCTTGGGATCATGACCTGAGCTGAAATCAGAGTCAGACACTCAACCAACTGATCCACCCAGGCACCCTGTAGTGAAACCAATTCTATGTGGCAGTATACTTACATTTTATTTTATTATTGTTTTTTGCCTCTCAAAGATTAGTCATTCAGGTTAATGTTTCAAGAGGTGGTTAGCAAATTCATGTTCACTTTATTCACAGTATTCTTTGTTTTCTAAATTTCACCTTTGATCCCTCTCCATCTTTTAGATCATAGACCAATGAGTTCTCAACTTTAGTGAGGCACTAAAATGGGCTTCATTGGTCTGCTACAGAGAGGCATGCAGGATAACTTTTGTGTTAGAGAATTAGAGAGTTTAAAGAAGGCAACAGTAACTAGTAATTAGTAACTTTTTTTATACAGCATAGAAAGTGAGCTAGTGGGTGATAGTATTGGGAGAAGATGATTATATTCGTTTTCTAAGAAACTACCACAAACCTAGTGGTTTAAAACAACACAAGTTTATTATCTAATTTTCTGTAGGTAGAAGCCCAGGCATGTTGTGGCTGGATTCTCTGCTTGGGGTCTCATCAGGCTGAAATCAAGAGCTATGGTTTTTATATGGGGCCTGAGGTCTCAGTGGTTGTTGGGAAAGTTCATTTTCTTGAGGTTGTAGAACTGAGGTACCCATTTTCCTGGTAACCTTGCTAGGAATCATTCTTAGTTCTTAGAAGCTGCCTGCAGATCTTTGCCATGTGCTTCCCATAGGCAGTTCATGCATGGAGATTTGCTTTATTCTGGGCTAACCAGAGCACATCTTTCTCATTTTCTCTTTTCTGACCAGCCAGGAAAGCTCTTTCATCAAGACAGACTCACCCAGGATATAACTTCCCCATCCTAAGGTCACAGATTTGGGAACTTAATTAAGTCTCAAGAATCTCTTTGTTTCAGTACACAAATTGATCTTTAATCGAACCACTGGGAGAAAGTGTGAGTATATCAGGGGACTGGAATACTGGGGACTTCTTGGAATTCTGCTTACCAAAATGATCTAGGAAGAAAGGGAAATTTTTTCTAATGCTGTACATTTACAGTATAGAGAGAATGAACTTATTCTGACTGGTGGACATAAATGATGCAATTCACAGTCTAGGTGTTACGCTGCCTCTCAGTAGAGTTGTGGGCCAAGAGAATTTCCTCCCTAATGGTCTTACCCATTTCCGTTCCACTGATGGCAAGTTTACGCAGAAAACTTTACTTACAATGAAAAGAGGGGTCTCCGAGACTGCTGAAGTTGATACGCAATTTACAGATCTCTTAGCTAGCCCACTTTTCAAAAATAAACCTCATTATCGAAGTATTACATTTATACAGAAAAGCAACAAGATCATTAGTGTATATAGCTCAACAAATTATCCCAAAGTGAACATACCCACATAGCCACACCCGGCTCAAGAAATAAACAATTGCCAGCATCCAAAAGGCTCCCCAATGTCTCCTATCAGGCTCTATGCCTTCCTATCTCCCCAAATTAACTACTTCTTTATCATTAGAAATTTACAATTGGTAACATTCTGTGCCTGACATCTTTAATTCAACATTATTTTTGTGCGTTTCTATTGTAAGAATGTGCCACAGTGAATTTATCCATTCTCTTCCTGAGGAACCTTTGGGTTGATTCTAATTCTTGACTACAAATAATGGCTTCATGTGCTATGCACGCCTGCCTGTTATGCGTACTTCAAAAATAGAACTGGTTGGTTATAGAGCATGCATGAGACTCAGTGTGGCACTCACTCCTGAGGAGAATCCCCATCCTTAACTGGGTGTATGTCTCTAGTTTGGAGACTCTCCCTTTACGATCTCCAGAGAATAAACTTTCACTTTTCTGCCAGAGTGGGGAGGCTCAGTCACCCAGCTTGTAGGAGTGAAGAAAATAATCTGATCTGGCTACTTCTTAGCTATAGTTTCAATTCATCCTCCTTATTTTAGCCAAGCCATCTCTCTTCATCCTATTCTAGAGTTACCTGGTGTTGTCAACTCCACAATTTTCGAGGTCTCACCATATAAATCAGATTGGTTTTCAGCTTTCTTTGCTACCAATTTTAAATCTACATTCCTTGGGTCTGCTGCCTTTTCCATCTTTCTTGTTTTCAAAATGTTGATGCTGTCATTTTCGCATTTCTTTATCCCTTTGGGGTATATACTTTTAAAATAAAACCCATTGTGTTTTGTTTTGGGGAGTTGGGAAAACACAAGAGAAGAAAATATATGTGTTCAATCCAGTCTATCTGGTAAGGTAACTTTCTTTAGGTGTTCAGTGTGCCTCCAGAGTAGCAGAAGTTCCTTTGTAGGATGGCTCATGGTTTCATAAAATGAGATTCTAGCCTGCCTCCTGGGGTTTGGGATTTGTTTACATTTTCTCTGTCATTGTTTTAGAGGTATTGGTGCCTTTTTAGCTTGCTTGTAAAGTGTCATGAGGAAATAGACCATCTGCAGCACCAAGTCTAATATCACATAACCGTATGTTGATAGAACCAAGATATTTATGAACTGTGACTTCCACAGTAATGAGTTTGTTCTTGAGATGTTCTGGAACTACTTAGATAGTTTGTTTATGTTTTATTTCAGTAGTCTGTGCAATGATGTAGCTTAGATAGCAATATAAACTGTTTTGCTAGGTAGATTTGGGTTAATTGGTGTGATTAACAATATCAGCCAACTGAAGTATTGCCCTATAAGAAGAAAGGAATGATGGGTGAGAAGGAACCCTAAAAATTGTGCCAGTTCTTCCATGTTTGGAGGCATAGTCATTTTGAAGCAAAAATAAAATTTTCAAATTGCTTTGGGAGTAATTACTTGAAGGACCTACATTAGTTATGACCATGTAAGGCCAATATGTACCTATTATCCTAGAGAGGGAAATAAGAGAACCATGGGTGGCCTCCTGAAAACAGCCCTCTAAATACCACTTAAAATGATAACTGGTCCCACAAAGAATGCAGAAAAATGTATCCAGGCATCAAGGAAATGCTTAGAAGTAAAGGAACCCAGACCCCTTTTCTTTTTTATTTCAGCATTGGAGAAAAACATCCTCACTGCTCTGGAATGGCTCTGGCGGGAAAGAATATCATAGACCACAGAGGGCAATCTCCATGAATGAAGATGGAGCCTATATTGTAACTTGAGCCCAGAGACTCATGGCGTAGAGCTGATTCTGGCCCAGTGGACAGTTGAAGCTGACACCCTTGCAGACCCAATTCCCTCAGGCGTGTTGACTCTGTTTGGGGATCAGTGATTGAGTATGTGAATGTAGGCTAAACAGCCCAAGCAAATGGGTTTTCCAGCAGCCTCTGTAAGAATCAGGACCAGCAGAGGCTTCATTGACAGAGAGAATAATATTGTTTGACCCTTAGGCCTTGGAAACATCAAAGTGTTCAATAGGACACTGTGGGACAATAACATGCTGAGGGAGAGTAACAGAATCAATGACATGAATGGATCAGCCAGACGCTTCAGTTTTCTCTCTGCCTGGCATTCAGAGGGAGGATTAACTCTTTTGAAATTAGTATGTTTGTGGGGTTCTTGAATGGTTTACAATGGGAGAACATGTATACTGACTCCTTGAGACAGCAGCCTCATACTTTCTATTAATGAGTGCATGTGAATTCTTAAACAGTTAATAGGAAAACTAAGAGATATGATTATATTTTCAGCTGGTGAAGCAGGTGTTACCAAGTTTTATTACTGAGCTCCACCTTCCCGCCATGTATTGGTATTGTGTTAGTAGTCTATGTTGGAAATGACAGTACCCACGCTACAGGATTGTTCATAGCATTAAAGAAAGTAAAGAATACAAATGTTTGATACAGTGCTTAACACGTAGTGAATGCTAAATAAATCTTTGCTGCTGTTGCTCTCTGAAGTTCTTTGTGGTAGCTACAAAGTGCTTATAACACTGGGGTAGAGAAAAATCTATGTCATTGCTTCTGTGATATTAAGCAATCTGCAGTCATCTTTCTGGACCTTGATTTCTCGGTCTTTAAAATAGAGACACTACAGTGATCTCACCACAGGTGCTGCAAGGAGAAGACAAGATAAGGTATATTGCAACCATCTAAAGTATTAAGGATGGTACACATGGAAGCCCTTTTTATTTTTAGAGTCTTTCCAAGGAAATGGAAAATTTTCTTCATTAACTAAACACAGTAGCTAATCCTGAATTTTGACCTCTGTGTGGAAATTTTTCCCAGGGAGCCTTCAAAGGAGTGAAAGATTTGAGGTGCATTTGAAGCCTTCATTTCTTTTCTTTTCTTTTTTCTTTTCTTTTTTTTTTTTAGGCAGAGCCTGATGCAGGGTTCTATCTCATGAACTGTGAGATCATGACCTGAGACAAAATCAAGAGTCAGATGCTTAACCAACTGAGCCACCCAGATGCCCCTGTGCTCTTCATTTCTTGAGGAGCATGTCATTTTCTGTCATTCTTCAAGGATGTTTGTTGATGGTGTTTGCCAATCAGAAGATAAAATAGTGGCCCAAAATAAGTGGTAAATATTGTTTAAGTTGCTTTGACCTACGACTCTGACTTTCTCCCTCCTGCCCTGAATGTACAGTGCAAAATTTCCACTTCCTTGTTCAACAGTCTGGACAGAGTTTCACAGTCTGGACAGGGAGGGAATAATTGGAATTGGCAGAAGAGAGAATAGTCAAAAAGAGACTGACTTAATGACTCAGTGACAATCAATCAAAGGAGAGCGGAAGAGTGGGAAAACACCCGTGAGCTCCACTAATTTAATTATTTGAGAGTACGGGACTAGTTCCATACATAAACCAGGCGAAAATTCCAGAAAGCCAAACCTCCAGGACCTCCAGGCCAGGCAGAGGACCATGGTAGCTCCCTTTAAAACAAATTCCTAAAAGGTGGGAAGGTGAGCACATTTCCCATAGGTGCTGGCTAAATTACCACACACCCCGCGGGAAGCTGTGTACCCACTCAGAATGCCCCAGGCTGCGGTATGCTGGTCTGGTCTTCACCACAAAGCCCCCATTCGGAATCTGGGTCGCCACTACTGGGAGGCCCATCAGGGTGCTGGGAGCACTGGTGCTCCTATGAGGAGGATGCCAGCTCCACACCTAATGCTCTCTCTCTTGTTCTGCTAATCATCTGCTTTCTTAAGTGCTGTCATTCTCTCTGATTGTTTTCCCTGGCATCAGAATGCATTCTCTTGTTGTTTCTGCCATTGCAAATGATACCCTGAGCTTCAGAACATCAGCTTTTGGAATGCTGGCCTCATTCCAGTCATTCGCTACCACTGAGTGATTTGTGTCCTCCAGCGGTCCCTCTCCTCTCTTCCCTGCACCCGTCCCAAGTGCCTGGCAGTTAGAGAGTCAGCACAGCGTTCTTCCTTCTTTTAGCTGCTCTGCAATAAGTGCAGACTTATTAACAGCTGCTGAATTACCTTCCAGAGACAATGGCCTTTCTACAGTGGGAGCGCTGCTTTTACGGTCTCTACGTGATTTCGAAACACAGGATCTTGTGTAAATCAGGCCTCGTTGTGAGTGGAATGGGCAATAATGAGAGGAGCCAGCACTGAACACAGATTTCTCTCCAATACATGTGGGGATCTGAGGAGTTGTTATTCTTGAACTATAGCACTGTGCTTTTAGATCTGTTTCATGTTTTATTCAAGAGTAAGTTTTATAATGTTTGTCATACCAGGGCATAGAAAAATCATCCATCTACACAGAACTCTGAGTTACCTCAGACACAGGGGTGGGTGTAAAGCTTTCAGTCTTCTTTATGTCAGAGTACTCCTCAGGTTCCCTGTGCTGTGCCTCGCAGGTCTCAGCCTTCCTGTCATGTCCCACTGTAACGCAGAGTTTCTCAGCTTCAATGCTATTGACATTTTATGCCAAATATTTGTATTCCTATTTGTGACAACCAAACATGCTCCCTCAGGGCAAAATTACCACTAATTGAGAACTGCTGGTCTAGCAGAAGACAAAATGGGTAAAGGAGAGGGACGCTGAGGGCTTGTGTCCAAGTCCTAGCGCAATGGCCCCTTGCGGTGCCTTCCAACTCTGGTCTTTGATTCTGGAAAGCGTTGTGCTCTTACAGTCCAGAGCTTCCCAGTGCTGCTGGCAAGAGTTCTGGGCTGATGAAGCCAAAGCCATTTGTTTGATCCTGAGTGTGCCACGAAGGCCAGTCAGTTCCATGACCCCAGACTGTGCCTGTGATCCCACCCAGCTGTAGTTTAGAAGACTCCTCCTTTTGGAGGACTGAAACTCTTATTTCTGCCCTCCTCCTCCAACCCTTCACCACCCAGTTATTGTTAGAAAGATCTCAGGTATCCGCCCAGAGTCTCTGTGTGAGTAAGTATATGAACAAATGTGAGAATAGATTTTTATTTACCATCTCTACCCCAGAAAGGGCATATTCTACTGAATCTTTCTTCTATATCAATGAATCAGACACCTCTTTTCATATCAATGTGTATAGCATATTCTTTTTATTTTCTTGATAAATAGCTGCTTAGTGTTCCATCATATAAATACATTATAATTCACTTAACCACTCTCTCAAAAAAGGTTACTTGTAAAAAAGTACAGGGTGCCTGGGTGGCTCAGTCGGTTAGGCGTCCAACTTCAGTTCAGGTCATGATCTCAGTTTGTGAGTTCGAGCCCCGCATCGGGCTCTATGCTGACAGCTTGGAGCTTGGAGCCTGGAGCCTGCTTCAGATTCTGTGTCTCCCTCTCTCTCTTCCCCTCCCCCACTCTCTCTCTCTCTCTCTCTCTCTCAAAAATAAATAAGCATTAAAAAAATTGTTTTAAGAGCTACAGTGGGAAATTCGTGTATATATCAAGAAATGGAATTGTTTCATGGAATATAATATGCATTTATAATTCTGATAGATAGTGCAAAATTATTTTCCACAGGAGTTGTAATAATTTACCACCCCGCCAACAGTACATGACAGCACTTATTTTTCCACAATCAGCCTGACAGAGTGCCTCTACTTTGGAATTTTACTGATTGGTGGGAAATTGGGTTTCAGTGTAGTTTTAATATGAATGCATTTTATTATTGATGAGGTTGAGTGTCTCCTTGTATGTCTGAATCATTTTAATATGCTTTTCTGTGAACCATCTGTTTATTCCTTGCTCATTTTTCTTTTGAATTATTGGTTTTCTTTCTCCTGAATTTTGAGAAGCTTTTTATATATTAGAGAAATTAGCCTTGTGTGATACGAGTTGTAAATAATTTTCCCATAGTCAGTTGTTTTTTGATGTTGCTTACAGTATTTTTTTCTTAAACAGATTTTTAAAATAAATTTGTATGTAGTCTAACAATTTTTCCTTAGCAATTTTTGATTTTGACTTATAAAAAATTCTCCTACATTTTCTTCTAATATTTTTAGGACTTCCCCCTTTTTAACATTTAAATTTTTGATCTTGCAGAATTTATCCTGTTAGCTCAACGTGAGTTATAGATCCAACTTCACGTTTCCCAGAGGCTCACCCAGATGTCCAATACTATATATTGAAATGCCCACTGTTCCTACATTTCTGTGGGATGGCACCTTTACTAGATTTGAAATTCCTTCTTGTATTTGACTTTCTATATATGTCTGGAGTTTCTATCTTGTTCTTTTATTCTGTCTGTTGATGCAACGCTGCCTCACTGTTTCATACACTGACACAAACACACACACACACCCAATGCTTCAATATTTGGTCAGTGCCGTTATCATTGCTCTTTTCCTTTTTTTCCAGAATAGATAGGCTGTTCTCTTGTCTATTTTCTAAGGGTATATACTTAAATTTTTTAAATATTTATTTATATTTGAGAGAGAGAGAAAGAGGGACAGAGTGTGAGTGGGGCAGGGGCAGAGAGAGAGGGACACACAGAATCCAAAGCAGACTCCAGGCTCCAAGCTGTCAGCACAGAGCCCGACGCGGGGCTCAAACTCACAAACCACGAAATCATGACCTGAGCAGAAGTCAGACGCTTAACTAACCGACTGAACCACCCAGGCACCCCAAGGGCATTTATTTTAAAATAGAACATACAAATATAATTTTTCATGCTTCAATAGTGCCTCCAGGAGTGGGGGGGCTGGACTGAGGTTCAGGACTGTGGGCCACCCTCTCTTGCAACATGGCCAGTTCTGCAAACTCCTTCGAGATTACTTACTTTCCTTTCACAAAATCCTCATGTATTTGTTCATAGGATTTGTGGGAGTGTATGAGGTAAAAAGAAAAGGCATGTAGGGTAGGGAAAACCCTCCTCTTTTATTTTATATAAACTTGGCCAATTTGAAAAGAATGCCAATCTATGGAGTATTAGGAGTTACTAGGCTCATTCTGGAGTTATTGAGTGTAGCCTGAGTATGTCAGCATTTGATTTTCAAATGTTTACCTTCAAGCAAAAGTACTCATTCCTCTGTTACTGCACTTTGTTCTTCTTTTTTCCTATATTAACCTGTGTTGCTTGAATAAAAGAAAAGACACTAGATGGTTCTTTTAGATCCTTGCTATTCTTGGGACGGTCTCTAACCTGATACCCATTTTCATGGAAAGGAAATAGATCAAGACCCATATATAAGTAGGTCCACCCACATCCACTGTCTCTATAAGTTCTTGGCATTCCCTTACCAACCTTTTGAAACCCATATTGTTGAACTGGTCATGTTCAATGTCTTCTATGTGCATGCCAAAACCTGACTATAAATGCATGTGTTACTCCTTCAGGCCTGTTTTGTCAAGCTGGCACAGAATAAGAGCTGGGATTCTGGCTGATCGGCAATAGTACCCACACACCTTGGGCAGAGAGCATAAGCACACAATTACGAATGTGAGAAAATAAGTGTAGCTTAGGAAAAACTAATAATTCCAATGACTCATTATGACGGCATCATTTAACTCTGTAAGTCCCACAGTTATCCTGTATTTTTTATACACTGTGTTATTTGCAAATAATCCTGTCCTTTCTTTTATAGGATTTAAATCAAGAATTCATAAGGCACGATCCTTACTTTGCAAGCCCAAGCTCATCCTGATTCATGCCGAGATCGATGTGGTTTTTTTCAAAAATTATATTTTGCCTGAATTAAAATCTAAAAAGAAACATTGATAATCACTATCTTTTAAGGACTATGGAAATAGCGGCACAAATTAGCCCTTTGTGTGTTCAATTTCTCAAGATATTAGAACAACAAAATTAGCAGAACACCTTATTTCCTTTGTTTTGAAGATAACACATTTACCTGCTTTTATTTTTTATTTATTTATTTTTATTATATATATATATATTTTTTTAATTTTTTTTAACGTTTATTTATTTTTGAGACAGAGAGAGACAGAGCATGAACGGGGGAGGGTCAGAGAGAGCGGGAGACACAGGATCGGAAGCAGGCTCCAGGCTCTGAGCAGTCAGCACAGAGCCCGACACGGGGCTCAAACTCACGGACCGCGAGACCGTGACCTGAGCCGAAGTCGGACGCTTAACCGACGGCACCCAGGCGCCCCCATTTACCTGATTTTAAGCATTATCTTTAGAGAACATTAAATGGTATGAAAATGATGGCTGCATGGAGCAGCATTTATACCTCACCATATACACGTGGTAAATCTAGGCTGTGCGAGCCAGACACCTATGCGAATAAGATCTTTGGAGACTGCTCTGCAGCATGAAATTTGCCCACAGGTCCCAAGATCAGTACTGTTGTCACCTGTTAGTCTGCAAGCCTCAGGCTCAGAAAGGACAAAAGGGAAGAGTGAGCATGCTGAAGGTGTGCTGGGGAGGTGAGCACCATCCTGCCCCTCAGTCTGCACTGTCTGAGACATCCTGACAGCTTTGCTCCTTAGGCATCTACCTCTGCAAATGAAAGTTACCAGGCTGAGTTCCTACTCTGCTAACAACAGTAAAGGAGAATCATTAACTTGCGAGCACCTTAAGGTCAGAAGCCATACTTTCTGAATGTTTGCATCTTCCAATCCCAGCTTCCTGCCTGGCACAAAATAAACTGGCAACACATGCAGAATCATCCCAGATTCTCTGACTAGTAGCATGGTTTCTCTTTCCAGTGCAGGCATTATTAGTGTGTGGCTTCCCACTGTTCACAGTTGGGCCATGTCCTAGATTTCTTCTCTAAGCATGAGGGCTCAAACCTTGTAAGTGCCATATAAAGAAAGCATTTTTTTTTTTTTTTAAATGTTGACTTAAAGTGGTGATATCAGGTAGACAAGTCTTGTTTCTAATTTTTTTTAATTTTTTTTTCAACGTTTATTTATTTTGGGGACAGAGAGAGACAGAGCATGAACGGGGGAGGGGCAGAGAGAGAGGGAGACACAGAATCAGAAACAGGCTCCAGGCTCCGAGCCATCAGCCCAGAGCCTGACGCGGGGCTCGAACTCACGGACCGCGAGATCGTGACCTGGCTGAAGTCGGACGCTTAACCGACTGCGCCACCCAGGCGCCCCTAAAGAAAGCATTTTAAGCTGTCTTTGCCATGCTGTTACCATGATCTATTTTCTTAGAATTTAGGCTGAGAGCAAAAGATATGTGTGGGGGTGGTGGTGGTGGTGGAGACTGTGCCAGGAGAGGGTGGGATGGGCAGGGAGGGGTAGAACCTAGAAGACTACAGCAAGACCATTTGACCTCAGGGCTTTTGCATTCTGTGAGAGGTTTCTCCTAGCAAACAATTTAAAGGCACATTGCCCGGATATACAGCTTTTCTTCAATGTTCTTTGTGCCGTTGTCAGACTTAACAGATAGTTAGGAACCTTCACATTAATGTTTGTTTATTGAAAGTCTGAATTCAGAGGGTAAATTTCTTATGTCGTCCTTACTGTAGTTGGCTTTAAATATACAAAACGGAATCACAGTGTTTGCATCAGCACACCTTAATCCTCACTCCTGGGCCATGATCCTGCCTGTTTCCTCTTGTTTCCCTGGGGCAATTTGGTTGCTTCAGCTCCTTTTGGCCCATCTAAGCATTACCTCAGCTCCTATTGCCCACAATAGAAAGATCTCTATGTTCTATTTTCACCCTTCTGCCCCACAGGTATGGCATTAATATGGAATGTCAGATTTGTGCAAAGTGCCTACATGCTGTTATTCACTCTCTCTCAGTCTTTAGTGGGTAGTTGGCTGTAGTCTCACGTTTCCCATCTATTAAAAAGAGAACTGGTGGTGTACGTAAGGTCTGGACTGCTGTTTAAGCAAAATATGCAATTGCCTACGTAATGGAGTTTCAAGGGTGAGAAGCTGAATCTGTCTCTCATCACTGAATGCTGTCTAAAATTTGACTTTTGGAGTACTAGCCCCTTATCTTTAAGCAATACTAAACAGCTGATTGTGGAGGAAGTAGGAAAGGAACTAATGGTTTTGAAATCCGTGATGTGCCTGGCATTCTCTCCTGTACAATCACTTAGCATTACCTTATTTGTTTAATTTACTCAAGAAACAAACAGGTATTATTATACCCATTTTATGGATGAAGAAACCGAGGCCTAGCAAGAGCTTCGGGTCACACAGTTAGTAGTAAGCATGGAGCCAACACCAGTATACAGTTGGAAAACAGAATTTGAGCTCTGTTCTGTCAGACTTCAAATTACTTCCTCCCATCATATCATAGGAGGAATCTCAGAGCAGTTTTCCCAGTTAGGAAAGAACACCTTTAGGAAAGGGGTTATTAGCACAAAGAAGGGAGGGGAGCAATAAGACTGAGTTTGTAGGGTATAATCAGTTTGGGGGGTGATAGCTGCAGAGTGGATCTCTCTTGGGACTTCAGCGAGAGCACACTTTGCAAATACAGAATCCCATAGCGCAAGAACCGTAGGGGATGCTGGAGACCACCTAGTCCAGCTGCCTTCCCTCCCTGCACATGAAGAAAAAGACAGGAAAGGACTTGCCCAGAAAACGGCAACTTAGAGGCAGAGCTGAGTCTACAGCCATGCGCTCCAAACTCCCGGTTTCTTCAGCTTCTCAAACTCGCTATCTTACTGAATGCCATCTGGGTTGCTGTTCTTGCTCCATACTTCAAAGTCCATCCCTTAGTAATGTGCCAGCTTCCTGCAACTGTAGAAGTGAATTGTGAGGAGTCTTGTATTTATCTGTCTATCTATCCATCTATCTATCTATCTATCTATGCTTTCTGGATGACCCAGACTCCTTTTACCCAGGAGTACATTAATATATGTGTAAATTACTCACAATGTGCATTGTAACATTTGCCCCTATCTTGTTATACATCTATCACAATTGTACAGGTCACCATATCAAGAAGGATATGAGCCCAGCTTGTAGAGCTTCCACATTTATACTCAGCCTTCCTTTCCTTATTTTTTGAGATGTTAAGAGAATGTTTTCATTATTCCAAAATGAATAGGATAGAAGCAAACCTTCAGCCTGGAGAGTTAATTATAGCTTTTAATTTCAAATTTACCTCTTCATAAAGTCACTCGCTGACTTAGAACAGTCTTATCCAAAATTGCCCACAGCTCATATTTCCTCCCAGCTTTCCAGAGCTCTGCTGACTCATAAAAGCACTTTACCTCCCAAAGCCTCAGGTTTCTCATTTGTGAACTGAAGTGGCTGATACAGACTGGCTTTGAGGCGTTTTTGTGACAATCGGTGAAAAATGATAGCAAGCTAAACTGTAGCATTCTTGTGCTCAAAGGGTAAGGCTATTCTCTGAGATCTAAGTGACTGTTCAGCCCAACAAATCAGTAGCTCATTTGATTCCATATTTCGTGTGTTTTTGTCTTATGATTCTATCATACAACTTAATTATAAGAGGGGAAATTAACTTCTGACTTCTTAAAAGATATACCAGAAAAAGGTTAATTTCTTATGTAGTGTTCTGGCCTGAAGAGGGGTCACATTAGGTAGAAGTAGATCACAAAATGATCAAAATTCTCACGTTTTGCATGATTGTCAGAATCTGTAAGGAAAGAAAGGGAAACGGAATTATTATGCCAGGATCAAGAGACACCTGAAGAGTAGGTATGAAAAAACTTCAGTATCTCCGCATATGTTCTCTGTTATTCTTAGATACACTTCTTTTGTTGTTGTTGTTATTATTTTTTGTTCTTGTTCTATTATAAAGCAGTTGTGGTATGTGTACACAAAAGATGTGACATATTAGATTCGAAGGGATGAGTGTTTAATGTTTTAAAACAACTTCTTTGCTGAATCACTTTGACAGGGATTAAAGTTATTTTGTCCAGGAAGTACTCACAGACCACATCCATCGGTGTTAACTCTCTTTGCTACCTGTGTGCCTATTTGTGCATCTATTCTTGTTATTTATTTGGCAGTTTACGGTGTTGGTTTGCAGGCTGTCTCCCTTACAGAATGCAGGTCCTTTGAGGATTTTTTTTTCTGTGTAATGTCACTATCAGAATTATGTCTACTGCAATTATATCTATATATACTCAAAAAAAAAAAAGCTTGATGATTGAATTATTGAATTAATGAGTGGGTGAATAGATGGTACCAGACTAGAAATACAGAAATGATCACGACAGGCTGCTGTTTGCACGTGGAAAGTAAAGGTGCTTCTGGTGTAACTAGAAAAAGAAAAAGTGACCAGTGAGGTCATTGTGGGCATGATGGGGGGTGCATAAAAGGACTACTTCTCAAACTTCAATGTATATATGAACCTCCTAGGGATCTTGTTTAAATACAGATTCTGATTCACTGCATCTGGGGTGGGGCCCGGGATTCTGCATTTCTAACAACCTCCCAGGTGCTGCTCGTGCTGCTGATCCATGTGTGAGGGGCAAGACCTCCCAGGACCTGTCTTAGAGGAGCAGATGGCAATATGATGGGGCGACTTAGAGAAAGGCTGAAATTGAGCACAGAGTAAGCAGGGCCTGGCAAATGGAACTACAGTGAACTCTTGTAATTTGTGGTCGTTGTGATCTGCAAAGTCACTAAACGCTGAATTAACAAATACTGAACCATTGCTCCTCGGAGAAATACAGAGCGAGGTTCCTGTGAGCCTCTGGTTGTATCATCTTTGCCAACTAATCCATATATAACCTTACTTTATGTGTTTTTCTGTTTAAAGGCACTTTAATATACATTGATGATTCATGAGCATTAAACTTATGGCCATCAGCACTATAACTCAGGCCTAAACGAAGCTTGTCTAACACATGTATTTTCTCTGCGAGGACATCAGTCTTCTTGCCCTTCGGAACACCTCAGACAGCACATCTGTACTATGCTTGGGAGTCATATAAACAGCCGAATCTCCAACAAAAAGCACAAAAATCTGAGAAATGTTGCAGCAAATACAGTGTACAAAAGACACATACTTCCAGTATGAAAGCTGAAATAAGAAGGCAGATGTCACCTTGTTTGACCTCAGCTGGTAACTTGCAAATTGGGTGACTCAAATGTTTTGCCTCTCGGCACATGTCTGCTACTGACCATGCAAATGTCATGAATATTGATTTGGAGGTTACAAATACATTTTAGTGAGTAGGTGAAATTACAAATATGGGACCTGAATAATAGCATTGACTATATAATATTCAGATGTGGGATGAGCCAGAAGAGGCATAATAACCTGAAACTAATGTAACATTTGTGTGTCAACTATACTGCAATTTAAAAAAAGAAGATTAATAAAAAGAGACATAATAATTGCAGCAACCTCAGCAGAACAACAACAGAAAGCTTTGGGACACTACTAAAATAACTGGATTCTTCTTGGAAACTACCAAGCAAGTGTGAAAGTCTCATCGGCCAGCAGGCAGAGTCTACTGTGAAATCCTGAAAGACTACAACATTTGTTAGTCTCAGGACAATGCAATAGGTCCAGCACTAGCCACGTTTCCGACTTCTGTGGGGAAATGAAGGCACTACAATTAGGCGAGATCATATCGGTATTCACATGTAGTCATTAGTTATAGAAGTATCTCCCGGTCAGCATTTCTCAA